>NC_090923.1:980678701-981928701 GCF_040938575.1 Ambystoma mexicanum
TGTCCCCCTTGCACCCCCTCCACCTGCAGCCAGGGGCACCCTCCACCAGGCCCCCCACACATGTCTCCCACCACCCCCCACCCCCCAGCAGTCAGGGGCACCCTCCACCAGGCCCCCACTCCTGCCCAACTCATGTCTCCCAGCACTCCCAACCCCCAGCATTGCAGGGCGCCCTCCACCAGGCCCCCACTCATGTCCCAACTCATGTCTCCCTGCACCCCCACCCACCAGCAGCCAGGGGCACCCTCCACCAGGCCCCCACTCATGTCCCCTGCACCCCCACCCACCAGTAGCCAGGGGCACCCTCCACCAGGCCCCCACCCATGTCCAACTCATGTCTCCCAGCACCCCCATCCACCAGCAGCCAGGGGCACCCTCCACAAGCCCCCCACTCATGTCAAACTCATGTCTCCCAGCACCTCCACCCCCAGCAGTCAGGGGCACCCTCCACCAGTCCCCCACTCATGTCCAACTCATGTCTACCTGCACCCCCACCCACCAGCAGCCAGGGGCACCCTCCACCAGGCCCCCACTCATGTCCAACTCATGTCTCCCAGCACCCCCACCCCCCAGCAGTGCAGGGCACCCTCCACCAGGCTACCACTCATGTCCCCCTGCACCCCCACCCCCCAGCAGCCAGGGGCACCCTCCACCAGGCCCCCACTCATGTCCCCCTGCACCCCCTCCCACCTGCAGCCAGGGGCACCCTCCACCAGGCCCCCACACATGTCTCCCACCACCCCCACCCCCCAGCAGTCAGGGGCACCCTCCACCAGGCCCCCACTCCTGCCCAACTCATGTCTCCCAGCACTCCCAACCCCCAGCATTGCAGGCGCCCTCCACCAGGCCCCCACTCATGTCCAACTCATGTCTCCCTGCACCCCCACCCACCAGCAGCCAGGGGCACCCTCCACCAGGCCCCCACTCATGTCCCCCTGCACCCCCACCCACCAGTAGCCAGGGGCACCCTCCACCAGGCCCCCACTCATGTCCAACTCATGTCTCCCAGCACCCCCACCCCCCAGCAGCCAGGGGCACTCTCCACCAGGCCCCCACTCATGTCCAACTCATGTCTCCCTGCACCCCCACCCCCATGCAGCCAGGGGCACCCTCCACCAGGCCTCCACTCATGTCCAACTCATGTCTCCCAGCACCCCCACCCCCCAGCAGTGCAGGGCACCCTCCACCAGGCCCCCACTCATGTCCAGCTCATGTCTCCCTGCACCCCCACCCACCAGCAGCCAGGGGCACCCTCCACCAGGCCCCCACTCATGTCCAACTCATGTCTCCCTGCACCCCCACCCCCCAGCAGTCAGGGGCACCCTCCACCAGGCCCCGACTCATGTCCCCCTGCACCGCCACCCCTCAGCAGCCAGGGGCACCCTCCACCAGGCCCCCACTCATGTCCAACTCATGTCTCCCAGCACCCCCACCCCCAAGCAGTCAGGGGCACCCTCCACCAGGCCCCCACTCATGTCCCCCTGCACCCCCACCCCCCAGCAGCCAGGGGCACCCTCCACCAGGCCCGAACTCATGTCCAACTCATGTCTCCCAGCACCCCCACCCCCCAGCAGTCAGGGGCACCCTCCACCAGGCGCCCACTCAAGTCCTCCTGCACCCCCATCCCCCAGCAGCCAGGGGCACCCTCCACCAGGCCCCCACTCATGTCCCCCTGCACCCCCACCCACCAGCAGCCAGGGGCACCCTCCACCAGGCCCCCACACATGTCTCCCACCACCCCCACCCCCCAGCAGTCAGGGTCACCCTCCACCAGGCCCCCACTCATGTCCAACGCATGTCTCCCAGCACCCCCACCGCCCAGCACTGCAGGGCACCCTCCACCAGGCCCCACTTATGTCCAACTCATGTCTCCCTGCACCCCACCCCCCAGCAGTCAGGGGCACCCTCCACCAGGCCCCCACTCATGTCCCCCTGCACCCCCACCCACCAGCATCCAGGGGCACCCTCCATCAGGCCCCCACACATGTCTCCCACCACCCCCACCCCCCAGCAGTCAGGGTCACCCTCCACCAGGCCCCCACTCATGTCCAACGCATGTCTCCCAGAACCCCCACCCCCCAGCAGTGCAGGGCACCCTCCACCAGGCCCCCACTCATGTCCAACTCATGTCTCCCTGCACCCCACCCCCCAGCAGTCAGGGGCACCCTCCACCAGGCCCTCACTCATGTCCCCCTGCACCCCCACCCACCAGCATCCAGGGGCACCCTCCATCAGGCCCCCACACATGTCTCCCACCACCCCCACCCCCCAGCAGTCAGGGGCACCCTCCACCAGGCCCCCACTCATGTCCCCCTGCACCCCCACCCCCCAGCAGCCAGGGGCACCCTCAACCAGGCCCCCACTCATGTCCAACTCATGTCTCCCAGCACCCCCACCCCCCAGATGTCAGGGGCACCCTCCACCAGGCGCCCACTCATGTCCCCCTGCACCCCCACCCCCAGCAGCAGCAGCCAGGGGCACCCTCCACCAGGCCCCCACTCATGTCCCCCTGCACCCCCCACCCACCAGCAGCCAGGGGCACCCTCCACCAGGCCTCCACTCATGTACAACTCATGTCTCCCAGTACCCCCACCCCCCAGCAGTGCAGGGCACCCTCCACCAGGCCCCCAATCAGGTCCAACTCATGTCTCCCTGCACCCCCACCCACCAGCAGCCAGGGGCACCCTCCACCAGGCCCCCACTCATGTCCAACTCATGTCTCCCAGCACCCCCACCCCCCAGCAGTCAGGGGCACCCTCCACCAGTCCCCCACTCATGTCCCCCTGCACCGCCACCCCTCAGCAGCCAGGGGCACCCTCCACCAGGCCCCCACTCATGTCCAACTCATGTCTCCCAGCACCCCCACCCCCCAGCAGTCAGGGGCACCCTCCACCAGGCCCCCACTCATGTCCCCCTGCACCCCCACCCCCCAGCAGCCAGGGGCACCATCAACCAGGCCCCCACTCATGTCCAACTCATGTCTCCCAGCACCCCCACCCCCCAGCAGTCAGGGGCACCCTCCACCAGGCGCCCACTCATGTCCCCCTGCACCCCCACCCCCCAGCAGCAGCAGCCAGGGGCACCCTCCACCAGGCCCCCACTCATGTCCCCCTGCACCCCCACCCACCAGCAGCCAGGGGCACCCTCCACCAGGCCCCCACTCATGTCCAACTCATGTCTCCCAGCACCCCCACCCCCAGCTGTCAGGGGCACCCTCCACCAGGCCCCCACTCATGTCCCCCTGAACCCCCACCCATCAGCAGCCAGGGGCACCCTCCACCAGGCCCCCACTCATGTCCAACTCATGTCTCCCAGCACCCCCACCCCCCAGCAGTCAGGGGCACCCTCCACCAGGCCCCCACTCATGTCCAACTCATGTCTCCCTGCACCCACACCCGCCAGCAGCAGCAGCCAGGGGCACCCTCCACCAGGCCCCCACTCATGTCCCCCTGCATCCCCACCCACCAGCAGCCAGGGGCACCCTCCACCAGGCCCCCACTCATGTCCAACTCATGTCTCCCAGCACCCCCACCCCCCAGCAGTCAGGGGCACCCTCCACCAGGCCCCCACTCATGTCCAACTCATGTCTCCCTGCACCCACACCCGCCAGCAGTGCAGGGCACCCTCCACCAGGCCCCCACTTATGTCCCCCTGCACCCACACCCCCCAGCAGTCAGGGGCACCCTCCACCAGGCCGGCACTCATGTCCCCCTGCACCCCCACCCCCCAGCAGCCAGGGGCAGCCTCCACCAGGCCCCCACTCATGTCCCCCTGCACCCCCACCCACCAGCATCCAGGGGCACCCTCCACCAGGCCCCCACTCATGTCTCCCACCACCCCCACCCCCAGCAGTCAGGGGCACCCTTCACCAGGCCCCCACTCATGTCCAACTCATGTCTCCCTGCACCCCCACCCACCAGCAGCCAGAGGCACCCTCCACCAGGCCCCCACTCATGTCCCCCTGGACCCCCACCCCCCAGCACTGTTGGGCACCCTCCACCAGGCCCCCACTCATGTCCAACTCATGTCTCCCAGCACCCCCACCCCACAGCAGTGCAGGGCACCCTCCACCAGGTCCCCACTCATGTCCAACTCATGTCTCCCTGCACCCCCACCCCCCAGCAGTGCAGGGAACCCTCCACCAGGACCCCACTCATGTCCCCCTGTACTCCCACCCCCCAGCAGTACAGGGCACCCTCCACCAGGCCCCCACTCATGTCCAACTCATGTCTCCCTGCACCCCCACCCTCCAGCAGTCAGGGGCACCCTCCACCAGGCCCCCACTCATGTCTCCCTGCACCCCCACCCTCCAGCAGTCAGGGGCACCTTTCACCAGGCCCCCACTCATGTCCCCCTGCACCCCCACCCCCCAAAAGCCAGGGGCACCCTCCACCAAGCCCCCACTCATGTCCCCCTGCACCCCCACCCACCAGCATCCAGGGGCACCCTCCACCAGGCCCCCACACATGTCCCCCACCACCCCCACCCCCGAGCAGTCAGGGGCACCCTCCACCAGGTCCCCACTCATGTCCCCCTGCACCCCCACCCACCAGCAGCCAGGGGCACCCTCCAGCAGGCCCCCAATCATGTCCCCCTGCACCCCCACCCACCAGCAGCCAGGGGCACCCTCCACCAGGCCCCCACTCATGTCCAACTCATGTCTCCCAGCACCCCCACCCCCCAGCAGCGCAGGGCACCCTCCACCAGGCCCCGACTCATGTCCAACTCATGTCTCCCTGCACCCCCACCCCCCAGCAGTGCAGGGCACCCTCCACCAGGCCCCCACTCATGTCCCCCTGCACTCCCACCCCCCAGCAGTGCAGGGCAACCTTCACCAGGCCCCCACTCATGACCCCCTGCATCCCCACCCCCCAGCAGCCAGGGGCACCCTCCACCAGGCCGCCACTCATGTCCCCCTGCACCCCCACCCACCAGCATCCAGGGGCACCCTCCGCCAGGCCCCCACAGATGTCTCCCACCACCCCCACCCCCCAGCAGTCAGGGGCAGCCTCCACCAGGCCCCCACTCATGTCCCCCTGCACCCCCACCCACCAGCAGCCAGGGGCACCCTCCAGCAGGCCCCCACTCATGGCCCCCTGCACCGCCACCAACCAGCAGCCAGGGGCACCCTCCTCCAGGCCCCCACTCATGTCCAACTCATGTCTCCCAGCACCCCAACCCACCAGCAGCCAGGGGCACCCTCCACCAGACCCCCACTCATGTCCCCCTGCACCCCCACCCACCAGCAGCCAGGGGCACCCTCCACCAGGCCCCCACTCATGTCCCCCTGCACCTCCACCCACCAGCAGCCAGGGGCACCCTCCACCAGGCCCCCACTCATGTCCAACTCTTGTCTCCCAGCACCCCCACGCCCCAGCAGCCAGGGGCACCCTCCACCAGGCCCCCACTCATGTCCCCCTGCACCCCCACCCACCAGCATCCAGGGGCACCCTCCATCAGGCCCCCACACATGTCTCCCATCACCCCCACCCCCCAGCAGTCAGGGGCACCCTCCACCAGGCCCCCACTCATGTCCAACTCATGTCTCCCAGCACCCCCACCCCCCAGCAGTGCAGGGCACCCTCCACCAGGCCCCCACTCATGTCCCCCTGCACCCCCATCCCCCAGCAGTCAGGGGCACCCTCCACCAGGCCCCCACCCATGTCCCCCTGCACCCCCAGACCCCAGCAGCCAGGGGCACCCTCCACCAGGCCCCCACTCATGTCCCCCTGCACCCCCACTCACCAGCATCCAGGGGCACCCTCCACCAGGCCCCCACTCATGTCTCCCACCACCCCCACCCCCAGCAGCCAGGGGCACTCTCCACCAGGCCCCAACTCATGTCCCCCTGGACCCCCACCCACCAGCACTGTAGGGCACCCTCCACCAGGTCCCCACTCATGTCCAACTCATGTCTCCCAGCACCCCCACTCCACAGCAGTGCAGGGCACCCTCCACCAGGCCCCCACTCATGTCCAACTCATGTCTCCCTGCACCCCCACCCCCAGCAGTCAGGGGCACCCTCCACCAGGCCCCCACTCATGTCCCTCTGCACCCCCACCCCCCAGCAGCCAGGGGCACCCTCCACCAGGCCCCCACTCATGTCCCCCTGCACCCTCACCCACCAGCATCCAGGGGCACCCACCACCAGGCCCCCACACATGTCTCCCACCACCCCCACCCCCCAGCAGTCAGGGGCACCCTCCACCAGGCCCCCACTCATGTCCCCCTGCACCCCCACCCACCAGCAGCCAGGGGCACCCTCCAGC
Source organism: Ambystoma mexicanum (assembly GCF_040938575.1). NCBI lineage: Eukaryota > Metazoa > Chordata > Amphibia > Caudata > Ambystomatidae > Ambystoma > Ambystoma mexicanum. Next base: position 980,684,971 of record NC_090923.1, read on the forward strand.
AGGCCCCCAATCATGTCCCCCTGCACCCCCACCCACCAGCAGCCAGGGGCACCCTCCACCAGGCCCCCACTCATGTCCAACTCATGTCTCCCAGCACCCCCACCCCCCAGCAGTGCAGGGCACCCTCCACCAGGCCCCCACTCATGTCCAACTCATGTCTCCCTGCACCCCCACCTCCCAGCAGTGCAGGGCACCCTCCACCGGGCCCCCACTCATGTCCCCCTGCACTCCCACCCCCAGCAGTGCAGGGCAACCTCCACCAGGCCCCCACTCATGACCCCCTGCACCCCCACCCCCCAGCAGCCAGGGGCACCCTCCACCAGGCCCCCACTCATGTCCCCCTGCACCCCCACCCACCAGCATCCAGAGGAACCCTCCGCCAGGCCCCCACACATGTCTCCCACCACCCCCACCCCCCAGCATTCAGGGGCAGCCTCCACCAGGCCCACACTCATGTCCCACTGCACCCCCACCAACCAGCAGCCAGGGGCACCCTCCAACAGGCCCCCACTCATGTCCAACTCATGTCTCCCAGCACCCCCACCCACCAGCAGCCAGGGGCACCCTCCACCAGACCCCCACTCATGTCCCCCTGCACCCCCACCCACCAGCAGCCAGGGGCACCCTCCACCAGGCCCCCACTCATGTCCAGCTCATGTCTCCCTGCACCCCCACCCACCAGAAGCCAGGGGCACCCTCCACCAGACCCCCACTCATGTCCCCCTGCACCCCACCCACCAGCAGCCAGGGGCACCCTCCACTAGGCCCCCAATCATGTCCAACTCATGTCTCCCAGCACCCCCACCCACCAGCATCCAGGGGCACCCTCCATCAGGCCCCCACACATGTCTCCCACCACCCCCACCCCCCAGCAGTCAGGGTCACCCTCCACCAGGCCCCCACTCATGTCCAACGCATGTCTCCCAGAACCCCCACCCCCCAGCATCCAGGGGCACCCTCCATCAGGCCCCCACACATGTCTCCCACCACCCCCACCCCCCAGCAGCCAGGGGCACCCTCCACCAGGCCCCCACTCATGTCCAGCTCATGTCTCCCTGCACCCCCACCCACCAGAAGCCAGGGGCACCCTCCACCAGACCCCCACTCATGTCCCCCTGCACCCCCACCCACCAGCAGCCAGGGGCACCCTCCACTAGGCCCCCAATCATGTCCAACTCATGTCTCCCAGCACCCCCACCCACCAGCATCCAGGGGCACCCTCCATCAGGCCCCCACACATGTCTCCCACCACCCCCACCCCCCAGCAGTCAGGGTCACCCTCCACCAGGCCCCCACTCATGTCCAACGCATGTCTCCCAGAACCCCCACCCCCCAGCAGTGCAGGGCACCCTCCACCAGGCCCCCACTCATGTCCAACTCATGTCTCCCTGCACCCCACCCCCCAGCAGTCAGGGGCACCCTCCACCAGGCCCCCACTCATGTCCCCCTGCACCCCCACCCATCAGCATCCAGGGGCACCCTCCATCAGGCCCCCACTCATGTCCCCCTGCACCCCCACCCACCAGCATCAGGGGCACCCTCCATCAGGCCCCCACACATGTCTCCCAGAACCCCCACCCCCCAGCAGTGCAGGGCACCCTCCACCAGGTTCCCCACTCATGTCCCCCTGCACCCACATCCCCCAGCAGTCAGGGGCACCCTCCACCAGGCCCCCACTCATGTCCCCCTGCAACCCCACCCCCCAGCAGCCAGGGGCACCCTCCACCAGGCCCCCACTCATGTCCCCCTGCACCCCCACCCCCCAGCAGCCAGGGGCACCCTCCACCAGGCCCCCACTCATGTCCCCCTGCACCCCCACCCACCAGCATCCAGGGGCACCCTTCACCAGGCCCCCACTCATGTCCAACTCATGTCTCCCTCCACCCCCACAAACCACTAGCCAGAGGCACCCTCCACCAGGCCCCCACTCATGTCCCCCTGGACCCGCACCCCCCAGCACTGTAGGGCACCCTCCACCAGGCCCCCACTCATGTCCAACTCATGTCTCCCTGCACCCCCACCCCCCAGCAGTGCAGGGCACCCTCCACCAGGCCCCCACTCATGTCCCCCTGCACTCCCACCCCCCAGCAGTGCAGGGCACCCTCCACCAGGCCCCAACTCATGTCCAACTCATGTCTCCCTGCACCCCCACCCTCCAGCAGTCAGGGCCACCCTCCACCAGGCCCCCACTCATGTCCCCCTGCACCCCCACCCCCCAGCAGCCAGGGGCAACCTCCACCAGGCCCCCACTCATGTCCCCCTGCACCCCCAAGCACCAGCATCCAGGGGCACCCTCCACCAGGCCCCCACACATGTCTCCCACCACCCCCACCCCCCAGCAGTCAGGGGCACCCTCCACCAGGCCCCCACTCATGTCCCCCTGCACCCCCACCCATTAGCAGCCAGGGGCACCCTCCAGCAGGCCCCACTCATGTCCCCCTGCACTCCCACCCCCCAGCAGTGCAGGGCAACCTCCACCAGGCCCCCACTCATGACCCCCTGCACCCCCACCCCCCAGCAGCCAGGGGCACCCTCCACCAGGCCCCCACTCATGTCCCCCTGCACCCCCACCCACCAGCATCCAGGGGCACCCTCCGCCAGGCCCCCACACATGTCTCCCACCACCCCCACCCCCCAGCAGTCAGGGGCAGCCTCCACCAGGCCCCCACTCATGTCCCCCTGCACCCCCACCCACCAGCAGCCAGGGGCACCCTCCAGCAGGCCCCCACTCATGTCCCCCTGCACCCCCACCAACCAGCAGCCAGGGGCACCCTCCACCAGGCCCCCACTCATGTCCAACTCATGTCTCCCAGCACCACCACCCACCAGCAGCCAGGGGCACCCTCCACCAGACCCCCACTCATGTCCCCCTGCACCCCCACCCACCAGCAGCCAGGGGCACCCTCCACCAGGCCCCACTCATGTCCCCCTGCACCTCCACCCACCAGCAGCCAGGGGCACCCTCCACCAGGCCCCCACTCATGTCCAACTCTTGTCTCCCAGCACCCCCACGCCCCAGCAGCCAGGGGCACCCTCCACCAGGCCCCCACTCATGTCCAACACATGTCTCCCAGCACCCACAGCAGTGCAGGGCACTCTCCACCAGGCCCCCACTCATGTCCCCCTGCACCCCCACCCCCCAGCAGTCGGGGGCACCCTCCACCAGGCCCCCACTCATGTCCCCCTGCACCCCCACTCACCAGCATCCAGTGGCACCCTCCACCAGGCCCCCGCTCATGTCTCCCACCACCCCCACCCCCAGCAGTCAGGGGCACCCTTCACCAGGCCCCCACTCATGTCCAACTCATGTCTCCCTGCACCCCAACCCACCAGCAGCCAGGGGCACCCTCCACCAGGCCCACACTCATGTCCCCCTGGACCCCCACCCCCCAGCACTGTAGGACACCCTCCACCAGGCCCCCACCCATGTCCAACTCATGTCTCCCAGCACCCCCACCCCACAGCAGTGCAGGGCACCCTCCACCAGGCCCCCACTCATGTCCAACTCATGTCTCTCTGCACCCCAACCCCCCAGCAGTGCAGGGCACCCTCCACCAGGCCCCCACTCATGTCCCCCTGCACTCCCACCCCCCAGCAGTGCAGGGCACCCTCCACCAGGCCCCCACTCTTGTCCCCCTGCACCCCCACCCCCCAGCAGCCAGGGGCACCCTCCACCAGGCCCCCACTCATGTCCCCCTGCACCCCCACCCCCCATCAGCCAGGGGCACCCTCCACCAGGCCCCCACTCATGTCCCCCTGCACCCTCACCCACCAGCATCCAGGGGCACCCTCCACCAGGCCCCCACACATGTCTCCCACCACCCCCACCCCTCAGCAGTCAGGGGCACCCTCCACCAGGCCCCACTCATGTCCCCCTGCACCCCCACCCACCAGCAGCCAGGGGCACCCTCCAGCAGGCCCCCAATCATGTCCCCCTGAACCCCCACCCCCATGCAGCCAGGGGCACCCTCCACCAGGCCCCCACTCATGTCCCCCTGCACCCCCACCCACCAGCATCCAGGGGCACCCTCCATCAGGCCCCCACACATGTCTCCCACCACCCCCACCCCCCAGCAGTCAGGGGCACCCTCCACCAGGCCCCCACTCATGTATGTGCAACTCATGTCTCCCAGCACCCCACCCACCAGCAGCCAGGGGCACCCTCTACCAGGCCCCCACTCATGTCCAACTCATGTCTCCCTGCACCCCCACCCACCAGCAGCCAGGGGCACCCTCCACCAGGCCCCCAATCATGTCCAACTCATGTCTCCCAGCACCCCCACCCCCCAGCAGTCAGGGGCACCCTCCACCAGGCCCCCACTCATGTCCAACTCATGTCTCCCTGCACCCCCACCCCCCAGCAGTCAGGGGCACCCTCCACCAGTCCCCCACTCATGTCCCCCTGCACCGCCACCCCTCAGCAGCCAGGGGCACCCTCCACCAGGCCCCCAATCATGTCCAACTCATGTCTCCCAGCACCCCCACCCCCCAGCAGTCAGGGGCACCCTCCACCAGGCGCCCACTCATGTCCCCCTGCACCCCCACCCCCCAGCAGCAGCAGCCAGGGGCACCCTCCACCAGGCCCCCACTCATGTCCCCCTGCACCCCCACCCACCAGCAGCCAGGGGCACCCTCCACCAGGCCTCCACTCATGTACAACTCATGTCTCCCAGTACCCCCACCCCCCAGCAGTGCAGGGCACCCTCCACCAGGCCCCCAATCAGGTCCAACTCATGTCTCCCTGCACCCCCACCCACCAGCAGCCAGGGGCACCCTCCACCAGGCCCCCACTCATGTCCAACTCATGTCTCCCAGCACCCCCACCCCCCAGCAGTCAGGGGCACCCTCCACCAGGCCCCCACTCATGTCCAACTCATGTCTCCCTGCACCCCCCAGCAGTCAGGGACACCCTCCACCAGTCCACCACTCATGTCCCCCTGCACCGCCACCCCTCAGCAGCCAGGGGCACCCTCCACCAGGCCCCCACTCATGTCCAACTCATGTCTCCCAGCACCCCCACCCCCCAGCAGTCAGGGGCACTCTCCGCCAGGCCCCCACTCATGTCCCCCTGCACCCCCACCCCCCAGCAGCCAGGGGCACCCTCAACCAGGCCCCCACTCATGTCCAACTCATGTCTCCCAGAACCCCCACCCCCCAGCAGTCAGGGGCACCCTCCACCAGGCGCCCACTCATGTCCCCCTGCACCCCCACCCCCCAGCAGCAGCAGCCAGGGGCACCCTCCACCAGGCCCCCACTCATGTCCCCCTGCACCCCCACCCACCAGCAGCCAGGGGCACCCTTTTCCAGGCCCCCACTCATGTCCAACTCATGTCTCCCAGCACCCCCACCCCCAGCTGTCAGGGGCACCCTCCACCAGGCCCCCACTCATGTCCCCCTGAACCCCCACCCACCAGCAGCCAGGGGCACCCTCCACCAGGCCCCCACTCATGTCCAACTCATGTCTCCCAGCACCCCCACCCCCCAGCAGTCAGGGGCACCCTCCACCAGGCCCCCACTCATGTCCAACTCATGTCTCCCTGCACCCACACCCGCCAGCAGCAGCAGCCAGGGGCACCCTCCACCAGGCCCCCACTCATGTCCCCCTGCATCCCCACCCACCAGCAGCCAGGGGCACCCTCCACCAGGCCCCCACTCATGTCCAACTCATGTCTCCCAGCACCCCCACCCCCCAGCAGTCAGGGGCACCCTCCACCAGGCCCCCACTCATGTCCAACTCATGTCTCCCTGCACCCACACCCGCCAGCAGTGCAGGGCACCCTCCACCAGGCCCCCACTTATGTCCCCCTGCACCCACACCCCCCAGCAGTCAGGGGCACCCTCCACCAGGCCTGCACTCATGTCCCCCTGCACCCCCACCCCCCAGCAGCCAGGGGCACCCTCCACCAGGCCCCCACTCATGTCCCCCTGCACCCCCACCCACCAGCATCCAGGGGCACCCTCCACCAGGCCCCCACTCATGTCTCCCACCACCCCCACCCCCAGCAGTCAGGGGCACCCTTCACCAGGCCCCCACTCATGTCCAACTCATGTCTCCCTGCACCCCCACCCACCAGCAGCCAGAGGCACCCTCCACCAGGCCCCCACTCATGTCCCCCTGGACCCCCACCCCCCAGCACTGTTGGGCACCCTCCACCAGGCCCCCACTCATGTCCAACTCATGTCTCCCAGCACCCCCACCCCACAGCAGTGCAGGGCACCCTCCACCAGGTCCCCACTCATGTCCAACTCATGTCTCCCTGCACCCCCACCCCCCAGCAGTGCAGGGAACCCTCCACCAGGACCCCACTCATGTCCCCCTGTACTCCCACCCCCCAGCAGTACAGGGCACCCTCCACCAGGCCCCCACTCATGTCCAACTCATGTCTCCCTGCACCCCCACCCTCCAGCAGTCAGGGGCACCCTCCACCAGGCCCCCACTCATGTCTCCCTGCACCCCTACCCTCCAGCAGTCAGGGGCACCTTTCACCAGGCCCCCACTCATGTCCCCCTGCACCCCCACCCCCCAAAAGCCAGGGGCACCCTCCACCAGGCCCCGACTCATGTCCCCCTGCACCCCCACCCACCAGCATCCAGGGGCACCCTCCACCAGGCCACCACACATGTCCCCCACCACCCCCACCCCCGAGCAGTCAGGGGCACCCTCCACCAGGTCCCCACTCATGTCCCCCTGCACCCCCACCCACCAGCAGCCAGGGGCACCCTCCAGCAGGCCCCCAATCATGTCCCCCTGCACCCCCACCCACCAGCAGCCAGGGGCACCCTCCACCAGGCCCCCACTCATGTCCAACTCATGTCTCCCAGCACCCCCACCCCCCAGCAGCGCAGGGCACCCTCCACCAGGCCCCGACTCATGTCCAACTCATGTCTCCCTGCACCCCCACCCCCCAGCAGTGCAGGGCACCCTCCACCAGGCCCCCACTCATGGCCCCCTGCACTCTTACCCCCCAGCAGTGCAGGGCAACCTCCACCAGGCCCCCACTCATGACCCCCTGCATCCCCACCCCCCAGCAGCCAGGGGCACCCTCCACCAGGCCGCCACTCATGTCCCCCTGCACCCCCACCCACCAGCATCCAGGGGCACCCTCCGCCAGGCCCCCACAGATGTCTCCCACCACCCCCACCCCCACCCCCCAGCAGTCAGGGGCAGCCTCCACCAGGCCCCCACTCATGTCCCCCTGCACCCCCACCCACCAGCAGCCAGGGGCACCCTCCAGCAGGCCCCCACTCATGGCCCCCTGCACCCCCACCAACCAGCAGCCAGGGGCACCCTCCACCAGGCCCCCACTCATGTCCAACTCATGTCTCCCAGCACCCCAACCCACCAGCAGCCAGGGGCACCCTCCACCAGACCCCCACTCATGTCCCCCTGCACCCCCACCCACCAGCAGCCAGGGGCACCCTCCACCAGGCCCCCACTCATGTCCCCCTGCACCTCCACCCACCAGCAGCCAGGGGCACCCTCCACCAGGCCCCCACTCATGTCCAACTCTTGTCTCCCAGCACCCCCACGCCCCAGCAGCCAGGGGCACCCTCCACCAGGCCCCCACTCATGTCCCCCTGCACCCCCACCCACCAGCATCCAGGGGCACCCTCCATCAGGCCCCCACACATGTCTCCCACCACCCCCACCCCCCAGCAGTCAGGGGCACCCTCCACCAGGCCCCCACTCATGTCCAGCTCATGTCTCCCAGCACCCCCACCCCCCAGCAGTGCAGGGCACCCTCCACCAGGCCCCCACTCATGTCCCCCTGCACCCCCATCCCCCAGCAGTCAGGGGCACCCTCCACCAGGCCCCCACCCATGTCCCCCTGCACCCCCAGACCCCAGCAGCCAGGGGCACCCTCCACCAGGCCCCCACTCATGTCCCCCTGCACCCCCACTCACCAGCATCCAGGGGCACCCTCCACCAGGCCCCCACTCATGTCTCCCACCACCCCCACCCCCAGCAGCCAGGGGCACTCTCCACCAGGCCCCCACTCATGTCCCCCTGGACCCCCACCCACCAGCACTGTAGGGCACCCTCCACCAGGCCCCCACTCATGTCCAACTCATGTCTCCCAGCACCCCCACTCCACAGCAGTGCAGGGCACCCTCCACCAGGCCCCCATTCATGTCCAACTCATGTCTCCCTGCACCCCCACCCCCAGCAGTCAGGGGCACCCTCCACCAGGCCCCCACTCATGTCCCTCTGCACCCCCACCCCCCAGCAGCCAGGGGCACCCTCCACCAGGCCCCCACTCATGTCCCCCTGCACCCTCACCCACCAGCATCCAGGGGCACCCACCACCAGGCCCCCACACATGTCTCCCACCACCCCCACCCCCCAGCAGTCAGGGGCACCCTCCACCAGGCCCCCACTCATGTCCCCCTGCACCCCCACCCACCAGCAGCCAGGGGCACCCTCCAGCAGGTCCCCAATCATGTCCCCCTGCACCCCCACCCACCAGCAGCCAGGGGCACCCTCCACCAGGCCCCCACTCATGTCCAACTCATGTCTCCCAGCACCCCCACCCCCCAGCAGTGCAGGGCACCCTCCACCAGGCCCCCACTCATGTCCAACTCATGTCTTCCTGCACCCCCACTCCCCAGCAGTGCAGGGCACCCTCCACCGGGCCCCCACTCATGTCCCCCTGCACTCCCACCCCCAGCAGTGCAGGGCAACCTCCACCAGGCCCCCACTCATGACCCCCTGCACCCCCACCCCCCAGCAGCCAGGGGCACCCTCCACCAGGCCCCCACTCATGTCCCCCTGCACCCCCACCCACCAGCATCCAGAGGCACCCTCCGCCAGGCCCCCACACATGTCTCCCACCACCCCCACCCCCAGCATTCAGGGGCAGCCTCCACCAGGCCCCCACTCATGTCCCACTGCACCCCCACCAACCAGCAGCCAGGGGCACCCTCCAACAGGCCCCCACTCATGTCCAACTCATGTCTCCCAGCACCCCCACCCACCAGCAGCCAGGGGCACCCTCCACCAGACCCCCACTCATGTCCCCCTGCACCCCCACCCACCAGCAGCCAGGGGCACCCTCCACCAGGCCCCCACTCATGTCCAGCTCATGTCTCCCTGCACCCCCACCCACCAGCAGCCAGGGGCACCCTCCACCAGACCCCCACTCATGTCCCCCTGCACCCCCACCCACCAGCAGCCAGGGGCACCCTCCACTAGGCCCCCAATCATGTCCCCCTGCACTCCCACCCCCCAGCAGTGCAGGGCACCCTCCACCAGGCCCCCACTCATGTCCAACTCATGGCTCCCTGCACCCCAACCCCCAGCAGTCAGGGGCACCCTCCACCAGGCCCCCACTCATGTCCCCCTGCACCCCCACCCCCCAGCAGCCAGGGGCACCCTCCACCAGGCCCCCACTCATGTCCCCCTGCACCCTCACCCACCAGCATCCAGGGGCACCCTCCACCAGGCCCCCACACATGTCTCCCACCGCCCCCACCCCCCAGCAGTCAGGGGCACCCTCCACCAGGCCCCCACTCATGTCCCCCTGCACCCCCACCCACCAGCAGCCAGGGGCACCCTCCAGCAGGCCCCCAATCATGTCCCCCTGCACCCCCACCCACCAGCAGCCAGGGGCACCCTCCACCAGGCACCCACTCATGTCCAACTCATGTCTCCCAGCACCCCCACCCCCCAGCAGTGCAGGGCACCCTCCACCAGGCCCCCACTCATGTCCAACTCATGTCTCCCTGCACCCCCACCCCCCAGCAGTGCAGGGCACCCTCCACCGGGCCCCCACTCATGTCCCCCTGCACTCCCACCCCCAGCGGTGCAGGGCAACCTCCACCAGGCCCCCACTCATGACCCCCTGCACCCCCACCCCCAGCAGCCAGGGGCACCCTCCACCAGGCCCCCACTCATGTCCCCCTGCACCCCCACCCACCAGCATCCAGAGGCACCCTCCGCCAGGCCCCCACACATGTCTCCCACCACCCCCACCCCCCAGCTGTCAGGGGCAGCCTCCACAAGCCCCCCACTCATGTCAAACTCATGTCTCCCAGCACCTCCACCCCCCAGCAGTCAGGGGCACCCTCCACCAGTCCCCCACTCATGTCCAACTCATGTCTCCCTGCACCCCCACCCACCAGCAGCCAGGGACACCCTCCACCAGGCCCCCACTCATGTCCGACTCATGTCTCCCAGCACCCCCACCCCCCAGCAGTGCAGGGCACCCTCCACCAGGCCCCCAATCATGTCCAGCTCATGTCTCCCTGCACCCCAACCCACCAGCAGCCAGGGGCACCCTCCACCAGGCCCCAACTCATGTCCAACTCATGTCTCCCAGCACCCTCACCCCCCAGCAATCAGGGGCACCCTCCACCAGGCCCCCACTCATGTCCAACTCATGTCTCCCTGCACCCCCACCCCCCAGCAGTCAGGGGCACCCTCCACCAGGCCCCGACTCATGTCCCCCTGCACCGCCACCCCTCAGCAGCCAGGGGCACCCTCCACCAGGCCCAAACTCATGTCCAACTCATGTCTCCCAGCACCCCCACCCCCCAGCAGTCAGGGGCACCCTCCACCAGGCCCCCACTCATGTCCCCCTGCACCCCCACCCCCCAGCAGCCAGGGGCACCCTCCACCAGGCCCCCACTCATGTCCAACTCATGTCTCCCAGCACCCCCACCCCCCAGCAGTCAGGGGCACCCTCCACCAGGCGCCCACTCAAGTCCTCCTGCACCCCCACCCCCCAGCAGCCAGGGGCACCCTCCACCAGGCCCCCACTCATGTCCCCCTGCACCCCCACCCACCAGCAGCCAGGGGCACCCTCCACCAGGCCCCCACACATGTCTCCCACCACCCCCACCCCCCAGCAGTCAGGGGCACCCTCCACCAGGCCCCCACTCATGTCCAACTCATGTCTCCCAGCACTCCCACCCCCCAGAACTGCAGGGCACCCTCCACCAGGCCCCCACTCATGTCCAACTCATGTCTCCCTGCACCCCCAGCCACCAGCAGCCAGGGGCACCCTCCACCAGGCCCCCACTCATGTCCCCCTGCACCTCCACCCACCAGCAGCCAGAGGCACCCTCCACCAGGCCCCCACTCATGTCCCCCTGCACCCCCACCCACCAGCAGCCAGGGGCACCCTCCACCAGGCCCCCACTCATGTCAAACTCATGTCTCCCAGCACCTCCACCCCCCAGCAGTCAGGGGCACCCTCCACCAGTCCCCCACTCATGTCCCCCTGCACCCCCACCCCCCAGCAGCCAGAGGCACCCTCCACCAGGCCCCCACTCATGTCCAACTCATGTCACCCTGCACCCCCACCCACCAGCATCCAGGGGCACCCTCCACCAGGCCCCCACACATGTCTCCCACAACCCCCACCCCCCAGCAGCCAGGGGCACCCTCCACCAGGCCCCCACTCATGTCAAACTCATGATTCCCAGCACACCCACCCCCCAGCAGTCAGGGGCACCCTCCACCAGGCCCCCACTAATGTCCAACTCATGTCTCCCTGCACCCCCATCCACCAGCAGCCAGGGGGAACCCTCCACCAGGCCCCCACTCATGTCAAACTCATGATTCCCAGCACACCCACCCCCCAGCAGCCAGGGGCACCCTCCACCAGGCCCCCACTCATGTCCCCCTGCACCCCCACCCACCAGCATCCAGGGGCACCCTCCATCAGGCCCCCACACATGTCTCCCACCACCCCCACCCCCCAGCAGTCAGGGTCACCCTCCACCAGGCCCCCACTCATGTCCAACGCATGTCTCCCAGAACCCCCACCCCCCAGCAGTGCAGGGCACCCTCCACCAGGCCCCCACTCATGTCCCCCTGCACCCACACCCACCAGCATCCAGGGGCACCCTCCACCAGGCCCCCACTCATGTCTCCCACCACCCCCACCCCCAGCAGTCAGGGGCACCCTTCACCAGGCCCCCACTCATGTCCAACTCATTTCTAACTCCACCCCCACCCACCACCAGCCAGAGGCACCCTCCACCAGGCCCCCACTCATGTCCCCCTGGACCCGCACCCCCCAGCACTGTAGGGCACCCTCCACCAGGCCCCCACTCATGTCCAACTCATGTCTCCCTGCACCCCCACCCCCCAGCAGTGCAGGGCACCCTCCACCAGGCCCCCACTCATGTCCCCCTGCACTCCCACCCCCCAGCAGTGCAGGGCACCCTCCACCAGGCCCCAACTCATGTCCAACTCATGTCTCCCTGCACCCCCACCCCCCAGCAGCCAGGGGCAACCTCCACCAGGCCCCCACTCATGTCCCCCTGCACCCCCAAGCACCAGCATCCAGGGGCACCCTCCACCAGGCCCCCACACATGTCTCCCACCACCCCCACCCCCCAGCAGTCAGGGGCACCCTCCACCAGGCCCCCACTCATGTCCCCCTGCACCCCCACCCATCAGCAGCCAGGGGCACCCTCCACCAGTCCCCCACTCATGTCCAACTCATGTCTCCCAGCACCCCCACCCCCCAGCAGCGCAGGGCACCCTCCACCAGGCCCCCACTCATGTCCAACTCATGTCTCCCTGCACCCCCACCCCCCAGCAGTGCAGGGCACCCTCCACCAGGCCCCCACTCATGTCCCCCTGCACTCCCACCCCCCAGCAGTGCAGGGCAACCTCCACCAGGCCCCCACTCATGACCCCCTGCACCCCCACCCCCCAGCAGCCAGGGGCACCCTCCACCAGGCCCCCACTCATGTCCCCCTGCACCCCCACCCACCAGCATCCAGGGGCACCCTCCGCCAGGCCCCCACACATGTCTTCCACCACCCCCACCACCCAGCAGTCAGGGGCAGCCTCCACCAGGCCCCCACTCATGTCCCCCTGCACCCCCACCCACCAGCAGCCAGGGGCACCCTCCAGCAGGCCCCCACTCATGTCCCCCTGCACCCCCACCAACCAGCAGCCAGGGGCACCCTCCACCAGGCCCCCACTCATTTCCAACTCATGTCTCCCAGCACCACCACCCACCAGCAGCCAGGGGCACCCTCCACCAGACCCCCACTCATGTCCCCCTGCACCCCCACCCACCAGCAGCCAGGGGCACCCTCCACCAGGCCCCCACTCATGTCCCCCTGCACCTCCACCCACCAGCAGCCAGGGGCACCCTCCACCAGGCCCCCACTCATGTCCAACTCTTGTCTCCCAGCACCCCCACGCCCCAGCAGCCAGGGGCACCCTCCACCAGGCCCCCACTCATGTCCCCCTGCACCCCCACCCACCAGCATCCAGGGGCACCCTCCATCAGGCCCCCACACATGTCTCCCACCACCCCCACCCTCCAGCAGTCAGGGGCACCCTCCACCAGGCCCCCACTCATGTCCAACTCATGTCTCCCAGCACCCCCAGCAGTGCAGGGTACTCTCCACCAGGCCCCCACTCATGTCCCCCTGCACCCACACCCCCCAGCAGTCAGGGGCACCCTCCACCAGGCCCCCACTCATGTCCCCCTGCACCCCCACTCACCAGCATCCAGGGGCACCCTCCACCAGGCCCCCACTCATGTCCCCCTGCACCCCCACCCACCAGCATCCAGGGGCACCCTCCGCCAGGCCCCCACACATGTCTCCCACCACCCCCACCCCCCAGCAGTCAGGGGCAGCCTCCACCAGGCCCCCACTCATGTCCCCCTGCACCCCCACCCACCAGCAGCCAGGGGCACCCTCCAGCAGGCCCCCACTCATGTCCCCCTGCACCCCCACCAACCAGCAGCCAGGGGCACCCTCCACCAGGCCCCCACTCATGTCCAACTCATGTCTCCCAGCACCACCACCCACCAGCAGCCAGGGGCACCCTCCACCAGACCCCCACTCATGTCCCCCTGCACCCCCACCCACCAGCAGCCAGGGGCACCCTCCACCAGGCCCCCACTCATGTCCCCCTGCACCTCCACCCACCAGCAGCCAGGGGCACCCTCCACCAGGCCCCCACTCATGTCCAACTCTTGTCTCCCAGCACCCCCACGCCCCAGCAGCCAGGGGCACCCTCCACCAGGCCCCCACTCATGTCCAACACATGTCTCCCAGCACCCACAGCAGTGCAGGGCACTCTCCACCAGGCCCCCACTCATGTCCCCCTGCACCCCCACCCCCCAGCAGTCGGGGGCACCCTCCACCAGGCCCCCACTCATGTCCCCCTGCACCCCCACTCACCAGCATCCAGGGGCACCCTCCACCAGGCCCCCACTCATGTCTCCCACCACCCCCACCCCCAGCAGTCAGGGGTACCCTTCACCAGGCCCCCACTCATGCCCAACTCATGTCTCCCTGCACCCCAACCCACCAGCAGCCAGGGGCACCCTCCACCAGGCCCACACTCATGTCCCCCTGGACCACCACCCCCCAGCACTGTAGGACACCCTCCACCAGGCCCCCACCCATGTCCAACTCATGTCTCCCAGCACCCCCACCCCACAGCAGTGCAGGGCACCCTCCACCAGGCCCCCACTCATGTCCAACTCATGTCTCTCTGCACCCCCACCCCCCAGCAGTGCAGGGCACCCTCCACCAGGCCCCCACTCATGTCCCCCTGCACTCCCACCCCCCAGCAGTGCAGGGCACCCTCCACCAGGCCCCCACTCATGTCCCCCTGCACCCCCACCCCCCAGCAGCCAGGGGCACCCTCCACCAGGCCCCCACTCATGTCCCCCTGCACCCCCACCCCCCAGCAGCCAGGGGCACCCTCCACCAGGCCCCCACTCATGTCCCCCTGCACCCTCACCCACCAGCATCCAGGGGCACCCTCCACCAGGCCCCCACACATGTCTCCCACCACCCCCACCCCTCAGCAGTCAGGGGCACCCTCCACCAGGCCCCACTCATGTCCCCCTGCACCCCCACCCACCAGCAGCCAGGGGCACCCTCCAGCAGGCCCCCAATCATGTCCCCCTGCACCCCCACCCCCATGCAGCCAGGGGCACCCTCCACCAGGCCCCCACTCATGTCCCCCTGCACCCCCACCCACCAGCATCCAGGGGCACCCTCCATCAGGCCCCCACACATGTCTCCCACCACCCCCACCCCCCAGCAGTCAGGGGCACCCTCCACCAGGCCCCCACTCATGTATGTGCAACTCATGTCTCCCAGCACCCCACCCACCAGCAGCCAGGGGCACCCTCCACCAGGCCCCCACTCATGTCCAACTCATGTCTCCCTGCACCCCCACCCACCAGCAGCCAGGGGCACCCTCCACCAGGCCCCCAATCATGTCCAACTCATGTCTCCCAGCACCCCCACCCCCCAGCGGTCAGGGGCACCCTCCACCAGGCCCCCACTCATGTCCAACTCATGTCTCCCTGCACCCCCACCCCCCAGCAGTCAGGGGCACCCTCCACCAGTCCCCCACTCATGTCCCCCTGCACCGCCACCCCTCAGCAGCCAGGGGCACCCTCCACCAGGCCCCCAATCATGTCCAACTCATGTCTCCCAGCACCCCCACCCCCCAGCAGTCAGGGGCACCCTCCACCAGGCGCCCACTCATGTCCCCCTGCACCCCCACCCCCCAGCAGCAGCAGCAAGGGGCACCCTCCACCAGGCCCCCACTCATGTCCCCCTGCACCCCCACCCACCAGCAGCCAGGGGCACCCTCCACCAGGCCTCCACTCATGTACAACTCATGTCTCCCAGTACCCCCACCCCCCAGCAGTGCAGGGCACCCTCCACCAGGCCCCCAATCAGGTCCAACTCATGTCTCCCTGCACCCCCACCCACCAGCAGCCAGGGGCACCCTCCACCAGGCCCCCACTCATGTCCAACTCATGTCTCCCAGCACCCCCACCCCCCAGCAGTCAGGGGCACCCTCCACCAGGCCCCCACTCATGTCCAACTCATGTCTCCCTGCACCCCCACCCCCCAGCAGTCAGTGACACCCTCCACCAGTCCACCACTCATGTCCCCCTGCACCGCCACCCCTCAGCAGCCAGGGGCACCCTCCACCAGGCCCCCACTCATGTCCAACTCATGTCTCCCAGCACCCCCACCCCCCAGCAGTCAGGGGCACTCTCCGCCAGGCCCCCACTCATGTCCCCCTGCACCCCCACCCCCCAGCAGCCAGGGGCACCCTCAACCAGGCCCCCACTCATGTCCAACTCATGTCTCCCAGAACCCCCACCCCCCAGCAGTCAGGGGCACCCTCCACCAGGCGCCCACTCATGTCCCCCTGCACCCCCACCCCCCAGCAGCAGCAGCCAGGGGCACCCTCCACCAGGCCCCCACTCATGTCCCCCTGCACCCCCACCCACCAGCAGCCAGGGGCACCCTTTTCCAGGCCCCCACTCATGTCCAACTCATGTCTCCCAGCACCCCCACCCCCAGCTGTCAGGGGCACCCTCCACCAGGCCCCCACTCATGTCCCCCTGAACCCCCACCCACCAGCAGCCAGGGGCACCCTCCACCAGGCCCCCACTCATGTCCAACTCATGTCTCCCAGCACCCCCACCCCCCAGCAGTCAGGGGCACCCTCCACCAGGCCCCCACTCATGTCCAACTCATGTCTCCCTGCACCCACACCCGCCAGCAGCAGCAGCCAGGGGCACCCTCCACCAGGCCCCCACTCATGTCCCCCTGCATCCCCACCCACCAGCAGCCAGGGGCACCCTCCACCAGGCCCCCACTCATGTCCAACTCATGTCTCCCAGCACCCCCACCCCCCAGCAGTCAGGGGCACCCTCCACCAGGCCCCCACTCATGTCCAACTCATGTCTCCCTGCACCCACACCCGCCAGCAGTGCAGGGCACCCTCCACCAGGCCCCCACTTATGTCCCCCTGCACCCACACCCCCCAGCAGTCAGGGGCACCCTCCACCAGGCCTGCACTCATGTCCCCCTGCACCCCCACCCCCCAGCAGCCAGGGGCACCCTCCACCAGGCCCCCACTCATGTCCCCCTGCACCCCCACCCACAAGCATCCAGGGGCACCCTCCACCAGGCCCCCACTCATGTCTCCCACCACCCCCACCCCCAGCAGTCAGGGGCACCCTTCACCAGGCCCCCACTCATGTCCAACTCATGTCTCCCTGCACCCCCACCCACCAGCAGCCAGAGGCACCCTCCACCAGGCCCCCACTCATGTCCCCCTGGACCCCCACCCCCCAGCACTGTTGGGCACCCTCCACCAGGCCCCCACTCATGTCCAACTCATGTCTCCCAGCACCCCCACCCCACAGCAGTGCAGGGCACCCTCCACCAGGTCCCCACTCATGTCCAACTCATGTCTCCCTGCACCCCCACCCCCCAGCAGTGCAGGGAACCCTCCACCAGGACCCCACTCATGTCCCCCTGTACTCCCACCCCCCAGCAGTACAGGGCACCCTCCACCAGGCCCCCACTCATGTCCAACTCATGTCTCCCTGCACCCCCACCCTCCAGCAGTCAGGGGCACCCTCCACCAGGCCCCCACTCATGTCTCCCTGCACCCCCACCCTCCAGCAGTCAGGGGCACCTTTCACCAGGCCCCCACTCATGTCCCCCTGCACCCCCACCCCCCAAAAGCCAGGGGCACCCTCCACCAGGCCCCGACTCATGTCCCCCTGCACCCCCACCCACCAGCATCCAGGGGCACCCTCCACCAGGCCACCACACATGTCCCCCACCACCCCCACCCCCGAGCAGTCAGGGGCACCCTCCACCAGGTCCCCACTCATGTCCCCCTGCACCCCCACCCACCAGCAGCCAGGGGCACCCTCCAGCAGGCCCCCAATCATGTCCCCCTGCACCCCCACCCACCAGCAGCCAGGGGCACCCTCCACCAGGCCCCCACTCATGTCCAACTCATGTCTCCCAGCACCCCCACCCCCCAGCAGCGCAGGGCACCCTCCACCAGGCCCCGACTCATGTCCAACTCATGTCTCCCTGCACCCCCACCCCCCAGCAGTGCAGGGCACCCTCCACCAGGCCCCCACTCATGTCCCCCTGCACTCTTACCCCCCAGCAGTGCAGGGCAACCTCCACCAGGCCCCCACTCATGACCCCCTGCATCCCCACCCCCCAGCAGCCAGGGGCACCCTCCACCAGGCCGCCACTCATGTCCCCCTGCACCCCCACCCACCAGCATCCAGGGGCACCCTCCGCCAGGCCCCCACAGATGTCTCCCACCACCCCCACCCCCACCCCCCAGCAGTCAGGGGCAGCCTCCACCAGGCCCCCACTCATGTCCCCCTGCACCCCCACCCACCAGCAGCCAGGGGCACCCTCCAGCAGGCCCCCACTCATGGCCCCCTGCACCCCCACCAACCAGCAGCCAGGGGCACCCTCCACCAGGCCCCCACTCATGTCCAACTCATGTCTCCCAGCACCCCAACCCACCAGCAGCCAGGGGCACCCTCCACCAGACCCCCACTCATGTCCCCCTGCACCCCCACCCACCAGCAGCCAGGGGCACCCTCCACCAGGCCCCCACTCATGTCCCCCTGCACCTCCACCCACCAGCAGCCAGGGGCACCCTCCACCAGGCCCCCACTCATGTCCAACTCTTGTCTCCCAGCACCCCCATGCCCCAGCAGCCAGGGGCACCCTCCACCAGGCCCCCACTCATGTCCCCCTGCACCCCCACCCACCAGCATCCAGGGGCACCCTCCATCAGGCCCCCACACATGTCTCCCACCACCCCCACCCCCCAGCAGTCAGGGGCACCCTCCACCAGGCCCCCACTCATGTCCAGCTCATGTCTCCCAGCACCCCCACCCCCCAGCAGTGCAGGGCACCCTCCACCAGGCCCCCACTCATGTCCCCCTGCACCCCATCCCCCAGCAGTCAGGGGCACCCTCCACCAGGCCCCCACCCATGTCCCCCTGCACCCCCAGACCCCAGCAGCCAGGGGCACCCTCCACCAGGCCCCCACTCATGTCCCCCTGCACCCCCACTCACCAGCATCCAGGGGCACCCTCCACCAGGCCCCCACTCATGTCTCCCACCACCCCCACCCCCAGCAGCCAGGGGCACTCTCCACCAGGCCCCCACTCATGTCCCCCTGGACCCCCACCCACCAGCACTGTAGGGCACCCTCCACCAGGCCCCCACTCATGTCCAACTCATGTCTCCCAGCACCCCCACTCCACAGCAGTGCAGGGCACCCTCCACCAGGCCCCCATTCATGTCCAACTCATGTCTCCCTGCACCCCCACCCCCAGCAGTCAGGGGCACCCTCCACCAGGCCCCCACTCATGTCCCTCTGCACCCCCACCCCCCAGCAGCCAGGGGCACCCTCCACCAGGCCCCCACTCATGTCCCCCTGCACCCTCACCCACCAGCATCCAGGGGCACCCACCACCAGGCCCCCACACATGTCTCCCACCACCCCCACCCCCCAGCAGTCAGGGGCACCCTCCACCAGGCCCCCACTCATGTCCCCCTGCACCCCCACCCACCAGCAGCCAGGGGCACCCTCCAGCAGGTCCCCAATCATGTCCCCCTGCACCCCCACCCACCAGCAGCCAGGGGCACCCTCCACCAGGCCCCCACTCATGTCCAACTCATGTCTCCCAGCACCCCCACCCCCCAGCAGTGCAGGGCACCCTCCACCAGGCCCCCACTCATGTCAAACTCATGTCTTCCTGCACCCCCACTCCCCAGCAGTGCAGGGCACCCTCCACCGGGCCCCCACTCATGTCCCCCTGCACTCCCACCCCCAGCAGTGCAGGGCAACCTCCACCAGGCCCCCACTCATGACCCCCTGCACCCCCACCCCCCAGCAGCCAGGGGCACCCTCCACCAGGCCCCCACTCATGTCCCCCTGCACCCCCACCCACCAGCATCCAGAGGCACCCTCCGCCAGGCCCCCACACATGTCTCCCACCACCCCCACCCCCAGCATTCAGGGGCAGCCTCCACCAGGCCCCCACTCATGTCCCACTGCACCCCCACCAACCAGCAGCCAGGGGCACCCTCCAACAGGCCCCCACTCATGTCCAACTCATGTCTCCCAGCACCCCCACCCACCAGCAGCCAGGGGCACCCTCCACCAGACCCCCACTCATGTCCCCATGCACCCCCACCCACCAGCAGCCAGGGGCACCCTCCACCAGGCCCCCACTCATGTCCAGCTCATGTCTCCCTGCACCCCCACCCACCAGCAGCCAGGGGCACCCTCCACCAGACCCCCACTCATGTCCCCCTGCACCCCCACCCACCAGCAGCCAGGGGCACCCTCCACTAGGCCCCCAATCATGTCCCCCTGCACTCCCACCCCCCAGCAGTGCAGGGCACCCTCCACCAGGCCCCCACTCATGTCCAACTCATGGCTCCCTGCACCCCAACCCCCAGCAGTCAGGGGCACCCTCCACCAGGCCCCCACTCATGTCCCCCTGCACCCCCACCCCCCAGCAGCCAGGGGCACCCTCCACCAGGCCCCCACTCATGTCCCCCTGCACCCTCACCCACCAGCATCCAGGGGCACCCTCCACCAGGCCCCCACACATGTCTCCCACCGCCCCCACCCCCCAGCAGTCAGGGGCACCCTCCACCAGGCCCCCACTCATGTCCCCCTGCACCCCCACCCACCAGCAGCCAGGGGCACCCTCCAGCAGGCCCCCAATCATGTCCCCCTGCACCCCCACCCACCAGCAGCCAGGGGCACCCTCCACCAGGCACCCACTCATGTCCAACTCATGTCTCCCAGCACCCCCACCCCCCAGCAGTGCAGGGCACCCTCCACCAGGCCCCCACTCATGTCCAACTCATGTCTCCCTGCACCCCCACCCCCCAGCAGTGCAGGGCACCCTCCACCGGGCCCCCACTCATGTCCCCCTGCACTCCCACCCCCAGCGGTGCAGGGCAACCTCCACCAGGCCCCCACTCATGACCCCCTGCACCCCCACCCCCAGCAGCCAGGGGCACCCTCCACCAGGCCCCCACTCATGTCCCCCTGCACCCCCACCCACCAGCATCCAGAGGCACCCTCCGCCAGGCCCCCACACATGTCTCCCACCACCCCCACCCCCCAGCTGTCAGGGGCAGCCTCCACAAGCCCCCCACTCATGTCAAACTCATGTCTCCCAGCACCGCCACCTCCCAGCAGTCAGGGGCACCCTCCACCAGTCCCCCACTCATGTCCAACTCATGTCTACCTGCACCCCCACCCACCAGCAGCCAGGGGCACCCTCCACCAGGCCCCCACTCATGTCCAACTCATGTCTCCCAGCACCCCCACCCCCCAGCAGTGCAGGGCACCCTCCACCAGGCCCCCACTCATGCCCAACTCATGTCTCCCTGCACCCCCACCCACCAGCAGCCAGGGACACCCTCCACCAGGCCCCCACTCATGTCCGACTCATGTCTCCCAGCACCCCCACCCCCCAGCAGTGCAGGGCACCCTCCACCAGGCCCCCAATCATGTCCAGCTCATGTCTCCCTGCACCCCAACCCACCAGCAGCCAGGGGCACCCTCCACCAGGCCCCAACTCATGTCCAACTCATGTCTCCCAGCACCCCCACCCCCCAGCAGTCAGGGGCACCCTCCACCAGGCCCCCACTCATGTCCAACTCATGTCTCCCTGCACCCCCACCCCCCAGCAGTCAGGGGCACCCTCCACCAGGCCCCGACTCATGTCCCCCTGCACCGCCACCCCTCAGCAGCCAGGGGCACCCTCCACCAGGCCCAAACTCATGTCCAACTCATGTCTCCCAGCACCCCCACCCCCCAGCAGTCAGGGGCACCCTCCACCAGGCCCCCACTCATGTCCCCCTGCACCCCCACCCCCCAGCAGCCAGGGGCACCCTCCACCAGGCCCCCACTCATGTCCAACTCATGTCTCCCAGCACCCCCACCCCCCAGCAGTCAGGGGCACCCTCCACCAGGCGCCCACTCAAGTCCTCCTGCACCCCCACCCCCCAGCAGCCAGGGGCACCCTCCACCAGGCCCCCACTCATGTCCCCCTGCACCCCCACCCACCAGCAGCCAGGGGCACCCTCCACCAGGCCCCCACACATGTCTCCCACCACCCCCACCCCCCAGCAGTCAGGGGCACCCTCCACCAGGCCCCCACTCATGTCCAACTCATGTCTCCCAGCACTCCCACCCCCCAGCACTGCAGGGCACCCTCCACCAGGCCCCCACTCATGTCCAACTCATGTCTCCCTGCACCCCCAGCCACCAGCAGCCAGGGGCACCCTCCACCAGGCCCCCACTCATGTCCCCCTGCACCTCCACCCACCAGCAGCCAGAGGCACCCTCCACCAGGCCCCCACTCATGTCCCCCTGCACCCCCACCCACCAGCAGCCAGGGGCACCCTCCACCAGGCCCCCACTCATGTCAAACTCATGTCTCCCAGCACCTCCACCCCCCAGCAGTCAGGGGCACCCTCCACCAGTCCCCCACTCATGTCCCCCTGCACCCCCACCCCCCAGCAGCCAGAGGCACCCTCCACCAGGCCCCCACTCATGTCCAACTCATGTCTCCCTGCACCCCCACCCACCAGCATCCAGGGGCACCCTCCACCAGGCCCCCACACATGTCTCCCACAACCCCCACCCCCCAGCAGCCAGGGGCACCCTCCACCAGGCCCCCACTCATGTCAAACTCATGATTCCCAGCACACCCACCCCCCAGCAGTCAGGGGCACCCTCCACCAGGCCCCCACTAATGTCCAACTCATGTCTCCCTGCACCCCCATCCACCAGCAGCCAGGGGGCACCCTCCACCAGGCCCCCACTCATGTCAAACTCATGATTCCCAGCACACCCACCCCCCAGCAGCCAGGGGCACCCTCCACCAGGCCCCCACTCATGTCCCCCTGCACCCCCACCCACCAGCATCCAGGGGCACCCTCCATCAGGCCCCCACACATGTCTCCCACCACCCCCACCCCCCAGCAGTCAGGGTCACCCTCCACCAGGCCCCCACTCATGTCCAACGCATGTCTCCCAGAACCCCCACCCCCCAGCAGTGCAGGGCACCCTCCACCAGGCCCCCACTCATGTCCCCCTGCACCCACACCCACCAGCATCCAGGGGCACCCTCCACCAGGCCCCCACTCATGTCTCCCACCACCCCCACCCCCAGCAGTCAGGGGCACCCTTCACCAGGCCCCCACTCATGTCCAACTCATTTCTAACTCCACACCCACCCACCACCAGCCAGAGGCACCCTCCACCAGGCCCCCACTCATGTCCCCCTGGACCCGCACCCCCCAGCACTGTAGGGCACCCTCCACCAGGCCCCCACTCATGTCCAACTCATGTCTCCCTGCACCCCCACCCCCCAGCAGTGCAGGGCACCCTCCACCAGGCCCCCACTCATGTCCCCCTGCACTCCCACCCCCCAGCAGTGCAGGGCACCCTCCACCAGGCCCCAACTCATGTCCAACTCATGTCTCCCTGCACCCCCACCCCCCAGCAGCCAGGGGCAACCTCCACCAGGCCCCCACTCATGTCCCCCTGCACCCCCAAGCACCAGCATCCAGGGGCACCCTCCACCAGGCCCCCACACATGTCTCCCACCACCCCCACCCCCCAGCAGTCAGGGGCACCCTCCACCAGGCCCCCACTCATGTCCCCCTGCACCCCCACCCATCAGCAGCCAGGGGCACCTTCCACCAGTCCCCCACTCATGTCCAACTCATGTCTCCCAGCACCCCCACCCCCCAGCAGCGCAGGGCACCCTCCACCAGGCCCCCACTCATGTCCAACTCATGTCTCCCTGCACCCCCACCCCCCAGCAGTGCAGGGCAACCTCCACCAGGCCCCCACTCATGACCCCCTGCACCCCCACCCCCCAGCAGCCAGGGGCACCCTCCACCAGGCCCCCACTCATGTCCCCCTGCACCCCCACCCACCAGCATCCAGGGGCACCCTCCGCCAGGCCCCCACACATGTCTTCCACCACCCCCACCACCCAGCAGTCAGGGGCAGCCTCCACCAGGCCCCCACTCATGTCCCCCTGCACCCCCACCCACCAGCAGCCAGGGGCACCCTCCAGCAGGCCCCCACTCATGTCCCCCTGCACCCCCACCAACCAGCAGCCAGGGGCACCCTCCACCAGGCCCCCACTCATTTCCAACTCATGTCTCCCAGCACCACCACCCACCAGCAGCCAGGGGCACCCTCCACCAGACCCCCACTCATGTCCCCCTGCACCCCCACCCACCAGCAGCCAGGGGCACCCTCCACCAGGCCCCCACTCATGTCCCCCTGCACCTCCACCCACCAGCAGCCAGGGGCACCCTCCACCAGGCCCCCACTCATGTCCAACTCTTGTCTCCCAGCACCCCCACGCCCCAGCAGCCAGGGGCACCCTCCACCAGGCCCCCACTCATGTCCCCCTGCACCCCCACCCACCAGCATCCAGGGGCACCCTCCATCAGGCCCCCACACATGTCTCCCACCACCCCCACCCTCCAGCAGTCAGGGGCACCCTCCACCAGGCCCCCACTCATGTCCAACTCATGTCTCCCAGCACCCCCAGCAGTGCAGGGCACTCTCCACCAGGCCCCCACTCATGTCCCCCTGCACCCACACCCCCCAGCAGTCAGGGGCACCCTCCACCAGGCCCCCACTCATGTCCCCCTGCACCCCCACTCACCAGCATCCAGGGGCACCCTCCACCAGGCCCCCACTCATGTCTCCCACCACCCCCACCCCCAGCAGTCAGGGGCACCCTTCACCAGGCCCCCACTCATGTCCAACTCATGTCTCCCTGCACCCCCACCCACCAGCAGCCAGGGGCACCCTCCACCAGGCCCCCACTCATGTCCCCCTGGACCCCCACCCCCCAGCACTGTAGGGCACCCTCCACCAGGCCCCCACTCATGTCCAACTCATGTCTCCCAGCACCCCCACCCCACAGCAGTGCAGGGCACCCTCCACCAGGCCCCCACTCATGTCCAACTCATGTCTCCCTGCACCCCCACCCCCCAGCAGTGCAGGGCACCCTCCACCAGGCCCCCACTCATGTCCCCCTGCACTCCCACCCCCCAGCAGTGCAGGGCACCCTCCACCAGGCCCCCACTCATGTCCAACTCATGTCTCCCTGCACCCCCACCCCCCAGCAGTCAGGGGCACCCTCCACCAGGCCCCCACTCATGTCCCCCTGCACCAACACCCCCCAGCAGCCAGGGGCACCCTCCACCAGGCCCCCACTCATGTACCCCTGCACCCTCACCCACCAGCATCCAGGGGCACCCTCCACCAGGCCCCCACACATGTCTCCCACCACCCCCACCCCTCAGCAGTCAGGGGCACCCTCCACCAGGCCCCACTCATGTCCCCCTGCACCCCCACCCACCAGCAGCCAGGGGCACCCTCCAGCAGGCCCCCAATCATGTCCCCCTGCACCCCCACCCACCAGCAGCCAGGGGCACCCTCCACCAGGCCCCCACTCATGTCCAACTCATGTCTCCCAGCACCCCTACCCCCCAGCAGTGCAGGGCACCCTCCACCAGGCCCCCACTCATGTCCAACTCATGTCTCCCTGCACCCCCACTCCCCAGCAGTCAGGGGCACCCTCCACCAGGCCCCCACTCATGTCCCCCTGCACCGCCACCCCTCAGCAGCCAGGGGCACCCTCCACCAGTCCCCCACTCATGTCCAACTCATGTCTCCCAGCACCCCCACCCCCCAGCAGTCAGGGGCACCCTCCACCAGGCCCCCACTCATGTCCCCCTGCACCCCCACCCCCCAGCAGCCAGGGGCACCCTCCACCAGGCCCCCACTCATGTCCAACTCATGTCTCCCAGCACCCCCACCCCCCAGCAATCAGGGGCACCCTCCACCAGGCGCCCACTCATGTCCCTCTGCACCCCCACCCCCCAGCAGCCAGGGGCACCCTCCACCAGGCCCCCACTCATGTCCCCCTGCACCCCCACCCACCAGCAGCCAGGGGCACCCTCCACCAGGCCCCCACACATGTCTCCCACCACCCCCACCCCCCAGCAGTCAGGGGCACCCTCCACCAGGCCCCCACTCATGTCCAACTCATGTCTCCCTGCACCCCCACCCCCCAGCAGTGCAGGGCACCCGCCACCAGGCCCCCACTCATGTCCAACTCATGTCTCCCTGCACCCCCATCCACCAGCAGCCAGGGGCACCCTCCACCAGGCCCCCACTCATGTCAAACTCATGTCTCCCAGCACCTCCACCCCCCAGCAGTCAGGGGCACCCTCCACCAGGCCCCCACTCATGTCCAACTCATGTCTACCTGCACCCCCACCCACCAGCAGCCAGGGGCACCCTCCACCAGGCCCCCACTCATGTCCAACTCATGTCTCCCAGCACCCCCACCCCCCAGCAGTGCAGGGCACCCTCCACCAGGCCCCCACTCATGCCCAACTCAAGTCTCCCAGCACCCCCACCCCCCAGCAGTCAGGGGCACCCTCCACCAGGCCCCCACTCATGTCCCCCTGCACCCCCACCCCCATGCAGCCAGGGGCACCCTCCACCAGGCCCCCACTCATGTCCCCCTGCACCCCCACCCCCAAGCATCCAGGGGCACCCTCCACCAGGCCCCCACTCATGTCCAACTCATGTCCCCCTGCACCCCCACCCACCAGCATCCAGGGGCACCCTCCATCAGGCCCCCACACATGTCTCCCACCACCCCCACCCACCAGCAGCCAGGGGCACCCTCCACCAGGCCTCCACTCATGTACAACTCATGTCTCCCAGCACCCCCACCCCCCAGCAGTGCAGGGCACCCTCCACCAGGCCCCCACTCATGTCCAACTCATGTCTCCCAGCACCCCCACCCCCCAGCAGTCAGGGGCACCCTCCACCAGGCCCCCACTCATGTCCCCCTGCACCGCCACCCCTCAGCAGCCAGGGGCACCCTCCACCAGGCCCCCACTCATGTCCAACTCATGTCTCTCAGCACCCTCACCCCCCAGCAGTCAGGGGCACCCTCCACCAGGCCCCCACTCATGTCCCCCTGCACCCCCACCCCCCAGCAGCCAGGGGCACCCTCAACCAGGCCCCCACTCATGTCCAACTCATGTCTCCCAGCACCCCCATCCCCCAGCAGTCAGGGGCACCCTCCACCAGGCGCCCACTCATGTCCCCCTGCACCCCCACCCCCCAGCAGCAGCAGCCAGGGGCACCCTCCACCAGGCCCCCACTCATGTCCCCCTGCACCCCCACCCACCAGCAGCCAGGGGCACCCTCCACCAGGCAACCAAACACATGTCTCCCACCACCCCACCCCCCAGCAGTCAGGGGCACCCTCCACCAGGCCCCCACTCATGTCCAACTGATGTCTCCCAGCACTCCCACCCCCCAGCAGTGCAGGGCACCCTCCACCAGGCCCCCACTCATGTCCAACTGATGTCTCCCTGCACCCCCACCCACCAGCAGCCAGGGGCACCCTCCACCAGGCCCCCACTCATGTCCAACTCATGTCTCCCAGCACCCCCACCCCCAGCTGTCAGGGGCACCCTCCACCAGGCCCCCACTCATGTCCCCCTGAACCCCCACGCCCCAGCAGCCAGGGGCACCCTCCACCAGGCCCCCACTCATGTCCCCCAGCACCCCCACCCCCAGCTGTCAGGGGCACCCTCCACCAGGGCCCCACTCATGTCCCCCTGAACCCCCACGCCCCAGCAGTCAGGGGCACCCTCCACCAGGCGCCCACTCATGTCCCCCTGCACCCCCACCCCCCAGCAGCAGCAGCCAGGGGCACCCTCCACCAGGCCCCCACTCATGTCCCCCTGCACCCCCACCCACCAGCAGCCAGGGGCACCCTCCACCAGGCCCCCACACATGTCTCCCACCACCCCACCCCCCAGCATCAGGGGCACCCTCCACCAGGCCCCCACTCATGTCCAACTCATGTCTCCCAGCACTCCCACCCCCCAGCAGTGCAGGGCACCCTCCACCAGGCCCCCACTCATGTCCAACTGATGTCTCCCTGCACCCCCACCCACCAGCAGCCAGGGGCACCCTCCACCAGGCCCCCACTCATGTCCAACTCATGTCTCCCAGCACCCCCACCCCCAGCTGTCAGGGGCACCCTCCACCAGGCCCCCACTCATGTCCCCCTGAACCCCCACGCCCCAGCAGCCAGGGGCACCCTCCACCAGGCCCCCACTCATGTCCCCCTGCACCCCCACCCACCAGCATCCAGGGGCACCCTCCACCAGGCCCCCACTCATGTCCAACTCTTGTCTCCCAGCACCCACACCCCCCAGCAGTGCAGGGCACCCTCCACCAGGCCCCCACTTATGTCCCCCTGCACCCACACCCCCCAGCAGTCAGGGGCACCCTCCACCAGGCCTGCACTCATGTCCCCCTGCACCCCCACCCCCCAGCAGCCAGGGGCACCCTCCACCAGGCCCCCACTCATGTCCCCCTGCACCCCCACCCACCAGCATCCAGGGGCACCCTCCACCAGGCCCCCACTCATGTCTCCCACCACCCCCACCCCCAGCAGTCAGGGGCACCCTTCACCAGGCCCCCACTCATGTCCAACTCATGTCTCCCTGCACCCCCACCCACCAGCAGCCAGAGGCACCCTCCACCAGGCCCCCACTCATGTCCCCCTGGACCCCCACCCCCCAGCACTGTTGGGCACCCTCCACCAGGCCCCCACTCATGTCCAACTCATGTCTCCCAGCACCCCCACCCCACAGCAGTGCAGGGCACCCTCCACCAGGTCCCCACTCATGTCCAACAAATGTCTCCCTGCACCCCCACCCCCCAGCAGTGCAGGGAACCCTCCACCAGGACCCCACTCATGTCCCCCTGTACTCCCACCCCCCAGCAGTGCAGGGCACCCTCCACCAGGCCCCCACTCATGTCCAACTCATGTCTCCCTGCACCCCCACCCTCCAGCAGTCAGGGGCACCCTCCACCAGGCCCCCACTCATGTCCCTCTGCACCCCCACCCCCCAGGAGCCAGGGGCACCCTCCACCAGGCCCCCACTCATGTCCCCCTGCACCCCCACTCACCAGCATCCAGGGGCACCCTCCACCAGGCCCCCACTCATGTCTCCCACCACCCCCACCCCCAGCAGTCAGGGGCACCCTTCACCAGGCCCCCACTCATGTCCAACTCATGTCTCCCTGCACCCCCACCCACCAGCAGCCAGGGGCACTCTCCACCAGGCCCCCACTCATGTCCCCCTGGACCCCCACCCACCAGCACTGTAGGGCACCCTCCACCAGGCCCCCACTCATGTCCAACTCATGTCTCCCAGCACCCCCACCCCCAGCAGTCAGGGGCACCCTTCACCAGGCCCCCACTCATGTCCAACTCATGTCTCCCAGCACCCCCACCCCCAGCAGCCAGGGGCACTCTCCACCAGGCCCCCACTCATGTCCCCCAGGACCCCCACCCACCAGCACTGTAGGGAACCCTCCACCAGGCCCCCACTCATGTCCCCCTGTACTCCCACCCCCCAGCAGTGCAGGGCACCCTCCACCAGGCCCCCACTCGTGTCCAATTCATGTCTCCCTGCACCCCCACCCTCCAGCAGTCAGGGGCACCTTCAACCAGGCACCCACTCATGTCCCCCTGCACCCCAACCCCCAAAAGCCAGGGGCACCCTCCACCAGGCCCCCACTCATGTCCCCCTGCACCCCCACCCACCAGCATCCAGGGGCACCCTCCACCAGGCCCCCACACTAGTCTCCCACCACCCCCACCCCGAGCAATCAGGGACACCCTCCACCAGGCCCCCACTCATGTCCCCCTGCACCCCCACCCACCAGCAGCCAGGGGCACCCTCCTGCAGGCCCCCAATCATGTCCCCCTGCACCCCCACCCACCAGCAGCCAGGGGCACCCTCCACCAGGCCCCCACTCATGTCCAACTCATGTCTCCCAGCACCCCCACCCCCCAGCAGCGCAGGGCACCCTCCACCAGGCCCCCACTCATGTCCAACTCATGTCTCCCTGCACCCCCACCCCCCAGCAGCGCAGGGCACCCTCCACCAGGCCCCCACTCATGTCCCCCTGCACTCCCACCCCCCAGCAGTGCAGGGCAACCTCCACCAGGCCCCCACTCATGACCCCCTGCATCCCCACCCCCCAGCAGCCAGGGGCACCCTCCACCAGGCCGCCACTCATGTCCCCCTGCACCCTCACCCACCAGCATCCAGGGGCACCCTCCGCCAGGCCCCCACAGATGTCTCCCACCACCCCCACCCCCACCCCCCAGCAGTCAGGGGCAGCCTCCACCAGGCCCCCACTCATGTCCCCCTGCACCCCCACCCACCAGCAGCCAGGGGCAACCTCCAGCAGGCCCCCACTCATGGCCCCCTGCACCCCCACCAACCAGCAGCCAGGGGCACCCTCCACCAGGCCCCCACTCATGTCCAACTCATGTCTCCCAGCACCCCAACCCACCAGCAGCCAGGGGCACCCTCCACCAGACCCCCACTCATGTCCCCCTGCACTCCCACCGACCAGCAGCCAGGGGCACCCTCCACCAGGCCCCCACTCATGTCCCCCTGCACCTCCACCCACCAGCAGCCAGGGGCACCCTCCACCAGGCCCCCACTCATGTCCAACTCTTGTCTCCCAGCACCCCCAGGCCCCAGCAGCCAGGGACACCCTCCACCAGGCCCCCACTCATGTCCCCCTGCACCCCCACCCACCAGCATCCAGGGGCACCCTCCATCAGGCCCCCACACATGTCTCCCACCACCCCCACCCCCCAGCAGTCAGGGGCACCCTCCACCAGGCACCCACTCATGTCCAACTCATGTCTCCTAGCACCCCCACCCCCCAGCAGTGCAGGGCACCCTCCACCAGGCCCCCACTCATGTCCCCCTGCACCCCCACCCCCCAGCAGTCAGGGGCACCCTCCACCAGGCCCCCACTCATGTCCCCCTGCACCCCCACCCCCCAGCAGCCAGGGGCACCCTCCACCAGGCCCCCACTCATGTCCCCCTGCACCCCCACTCACCAGCATCCAGGGGCACCCTCCACCAGGCCCCCACTCATGTCTCCCACCACCCCCACCCCCAGCAGTCAAGGGCACCCTTCACCAGGCCCCCACTCATGTCCAACTCATGTCTCCCTGCACCCCCACCCACCAGCAGCCAGGGGCACTCTCCACCAGGCCCCCACTCATGTCCCCCTGGACCCCCACCCACCAGCACTGTAGGGCACCCTCCACCAGGCCCCCACTCATGTCCAACTCATGTCTCCCAGCACCCCCACCCCACAGCAGTGCAGGGCACCCTCCACCAGACCCCCACTCATGTCCAACTCATGTCTCCCTGCACCCCCACCACCCAGCAGTGCAGGGCACCCTCCACCAGGCCCCCACTCATGTCCCCCTGCACTCCCACCCCCCAGCAGTGCAGGGCACCCTCCACCAGGCCCCCACTCATGTCCAACTCATGTCTCCCTGCACCCCCACCCCCAGCAGTCAGGGGCACCCTCCACCAGGCCCCCACTCATGTCCCCCTGCACCCCCACCCCCCAGCAGCCAGGGGCACCCTCCACCAGGCCCCCACTCATGTCCCCCTGCACCCTCACCCACCAGCATCCAGGGGCACCCTCCACCAGGCCCCCACACATGTCTCCCACCACCCCCACCCCCCAGCAGTCAGGGGCACCCTCCACCAGGCCCCCACTCATGTCCCCCTGCACCCCCACCCACCAGCAGCCAGGGGCACCCTCCAGCAGGCCCCCAATCATGTCCCCCTGCACCCCCACCCACCAGCAGCCAGGGGCACCCTCCACCAGGCCCCCACTCATGTCCAACTCATGTCTCCCAGCACCCCCACCCCCCAGCAGTGCAGGGCACCCTCCACCAGGCCCCCACTCATGTCCAACTCATTTCTCCCTGCACCCCCACCCCCCAGCAGTGCAGGGCACCCTCAACCGGGCCCCCACTCATGTCCCCCTGCACTCCCACCCCCAGCAGTGCAGGGCAACCTCCACCAGGCCCCCACTCATGACCCCCTGCACCCCCACCCCCCAGCAGCCAGGGGCACCCTCCACCAGGCCCCCACTCATGTCCCCCTGCACCCCCACCCACCAGCATCCAGAGGCACCCTCCGCCAGGCCCCCACACATGTCTCCCACCACCCCCACCCCCCAGCATTCAGGGGCAGCCTCCACCAGGCCCCCACTCATGTCCCACTGCACCCACACCAACCAGCAGCCAGGGGCACCCTCCAACAGGCCCCCACTCATGTCCAACTCATGTCTCCCAGCACCCCCACCCACCAGCAGCCAGGGGCACCCTCCACCAGACCCCCACTCATGTCCCCCTGCACCCCCACCCACCAGCAGCCAGGGGCACCCTCCACCAGGCCCCCACTCATGTCCAGCTCATGTCTCCCTGCACCCCCACCCACCAGCAGCCAGGGGCACCCTCCACTAGGCCCCCACTCATGTCCAACTCATGTCTCCCAGCACCCCCACCCACCAGCAGCCAGGGGCACCCTCCACCAGGCCCCCACTCATGTCCCCCTGCACTCCCACCCCCAGCAGTGCAGGGCACCCTCCACCAGGCCCCCACTCATGTCCAACTCATGTCTCCCTGCACCCCAACCCCCAGCAGTCAGGGGCACCCTCCACCAGGCCCCCACTCATGTCCCCCTGCACCCCCACCCCCCAGCAGCCAGGGGCACCTCCACCAGGCCCCCACTCATGTCCCCCTGCACCCTCACCCACCAGCATCCAGGGGCACCCTCCACCAGGCCCCCACACATGTCTCCCACCGCCCCCACCCCCCAGCAGTCAGGGGCACCCTCCAGCAGGCCCCCAATCATGTCCCCCTGCACCCCCACCCACCAGCAGCCAGGGGCACCCTCCACCAGGCCCCCACTCATGTCCAACTCATGTCTCCCAGCACCCCCACCCCCCAGCAGTGCAGGGCACCCTCCACCAGGCCCCCACTCATGTCCAACTCATGTCTCCCTGCACCCCCACCCACCAGCAGCCAGGGGCACCCTCCACCAGGCCCCCACTCATGTCCAACTCATGTCTCCCAGCACCCCCACCCCCAGCTGTCAGGGGCACCCTCCACCAGGCCCCCACTCATGTCCCCCTGAACCCCCACGCCCCAGCAGCCAGGGGCACCCTCCACCAGGCCCCCACTCATGTCCCCCTGCACCCCTACCCACCAGCATCCAGGGGCACCCTCCACCAGGCCCCCACTCAGGTCCAACTCTTGTCTCCCAGCACCCACACCCCCCAGCAGTGCAGGGCACCCTCCACCAGGCCCCCACTTATGTCCCCCTGCACCCACACCCCCCAGCAGTCAGGGGCACCCTCCACCAGGCCTGCACTCATGTCCCCCTGCACCCCTACCCCCCAGCATCCAGGGGCACCCTCCACCAGGCCCCCACTCATGTCCCCCTGCACCCCCACCCACCAGCATCCAGGGGCACCCTCCACCAGGCCCCCACTCATGTCTCCCACCACCCCCACCCCCAGCAGTCAGGGGCACCCTTCACCAGGCCCCCACTCATGTCCAACTCATGTCTCCCTGCACCCCCACCCACCAGCAGCCAGAGGCACCCTCCACCAGGCCCCCACTCATGTCCCTCTGGACCCCCACCCCCCAGCACTGTTGGGCACCCTCCACCAGGCCCCCACTCATGTCCAACTCATGTCTCCCAGCACCCCCACCCCACAGCAGTGCAGGGCACCCTCCACCAGGTCCCCACTCTTGTCCAACAAATGTCTCCCTGCACCCCCACCCCCCAGCAGTGCAGGGAACCCTCCACCAGGACCCCACTCATGTCCCCCTGTACTCCCACCCCCCAGCAGTGCAGGGCACCCTCCACCAGGCCCCCACTCATGTCCAACTCATGTCTCCCTGCACCCCCACCCTCCAGCAGTCAGGGGCACCCTCCACCAGGCCCCCACTCATGTCCCCCTGCACCCCCACCCCCCAGGAGCCAGGGGCACCCTCCACCAGGCCCCCACTCATGTCCCCCTGCACCCCCACTCACCAGCATCCAGGGGCACCCTCCACCAGGCCCCCACTCATGTCTCCCACCACCCCCACCCCCAGCAGTCAGGGGCACCCTTCACCAGGCCCCCACTCATGTCCAACTCATGTCTCCCTGCACCCCCACCCACCAGCAGCCAGGGGCACTCTCCACCAGGCCCCCACTCATGTCCCCCTGGACCCCCACCCACCAGCACTGTAGGGCACCCTCCACCAGGCCCCCACTCATGTCCAACTCATGTCTCCCAGCACCCCCACCCCCAGCAGTCAGGGGCACCCTTCACCAGGCCCCCACTCATGTCCAACTCATGTCTCCCAGCACCCCCACCCCCAGCAGCCAGGGGCACTCTCCACCAGGCCCCCACTCATGTCCCCCAGGACCCCCACCCACCAGCACTGTAGGGAACCCTCCACCAGGCCCCCACTCATGTCCCCCTGTACTCCCACCCCCCAGCAGTGCAGGGCACCCTCCACCAGGCCCCCACTCATGTCCAATTCATGTCTCCCTGCACCCCCACCCTCCAGCAGTCAGGGGCACCTTCCACCAGGCACCCACTCATGTCCCCCTGCACCCCCACCCCCCAAAAGCCAGGGGCACCCTCCACCAGGCCCCCACTCATGTCCCCCTGCACCCCCACCCACCAGCATCCAGGGGCACCCTCCACCAGGCCCCCACACTAGTCTCCCACCACCCCCACCCCCGAGCAATCAGGGACACCCTCCACCAGGCCCCCACTCATGTCCCCCTGCACCCCCACCCACCAGCAGCCAGGGGCACCCTCCAGCAGGCCCCCAATCATGTCCCCCTGCACCCCCACCCACCAGCAGCCAGGGGCACCCTCCACCAGGCCCCCACTCATGTCCAACTCATGTCTCCCAGCACCCCCACCCCCCAGCAGCGCAGGGCACCCTCCACCAGGCCCCCACTCATGTCCAACTCATGTCTCCCTGCACCCCCACCCCCCAGCAGTGCAGGGCACCCTCCACCAGGCCCCCACTCATGTCCCCCTGCACTCCCACCCCCCAGCAGTGCAGGGCAACCTCCACCAGGCCCCCACTCATGACCCCCTGCATCCCCACCCCCCAGCAGCCAGGGGCACCCTCCACCAGGCCGCCACTCATGTCCCCCTGCACCCCCACCCACCAGCATCCAGGGGCACCCTCCGCCAGGCCCCCACAGATGTCTCCCACCACCCCCACCCCCACCCCCCAGCAGTCAGGGGCAGCCTCCACCAGGCCCCCACTCATGTCCCCCTGCACCCCCACCCACCAGCAGCCAGGGGCAACCTCCAGCAGGCCCCCACTCATGGCCCCCTGCACCCCCACCAACCAGCAGCCAGGGGCACCCTCCACCAGGCCCCCACTCATGTCCAACTCATGTCTCCCAGCACCCCAACCCACCAGCAGCCAGGGGCACCCTCCACCAGACCCCCACTCATGTCCCCCTGCACCCCCACCGACCAGCAGCCAGGGGCACCCTCCACCAGGCCCCCACTCATGTCCCCCTGCACCTCCACCCACCAGCAGCCAGGGGCACCCTCCACCAGGCCCCCACTCATGTCCAACTCTTGTCTCCCAGCACCCCCACGCCCCAGCAGCCAGGGGCACCCTCCACCAGGCCCCCACTCATGTCCCCCTGCACCCCCACCCACCAGCATCCAGGGGCACCCTCCATCAGGCCCCCACACATGTCTCCCACCACCCCCACCCCCCAGCAGTCAGGGGCACCCTCCACCAGGCACCCACTCATGTCCAACTCATGTCTCCTAGCACCCCCACCCCCCAGCAGTGCAGGGCACCCTCCACCAGGCCCCCACTCATGTCCCCCTGCACCCCCACCCCCCAGCAGTCAGGGGCACCCTCCACCAGGCCCCCACTCATGTCCCCCTGCACCCCCACCCCCCAGCAGCCAGGGGCACCCTCCACCAGGCCCCCACTCATGTCCCCCTGCATCCCCACTCACCAGCATCCAGGGGCACCCTCCACCAGGCCCCCACTCATGTCTCCCACCACCCCCACCCCCAGCAGTCAAGGGCACCCTTCACCAGGCCCCCACTCATGTCCAACTCATGTCTCCCTGCACCCCCACCCACCAGCAGCCAGGGGCACTCTCCACCAGGCCCCCACTCATGTCCCCCTGGACCCCCACCCACCAGCACTGTAGGGCACCCTCCACCAGGCCCCCACTCATGTCCAACTCATGTCTCCCAGCACCCCCACCCCACAGCAGTGCAGGGCACCCTCCACCAGACCCCCACTCATGTCCAACTCATGTCTCCCTGCACCCCCACCACCCAGCAGTGCAGGGCACCCTCCACCAGGCCCCCACTCATGTCCCCCTGCACTCCCACCCCCCAGCAGTGCAGGGCACCCTCCACCAGGCCCCCACTCATGTCCAACTCATGTCTCCCTGCACCCCCACCCCCAGCAGTCAGGGGCACCCTCCACCAGGCCCCCACTCATGTCCCCCTGCACCCCCACCCCCCAGCAGCCAGAGGCACCCTCCACCAGGCCCCCACTCATGTTTCCCCTGCACCCTCACCCACCAGCATCCAGGGGCACCCTCCACCAGGCCCCCACACATGTCTCCCACCACCCCCACCCCCCAGCAGTCAGGGGCACCCTCCACCAGGCCCCCACTCATGTCCCCCTGCACCCCCACCCACCAGCAGCCAGGGGCACCCTCCAGCAGGCCCCCAATCATGTCCCCCTGCACACCCACCCACCAGCAGCCAGGGGCACCCTCCACCAGGCCCCCACTCATGTCCAACTCATGTCTCCCAGCACCCCCACCCCCCAGCAGTGCAGGGCACCCTCCACCAGGCCCCCACTCATGTCCAACTCATTTCTCCCTGCACCCCCACCCCCCAGCAGTGCAGGGCACCCTCCACCGGGCCCCCACTCATGTCCCCCTGCACTCCCACCCCCAGCAGTGCAGGGCAACCTCCACCAGGCCCCCACTCATGACCCCCTGCACCCCCACCCCCCAGCAGCCAGGGGCACCCTCCACCAGGCCCCCACTCATGTCCCCCTGCACCCCCACCCACCAGCATCCAGAGGGACCCTCCGCCAGGCCCCCACACATGTCTCCCACCACCCCCACCCCCCGGCATTCAGGGGCAGCCTCCACCAGGCCCCCACTCATGTCCCACTGCACCCACACCAACCAGCAGCCAGGGGCACCCTCCAACAGGCCCCCACTCATGTCCAACTCATGTCTCCCAGCACCCCACCCACCAGCAGCCAGGGGCACCCTCCACCAGACCCCCACTCATGTCCCCCTGCACCCCCACCCACCAGCAGCCAGGGGCACCCTCCACCAGGCCCCCACTCATGTCCAGCTCATGTCTCCCTGCACCCCCACCCACCAGCAGCCAGGGGCACCCTCCACCAGACCCCCACCCATGTCCCCCTGCACCCCCACCCACCAGCAGCAAGGGGCACCCTCCACTAGGCCCCCACTCATGTCCAACTCATGTCTCCCAGCACCCCCACCCACCAGCAGCCAGGGGCACCCTCCACCAGGCCCCCACTCATGTCCCCCTGCACTCCCACCCCCAGCAGTGCAGGGCACCCTCCACCAGGCCCCCACTCATGTCCAACTCATGTCTCCCTGCACCCCAACCCCCAGCAGTCAGGGGCACCCTCCACCAGGCCCCCACTCATGTCCCCCTCCACCCCCACACCCCAGCAGCCAGGGGCACCCTCCACCAGGCCCCCACTCATGTCCCCCTGCACCCTCACCCACCAGCATCCAGGGGCACCCTCCACCAGGCCCCCACACATGTCTCCCACCGCCCCCACCCCCCAGCAGTCAGGGGCACCCTCCAGCAGGCCCCCAATCATGTCCCCCTGCACCCCCACCCACCAGCAGCCAGGGGCACCCTCCACCAGGCCCCCACTCATGTCCAACTCATGTCTCCCAGCACCCCCACCCCCCAGCAGTGCAGGGCACCCTCCACCAGGCCCCCACTCATGTCCAACTCATGTCTCCCTGCACCCCCACCCCCCAGCAGTGCAGGGCACCCTCCACCGGGCCCCCACTCATGTCCCCCTGCACTCCCACCCCCAGCGGTGCAGGGCAACCTCCACCAGGCCCCCACTCATGACCCCCTGCACCCCCACCCCCCAGCAGCCAGGGGCACCCTCCACCAGGCCCCCACTCATGTCCCCCTGCACCCCCACCCACCAGCATCCAGAGGCACCCTCCGCCAGGCCCCCACACATGTCTCCCACCACCCCCACCCCCCAGCAGTCAGGGGCAGCCTCCACCAGGCCCCCACTCATGTCCCACTGCACCCCCACCCACCAGCAGCCAGGGGCACCCTCCAGCAGGCCCCCACTCATGTCCCCCTGCACCCCCACCAACCAGCAGCCAGGGGCACCCTCCACCAGACCCCCACTCATGTTCCCCTGCACCCCCACCCACCAGCAGCCAGGGGCACCCTCCACCACGCCCCCACTCATGTCCCCCTGCACCTCCACCCACCAGCAGCCAGGGGCACCCTCCACCAGGCCCCCACTCATGTCCAACTCTTGTCTCCAGCACCCCCACCCCCAGCAGTCAGGGGCACCCTCCACCAGGCCTACTCATGTCCCCCCGCACCCCCACCCACCAGCATCCAGGGGCACCCTCCACCAGGCCCCCACACATGTCTCCCACCACCCACACCCCCCAGCAGTCAGGGGCACCCTCCACCAGGCCCCCACTCATGTCCCCCTGCTCCCCCACCCACCAGCATCCAGGGGCACCCTCCACCAGGCCCCCACTCATGTCCAACTCATGTCTCCCAGCACCCCCACCCCCCAACAGTCAGGGGCACCCTCCACCAGGCCCCCACACATGTCTCCCACCACCCCCACCCCCAGCAGCCAGGGGCACCCTCCACCAGACCCCCACGCATGTCCCCCTGCACCCCCACCCACCAGCATCCAGGGGCACCCTCCACCAGGCCCCCACACATGTCTCCCACCACCCCCACCCCCCAGCAGTCAGGGGCACCCTCCACCAGGCCCCCACTCATGTGCAACTCATGTCTCCCTGCACCCCCACCCACCAGCAGCCAGGGGCACCCTCCACCAGGCCCCCACTCATGTCCCCCTGCACTCCCACCCCCCAGCACTGTAGGGCACCCTCCACCAGGCCCCAACTCATGTCGAACTCATGTCTCCCAGAATCCCCACCCCCCAGCAGTGCAGGGCACCCTCCACCAGGCCCCCACTCATGTCCCCCTGCACCCACACCCCCCAGCAGCCAGGGGCACCCTCCACCAGGCCCCCACTCATGTCCCCCTGCACCCCACCCACCAGCATCCAGGGGCACCCTCCACCAGGCCCCCACTCATGTCTCCCAACACCCCCACCCCCCAGCAGTCAGGGGCACCCTCCACCAGGCCCCCACTCATGTCCAACTCATGTCTCCCTGCACCACCACCCACCAGCAGCCAGGGGCCCCCTCCACCAGGCCCCCACTCATGTCCCCCTGCACCCCCACCCCCCAGCACTGTAGGGCACCCTCCACCAGGCCCCCACTCATGTCCAACTCATGTTTCCCAGCACCCCCACCCCCCAGCAGTGCAGGGCACCCTCCACCAGGCCCCCACTCATGTCCAACTCATGTCTCCCTGCGCCCTCACCCCCCAGCAGTGCAGGGCACCCTCCACCAGGCCCCCACTCATGTCCCCCTGCACTCTCACCCCCCAGCAGTGCAGTGCACCCTCCACCAGGCCCCCACACTTGACCCCCTGCACCCCCACCCACCAGCATCCAGGGGCACACTCTACCAGGCCCCCACACATGTCTCCCAACACCCCACCCCCCAGCAGTCAGGGGCACCCTCCACCAGGCCCCCACTCATGTCCACCTGCACCCCCACCCACCAGCATCCAGGGGCACCCTCCACCAGACCCCCACTCATGTCCAACTCATGTCTCCCAGCACCCCCACCCCCCAGCAGTGCTGGGCACCTGCCAGCAGGCCAACACGTCATCACAATCCAGATCCCAGGCTCCTATGCCCACCCAAATCCCACCCCACGCCACCCCAGTCCAAACACCCAGCCAAGCTTTACATCCATTCAAAATGGAAATACCCATTACATGATAGATACTAAACAAGCAGTATGCGTATGAGTACAAGTCCGTCAGACCCACACAATGGCAACACATGACTGTGAAAACCCACATTCTGACAGGCATGAAACCAATGAGAGAAGTCCACAGATTGAAGTAAGAAACAAAAATGTATTACAGTGTAAATGAAGTGAATGAAATCTAAACAAACAATAATGGCAACAAATATTAAAATGCAGCATGTCCACAAAAATAATAAATAACGAAAATGGGACTCCAAAATAACCGTAAAGAAATTGTGTCCAAAGTCACTGTCCAACAAAGCAAATCCAAAGGGAAAGTAAAGTGAAAATCCATTGCTCCATGTTGAAAAAAATAATAAAAGATGAAGGCCACAAATCCACTGTCAAACTATGTACAAAGACCCAATCCATGGTCCATGATCCCAACGATGTAAATGAAACCTACAATAAAACCTACCTAACTAATAACTATATTAAAAAAAGTGGGGCATAGTCCAAGCGCCCCAAATTTAAAAAAAGAAATAAAACCTAACACTAATTAACTATATACAAAGGCGGCGGGCTAGTCCAGCGGCTCAATCCGTGGTGTGCCGGGCCAGGGCATCATCGAACTCCTGTTCGATGTCCAGGAGGCGGTCCTGTTCCATGGCCCCGAGGGTCCGCAGGGACGCCGACATGTCCTCCTCCAACTCCCTGCGGATTCCCTTGAGGCACTCGGCCCGCCTTAGGGCCCTCCGCATGGAGTTCTCCACCCTGACCATCGTGAGCCGCGCCTCTTCTGCCCGCCACCGCTCCGCACCTATCTGCTGGCCCAACTGCTGCCACAAGGAAGACACTTCCCGTCCTGGGTCCTCCTGCCCTCCGGCCGATGCCTCCCCCTCTGATGTAGATTGCCCCGAGCCATGATGCCTCCCACGTTGACTCCGTTGCTGCCTCCGACGCAACTGCCTCTGCCAGCACGACGGCACCCAGGCTGATAGAATCCACCGGCGCCGTCGTGCACGTGCCCTGCCCAATGATGCCGGCACATCCTCCATCTGCTGGGGTCCAGTTGCTGTGGTGTCCACCCCTGCTGGACCTCCGACTCCCGACTCTGGCAGGGATGGGATCCCCACCAAGCTGGCTGCGTTGGTCAGGGCAGGTCCACAGGGGGCCCTGGTGGCATCTGGGCCGGAAGACGGCATGGAGACCGACGGCCATCTAGTCTCCACAGAGGAGGAGAGGGACGCCAGATTGGTGGACACATGTATGAAACCCCCGACCACGGCTGATCCCAACTGGGCCACGTTGGCACGGTGCTCTTCGTGATGACGTGCAAGCTCCTCCCGGGAAGCATGCACGTCATCACGAATGACATCCGTGCGCAACGCGACACCAATCAGGACCTTCTCCTTACGGCCACGGGTCCCCTCGTCCGCAGGTGGAGGGGAGTAAAATGACATGGACATCCCTCTACCTGCGGACGGGCCTGGGATGGGGCATCCCTGCTGGTGCATGGTGGTGCAGTCACAGTGTCAGGGACAGTGACATGCACAGGCCCCTCCACGGCGACCTGTGCTGCCTCCTGCCCCTGCCCCTGGACTGCACCACTTGCACCAGCAGGGATGCCCCCACCAGGCCCCATGTGCGCCTCAGTAGCGGCCTCCTCCTCCTCTGTGGAAACCACCAACCTGGATGGCTCCACACCGTCTTCCGCTGTTGCAAGCCCCAGTGGGGGCTCACCCACCCCTTCCGCTGCAGCCAAGGGGGCATCCCCGCCGCTTTGCTCCACAGCGCCGTCTCTGCCCTCTTCTTCACTTGCCACTGTGTAGAGGGAGACATAGAACACAAGCATCAGGGTACTGTACAATGGTCCCCTAGACAGGAAGCAATAGCAGATGAGTGGCACTGTCAAAGATCACTTCCATCATGTCCCTCCACAACACATGGGTCAGTGCAGGCAAAACACACACAGTAACAGGCATGGCACATGCTATGGACATTTGCATAAATGTCCAAGGGACTGTCCAAACATACAATGTTGTTATGGAACTCACATGCATCATGGGTCATGCCTATCACATGCACACACATCAACGTAATTTCATCCATCTGGCCTTGTACACCCCAGACACAGTGGATACAAGGATAACTAGGCTGCATCTGTGAATCTGTACATTGTCACAGACATGTGTCATGCATCCATGGCATTCACAAGTCACAGACACGCAGGTCAGACACACAGAAATGGATACCATACATGTACATGGCATCAGCACCCATCCCTCATCCCCACCCATGTCCAGGAACAGAGACTGGCATGCTCTCATGTGTCCAATCCGCATAGGGCTCCCCATGTTGCATTTAAACACATGCACCAAACGTGTGGTTCACACATTACTGGTCTCACATGCATGACCATGACGTCCCTGCACACATACATGCGTACATGGCCTAGGTCACACCTACAGGCAAGCATCAGACAACCAGCACACTGCAACATGCCCTGTCTCACACAGCAATGCTTGCCCACTTACCGCTCAATTCCAGACGGGTCTGCCTCGCAAGGATCTGGGCGTGGAGCGCTGGGTCTACACGTTCCAGGACCCTCAGCTGGATGGTACTCATGCGGCCCTGGCCCCCCTCCACGAGGCGCCGGGCCGTTAAGAGGGTCCTGGACCTCAAGTCCACCCAGCGCTTCTTGACTTTCTGGATGTTGCAGGTTGCCACCCCCTCTGCATTGATGGCAACCACCAAGTCGTCCCAGATCCTGTCCCGTCCTTCCTTGTTGGCGCGTGATGATCCGAAGAGGGCATCATACTGCCCCAGGACTTGCTCCACCAGGACACCAACTTCGGTGGCAGTGAAGCTGGTGCCCCTCTGCCTCTCTGGCCGGGGGTTGCCACTGGTGCCAGATGTTGCAGTGCCCGACATGGCAACCCCAGAGGCAGGAGTGGGTGGGCAACTGGGTCCTGGGGCTGGGCTGTGGAGTGATGATATACCAGTCGGGAGTCTTCTGTTCTAGCAGGGGTGGACACAGCAACTGGACCCCTGCAGATGGCATATGTGCAGGCACAAAATGGCAGGGTACGGTGGCAGCAGGCAGGCAGGCAGCAGCAGATGGCTCGTGCAAGGCTGCTCAGGGTTCTGGGGGGCAGTAATTCGGCCTTCTGGGCAGGAGCGTGGTCTTCCGTGTGCTTACGCGTGGCCAGCTTGATACGGAGTGAATTGGCACGTGAAAATCCTGCATGTCAATGTGAAATTCGAGGAAAGGGCCTTAGCCCGTAAGCGCGTCAGCAAGCATTCGCGATTCCATTGGACCAAAGGCCCTCAGTGCGTAAGCGCGTCTGTGACGTGACGCGCGCGCGTGTTTCCCTCATAGCACGTGATGACAGAGCACACGTGGAAACACTGCACGTCAGAGTATCATTGCGTGTAGTTGGATGAAAGTGCGCATACACGCAATTGGCCTGGGTACGTGTATTGCAGGGGTGCGGGGGAATTCTCACACGCGATTTGCTTGGGTAAGTGCATTACAGGGGTGCGCGGGAATTCTCACATGCGATTTGCTTGGGTACGTGTATTACAGGGGTGCGCAGGAATTCTCACACGCAATTTGCTTGGGTACGTGTATTACAGGGGTGCGTGGGAAGTTTTACATGCTCGCCAACAACACGTATCCATGGAATTGAACGGGGCTAAGGCATGCGCACAAAAAAACGTGCTAATCCGGAAACACGTACGCCAGCAGGAAGCAGGCGTACGTCGACCCGCGCAGCATAAAAGTCCGTGCAAACAACAAACAAGCTCAGACGCCAGGATGAATATACCGTTCCTAGCAGCAGTGGCCGTGGGTTACCAAAGGAGGAGGAGGAGGATAGTGAGGGCCTGAATTTTTATACCCAGAACCAGCATTTTTGGGATGCCTGATGACCAGGTGTATGGGAGGTACAGGTTTCCACCTCACATAATACTGGACCTGGTGAGTGAGTGGGAGGATGACCTCACATCACCCACCCTGTGCTTCCAAGAACTCAGCCCCCTGGAGAAGGTCCTTAATGTACTACATT
Organism: Ambystoma mexicanum; assembly: GCF_040938575.1. NCBI lineage: Eukaryota > Metazoa > Chordata > Amphibia > Caudata > Ambystomatidae > Ambystoma > Ambystoma mexicanum. The sequence continues at coordinate 980,728,959 of NC_090923.1, forward strand.
TCTTGGCCACTGGATCATTTCAGCGGACAAGTGCCATAGTGGGTGGGGTGTCACAGGCCACGCAGTCACGCTGCCTACACCAGGTCTTGAACATCATCACTGCACGCCCATCAGTCCGCAGGCACATATACCTGCCCAGGACACCTGCAGAAAGGCAGGCTGCCGCCCCGGATTTCTACGGTGTGGCACAATTCCCCAAAGTGCTAGGTGCCATTGACTGCACCCATGTGGCACTACGTCCCCCCAGGGCATCTGAGCACATCTATAGGAACCGCAAGCACTGGCATTCCATCAACGTGCAGGTAGTATGTAATGCCAAGGGAATCATCACCTCAGTATATGCCAACTATCCAAGGTCCACCCACGACAGCTTCATTTACCGAATGTCTACCCTAAGCCGGGACCTAGAAGCTGGGCGGCATGGCAATACATGGCTGCTTGGTGAGTATGAATGCCACTGCACATGCATGCATGTCAGATGCAGAGTTATGTCACTACCCCACTAATGATGCCCATCACCTCCTCACCAGGGGACAGTGCCTACCCTCTGAGCACCCACATGATGACGCCAATTCGGAACCCCATCACTTCTCCCGAGGTAAGGTACAACACAGCCCATATTGCAACCTGGGGCATAGTGGAGCGCACATTCGGAGTGCTCAAGTCACGCTTTCGCTCCCTTGACCGTTCTGGCGGACAGCTGTTATATGCGCCCCCAGTAGTGTGCAGGATCATAGTGGCAGCATGTGTCCTGCACAATGTTGCAACACGCCGGGGCCTGGCTGTGGACATGGTGGTGCCCCCACATCCCCAACCACATGCACGCCCGCTGCGCATGGGAGGGGAAAGGGCATGGGGTGAGGCAGCCCGTACGCAGCTGGTGGCTAATTACTTCACATAGAAATCACACCCCTGTGGAGTGCACACAGCCCTGGCACATACCATCTGATAAGCAATAATGACTCGACCTGACAATTATGATGAACAAAGGGACAGTCAACTGTCAGAACCATAGCAGCCTGAGATTGTTCATGTGGAAGTGTCACAATGTGTGCATCCCTACCTACACAAACACCACCAATGCAGTGTCATCAAAAGACACACTTCCATGCAGCAGAAATGAATACCCACTTGCAAAATACTACATGAAAACAGTGCCATGTCACCCAACCCCTCCCCGGCACGGCCACACAACACACCATGGTATGTCATGCAATGTGAGAGCAAACAAATTAATCCCCACAACATGCCCAAAGTGTCACCAACTACAGTGTCCCTAATGGAAACTGGCCACACATGAAATGTTCACAGTAATGCAGGACCTACAACACAGATTACCAAATACTTACCAAGTATACCAATCACCTACACAACCTCCAACCTACCTTAAACATGACAGTGCAGACTTAAAAAATTGGTAGCCTCACTACCTGATAATGCCAGCACTTCGAACACTTCCAAGTATACAGTGTTAGCGCCACGCAAGAGTGTAGGTGCACTGCTTACAACATGGACTCCAGTTCCAAAGTAGACCGCCTTGTGAAGACATGAGAAATGGACCTGCAAATTAGGAGGATGAGATGGATGCAGAGGCACATATCAATACACCATGCAGTGTACAATACAACAACAACATGCACTAGGAATGTATACACAGTATTGACTACAGCCTGCCCACACATCAAATGGGAGTCCAACGTCACTGTGTACGTCAATGTCACTTGGGCACACCCTTTGCAAGCCCATGGAAACAGGAAGCAGGAGGGGTGTGTGTCACACAAACCCAAGCATCTGACCCAAATTCATGACAAGCCTGCATGTGCCCAGCCACAATACAGCGTATGCCCACAGGAGCCACACAAGGCAACACACTGTCCAAAAAATCAAAAATTAAAAAAATATTAAAAAAGAAAAAAAAAAAAAATGGCCATTAATGGGCCCGGGGGGGGGGGGGGGAGGCCATCCAGGAGGTCCGACGACAGGGTGCACACCAACACCCACCTGTGTGGATCTTGCGAAAAAAAAAACACCTCCCTGGGCTCATGGCCTGCACGGCTACCCTATTGTGGGAGAATCGCTGCTGTCACTCTCCTCACCCTCTGCAGCTGCATCAGGAGGTGGTGGCACTATGGGAGGCAGCCCACTCAAAGCCCTGGTCTGGTCCTCCATGGCAGCAAGCATGCGGGTGTGGAAGGTCTGGTTCTGGAGGATAATTGTGCGTTGGTCCCCATGCAACAACTCATGGGATGCCCGGACCTCCGCCCTAGTTGCCTGCATCTCAGCTGAGAGCGTACGTGTGAGCAGCTCCAGCTGCTGTTCTGTCCTCGTGTTAGCTGAAGCCTCACGCTCAACCAGAGTTGCCCTGAGCTGACGGAGTTCCACCCTCAGGGCTTCCCTGTGGCCCTGGGACTCAATAGAAATGGCTACCCGCAGAGTCTCCAGTGCCGCCCGCCTGTCCCTGTTGGACGCCAACATGTCCTCCCTGTGTGACTGGCAGATGGAGTCTGTTGCCTGCTGTAGTCGCTCCATCAGCCTTTCTGGGGGGACAATGGAAGGGGCCACCCTATCCATGGCCTAAACCATCATCTCTGATGATGCTGCCTGTTGGGTTGCCATACCGTATATGGATTGCTCCCATGCAGTATTGTCAGGTGGCGTACGGCCACCACGTCAGCGGACACCACACCTGTCTGGGGCAAGGCAAACTGCGCCTTGCTGTGCCGGCACTGCCTGAGGCTGCAGGACTGCATTCCCCCTCTGATCTGCTATCCCAGGAACAGGATCAGATGTTGCGGAGTGTGACCCTGCATCCGTAACCACCAAAGGCGTACCTGCCAACACTGACATCCCCATTGAGGGTTCTACCCCTGGTGCAGGTGGGTCGGACAGAACAGAATCCCTCCCAGGAACACTCACCTGCGACGGCACATAGGTCTCATCATCCAAATCGACACCTGAATACAGCTCGGGGGAGGTGCACCCAGAGACACCCCTTGAGAGCACGACCTGCAGCAGTTGTGGGTTCTCATCCACCACCACACCACGTCCCTCACTGGTGGTCGGTTGGCACTGAGACCCCTCCTGGGTCTGCACCATCTCCACAACCCCAGCAGTATCAAGTGCGTCATCCCCTGCAAAGACATAAAAGAAAAGAAATGGAAACAGGCATTAGCACTATGGCACACAATTAGGGCTGTGAAGCTACAGAAACAGTACTTGATTGACACATGTCCCACATGACTAAAACCCTCCCATGCATGCACCGTCACTGCGTATGAAGGGGAGGCAGATGGCACACATTTATGACACCAAGATGGAAGATGAACACATTTGCTGCATGCTGCCTAGCAGTGGCATCACACATTGGCCTGTGATTGTTAATTGTTAATTCAGTCTAGTTTGCTCATGAAATTGCTTTTTTAATTGAAATGGTTCAAATGTTTAACCTGGAGCTGCCAGTCCAAAATGGTCCTATAGTACAGGGACATGTCTAAACAAATGATATCCAGGAAACAAAGTCAGTCCACTGTACCATAGCCATGTCAGACATGTGACAATAGGACTGAGAAATGCCTAGTAAAAGTGGTGGAATGCAAACAATCTGCCTGAATAAACAGAGAAAAATAAGCAACAATGTTGTGGCAAGATGACACTTCAAGGGCAACTGGCGTGGTGTTGGGCTAGATGTCTACTGTTGGCAGAAGGGATACTGCTATACCCAAATGCTGGTGCGCAGAATGTATTGGATGAGGCACATGGGTGACCCAAACCACTCAGGCACACACACCCTCACCTGGCACCCAAACAGAAGCCCTCACACACACACCATGCACATGGATGACACACACATGCATGTGCACTCACCGGACAATGCCTCGTAATCTGCCAGTTCTCCCACGCCTTGGATCTGTTCCTCCGTGACGTAGGTCCCAGCAACATGCTCATGTGGAGTGAGTTCTATGTCCTCTGCTGGAGACCCACCTCCAGTCACTAGAGTAGCGGCATGACATGAGGCCAGCTTATTCTTTGCCCTGCGCTTCCGGTCATTCCAGCGCTTGTAGCATTCAGTAGCTGTGCGCCTCACGATTCCAAGGGCACTTATGATGTCCGCGATGGCGGCCAGTGTGCCAGACGTTGTGCAGGTGTGGTCTTGGATCCTGCAACAATCACCATTTCGCGGTCATGTGCTGACACATACTCTACAAGTGCATTCAGTTCGGCCTCATTGAAGCTGGGCTTCATTGACGGCCCGGACTGTGTTGCCTTGTGTGGGGCATCAGCCTCTACTGGACGAGCACTCTTCCTCTTCCGCTTGGAAGCTGGTGGGGATCCTGAGTGTCCTACGCCACTCTGGACACTAGGGGCAGGAGCCCCGGTGGACTCTGTACTAGGAGTGTGGGATTGCACACTCAGCATGGGAGTTGGTGCAGGCATTAGCTCAAGTGTGATGGTGTCAGGGGGAATGTCAGCAGGATGGACTAGGACCGTCACTGTCCTGGCTGGGTGTGTGAGAGGTGGGGTGGATGGAGCCGCAGCTGCCCCTGCAGCCTCCCCAGCCTGCCTACGCAGGGCAGCAGATGACCTAGCTGCCCCTGATCCACGTGGCCTGATGACACCAACGTGCACCGGCGCACGTGGCCTAGACCTGCTGACCTGGAAGTCAGCCATGGAGTCACCCTGTGCCAGGTCTGGTGCCGCAGTGGGCTGGTCCAACAAGGGCTGAGCATGGATGGTGTCAGCCACGTTACCCTCAACCAGGGTGGGGGGGCACGGGTGTCCCTGACTGGTCCTCCACACATGGGGGGCTAGGGGCACCCTGCAAGTCACAGCCACGTCCCCTACCGGATCCACCACGGCCACCACTTGGGGCTCGGCCACCTTTGCCACCCTTACGGCTTGTACGCCTCCCAGCCATGGCACTGATGTTATTGTGCATATGGGAGTCACTGTGAACTATTTTCCTGGGCAATTGGGGGTCAAATGGGTTGGGTACCAGATGGTAATCGTACCCTAGTGCTCTAGCAAGGCTGTATGTCACCCCTGGGGAAAGATGACGGGTCACGCAACGCACAGGCACCCCAAAAAAGGGAAGTAAGGTGCACGCAACCCCTCTTAGACCATGTGTGTGGAAAAATAAACCTGCACTACGCTGTGGCACCCAGAAACACAAGAATGAACATATGCGTGTCACAAACAGCCTAGAATGACCTCTGATGGGGTACGCGACACACGGGGCAAGCACAAATGTTAAATACGTGCGCGACTCACCGTCTGCCAGGAAAAAAAGCATGAAAAAGATGCGCGTGTGCGCGTTGGCAACACCCCCGCCAAAAGAAGAATTGTACGCTGTCTGAGGAGACAGGACAACAGTAGAAGGGAACGCTGTTTGAGGAAACAGGCCCAGGAAAAAGAGGAAAAGAGAAAAAGCTGTCAGAGGTAACAGGGAGTACGAACTTGAAACGCTGTGAAGTAAATCGCGTGTGAACCGACAAGAAGTACAGATTTCACCCACTCGCTCTCCACGAAAAGCATGTACAAGGAAATGGTGTTCTACACGTACCTTTTATACACACGTCACAGACGCGCATATGCGCTGAGGCCATTTCCACCAATTACACGCTTTGACACTCGGACGTGTATTTTTTTTTTACACGCGCCATTCTCAACGGCCATGCACGTGACGTCATAGACGCGCCTGGGGGCCTTTGGGCCAATGAATTAACGTACGCGTGCTGACGCGCTTACGCGCTAAGGGCCTTTCCTCGAATTACACGCAGACGTGCTGGATTTTCACGTGCCAAATCACTCCGTATCAAGGTTGGCCACCCGTAAGCACACGGAAGACCACGCTCCTGCCCAGAAGGCTGAATTACTGCCCCCCAGAGCCTGAGCACACTCCCACCTGCCATCTGCTGCTGCCTGACTGCCTGCTGCCCACGTGTCCTGCCATTTGCTGCCTGCACATCAGCCAGGGATGCTGTTGCTGTGACCACCCCTGCTTGAACCGAAGACTCCCGACTGGGATACCATCGCTCCACAGCCCAGCCCCAGGACCCAGTTGCCCACCCACTCCTGCCTCTGGGGTTGCCATGTCGGGCACTGCAACATCTGGCACCAGTGGCAACCCCCGGCCAGAGAGGCAGAGGGGCACCAGCTTCACTGCCACCGAAGTTGGTGTCCTGGTGGAGCATGTCCTGGGGCAGTATGATGTCCTCTTTGGAAGGTTGCGCGCCGACAAGGAAGGACGGACTCGGATCTGGACGGGCATCGTGACTGCCATCAACGCGGAGGGGGTGGCAATCCGACTATCCCATCATGTGAAGAAGCGCTGGGAGGACTTCAGGTCCAGGACCCTCAAGAAGGCCCAGCGCCTCCTGAAAGCAGCGGATGCTAAGGGGCGCCGGGGCCACTTGTCGGAAGATCAGATGAGGGTCCTGGAATGCATGTCCTGGTCCTTGAGAGGCAGACCCGTCTGGAGTCGAGCGGTAAGTGTACATGCATACTGATTGTAAGCTGTGCGTGTGGTGGTGTGGCAGGAGTGTGCAGGTTGCACATGTAGTTTTATGTGGCCAAGTATGGGGGGGTTACAGGGCCGTGAGGCTGACACATGCAAGGGCTCTCATGTGTGACACATGGATGGTGCTTGTGTGTGTAGGCTTGCATGGCAAAGGATGTGGAAGAATGATTGGCAGGTGTGACATGGATGCTGATCTGAACATTGCGACAATTGGCAGAGGTGTAAACATGCATGCAAGTGTGGTGGTGTGTGTGCATGTGTAGTGCACTCCCTGTGTCTCATGTGATGTCTGGCTCACCTTTTCCTCCTCATGCTGTTGTATGTGTATGGATGGTGCTGGCTGTTGAGATATGGCTGTGGTATAGCTCATGTGTGCAAGTTGAAATGACATGTGTGTTGGGGATTGTGATGGCATGTCTGAGGTTTGCCAATGCCACTCATGTACAACTGTCATGTGTTTATGAGTCCATTATACAGTGCCCTGATGCTTGTGTTTTATTTCTCCCTGTCTGCAGCGTCAACTGATGAAGACGGCGGAGAAGGTGCTCTGGAGCACAGCGGCAGGGGTCGCACCAGCAGCCGGAGACGCAAGGCCTGGCTCCCCTCCCAGGTTGTGATCTTGTCGGGGAGTGAGGAGTCCGGTGCCGCGTCCGAGGCCGCAGCTGCCGAGGGGAGGTCCAGGAGGCGGAGGTTGGAGTTGGACTCCTCGGCAGCAGAAGGGGCAGCTGGCACCCCACAGGGCCCAACGGAGGAAGATGGCATGGAGTCATCCAGGTTGATGGGGGGTTTGGTGGAGGAGGAGGCCGTGCAAGCAACAGAGGTGGGGTCTGGAGGTGGGGATTCCACTGGTGCTAGTGGTGCAGTGCAGGACCAGGGACAGGTGGCAGCACAGGCCGCCGCGGAGGTGCCTGTGTGCAATCCTGTCCCTGCTCCTGTCACTGCATCATCTTGCACCAGCAGGGATGCCTACCTCCAGACCCGTTCTCAGGGAGGGGATTGGCTTACACCAACTGGCCTTCCTCTCCCTGCGGATGTGGCTATCCTGCAACAGGTTGAGCCTGTCCAGGGTGGGGTGGCGTTGCGTCAACGGGCCATGCGAGCTGACCTCCAGTCTTTCCATGATGAGACTGCACGTCTTCTCGCATGGCTCGTTGACCGCGTTGACCAACTGGGACAGCTCACCATGGCCGGATTCCTCCGTTTCCTGGACCTTGTTCCGACCCCCTCCTCAACGGAACCCCCTATGCCCCAGTCGTCCTCCATGCCATCTTCCCACACATGTATCACCTGTGTGCCCTGTGGAGCTGCCTCTGACCGTGCGGCCAGGCTGGAGGACAACAGATCCCGGCCACAGTCGGGAGTCGGACATCCAGCAGGGGTGGCCACATCAACAACTGCACCCCAGCTGGAGGAGGATGTGCAGGCACCATCGGACAGGGCACATGGACAGCAGCAGCAGCAGCAGGAGGCTGTAGGTGGGAGCCACGATGGCTCGGGGCCTTCGACATCGGAGGGGCAGGCATCGTTTGGAGGGCAGGAGGACCCAGGACGGGAAGTGTCTTCCGTGTGGCAGCGGTTGGGCCACGTCATAGATGCGGAGTGGCAGCGGGCAGAAGAGGCACGGCTCACGATGGTCAGGGCGGAGAACTCCATGCGGAGGGCCCTGAGGCGGGCCGAGTGCCTCGAGGCAATCCGCAGGGAGTTGGAGGAGAACATGTCGTCGTCCCTGCGGACCCTCGGGGCCATGGAACAGGACCGCCTCTGGGACATTGAGCAGGAGTTCGATGATGCCCTGGCCCGCAACATCCAGAAGTGAGCCGTTGGACTAGCCCGCTGCCATTGTATATAGTTAATTAGTGTTAGGTTTTATTATTTTTTTTTAATTTGGGGCGCTTGGACTATGCCCCACTTTTTTGTATATAGTTATTAGTTAGGTGGGTTTCATTGTAGGTTTAATTTACATCATTGGGTTCATGGACCCTGGATTTGCTCTTTGTACATAGTTTGACAGTGGATTTGTGGCCTTCATCTTTTATTATTTTTTCACCATGGAACAATGGATTCTCACTTTACTTTCCCTTTGGATTTGCTTTGTTGGACGGTGACTTTGGACACAATTTCATTACGGTTATTTTGGATTCCCATTTTCATTATTTATTATTTTGGTGGACATGCTGCATTTTGATTTTTGTTGCCATTATTGTTTCTTTTGATTTCATTCACTTCATTTACACTGTAATACATTTTTGTTTCTTACTTCAATGTGTGGACTTCTCTCATTGGTTTCATGCCTGCCACAATGTGGGTTTTCACAGTCATGTGTTGCCATTGTGTGGGTCTGACGGACTTGTACTCATGCGCATACTGCTTATTTGATATCTATCATGTAATGGGTATTTCAATTTTGAATGGATGTAAAACTTGGTTGCATGTTTGGACTGGGGTGGAGTGGGGTGTGATTTGGGTGGGCATGGGAGCCTGGGATCTGGATTGTGATGACGTGTTGGCTGGGGGACATGTGTGGGGGCCTGCTGGCAGGTGCCCCGCACTGCTGGGGGGTGTACGTGCAGGGGGACATGAGTGGGGGCCTGGTGGAGGGTGCCCCTGGATGCTGGGGGGTGGGGGTGCAGGGGGACATGAGTGGGGGCCTGGTGGAGGGTGCCCCTGGATGCTGGGGGGTGGGGGTGCAGGGGGACATGAGTGGGGGCCTGGTGGATGGTGCCCCTGGATGCTGGGGGGTGGGGGTGCAGGGGGACATGAGTGGGGGCCTGGTGGAGGGTGCCCTGCACTGCTGGGGGGTGGGGGTGCTGGGAGACATGAGTTGGACATGAGTGGGGGCCTGGTGGAGGGTGCCCCTGGCTGCTGGTGGGGGTGAAGGGGGACATGAGTGGGGGCCTGGTGGAGGGTGCCCTGCACTGCTGGGGGGTGGGGGTGCTGGGAGACATGAGTTGGACATGAGTGGGGGCCTTGTGGAGGGTGCCCTGCACTGCTGGGGGGTGGGGGTGCTGGGAGACATGAGTTGGACATGAGTGGGGGCCTGGTGGAGGATGCCCCTGGCTGCTGGTGGGTGGGGGTGCAGAGGGACATGAGTGGGGGCCTGGTGGAGGGTGCCCTGCACTGCTGGGGGGTGGGGGTGCTGGGAGACATGAGTTGGACATGAGTGGGGGCCTGGTGGAGGGTGCCCCTGACTGCTGGGGGTGTGGGTGCTGGGAGACATGAGTTGGATTTGAGTGGGGGCCTGGTGGAGGGTGCCCCTGACTGCTGGGGGTGCAGGGGGACATGCGTTGGTGGGCAGTAGTGCAAGGTGACATGTGGGTTGGCTGGGGGGCATGGGCATGGTGGATGGGCTGCCTGCGGGACATGTGCAGGGTAGTCCCCTGTGGTGTGGGCCGCCTGCAGGGGCCGTGGAGGGTGTAGAGGAAACACCTGGGAGGACCCACACGGGCAATTCACGTGTAGTGCTCCCCGCGCACCCTTGGAATACACGTACCCTGATGGAATCGCGTGTGATACTTCCCGCGCACCCCTGAAATACACGTATGCTGCTGCTTTTGCGTGTGATACTTCCCGCGCACCCCTGGAATACACGTACCCTGCTGCTTTTGCGTGCGATACTTCCCGTGCACCCCTGGAATACATGTACCCTGATGGAATTGCATGTGATACTTCCCGCGCACCCCTGAAATGCACGTACCCTGCTGTTTTTGCGTGTGATAATTCCCGTGCACCCCTGGAATACACGTGCCCTGATGGAATCGCATGTGTTACTTCGCATGTGTTACTGACAGAGATGGGTCAGTGCCCCCTACCCCACGTCCATGGGATCACTCAAGGAATGATCTAGTGTCTGACATTGGTTCAAGGGGAGATCTTCCAGAGAGACCAAGCAAGGTGCTGCTTGGACCGAGGCCCTCTTGCATAGTTGAGGGGAATCTGGGAAAAGAATTACAGGCATCCGCTGTTAGCTTGCCACTGCGTTCAATGGAATTGCTTTCTTAACAGTGTCCCGCACACCGGACAATAACGCTGCGGCAGCGAGAGACAGTCTACAGCGCACGGATCAAAGCGCGCATCATTTATAGGTAAGAGGTGCCTCAGACAGCAGCTATTGAGGCGTGGGCAGCACATGCCGGCCCCATAAAGCTCTTGTTAAAGGGATAAACACATTTTCGTTACTTGTACTGTTGACCGTAAAAGTGTAATTCACTTTCACAGGAATTTGTTCTCAGGAGCCTGGAAGATGATACCGGCAGTTACAGGTTACAGATGCCCCTGTAGTGGTGAAGTCAGAGAAATAAGCTCCTCACATTCAGCCACATTCTGACCCCATTCCAGGTGTAAAATTACTGGCAGGTGTTGCCCTCCATGAACGGGCAGCCTACAAGGGAGGTTTTATGGTCAAGGACTCTGTTCTGCATTGGAATCAAGACTACACAACAGCATCTTGGGATCGAGGGTCAACCACGTGACCACCTGGTCATGCCAGTATCTCTTCTGATGCTCAGAGGTGCAGTGATACTCCTATGTGTCAGACTACAGCCCAGAGTTGTGGTTTATTCAGAGGGAAGGCGACACTAGCATGAGGTCCCCGCGCTCAACCATCCTCTGCCGGGATTGTGCGGTGTTTGAGGGAACCCCTACTAGGTGGGCGGGTGCTTTCAGCAGGGAAGCAAAGCGCTCTCATGAATCTCAGTTCAGCTGCAGCGGTGTGTAGGATATCCCTGTTTGCTTGATTAGTCTCGAAATGTACCTCTTTGTGACCAAAAATTCAAAGGCCAAAACGTTTTGCGAAGTGAAAAATTCCCACAATTCTAGTCTAGGATTCAGGATAGCCCTTTGTCATGCTTGTCGGAGGGCTACTGTGACCAGCATGCCAAAATGTGTGTACACATTTCTACTAATTACCTTGCTGATCAGAGCGGTGAAATATTTCGGAATCTACAGAAAACATCTGAGTCTGTTAGTCCCTGTCTGGAGAAAGAAAGAGATGGGGGCTTTGGGCTCCTGCTGTTCTGCCATTAGCCTCCAACTCATGGCAGGGCATGCAATCACATTGGCAGACCTGCTCTTGTAATTGGAGCCAGCCTCACTGCTGTAGCACCTGAAGTGCTGGAGATTCAGCATTTGGGATTATCAAAAGACTGTTTGCACCTCCTTGGAGCAGTCCTACGTTCTTGCATGAGACAGATGCACAGCTACAAATGCTAAGCAAAGTCTCTCCAAAAGGTCTGACATTGCATAGCAATTCTATACTCTTCACTGCATCGCAACTCTCTGAAATTGCTTACATAAAGAGTCTGGATCAGAGCCCCTTCCTTAAAGTCCCCGTCTTTCATGTACTCCTACTTCCAACATCTGCACCACTGAACAGTGGGAGGTCCGGAAGCTGAAGGGATGAGATCAAAGCATGATTTTACACCCCATACCATACAATCAAATCGAAAGGTCGTGTACAGCGACGGCAATATTTAAGTCTCATCTCTCTGCTCAGTGGACCTCTGCACAGTAGATGCAGGTACTGCACATGAAAGCATGTGTGCACTTTTGGTGAATCTCAGTGTTCTTCTGACCTTCTTTGACCACTCTTTTTGACCGCCATGGATGTATTTATGTCTCTGGATTTAATTAATCCCAGGGGGCTGCAACTCCCAGTTTTCTTCATCTGACCTTCATAGACTCTGCGTGTAGTACCTGGACCCTAAGTAGCTCGTGCGCTTGTGCCCTCTGTGTGATGCTCTATCACTGTGGTCATGATGAAAATGCTCCACTTGTGGGCAAAGGCGTCGGCTTCTAACTACGAGGAATTGCCAGGATTTCGGTCATGGAGCAGCACAAGGTGGAGCTAGGTAGATCTCTTGTTTCCCAGACTCTCTTCTGGATCTCCTGTTTATCCCCATCAGTCTGAGAGCAGCTAGCCGAGATGAAGGCTCTGAGGCTGAGTCAGACTTGACGCCATGCGATGACTTCATCAGGGTGAGAATTCCCTTGGTCATGACATCTCAGACCCACCCAATGGCTTCTCCATGTCATGATGCCTGCGGGACAAGATAAAGATGGAGTCTGAAGAAGACGCCATGTCCTAAGGTGAGCTTGATGGATGGTTGCAGTTGGTTATGTCAACATTCTTCCGTACAACGTCCTTTCATCGCACAATGTTTTTTCGCAGGTTTTTTTACCGCACATTTTTTTATGAAAAAAACCATCTCATTTTTTAAGGGGGTTATAAAATTATATATATGAGGTGTGGGTGTTTAGGAATACATAAATAAAGTTAAAGTGAATGGGGGGGTTAGGGAGGGGACCACCGCAACAATAATTTAAAACAAATTCAATGGGTTTTTTTTGTTAAAAAAATCGTGGTAAAAACATTCTCCAGAGTGGCTGCTGGTGCCTGGTGGCATCCACGGTAGGGCAGACACTCCCAGCGTGGCTGCTTCCAGTGCTGTGGGACTGGAACCTCATTCAAACATAGATTCAAGAGTACATTTTCTTACTGTGGGTTTAGGTTTCTGTAGGAATACTTAATCACGTTTAGGTATTGCTAATCGTTATAAGGTCCATTTATTGACAATATGTTCATCATGACGAGTTTGGCATTAATAACGGAGGATTACTGCCAAACACATTTACATGACCGCCGCGCATAATCGTGCGCAAACTACCAGATCACATGTGGCAGCAGAGCGCTGCTGATGCCCATTTTGGGAGTCCATATTAATCCAAGGGATTTTTGGAGCAATTACGCTTGGTAATTCCTCTAGTTTCTGGCTCTAATGTTGGGGAAATACCTCCAGCCAAGTGATGGGGGTATCTCATCCACATTACCCCCAAATCGGCAGCATGCCAGTGTGTGAAAAGTGGTGGCAATTCCATTACTTTCCTTTTGCTACATTGCCATACTTGTAATGAGCCTGTATTCTTGGAGTTGTTTTTGCCTCGACTATCCTGTGGTTTGGCATCCTACGACAGTCGAACAGGAGAACTGCCTGAGTACTCATGGTACATTGTTGAAAATGGCAAAGAGCAACACCGGACTTGTCTTGAGCCAATGGAGTTTGCACAAGCTGGAGCCGCTCACTGTTCCGTGACAAACGCGTCACGTTGCTCGCTTGACGGCATCCAGGTTCTTGCCAAAAGATCATTTACTGACATCCTTTGGCTACTTATATCTTCTCTTAAGAGTAGTGCTATCTGTAGTAGTGACACTAAATATAACATTGAATAGTGTTAGTTTTACCAGGATATTACGGGCAGCAGAGATGCCGGTAACTCCCCATTGCATAGAGTCCATAGGACTTCATGAGATGGTGTTGCCTGAATCACCGGCGTATTAGTAACAGTGCTGGATTCAGGCTTTTATCTTCCGGTAGGGGCCTGATCTACTTGCAGGTCAGGCCTGAAGGTAGATCAGAGCCCCTTTCTGGCAGACTTGTACTTTATTGGTCTGGAAAGGTGTCAAAATACGTTATTCGTTGCACCTTATTTTCGGACCAGCAAATTTGTAATGGGCCTCAAATGACTTACAAATATCAAGAGTAAAGCAAAGCGCCTCAAAGCAGGTTTAGCAATCCTCAATTTGTCATTTATTGCATGGCATCTATGAAAATAAATTATTTACTTATAGGCCTGGTATATGGTTACACATTAATTTGTTCATATATCACTGTTGTATGCATACATATATGCATGATTGTCTTGCGCATTCAGCCCGCAACAGACACTGAGGAGCTCATGTTGGATTGTGGCGTCCAGTGAACAGAAGGCTTAAAAGCCTTGAGGGCCTCATTACACGGATGGCGGTAAGGATTTACCGGTACCGGTAAAATACCGGTACCGGTAAATCCTTATCCCCTTACTACGAGCTCCCTTTGCGGGTTGGGGGATTTAACGCCTGCTTTTTGCAGGTGTTAAAAACCAACCCGCAAAGGGACCCAGGGAGCTAATTACGGTACCGCAATTTGCGGTACCGTAATTAGCGCCTTCCCCATTCCCATTGAGCCCTATGGGGCAAAAATGGGAATGGGGAAAGGCAATGATGGAAGGGGGAATTACCGCCCCACCAACCTTGGAATGGGGCGGTAATTCCCCTTTCCGCCAAGGTGGTGCCGGTATTTTACCGGCATGAACCATGGCGCTAATAGCGCCATGGTTCTCCGCCATCCGTGTACTGAGGCCCAAAGTCTTGAATGCCTTCCATTCATGCCACGCCACATATTCATTCATTAGTATGATGGAGAGGAGAGGTGGAAAAAAACTTGCTTTTCCACTCCCTTCCTCTCTGCCATACAAATGCTCCAGCATTTGCAGAGGCATGGATGTTCATGCTGGTGCAAATGCTAGAGAGCCCGATGAAGTCTGCCTGCTTTAAGCACTAGCAGAAAGCAGCCGGATCCCATAGGTAACCATTGTATGTGCTGCCTGCCGTGCTTGCATGTCAGGCAGTGTTTAATTGTAATTGTGAGCGCTGCTTGCCATGCAAGCATGCCAGGCAGGGTTTACTCACTTTGCATGGTGCAGTTTAAAAGTGCAGTGGGGAGACGCTGACATGCATGTCAACACGTAATGGCTCTCGGTTGTTTACCAAATTACTCATTTATTTAAAATGAGCTCCTTTATGTAAAAGTTACAGCGCACACTAAACCATTGTAATATTGACACACGGTAACTATGCAGACATCGATATATGAATCAAATGTGAGGTGATCAAAAAGTATAATGAAAAATGCAGAGGACACATAGAGACGTCGCATACATTTGTGTTTTCATTTATCAGCTGCCACCTATCATTGTAATATCACACACGTGCTCAGAACCAAAGACAATTACCTGTGACACATTTAGGTGGCAGCTTCATAAACATGCACAAGGATTCAATTGTTTAGGCAGTTTGTAAAATGAGTTTGTGCGAGTGATAGAAAGAGCTCTGAAGCAATTATGTCCGTATTCTAGGATCATCTAACAGATGACAGCCTTAGTTCAGAGGTTTGGCGCATCATATAATCTCACTGGGGCAGTAAAATAGACTGATTTAATGATGCTTACTGGATTTCAGCCTGAGATATAGGTTCAGTAGGGTTGCAATTAGAGCATATATCACAAAGAGATGCTTCTAATCTTTCTTGTGACAGCAGGTGAAGCATCCTGGGAAATTATAATGGAAAGTTGGCTATCCTAATTCAGATTGACTGATGCGCCATAATGGGCATCTCTTGCCTAAACCACTGAAGCAATGCGTGTTCCCTCCATTGAGAGACCGATTCCTCTGCATTCAAAGTTGCATGTAGCGAAATACTGGTGCCCCTGATTGGGAGGCAGCTGTATACGTCATCCATAGGTTCTGCCCGCCGCCAATCCAATACCACACAGGTGAGAAGCATTAGTCACTCAGACAACCATACTGCCCTTATCCCAGGCAGGTACAACAAGACATAGAGACAATCTGAGCTGAAGACGACAAAAGCGGTCAAGCTGATATTGTAACATCAATAGGTGCAAACACTACACACAAAGTAGATATGCACTTCACATGAAGAACACGTACAATAGGTCAAATGTGTATTTAGAAATGAAAAACATTAACATAGCATCCACAAGACATGAAGAACACAACAGAACCAATGTATAGGCTGAATGCAACACTAACAACAGACGAGTATAGCTCACTAACCAGAGTGTAATAGGGCAGTCATCTTCTTTAAAATGGACACTGCAGCATGCTTTCAAATAGACAAAACCCTCGAGACATTCAGAGCCAAATGACATTGTGCAAATGAAAAATGCCTTAAAACTGGAAAAATAGTCTGTTTCCGCATTTGTAAATATGTGGGGCAAAGGAAATATCAAATGGAATAAATCTTCCACCTCAGCGTTACATAAGGGACAGCTTGTATCCTCAGAAGAACCTTGCTGCTTGACTGTGTTGGCTTTCAAACAAAGACTGTCAAAGCGCAACTTCGTGATCAGCCAATGGTCTAATTTATTATGACTAAATTTGAGGTATGGTTGTAGCACACCTGTGCTACTAACAATAGTATCCCTCCTATTGGCATTAACCATCAGTTTCCCTCTGTTCTTTAGCATGGCTATTAAAATTGTCCTTATAGCCAGTTAAGCGCCAGGTGTAAAAAAGTGCTTGAGCATTCATCTCTTTCAAACTCGATTTACTATAGGACAACCAATGAATCCTCTTCGACCCCTCTCTATCCAAAAGTTCCTTAATGATATACTGTGTAAGAGTTGCCTTAAAGTTAGCCATTATTCGCAGCCAATGCAGCATTGGGGCTAAACACTCCAGTAGAGTTTCACCCAGTTCAGCATGAACTGCAAAGCTTGCTGCTGAACCAGGGAGTCCCAAAAGTCTTTTGAAGAATTGATTCTCCAAGGTTTGCAATTCCACTATTCTTTTTTTGCTGTAATTTATTTGCATTAACTGATTACAACTTTTGCAAAAGGTTATAACAACCTTTCAGATGTCCTCGAAACCATGTCTCTTACAAGAAAGGAGAAAAACAAGTAGCCAAAAGGCATCACCGATGGGCCCCCGGGTTGACCTTTCAATTTTGCTTATGTAAGGATCCTAGTCATAAATGCCACTGTGCCTAGGACCAGTGGAACCCTTTCCCCATGCAGGATTAGCGCCAACCACCCCTCAGCATCCAGTGATGGCACGTCCTTCAACCGTTCAAATTGTTTCATTCTCTCTGAGGTCCGCCCTGTGCAAAACATTAAAAGATGCTTTAAGGTTTCAACTCGGCCTACCTCTGCCTAAAAGCTACATTGGTTGACTTTCGGAGCATTAGGTGGCGACCTTGATGCTGCTATTCTGTTAGTTGGTAACAAATTCAGTCTAATCCAGAAGAATTGGTCCCTGTGAAATCTAATTGGTAACTTTGCCACGAACTTTGGTAACAGGCTCAGTTTCTTTGCCTCTCGAGACAGATGTTGGTATAGTTTGTCGGTATATGCTTCGGCAAGAGTATTGATCCAGTTGTTCTCCCATAACTTAGTCTTTACTCTATGGGGGTTTTGCTTCTGTCCTTTCAATCCACTTTAACTTATCTCGGTTGATGTCAGCCCAAGCCTTTAAGGTCCCATTGGTCCCTTCCATAATTTCCTTTTGGATAATCTCGATGAGTGTTTTATGAGAACCCAAAAACATTTTCTAAATATGGCCAGTCTGTTTCATTCCACTGTTGCCTTTAGTGATAGAAGGAGAAGTTCCCTGTGGAGAATCTGGATAGGAGTGGACGCCTGAACTCTCAAGACCTTCTTCCAGAAAAGTCCTTCTAGCAGCGGCCAAAGGCTGTCAGGAATGTTCAAAATTGCCTATGCACCATAGGTCAAGGTGGGAACGGCTTTTCATCTATAATAGTCCAGAACAGTGACCAGTGAGAATCATCCAAACTTCCTGTTGACTGCTGTTGCTTGGCTTGCCAGTGTTTTTGTTTTCGTTCGTAATCAGTCTGTGACCGACGTTTCGATGTTACGGTTGTTGATACAAACCCCTAGGTACTTGAATGACAAGATCTGCTCAATTCGCATTTGACACAGGTACCACTCAGGTTTATCCTTGAGTTTCTTGGATTTATCTAGCACCAGGATCTTTGTTTTTGCTGTGTTTATCTGTAGGTCGTTCTCCTCCATGTAGTGCCTCAATTTGTCCAACTGACACTGTAGACCAACTAGTGTTTGGTCTATTAAGACCATGTTGTCCGCTTAGAGGAGGTGGTTTAGATCAACCCCACTTATATGTGGGGGAAAACTCCTCGCTGAATCCAATGTTAAGTTGATGTTGGCCAGAAAAAGATTAAAAAGGGTTGGTGCCAGTGGGCAGGCTTGTTTTAGGCCTCTGGAGGTTTTGATCTCTGATGACAAAAGACCTGATCTGTTTAGTCTTGGTGGTGTTTGAGTGCAGTGAGATCAAAGGATCCAAAATTGACTTTGGGCAATTTCAGGTCCACAGTTATTTCCACAGACATGTGCGGGCTACCTGGCCGATCACCTGGACAAGATCAACAAAAGTAGGTAGACCTTTGATTTACCTTCCCATACCATTATTTTAATTGTCCTCTGGAGCAAGAGATTAACTCCTGTACCAATCCCTCTCACAAATCCAGTCTGGAAGGGGTCGTTGCATCCTTCATTCCTGGACCATTCGTTCAACCTCATTGGTAGCTTGGAACCAAAGATCTTGCCAATCACATCAAGAAGGGGGATTGGGAGATAGTTCTTAGGGTCTGACCTTTAGCCCTTCTTGAATATTGGTACCACCATTGTTCTCCTCCACGAATTTGGAAGTGAGCGATTCTCAGTGATTTGTTTAAACAGCTGGTGGATGAAGGCAGCCCATGCCTCTGGTGTACGTATTAACATTGCATTTTTTAGGGGGCGTGGCTAACCGCCATGTGAAGAGGACGTGCTCTGGGTGCGCTCCGTCCGATGCGACCAACATAAGCTGTTTTTCCTACTTAAATGTGAACCCCTGAAGCCTGCACTCCTTCTCATCGAACGCTGCTACCATCCTGCACCCGCTGGCTGTTTTTCCAAGCCCGGAGGCACCCTATGAAGTAAGAGCTGCCGCACGGAAAATCGCCGCCCACCAAAGCCAAAATGGCGGCTCCCTCGCGCTGAGATACGCGGCAGCCCTTACACCAGAGCCGCGCCCGGACCGCGGCGCCGCGCTAGCTGAGCTGATCGGATACGGTGCCTACGATCCTGCCTGACCTGGATGCCCGGCCGAGAGAGGAAGCCCTTCAGCCGCGTGCATTGCCTCCAGTGCCGCTGACGGAGTCCCGAGCGGCCTACCCGCCCTGCTCCTCCTCATCAACCCGTGCGGGGCCCGGAGCCCCGATACTGCACCTGACCAGCGGAGGGCACACGCGACTCGACACGCGAGCGGAGATCGAAGGGCGGCGCGGCCTGGGTGCTGCACGCAGCCTGCCGAGAGCGGAGCCCCTGGAGTGGTGGCCGGAGAGAAGAACGGAAGGCCCGGGCGTCGCTGAGCCCACGAGGTGAGCCGGGGGAAGACCTGCATTCCCCCACCCCCTTTGCCCACCATATCCTCTGGAACCCCGAGGCGTAACACCCCGAACGGCTCCATCCGCCCCGGGCCCACGCTAGCGTAGACAAGATCCGCCAGGCCCTCCGCCATGTCCACCAAAGGAGCCAGGTCCAAACAGCGCCAAACCACCATAGATACCTTCACTGCTGGGGGCCCCATCGCTTCCGAAACCTCTAGCGGCACAACCTTGGACGCACAACCCGACCTCCCGGGAACGGCCACTGAACCTAGCAATGCCCAAATCCTTGAGGCCATTAAATTGTTCCAGACCACCATGGAGCAAAAAATTGACGCGGTGGCCATAGATCTGGGCCTCCTACGCCAGGACGTCCGCTCCTTAGCCGACAGGACTGATACACTTGAGGCTCAAGTGCGCGAAAATACAGAAACCAAAGTGGAGCTCCTCAGAGATGTTGACGAACTGCGGCAAAGAGTGAAGAACTTGGAGGAAAGGGCCGAAGAGGCAGAAGGGAGGGCACGCCGAAATAACATCCGCCTCCTGGGCCTGCCGGAGGGCATTGAGGGATCCGACCCCACGAACTTCGTGGAGAACCTTATGCTACAGGAGATTGGCGCCGAGAAACTGTCCCAAGGCTTTACGATCGAGAGGGCCCATAGATCCCTCACCAAAAGACCCCCTCCTGGCACCCCACCCAGACCAGTAATAGCGAAGGTTCTTAATTACAGAGACCGGGAGACCATCCTGGCCTACTCGCGGTCGGGCGGCCAGATCCTCAGAGACTCGGCCAAAATATCCATCTACCCCGACTACACCTTCCAGGTCCAACTGAAGAGGGCTCAATTCATACATACCAAAGCTAGATTGAAGGCCGCCGGACTGCGCTACATGCTCCTCTATCCCTCTAGATTGAAAGTAATACGCAACAACAAAGCCCACCTATTCGACACTCCGTCTGAGGCCCGCGACTGGATGGATAGGGAACAGATCCCCGACATAGAGGCGAAGGGGCGACGACCGCGCTGAGCCACACCACGCTGGCGGCGCTGGGCCCGAGGACCCCCATGGTCCCCTCCACGCAAGTGCCAGCTTGTCACAGCTGAACAGATCCTTAGCAGCGAGGCACCAGAGTCGAACACTCTTCCACCCCCGGAATCTTTTCCTGTGTTTTTTTTTTTTTGGGTATACCCATACCCGCCCGTAGGGCACCAGGCGACCAATGCACGGTCTAATGGAGCAGAAACGGGATAGTCATGACGGGGGATACCTCGCTCGACTTGTTATTAGTTTGAGTTGTTTAAAGTTACGGGGGGGAGGGAATATGGGAGTTGGCACGAAGGTTAGGTGCCGGGGAAGGGAAACCACTAGACCACTGACGTCCAGAATACATAACCTGAGGACCACTCAGCCCCTAAGCCAGGCGACACCCAAGCCACTGAGTGGGGGAACAAGAGGCAGTTGCTTCACAGTTATGTACCCTTATCTAAGAGCGCTTAGACCACTGACATCCCCTACATGCTTCTTGCCGCTGACACGGCCCCTACCTGCACCCCCAAACAGACGCTATACCCCCTATTACCCATGGCTGCCACGATAAAAATCATCACGTGGAACGTCAGGGGCATGAATAGCTATGTGAAACAACGTCGCGTCCACGCATACTTGAAAAGGTGCAAAGCCGGGATTGCCATGCTTCAGGAAACCCATCTCTCTGCTGATAAACTTAAAGCATTGGCCAAAACTTGGCGAGGAACCTTGATAGGATCCTCCTACTCCTCCTATGCAAGGGGAGTCTTGATATGGGTTGACCCATCCACCCCCTTCAGACTAATAAGCACAAAGACTGATGATGAAGGTAGGATGGCACTAGCGTATGGCACCATCGAAGGCAGAGAGGTATGCCTAATTAGCACCTATGCACCCAACCACGACGCTACCGCTTTCTTCCACTCCCTATACCCAAGGCTCAGCCCCTACAGGGACGGCGTCATGATTTGGGGAGGTGACCACAATTGCACCCTAGACCCTCTAAAAGATAGATCTGATGATAAACATACCCGCCCATCCCCCCCGGCCAAGATTCTGTCCAAACTGACTAACCAGCTGTTACTCCGAGACTTGTGGAGAGAACTGCACCCTGATCAGCGAGTTTTTTCCTTTTACTCCCCTCCCCATGCTGTCCACACGAGGCTGGACTACTTGTTTGTAAGCCAAGAACAGCAAGCTATGTTTGGCGACGCCCTCTACCTGCCCAGGGTCCTGTCTGACCATTCCCCGCTGCTGGCCACCTGGGAAGTGTTCCCGCCTAGACCCCCGATCCCCACTTGGAGGCTTAGAGCCGAAGCCCTCCATGACGCGACCCTTCGGGAACACGTAAGCGACTACACCGAGGAGTACTGGGAACGAAATTTGAATAGCGTCAGATACATGGGCACTGCATGGGAGGCATACAAGGTAGTCATAAGAGGGGAGATGATTGCGTCCATAGGAGGGGCCCGTAGATCCATCACATCCTCCCTGGAACGCTCGGAAGCGGAGCTGGGTGAATTGGAAAACAGGGCTGATTTAACCCCTGAACTCCTACAAAAAATAACCGACCTGAAGCAAACCTGTTTAACACACTGGGAATCCCTGGGTAAATTGAGTTATACTAAACACACTGAAAGAACCCACGCCCTAGGAGACAAACCCGGGAAACTCCTGGCTTGGTTGTATAAAAGTGAGACCCCCCGAGCTCCCATTTGCCAAATTCTTAAGCCGGATGGCACCACGGCACATACCCAAATTGAAATCAACTCAGTTTTTTCAGATTTCTATCATAATCTTTACTCCGAGACCCCGCCCGAGGCTGATACCAGCATTGAAGACATCTTAGACATCATTGAGCTGCCTAAATTAGACTCACAGATGGCCGAAACACTAGACGAGCCCATCACTCCCGACGAAGTAAAAGCAATCATTAGATCCCTCCCCTCTGGAAAAGCCCCTGGTACTGATGGCCTCCCCGGTGAGTTTTACAAAACTTACGAGGAAACTCTGGCTCCTCTGCTGACCCAAGTGTATAACGAAGCTTATGAGCGCGGCACCCTCCCCGACACCATGAGGGAAGCCGTTATCATCCCCCTTCTCAAGCCTGGCAAGGAAGGTACGGACTGCGGCTCCTATAGGCCCCTCTCCATGTTAAACGTTGACGGTAAAATCCTCACCTCTCTCCTAGCGAACAGATTGCGTAGGGTAATACCACACTTAATCCACCAGGACCAAACGGGCTATGTGCCCGGGCGCTCCATAACCGAGAACCTGCGGAGATTGCACCACGTTATATACAGCACGGAACTGAGGCCCCAGAAATACGCGGTCGCGTCATTAGACGCCACCAAAGCTTTCGATTCTGTGCGCTGGGAGTGGCTATATGCCACCATGATAAAAATGGGAATAGGACCTGTTTTCTTAAATTGGACTAAATTGATTTACACCAACCCATCTGCCAGGGTGCGGACCAACAAGACATACTCTGACTCGTGGTCTCTCCACAGGGGCACTCGCCAGGGATGTCCTCTCTCCCCGATGCTTTATATCATCGCCAGTGAACCCGTGGCCGCATACCTCAGACAGGAGTATGGCGATGGGGGCATTGAGATCGACGGGATAACTCATCTGGTCTCCATGTATGCTGACGATACCCTGCTATACTTACACAACCCCGAACACCTCTTGCCCTACATTCTTGAAACCCTAGAATGCTTCCAAATTCACACAGGAATCCGTATTAACAAAAGCAAGTCCTGCCTCTACCCGCTTGCTGCACTATACAGAGAAAACTTCAGATCCCTGCCCTCCTTAGATCTGCAATGGCAGTCGACCTCCTTCAAATACCTTGGAATCACTATACACCGTAACCCCCACACAGAACACATCCTCAACACAGTCAGAGCTAAAGATGCCCTAGCAAATTCCATGGACTTTTGGGGGAAGCTTCCGCTTTCCGTGGCCGGGAGAGCAGGTCTCCTCAAAATGGTAGCACTTCCACGCCTATTACACAACTTCACCAACGTGCCCTTCAACATCCCCCCTTCCTTCTTTAGAGACATCAATAAACTATGCAGGCAGTTCCTCTGGCAGGGGGGCAGGCACAGGGTAGCACTGGAAACACTTCAAAGACCCTACGAAAGAGGGGGTCTGAAAGTCCCCAATTTCGAACTATACTACCTTGCAAGCCAGCTAAGACATGTGATGCGATGGATGGCCGATGAGATCACCACAGATACCAGACTTCTCCAACCAGCTCTGACAGGCTTCCTACTCAGGGACCTACTCTGGGTCAAGGAGGACGCCCTAAGGCAGTACCCTTATCTGGTACAGCTCGGAACTCGGCTCTGGAGAAGGGCTTGCAGAACGTTGGGGTCCCCTGATCCGTACTCCCCACAGATCCCCATAGCAGCAGTCATGACCCATCGCCCGTGGGGGCAACTGGAAACGCGAGCACAGTGGGAGCCCTGCGGGGTGGCCACCCTCGGAGACCTGGTTCAGGATCGGGTAATCCTAACATTCTCCGACCTGAGCGAGTCCTCGGAGCTACCTACAGGACAATTTCTGCTCCACAGAGCAGTGATCCAGGCCATGAAAGACAGATGGCCGGTGGCGACTATTCTTGCAGCGGAGGACGAGATTATTGAGACTATGTTGAACACCGCCGAGGGGGGCCACGAGACCTCAC
The DNA here is from genome assembly GCF_040938575.1 of Ambystoma mexicanum. Taxonomy (NCBI): domain Eukaryota; kingdom Metazoa; phylum Chordata; class Amphibia; order Caudata; family Ambystomatidae; genus Ambystoma; species Ambystoma mexicanum. Next base: position 980,753,212 of record NC_090923.1, read on the forward strand.
GGCTCTACGAAGCCTTAATGTTAGGCACGACCAGGAATGAGCTCAGGAGCAGAGGGAAGTGGGAGCACGAACTGGGCCGGGAATTTGACGACAAGGAATGGGAAGGAGTAACCCTTTATCACAAGAAAATCTCCAGAAACGCCCGTCTGCAACTTATCCAACTATACATTACCAACAGGGCTTACCTAACTCCGGAAACTATATCGTCTTTCAAGGGCGCAGCCATCCAGCTATGCCCTAAATGCAATGAGCCGAAGGCGGGAATGACTCACATGTTCTGGGGTTGCCCAGCGATACGCTCCTTTTGGATGCAGGTGCGGGGAAGGGTGGCAAAAGCAGACATTGAACTGGACGTACATAGCCCTGTGGCCTGCATCCTGGGCAGGTGCAGCCGTGATCGCAAAAACAAACCCCTAAATAGACTCAAAGACTTAATTTATATCACGGCTAAAAGACGCATAGCCATGTGTTGGAAGAGCCCCAGAGGCCCGATTGAAGCACAATGGTGGAACGACCTCACTAAGTGGTTGGCAGCCGAGACCGGAGCGTGGGAAACCGCTATCCACGAACAGAGGCTGGACTCCAGTGAGGAATTACATCGCTGGGTGTCGCTGACCGTGCCATTACTCCACCTTGGAGCGGTGGATGACCCCTCAGTTGATCAGCCAGCCCTGACCTCTGAACTGGCTCGATATTGAACAGTGGAGTTGATCGGAGTCTTGGGGGGTGGGGTGGGGGTGGAGGGTGGTATGGGGGAAGTTATGGACGTGTAATGTATATGCAGTACCTGATATGTTCGTGGTCTATCAATCTGTTGAAAATCAATAAAGAAAGTTTTTAAAAAAAAAAACATTGCATTTTTTAGGCCATTGGGGCCGGAGCACGAGAGCTGTTCAGCCTTGTTAATGTCTCCATTATGTCCTCGGTGTAATGTGGGACGTCCCATGGGGACGACTCTCCACTCAACTCAAAGGTGGCCTTGTCTTTCTTCTCTACATAAAACCCACTAAAGTTCTTCCTCCCGGACACTGTAGAACTGAAGTGAGGTGACAATCCCAGCACAAGGGTTTACCAAAGACCATAATTCACTCGCTTTTCTCCCACAGATGGCTTTCAGCATGGTTTCGGAGTCATGCTGATACATTTTTAGCTTGTGGGAGCACAGCCAGTTTTACAGTACTTGGCTGCCGTTCTGGCTCTGAGTAAGTCGTCCGTATGTTTGGAGTTAACAGCTCTCTGTTTTATCCTCCTCAGTCCCTTTCTTTTTTGCAACCAGGAATGCATCGTAGATGTGTAGTATGGGTGTTATTCTTCTTTGCATTCCACTATTTTTACATAACCCACAATGAGGCACTGTACTTAACTATTGCCTTTGTCTGGGTATCATATACCTTAAGGATCATTTGGAGAGGATGACCTTGGCACATCACCATGAAACAGGCAACACCCCCATGGATTTAGTCATGGCAAATGATTGTACTACTTTACTACTACTAGCAGGTACAGTGGGTGCCTTGGATAGAGCCATTGGCAGACACGTCCTTCCAGTGATACACCTGCTGACTAGGAGGGGCCCCCAAAGAATAGAGCAAGTGGCTGCAACTCAAGGGGTACATCCTTCATATCCTGTGAGGGACAGTCCCTGCCCCATCCACCTCTGGAATGCTCAGACCTGTATGCCTCATGATGACCACTCTTTACAGCTCACCCCCTGTTAGATCTCCACACCCTCTCTGAACTCTGGCAACCGTTCCCCACTCATTGTAAATGTTATCTGTTTTCTATTATGCTAAATTCTTTGTTGGCATTAAAATCTATGCTGCACGGTCCATTCTGCCTATAGCCATCTGCTGTATGCCTGTAACCCCTATTTATCTCAACCCTACTGAGTAAAGGCAGTTCTAGTGTTAGTCTACTCCTGATTGGATTGATCTAAAGACATTGGGCCTCATTAAAAGCTTGCCAGTCCGGAAATAGCGTTGCTGGTATTTCTGTATCGGCACCCTTTTCCGGACCGGTGTAGTCCGAGTTGCGACGCCAGTAACACCGACAATCGCAAGGGACCCACTGCGCCCGTGTACACCGTTGGCGGTCACTCCGGAGACACGCGGCAGCCATGCCCGTGATACCGGCATGACGTAAGTGAGTGCACATTCGAGGTGCACGGACACCCAACCACCGGCATGGACATGCCGGTAAAAATGAGAACATGATGCCGGAAATACTGGCATCGCGATAAGGTATTAAGTGGATACTGGTGTGTCGAAACATGCCACAGGTGCTCAAAATCACCACACGTGCACCGAATGGCCTGTTCCACAGCACAAAAGGACCACTCCCACACACCACAGCCCTTCCAGAACCACATGCTACAATTAGCAGTAGCAGTACTGGAGCTGGAGGACATGCCTGCAGAGCTACTGATTGAAGAGGCAGTGAGGCAGAGGCACATGAGGAGAAGGAGGGCCGTTATGGCCCAGCAAATCCACAATGTGCAGCAGATCGTACCCCTCAGGCAGCCACCAATCCCCCACCTAAGGGACACCGCATTGAACCTCACCGCTGCTCAGATCCACACCCTGTACCGGCTAGACAGGGACACCATCACCACCATAGTGGACTTCATACATGATGACTTGGTCAGCCTCGTTAATACCCGGCAGCCATCCCCCCTTCTGAAGGTAGTGTCTATGCTAAACTTTATTGCATCAGGCACATTCCAGCACACAGTGGCCCAGCTGCATGATATCTCCCAATCATGTTTCTCCTGTGTGCTCTCCAAGGTGCTCAATGCACCCCTGTCCCACATACAGGACCACATCAGCTTACCACAGACTGCTGAGGAGGTGAATGCCACAAAAATAGCATTCCATGCACTTGCAGGAATGCCTAATGTAATTGGAGTAGTGGACTGCACACATGTGGAGCTGGTGTTCAGGCATGCTGTGGAGGTAGTGTACCACAACAGGAAGCTGGACCATTCCCCCAATGTACATATGATATGTGGTGCCCTCCAACTCATCAGACATTGCTCTGCAAGAGTCCCTGGCTCTACACATGGCTCGAAGGTGCTGCGGGACTCCACATTGCACCGGTACATGGCACGACACGCCAGACATCATACATGGCTGCTGGATGAGTCTAACTACAAGGCCATGTGGAGTGTTGAATTGGGGGGGGCAGTGAAGAGCATAGCATACCTGGCTGCTGGGTGAGCCTAACTACAAGGCCATGTGTAGTGTTGAACGGGGGGGGGCAGTAAAGTGCATAGCATACCTGGCTGTTGGGTGAGTCTAACTACAAGGCCATGTGGAATGTTGAATTGCGGGGGGGGGGGCAGTGAAGAGCATAGCATACCTGGCTGCTGGATGAGTCTAAATACAATGCCATGTGGAGTGATGAATTGGGGGTGGCAGTGAAGAGCATAGCATACCTGGCTGCTGGGTGAGTCTAACTACAAGGCCATGTGGCGACTTCAAGAAATGGCCCAGTATGAGACCCATGACTATTGGATGTGCACACTGCATACATCAATCCATCATAACCCCTACTGTAAATACCTGATCCAACTTCCAATTCCAGGTAGTCAGGATAGGTAATTGAAAGGCAAAGGTAGATGAGGAATAAAAGCAAGGAACATCATTACCCACAATTGTAACAATAATCAACCACCCACATTCAAGGGGGCATAGCCCTACTCAGCGTTGTGAGGGCATGAGATGTGCAAGTGTGTAGTTGAAACTGAAGGTGCAACACAGTTTTAGCATGCCAGAGCGGAAGGCCTTGGCAGCTGTGTCTCCATATATGTAAAAAAACAGTGCATGCAGAACTACATCTATGTGGTGGAACAATGAACCAAAATCACATGTACCAGAATGCACCACACTATCCTGACAAAGCTAGGGATATACACAGTCAATGAAATACACAACACATGATGCACAGCCAGAGAATACAGAAGCTGCCACCCCTGTAAAACCTGTGGATGCACACACATTTAACACGTATACTGCCAGTTAGTACCCATATCATGTCTTCCAAATGTAACACTTTTAAAGGTAATGCTCCTGGAAAAAAATGCTGAATTGGGAATATACTTCTCTACCACTATTATATGATCTCAATGTGGCATTTTCCCCTGATCCACTGTTTCACACCCCAAAATCCCCCCTCATAGCAAATATGAAACCCTTCACCCCACACACATATTCCAGAAATATGTCCTTCGTCATATGGGTCACAATTTCAAAGCATGTCTATATAAAGGATTCGTAATAAAGACTGCACACCGGTACTACCACTACATCATAAATCCATACCATTCAAATGCTAAAAGTACTGTCGTACCAGGACATATAGTTCATTATCATATGTGACACATCAATGACATTTACATCCATTTGTGTCAGTTGCTGTGAAAAGTGTTAGAGGTAATCTTGTCTGTGAATAGTCCATGTGAATTTAACTGCACAAGACACATCCCACACGCATCCTGAAAATAATCCCTTCTACTGAAGTCATTTAAGCTCTATTCTGACTGCGCTTGTTAGTCTTCTCAACGGAACACTATACAGCCTGTCCCAACATGGAATGACCGGGAAATTGACATGTACCCTTTCTGTTGATCCCGTGCAGGTGATGCTTGGTATCCCCTGACACCATGGCTAAGACTCCCCGTCAGGCCGCCCCGCAACAGGCACGAACAGGCGTAGAGCCGTGCCCATGTACGCTCTCGCTGCACCATTGAGCAGATTTTCGGCCTGTTAAAGGCCAGGTTCCTCTGCTTCAGCAGATCTGGGGGAGCCCTCATGTACAGGCCTGAGAAGGTGGGAAAAATGGTACTGGCATGTGCCATGTTGCGTAACATGTGCATCCGGTGCAATGTCCCCCTGCCGCCCGACATGGACATGCTACCACCAGAGGCTGATGATGAGACTCAGGAGGAGGCGGAATATGGCCAGCGCCGCAACGGAAATGAATGACGTGCCACACGTGCAGACCTTATACAGCACTTCTTTTGAGCACCTGAAACACACACAGCACTGGACATTGAGCACATTGGCACTGGACACTGTAAAAGAATAAATGCCTTCACACCGAAACATCAATGGCCACTCATGTTTTTGTTATGAACACCATATATATTGTGAGAAAATGTGCTATTTACATTTGTGATTGCCCTTGGCTACCTTTCCAATCCCACCCAACTATCCCTCTCCAAACCCCCTCTCAACTATCCCTCCCCACACCCGATCCCCAAATATCCCTCGCCACACCCACTCCCAAATCATCCCACACCACAGCCCCTCCCCAACTATCCCTCACCAAAACCCCTCCACAACTATCCCTCCCCACACGCAACAAGTCAGTCCTATTTTCATCCATGTTTATGTGGAGGGGTGCGCACTTCTGCAGGGCAAGTTGGCTGAGCGACCTACGCCTTGGGCTGATTTGTTGTGAGCTTGTAGGAGTGTTGCTTGATGATGGTGCCAGTGGCAAGGGCATGTGCCGCTGTTCTACAAGTGCCTGCACTAACATGGCGATGGACTCTACCAGGGTTGAGATCGACCCATTCCCCTCCCTCATCCGCCGTGCCAGATGCTATATCCCTTGTGTGGCTCGGCCCGGCATCTGTGCAGTCCTCCTGGAGGTGTCCTGTAGTGTAGCCCACATGAGCCGGGCCTCCTACAGGTATGGTTGCACCATTATGTGCATTGATGTTTGTCGTGTTTCCATCCTGGACAGGCGTCCCTCAATGTCACGTACATTGTGTAGGGGTGGTGGTTGTCTGGGTTGGGGGCTCATTGGGCCCAAGGGACTGAATCCTTCAGCATTGGGGTAGCTGTGGTCACTGGATATATAATCAGGCCCACCATCTTCCCCAATGTCGGAGGGTGGTCTGCCTGGCATGGGGGTGCAGGTGGCTCCTGTCGTGAGGATGCCTGTAGGACAAGTGGCTCCTGTCGGGGGGGTAGGAAGGTGCCTGTACGACAGGTGGCTCCTGTCGGGGGTGTTGCTTGTAGGACATGTGGCTCCTGTTGTGGGGGTCCTGTAGGACAGGTGGCTCCTGTTGTGGGGGTGCCTGTAGGACAGGTGGCTCCTGTCTGGGGGGTGCTTGTAGGACAGGTAGCTTGTGTCGGGTGGTGGCTGGGTGGATGCAGTAGTAGCCCACTCCCCTCTGCTGCCGGATGCACTGGATCCCTGGGTGGAGGTGGTCTTAGACCCTGGTGTTCCACGATGTTGCCGCCTCATTGCCAGATGATTTGCCTGTGTGGGTCAGAAAGGCAGAAAGGCAAGGCATCAGTGATGGGTGTGGATTCATCAGACAGACATGAGTACTAGTGATTTCAGCTGGAAGTGCATTGTCAAGGACATGCTGATGGTTATGGAATGGCACATGCATGCATGTGTCGGGGAATGCTGTGTGGGTGCATGTGCGGTGTGCATACATGGTGTGTGCAGTGCCTGTTGCCTGGGGTACTGGTGTTTTCTGGTTTGGGTGTTATAGGTCTGCCAATCAAGCTGTATGAGACGCAGTTGTCTGATTGTCACACGGATGTGTTACACATTTGTCTGCTGCCTATGGCATTAGCTGCATAGAGACATAATCTTCAGGATGGAACATGGTGGGTAGGACAAGTGGGCCACATGTATCATTGATGTGTGCATCTTGTCCTCTGCTGGTGGTGAGTTACATGACACTGACCTGACTTTGGGAAAGTGGTAGCACAGCAGTGAAGACAGCAGTTGTGCAGTGTCAGGGGTATGTGTGTATGAGTGCCTGCAGCGCAACTTGTGGGGGCAATACAAGGGACCTGTGTTATGTGTGAGTGTTGTGTGGATGTGGTTTGCGGGCAGGTACGATGTGCATGTGTGCAACAAGGTTGATGGTGGGTGGACTGCCAACAGGGCTATACTGGCCTCAGGTACAACCTACTTCACATATTGGGCTACTCATTGGCATTGAGGCTAGAAGGTGTGTGATGTGACATTGGGTGTACAGGGGCTCACCAGCCTCATTGGACGTGACATATTCGGCCTCCACATATCCGACTCCCTTGATCGCCTCCATGCGCATTATACTGCTGCAGGTTTCCTCCCAGGCCTACAGTTTTATTGGAGATGGTGGTCCCACTCCTGTGGCCTTGCCCTGGGCTCGCTGTGCAGCAAGGAGGTTCTGCACACTGAGATGTAGATCATCCCACCTCTTTTTGCAGTCCCTAACTGTTCTGGGGGTTGTCCCCACCGCCAACACCTTCTGGGCAGCCTCCTCCCAAATGGCCTTCTTCCTGATTTGCGTTTGGCGCCGTAGGTCATTGCAGAAGAATTCTGCAGAGTTCTCGACCAGCGTGTCAGCCAGCATGTTCAGTTCTGGTTCACTGAATATTGGCTTGCGCCTCTGTGTGGCAGGTTGTCTTGATGTTATCTCTGTGTAGGTTCTTCAGTGCTGAGAATGTGCCTCTGACCCCTGTGCACTGAGGATTGCAATGGATTGTGTTTTTATAATGGCCGCCGGTACACTTGTTGTTCCAGCAATAACAATATTTCCCGTCCCGGTAATACTGGGACCGGTAACAGCAGTGCCGGTAGGTCCGTGTGTGCGAAGCCGGAATCGGAGTGAGCGTCAGAAAAGATGCCGGTATGAGGGATTTTGAGTCCTTTCGAAGGCATTACTGGCATGCCGGTGCTATAATTTCCGGCATGCCGGAATGCTCCTGCACGCTGACTCGGAATAAACCGTGGATTCTGGCAGCAATGAAACACAGACTCTGTAGCACCGGCATGCCGGTAATTCAGAAATGTTACTGGCAAACTTGCAATGAGGTCCATTTTCTTGGGCCTCCCTAAATTTCACCTTGAGACACTACAGAGTGTTCAAAATGTGGCTGCTTGTAGTCTAATCTGACAAAGAACAGCCACATCTCGTAACATATTGCATTTGCCCTGTATACTACCCTGTGCATTGTTCATCAGGACTATTTTGACACTGGGACAACATTTTGACATAACCGACTGAGAAACTACTGCCTAACTAGATCACTTTGTTCTTCAGATAACAGATAACAGGCTCCTTGCACCATGCTTTCCTCTTAACCGAAAAGGTGGTAGGCCATCCTCTACCATAGCACCTTCACTTTGGTTACGCCCTTCCTCTATCACTCCAACAAATGCAAAATCATCTCCTGTTTAGTAAGATGGAGAATATATATCAACATAGGGGCGACTTTCAAGTGGCAATGGTCTGCCCATTGGGGGACGAAACCAGTGATGGGAAAAAATATCTGATCACAAAACAACAAAAGATACTGGTGCGTCGTGTATCGGCACTATCAGGTTTAAATTCTTACAATACAATTACCTGGTCAAATCCTCTTAAGCCACAAAGGACATTCTAGCTATATTCAATCATACAAAACAAAGGACACCTTGAAATCACCTAATCCTTTCAAGAAGCACAGTGATATAATTGAAAAAAAGGGGGGAGAGAGAATAATGCCATCAAATCAACAGAACAAGAAGGATGAATAAAGTATCATTTGATGTGTTATATTTACAAAAATATAATAAATAAACAATTTTTTATATGCTAGAGAGCGATGGTATACAGTAAGGTCCAACTCATAAAAATGCATTGAAATAACATTAACTAATATGGATAACCATTCTTAAACCTAAACATACAATATATACATTGGAGGACATGAACTCAAGACAAAAAGTCAAGGGAAAATAAAAAACAACAATCGAACAAATGATTGGAAATTTAAAGAGCAAATTGAGCATGGATAAAGGCATCAATCAAATTCATGCTCAATGTATCTGTTCAATCAAAAATGAAGCTTATTAATCTGCAAAATTCAAAACAAAACACCATAATTAGAATTTTTCTAATCTGAGATTTGGGACTGCCAACACAGAAAGGGAGAAACTGGAAGAGTAACTAGAAAGAATTTTCTTAAAATGGTGGACATCCAATGGTCCAAAGTCCAAAATGGAAGGTTCCCCTCTTCACAATGTGCGTTTCGGCGGTCATAAAATCTTTCTTTCAAAGCAGAAGGAAGTAGTCCACCTTCATCAGGGCAGTAGGTGACAAGACCCTATGATTCAAGGAAAGGACAGAAAAAATAAATGAAGAGTTGCTGTGGAGAGGACAGCAAAGTGGAAAGGGAGATAGTGTCAAGCAAGGTGGCGAGGTCTATATGTATGGAATATGCAGTAAACTAAATAGTTAGAAATGTCCCAAAAAGCATAGTAATGCTGGCACAAGAACTCCAGACCAAGTTTAAAATCCCAATTACGGGGAAATCTAGCTCTAAGTAAGAAAAAATCATGGTTTCTGTGCCCCTGCTACCAAAGACACCCCTTAATGTGGGTCCCACGGCCAACACGCAACCGAAAATAACCCCCCATTTGGGTGGTGGAACAGCGGGGTAGGTAAGTCAAAGGTGAAGATGCTCAGAAAAAGACTAAATGCGGTCTGGCATGCCATGTCCAAACTCACCTATGTTCATTGGAGAACCGCATGTAGACAACGAGGTCCTGGTAAATGCGTGCTTGCAGAAACTACCACACATTTATGATTAATGGGGTCGCAGTAGTTTGACGTGTGGCAAAACATCCGCCAGATCGAGTGCACCTGTGCGGAAAAATGTATAGTGATGCCTATGTGTAGATTACCGGCCATATCTCTGCATTGAAGAGAATAGAGAACTCTATTTTATTTATTTTTTCAAATTTGTTTAATGGCATTTAACATTACGTAGTTACACATGTAATATTAAGTGTGCCATTGATTGTAAGATCAACAGTGTTTCATAATAAACAAAAACATTTTTAAAATTCAACATAATAACATTAACTGTCTCCTTGTCTAGTCTTCATCACTCAGACTCTGGGTTCTCAGCAGGGTATGGTGTCGGGATGGGGGGGATTCATAAGTTCAGGGGCTCCATTGGGTCTTTAGGGGTCTCCTTATGGGATGTTGTGTTCTTGCAGTTCTGTGTAGTCCAGACCATATTTGCTCATGGGGGTTTATCGTCTGAGGGATAGAATACAGTTCTAGTTATCTCCTTCCATGCGTCTCATCGGTTGACCTGGTAACGCTGTCCCCCCATGCCCTTGTTTCTGCATTAACCTTTCTATTTCATTATACCATGCATTATATCTGGGCCCCACAGGCTTTTTCCAGGACATGGTGATATGTCTTTTGGCCATTATGCACATTAGGTCCATTAGTTTCACCAAGTGTTTGAGTTTAGCTGGTCTGGGGTATGTTCCCAAGAGGCATTCCTCGGGGGACCAGCTGTAATTTGAAGTGCGCGCTTTTTCGTATGTCTGCTTGACTTTTGCCCATAAGGATTGTACTGTGTTGCATTCCCAAAACATATGTATGAGATCTGCCTTGTCTGCTTTAAACCATGGGCAGTTGCGGCTTGCTTGTTTGTTGAATGTCGTTAGCTTGTAAGGGGTCAGGTATGTCCGGTGCAGGATGTTTAGTTGTATAAAGCGGAATCTGTAGTTTCTGGAAACGGCTTTGGGGAATGCTAGTGCTCTGTTCCATTTCCCTTCCGACATTTCTCGTCCTGTATCCGTCTCCCACTTGCTTTTCATTACCCCTCCTTTTGGGTTGGGTTGTCACTGAGGTGGCTGTATATCTGGGAGACCAATTTCTGTCCCTCACCTAAATTGTACAGTAGAGTTGTGAGAGGATCCGACTCGGGTTCCTCTGGCCAAGTGTCCCATTTATGTCGTGCTATTTCGTGTATCCTCCGGTACCATAGATATTGACCAGCGGGTATCCCATCTTTGCTTTGCAGTGAACTGAACAACCTGAAGGAGCCCTCTTCGTATGGGTCTCCCCATGTGTAAACCACTTTCTTCTCCCAAACCCTGAGGTGTAGCAGATCCGAGTTTGTTTTCCACAGGTCCCAGATCATCAGTATTTCTGGGGAGTACAGGTGTGTTAGGTGGCTTAATGACTTCACTCTTTGCCATATTTGTCTTCCCAGGGTGGCTATAAAGGGTATGTTTCTCAGTAGGTGATGTGGTGCCCAGATAGGTTCTTTTAGTCGGATCGGAGAGATCATGGACTTTAGCAGGGCAGTCTCGGATGTGGTCTCGTCAGCTAGCCATTTGGACACGAAGCTGAGTTGGGCAGCTAAGTAGTTTTTTTCGAAATTCGGAAGTTGGATTCCGCCCTGGGCGTATTGTAGGACTAGAGTGGAGTGTGCTATTTTGTGCCTGCCATGTCCTCAGATAAATTTGCGAATTATCGACTCTAGTAGGCGGAAAAATGAATTCTTGATATAATATTGCATGTTTTGAAATTCATACAGGAATGTAGGAAGGACAATCATTTTGGTTATCGAAGCTCTCCCCATCACTGATAATGGAAGTTTTGCCCAGAAGGTCATTGATCTGCGCAATGTGGGTACTACTGCTTTTGTGTTGTGTTCATGCATCAGTTGCGGAGTGTGCATGACCTAGATGCCCAGGTAGTGGAACGTGGTGATCTGCCATTGTATCCCTAGTGTTGGGATCTCCGTCACGCTTTTGTCCTTAAGACCTGCTAGCGGGAATTAACAGGACTTTGCTCTGCTGAATTGTATGCTTGAGACTTTAGAAAAATTGTCGAGAACTTCTAGCATGGTTGGGACATTAAGGTGTGGGTCCCGGACATACAGTAGGACATCGTCCGCGTAAAGCGAGATTATATGATCTATCCCTCCTAGCCTTATCCCGGCATCAAATAATAGTTTTCTGAAATAAATGGCAATGGGTTCTAAGCCCAGTATGTAAAGCATGGGAGAGAGTGGGCAGCCTTGCCAAGTGCCTCTGCATATATCCCAGGCTTCTGACATGTGTCTCCCAGTTTTTACTCGTGCACTTGGCTTGGTTTAGAGTATCCGAATCCACCTAATAATAGAGAACTCTACATGCCACCCCAATGATTGTGCATGTATGCACATGGGGTGATATGGGTATATAATGACCATAAGTTGACATGTAGGTGGAAATAGAGAAAACCAAAATACCTGAATCAGCTGTCTGTTAGCTGCTACCAAATGTCTTGTAGAAGACAGCTATTGTCCTGCACCCTGAAGTAGGCATTTTAGGGCAATGTCTGGCCAATAGAGTTGTCCGAATCAGCATTCGTCAGGTGCTCCTAAGTAGCAACGTGGATTGTCTGGAGCGGAAATAAACCACCGAAAAATGTGATGAGAGGGCCGGTGAGCTGAACTCAACACGGCTCCTTCTGGCAGGCGTGTGAGTGTATGCATGCCTGCTGTATACATTCTCACGAGGAGCTGGAGAACGGAGGCTCCGACGTGAGTGGTACGAGTGCATGTCATGAAGACAGTAACGTACCTGCTGAGGCACTGGGAAAGCACACCTCCTAATAGTGTGCAAGAGTCCAAGTTTGCTGTGGGTCCGCAGTCCTGGGTCCCGAGTATGGCAGCTTCCAAAAGCTAATGCGGAACGCGAAAGGCTAAATCTGTAACTATGGAGACCATGTAGCGTGTGGGGGCCTGTGGCGTGCCGTGTCTGCTTATTGGTGCTCGTCCGCAAGTAGAAAGTGCAAGGGGGAGGCCTACGTGGTGACGTGTCACTGAAGACACTCGGAGGCGTACAGTGGGCCGGTAAGTAAAAATATCAACAATGCTAATAAAGCAGTTGTCAGTCTAGAAAAATGGACACCTCTCACGATTGATGACAAACGCATTTTGGTGGCCGAAGACCAACCGTCTCATGTACATAACGATAGAAATACAGGTTTCCGAGTTTGACCAATGAGTGGCCATTTTGATGTAACAAGGATCCCCATTTTGTTTTCTAACGATTGCTCATTGCTTTCTGTTCAAACTGCTTCTCAGCACATTTCTGCTTACTCTGCTCGACTGTTAACATTGTTGTCTGAACGTGAAAGGACAAGGCTGCAAGGCCGCAAGGCTAATAAGGAGTTTGTTGAAACACAACGTAGGCAGCTCCGGAGAGGAATGCCCGGCTCCCTCCCCAATGTAGCCTTGAAGGAGAGCCGCAGGGCATTTAATAATTTCACAGCTGCCAGTCAGTCTCGTTATATGGTAGAGAATGTTAGAATAAAGCAGCTAAAGGCTTGAATTATGCTCTTCTTACGGCCCCCCTTTTCCGAGCCCTGTAGAGCATGTCGGCTCCCAGGACACGAATAGCACCTCAAATGTAGCAAGGTCTGGAATGTGACTCTTCCCCCGTATGTAGCTCGCTTACAAGAACAGAAGCACTGTGTTCTGTTCAACAAAGAAAATATGTCTCCACACTTGCAAGGTTGCATATTGTTGCTAGAATAGATATTTGAAGGTGTCATATTCGTCGAAACTGTCCATCATCAAACCGAGTTCAAAGAAACCCAATAAAGGGGGGTGTTACACATGTCACAGCTGATTGTATGATATGCATTTTGTATATATGTAACTGATGTACGTAATTCACTCTCTTGCGTCCCTCGAGGTCTAGAGATACACGTCGCGGGGCGTGAGACCGAGTTGGCCAACTGAGACTATTTGCTTTGCAATAAACCCTAGCTTTGGGTATACAACCTCGTGTCTGGCGTATCTATCGTGTGTGGTGACTTGCCTTGTTTCCATAACGCGAGGGACCCCTAGGGGCCTCTTTCAAGATGGTGCCCGAATAGGGACCCTCCCCCACTTGTTCCATCGTGTACCTTGTAATTGAGTAAAGGCGGAGAACGACGAGGATGGGACAATCGAGCCGGGATCAAGAGGTCTTCGGGGCGCCCTGTAGAAGTGATGAGAGATTCCTTTGCAGATCTGCACACATCTGATCCCTGATCGACGTATCTGGCCAGAGAACAAGGAGGCGAGGGTCCCGAAACGAGGCAGAAGCCAAGAAACGCAGACACAACGTCATTGGTTGCGTCAGTATACAGACGAATTGTGTCCTGGAGGACAATTTGATTTATCAGGTGAGTCATACCCCGATTCAAAATAACCCTGAGATTGGTTGAGAGTTGACTTTGCAAAATCAAACGCCCTGGGTAAGGTTGATTGATTAACCAAGGGGAGGTTGAAACATGCCTGGGGTATTGTCCACCCTAGCAGTGTTTTTCCGCTGCGGTAGACAATCTTTGGAAGATGGCCAAATTCCACCACCTGGGGAACGCCAGCCTATGAGATGTATGTGAAGTATGGTGTGGGAGCGATAATATTCTGTGAGACTTGGCATAGGCAATCCAGAAAGCAACAAGACCATCAGTGGCCGATAAATGGTAGTTTTGAGATAGCGAGAATAGATAACCTGGAAAGGGTGTTGATAAGAAAGAAAGCGCGTCCCGCAGCATTTGATATCGTTAAGGACTGGAGAAGGGAAGCAATGCTCCGATTTAGAAGTAGAGCGAAGCATGCATGCAGGCATAAATCGAAAGATGAGGTAGCGGAAGAAAAGGAGGAGGAGGAGTGGACGGAGAGTCTAAGGAGGTCAGGTAGATGTGACCAGTTGAACATAGAGAAAATATACCCACAACGGGAATTGTACATAGCAGATGAAGCGATGGAAAAGATATTGATCCATACAAAACAAGGCCCAAGATCAGAAGCGAGGCCAAACACGCCAGTAACTATTGCTCAAGCCCCACCCGTAGCTCAAACTCTCCCTCCCGTAGCTCAAGCCCTCCCACAGCCACAGACTGTGCACGTAACACTTCCTATTAGCCAGCCAGGCCCACAGCAGACACTCCCCATTCCTATTGTCCCATCCGCACCTCCCGCCCTAGATACAGACTCGGTAGCGTCCGTCCCTCCAGAGGTTGAAGTTGAAACCACGGGGGCGAGAGGCGGGACTGAAACAAGTAGATGCACAAGGGTAACTCACAGTGTGATCAGCGTAGAAAGGAAGGTGGAATTGCAGCAACAGGCAGAAATGTATATAGACGGGAATGATGGGAGGGCAGCATTGGCTTCGATGTATGACTTCCGAAGAAGCAATGAAAGACAGGTAGTGTTGGAATGCATGGGTGAATATTTGGTGGAGAGATGGAAACAGTTAATTGGGAAACTACCACCGCAGCGATTGTTAGATTTGAATGCATTAGCACGCTGTAGAGAAAGAGAAGAAGAAGTAAGGGAACATGTATATGGACTTTTTGAGCTTAAAAATTAATTGGATAATGATTATGCTGAAATGTTTACTGCACCTGGGTACAGGGGTAAGGATATCAGGAGAGATAGGAAGGAAGTGCTAGGGCTACATAATCAACGGCAACAATTACCATCACCGGGCCGAAAGGCGATGGTGGACGAATTATTGTTGTTAAAAGAGGTGGGGGAAGACTTGAAAGCATGCATACTGAAAACAAGGGTTTTACTGCAGCAAGTAGCAGGACATAATAAAGGAAGAGGGAACGCACAAGGGAGGAGTAATTTGAATATGCATGGGGGGCCATTGGGACCAAATCAGTGTGCATACTGTAAGGAGGAAGGACACTGGCGAGCGCAATGTCCACATCTACAGAATAGAAATGGATCTGGCCAGAGAAGACAGCAAAGAGGGCACCAAGGAGCATATGGACCAAATAGGAATAGTATGCAGCAGCACCACAATAATGAAGGTAATCAAAACCAAGCCCACAACCAAAGTGCTCCTAACCAGAGTCAGGGTCAGCAAAACCAACAGTATGGGAATCAGAGTGGGGGAAATAGAGGAAAGAATGGGAACATTTTCAATACGCAGCCAAATATGTATTACAGTAATAGGAGTGACTACACATCGGATGATGTGTTAATTCCCCAATAGGACAGCCCAGGGCAGGGGTCTGAACCAGTGTCTATTCCTGTGAATCAGAGAGGACCCCACATAGAAATGAGAGTCGGGAATGAGGAGCACCGCTTCCTTGTAGATACAGGAGCACAAAAGTGTTCAATAGACCATCACTTGGTACCGGATATACCACTGTCAGGGCAAAAGAATATTTCTGTAGGGTTCGCAGGTACAACAGTCATAAACCCAGTGTACCAACCAGTCCCAGTTACCATAGGACCATTCACTGAACATTGTCCCTTTCTCCTAACAGAAAATTGTGGGGAGAACCTGTTGGGATTAAGCTTGTTGAAAAAGCTATGTGCGATTATACATTGCAGGTCAGACGGGGTGTTTCTGACGATTTGGCCACAAGATGTCCCTGTGTCAGAATTCATGTCTGAAACTTTGCCAGGAGAGTTAAGAAAAGTGCCAACCTGTATATGGGCGATGGGCGATGCATGACAACAATGTAGGATGCTTGAAGCCAGTGAGAATCATTTTGAAAGGAGTTACACTGCCGCAAATTCCCCAGTATAAAATTTCAACTAACAGAGAGAAAGGATTGAAAAGTATTGTTTCAGATTTGGTGAAATTAGGGGTAATTGAAGAAATTACAGGCAGTACATGTAACAGCCCGATTCTTCCAGTGTATAAGAAAGGAGGCAATGAAGTACCATATTGTTTCATAATTTATTTGCGCGCGCTAAACAAAGTAGTAGATCCACAATTTCCTTTGGTCCCAGACGTCACTACAATATTGACAATGATACCTGCCTCAGCAGAATACTTTAGTGTAATTGATCTAAAAAATGCTTTTTTTAGCATTCCAGTGGACAAGGACAGTAGATATTTGTTCGCGTTCACATTAGGGGTACGATCATTTACATTCACGCGCATTCCACAAGGATATACGGAAAGTCCGAGTATTTACAGTAGAGCGTTAAAAGAGCAGCTAGACATGCTAGAATTACCAGTGGGGTGTGTACTATTGCAATACATAGATGATCTGTTAATCGCTGCTGATACAGAAGAGATTTGTAAAAAGAGCACCGTATTACTACTGTCACAGCGGCACATGGCCATAAAGCTAGTTTGAAGAAGTTTCAATATATTCGAAAGGAGGTAGCTTATTTCTGCTACCTTCTTTCGAAAGAAGGGAGAAGGCTAACGCCAGAATGCATAGAAAGTATTTCTTGTATGCCTATTCCAAAGACACAGAAAGGAGTCAGAGCCATAATAGGCATGACTTCTTATTGCCGACAGTGGATCAGTAATTTTGCGTTGATTGTGAAGCCAATGGTGCTATTAACTAAGAAGGATGCGGTGATACCTTTGCAGTGGAATGAAGAATGTCAGAGAGTGTTTGATCAATTGAAAACTGCATTATGTTCTGCTCCAGTTTTGGGCACACCGAATTATGACAAAGTTTTTAGATTGTTTGTATGCGAGAATGAAGGATGTGCATTGCTGTTTTGACACAGGAACAAGGTGGAAGAAATAGACCGTGCAGCTATTTTTCTTCTGCGCTGGACCCTGTAGTGCGCGCACTACCACAATGTTTGCGATCTGTCGCGGCGGCTGCTGCATCGGTGAAACAAACGAAAGTGATGGTATTGGGGCATACTTTCATTCTGATGGTGCCACATGCCATAGATGTCCTATTAAATAGGACCCAAACGCAACACCTCACCTCTGCTAGACTGACAAGATATGAAATTATCTTATTTGCGCCCCATATCCAAATTATGAGGTGTAGCACTTTGAATCCTGCAGAATTAATGCCACTACCCACAGAAGAAATTGGTGACAACGAATCACCACCCCATGATTGCTTAATGGTCACTGAGGAAGAAACGAAGGGGAGAGTTGATTTAAGTGACATCCCACAAAAGGAGCCAGATGGAGAGTTATTTTGTGACGGCTCTTGTTTTAAACTACCTGATGGCACGTCAACTGCTGCTTACGCTATCACTATCCTAGAGAGCGTTGTAGAAAGCAAAAGAATCCCCTACAACTCGGCACAAGCCACAGAAATAATAGCATTGACCAGAGCCTGTGAGATTTCTGAAAATTTGAATGTGAATATCTATACTGATAGTCAGTATGCTTTTGGGGTGGTTCATAGCTTTGACTGACTCTGGGCTGAGAGGGGTTTCTTGACATCGCATGGGGCCAGAATTCAACATGGCCCTTTGATTGTACGATTGCTGTCTGCACTCACGTTTCCGAAGCGCCTAGCAATAGTGAAATGTGAGGCACATAAAAAGGTAACATGCAAAGTGGGAGAGGGAAACGCATTTGCAGACAGAATTGCGAAACAAACTGCCACTGATTTTAATTAAAAAATGATGACAGTCCAGACTGAGGAAGTACCCTGCATGAAAGAAGATGGAATTGCCACTGTCAAAGAAATGCAGGCCGAAGCCACGGCCGGTGAGATACAAGGGTGGGCAGAGGGCTCTGCTGAGTTAGATTTAGAGGGTGGTTGGGTGGACAAGGGAACTAAAAACTGGATGTTGCCAAATTCCTATGTAACTGCAATGGTCACAATGGCTCACAGCCCTATCCACATATCTGTGCCAAGAAAATAATACAGCACCTATCTACGGTATGGAAGAATGTAAACATAAATAAGAATGCAGAGAGGTTGGTGCAGAACTGCAGTATGTGTTTACAACACAATGTAGGAAAGGGAACAGTGACGCCAATAGGCAGTTTTGGCCCTCCCTCTATGCCTTTTGAGGTAATCCATTTTGATTTCATAGAGATGGAGAGATGCCAAAACTTGAAATATGTCTTAGTGGTGATCTGTGCATTCAGCAAGTGGGTGGAGGCATATCCCTTAAAAGACTGCACAGCAATGAGTACGGCAAAGGTAACGCTTAAAGAATACTTTTCCCGTTTTGGCTTGCCCCGTGTCATATGGTCAGATAACGGTCCACATTTTATGGGCGCAGTGGTATTACAGATATGTGCAGGTCTTCAGATTGATAAGAGATTTCATAGTTCGAGGCATCCGAGTTTGGCCAGTCTTGTTGAGAGGCACAATGGAATCCTCAAGTCAAAAATTAGCAAGATATGTGCAGAAAGCAAGTTGAGTTGGGTGGATGCATTACCGATAGCGCTACTGTGCATGCGTACGTCTGTACAGGCTAGAACTGGGCTCTCCCCGTATGAGATTGTGATGGGGAGGCCGGCGAATGTTTGGTGCGCACCTCAGCCAAAGCGACTGAGTGAAGTGGAGCATCCTGTACTTGGCACTTATTGTGGCCTTTTAATGCAGAAATTGCGTTTGATTCATCAGCAGGTGCAGGAGGCTCTACCCGTAAAATATACTGGTCCGGGGCACGCGCTGGAGCCAAGAGACTGGGTGCTGCTTAAGAACTTTGAGAGAAAATCATCGTTAGCACCCAGGTGGCGCGGCCCCTATCAAGTGCTTCTGGCAACGCAGACGGCGATACGGGTGGATGGAAGGAAGGTGTGGATCCATGCCACCCATGCCAAAAAGATCCCATCTTCACTGAAAGACTTGCCCAATCCGGATGACTGGAAAGAGACAGCGGTCCCAGAAACGAAAGAAGCTGCTGCCAGTTCACCGCCGCTAAATCTGTCAGAGCGAGAAGTGAAACTCGAAACAAAGCCTGAAAAGATTGCCAAAAAGGGGGAAAGGCAAAGAGTGCCCCAACGTTGCCCAGCACAACCTACATCACTGTTGGCCGACACGAAATCTGCATTGCAAATAACAGCAGACACTAAACGTGTACCCCTTTGGCGCCCACCAGCACTTGCCATTGCGCCAGAGGCAAAGACCGAATCCGCATCACTGTCGCGGCGCACATCAGCATCTGCCATTGCACCACAGGCTGACTCTGAGCCTGGATCTGGAAGTGCACCGGCACTGTTCACGGATCACACAATACCAAGAGTGAGGCGATATGATTTGCGGCCTCGAAAGACAGAGTGATCCACAGTTCTTTGGTGTTTTTGCTAACCTCTGGTTCGGCTCATGGACGGAGAAGGAACTAGAGGTGTAGAGGAGAGAAGCGTGAGAGTTGTGCAAGTCGGACAATTCAAGACTTGTGGCTCCTCGGTGCGATCATAAAAAGTACATGTGTCCTGAACCAGAGCGGACAAGCTGGGCGCACATGGTACAAAGGCAATGGAGAACTGTTCAGAAGTCCTCTGAGCAGTGTGAAGGAGGATAAGTGATCTTGCCTAAGAACGAATAAGCAATCCAGGCTGCAAAGGGCTGGCAGACTAAACTGTTGACAATTCCTTTGAACTTATTGACATCCGGACAAGTGCGACGAAGAGAGATATCCACGACGAACTTTGTTAGGAAGAAGAAGGACGGTGAGAAAAATGTTGGGACCGGTTTCAGCCTCCTCCTGCACCACTGCTGAGAATGAGTTAGTTATAAAGACTGTAAATTTAGGGAAAACACATGAGTGTGGTAGCACCAATAACGACAGCCTTTGTGTTATGGTATGTGGAGTCTATACACCCATTGGGAATGTTCCTACCAATAGTTAATATGTCCACTTTTGAAAGCCCGGTTCAGGTGATTACTTATACCTTGTCCCCAATGGAAGAGAGACACAGAGAAGGGTATGGGAATAATACGCTATTACTCAACATGAACATGAGCATGCAATTCTAAAGAAAAATAATTGCTGGGTATGCACCCATTTACCGCAGCATGCGGAGAAAGGAATAGGCTAATATGTACAACCATTACCATTAAGTTCTGCATGCAGTGCATCTTTAAGTGCAATGTTTTATGGGAAGTGGAAAAAGAGTAGTATGGGTCAATGGTAGAACAAACATGAATGAGTTTGAGGAAATAATTATGAGGCCTGTGGGTTGTTCCTTATTCCATAAAGCGCAAGTGATGATCCCAAAACCTACGCCTAAAAGTATGCGAAAAATAACACAACAAAATAGACAAGATAGATTGTCCCCGCCAGTTAAAATATCTGTGATGACGTTTCGTGTAAGGACAGACGGGAACAAAGATGCAATCCCCCCTTCTTACACGGTGAATTACAACCCGAGAACTGTCCCTTTTTGTCTAAAAAAGAAAGGCTCCTATTCAGTAGGAACATTTACTGGATGCATGAATACAGCGGTACTAAAATGGGAAATAGAACCAATATGTGTGGAAGATCCTGTCTATTTTATATGTGGAGATAAAGTATATCCTTGGTTGCCCAGAAACTGGGGAAGTAGATGTTACCTAGGTCTACTGTTCCCGGGAGTGTTCCTCTTAGAAACAACAGACATAGCCAGGCTATCCTGATCTAGAACCCGAAGGAGTAGCGAAGGTGTTTTGATAGCGGAGGATGTAGCAAACTCATTCATACCATTCTTGTCCCAGATAGTGACCTCCTATAACATAAGGCAGCTGTCCAGAATACTAAAGGATACGATAAACACAACGACAGATATACTATTTAACATGACGTTGGAAAAAAAAGGAATTAGGTTAATGACGCTGCAAAATAGAATGGCTCTCGATGTAATCCTGGTTGATCGTGGGGGAATTTGCAAAATTGAGGGATCAGCATGCTGAGTATTCGTAGATGACTACTCCCCTACGATTTTTGAAGCAATAAAAAAAATGCATGTCCTAAGCTCCGAACTCCCTACTGGAGAAGAGGGCTGGGGAATAGGGTCCTGGTTTTGGGGAATACTGCGTTCTTGGGGATGGAAGTTGATTGCGATATTAGTAGTAGTGTTTGGAATATTCATAACGTGTTGTTGTTGCATACACTGCCTACCGATAGTTTGCATTGAGATAACTGAGGGATGTACTAAGGGATGTGTGCATATGATAACAAAAAGAAAACAAACTTATGGCCGGGATGACAGAGACACAAATGAAATGAAAACAGTGAAAGAATGAATGGCTATAGATATTAATGACGATGATGAGGCTTATAATAACATGCAAAATTCAGACATAGGTACGTCAGGCTCATCGTCATCAGAGGAGGATACAATGAATGAATGAGATGTTTGGCATACGGCCAAAAGGGGGGTTTGTCGGTCTAGAAAAATGGACACCTCGTACGATTGACGGCAAAAGCATTTTGGTGGCCGAAGACCAACCGTCTCATGTACATAACGATAGAAATACAGGTTTCCGAGTTTGACCAATGAGCGGCCATTTTGATGTAACAAGAATCGCCATTTTGTTTTCTAATAATTGCTCATTGCTTTCTGTTCAAACTGCTTCGCAGCACATTTCTGCTTACTCTGCTCGACTGTTAACATTGTTGCCTGAATGTGAAAGGACAAGGCCGCAAGGCCGCGAGGCTAATAAGGAGTTTGTTGAAACACAACGTAGGCAGCTCCGGAGAGGAATGCCTGGCTCCCTCCCAAATGTAGCCTTGAAGGAGAGCCGCAGGGCATTTAATCATTTCACAGCTGCCAGCCAGTCTCTTTATACGGTAGAGAATGTTAGAATAAAGCAGCTAAAGGCTTGAATTATGCTCTTCTTACGGCCCCCCTTTTCCGAGCCCTGTAGAGCGTGTCGGCTCCAAGGACACGAATAGCACCGCAAAGATAGCAAGGTCTGGAATTTGACTCTTCCCCCGTATGTAGCTCGCTTACAAGAACAGAAGCACTGTGTTCTGTTCAACAAAGAAAAGATGTCTCCACACTTGCAAGGTTGCATATTGTTGCTAGAATAGATATTTGAAGGTGTCATATTCGTCGAAATTGTCCATCATCAAACTGAGTTCAAAGAAACCCAATAAAGGGGGGTGTTAAACATGTCACAGCTGATTGTATGATATGCATTTTGTATATATGTAACTGATGTACGTAATTCGCTCTCTTGCGTCCCTCGTGGTTAAGAGATACACGTTGCGGGACATGAGACCGAGTTGGCCAACTGAGACTATTTGCTTTGCAATAAACCCTAGCTTTGGGAATACAACCTCGTGTCTGGCGTATCTATTGTGTGTGGTGGCTTGCCTTGTTTCCATAATGCGAGGGACCCCTAGGGACCCCTTTCAACACGGCTCCTTCTGGCAGGCGTGTGAGTGTATGCATGCCTGCTGTAGATCATTCTCACGAGGAGCTTGGGAACGGAGGCTCCGACGTGGGTGGTAGGTAGCGGAACGTGGTGATCTGCCATTGTATCCCTAGTGTTGGGAGCTCCGTCACGTTTTTGTCCTTAAGACCTGCTAGCGGGAATAAAAAGGACTTTGCTCTGCTGAATTGTATGCTTGCGACTTTAGAAAAATTGTCGAGAACTTCTAGCGTGGTTGGGATATTGAGGTGTGGGTCCCGGACATACAGTAGGACATTGTCCGCGTAAAGCGAGATTATATGATCTATCCCTCCTAGCCTTATCCCTGCATCAAAAAATTGTTTTCTGAAATAAATGGCAATGGGTTCTAAGCCCAGTATGTAAAGCATGGGAGAGAGTGGGCAGCCTTGCCGGGTGCCTCTGCATATATCCCAGGCTTCTGACACGTGTCTCCCAGTTTTTACTCGTGAACTTGCCTTGGTGTAGAGTATCCGAATCCACCTAATAATAGAGAACTCTATATGCCACCCCAATGATTTTGCATGTATGCACATGGGGTGATATGGGTATATAATGACCATAAATCGACATGTAGGTGGAAATAGAGAAAACCAAAATACTTGAATTAGCTGTCTGTTAGCTGCTACCAAATGTCTTGTAGAAGACAGCTATTGTCCTGCACCCTGAATTAGGCATTTTAGGGCAATGTCTGGCCAATAGGGTTGTCCGAACCAGCATCCGTCAGCTGCTCCTAAGTAGCAACGTGGATTGTCTGGAGTGGAAATAAACCACAGAAAAATGTGATGAGAGGGCGGTGAGCTGAACTCAACACAGCTCCTACTGGCAGGCGTGTGAGTGTATGCATGCCTGCTGTAGATCATTCTCACAAGGAGCTGGGGAACGGAGGCTCCGACGTGAGTGGTACGAGTGCATGTCATGAAGACAGTAACGTACCTGTTGAGGCACTGGGAAAGCACACCTCTTAATAGTGTGCAAGAGTCCAAGTTTGCTGTGGGTCCGCAGTCCTGGGTCCCGAGTATGGCAGCTGCCAAAAGCTAATGCGGAACGCGGAAAGGCTAAATCTGTAATAATTAATGTAATGATGGAGACCACATAGCGTGTGGGGGCCTGTGGCTTGCCGTGTCTGCTGATTGGTGCTCGTCTGCAAGTAGGAAGTGCAAGGCGGAGGCCTACGTGGTGACGTGTCAGTGAAGACACTCGGAGGCGTACAGTGGGCCGGTAAGTAAAACTATCAACAATGCTAATAAGGCAGTGTTAAGAAAGGGCAGAGATCCCAAAATTGCCTCCAAACTAGGTCTTTTATCAACCCCTAATTGCCACGTGAGTCTATGAATGTATGGAACGTCGATCTGCATATGTGAACATACGATCACATGTCGAGCAGAGCCAGCCCACTAGGGTGTCCTGGCACAACATGAGGAATGAGAGAAATAAACACTCGAAAAGTAATACCGATGAGATTATTGCTACCGTGTTGCAACTGTCCTGGTAATTCCGCAGGGAAAGCATTTATACATGGAAATCTAAATAAATGTATCCAAACAAATGGATAATGTGGAATGGAAGTTGATGATTACATAGACAAGAAAAATGAATAAATGAATAGTCGAAAAAAGTATATTTTTAGAGTTAGCCTGCCAGAGCCTAGGCTGACAAGGGTGCCAAAATGTAGTATTATTGAAGGGAATGGACATGATAAGGTCCATATGCGGGGGTCCCCCTGGTTCCGCTGGGTATAATGTATATACCTAGTCCGTGAATCACAGCGGTGCGCCAATGCGTATCTCAAGTAATCCCAAACCTGGGCAAAGAAATCCCTTCCAGTTTTGTTAAGGGGGAGTTTGTTCATGAAGCCCATTCTCCAGAGAGTCCAATCTACAGTTCCACCTTTTTTTCAAATTGAGGAGTCTATTCTCTATATTTTGACCTGTTTGGATTCTTTCCAAAACCCACCAGTGGATATCATCTGGTGTATGATGATTATTCAAAAAGTGTGTTACTAGGGGTGCAGTGATGTTTTTGCAACGGATTCTGGACCTGTGCTCTGAGATACGTATGCCCACTTTGGCATTGTTTGGCCCACGTAGCGGAGGCCACATGGGCACTCAATGCAGTATATGACTTGACTACTTTTGCAATTAGACTGGTTTTTCAGAGACCATTCTCTCTCCCCAATTATAAATGTTTGTATTTTCTTTGTAAATTTACACACCGAGCATGAACCACACGGGTAGTGCCCGGTTACTTTCCGTAAGTTCCATAGTCCTGTACTGGGTGGGTCCTGGGTAAATGAAGAATGGACCAAATGTTCCCTGATATTCCTCGCTCTCTTAAAGGTGAACCTCGGTATGGGTTTGTCTGCAAGTTGTAATCTGACGATAGGCCAGTATTTCCGAATTACTTTTTTGAGATTGAAAGTATTGGGACCATGTGTGATAACACAGGTTAGTCGTTCTTCTTTATGTTGGTTAGAGTCCTTCCGAGGTAGTAAGATGGAAAAACCCAACTTGTTAGGTAGGAAAGCTAGTATGTTGTGCTAAACACTATATAGCACCAATAAGCTATTAATGGTGTGTGTGTAAATATCATAACATATTAACAAGCATAACATAACTGGGCCTGCTGTAACTGGAAGATTGTCCAAGGTTTTTATTTTAACTCTTTCTACCAGAATTGACTTGCCATGCACATTATTCTACAATTCTATAGCAGGAAAAGCTTGGATGGAAGAGGTATACATAAACATTTAATGTAACACAGGCTGCAAGGGAGTACTTACATTAAAATGGTAAAGGACCACATACAATGTTTGTAGCACGAGATAAAAAGTAAAGATGCAGCCAAAATGCGAGTTTGCTTTTTAAGGAACAAGGATGTGAAATGAAAGGACCGAAAACAGAGAGAGAGCCGATGTTATTATTTCCAGGACATAGCTTCCCACTCATGCCTTATCATTTCCTCAAGGCCACAGGAGCCACCACTGCTGGGTAGTGTTCGTCATGGGAGCAGCAGTGCTGTAAAGACTCTCACTGGTCAAAATCCCATGCCCAGTGACAGGTGCTGGTGTGCCCACGTCCAACCAGGGTGCTTTCTAGCCTACAGCAGATGGCCTAGTGTAAAGCATTAAATGAGAGAACCATGCATGCAGGACCAGTTGCTGAGGAGCAGTGTTTTTTTATCATGCAGATAAGTGGAGGTGGCCTCTTAGACGATGGAACAGAGATTCCAATGGGGACTCCCTAATATTTATAAAAACATAACACTACTTAAGATGAAATTCCTTCAAGCTGTCACACCCATCTCGGTTACTACCATTGACCCCCTACTCTGGACAGACCACGCCTTGATCCAATTCACTATTCCCCATGACACGACTGTCAGCAAATAACCTTGCTGTCAGACCATAACCTTGAGGCACACCTGCAAACTCACCACAGAGCAACTAGAACCTATCATCTACTTCTTTCTTTCCTCACTGCCTGACAGCAATTACCCAAAACTATTATCACCTCCAACAATGCTACCCTACTACACACACTTGAACTCCACCCACCTCTGATTCAACAAATAACAAATGGTTCACTAAAGAGCAAATCACCCTTAACAGACACAAGCAGTCCTTGAACCACCTCTGGAGGTAGAATCCCTCCACAGCAGACAAGGAGGCCTTCCTTGCCTCCACTAATATCTATAAAGCGGCCATTATCACAACCAAACCCAGCATCTACGATACCAGAATTAGGTAAGCCAGCTGCAAAAACAGGGAGCTGTTTGCAATTTGTAAAGAATTTGAATCCCCAGCACTTCCCACCACCAGCTTCCCTAAAGACAAAGCTTGGTGTACAGTTATCCAAACAGCATTGGCTGACCAAACCTGCAAGTTAAGAGACAAAACAATCCTGAAACAATCCATGCTGTCCACCCCAGATTCTTTGCCTCCTATCCAAACTCCTATTGAGTTTGAGCCAACTGGCACTCATCCAGTCTCCCAAGGCCGCCATGCAGTCACAAAAACAAGACGCCACCTCCTCCTGTTCCTGATCTAAGTGGACCAGGATCTGCGGGTCATTTGCATATGAGCAGCTCCTGAAGCCGTGAGACCGGATGAGGTCAACCAAAGGCTGTACATAGATGTTAAATAACATCAGTGACAAGGTGGAGCGTTGCGTAACACCACAAGAAAGAGAATAAAGAGAAGTAAGGGAAGGATTTAAAGATACTGACTGGCCCCTATTGTTCAGGCAGTAGGTGAACCATGGCAGAGCAGGACCCGAGATGCCGAGGAAGCCAGGCAGGATAGGAGTATGGGGTGGTCGACAGTGTCAAAGGCCGCTGATAGATCGAGCTGTAGAGTGGCAGCCAAGTGCCTCTATCAGAAGTCCTGCCCCAATTTTGCCTATACGTTGGCAGCCAGAAATTGAGACATGCGCAAAGCCTATAATGGTACCTATACCGCAAAGAGTCCTTGAAACAAGGTATCCATTGAGAAAACCCTATATGAGTAGTCTAAGTAATCATAAGACTGGCTATACGTAGTGAATAGACTGCATGTGATGCCGCCAATATATATTTAAGTGTGTATAGAATCTGGATGTTCTATGACACATTTTAGCAAACTTGGACCCCGAGAACAGAAGGTCTGAAAGTGTTGCACAGTAGAATAAAACAGCTGACGCGAAGGAAGATTCAAGAAGGCCTGTCTGGCCCAGTGTCAAGGGTTGGGGCAGCCAAGAAACTGGTTATCTATTTGAGGTGTAATGGAAAAACACTATAAGCGCCAGGTTGTATTTATTTACTAGTATTAAAAACAACAAAGGAGCTCAAAATATGGTCTCCTGTCACATGGTCAGATGAAAATAGACTTTGGGTAAGCTACACGGAGACCAGAATATAAGACCATGCTCACACTCCCTTTTATTCTCAGGTACAGTGATCCTTTGCAAGGCCGAGTTCAAAGAGCTAATTGAATGTCAGACAGTAGGAGTGATGATGGATGTTGAGCTAATTGGGTGGGAAGGCATGGTCAAGTCCACCCCTCCAACACCTGGGGTACCAGCTTGCCTGCTGCTAGTGAGTGGAGTATTCTAGAAGGGTACAAGCGTGCCAAAAAATTGTAGCAGGCCACCTAGCAAAGAGCTCCATAGTTTGAAAAGCCAATTAAACGTGTATTAGTATGACAAGGAAGATGACTTGCACTTGAGATGGGTTTAGCTGTCCACCTGACCTTAGATAATTAAGGTATTCCCCTCTTCTGCGCTACACTCCTCTGAAAAATGATGCATAAAATATTCTCACAGTTTGATCTATCAAAAAGCAGTGAAAAGATTTATTGTTAATTTGGAATCTCCTACCATCTTTAATGTTTCTGTCATATGGTGTTGGACCTACAGTGAATGAATTGAGAATTTACAATACCTGAACTTTGGTTCACCACTTTTCTTTTTGCCAATAAATCTTTTCACTGCTTCTTGATAAATCAAACTGTTAGAATATTGTATGTATCATTTTTCAGAGGAATGTAGCATGGAACATTATCTTGTCTTTGGTGGGTTGGGGTTACCCATCCTCCCTTCCTGCACCGCAGCTAGACCCATCACTCTCTAATAACAATTCTTGCACATTACATAGAGATCACAAATACAGTAAAGACCTTAGCGCACTACCAGCTAGGAACCCCACTCCAACATCACCTGACCTTAAAGACCCAATCATGATTCCATACCCCATAGAAAGTATACTTAGATGTTCCTCTTAAGCTAACCGCATCCCCTAGTAAATATTCTTATTTTGCCACATAGTATGATGTCACTTATGATGAATTTCTGTTATAAATATGTGTTTTTTCATGAAAATCAGAGAGAGACATATGACTGTGCGCCGTCCGTTGGTGACTGTTTTACTCCCTCTTTTAGACAGTTGCAATTAAAACAGTTGTCTTTTGCCAACTGCCTGAGTCGGTCTGATTATTGATGTTAGAGTAAGATCTGCATCCCCATCGATATCAGATACTGTTACCTCGTCTTAAAGAGTCTACGGATTCAGAGCAAAATCAGGGCCCCCACACCACCTCTATCAACCAGCCTGGCCATATCAACGATTAGGGAAACTAGGACACTCGCTGTGCCTCTCCCGGGGAGGAAGCCTGACAGAAAGGAGTCAAGCGGAGAAGAAAACTCAAGAAACCCAGAAAGAAGTGAAGATAACAATGCCTCAAGATGTTTCATGAGGTAGGGGAACAGAGAGATAGGGCAGAAGTTAGACAGAACAGAGTCATCCAGTGACAGCTTCTTTAAAAGAGGGACCACAATAGCCTGCTTAAGTTCTTTAGGAATCAGACCAGAGCAGCAAGAAAGGTTTACAGTCTGAGTCACCAAAGGGATAATCTCAGGCAAAAGATCCTTAAGAATGAAGAGCGGAATAGGGTTGGATGGGGCTGCCGATTTAAAGTGAGATTGAGACTTCAACATGGCCTTCTTAGTGAATACAGTAAAGGCAGCACAGCCAGAAATAGCTGGCGGACTGTGACCAGCAACAGTCAAGCTAGGGCATGCATAAGAGAGCTAAACATTGCCTCGAATATTGACAATTTTAGAATGAAAAAACTCAGCGAGTGCATCACAGAGTAACTGAGAGGCAGGAACTGTGGGGAGAAAGTGAACCGTGGTTGAGAAGGATTTAACAACCGCAAAAAGCTCCTTTGATTGATTGACTGCCGTTTCAATGTTAAGTGTGAAAAAATTCTGCTTGGCTAACTTAATAGCCAGATAGTTTCTGGAAAGCAAGGCAAAGGCCAATTTATCAAAAGGACTATAGTTAGATCGGCACTTACGCTCTGCTTGAAGTAGCCCCATTTAGCCACACTCAGTTCTTCTGTAAACCATGATTGAGACGGACGGCTACGCAACTGCATGGTTTTCAAAGGTGCCAATTGATTGGCAGTAGCTAAAAGTGCCTGAGATAAAGTGGCAAAGTCCAAAGGCATGCC
The DNA here is from genome assembly GCF_040938575.1 of Ambystoma mexicanum. Classification (NCBI taxonomy): domain Eukaryota; kingdom Metazoa; phylum Chordata; class Amphibia; order Caudata; family Ambystomatidae; genus Ambystoma; species Ambystoma mexicanum. Next base: position 980,783,052 of record NC_090923.1, read on the forward strand.
ACTGGGACATTTGGTCTTAACCACAGATGCCAAGAAAGACATATCAATGGCGTGCCAGTTCCTCCGAAGAACAGTGCATCTAGAAGATGTGGGAGGGGAGATTCCAAAGAGTACTAAAAATGGGACCAAAAAAAAGTCGGACCAAGGGACTGAAACTAAAGGGCAGACTACCAGACCCGGGTCTGGGTAGAAGATAAGATCCAAGACCCCCCCCAAGAGGCTGGATGCCTTCAGTAACATGTTGGGTTAGACCCAAATCCAAAAAGCCCTCAAAAAAAGCATCTGCAATAGGAACGAGAAGAGGGTTAAAGTGGACATTGAAATCGCCTAGCACTATAGAATTAACATATACCCGTGGTGCTGTCCTTGAGATGGTGGATGAGGCTTTCCCCATGCACTGCCCTCCTCCTCATGGTGCCCCATCCACCACATGGGGTACCGCCTCATGTGCACGAGGCCTATCCCAAACCAATGTCTTTTCAGGTGACCTCATCCACCATATGGGGCCACCAACTCAATGCCGTGCAACAACCAAGATCTTCCTTGGCGGCCTTGCTCTGGAGGGCCACGAATGACACCACCACATCTGTGGCATGTTCTTCATTCTTTGCTAGGGCCTTGTACCATGAGGGGCTGCAACACTCTTTCATGCATACTGTGGTGCACTTGATCTTCCTCAGTGGCCCCATGCCCTGGGAGGGGCAACCTGCATTTCCACCACACCCTCAGCACATTGTTTCCATAGGCGGCATCTGCTTTGCCTTGACAATGCCACCATGCAGACCTGCCCCCTATATTCTCCTGCTTAGGTGCGAAGCTGAGGGCAGGCCACACATTCCTCAGGGCTCCTGCTGGCATGCCCAAGCACCCTTCTTCACCTGAGCTGCAAGGACACAACGGCTTGGGACTTTCCTTCACAACCACACCCAGACTTCCACAGGATTGGTTCTGCTTCATTCCCGAGCAAACCTGGCATACACGGCTCGGGGTGACTTATCTTCTAATCCTGCCCTATTTGGCCCACACCCACAGCTCGGTTCAGGCAGCCATGCTTTTCTCCCTGGGCCGCCTGCCCATGTGTCCTTACATCCTTACTGTTGGGCCTGCCTGGTCTGGTCAGTTACTCATGGCCCGTGCTTGCCTTGGATGCTCTTGGCACACAGCCAGAGTCCACAGTAGATGTTGGCCCACCTCTCATACGTGGACTCATACTTGGAAGAGTTCCTAGCCTTGTGGGGCCTTTTAAGGCATGGTGACCCAGGGCGCCGACTCACACTGCCTTCTTCCTCTTCACTCCCTCTCAACTGTTTTTCCCAATGTTCTTCTTTTTAGAACATTCCCTCCCCTGCCCAGCCCACAGCTGGACCGGGGGCTCTGCCCACTTCACTTCCGTTATTGTATTTCTTCTCCATTCTACATTTCATCCATCCTCAAAGTGGGCTGGATGGTATAGTCCAGGTACGTCCTTTACCTGAACACGGAAACACTACATGCACAGTTAGATTAAATATATCTACACCATGGCCTCCGTGTCTTTATTTTTGTATTTCCCTCAGGGGACAAGCTTGCAGCCCTACCTAGCCAGGCCCAATTTGGGTCAAAGGCTACATTCACACCAGAAACATCCGTGCAAAAAGTCTCTGGGTCACTGTGCACGGCCTTCAGCAATGTCCACTCTACCTGTTGAACTAATTTGTTTGCCTAAAAGACTGTGGCCATGGCTGGTGGACCCAGCCTAGATCCAACACCCACATCCCCCTCACTATAAAGTAAACCCACCAGCCATGGGCACTTTTCCTGTTACACCAACACTACTAAAAATGCATTTTTCATTTCTGCAGTGCATTCCACTGGAACATTTCTACAGGAATAAACCATGGTCAACTGGATTCATCATTGTCTCGGGAGGATAGCTCAGTGGCAACTTGCTCGCCTTGGAAGCAAGATGACACGGAACACCACAGGTTCGATCCCCCGGTAGTAAGCGCGTTATAAATAACCTATCATATCATTGTATTAACATGGCAATCATTCCTGTTAATCATTCCGAAGTAATGCACTATTTGCTGGTTACCACAGTAATGGGAAAACACATGACAATTTAAATATCTCCCCCACTGCCATGCTCAATTCGCACCTGCCCTCTTTTGTAGGTCTCCTCGTCTTCCCCACTCTGGGAAAATCCTCTATGGCCCTCTAGTGTTATCCCCTTTCACTCACAGGCTTCGCTGACGCATTTTGTTTCCGACTGTGTCTTGTGATATTTCCACAAGAATCCATGGGAATCCCCGACACGGATTCCCCAGCCCACCCCAAACTCTCCAACTATGCATGCGGTCCTCTCTTCCCCTCTCGAACTGTACCCTAATGTGAAACCCCCTGTTCCCCACTCCAACTCTAGTTTTCAGCACTTTTCTTTTTCTGCTTCCTGCTGGATTACTCCAGAAATTACTTGCATTGAGACACCACACAATGGTGAGACATACACTTTCATTGGACAGAGGGCACCCACTTCTCCACTGAATTGTTTCAAACACTACAGGATGGATTTACACTGAAAGGAATATATGCAATGATTTGGCAATACTACTTTCGTATTTAGTGGCAATCCATTGAGTGGTGTACACGCTTCGGGTTTTCAATGGAAGCCCCTTTTTCTGTGTGGGGAAAAAGAATGAGATTAGGCCGGAAACAGATTTTTCTTGGATAGGCACATGCCAGAAAATGGTCTTAGCAAATGTCATCTAAATCCATGCAGAGTGCCAAAAGTTATTAGCAACAGAATTGTGGGAAAACACGTTTCAAACAGATTTTATCCTTTTTTTAAAACACTTTTTATTAGCATTTTTGAACATAACAGTAATCACAACACCCAAAGATCCCCCGCATCACCCTGCCCGTTCCCTCACACTTCCAGCTTCCAGGTTATTCCCTTCAGGTCTCTCCACCCTTTCCATTATTGGTGGTCTGCTTTTCTTCGTATTCTGTAGTGTCACTTGGAGCTGGGCTACTCCGCGGCTGCCCGCTTGGTCCTTACCCTCCCTATTTCCCTCTTTCACCCCCTTTCTGATTGACCACCCTCATGGCAGCCGTAGATCATTGGCTTTCGACAGATCATCCAGTAATTGGGTCCATTGTATCGTTACCCCCTCCCCTTCCATCTCAGCTTTTTCCCTCTCCAAGGTCTTCAATTCCGCCATCCCCCATCTACGTACATCCACCCGCCACGCATTTATTCCTGGGCCGTGTGGACGCTTCCATGCTATAGCCCTGCTTGGCAAGTATTAACAAAAATCATCCCATCCTATTCCGTGTTTTATGTTTTTCCCCCCATGGGAGCTTACCCCAAATACATATTCCCGGGTCCGGCTCCCACTTGGTCCCAAATAGCCCATTCACCCCTTTCATCACCTCCTCCCAGAACTCAGCTATCACCTCGCATTCCCACATCATGTGCCAGAAGCACGCCTGGTCTTTTCCACATCTAGGGCATTCATCCGACAATTCCCTGTTCATTGCCCGCCGCTGCACTGGGGTTACATAAGTCCTGTGTATGATGTTGAATTGGACCAGTTCAAATCGGGTATTGCGTGATACTTCCGGACCAATTCCCATATCTGTCCCCACTCTCTGTCTGATATTTGGTATCCCATGTCCTCCTCCCCCTTCATCTTCAACTCGTCCCCGGCGCCCCCTTCCGACAGGGCTTTATGTATATCTGCAAAATCCACGCTCTACCCCCTGTTTGGTCAAGCAATACCAGCAGCACCGGGCTTGGTTCCGGTTCCTCCAGTACTCCCTCCAAAATCTCTGCAAGTCTTCAGATGACCACACCGTAGCCCAGAAATAAACCCTGCGGAAGTCCGCCATCATACTGCCTCCCGACCCCTCTTGTGTCAACATTTCCTCCACATGTCTCTTACCACCTCAAACACTGTGGACCTCCCCTTATTACCCAATGGGTAACATAACAATTCCACCGCTCTCCGATCCGGAGGCAAGTTACCTATCAACCCTTTCTGGATTTCCCTACCGGGTTGGTCCCACAGCAGTACCGACTGTAATTGTACCGCCACAAAGTATTTCCTGTAGTCTGGCAAACCCAGCCCTCCTTCCTCCCTAGATCTTTGCAATGTCGCCAGGGATAGCCTCCTCCTCCCCGTATTCCAAAGTAGCTCCCTCACCTTGGTATCCAGCATTTTGAAGAAAACGTTTTTCACCACATATGGTATGGTATGTTAGTAAATAGATACAGAAGCTGGGGTAGGATCACCATTTTGCATAGTGCCTGCCCTATAAGAGATAGAGGCAAGCTTTTCCAAAACTGAATGGAATCCCCTATTTTTGAAAATGCCCTTCCTGTGTTATGCATAAATGTGTCCTCCATATCATGGAATATCCTTATACCTAGGTACTTAAATGACTCCATCTCCCAGTTATTCCCCAGCACTGGTAGATCCTCCAATAGGCTATTTCGTAGCCCTCCCAGCAGGAACAACATAGACTTCTTCTCATTAATACAAAAACCTGACATAAAGCGAAAATTCTGCAGTATCTTAGGCAGCTCTGGGAGATATACCCTGGGATTTGTTACATATAACAGTAGGTCATCTGCATATAATGAGACTACATGCCTCTGACCCCCCGCTTCAATCCCTGCCTCCCTCCCTCATTGCCTGTCGTAGAAATGCTGACAGTGGCTCCAGGGCCAAGGCAAATAGGATTGGGGAAGCTGCACACCTTGCCGCGTCCCCCTACCCAGTTCCCATGTTTCGGACACCCAATTATTGGTCCTCATCATCATCGCTATTGGTTTATTATATAGTAGGCCCAGGCATCTACATATATTATCCCTGAACCCGAACTCCCTCAGTACTCGAAAAAACCATTTCCATTCAAGCAAGTCAAACGCCTTCCTGTCGTCAAAGGAGTCTATCGCCATGTCATGCCTCTGTGTCTTCAATAGATCCATGACATGATGAAGGCGAGCGATGTTGCCAGATGTGTTCCTTCCCCTGACAAACCTGCATTGATCCGGATGGACCAATTGCGGCACTACATTCGCCAATCTGGCGGCTAATATTTTCCCCAGGATTTTCCTGTGTACATTTAGTAAGGATATCTGCCGGTATGATGTGCAATGCTTCGGATCCTTCCCTGCCTTCAGTATCACAGTAATCACTGCCTCTCTCATAGATCCTGGGAGATGACCCTTCTGATAAGCTTCCGCATATACCTTCTGGAGCTGCTGCGCCAGAAGGTCAACAAACGTGGAGTAAAACTCTACCGGCAATCCGTCACTGCCAGATGCAGTACCTTTGCTCATATTACTGATCACCATCCTCGATTTGGGCCTCCAATTCCTCCCATTGATCCTCCCCTAGCTTTGGCAACTGCAATGATTCCATAAGGGCCTCTACATCTGCCTCTTCATACCCACTCTCACTTGTATACAGTTCCTTGTAAAATGTCACGAAAACCTTGTTAATCTTCCCCTGGGTCCCCACTATCTTTCCTGAGGTAGACCTAATTCGGGTAATAACCGACACGGGTTTTCCTTGCTTATCAGCCAGGCCAACAACTTCCCTGCTTTGTCTCCCTCCCCGTGCAATCGAACATCTCGCTTACTACTATCAAACTTCGACAGGGTCGCCAGGGTCTCCTGATAGAGTTCGGGTTTTTGCGCCAGGCTTCCACCCACTGGGGCGCCCCTTGACGCCTCTCTATCTAGGTCTGCCACCTGCACTTCCGTTTGCCGTAGTGTATCAAGGAGCCACCTGCGCGTACCTACTGTCATGGACAGACACTTCCCTCTTATAGTAGCCTTAAAAGCCTCCCAGAGAGTCTTCCTTAACTCTACTGATCCCTCATTCAGATCAAAATAAGTGACTATCCCTTCCCAGAGTTCTTCAACAAATGCCCCATCCCCTAGTACCTCTTTTTGCATTCGCCATAACCGACGGGGGGTTCCCTCGTGAGTCCCAAACAGAGTGGCCACCATATTCGGGCATACACGGCTCATATTCTCGTCTGTACTACCTACTAACGGGGAGGGAGTATTGTCAATATTTTGAGGAGCTAGAATACCTGGTGCACACCCTATCGGACCACTCCCCCGATGACTAAATCATCTTTTTCAAATCAGGGCTAGTTGCACTGTTTCCCACTAGTATTCTTAATGTCATGTGAATAATTTCATGGGTTAAATCCCAGATCCATCTTTCCTTCACTGCGTCCCGTGCCAAACTGTTCACTGCGTCCCGTGCCAAACTGGCCAGGTTTGTGAGCATGTTAGCTGCTCGCGACCAGACATGGAAATATAAGCACGATATTCTGAGATGTTAATCAGATGCATGTTTCTTTCCCACATATAGAGGTGCAAATGAACATAGGACTGCCTCAAATGCCTTACATTTAAGAAATACATAAACTAGCTTGCATATCATACACTGATCCAGAGCTCTGCTGCTCTCTCTCTGCCGCCTCTTTCCTTCTCTGTCTCATTCTCTGTCCCTGTTTGTCAGAGTCCTGTTGTCAGGTGCACCTTTGCTAGAGCCAGCCCTGACGTTGCTGAACCCAGCGCGATCAACGGAAAATCGTCATACTTAATGTCCAATCCTTTGAAGACAAGGCCGGAGTCGGCAGGATGCATTTGGAAGTCTTTTGAAATCATGGTACAGGATGCAGTCTCAATTAAGCACATTTTAGACAAGGGGGCATTCGCTGGGCCACGGAGTCTCTCTAGCGCAGCCCCCCAACTGATTAACCACAGGGGAAGCTCATTCATAGCACTCATACACTGCACCAACATACTCTGAGCGGAGCAGTGGCATGTCCACACTCTTTTGACTGGGGTGGCACAAGTGGGGCACTGGCTTACATATGCAGGCGTGGCATGAAGTAGGAGCATGCGCGTGCACACGCGCGCGCGGTAATGGGTGACACCTGGGGTGGCCAATCAGATTCCAGGGGTAGCACGTGCCAGCCCAGGCAACTCCCTGGACACACGTAGGGAGTAGACAGGCACTCATCACTCACCAACATTCTATCGCCCATTCTCTGTAGCCAGCAGGACATGCAGTAAGGACACGACAGGAGGCTGTGTTTTGTTTTCATTTTTATCATTAAAAGTAGCATGAGAGCAGCAGTGAAAGAGCCATTCCCTTGAGGCTGGTATTAGGAGACAGAAAGTCTCATCTTGTGTGTCTTGCAGGAACGTTGCTATCACCCTGAGGCAGGGAAGCTGACTTGAATTTCACAGGTGGGTTTGGGGGGGGGGGGTGCGTTAGACAGATTTTAGGGACGTTTTGTTGAAAGTATAGAAACATGTAGAGCAGATAGCTGTGCACCGGAGCACCCACGTACTCGGCACCCCATCTCTGAGGACACATTAAAAGTATGGCGGTAAGTCAAAACGGCGCCGGTATCGCTACCGCGACCGTTGCTACCATGCCGCCATACTAGGAGTTCTGCTCGCGGGTGCCCTTGCAGCCACCAAGTCTAACCTGGTGGCCGCCGTACTGGCACCTGCGAGCAGAACTTGATGGTAGCACCGGTACCGTTATTAACGGTACCGGTGGTACCACCCTCCCCATTCCCATTGAGCCCTATGGGGCTCAAATGGGAATGGGATTACCGGGACCGCCCGGCACCCGCCAAAGGGCAATTACCGGGTCCGGCTGGGCATGAATAGCCCGGTAATTGCCCATTCGCGGGTGCCAGACCCAGATGCGAGTTTGGAGATAGCCTTGCAGGTAAAACCGGCAAGGCTATATTCAACCTCGTAATGAGGCCCATGTTTTTCATGTTGGAGGTGCAGGTCTTGTGCAGAGGCTCTCTGGGAGGTGCTGAGTTTTGACAGACCCTGTAAGGGACCAGAGGACCAGGAAGAAGGGCCTGCAATTGGGTTTGTTGTTTCTATTTTTTCTTAATTATTAGTGTCAGCCTTTTTGAGATGGAAGTACATTTGTAGAGATTAAATGCTTTGTATTTTGAGCAGAATTCACTATTTTACAAATATATATATATAATTGGACTAGCATTGTAAATTGTTCAATTTCTAATGATCCTTTAAAATAAATTGTAGTCATATTAAAAAAGATACACTTGTCTTACTGAACAAAGAACAATATCAAAACTTAGAATAACTATATATATTATTTTGTGATAATAGGTTTCCATTCCAAGATGCACAGGTATAATCCTATGCATATATAAATACTATGAAACAAATAGTACCAATAAGGGTTGTTGGTGGGCTTGCATACAATCAAAGAGAATTTTGGAAACATACAAAGGACCACTTATCTTAATATTTGATAAATATCTCTGTAATAAAAAGGTGGTATCATGGAATTACAAAGTGCATAATGCACACTGAGCATTTCATTGGTGCTAATTTCGTTTTTCACAGCACTCACCCCAACATTCAAATATGTGTAACCGTGTACCATATATCCATATATACTCATTGGGACAGCCCTTGAATTTGAATGAGGGAGTAAAATGTCTGCAAAATGTCTCCCTCCATAGGAGTCTGAGGGCTGTCCTGCTTTTCATTTCCTGAAATGAGGCGAGGTTTCTTCTCCTCTGCAGGGCTGGGCTTAGTTGAAATGATGAACTTTATAAGAGGAGGGACTGAGACGTGAAGGCTAAGATATCCTGAGAGAATCTCACACACACACACACACACACACACAACACACACACACACACACACACACACCCAAACCCCCCTCTAAAGGGAGATGTGAAATTAGGCGCCAGGGCATCTATTTATTGTATTTGTAATTATTTACTGCGGCTACATGGTGGTACACCTAGAAACACTTACACATGAAATCCCCAGGCCAATCCTGAATCAGATCCATACATTAGCAGAAGAGTTAGTGACCAACTGCTGTGTGTGTGGTCGTTGGGGGACCCTTGACACAGGAAACGGGGACAGGAAAGACAGCTAGCTGACAGCAGACCGAGGGGATTGGCTGTAGACAAGGTAGCATATACCACGTGATTTGGTGCTGAGTAGTCTTGGAGGATGAAAAATGGAAGTAAGTAGAGGGGGCTCCTTCTTGTTGATGGAGCTTTACTGAAGATTTGAAGGAGTGGATATTGGTACCATTTCTAACATGGAGAGGACGGGAGTTCCAGTGGTGTTGGCAAGGAGGGGGTTAAGAGGAGAATATAGGAGTAGTCGGCATCTGCGCACATGCTAGTTAGGCTTTGGACATGGCTTTGACAATGGTTTTGCTCTCACACAACCCTTATGTCTTATTGTTTTCTTCCCCTCGTCGAGGTGTAGCTCGGCGCCCACTTTGACAGTCTACAGGTGGTAATCAGTCACAGATTCTGCTCCATCAGCACCTTCTGTAGGCAACACTCAGTTGCCTTTGGGCATCATACTTGGGAAGCCTCGGGCAGTGCCCATGTGCTGATCGCATCCTTGGTGTATGTTGTTCAGTGTGTTGTGAGTGACTGAACCTGGGGCAGTTTGGGGCCATCCTACCACCCTTCTGTTTATTCGGTGATGCCGTGAAAAATGGGGCAAAGAGGAGCGCACCTTCAATGCTGAATCCTGCGTCTGGGAAGAGTGGCCCCCGATAAAGCTGTTTACCGCCATCTGCAGTGTCTGTCGTTCTTTGAGGAAGGGCAGCCACGATTCCTACCAGTGGGATAACAGAACCAGATAACCCCATTGAGAATGAAAAGTCCTCAATGCATATGCTTCATCCTGCGATCCAGACTCCCCAGCCCTTCAAGAATGGAAGTCTTGACTATACCTTATTTTGTCTGCATCTTGAAGCCGCAAGATGTAGTGCCTTAAGGTGAATGTCTATTTTTAATCAGGGCTGTAGTGTGGTATGGAGGGACAGAGAGTAAGGTCGTTCAGACGGTAGCCCCACGTGAGTGTGTTTGGGGAATAAGCTTCTTGAGCTATAGATGCCTCGAGGCATGGCACCTTGAGGGAAAAGTCGCACTAAGGAAAAGACTCAATAAGAAAAAGGCACATTAAGGAAAAGACAAAGTAGGGCAAAGATGAATTAAGGGAAAAGACACACAGTACACTAAAGGAAGGACAGTGTAAGGTGAAGGATGATTGCCCCATGACAGAATGGGAGAAACTAGCGCTCACTCAAATAAAAAAGATTTTGAAAGGTAAGGGGGGGCACAATACAATAGAAAGATGTAGCTGTACCTCCACAACATTTGGGAGATATTTTGCATGAGCTCATCGAGTTGGGGATCCCCAAGTATCCAAAAAGAATAGAACGGCAGTAGATCTGACGACAATGTAGGGCGGACCTAAAGTCGAGATGCTTTTTCTAACTAAACTCCATCAGGAACTTAATAAAAATGTCCCTACTCTATCCATTTATCAATGGTCTAAAAGGTGTTAGGGATTGTGCCTTGCACACACCCTGTTTGACTCGGTCTACCTTCTACCACGCTCACATTCTTATCTCCCTCTCCTTGTCTCGCACTTCTGTCTTCTTCCAACTCCACCCGCCTCGACTCTCTTCTCTCTTCTCCTATGTCCCAGCAATATCCCTCTCTCCCAAGCTTTGATGTTACTTTTCCCTCCTCTGTACTACTCCTCCCTCCTCCACTCCAGTACTCCCTCAGTCACATTACTAATCCCTCCTCCACGCGACTACCCCCTTTCCACACTACAAGCACTTCACCCATCTGCTACTCGGACACCCTGCTTTCACTCACACCAACAGTTCACTTTCACCCATTACACTATCTCACTTAACAACACCTGCCACATTGTCTTGCACACTAACACCTGCAATCCCTAACCAATACCTCACCTTTTCAAGAAATCCCTTCCCCCTGCTGGTCTCTTGGTCTGCCTCCTCCTCCTCTGACCGGATTAAAAAAAGAAACAACTTCCTGCTTCCTGCTTGTCCTTTTATGCTCACCCGCTTGTTTCCATTGATCCACTTTCACACGCCAGCCTGGCCATATCTTCCCTAATGGGAGGGGTTAGTTACAGCAAAGATGTAAAAGGACAGGCTTAGCCCTGCCCCCTCTCCTATGTGGGCCCGCTATGGAATAGCAATGGCGGCCCGGATAGTGCATTGTCATTGTTTATGTTAGGGGGTCTTAGTCCAGGTTCCCCCTAAGGTAAGGACAGTCTGTGTGGGGTTGTCTGGCCTCTTCTACAGTCCTTAGTGTTCAAGGGTGTTGTCCACAGCCCACCAGGGTTTTTAGTTGTTGCCATGAAGTGTAGTTGTTGTATACACACAACTCCTCTCCCGTAGCTCCCCTCTGTTACTCTCTCTGTGCTAGACATTAGAAGGTTGTCTGTACTTGGCTATGTTTCGGTCTCTGGCTGCCTTGCGTGGATAGCGTGTAGTAGTGTGGGATTACTCTCTCTGTTCTGGTTCCCGCTGCTTCCTCAGCATGGTACGTTGCTCCTAATAGTGAGACTCTGGCATGCATTTTGTTTGCAATACATGCTATGATATCATATGATATGGCATTTATAACGCGCCTATACACGTGTTTCAAGCTTTTACTGCACAAGCACATATTGACACAAGCGTGGCTGAGAGGGTTTTCCATCCCCTCTTGACAAGGCTTGTCACAAGAGATGCAGAAAGGAATGTCAGGACCAGCAGGCATATGCCCAAATGATTCCCAATCAGGGTTCTGAGGGAAGCAGTGCAAACTAATTGTATGGCATGCTAAAGACCATCACCCTATGATATCAATACTGCAGAAGAGCGAGTGATGTCATCCCAAGTGACCATTATCATATTAGTATAAAGAAGTCCAAAAAAACGGAATTAGAAACAGTGGGGGAAGTATTGGGTTAAGTGAATTGCAAAGTGTATTACTGTCTCGCTGGGTCTTGCCGGGTTGCCAGAAGTTTTCGCCGGACAAATCCATCTGTCCCGCTGCATCGTGCTGACCATGCCCTGTTGGTCTCATTGGACTGTTTTCATTGGTCTACTGGATCCGCCTATCCCGCGAGCTTTGCATATGTGTTTAAAAACCACACGCATGCGCGAATGCGCGCACGAATTGCAAAAGTGAATTGCAAAGTGTATTGCTGTCTCGCTGGGTCTTGCCGGGTTGCCAGAAGTTTTCGCCCGACAAATCCATCTGTCCCGCTACATCGTGCTGGCCACGCCCTGTTGGCCTCATTGCACTGTTTTCATTGGGTAGGAGCAGTACCTACTTGGACTTTGGTCGCACTTCAAGGTCATTTATTGATTGTGGATTGTGTTAGTGACCTCCCCTTTTTTTCTTTTTCTTTTGTGTTTTCCTTTTTTCTGTGTAGCCTACTGGATCCACCCATCCTGCGAGCTTTGCATCTGTGTTTAAAAACCCTGCGCATGCGCGAATGTGCGCGCGAATTGCAAAAGTGAATTGCAAAGTGTATTGCTGTCTCGCTGTCTAGCGGGAAAGCGGGTTCGGGTTATATAGTAAGTTTATCCTTTTTTTGTTTGTGGGTTTTCCTTTGTGTACTTTTCATTATCAATATCCTCATGTCACGCCAATTCAACTCGCTGAAATCTGGTATGCCTGAGTCAGAAGTTAATATACACAATTTAGTGCCCCCTCTAACTACTAAGGTTTTATTTAGCAAGAAGTCCAAAGAACATAAAGAGAGGAAACACGTGTCCTCACTTAATGTGGATATTCGGTCCTTTTGCACTTCAGAGGTTGCTGGCTCAGGAAAAAATACATTGCAGTCCCCATTAGCAGAGATTAACGCGCCGCTAACATCAATTATTCCGGCGACAGATCTGGCACCAGATCATCATGTTAATGGTGTTAATGTGGTAAAGGTGGCCGCTGTTTGTACAGCTTTGACTGAAGTTCTGTTGCCAATAGATCTGGTTTCAAAAGATCCTGTGAACAACTCAGTAACATCACCAATTCATATAGAGAAGGATTTGCCTGATCGCATTACCTGTACTGCACGTGCTCAGTTTCCTCTACCAGGATTAGAGCTGGCCGACGCTACGATCTCCTTAGCGTACTCTACAGGCGAAATAGGTACCACACAAACAACCATTCCCGCCGTGGTTTATTCGAATGTTCAGCCTTCGAATGATCCCCCCCCTGTGCCTCTGTACTCCGTTGCAGCCCAGCAGACACTACGCACCGAGTACGCTAAATTTACAACGGTGGGCGAATTTGGTGATGATACATTGGCGTCTATTTTGGTGTCTAGCCCCCATGAACCTGGATCACATGAGGTTTTGTACATTTGTTCAAACACGGGTGATTTGATTCAACTAACTGATAACTCGCACATCCATACAAATGAGTGTATAGATCAGGAGCATAAGTCAAACTCTTTGCCATCAGTAGAGTTTAAAAATCCTGACCTATATAAATCTCCGGTACTATTTGATAAATCTCCATCATCAATTTCCAATACATCTTTTGTGGCTCCTACACCTAGATGCACCAGATTTTCAGAACCAGAGCCTAGTCAGCCATATTTCATTTGTGATAGTCAGATGCCATACAAAGAAAATAGATTTTCTTTTCCTGATGCACCGGCATTAAATAATACGCTGAGTGCCATGAATACTGCTCTTTTATCTCTGGCTAAATTGTATGAATCACTTGATGAAAAGATGCGTTCCCAAAATAGTGAACTGCACATGTTACATATGCTTCTGAGAAAAGAACAGAAGGCACGCATTATGCCATCTCGGCCTAGTATCCACAAGATGATCAATCAATCCATTCAGACAAATCTATGCCTAGACCCAGATACCTTGTCACTAAATTTGATATCTAAAAAACCGTTATCCAATACCACCTTAGATGCTAGACCTCAATATCCATCGGGCAATTCATCTGAGACCTTAATGGAAGGTCAAATTACTTTGCCCCCTCCGCAAGAAGCTCCTACTCAATCGGCTCCGCAAGAAGCCTCTACTCAATCAGCTCCTGTTATGACAATTGGGATAACTCCAAAAGTCCTGGGTGTAACATTTGCTCCAATATTTGGTAACTCTAAAATTCCATCTGTGGCTAGTTTTGGCCACTCCTTAGTGGAACCAAAAACCAAAAAAGTCTCAATTATCTCGCACTACAAACACTAAGATAAAAGCGAAGAAAGTCATCAGGATAGCAGCATCGACTAGGAAAAAACGAAAATTATGTGAAGACACTGAAACTCAGTCCAGTAGACAAGAAGCTTTAAAATATCAACCATTGGATGATCTGCTGGAAGTTGTAACATCTCCATCGATTAACCAGTTATATCACAGCACTCAGTCTCCAAGAGCGGTATCCTTGATTCAATCTGTTACTACTGAAGGTTCTCAATCATTAGCTGGCAATAAAGGGATGCCGGCCGTAGACCTAGGTAGTGCTCGCATTAATCCCCCCGCAGTGGTTGATAACTCGTTAATTACAACTACCGCTATTATTCAGGATGTACGAGCTGAACTAAGAGCCTCATTTGACAAACAGATTAAAGCTAGTGAGGCTCTTGTACAGTGTTATATTGCTCCATCTATTAAGAGTAAGATCAAACAAACGAATTCCATCGACTTGCAGGAGGGGGGAAAAAACACAGACACTGAATTCTGATGAGCTACTACAAGATCTACGAGAGGAGATTTGTGCTTCCTTTGAAAGATATGCTAGAGAAAATGAAACCAGCAAGCTAGTCAATCAGGGTTTACTAAATGCATCTGAACTAAATAGCCAGATTCTTCAAAGGGGGCCACCTAACATTGAACCTTTGTTAAAGGGACCCATGAAATCACAGAACATATCCTTACATGAGCCCACGGAGGTAGGATTTAGGGGTTCCATATCCTCCACTTCAAGACAACAGAATGAGCTTACCCCAAGATCATCCAAGCATACTGGTAATGCTCAATTTAAAAATCATTATCGCCTTCTCTTAAGATGTCGTGGTCACCCTTTTCCTACATATGATTTGAATCGAGCTAGCATATTGAATATTTGTGCTGACATTACCGCTCTTGAAGATATCACATCAGCTGATTTTAGTTTGGTAGAATTCACCAACGACCGAGATCTAACAGAATCACGTTTATTTGTGCAGTCAAGAGTGGTATTAAACACATTGTGGCTGGCTCGAACTGCCTTTTACAACTTGGGTTTTACAGTGACACAAGATGTGCTTCATGATGATCAGGCACAAGTAAATATCGATCATTCCAAAAGTCGTACATATGGTGAAAAGATAGCCTCTAAGACAACAGGGGCGGGACCTATCTGTAATGTTTGGTCCCATGATAGTGAATATGTGGGATCATAACTATCTCGGAAGACAGATTCAGTTAGCCTTCTTTCTTGGAACACACGAGGTCATAAACACTTTCTTACTAATGAAAACAAGGACCTCTCACAGTTTGATATATTAGTGTTTCAGGAAACATGGCTTCGTAATACTCCAACATGGGATAAATACAATATTCTTGTGGTACCAGCCGTGGAGCCAGTTAAGGGTCGTCCTATGGCAGGGCTACTTATGGCTTTCCGCAAGGATAAGAATCTTGAAATTATTTGGCATAGGTCACCATCACCATGTTTTCAATATGTAAAACTTCACATTGGCGGACGTTTTTGTGCCTTGGTAAATATTTACTGGGGGAAAAAACATCTATCTTCAAATGAATTCTTTGATACTCTCAGGAGGATTCTTGACCAACTTACATTGGATGTTACTATAACCAACACATTCATAATGGGGGATTTGAACTTGCATCTTTTAGCTCCCAAACGTTGGAGCCCCCTATCTGACGAATGTCGTTGGTTAACTCTAATGGCTGACCGTAACTTTTTAATGGTCAATGGTTCAATAAACGGAGATGTTCCCCCCAAACCCACTTGGCACAATTCTAACAGCTTCGCAATGTTGGACTATATCTTTGTAAATGCCAAATGCCTGAACAACATATCCATGTTTTCCATTAAACCAACTTTTTGAGTGACCATAGTTGGTTACAAATGACATATGAGTGGCCTAAAACAAAGAAACTTCCTTTAAATATGAATGTGGCTAATTTACGGATTAACAATGGTGGTAATCAATTACATTGGTCCCAGTGGAAGTTGCATCAGTTTAGAGATGCATTGTCAGCACAATATGCTGATGATGCTGAATGTCTTAGCGGTTGTTATGTACACGTTATTCAGCGATTTGCAACCCAGGGGTCTCGTTTTAAAGGTTTTACTCAACTACATCAACATTCCTTCGACTTAGAAGTAAAACGCAAGAAAAGTGACCTAAGAAGGCATATTAAGGAATTGTTAAACAGACCTCTTGCCATCCCAGGAGCTAATCAAGATCATATTAAACAACTTAAAAGGGCGTATAAACACTGGATTGAAAACCGTCGTGCCAAACAATACCAACATGATGGGAAGGCTATGTTGAATCAAATCATCCTCAAATCATCAGCAGGCATATGGGCTCTATTAAACAATACTGGGTTGAAAAATCAACACTCATTACAGGTGAATTCCATCTCTCATGAATCTTGGAATGACTTTTATGGTACTATATATACCTCACCCTTTCCTGATCTTGGTTTAAAATGGGATGGCAGTGTGGCTAATCATACTGTCACTTTTGATCGTGAAGATATATTATTTCTCATATCCAAACTGAGTGTATCTAGAGCTGCAGGACCAGATGGGCTACATAATGTCATGATAAAACAGCACAAACATCTTTGGTCAGACATTCTCTTTTGTAGGTTCAACCATATTATGTTCACAGGTTTGGTACCCGCGAACTGGCAAACATCAATTATCCTTCCGATTTTCAAGAAAGGAGACAGGACCGATCCAGCATCGTATAGACCTATTGCGTTGCTGGACTGCCCAGGAAAAATGTTTGCCCGCTTGATTTTGGGTGAATTCAACCGCTGGTTAGATCAACGATGCCTTCGAGACTCCTTTAAAACAGGTTTAGTCCGCGTACTAGGTACTACTATTAATTTAATTACTCTGAAAGCCATCATTCACCTAACTACTCAATGCAATCAAGCAATGATTGGTAGGTTCCCCCGACACACTAAAAAATCTAGATGCCCAATTCAGCCACTTCACCATTGACTCCATTAAAATTCCGGTCTCCGACTCTGTCAAAACTCTGGGAGTCTACCTGCACTCCAGCCTATCCATGGATAGACAAGTCAGCGCAATAGCCTCAGCAGCTGCATATCATGCCAAACTTATCAACGCAGTCAGACCCTTTCTCTCCAAAGAGAACTGCACCAACATAGCCAGACCCATCACCGGCTCTAGGCTAGACTACTGCAACGTACTCTTTCTAGGAACCTCCAACAAAAACTTAGAGAGACTACAAGTAATACAGAACAATGCTCTCCGGGCAGCCCAAGGCATTGCTAAAAGAGAACACATCTCTGAAGCCAGAAAACTAGCCCACTGGCTCCCAATAAAGGAAAGGATCGTATTCAAAGCCCTGACACTGACCCACAAGTGCATTCACCTCTCTGCTCCAGCATACCTCTCTCAAAGGATCCACCCCGTCTCCACTACCAGGCCAACCAGATCACCGTACACCAACATGCTCTCGGTGCCACTAGTAAAAAGAGTAAAAGCGGGCGGATCCAGCTTCCCCTATCTCGCGCCCACTCACTGGAATGCCCTACCTCCCACTATCCGAGGTGAGGCCTCCCTCACCACCTTCCGCAAAACTCTGAAAACTATCCTCTTCACATAACACCCGACACACCAGCACAAATACTTATCATATATGTTGTAATATACGTCCCAATGCAATATCTGTAACAACAGTACGATATCTTGTAGTATTCATAATGTGTTAACCATCGCTTTCATGCCTGTACCATGTAACTAAGTTATTGCAAGTAACAGCGCCTCAATGCCCCTGGGCTTCTTGCACGCTATATAAATATAAATAAATAAATAAATAAATAAATAAATAAATATATATGGCCTTTGTCGATTTCAAGGCAGCCTTTGACCTTGTTCCAAGGGAATTATTATTCAAGAAACTGATGGATCTAGGGTGCCCGTGGAACATACTTAACTGGATAATCCAGTTACACTCAAATACATCCATTTCAATTTGTCTGAATAATGAAGGCCTGCTGTCTGATCCTATACAAACCACAAGGGGATTGAAACAAGGATGCCTATTGGCGTCAGCCTTGTTTAATGTTTTCCTATTGGATTTTGGCTCATGTATTGAGGGCTTGGTTGCCGATCCACCCAAATTACAAGGCGTAGCCATACAGTGGCTCTTGTACGCCGATGATATGGTGTTAATGTCCAAGGATCCTACCGGCCTATGTAATATGCTAAGTGCTTTAGATACATATGCTAAATGAAATTGCATTAGTATTAATACAAAAAAAACGCAGGTAATGCAATTTGGGGGCAATAAAGGTCGGAGAGCTTGACGTTGGCAACTACAAGGCATTAACCTACGTCTTGTAAAATCCTATATCTATTTGGGAATCTGTGTCTCTAGCAAACTGTCGGATATAACACAAGAACATCACTTACAATCGAAATTTCAGAATGCATTATCTCAACTCCGATTAATCCGGGCAAAGTATTGTAAGTTTACCATTAAACCAATGGTTATATATTACAAGCAAAAATGTGTGCCTACCATCCTATATGGATCTGAAGCTGAGATATGCTTATCATACAAATACTGGGCCAATTATTAAAGTAAGTTTTGGAAAAGAGCGCTTATGCTCCCTAATTGTGAGTCTATTTCAATCATTAGACATGAATTGGGACTTATATCACTTTACGCTGCATTTAAATAGAAATTGTGCCTCTTTTATAGAAAGTGCATCATGAAAGAGAGTACCAATGGGTTACTTAATATTATATCTAGTTACCTATTATCAGCTGATGAGCACTTTCCAAAGAAATGGCGTACTAAAAAAAATATTGACAGGAGCGGATGTCTCTGAAGTCTTGCTTATTGAAAATCCCAACAAAGCGAAAAGTAAACTATGGGAATCAGATTGGATCAAAACCTGCGAAGCGTGTATGAAAATAATTCAATTTGGGTCAAATCCTTTTGCTTTAAAAGTACAAGGACATATGGAAAACTATCTAAGTCAATCACCACACCCTAGGCATCGTACTGACTTGCGTTTTAGATTGAATATCTGGCCCACCAAAGAAATTTTGTTTAGATGGAAGAAGACATCTGCTCAAACATGTCGATTTTGTCATCAACAGGTAGAAACAATGAGACATCTAGTGGTTGAATGCGTTACTCTTTTACCATCTAGAACAATTTATTTTAAACATTTTATCAATAAACCTGTAGTCATGCATGATGAATTATGGACAATAGTATTCCAAGGCCATTCAAAACAAATAAGGTATGCGCTTGTGAATTTTCTAAACGCCCTAGAAATTAAATTGCCAGAGACAGTTGTTGCGTAAACGGTTGAGTTGTGATGTACATATGTATCTTATATTGAAGTATGATCCTTGTTCTAATTGTGCAAATTAATATGTAATATATTGATACTGTTCTTAATAATTGTATAATTTTCTTTTTTTTCTTATGTATGTAATAATGATTCAAAAATTGGATGTTTAATTTATATTTTTAAACTTTGTAATGATGTTTACTTTTTTTGTTGAAAGGTCAGGTTTTACTGATCAAAACAACAATAAATAAAAAAAATTAAAAAAAGAAATATTGGATTAAGAGAAGAAATGTTCCACTTTTTTTGGAAAGATACACCAAAGTAGTGGAGCAATTGACAGCCAAATTCAAGGAAGCAGGGATGGTAAAGATGTAATTGAGAGAGGAACTTGGGAAAAGGCAGAAGAGAAAAAGGCCATATTTTTATGAGCAAGGTATCAGGAAGCTACCAAAAAGGAGTATTAGAAACAGAAACAACAAGGGCACCAGAAGATGTTTTGTTTAAAAATGGTTACATTAAACAAGGTAACTCAAGCTTAAAAAGCAGAAAATCCTCGGGAGTTAATGAGGGCTTCATTTCAGGCTTACCAGATAGAGGGTGGGGGCTTACCAGATCGACAGGTGTGACGAATCAACTTCTGGGGCACCAGTGGTCTAGTGGTGAATATCAGTTTCTAAACCATCAATCAACCCCACACCTGTAGTACACCAGAAGGGATCCGAGCACATTGGAATAACAAGAAAATTATAAACCTCCTTGTCCCATTTTGGTAACGTGGACGTAATGGCAGGCTTATCTCTGAAAGGTTGTGGATCATTGGTTAGTTGCAACACAGCGAAAATACAATTATTAACCAATGATAAAAGGGACTGTCCAGTCAAGGTTGTATAAATAATATCTACTCTATATATACACAACAGACAATTCTAGCAACACTATGAAATACAACCCACCCTGTAAACGAATGCAGAGGACAGTTTCAAAGAAGGAGAAGGGATGCACTTTGGATACTGACAGGAGGGTAGTTGGCTTGGTTGATAACCACAACAGTCTAAGGTTACTTGGCTTTGGCACAATGGGAGCAGTGGGTCCTAATATGTCTATTGGGGCCTTCCAGGATGGACCAGGGGAACAGAACCATAATGGAGCTTGTGCTGTCGGTGTTCTTGGTGCTTGACCTGGTTGAGTCGCCTTCAGGACGCTTTGCAGGCTTCTGGGACAGAGTTCAAAATGGGAGTCAGCTGCGGGTATAAGGATGCAAGACGGTTCGGCGAGCGAAACTGGACACAGCCACTCAGGGTCAGAAATCATTGTCTCAGTGCTGATCAGTGGTACTGAAGCACAGGTCGAGATGTCTTGAATGTCATTATGCAACTGCGGCTTGACAGTGGTCAGCCTTGCAGTCGGTTGTAGCTTGAGGAACTCGACTGGCTCGAAAAAGTCCTTTAAGGCGGACGTCGGAAGATGCTTGTCATGGCTCTTCTCCCAGATTCTTCAATGGGCTTGTGTCGTCCAAAGCTGAGGAGTGTGTTGCAGGCAGCTGCCTTGTCCTTGATTGTAGGTTTAGAGACCTTCTGGTGCTTCCTACCTAGGAAGCTTGCTGCAGAGCCTAGTAGGGTATGTTTTGTGCTGGCTGGGTACCAGTTCTGGAGTGGCTAGAGGATCCTCTGGATTCAATATCTCCCTTCCTCTTAAGGAAGACTGTACTTTCATCCAGTGTCCAATGATGAGTTCCTCTTAGTTACTTCAAGTGAAGTCCTCAGATGATCTGTCAAAAGAGGGTCTCAGCCCACCTTTAAAGCCAAATTGGCTGCAGTGATTGGTGTAGGCTAAGCCTACCTTAATGAACCAATCCTTGGGTCCCTACAAACAATCTCCTGTATGCATGAGGTCATAACCAGGGTGATGTGCAACAGGAAGGCAAAGGTGTGAAAACGTGTGATACTAAATCCCCCACATCCTCCTGTCTGTTGTGGATCAAAGAGTATCTCTGGTGAATGGATCTCTCTGTGGTTCCTGATTAAAGCGGTAGGTCTCCCTTGAAGCTGTGGCCAGACCAGACTCTCTGGCTCCTGCAAACCACATTCTCAAACCTTAAGAATGGGGTCCACCTGTGGGGTGGCCTACTGTAAACATGCAGTCCCGAACATGGCAGCTCATTGTCACAGATACTGAGGACGGGAGCTGGCTTCAGGTTGACACAGTTACATGTGAAAGGTTGTTGGGGTTTCCTGTCTCCTTTGTTAACCTCTGCAGCCAGGCCCCATGTGGGCCTGTTTGAAGTACCCACTAGTTAGTATGCTAATAGCTGCCACAAGCTGCAGTGCCCAAAAAAAGAGCAGTTGGCAGATTCATTGGAGCAATTTGTTAGTTAATCCGGCTGGCTATGGCGGGGGAAGGTTGGACCTCCCCCTTTCTGGAGATAATATAGTGTACTCCTGGCTGTCATATCCCAACTAAATATGACAGGCTAACTGTGTCTGTAGGCTGTGTCCACCCAGAGTACGCGGTCCATGCGTTTCTCTTGGTGTGAGCATAGGAAAATATGTGTAGATTGGCCGCACACATTTTCCTAAGGTTGGCCTACCATCACTTCATTTAATAACATTTTTCAAAAAAGCCCAGGCAAGCGCACACCCACCATGCAGATGGTTGAATTCCTCACAACCGGGCACACTCATTCTTGTTATCAATAGTTAACCGCTGAAACAAGGCATATGTGAGGCTATGTACTTTGTAACGATGAATTCTCTCCAGAATAGGGGGCTCGTGGGATGGAGAGTGTGTGTGTAATGACAATCACAGCTTTTTTACTCAAGGATTTTGGCATTACATGTTTGTCAAAGTTACTGGTTAAATTAACTCCTAAAGAAGACCAGTGCCCATTAAAGTACGTGTAGGTTTTGGCTCAAATGTTTTTGAAGGTAAATTGCTCTTCCGTAGAAGCCAAATTGAGTATCTGGGCATGTTTACCCCTTGTGGTCCGGGAAGAGGCAGCACACAGGCTGAATGTAGTGCAAAATGTGAAATAAGAGGTTGGATGGGAAAATGTATTGGAAAAAGGCAATTCTGAAATACATGATCCAAATAAAGTTTGTGAAATATGGCTAAATGGAGGTTACTCACATGGAAATTGGGAATGAAAAGGGGTATGTATGAGCAATGTCAGCTAAGGACATTCAGAAGGGAGAGGTTCTAGAATACAAGAAGGAGGATGGAGAGGAAGCGGTGTTGGGATTCAAGTGCAACGTCGCAACCGTGGAAAGGGGTTTAGGCTGTACAATTGTATTAGCAAAGAGAGCTGGTCATTAAGTGTTAGTATTTTGCCATTCGGTTTGGCAGTTCTGCACACATGTTATTTGTAGTTAAGCTTTCACACATTTTAGAAAGCATCACAAAGCCTTACACAATGAAAGAAGAAGCACCAATGTAAAAATGTTGCGCATTATAGGTAGAGGTTAGAGTTAGAGCATGCATAATAGATTTTGTAGGTAGCAGTAGTGATTGGTGTTGTGTTTGGGTTTTAACAAGCGTGCCTACCCATCAGAAAGCCCGCAGAGAGCTCTGACATGCCCAGTTCCGTCAGTAACTGCAGACCTGGAAAAGGAACCCCATGTAGGAGTGCAGATAGGAAAAAAAACATTTACATTTATGGATGACACAGGTGTCCCAGGTCCTGTATTAGGGAAGGACGGTATGCCTTGGCAGGTAAAGTAATGGGCATGCAGGGATTATTTGGAACTATTTTTTCAGTTCCTTTCACTGAAGATCCACAAACACGTGTACACACAGACAGAGAAATAGAATGGTGATATAGACCACACAATGGATTTTAAGGGAAGACTATCTGTTGGTGCCCCAGGGACACTTTCATATCCAGCACCTGACCCCGAGAACTATGCAGAGCACTCGGTAGATCTAGCATTGGATGGGGATGTTGATGTATGACCTGTACCCCAGAAGAATATGTCTAGCACTGGGAAAGCTTAGGTCATGTGTGTAAGGTGTGGGTGTGCAAGGATTATTCCTAAAAGGAATGGCAAGCAGTATAAGTTAATGAATTAACTAAAGGGGGGACAGTTGTTAGGAAAGTGTAATGTTCCAGCCATGGAAAGAGGTTTCGGCTGTATTGTATTAGCAAAGGGAGCTTGGTAATTTAGTGATAGTATTTTGCCGTTTCGGCTTGGCAGTTCTGCACACATGTAATTGGTAGTCAAGCTTTGAAACATTTTAGAAAGCATCACAAAGACTTACACAATGAAAGCAGAAGCAACAATGTAATAATGTTGCGTATTATAGGCAGAGGTTAGAGTTAGAGCATGCATAATAGGTTTTGTAGCTAGTAATAGCGATTGGGATTGTGTTTGGGTTGTAGCAAGCAGATGTTATATTAAAACCTTTGGTAGCAGCTGAAAAGGTAACTGAAGTGTGCAGTAGTGTGGTAGGGTAAAGTGTTGCAGTAATATGAGGGCAATGTGCCACATGAGGAAGCGTTCTGCCATTTTGGAGCCCGCACCCATTAGAAACTGTAGCCTTTGGTAGTTAGAGAGTTGGGCTGTTGTGTTGAGAGTTTGCTCTGCTCATTTAAATTAGAATGTATGCATCCTTCCCCTAGCAAATGATCAGATGACCAAGGTTAAGGAAGAAGAAGGGAGATGCGCAGCGCAGATAGCAAGCTAGTTGTGTCAGGTTGAACATTGCACAGAAGCTCGGAACGGAATGTTGATCTTAGGCGATTAGATTAGTGTTGCAGCTGTGAAGGACACATCTTATTTTATTTATTTATTGGATATTTGTAAGACACCTATAAAACAAATGGTGTTTTAAGGAGCCACAAGACTAAAAAAGGGCGGTACAAGGGAGAAAGATACAATAATGGTCCTAGTAGGCCTTGTGAAATTTGGATCATGCAAGTGCAGAACAAGAAGTGCGGGGGAGGGGCAAGGGGAGTGCTGGTCTGCGCAAAAACGAAGTGCTAAGGTGGGAAGGGAAAAGGGTGTCAAGGGTTTTGACCCATGTTGAATTATTAGGCCAGAACAAAACTAAATCAATAGATTGGGTAGATGTGGGGATGAGCTGTCGCAGCCCATCATTCTATCCCAGAACAAAACTAAATCAATAGACCGGGTAGATGTGGGGATGAGCTGTCGCCGCCCATCATTCTATCCCAGAACAAAACTAAATCAATAGATTGGGTAGATTTTGGGATTGAGCTGTCGCGCCCATCATTCTATCCCAGAATCAGGAGAACCGCGCAGTTTTGCGCACACCAAAATGGTCTTCTAACCTGCCACCCACCAGTGCAAGCGTGATGGACTGGAAGCGCCAGGGGTGAAAGGTGGTGCCAAAGGAAAAATAGAAGTGCCTGTTAGATCAAAAGCGCCTTGAAATCACTGCTGTTTCTCTGAAGTGCAAGCTCAAAATGTCCACTTCAATTTGTTCAAAATCCGTTTTTATTGATGTCAACAAGTTGCTAAAATCATGGGCACAAGACCACTCTAAAGATTCAACCTTCTTGAGGGGGGTTCCACATCACCACTCTACTGTAAGGATGCCCATCAAAACAATGGCAGCAAGGATTAGAGCTGTCAAGCAAAATCCTGTCAAATTCAACTCCTAAGAAAATAGCTTCAGTACCAGCTTTGGACACAAGCCAGCACTAGCGGTCTAAACTCTGACAGTATAACTTTACTTCAGGAGTTGCCAGCCTCCTGAGACAGCTGGAAACTTCAAAGCCTTTTTGGTTAATTAAGAATTTAAACACCTGCTGTTCCCTGAAGACAGGCTGATTCAATTAACATTGCAAGAGGCTGGGAAACCTTCTCACCTCAGAACTACACACAAGAAGCCAGGAGATCACATGGACATGCTAACCAAATGCAGAGTGGCCCCCTGGCCTGCTGACCTCAGCCGACACAATAGACTCTTGCAATTGAATGGGGTATGTTAATTTGGGTGTGGACGGTAAACAGAGCTCTGCCTGGCAGAAGAGACATGTGGTCCCTGACTCCCAAGTTTCTGGGGGCGGACCCAGACACTTTTTGTGAATTGAATTGAAGGCAAATATATGTTTTATAAAAACACTGTTAACTAATTGTAACCAGATGACAGAAATGTACAAATTTGGGATCTTTAAATTGACACATTCACTCCCAGTTCAAAACTAGGCTGGTCGCTCTGTGATGTTCTGAGCCAAAACCCCGCTAATTATTAATACTACAGACACTGTGTTTATGCTAGAGACCTAGTAAATTAATGGAATATGGGTAGAAAGGCGGTGTACATGAGTACCATTTTTGGTAAACGTCCAATATTGGTAAAGCATCTAAAAATGAAAATAAGTTGTCATTTTTGAATGCAAGCTCTTAGGAAGATCAGAGTTGAACAAGCATGGACCATAAGTAATCTGTAATATGTACATGTAATGTCAAACAGCTGTGTATCTGGGAAATATGTGTAGTTATGAAAAATGATTTCTAAGGTAAAAGCAAAGGGACGTTTCTTCAATAGATCGTAAATGGCTGACATCACTCTGACACACTATCCTTTCTCAAATCAGGGACCAAAGAATCCTTTGACCTATCAAATCTTGAGAGGGTTGGGCATGCAGAATTAGCCGACCCACCCACTTTCTAAATACATAAAAAGAGCCACTGGAAGCCAGATAGACTTTTCTTTTTCACTTTCTGTGGAGCATTTTGACAGACAACTTCACATCCAGACTTCAGACTTCACATCCAGAGATCCAGACTTCAAATCCATCAATCTCCACAGACCAGAAATTAACTCCAGAACTTGTAGCAGAGAGGCCTGAATCCAAAAGCTGAATCCTTTTTCAGCAGGCCTCCAAATCATTTACAAACGTTTCAACAGCCGGGCGAGCTGTTTGAATTTTTGCCAAGAACTTTTGCCAGAACCAGAGACCCAGAAGGCAGAATTATCCAGAGAGACCAGACCCAGACCAGATCGCTGTGCAGTGCTGAGAGCTGACCCAAATCGCTGTGCGCGGAACCAGTACCAGAGAACCGCAGCCAATCCTGACCCGATCCGTGACGAAGTCGCATTCCTGTCCAACATATAGTGTGAGTACTCAGCCAGGACTGCGCAAAAACCAATCTCTTAGTTTAAAATAATCGAATTCAAACTATTTTAACCTATTGAGAACTGCATCATAGAAATCGTGTCCTTTCCTTTTGATTCAAAGCTGGAAAATTGTCATCTGTCATTCTGAAACTGCAATTTCAATTCTGAAAATCTACCTCCACTAAATTGTCCGTATCTCTTGAACCGTTTGTGCTAGGAATTAAATGTAACTGTCATTTTAAAGCTAAGATTCTGGGCTTTCCAACAACGAACCCAGAACAAACGTTCATTATACTTTTTCCGTAATCGCGTTCGACGCACTCGGAAAAAAATTGCCGCGATTTGCGATTTGGCTCAATTTCTTCACTTGTCAAAATAGCAGCTCCTTGCTTTCCTTTGCTGAAATTCGTTTGCAACCTGACAATCATTCATAGAGCATTGCTAAAGTAATCCTGAACTAATTTAAAGTAGCTATCACTCACCCTGAACGTCCTATAGGGAATTAAAAGCAATTTGAGTATATTTTCACTTCATTGCATAACACCTTTAAAGTACTTTGCCTGTGTTTAAAATCATCCCTGTTGATCTAAGCTTGCTAGGGGGGAACTGAATTGGGATTGTACTGTGATTGTATTCCTGAAGAACTGTGTGTGTAACTTCCACCTCCTTACATTGCATAGAGGGGGGGTGAATTGCCAAAAGGGGAAAAGTGACTATATTATGTTTTGCTGAAATCATATCAAGTTTATTCCTGTGTTGCTTTTATTCATCTTTGCATCTCCTTGAAACCATAAAGCATTCTCTGATACCTTATTCCTCTGTTCCTAGTCATAAGTCACCAGAACTGTGCTTTTGTAGGATTACCTATTGCTGATTACTGCTCATATTCACCAGGGTGATATCAATTATTAATTTATTATAAAAGTGCGATATATATATATATATATATATATATATATATATATATATATATATATATATATATATATTGTTTAATTCTCAAATAAACCTTTTAAATTTGCAAAACAAACTTACTTCTTGGCTCAGTAGGGTCAGGGGGAATCTAAGAGAGGGGTGTTATATAAGGGTTGTCATCCAGAGTACACGAACTGGACATAAAAATATATAAATAAGGGCTTCCCTTGAGCAATCCCAGACAAGGCACTGACTTAGTGGGACTGCTTGATTGGAGTCATTAACAAGGGTGAGGGGCGAAGTGCAAGTAAGTACTAAGGGGAGGCCAGAGGGCAAGTGCCAGGGAATGCAGGTAAGTGCAGGGAAAGTGGGTGGACAGAGCGGGGGGGCTGGAGCCCTGCAGTACTCAGAGGGAACCGGGCAGCCCATCACTGAGGCAGAAGAATGTGTTAGCAGGGGAGTGGGAGAGTGAAGGAGAAAAAGTAAAGGAGGGTCTTGAGGAGCTTCCGGAACTGAAGGAGATCCGACTCAAGCCTAAGAGGGGCAAGGAAACCATTTCAGAGGGAGGCTCCTTCGGAGGAGAGACATCTACTCCCTACGCTTTGCTTAGAGAAGCGTCTGACTTGCAGAGAGTTGGCGATAGCAGACAGAAGGGCTCTAGCAGTGCAGTATTTAGGGAGAACAGGGCCTTATGAGAACAGGGCCTGGTATTGGGTACTGCCAGGTGGTTGAGCTAGGTTTCGAGCAATAGTGCCCTCCTTGAAAAGCAGCCGGTCCATTTGAACTACAGGTGTCTGAGCACTCACAGCAAATAAATATGAGAAATCCATCTGCAAGATTGTTGCCTGCACTGTGTTTTTATAGAGCACCTAGTTCCTGAGACAGATAGAGTAGGAACCCTGCTAGGGGTGCAGCGTGTTCTCAAACAGGAGTGGCAAGAGGTGATGCCAAAGGAATACAGCTGCAAGGTCAGAGAAACCATTCATCCGGAAGTGCTAAAATTGACTGGTCTCATGAGGAAGCCATTGTATTACCAGGCGGGATTGACCTCATTATTCACACTAGCTCCCTGAAGGGACCTCTCGGGGGAATGCACATCATGAATTGTCCAAAGTTGTCTTGACCAATAAGGACCTGAGTATAATGAACCAATCACATCACAGTGTTTTCTACTGACTGCACAATTATGTTATCTTGTAAGGGGTTGTATCTAGATATGCATGACCAACGGGGAAATGAACTATAGGGGATGTTTATATTTTTGTATAGGTGTTAGCAAATGGGGAATGTGGGATTATGTTCTATCTGATATATTTTTTCTTATGCTAATGTGCGATTTGCTGCTATAAAATATGTAACTTAGAATAGGCATGTTGAGCCTGATCTCAGTTTTCAGTTCTACCGGGCTGACTGATACTCCAGGCCATATTTGCATGTAATAAAACTTTTGTTTTTCTTGAAAGCCGTTTACTCGTTATAAACCCCCTTTGGAGTGATATTTTATTGAGTGTTTTTTGGGTCTGCCCTATAGTGGGCAGGAAGCTGTGAATAGACCTTGAGCACAAGAACAAGCAATAGTGCTTGTGGTTTAAATGTATCACTACATAATACTGAATCCCATTACTGCGAGGTAGAAACACTTGTATGCAAAAGAACCATTTCCCCCAAATAAATAGATGGCAGGGTTAGGTAGGGGTATTTAATGAAGTGGGGGATGTAGGAGGGGCTGCAGGGGTCTCCTGCGCATTAAAAATACCAAAAAGGTGTTGTTTTACATGCAAGGTTTTCGATCTTGCAGCAGAAAATTCAGCATTTTAACGTAAATTCGGTTTAAATAGGGAAAAGTACCTGCAGCAACCGGGCAAACCAGTGTAAGGCCTTAAAGTAAGGGCAGCCCACAATATACTAATGAAACTATGCAAATGGGCTTTCAATGATGGTGAAGTCAATGACGAAACAGATGCATTGGTGGATTGTGGTGCTGCAGTGCCTCTAGAAACTACTGAATTCCTGAAAGAGAAATATTACAAGTATGAAATGCAAGAATTGGGTGGTGATGCCATTCCCTATTCTATGAAGAAAATGAATATAATGTGGTAATTAGGGAGAATACAACTGTGCATGTCTGCGAGAGGAGGATCAAATAGGCGTAGATATGATGAGAGAAGACAGGCTCCTTATGTTGGGCATCGCTAACATACGTCAACAGACAAGGGCCCTCATTACGACCTCGGCGGTAGCGGCTGCCGCCGAAAATCACGTCCGGGTCCACAGAATGAGGAATTGCAGGGCCATTCCGAGTTCGGAAGGCCTGGTAATTCCTCCCTCCAAGGACCCGGACCCGGTCCTTCCCCATTCTCCTTTCAGCCCACATAGGGCTGAATGGGAATGGGAGAGGGAGCAAACAACAGGCCATTACGAGTTGGCCCGTTGTTTGCTCCCTCCTCCCCTTGCGGGACCCGGTAAGCATACTTCCTGGGTCCCGCGAGGGGACCTCGTAATGAGGCGGTATGGGGTAAACGGCACCGGCACCTTTCACGGCGCCGTTTACCCTGTACCATCAGGGTCGTAATGAGGCCCAAGGGAATTGTGACATTGATGTTGATGTGTCCAGCCATAGGGAGTGTGAGGAGTGCAAAGAGTTAACAATCACCACCAATTTGGTAGTATGGCAGGAACAGTTTCTCGCGTTTTGGGTACAATGCACATTACATTTTGGGAGTACAAAGGATTGTACAGAGCTACACTTTCCGCCAAGATTCCAAAACACATGAAACCACACAGTGTGCCTCAGAAAAGTGTTATGCAATTTATGGACAAAACTAAGGAATTGTCGGCGAAGGGGGTTAATTTTTAAAGCAGAAGAGAAGGTGCAATTTTTGCACTGAATAAAATGAATTTTGTTATGTAACTTTATTATTATAATTATTCTATGTAGAACCATATATGTAATTCTAGTTATTGTAATTGTCTGGTTTATTATTTATGTTAATTTTATTTATTTTGTCTAAATTGCTCCTTTGTAATAATTTATTTTTTGGTTATGTGTAGGGCGTTTTACTTATTTTATTATGTGTTTTGGTGTTTCATGAATGTCCTCTGAACAGACATATATTTGAATGACTGAGCTGAACAGTATTAACCCCCACCGCACCGTGAGTTGCACCTTGCCAAATCATGGTTTCTGTGCTTGCCCTTTACATAAAGACAGTCAGCAATATGCTAACTTTGGGAGGGAAGAAGCAATATTTTTCTGAAGAGTATTGACATGGGGGGTCCAGAGACGTATCATAGAGTAATTAACAGAATTTTAAAAAATGTGGTTCTGTACGTGCGTGATTTTTTGATTTGCAGAAAT
The DNA here is from genome assembly GCF_040938575.1 of Ambystoma mexicanum. Lineage (NCBI taxonomy): Eukaryota > Metazoa > Chordata > Amphibia > Caudata > Ambystomatidae > Ambystoma > Ambystoma mexicanum. The sequence goes on from NC_090923.1 coordinate 980,813,820, forward strand.
AATGGGAAGGAACTGATGACTATTTGAAGCAGAGGCGTTTCTGGGGGTGGGGGCTGAGGGGGATATAGCCCCGGGCTTTCGGTTGTAGCCCTAGATAGAAGCTCAGGTAATACAACCAAAATGCTTGAAGGAAGTGTTCACAAGAATACAGGGAGGAGAGGTGAAAGTGAAGACAGCAAAAGTACAATCGAAGAAGGAAGAGGTAACATGTTTGCTCATGTGTCTATCCACAAAGCGTAAAAACATTGATAAAGACAGACTTGGTGGATTCCCAAAACGTTGTAATTGGTTACTTATAATGCACTTAATACCCAGACGTTTCGAAGCGCGAACCTGTGTTTCTCGATGTTGTTTTACTTCCAAGACTAGTACGCTGCCCCTGAGCTATCCTCCCAAGACCCACAAATAATTTGAGTCAGCATTGGCATTTTATAGCTTTCCAGGTACATTCATCCCTTTGCAGAGCTGGCAAAGCTTTTATGAGATTGCAGAAAACAGTAAGAATCCCAATGGTGAAGAAACATTCACAGGTGTTGGGAAATGGTAACAGTCTTTGTGCACAGCACTAAATATTGTGACACCTTCACCAGACGTGGTATTTCAGGGTATCAGTCCCTTAGTACCAGACAATACCATGGAGGCGGTGTTGACACCATTGTATGGCACTAAGCACAGGTTGGTAGCATTTAATTCACCAATGTTTTGGGATAAACTACCTATTACAGGACAATCTTGACAGTGTATTGGGCACTGGGTAAGATTAAATATTGACTTGGAGGTCAAACAGTGATCATTAAATGAAAGCACACACCAATGAAAGTATTATTCTCTCCAAACATGCATGTCGATAATGTGCGCCTTACGTACACAGGGAGGTAGGTTGCTAGCAACTTCGTCATTGTTGGATTTGGAAGTGCAGGATTATGGAAACGCTAAAGCTGGAATAACGGAAGTGGGAGTGCCGGACGAGTTGTATGTAAGTGACATTACACTTACAGAAACGTACACAATTCGAGCTTGCCCCACAGGCAAGATTGCCTGATTCCACTGCTGTTTACATTTCCGTTGGCAACTCTCACGTGGTTGGGGGCAGAGTGGAACCTAGAGTGTGAGCAGTAAGCAGCCCTTCACAGTATTGCGTCACTTTTGAGATGAATTCGGCAGGACACAATGCACAATCTGCAAAGGTACCAGCAGTTTGCACAGCAAGTTCCACCAACATCCCCTTGACTGTAGCTTCCTATTTCGTGTATTCAATGTTGACAATCTATGGGGATTAAATCAACAGTCGAGCGGTAAAGATGGATCAGAACTTACCCTGTATTTGTTGTGGAAACACGTTGAAAAGTCAAGGATTAGAAGAGAGTGTGCGTTCTAAATGCAGAATTAGGTAGGAAAGACATTACTAAGCGCCACATCAAGAAGGCAGTCGCTGGAGTGCAAGGGGATGCATTACCCAGATGGCAGTCTATGCTTGCATAGCTGGCCTACACTTTTATTCAGAATTGAATGAATATGCAGCAGATCATGATAAGAATGACTATTTTGAGATGATGAACTGGATGTAAGCTCATCATTCAGTCAGACCACAGGTTATATGAGCTTCGCAGCAGGAAGACGTTGTCCTTACATCTTGCAAGGAGTTGGTGACAAAGGGATGCGTTTTATGCAAGAAGGTGAACAACAGATGGGTTCCAGCGATTCCTGAAAAGATCAGGAAAGATATTTTTATATTGGACTCACGGTTTCAGGGCACAGGAGAATGAGAACAAACGCTGGGACAGGTTACAGCGCACAGGATGGTGACAAGCAATAAGAACAGATGGGGAGGAATGGGTATCGAGTTGTCAGGTTTTGTGGAAACATAACAGACCAGCCAGGCGTAATGTAATGTACGTTTTCTTGTACAGCACCCCTGTGCCACGGTCCTGTAAGAAGGATGGGGAGTGGGGTTTATTGGTGGGACAGTAGGAGAGGTGGATGCAAAAGCATTGGCAATAATGTGGCGTTAAACCCAAGGGCAGGAACAGGGGTAAGGGTCTGGCAGCCCAGGTTAACGGGCCGTTGTATGAAGGAAAATCCTTTACAAAGATGACTGTGGAGCCCCTCTTCCCTTTCCATGGCAGCCTGCAGGAGGCAAGAAGTGGGTGCCAAAATAAGGTAAGTGGGGGGGGGGCGGGAGGGTGAAAAATAAGGGGGACGAAGGGTCGTGGAGGATGCCAGGATGCTAATGGATGCAGATTTGAAGTAGCTGGTTCTTGTGGGTCACTCCGCTTTCTATGGGTTTGGCAGAGAATCGTGGGAGCATGTTATCCGTAGGGAAGAGCCCAAGATGTGATATTCTACAGTGCTTTGGTTCTGGTTAGCTGTTGATGTCAGAGAGATGTGCTAAAGGCCAGGCCTGTGGCAGCCATCTGTAGGGATTTGTGTGTGTAGTATAAGGGGATGAATCCGGAACGAACTGACACACCTTTCTTTGGTCCTATTCTGAAAGGTTTAAGAAAAAATATCCTATGCCACTACTTATGGCCTGTACTTTAATGACTGTTATTGATGCCAAGAAGAATTTGCTTTCTTTGTCAGATATGAGTTTTGTTCATATGTCATATACTTATATCAAGAAAGCTTTGTTTTTAAGGAGAATGTACTTTTTAAGCATTTGTATTTATAACACATTTTTTCTATTTGTCAAATTGCAATTTTATGTCTATTTTAGGATGATTTTTTAACCATCAAAATAAAGTTTAGCGTATTGTGTAGTATAGGGTGGTAGGATATTTAAGATAGGAGTCAATTAGTGTGGATGAGGTGAGTAGGCCTTACAAGGCAAAATAATCTGCAACCCTGCACTCCTACCCCTGGACATCTGCAGACATGTCTCATTTCTAAAGCTCATATTGGCGCCTGTCAATCCCACTTTCTCTCTTTCTCAATCCCTTTCTCAATCCCACCTTACCCCTCCCCCTCTACTTTCCCCTCTCCTTGCATCTCTCCCTCCCTTTGTCCCTCTCCTTGTCCCTTCTCCTCTCCTTGTCCCTTCTCCTCTCCTTGTCCCTTCTCCTCTCCTTGTCCCTCCCCCTCTCCTTGTCCCTCCCCCTCTCCTTGTCCCTCCCCCTCCCCTTGTCCCTCCACCTCCCCTTGTCCCTCCACCTCCGTGTCCCCCCTCCCCTTGTCCCCCCTCCCTTCATCCCTCCTCCTCCCCTTGCCCCTCTCCCTCCCTGTGCCTCACCTCCTCTCCCCTCCCTCTGTCCCCCAGCGCACTCTCTCTTTTCAGATCAAGGGTTGCATGAAATTCAGGCAACACAGTCACCCATTTCAGATTCCTTAGTGTGTTGGTTGGCAGGCTGAGAGATGCCTAAAAACTCACTCTAACATGCTGAAGTGCTATGCTCAGTGGCCTGATGAGGGTTTTGTCCATTGAGGGAAGAGCTAGCCCAGGCAAGACCAGTAATTTGTCAGGCATTTGTCAGGCATTGATCACGGCAGGGGTCAGTAACCCAGATAATTTCTCTCAGGAGTTTACCCTGCTGTCTCCCACAATCCCCAAACCCTGCTTACACAGTCCAAAATTAAACCCCCACCTCCAACTGCCACAACACACCAGGTTTCATGCAGCACCAGGCTCCCAGTATCAGAGTGATGCTTCAAACCTCAAGGGGTACTTGGTGGTGAAATAGGAAGGCTACATTAATTAAGGAAAAGTGGCCAACTGCCATTTGATAACATCTTAAAATGTAATGTATCGGTCTGTTACCATAGACACCACACAGCTTCAAGTATGTAATAGTGGATGCCTTCTGTAGATGATCAGCAGCATTTCCTCCTATACATTGTTTTGAATTGACAATCTTTAAACATCTATTAACACCCATGAGAGTGACGTCCTCCAATCAGGAGGCTTGGAATATGGGTTAATAATGGCTAGTAAAGGCATGTGTTCCAATCCTCCCTCCAGTATCACTTCCCCGTGCCCCAAGCCCTTTTCTACACTTCCCCATGGACATCATCCCCTGTCCTCTAAAATCTACCTCTGCCCTCCTTAAACTCCCATCCACCCCACTCGTCCCTCTTACCTGTATGCCTGTTCCTCCGACTCCGGGTTACCGTCCCTGATGATCGTTGCCACACAAGAAGAAATGCAACATTGCCCCTTTTCTATTTTTAGGATGCCCATGTTAGTTTGCAAGAAATCAGTCATGCCTGATATGCTCATGTCGACTTTCTTTTTAAAAAAACAACATTGGCACCCAGGCATGAAATACCTGTTTAGCAGGTGGGCTTTGGTGACTTTGGTGATGCCTGAACTCTCATCAATTTCTGTAATCACTGTAGGGTACAGTTTTTGTTTCGACCCATTCATTTTTCGAGCTACAGAGCTAATGAAATAGAAATGCTCTGGCCTCGGCATCTTCCTATATTTCAGCCTGAAGTCCTTTACTTGACAATGTTGCCGACTTTGAAAAAGCCTTTCTGGATGTTTCCAATCCCCTAACAACGTGGCTATTGCTGAAAACCTACTACTGGACATAGGATAAGGCCACACAGAATATAGCATTGCACAGCAGTAGGTTTCGTCAGTTAGCCAGTGAATGACAATGGCCAGAAGAATCCCAGAAGGCCCTGTTTAGAAGCAGCTTGAGGGAAGAACTCAAGGACATACTTGTCCATGTTCCAGAACCAGAGACTATTCAGCCGCTAATGGATTTATTGGTACTCGTTGATTACAGACTCAAGGAAAGGCATTTGTCAAGATTCCTTTCGGTCCGTCCAAATCACTGCTCAGGCATCGCGGTTTCCTTCCCTATTGCAGTTATGTGCTGTTCGGGCTCCATTATCAGAAGTTGAGAAGAGAAGACAGGCCAATAAATTATGTTTGTAATGTGGAGATGATACACGTTTTCTGAGGGGCTGCCAGTACGACCAATGAAGTCTGGGTGAAACTAGTGGGCTCATTGTCAGATAGGAAGGAAACACTGAACCCAGTACCTTCACCTCCCCTTCCTAACAACGCTGATCGAGCTATGCCACCCGACGCTTTGTTTGTTTTATGGGTAACTGTGTCTTGGAATGGAAGGTCTCCGCCGCTACATACTATGGCGTTAGTGGATTTGGGTGCTTCAGGAAACTATATTTATGACAAGTTTTGTGAGAAGAATGATATCCCAATCCAACGTAAAAGACTAAGCACTTTGGTGGAAGGGATCGATGGGACCCCGTTGGCCTCGGACCCCATAACCCAGAAAGCGGAACCCTTTACCATTGTTGTCGATCGACATCAAGAAACCACAGCCTTGGATGTTATTCAGTCGCCTACCCATTCTCTCAAATTGGGACTTCCATGGCTGGTCTTCCACAACCCGTACATCAACTGGGCAACTCAAACCATGATCTTCGGATCCGACAGATGTACCACAGAGTGTTGTGTCCCGTCTAGTTCACCCGTGGTGCCATTTACTTTTGTTGGAAATATTCCCAATCACAAATGTGTTGTGGTACTTCATGTCCTTCTGAATACGCCTTGTTTGACAAGGTGTTTTCAGGCCCTGAGCATATACTACTCCCGCCACCAAGACATTTTTATTGTGAAATCTGATTACACCCTCATCAGCCCTTGCTCATGGGCGAGTATACTCTGTTACCACTCAGGAACATGAGTAACTACAGGAATTACATCCAGAATTGCCTTGTTAAAGGATACATACAACCATCCCGGTTGCCTACAAAGGCACAATTGTTTTTATCCCCACAAAAGAAGGCACGTTGATGACAGAACAGGTTCCCAATGCTCCTAATTCAGCATATTTTGGAATCATTACACAAGGCTCGTGTATTCACCAATATCAACCTGCGTGGGGCCTATCATTTGGTGCGCATCAAGACAGGGGATGAGTGGAAAACTGCTTTTAAGTCACCTCTGGGGCATTATGAATATAAGGTCATGCCTTTTGGGTTATGTAATGCCCCAGCGGTCTTCCAACATTTTATGTATTCAATATTTTCAGACTTGTTGGGAATAAATACGTGGATATACCTGGATGCCATCTTGATCTTTTCTGCCTCTTTGAAAGAAGCATGTAGCCCATCTTTCTGAGGTCCTCAGACGACTGCTGGAAAACCATTTGTATGACAAGGAGGAAAAATATGAATTCCATAAAGAGAAAGTCGAGCGCCTAGTGTACGTCATTATCCCAGAAGGGAATCACATGGACCCTAAGAAAATCAAGACGACACAAGAATGGACTAGTCCTCGTGGCGTTAAAGCTGTCCAACGGTTTCTGGGATTTAGAAATTGCTATCGTAGGTTTATCCCTGACTTTGCCCAACATACTTGTTCCATCACTCAGCTTCTATGTAAGGGTTAGACTTTTTGGTGGACAGATCAGGCTGAACGATCTTTTGTCGACATAAAGAACACATTTCTAAAAGCACAGATTTTACAACATCCCAACAAAGGCTATCTCATTGTGAAAGCTGATGCTTTCGTTTTTGCGATCCGTACTGTATTATTGAAACATAATCCTTCGACTGGTTGTGAACATCCCGTTGCTTACTTCTCCAGACAACTCACCTCCAGTGAGCAGAATTACACCATCATCAAAAAAATAACTGTTGACCATCAAAGACAGCTTCTTGGAATGGAGACGCCACTTAGTGTCAGTTTTCTGTGGAGGCTTGCACAGATCACAGAAACCTGCAGTGTCTCCGCTCTTTGGCATATACCAATAATCGTCAAGCCTGATGGGGCCTATTCTTTTCACAATTCGATTTCAATATCACTTACATACCAAGAACCCAAAATATCAAAGTCGATGCCTTGTCACTTTCCTCGGATGGTGGTTCCGTTTGTCCAGCTGTTCCCTTTCTATTGTTACCTACCAAACACTTCCTGTTGGCTACACAGTAATTCCTTGAGTTAGTAAAGGAAGCACAAGCCACTGATCCATATACATGGCTATGCGCGTTATAAATACCATATCATATCATATCATGCTCAAAAGAACTAGACATTTCAGTAGCCAGGAGGGTGTTGGATTCTGTGATGGAAAACTCTATTTACCTACAACCACCTTCCAAGAATTAATCCCACAAGGATATCATGATTCTCGTTGAGCAGGCCATCTAGATCAGTCCTCCACATTCGATTTGGTCTCTCAACAGTTCTGGTGGCCTGACATGAAAACTGACATGTACACTTATGTCGCCACTTGTCCTACATGCAACATGCAGAAACCCTCTCATTGTAATGCCGCAGGTCTACTACTCTCCCTGGAGGTACCCCCATAACCATGGCATACTATAGCAATAGAGTTTATCGCTGAACTACCCATTTTGAGAGGATATACCTGCATTCTTGTAACCGTGGATTGCTTTAGTAAATTGGCCCATTTAATTCCATTCCAGAGTCTCCCTACTGCTTCGCAGACAGCTTCAGTGTTTCTTCATGACATATATCGACTCCTTGGTCTCCCTGAAAAAATCATCACAGACCGTGGCCAACAGTTTGTGCCCCATTTTTGGGCTGCCATTTGCCAGTTTTCTGGGAATCCACAAGGCCCGTAGCTCAGGGTACCACCTTCAACCTAACAGGCAGACTGAACTGACCAATCAAATGCTAGAAATGTATGTACATTGTTTCACATAAGCCGTTCAAAATGACTGGGCCAACTATCTGTATACCGCAGAAGTGGCGTATAACAACGCCAAACACTTGGATATTCAATGCAGTCCATACTACTGCACCTTTGGTAAACATCCAAAGATTCTGCCTATGTCTTCCATCACCAGGACATCAGTCCCTAATGTGGATGCATTGGTCAAAGAATTGCATATGACACACAGGACGGCCACGGCTATAATAAGCAAAGCTAAGCTTCTTCAGTAACAACAAGAAACCCAGCAGCGGATTATCAAATTGGTGATAATGCAAGGCTCTATACCAATACCAACACTTGTTTATAGGCACGTTATAAATGCCATATCATATCATATCATATCATATGAAAGACCTCCCTCTGCATAATTGTCCATGGAAGTTTGCCCCCCGCTTCATTGGACCCTTTGACATTGTGAAGAAAATATTACCAGTTGCCTTCAGCTACCGGCCACCTGGCGTATCCAATCTGTTTTCAATGTGTCCCTGTGAAGCCTTATACACCTGATGCCTTCCACCACTCCAGTCCTTGCCATGGTCCCATCCTTGTTGACAGGGAACCTGAATACAAAGTCGAAGCTATCTGTGATGCACTCCTTAGTCGGGGTCACTTACAATACCTTGTTCAATGGAAGGGATATACCCTTGAGGACCACATGGGGGAACCAGCTGGTGAGGTGTTTGCTCCTCGGCTTCTTTGTCAGTTTTATTGCTGCTTTCCCTGGAAGCCTGGTGCCGCTCCTGTCCTGGGGAAGGGGCAGAGTGTTACATGCTCGCCTGGTCCTCAGCCCATTAGACTGGGCTTGAGGGCCTGGCGGCTGTATTCCCGCTGTGGTTGCCTTGCAGAACGCCCCGGCTGTGGTTACTTTCCGCTGTGCCCACCCCACGCTCCTGTTTACCTCTCTAAAGGGAGTTCCATTGCTCTGGAATCTGCTGGCAAGGATGTCGGTGCTTTGGAGACCCTGTACCACGGAACGTTGCCCGTCTATGATGACAACGCAGCATCTTTCACCAACACTGTGCATCATTCCATGCCTAATTGTCAGTTTGCCAGGCAACCCACTAACAACAGCCTTGTTCCCGTTTCTTAGTGGTAAATGGCAGGCAGCCATAATGCTCATGGCGTCTCAACTTCCTTGGTGTCTCGCTCCTGAGCTCCACTCTCTTTCTGTTCTACGTTCACCTTCTCTGGGTGATTCTGCTCTTGCCTCTGTCCAGCATCTTTGCTCCTTCTGTCCCGCTCTTATTCTCCCCTTGTTTCTTCTGCCTTGCTCCCTTCTGGCCTTGTCCTCATTTTGCCTGACTTACCTTTGTAGCCTGTTGTTGGAATTACTTACTGTGGTACCCCGCACTGTCCGTGTACTACGTTGTTCTGGGGTACTCACCCGTGGTACAGGGAGAATTACCCTTGTTGGCCTCCAAGCTTTTTTCCTATCAGACGGTAGGCAGAGGGCGGCATTCCTTTGTCGCTCATATCTCCCGCCTGTATTGGTTCTCGCTGTGGCGCTTCAAGACAAGAGGATCACCAGATTGGGCGTGGGCCAGCGCTCAACAATCCTTGACACGGTGTTTAAACAGATGTTTAAGGTAGCAGCAGAGCTGAATAATAGATTGACTGCCTGATAACTTACAGAATTTGGAATAAAATGAGGAGATTGACGGCAGGAAGAATGGATCTTAGTCTTGGGGAATGAGGCAAGGACTATTTTGGTCCATTGACCAACTGGTGCATGCTGATGTTGACTTACTGTCAACAGTCGTGGTTTAGCGTTGTTCAATTGGCCATGCATGTTCCACCATGATCGTATCAACTAGTGCTAGAAACTGGGATAAGGCATTTGGGCACATGGGATGACACTATCAGAAGATTCATTAAGTTATGTTATGGGGTGTTTACCCATTAAAGTATTATTTTTTTTTAAAGAGAGTTATAAATAAATGGCACATACTTATTCAAATTAATCTCAAACGTACAGTAATGAATATACAAAATACACAAGGTATACTGTACCATAATCATGATATTTCCTAATATTAAGAGCAACATGTCAGAAAGATATTGGAGCCCAAGATCCAGATATCAAATAGTCCACTAATAAGTAAGGGCTAGATTCTCAAAAAGTTGCGCAAATTTAAGGAGTACAGAGAATGCGTTCGTTTAATTTGCTCTATTTTTAGAAATGTTCAGTGCACCTTATTCTCCAGGGTGCCCTGGTCATTTCAGGAGGGGTTGGGGTGTGGCGCAAAGATGTGCTGTCCAGCCCCCTTGCCTACATTAGTGTCGGGTCCCAACACCCATGTATGGCAGGTTCCCAGCAAGCAGACGGCTGCAGGGAGAGCGTTTCGGTGAAATGCAAATAAAATAAAATAAATGGCAATGCCTGCTTGGGGAACGGAAATGCAAGTGTGGCCGCCGCAGTTTAAACCGCAGCTGACACATTTTAACTTATGGCCCTCATAAAAGCGCATCCCGTTTATGAATTTGGGATTCCCTTTTAAATGCACAGAAACCCCCCCTGATATGCATAAATATGCAAAGGGGTGAACACGTGCATCTGAATTTGTGTATCCAAGATGCACGATGCGCTCATGCAGATGCCCTTTGAGAATGGCCCTGCTTCTTTTTTGGCGCCAGGGAGGTTGAGATGCACTAACGCATCTCACCCCTTGCGCCAAAAAAAGGTCTGAGGATCTGACTCATAGAATCTGGTCTTCATAGATGAAAATTAGCAGATCAAAGTGCAGACACTATAATCCATCTTGGAATTCTTGGACTAGATTTGCGATTTGAAGGAAAACAATATATGCATTCCCGTGGCAACTTTAGATGGACAAAAAGGTCAATTACAATCATGAAGACTTTTAGCAGCCAGGCACAATCACTGTAGTAATGGGAAGACAATTTCCATAAAAAGTTGCTGCTTTAGAAACGGGGTCCTTTAAAGCTAAGGTTGTAAACAATATAGAGGGGTTATTATATTATCGCCCAATAATTGGTGGGTTTGGCAAATTCGGAAAGCCCTCTATCGAATATGCTTTACAGTCATATTCTCACTTTTGTTTAGATTAGCGAGAATTTCAATACAGATGTGAATGTCAGCTTTTTGATTAAGTGAGGCCTTAGAATTAGTCTTAAGACTAAATAGTAGCTGCACAGAGAGTATTTCCCACTGTCTGTCTATCTCAGGCCCAGCATATTGTGGGTTGCACATATGGGGACAGGAGAAGTAAGCCCCCAAAAGACCACTACACAATCAGTTTTCTTATCGTTAGGGCTTCCTCCATCTTCAAATCCCCCAAATGCCTGGTCATTACAATGCTGCAGACTTTAAATTTGCCTCAAAATTCTAGGGACTATCCCACTGGCTGAGCACGATAATGTTTGCAAAACCTAAAAAATGGCCCCACAGGCTTGTTATAACCTCAGTATCTGTCTACGTTTGTGCTTCTGCCTTGTTCAATTAAAAAAAACCTAACACCAGGGTAATCATAAAACAAAACATTGTTCATTACTTCTCATTTAGTTTTAAACTGAAAGGTGGAATTTAGTATGTTCCTATTAGCAAAGATCAATATGGCAGATTTTAGGATCAAAGCAATCCACAGAATCCGTGTAAGCTGTAATTGGTCTCGGAAGTGACCAAGGACTCTAAGTCAACAGCACAGTGTCGTCTGTGTATACTAGGACTAGGGGAAGTGCCAATTTAAGGCACCACACTATTAAAGTCACACACAGTCTTCAGAAACAAATTGGTAAACATCTAAAAAAGACTAATTAGGTAGGGGCAAGGAAGTTAGTTTCTTTAACCAAAAGTAATCGTGATAATACCATTTTGTCAAATAATTTCAAGGAACTTTTTAACAGTGTGCTGGTCTGTAGCTAGAAGGGAGCAAGGTGTCAATGTTTACATGAATTGGAAATATTACTGTCATCCACCATTATATTAAACTAATTACAAAGCATGGGAAGCCTAAAATGTGGATTCACTTTAAACAAATCTGCAGGAGCACCGTCTGTTCCCAGACTCTAATTACATTTAGAGGAATTCAGCACTGCTCCCATCTCCTCAAGTGTAATAGGATTAGGTGGAGAATTACAATTAGTATCAAGAACAGCTCCAACGGACTGACATGATTAGATTGAACTAATTAAGTATTATGGTTACTCGAATAAAGATGAGAGAAACAGCCTATCCAACTGAAGGCTAAGACATTTGCTTAAATGTGAGCTTTTCCCGCTGCTTTTGAGCAATTGGGCTATGAGTTCCCAGCATCGTTAATTTGTGGATACCAGCGGCACCAATCAGTTCCTCCTAAGCTATGTCAGCAAGTTGTTATTTGCGTCAGGGTAGGCGGTCTTTGTATCATTTCCTTAACTCATATAGGTGCTAGCCATTCAATTTAGCCTTACAAGCATCATCAAACCAACCAGCCATGGAGAGTGAACTAGGAGTGTCAACAAATCTATTAGCAATCTCATTAGTTTGCAGCATTTAGTTAGAAAAATGTTTTAACAGCTGTGCAGAATAAGCTGGACAGGAAAGAGAAGAGGTAATCATCCTGAGGCACATGGGTAAATTAGTAATGACTAGATCATGATCATGTTTCCCATCGTACATACTTTCTATCACCTGATGCAGAACCTTCTGGGAAAAGAATGCTGCAGTTAGTCGACCAAGAGCAGAATGATCACTTTCGGCTCATGGAACCCTCATGAAGTCCTTGATGCACTTCGGTGGGAAATTGAATACTAAATTAATCAATGGTTAATAACAAACGGTGGACACAAAAAGTAAAATTTCCTAGTGTGTCAGGTACAAACTGAACTGTTTTCATTCCCCCATTGCATCATATACCACCAAAAATCCCCATGACCATCTAACATAACTGGGAATTGTACCCCATATTCGAAATCATTGCCAGAGTAAAATAATGAGTCACGAGGACCAGACCCAATTTTAAGATTTAAATCACCAACCATGATTAATAATGCAGAATCATTTATGTGCATTTCCAGAATATCTCCAAATTCATTAAGTAAAATTCCCGGCCAGGAAAATCAATGTAAAATTGCTGTCAATGTAAGTTGTGCCCCAAGATTTGTGTAGCAAAATATTATAATAATGATTATCGTCAAGTTTATTTTGAAATACCATAAAACCTAAACGTATAAACATGTACATATGCAAATACATTTCAAATTGAATTTCAATGAGTTAAAAATATATGCTCACCACAGCACAAGGCATATGCATATACAATTCAGGTTTATATCACCAGAATCCCTACTGGATTTGATGGGGTATCAAAATGTATGTACCCTTCCATTGTTCAAATATGTAAAGGATCACTCATACCAGTCACTCTTGGAGGATATGTGGTTACATCCCTCTCTGATCTCCAAGAAAAGCAGGCAACTGTCATTGATGTGCATGAAGAGTGGTCAATAGGGAAGAGCATTGACAATTATCTGGAACGATCAACAGGCTATGTTTACCTAGGAATGATACAAGAGAGATGCATGGAAGCGTATTTGCACCTAATAAATAATTAATATATAAGGTCCTTATATATAAAATTCCACTTGGGCATTCTGCCAATTGCTTCATTCAAGTCTTGATGGAATAGGGACCAGCCAGACCGGTGTCCTTCTTGTTATGAAGCGGCTGACAGTTTACAATACTTTCTTTTTCTGTGCCCAATGTAAAAAGGAGCAAGTAACATTAATTTAAACCCTGCCTCAACAATAGAGGAATACAGTCCCTAAATGAGGCAGAAGTTGTCTGCAATCTCAAGATCTTGATATCATTTTTGCAGCCTCCACCTTTTTGGTTCAGACATGGAGGTTGAAAAGTAGGATTTTAGCACTGTCATCAGTACTGTGGCCTAAGCCCATTATTCATTTTAGACTCGGGCTGCATTCTGTTAGTAGTCCGCTGTCCGGCTTTGGAGAAAAATGCATATTCTAGTTTTGATTCAGTATGAATTTTACTTCAAAGTTGTAACATTTGTATTTGTTGTCATCATGAGTCCCTCCTGTTCCAACTTTTATAAATCGGCGTGATTGTATCTGCAATGCGCATGGGACTACATTTTCTGGCTAGAACGCGTGTCTTCAATGATGTCTTAACTGTTCACTTATTCATTCAAATGTGTCATGAATTACGCAATTGATGTTACTTAGTGGCGGAATTAATTATCATATTTTAGTAATTGTATAAACTGATCATGAAACTGTATATGGTCCAGGTTTCATGCATGATTAGTATATTTCACGAAATTATATTAATTTGCAAATTGTATAAAATGTAACATTTACCTGTGATGTACATTCATGGTTATTCACAACCAAAATAAAGTTTAAAAAAAAAATGCTTTTTTTAGTGTGCTTCAGTTTAAATAGCTTTTCACACATAAATACATAAATACAAAACAATTAATTTAAAAAATTATAAAACAATGCAATCAATAACTCATAAAACTCAGAAAATGTAAAATAGTAGAATAAACAAATATGCCTCCTAATCACCACTAGACGTCACTTGATCATCATCATGTAGAAACCTCACAGACTTATCCAATTCTTTTTCGATCTCATTCCACAGTCTGATTCTGGCCAAAGTAAGGGAAAGCCGATTACCAGGAAGGCACATTAACCAAAAATTTAGAGAACCAATTTTACTAGAATCACTGACAAATCTACCCAACCTGCATTCATATTTTATCCGTAATTTCGGAGCATATTTCAATAAAGTTTCACATATATACATTACCAGAAAGTAGATTGTTAACTGTAGAGTTTTCTTGTTGTTTATTATCCATCCCTGAAATGTTCCTTGATAAAAAACCTTACTTGCCACATCAGAAATCGTTGCTGGGGTCACTGGCACCACTGAATTCAACTTTTCAACTTCATTGGGGTCTTATTGGGCTAAAGATGTTAGTCAGGGAACTTCCTCAGTTGATGTTAAGGGGCAAAACCGCACCTATGGTCTGTCTGATAGGGATCATTACATATATATGCCTACAAAATGCAATAGGAAGAAAAAGAAAAATGGGACATCCCGGAACACTCGCCACTAGAACCCAACCTACTGGTAGGGGAACTACAGGGAAAGCCATAACGTTACAGTATCAGATGATACATAACTCAACCTCCCTGCCACTGACCGAACTAAGGGACAAATGGGAAACGAACCTGGGTGCGCTGGAAGAGGAGGCATGGATGGAGGCCTAATGGTCTCCAAGGGAGGCGATTATAGCTAGTAGGTTATGCCTTATTCAATACAAATGTCAATGCATTTGCATCAGGCAAGGTCTAAACCGAATGGGGAGGCCACAGGACCCATACTGCTTGAGATATAAGACAGTATTGAGCAGCTTCACACGTACGTTTTAGGAGCGCCCGAAGATACAATCCTTCTCAGGGGTAATACTGACCATTATGTCCAGGGTAATACAAACTCAAATACCGAAATGCTCCAGATTAGGGTTGTTACACATCTGAGGTGTGCAGAAATCGACTCAAAGGAAAATAGTTTGCTCACAACGTCCTTAATGGTGGGAAAAAGAGACTTGACAGCAGGTTGGGGAGCATCAGCAAAGCCGAGTATTAATGTGTGGAAGGAGGGAGTGGACCACTGTTGCGAATTAGGGGGCAGAATAAATAATGAAAGAGGCTGCCCCCAAAAACATCAAATCATATTGGGGAAGTGGCTGAATGTGAACAGGCACATCCAAGCAGTGTGAGACACTGGGAATGGGGGATAGGGAGCCACAAGTGAGGGAGCCAGGCAAAGCGTGTCAGAAAGGGGGGGGGGGGGTAGGGCTCTTGAGTAACAGAGATGGTGAAGGAATCCGGGAGGTCTCGGTCACATTGAGTATTGTTTTGTGTTTTTTAATTTATTTTACAACTCAAAAACCAAATAAAGTGTTTATTAAAAAGGGGGGGGGGGGTGCAAAACGTTTAAAAAGACGGATCATTGACAAGGTAGACAACAGACTTCAGGACAAATATGAAAGATTTTATAGGCCATTTGTGCTCCTGATTAATCTTGTTTGGCAGGTGCGAAATAAGACAAACAAAAATAACGAGCAAATGGAGATACGTGGCGATCAGACCGCATAATGGCGACATGGGAATTCAGTAGCTAATTAGCCACATTCTGATCTTTCAAAGTAATTACAACACAGTCCCCTAAGGATTTAGTAGATATTCTACAGGGCACCTTCTGGAGAGTGGGATGAGAGTGGCAGTTCTGGATAAGTGTAGGCTTGCGCAAGGGCACCTTCTGGCTTGGAGGTGGCATAATCCCACCCTGGCCATCTTGTAGTCTTCATTATCATTCGGCTCTTGTTTACTAAATGTAGCAGCAGTGCAACCCTTAAAATAATAAAAAGCAGAGTACAATTCAGACGCAGGTTTACTTAGACTTGAGTGTAAACATCCATCATCTACTGTATTCTGCAGCCTGTCTGTGTTATCAACAGGCCCGGCCTTAGAATTACAATTAATCAAATAATTGTCGTTTTGAGTTACATTTAAAATCCCAGAGGTTAATTTAGAAATTGATGATGATAAAAGATCAAAGCTCTCAGCCAACTTTGTAATTAAGAAGTTAATGAAATCTAATGATTTGAACAGTCTGAATCTAAGGGTAGCCCCTCTCTCATGACTTCACACAAGATAGTATTCTGGGAATTAGTTTTACCAATAGGCTTCTTCCCACCAGCAGGTTTAAATCATGTTATTTAAGTAGATTTGTTTTTAATTTGACTCCCAAAAATAGGGTAATGTATTGGATTAAGCCCACTGGATTTTTTGTGTGGTCGGGGATTGGGAGTGGGGGGGGTCAATGGTTCTAAATTTGGATTTGAGTGTGAAGCCATTATTCTCCATACTGCTACATTAACATTATTATATCTAGTGGATCTGGACGACATAACTGCCTTCCTCCCTTCTGCCCATTTATTGCACGCTAACGCAGTCAGGACAGAATGAGCAGATGACCCGATGTTCGTAGATTCCAAACCAACATCACCAACAACGCAAGCATTATCACAGTTAGGATCAACATTAGTTGAATTTTGGGTGCTTGTCGCCGACTGTAGGGTGGAGTCAACTGTAGACACAATTCAGATCGTTTTTCCATGACTGGACATGACTACTCAGCCCGGCTACAATTCCCGCCAATGAAGCTGCAGCTTGCAGTACCCCAACAGTCAGTCAGTCAGTGTTCCAGTAGCAGCAGGCCTTTTACTAACCGTCTTATCCACTGGCGAGCGGCTGGCTTTCCTCTGTTCCATTCTGAATACCCAAATAGAGTCACCATTACTATATAAAAGGCTACTGAAGAACCTGCCGGATTGCCTCAAGGGGCATGCTTGCTGTATATCTCCCTCTCAGCCATCCTCCAAAAAGCCACAATTACATCATCCAGCCACAATGCAATGACTGCCAGTAATACGAATGATGGGGGAGTTGCACAGCATGATCCCATTCCAAAAACTCAGCGAGGCTCTACAGAATGCAGATCCAACGGTCAGGAGCCAAAATTTAAGGTGCAAAATCATGGGAGTGCACATTTGCAACACTTAAAATGCCAGCAATGCTGGTAAACATCTGAAATACAAACATGCAATTATCTAGATATATACATAATTATAAGATAACTAAAAAGAAATCAAGCAGATATTTAAAAAGCAATTTGTAAAATAAAGACAATCATTTCATATATGCATTTCCATGTGTTTTGGCGGGACACGTAAAAATGCAAGTCAAATACTACACACGCCTCTGGACAAGTATAGACGTTCACCAGTTGCCCATCAGTATTTATTAATTGTTTAAAAAAAAAAAGAAGGATACATTTTCAATGAGCTGGGCAGTAAACACATCCAGCTCACCTTGCAATGCAACAAAACCAGATGAAACAATCTTACTCCACCCAGGCTTCGGTCAAGTTGCCCCTGAGACAGTCCACAGTGAAGCAGCAGCAGCAGCAGCAGCAGCAGCAGCAGGCGGGATTTGTTAGAGGAAAGCACGTGCACAAGGGAAGCACAGCACGAGAGGGGGGACACAAGCCAAAAGGCCAGTAATAATACAAGCAGGCAATAGCAATGTAGTCAGTATGCAATGTGCAGTTAGTGAGCTACACATTTCACCTGCCCACATTTACTCAAACTGCTCCAACTGCCACGCACCTCTGTCACGTACGATGACGCACTGCGACAGTGGTTTTGTATATTTGTAAGTTACTCAGCTTCCTTCAGTAAAGTAAGGGAATCACCCTTTCCCTTGGCCCCCACTGCATCACACCACAACTGTCCCAACTGCCACTCACCTATGCTGAATGCACTCATGTACTACGGCCAGTGCCAGATTAAACCCTGTGAAGGCCCCTTGCAGTTGAAAAGTACCCCTCCCCCCGAAAATTATCTCCTAATACGTTTTTCATTTTCTGCACCGCTTTATTTTGATCCGTTGTCGTGGGGCCTCTAAAAGGAGTGGGGTCCATAGGCTGGTGCCTACTTGCCCTAATGGATAATCCGGCACTGACTGCGGCAGGAGTTGTGTGAGTTTCTTAGCTATTCTGATGCCTTCCTTCGATGCAGGGACTTGGCTTCACCACAACACACCACAGTGGGCCAACTTTTGATCGCCTCAGCCACGTTGGTGGCAATGAATAGAGCGCGGTCACAAACTTGCGGTGTGGCAAAGAATGGCTACGTTATTGTGAACGCGATGAGGGGAAACAATGAGACGATCGATGCACCCAAGCCTGAAACTTTCATGTGTGCGTTTATATACTCTAATACTTAATAAAACACTGAGTACCATACTGACACCATTAACAATAAAAGATCAACGCTTTGTAAAATGGGTGGTGATTAAACACTAGCATCCATGGTGCTGTGAATTTGGATGGTGTTATTTGTTGCTATGAACTTGAGCCCAGAAACATTCAGTGAACAGGCCGAACAGCTGTTGAATAGTTCCACTGAGAATATATTTGAGCCAGTGAACTGGGCAGCCGTAGCTTCAGTTCAAGTATGTTTTGCAGATTACAAAAATCCATCAAACAGCACATAATAAACAATGAATCACATCCTATAATCAAGCGATACAAACTATGAATATCACAGAGAAGGGTACAATCAGGGCTGAATTACTTTCCCATTCTCACCATGGAAACAGAAAATAGGTTATTAAGTTTAAGAATGTGTACACTGCATGTTACTGCATATCTGTCTCATGTCACTTGTTAGTTCTTCGGTGCCGTACAGCTTTCAGAGAACAGGCAAGGGCAAAGGCAACACCTAAGTTCCGGAGGGACAGTGATAGCAGAAATGCCATTCTCCAGTGTGGTAAGACACTGGACCTAAGAACAGTTGATAGGTATTTTCTCCAGATGTCGTTGTAGAGAGGGTAGAACAGTACAAGGTGCAGCACGGTTTCTAAAGCTCCACACCAGCAATTGTAAGCACCCGAATTTGATAAGCCCGGCCACTTACATGTTATAGCTTTCACGTGAAAGGAATTCAGCCGGGCCCGGGTCAAACAAATTCAGTGGTAGCCTAGCAGGGAACAGCAGGAGATATATCCAAACAGACGGTTTGCCCAAAATGTGCCTCCTCTCAGATAATATCCCGGGAAGACCAAAACTTAGTTTTAAGAAGCTGGAGGGGTAGGCTTGCATTGCTTTCTGGATTATTATAATAGCAAGCCAGCCCCATGGAGACCAACAGTCATTTAATGGAGACTAACCAACCTATTCTGTAAAGGTTTCCCAGACTCCAAAGATTCTTGAGCAGTAGTCTGGTTAGTGGCCTCTCTTTATTGGTGCACACAGATCGCCACATGATGATCAACCTTAGTGTTATTATGTCCGCGAGGAAGGGTTGGCCAGTTTCCAAGTTTAGTAGGTAAGTTGCAGGAACACCAAGGAAGAACAAAACATTCTCCCCTCTGTAGTGTCCACAGATTCCTGCAACCCCATAATTCACACCCAGAGACCCCAGTACCAATAGCCCTACCCCTATAGATATCCAAGATTTGGCCTACAGAGGTCTGCCTCATAGTCATTGCGAGTCTGAACACGCCACCAATCACTTGGATCATTCTCAGCCTATGTTTGGCAATATTGGTATTCCAGGTAAGGCATTGATTGAAACTGATCCTAAGGTAAGCAAAGTCCTGACAAACCTGAAGCCTATGGCTATTCAAAGATATATGGACCCCCTGGGATCTCTGGGAATTATTAGCAAAGCACATCACAACCCATTTCCCTGCATTTGACATCAAACCTTGGCCCTGCATATAACTACTATATGTATTGACCAATGCTTGCAAAGATTTGGGGTTTCTAGCAAATAGGATTACATTGTTGGCATAACCTAAAATGGCCAGACATCTGCCTCCACACTGGGGGACATCGGCATGTGTAGCTTCTAGGGTGGATGTAAGTGAGTTTATATAGAGATTAAATAGGAGGGGTGCGAGTATTCACCCCTGCCTAACTACCTTCCCCATCTCTATGGGCTCAGCCAGTTTCCCAGCCCTCCCGTAGTGATCCGGAACCCATAAATCAGTATGGAGGAACTCCATCATCTGGGTTAGTGGTCCTGGAATGCTGATCTGATCAAGAGTTACCCATAGGAGCCTCCTGTCCACATGGTCAAAGGCCACATAGGGAGGAGATCTTAGAAGGTGTTCATATTTTGCCATAATCAAGTAAAGGTTGAGACTCACAGTGCTCAGTCCTGCCCTGAAATCCAACTGTGCATCAGTCAAATGGTTGTGGTCCCCACGCCATTCCTCCAGACTGTTTAGGAGTATCCCTGAACTATCCAAAAGGGTAATTGAGAAGTATGAGAACACACTGGCCCTATTGTCCGTCTCATAAATCGGGACGATAATGCCTGCCAGTCTTCCAGCTGTCTGGGATATGCTTAGTGATGAGGAGGGTGTTGAAGACTTGTGTTAGGGAAGGAGCCCACGGGTCGGGGGTTAGCACGGAACAAGTCATTCAGAAGCCAATCAGTACCCAGGGCTTTAGATGGTTTTTGTGTCCTCATTACACTTAGAGTTCCCCAAGTTCGAGGTGGGGCAATGTCACCTCATGCTCAACAGAAGAGTCCTCCTTTGAACCCTCATAATCAAGGTTACAGCTGGAGAGAGTGCTAAAGTGCCTAATCGAGACCTGTTCTAAGACATGCACTTCCGGAGCTTCCATATAGCCTAGGTCGAATTCTCCAGAATGACTAAGTATCACATGTAGCAGTGGTCTCACATAAGGCATCCCGCTGTCCCTTGCAATCTCTGTCCTCCTGTTGGTGAATTCTTATATTAACTCCCGCCTCCTTGACCTAATAACCACAGCATTGCGGATAGGTGCTTTGAGGGCAGCAAGGAGTCTTTCTTTTTCTTTTTACATGTATGTGAGAGCCATGATTTTGTTCTGGTCAGCCATGACAATTATTGTCAGAAATGGAGGTGAATAAATCTTTCATCCTGAAAGCACGTCTGGTTTTGAAGGCGGCTCATGTTATATGACAAGGGTTTTATGAGGAAGCATATAGCTCTTGCCGTGTATGTTTCACAAAGCTTCCCAAGTCATCTTACATCATTAATGTCTCTGATGTAGTGAATATATTATGTTTTGTAGTGCATTGCATAACAAGTACATACTATGTGATGATATATAGAAAAAATAGGGAGTTCAGAGTCTTTATGTCTCTTTGTTCCATTTGCCAATAAAAAGGCAAATGTTGGAGGATAATATAGGTGCAGTCAGTTGTATCTGTTTATATGCAAGTTAGATTACAGACTTTGGTAATACTTGTGCTCTTACTGAACAGTCATGTCTTAGTTTTATCTTTACCACTCTTAGGTGGAACTCAGGTCCCTCGTTGACTGTGAGCTGGCTCAGGCTGGCCTATAGGGCAATAGGCTCATGGCGGAACCAAAAATACAAAATGCTGGTGTGGGTACGTTTTTTTGTTCAAGGTGGGCCACTTTTTTGTCCAATTTGATGAATGAATTCGCTCTGCGGCTAGTAGTTTTGACCAGTGTTGCTGAATAAATATTCTTTAAAATGCACAATTTATCAAAAAAACTCCCCCTTGGGCACTATTGGCACAGTGTCACAAAGGGAATGAAAGGCCATTTGCAACTATGGGCCATTTTGTCAATGGTGCCTGAGACAATTTTATGGCCCAGTCTGACCCTGCCTGCGAGAGCTCCATCAGGCCTACATTGGTGACAGGTGAGGAATGTGTTCCATCAGCACCTTCTATAGGCAGCAGTCAATCATGAGATGCCTGTATCTGGCCTTGGGACATCACTCTTGGGAAACCTAATAAAGTGCTGCAATCAAACAGAACCTTTTGTTCAGCAGATGGACACGAAGGAGCCATGTACTCATCTCACCCTGGGGGTACACTTGTCTTGTGTTATGATTGGGTCAGGCTACGACGCTTCCTTGCATTAGGTGTCACTGGGGAAAAGGAGCTGAGCAGAGAATCTCTTCATTGTTGAATCCTGCTCCCATGGAGAGCGGCCCCGATAACACTGTTTACCTCCATCTCCATTGTCTGTCGTCCTTTGAGGAAGGGGAGCCAGGATTCTTCCTGGAGGGGTTTGAGAACCAGAGAACCAAATCTGACAAAGGAAGAGGGATTGGAAGCAAAAGGATGCACAGGGTGTTCAGGGGACGTGGGATTAGGCAGTGATCTAGAGAAGAGGTTGTGAGGAGGAGTAAGGGGAAATAGTGTTAGCTATGTGGGGATTACAAGATCATGAAAGGATTAAAAGAAAGCAGTAGGAATTTAGGAGGGTTATTTAAGGGAAAGTCAACCCGCATTGAAGCAGGGTTCCGAGGTGGGGGAACAGCAGGGAAGACTGTGGAGTGTATGGGTAGCAAAGTTGAGTACTTTGTCATGTGGGGAGATGGAATAGTTGGATAGGCCAAAGAGGAGGCCGGCACAATAGTTGAGGCATCTGATTATTAATGTGAGTATGAGGGTTTCTTTTGGTAGTGTTGCTATGAGGAGGGAGGAGTATGTTTCTGATATTAAGAAGGTTACTCCTGGCTGGAGTAGCGGTAGAAGTGATAAAGCGGTGCATTTTAAGTTCACTGTCCAAAAGAATGGCAAGGTTGCATGCCTTGGGGCAGGGGAGAGCAAGTGGGGAAGAAAGGAAATCGGTTGGCATTGGATGCTGGAAGGTAGATCAGTCCGGGCTTGGAGAAGGTCAGCATGAGACAAGTCCCATCTATTGACAGATCACATAGAAGCAAGCAAATAAATACTCAGAGAGGACGGGAGCAAGAGTAGGGAAGGAGAAGAGGATGTGCATGTCATCCACAAGGAGTTGTCAGGAGAACCCAAAGGGAGAGGACTGGGGGGAGGGGATGCAGAGGATTAACAGCAGGATGCCAAGGACGGTGCTTTGGTGGAGCGCAACCGGAGTGGAGGATGGATCAGAAATGCCCTTGTTTCACAAGCTACAGATGGATCAATGAGAAAGGAAGAAGGCAACCAATCCGGAGCCTTTTTACATAAAAGGTACTGCAGTACTTTCTGTGTGCAGCAGGTCGCAAATATCCCATTCTGTCCTTGATCACAAATAGGTTGTTTATTAATACTACAAGGTATTTAGCATACCACATGTTTCCCCTCACCATATTTGCTGAAGGAGTAACAGGACATACAGGGCATGTTAGCCATGTTAAACACTGTTCACTACAACAGGAACAGTGAGGATAACTCATAGCAGGTATAGAAGAAGCAATCAAGCAACAGTAAAGAATACACAAGCTACAAAACCATTATATTAAAAAAAGACAGTCACAAGGGGGCACGGATGGGGTGGTGTTCAAACACAGTTAGGATGCATGCTGAGTAGTCGAAAAGCAGAGCTTCAGGATGGATGAACTAAAGGCGACATGAAGTCCTAAATAGGATAATTCTGGTTTTCATTCTTATTTACTCAATAATACACACTTCCAAAGTTGTTCCACCTAGATAGCTCCTTAGCTTACATTTGCAGCGCTATAGTGGCCTGAATGCTTCTTGAAACACAGCCTCAGGCTTGTGTCCGCTGTACTGCAGTGACTGCTTTTTCTTCCCTTGCTTGATGGTACAGGATTCGGTCATTTAAGGGTCGACCTCCTGGGCTCATTATGATACCTTATGACACAATCCTTCCACCAAATATGTATTCCTCTATTTTGTACAGATTTGGACGTATACATAATTACTGTCTAGTTGAGCTTCACACTCCTGGGCATGGAGCAAACCTTTGACACACACATACCATCAAGTATTTCTTTGCCTTTTTATTGCATGTCAGGGTGAGTTATCTTAAAACCCAATAGCCAATGGTTGCACTCTTGGGACAACTTCTCCTTGAGTGTCTGTACTCGTGTTTGATATCCTCCCAGCTTCTGGGGTTTAACTTTGGTGAGATCACTTGTTTCTCGCCCTTGCTTTGCCTGTTCTCTGCCAGGGTCTGAGATATAGTCATCAGGCAGCTTTTTGGTCTCTCTCCACCTTGGTATCTGGTCTCTGTTCATGTCTGAGATATAGCCATCAGCAGGATTGTGGCATTGTCCTACTTTCTGGCCTTTTAAAGGCTCTTGGATATAGCTCTCAGCATGCATATGGCTTTCTCTCTTTCTTTCTTTCTGTCCTCTGACAGAGTGTGTGATAAAGCTTGTGAATGCCTCGCTTCATAGTTTGGTCTCTGACAGGGTCTAAGATATAACACTCAGCAGGCTTGTGGTTGTTATTGGCCCCTGGGCTTGGGTTTTGTAGAGTCTGTGAAACAACTTTCAACAAGTACTTAATCAGCTCTCGCCCTCTGATTCTAGTCTGTGACAATGTCTATAATATAATACAATCCTCAGCAGACCTCGCCTCTGGGTCTAGCATCAGCCAGAGTTTGGCATAAAGGCCCCACCAGGCTGCTTGTCTTTTCTTCCCCAGCAGGTCTGTTTTCTGCCAGTGTCTGGAATATAACCTCCAGCAGGATCATGGTTATTAGTCCCCCTATGGGTCTAGTAGCCTGTTCTGTAACACTCCCTATAGAGCATGGTAGTTTTTCATAGGGTGATCGATTCAACTGATTACCCAGTGTGGTCTAATAGGTTAGTGCTCCTTAACTCTTGAGTCCTCATCTGAGATTGGCTACAGCCTCCTCTTAATTCCTCCATTTCAGGTGTTTCCACTAATGCTTTAAGTGAGTCACTCTGTTTCTGATTTCTAGTTACCGGTTCAGCCATTATGAAGTCAGGCGGAAGCAGTAGCAGCCATAATTGTCTTTTCGATGGGAGACAGAATCTTGTATGAAAAGATGAGTGGGTACCTGACTGTGAAGGCAGCCAGTGGGTTTCATTCCCATGCAAGAAAGAATGAAAATGGAGCAATGTTGCGTTGTAGGTGGGTACATCAATATAATTTGGCAGCATGGGTGGGTGAAGGGCTGCCCTGTCAAAGGGACTGTCTGTCAGGGGAATAGAGGATGGCTATCACTGTTGAGCATCTGGCCCTTAAATAAGTAGCATATTGTGCAGTAAATGGGATGCAGAGTAACTCTTACACCAAATAATCAAACCAACTCAGGAAGAAGGCAAAGTCTTTTTACCGTTTTAATATCAATTGTCTGAAACAGGGAGGTACAACGGACATCAAAGGATGTCGCACAGCATAATCTGACTCAAAGCATTTCATAATAAATTACATTTATATAGTAAAAACCTGTCATACGTGACGTCATACTACGTGGAAAATAAAAAAAAACCTCCAGGGTGTTGTGATAGGCTTAAAGGGAACATCTAAGTATACTTTCCATAAGGGATTGGGTTGTGATTGGGTCTCTACAGTCAGGTATACAACGTATGGCCACCCCTAGTGCAAGTCATCTTCAACAGTTATTTGATACACAGCTCATCATTGGCTATCAAAATATAAGGCTCTTTGTTATATGGCCTTCTATAATTTGTTGCCATGCTTGTGCCCTTCTGGAACATTTGGCTCACTAGCAGCATGTGAGCTGGTATCCCAGGTGTCAGTGGCTGTACTTTGACTGTGGCTCCCCACCCAATTTGACCAACATCTCTCATCGTCACTGCCTTCTGCCATGGAGACTGCCTTTGAACATGGCCTTGCAATGTATTCTCGCTCCTGGGAATATATGGGAGTGTGAGCACATGCTACCATAAGTGTGGAGCTGCATGCCCAACTATTATTTCCATCCATAGCCCACACGATAGGAGACTGCAATTCGGCTCATTTTCGAGCATTTAAATGTATTAAATGAATGAAACCTGGCACTCATAGTGTTCTTTCTTTGCACCTTAACAAAGGATGACTCAGCCTCTTACGTTCACTGTTCTTCAAAGATAGATAACCAGTTCTTGGCTGCTCCAGCCTTTGACACCTGGCCAGACAGCCTTTCCTGGTCTTTCCTCGATTCCAGCTGCTTTCTTGCTGTGACACAACTTTCAGCCATCTTTTCCATAGGCTTAAGCTTACTAAAATTGTGATACCGAAGTCCAGATTCTATATAATGGCAGCACCCCCTGCAATCTATTCACTATCTATAGCCAGCTTCTAAGATTACTCAGTTTACTTGCGTTGCTGCATCTGAGCAGTTATCAAACTGCTTGCATTTTCTGCAGCGCTCTTTACACGTGCAATCTTCACTTTGCGTATGAAAGTTTACTCGATTATTTACTTCGTCATCAGATTCTGTAAAGTCTATACATCCTCTTCTTCAGCTACTCTTCTCAGTGCCTCACGTTCATCTCTTGTGACGTCACCAACTTCTCTTTCTTTTGTCTTCATATTCCTTCAGGGCCCTCTTCCAAGAGATTATCATCTATACATGGGCTAGAACAGATAGGGTTTTCTTAGTGGATACCTTTTCTCAAAGACTCTCCGCGGAATAGGCATAACCACTGGTGTTGTGCATGGTGCGATTTCAGGCTTCCAGCATGTAGGTAGGGGCAAGGCGGGACTTCCTGCAGAGGCATTCGGCTGCTCCTCTTCATTATTTTGACTTATTCCCTGATTGCAAGGAAAGGGCTAGGCAGCTATAACCCCTACAACCCCTAAAATACATGTGGCCCTGTGACACAAGCAAATGCTCTGGAACCCCCCGAGGCCCACTCCCCCTGGCTACCTCCCCATATGACACTGTACAAGGTGGGTGTATCTACCTGGTCCTGAGTGCTCGCCTGTGCCTCAATCAGGGGCTGCATAATGTGCCTTTGTCATACACCATACTCATGAAGAGGACCTTTGGTGGGAATTCCAAATATTACATTGGAAGGATACTTTGTTTCAGGAAAAACCTGATACATTTGTATTGCTTTTATTAGCGCTAACGCCAAATTGGTGTCTACTTGGAAAGTCGTCTGTTTCAAGCTATATTAGCAGGAAGGAAACAAAAAAATGTTAAAATGGCACAGCAGTGCTCTTAGGAAGTATTTTCTAAATGAAGTGTTTCCCTGGTAAATGTTACTTCCTGGAATCAATTTCCATATTAGATCTTCGGGTTGGGCAAGTAACCCTCAAATATTATTTTTAGGTGAGCTATTTGCTCAGTTCTCACCTGCAGGTGCATGGTATTAATTGCATGCTGCTTAGCCCTGTTCAGGGTACTCTGTTGGAGGAGAAAATATCTTGACCTCAAACTTCACTGGATGTGCACACATCCTTCCTTTTCGCTTATTAATGAGCAATCTGTTTGACTGCTCCAAACACAAACTACAGATGTCAGCCGTGTTTGCTTTTATAGATAAAGTGTGATTGAAATCATTTAAAATGTGTCTTCTCAGAGAGGCAGAACAAACATTAAAGCTAGTGTGCTTGGTGTATTTGACCATCCAATTGTAACTGCAACTGAAAGAGCAAAGAAA
This sequence comes from Ambystoma mexicanum, assembly GCF_040938575.1. NCBI lineage: Eukaryota > Metazoa > Chordata > Amphibia > Caudata > Ambystomatidae > Ambystoma > Ambystoma mexicanum. The sequence goes on from NC_090923.1 coordinate 980,841,396, forward strand.
GTTGCAAAGGTGAGGGCACGGTGAGAGGAGGGGCTGCACCTCGGCTTGAAGGGACTCTGGGGCACTGTCCCAAAAAGGGGTTAACTTTCAGTAAATGGCAAATTAGACAGGGAATTGGTGCATAAGTCTGCATGCCATGTCCAACAAAGCTAGGGCTGTGATAATTTCAGTCTCAATGTTGTTTTTTAGATTTATTTCAGTTAGCATTAATTTGCGTGTTGGTAATTGTTGGCTTTCAATTAGAATGACGGAAAATAAAGCTACAGCTGTAATAGGGTTTTGTTCTTCTTCTGTGTGTATGTATGTGTGTGTGTTGTAAAAAGACAATTCAGGGGAGTTCCTGAATCCCAGATTTCAAGAAGAAAGGTACACATAACGGTCCAAATGTTAATATTCTGTCAGTTTTCGGTCTTTCAATACTGGGTTCAAGTGCTGCAATTTATGAGCAATGATTTTGCAAAAAACTGGGCACAATATCATACAACTTACAAGTAATTATCTAACAGTTGAAAATTCCAATAGATGCCTGGTCACTGACAGTACACGGGTGATGCTGGCACAGTGCTGTCCAACATGTTGATGCCATTGAAAACAATAGGTCATAATGTAATTTGAAACCATTTTTGTGAGGTTCGAGCCTGTGGCATGGCAGACAATCTGGGGCCCCTTGTGAGTCATGCTGAGGGCCTCCCCACCCCCCTCTCGGCAACAAATCATGGGTTGTGCCACACTCTGGGCTGGCCTAAATTACCACGCTTGAGCAATACGCACGAACATGATGCTACAGGGGTATGCCGCATACTGTACTAGGAGAAGGATATATATATATATATATATGTGTGTGTTTTAATGCATTATATAGCACACTTTCTGAGAAACTGGCCAAAAGCCAGAGCTTTTGCAATTGTTTTGTAGGGTAACAGCAGTACAAAAATCCAATACATGCAAGTCACCAACAGTGCACAGGAACATTAATACTTACATTAATGCAATGCTTTGCTATTAAACATGTTATACCAGAATAAAAACATGTCCAGCTGGCTTCACATTATAGACCAGTCTAGAAACATAATAACATATTACCAAAGATGCCCAGAAAACTATACAATGCCACAGTAAAAAATGGCTAGACTGGCAGCACTCAAATGCCGGTCCAGCCAGGTAATTACTCTTAGAAGAACTGCTTTATCAGAGATGCCCAGTTATAAAAAGTCAAGCCAAACTAAGAAATGACTAGACTGGCTGCACCAAAATGCCCCTCTAGCCAATAATACCACATATCATGTCTGCTTAGCCTGGACATGGATTACCATTAGGATTTATCATCAAATCCATGCCCCCCCCCACACAGCAACTCTCCTCCAACCCCTTGCCCCAACCCCCAAAATCAGCACCTCAGCCCAGAATTACCTCCAAGCCCCTCTTCCTTGTCCCAGTGCTTACGTATGAGGCACCTTGTCTCATAGGTAAGTACTAGGACAAGGAACAGTCGGGCTAGGAATAATGAAGATTACAGGCAATTAAGCCAGGCATTACCTCCATGTCCTGGTACCTCATCCCAATACTTGTGTATGAGGTAAAGTACCTCATACACAAGTACTGGGATAAGGAAAAATAGGGCTACAGGTAATGAAGATTACCAATAGGTAATCATGGCATTAAACACAATCAGTGGCATAACACCATTTGTCTGACTGTGTTTCAGCACTCTACCCCAGCCCCTGAGGGTTTGGGCTATGTTGACTCGACCTGGCTGACCTACAAAGATGTTGCCGGACAGAACAGGATACAGATGTTAAATGGTGCCTGGGTTTTGCTGTTAACAAATGCCCGGCAATTGCTAACATAAGGAATTTCACTTTTAGCTATTAGGTAGTTGTAATTGTGATGAGGGTTTAGTACTTGCATGCCAGGGGAGTGATTGGAAGGGTAGAGAGTCGACAGGAGACCACTCATTCTCACAGCAGTCCATAAATGGATGCCTTTAGATTTAAAGGAGAAAGTTTACTATTTGTAACATTGAAGCTGCCCTAAAATAGTCCCATTAGAATTCGTAAAGAAGTTAGATGCCCCCACACAAATAAATTTTCCCCTCGCCCACCGACCGGGAAGTTAGCACCTCTTCCATCATTTGCAGGGCTAGCCCCCCCCGCGATATGTAGGTTTTGTTGAGCCCCTGAATACAAGCACACACACTATTCACCATACACATACTGTCAAATGAGTAATTATATCATGCCTCCTATCATAATAAATATATGTATATTGGCCTACGCCAAGCTGCTTATAAGTCGCTTGCGAAGAAATCCGTGTTGCAAGGTCCTGACCTTAAAATCAACGTAACCCGCCATTTTAGGTCAATCGCCATTTTAGGTTCGCTTTGTAAAGTCACCCTGTGAGTTAAAATGGTGGAGATGTCATTTCGAAATACAACATGGCTGTCTTGACCTCTGTATGTAGCTAATATGTAACTTGCCTGCAGGCCACCTGTTGAGGTCGTGAACGGAGAACTTGTCCTTTGTTGACCTGTGTGTAAAGGATTACTCGAGCAATTAAACTAATCCACAAGCATATGTTAAGAACAATGTATTCAAATACTGAACGTAGAACACTTGTTTAACTACATTGAATTAATGTTTGAGAACACCAGTTACATTACCTCCATTGAATTTGCCTGCTCCCTCTCTTCCAAGTGGTCCTGAGCCGCTTGTAGTCGATCGAGGTGCAGGGTCAAAGGTTGTCACTCGCAATACTGTACCACCAGAGAAGAAACGTGATTTGATTGCATGGGCTAAGCATTGTATGGAGAGGGATGATCAAGCTAATATTTTTGCCACACTTTGTAATATGGATAATTTTCCTGAGAAAAATGTTTTTATTGAAGGTTTAGGAATTCATTGATGTGTAATGTGGGGAAAATTAAATAATACAGATCTCACGCAAGGGTTAAGGGATCTAAATACTTCAGCGTTTTCTAGAGACACTGTGGAGAAAGTAAATGAGCATGTCGAGAGGTTATTTGGGTATAGAAAGGAGTTAGAAAAGTTGCAGAATGAGGATGACGAGGGGGAAAGTATGTATGTGCAGAAACGGTTCCTTCCTTGTTGTAAACCGATATCTGCAGAAGCACGAATTTGTACGAAGGACGTGCTTAGATGGATTTCAGATATGTCTATAACTCCAGTTGAAGTATATGACACATATAGTCAGTATACACCAGAAATGCAGAGGAAGGTGACACAGGTAATGATAGAGTACCTACAGGATTATTGTTTAAAAAGAAAGATTAGTTGTCCCACACAGTTATTGAGTATTTATAAGAGAGCGTTTTCACTTGACACTTCTTCGACTGCTTTAGCGCTTGACTTAGCTCTGTTGCTTAGTAAGCATTCGGAGTTACCTACTTCTCAGTTGCCTATGAGAGAGGTTCCTCCGACGACATTTGTCCCAAAGGTTGAGATTGCGGCTGATCCTGCAACAAATGTAGTTGCTGCAAACATTCCTGGACATTATGTATCACAGTTTGTTCACGTCCCGTTCTCAAGACAGGAAGTGAATACTATTAGACAATCTATTCCTGATATAAGAAAAATCCGACAGGAATATATAACGAAATAGAGTCCGTCTTGCAGTCCTCAGTGTTCACCTTAGGCGATATCGATTTGTTATTTCCTGTACTCCTGCCCGTAGATTTTTGGAAACAAGTTAGAACTATAGACGACGTGCCAGGGTTGGGAGATACATGGACGAATATAATTAGACTCGATGGAGAAAGGCCAGCTGGTGGAAGACCGAACCAGGTGATACTAACCTTGCCTGATAGAATCATTGCAAAATTAAAAGCTACAATTCCAGAGAAAAGAATTATTTGGGACAAACGTACGGCCTGTGTCCAAGGGAAGTCTGAGGGTGCTACCGAGTTCTTTAATCGGTTCGAACAGGTGTTCTCGGATTTCAGCGGACAATACCTAGGCACAGAGTCTGGGAAAAGGTTATTTGTGGACAAATTTGTGCTTGGATTGCTGCTTGACATCCAGTCACAAATTATGTCTTCTGAGAGCGCTTGGCAGGCGAAGTCCCAATCAGAAGTACTGCACATGGCTCAGTACTGCGAGAACCGTGTCAATAATGAAAAAGATAGAGTTGAAAAACGAAAAGGTGATTTAAAGACTAGAGTGCTATTACAGCAAATTGTTAGAGGCCCTAGAGGGGGTAGTTCTCAGATTAGAGGTCAGTATGTCCCGCAAGGGAATGTGCCCTTGGGTCCTGTGAACATTAACCAGTCCGCCTATTGTCGTCAAGAGGGTCATTGGTGTGCACAATGCCCCGTCCTTCGACAAAGGTCGAACAACACATTTGGGAATATGGGTAGATGATGCAAAGGTCGCCCGGGTGTAGGGGCCCTGGTAGAGGTCAGTTTACACAGGATCCTCAGCAACCTTTTTCACAGGATAATCAGACTTCGAGTGTGGACACCAGGAACATATTTGATCATCCTTCCACTGCATATTTATCTAAAGAGCTTCCTTTTGATGACATTCTGTTTCGTTAGGCGTGCCCGAAGCAGGTTTTAGAACCTACACCTATTCCCGTCAATCAGAAAGGGCCCGACGTTAAAATTGTGGTGGGAAATAGGAAACATCAGTTTTTGATAGATACTGGAGCACAGAAGTGGTCCATTGATCATTCACGGGTTCCAAACATTCCACTGTCAGGGCAAACCAATGCTTCTGTAGGGTTTTCTGGCACGCCAGTTGTTTGTCCGGTTTCTTCCCCGGTACTCATTTCTTTGGGTCCCTTTACGGACTACTGTCCATTTCTGTTGACTTTCAATTATGGAGAGAACTTGCTGGGGTTGAATCTGTTAAAAGAATGGAATGCAGTGATTTATTGTTCTTCTGATGGAGTGCACTTGACGATTTCACCACAGCAATTTTCTGTCTCGCAATTCTTGACTAGACCTTTGCTGCCAGAATTCATTGATGTCCCAGAAAGCTTATGGGTTGTTGACGACAATGATGTCAGTGTTTTACAGATTAAACCTGTTAAGATAGTTTTGAAACATGGAATTGAGCTGCCACGCATCCCCCAGTATAAGATTTCAGTTGAGGGCGAGCGAGCTTTGAAATGCATTGTTTCCTATTTTTTGTGCATTGCGGGGTGATTGAAGAAATTTCAGGAAGTTTGTGTAATAGTCTGATGTAACCTGTGTACAAGAAAGGCGATAATGTAATTCCATTCCATTTCATAATTGATTTACGTGCTATTAATAAAGTCGTCGCTCCACAATTTCCAATTGTGCCTGATGTGACGACAATCTTAACCATGATTCCAGCTACAGCTACTTACTTTAGTGTTGTGGATCTAAAGAATGCTTTCTTTAGTATTCCTATACACAAGGATAGTAGATACTTGTTCACGTTCACCCTAGGGGGATGCTCGTTCACATTTACTTGTGCACCTCAAGGGTACACAGAGAGTCCTAGCATCTACAGTAGGGATTTGAAAGAACAGCTTGATACCCTTGAATTGCCCTCTACTTGTACATTCCTTCAGTTTGTTGATGAGTTGCTTTTAGCTGCTGACTCTGAGAGCGCCTGTAAGGAGGGCACTGTGTTATTGCTTATCCATCTAGCTAAGCATGGTCAAAAAGCTTCACTTAGAAAGTTTCAATATTGTTGCCAGGAGGTCACCTATTTAGGCTATCTCCTGTCAAAGGAGGGAAGAAGATTGACACCTGAAAGAATAAAACACCTTTCTGGCATGTCTGTCCCAAATACCCAGAAGGAAGTTAGAGCCTTGATAGGTATGGCTTCTTACTGTAGGTTGTGGATCCCACATTTTTCACTAGTGATCAAACCGATGTTGGCTTTGACAAAGAAGGGCATTTCTTCGCCATTGCTGTGGAACATGGAACACCAGCAATCGTTTGACTTGCTTAAGACTGCATTATGCTCTGCACCAGTTTTGGGCACACCAAACTATGAAAAGGCCTTTGTGTTGTTTGTGCATGAATGTGATGGAAGTACTTTGGCTGTATTAACGCAGGAACATGGAAGGAAGGATAGGGCGTGCGGTTACTTTTCTTCCGCCCTTGATCCTGTAGCATGCGCTTTGCCAAGATGTTTGAGAGCTGTCGCTGTTGCTGCTGCGTCTGTAAAACAGAGTGAGGGAATGGTCCTAGGCCATGATCTAACCCTGATGGTGCCTCACTCTGTAGATGTTCTACTGAACCGAACCCAAACGGAACACCTCACTTCTGCACGGTTGATGAGATATGAATTGATCTTGTTTGCTCCTCACATTCAAATTAAGAGGTGTTGTGTTCTTAATCCGGCTGAACTCCTACCTTTCCCGCAAGATACTACTTGCGGCGATGAAGAGTCACATGGCTGTCTGTATACTACTGAACAAGAAACAAAGGGTAGAATTGATTTGAAAGACACTACTTTGGATAATCTGCAAGGAGAGCTATTTTGTGATGGCTTCTGCTTCAAACTTCCGGATGGTACATCCACAGCTGCTTATGCAATCACCACATTAAGCACGGTCGTGGGAACCAAGAGAATCACGCATAACTTTGAGCAGGCCGCAGAGATTATAGCATTGACCCGAGCTTGTGAACTTTCCAGAGGGCTTGCAGTAAACATATATACTGATAGTCAGTATGCCTTTGGGGTGGTTCACAACTTTGGGAGACTTTGGTCAGAGAGAGGGTTCCTAACTTCACATGGCACTAAAATCCAACATGGCTCCCTAATAGTACAACTACTCTCAGCGCTTGCGCTCCCTACTCAGTTAGCAGTTATGAAATGTGCAGCACATCAAAAGATTACAGATGAAATAGGGAAAGGGAATGCTTTCGCTGATCAGATAGCTAGACAAACTGCCACCGATCCCTTTACGGAGCTGTATCTTTCAAGGGAGACTGTAAATGCTTATGCAATGGATGAGGGTGTTGGGTCTGTACGGGATATCCAAGCTGATGCCACGTTAGAAGAATCCAAGAGGTGGGCTGAAGGCTTGGGGAAACTTGATGATGACGGGTGTTGGGTGGACATAGCGGTAGGGAAATGCCTACTCCTTGACGCGTATATAATGATGATGGTCATCATGGCCCATGGTCCTACGCATGTATGTGCCCAGAAGATGACTAATATGTTAGAAAAAGTTTGGAAAATTACAAAATTTTGAAAATTGCCCAGCGCTATGTCCAGGATTGTATGATTTGCCTACAACACAATGTGGGAAAGGGGACAGCAACTCCAAGGGGAAGTTTTGGGCCACCCTCTGTCCCCTTTGAAGTTATCCACTTTGATTTTATTGAAATTGAGCGGTGCAACAATATGAAGTACGTGCTGGTGGTCATCTGTGCTTATAGCAAATGGGTTGAGGCTTTCCCCGTTAAAGATGCTACAGCCATGACTACTGCGAAAACCATGTTAAAGGAGTACTTCCCGCGGTTCGGGCTGCCAAGAGTTATCTGATCGGACAATGGTCCACATTTTGTCTCTGCTGTAATTCTGCAGATATGTGCGGCATTACAGATCGACAAACGGTTCCATTCGGCCAGATATGCTCAGAGCGCCGGAGTAGTAGAAAGACACAACGGTATCATCAAGAACAAGCTCGCTAAAACGTGTGCCGGCACTAAGTTAAAATGGCCGGACGCCTTACCGATCGTGTTATTATCCATGCATACAACCCCTCAAACTAAGACTGGGCTCTCTCCATTTGAGGTGGGAATGGGGAGACCTGCCAATATCTGGAACCTTCCTAAATGTAATTAATTGAGAAACGTTGAAAATGTATTACTTTCAGATTATTGTAGCCAGTTGACTAAAAACCTGTATTTGATTTATCACCAGGTACGAGAGCCTTTACCTGTGCGATACGAGGGCCCGGGCCACAGTATACAGCCTGGAAGTTGGGTGCTCATCAAGGCATTTGAGCTCTCTTCTGCCTTGCACCTCGCTGGCGTGGGCCGTTCCAGGTCCTGTTTGTCACCCAAACAGCGGTGCGGGTCTCTGGAAGAATGAACTGGATCCACGCGTCCCATGTCAAGAAACTTCCTCACCCAGTGCCACACGTTACAGAAGAAACAGAACCCCTCGCTAATGCTGCAACCAACGATCCCAAAGTAGTAAATAGCGGCGAGAGTGTGTCAGAGAATCTTTCTGAGCCTGTCAGGCTTGGGGAAACAGCCATTTCGTCTCCACACTCTCCAAATTTTTGCATCCGGAAACTGCTGTCCCAAATTCGGCATCTTCACTTGTCTCTGATATGTTTCTTCCAACGGGAAGTGACGACACATTGTTTCCGGATCAATCAGTACTAGGAAAAGCAAGGTACAATCTGCGTCCAAGAAAATAGACTTATGGAACGGTTTTGCTGTGCATCTGATAGACTTACGGCATGGTTCAGCTGTGCATTCGAAGAAGGAAAGGATCATCGAGGGCTTGTTTTTGCCCAAATTTGAGAATGGGGATTCTGTTGGCTAGGGTTGTGGAAGGACTAAGAAATCGCGCGACCGGGAAGTCGCCAGCAATAAACATTGGGGTTTCCGTTTGAAGACTACAATGCCTGCCATCGCTACCACTTGTATGGGACTTGTAAATGAGGGGGTGACAAACCGGGACAATGGACAATATGCCTGGGCCCCGAAAATGTATTGCTGTGTTTTTATTATGATATTTGGATTTTTTATAGTCACTGTCTTAGGTTTGTGGTACCTCGAGGAAATTCATCCTTTAGAATCCTTGTTGCCCACTGAAAATGTACCTGCTGTTCCTACTCCCTTTGTGCATTTGCATACTCTGTCCCCTACGGACTCTCAGCATAGACAAAGGTACCACAATAACACTCTGCTACTTATCATGAATGCTATGCATGTCATTTTTAATAAGTCCAACTGTTGGGTCTGCTCACATTTACAGCAAAACGGGGATAAGGGGTTAGGTTGGTATATTCATCCTTTACCTTTGAAAACTGCTTGTTATGCTTCTCTTAGAGCACTGTTCTTTGGCCGTTGGAATGATAGTATCCCAGGGAATTTTGATGGCACCAATATGAATAGTTTTGAGAAACGTGTTTTGACTACCCTGGGATGCTCACTTTTCTCAAACAGGAGTAAACCTAACGTTGCTTCTATTAGGCCTTCTGATAGACAGTCTCGTCCTTTCCAATCTTTGATTTCCTTTAAGATGGCTCTGATAGGCACTAAGGATGCCATGCCTCCTTCTTACACTGTTAATCATAGCCCCGATTCAGTTTCTTTTTGCATACAGAGGAATGGAACTCAGTCAATGGGAGATTGTCTAGGTTGTGCCAATGTTGCAAATTTGACTGGGGAAAACAGACCTTTGTATGTAGGCGAACCTGTCTACTTTGTCTGCGGTAATGTAGCATTCCCATGGTTGCCCAGGGATTGGCAGGGAACCTGTTTTTTAGGGATCCTGTTACCTGGGGTGTTTATAGCTAGTACAAAAGAAGTTTCAAAGGCTCGTCCACGGCGGGACGAGAATGGTGACACCCCAGCACAAATCTTGGGAGATATAGCAAAATCAGTTGTGCCATTTTGGGGGCAGATAGCGAATTCCGAAGATATCAGAAAACTAGCGAGAATACTGGAGAGAACCATCAACCGGACCACGGACATACTCTAAAATATGACATTAGAACACAAGGCGATAAGATTAGTAGCACTTCAAAACCGGATGGCATTAGATGTCATTCTGGCTGAACGTGGTGGAGTGTGTAAATTAGTGGGGTCCGCTTTCTGTGTTTTCGCACCAGATTCCTCCCCAACCATCTTCAAGGCAATACAGAATCTGCACGTCCTTAGTTCAGAAGTGCATGTTCCCGAGGGAAACTGGGATCTTAGCGCTTGGTTCTGGGACTTCTTGCGATCTTGGGATTAGAAGGTATTTTCAGTCTTGCTGATTATTTTGGGAATCCTGTTGTTTCTTTGTTGCTGTATTCATTGTCTACCTAGTATATGTTCGATGCTAGGGGGATGTTGCGCACAAGCGATAGGTACCATAGGACATAAAGTGTATGCCCCAGATAAAACTTCCAAAGAATATGTGTTGAAAGAAATTTTAGCGGATGACCTAATGGCAATAGATATTTCTGACAGCGATTCAGGGTGTATGGACGATGAGGCATGGAGTTATTTGCAAGGAGATCCAAAGTAGTTTAGCACTTGGCATAGGCCAAAAGGAGGGTTTGTCAAATGAGAAGTTATATCGTGCCTCCTATCGCAATGAATATATGCATATTGGCCTATGCCAAGCTGCTTATAAGTCGCTTGCGAAGAAATCCGTGTTGCAAGATCCTGACCTTAAAATCAACGTAAGCCGCCATTTTAGGTCAATCCGCCATTTTAGGTTTGCTTTGTAAAGTCACCCTGTGAGTTAAAATGGTGGACGATGTAATTTCGAAATACAACATGGCTGCTTTGACCTCTGTATGTAGCTAATATGTAACTTGCCTGCAGGCCACCTGTTGAGGTCATGAACTGAGACCTTGTCCTTCGTTGACCTGTGTGTAAAGGATTACTCGTGCAATGAAACTAATCCACGAGCATATGTTAAGAACAATGTATTCAAATACTGAACGTAGAACACTTGTTTAACTACATTGAATTAATGTTTGAGAAGACCTGCATGGGAAATCCCAGAATACACAGTTGCCGTATAGCCTTGTTGATATGTGTATAAAAAGCAAACCAGTTACCTGTGGATGTGCGAAACTCGCCATGAACCCTAGATCGGTGATGCATTAGCGGAATATTAACCCGAAGTAGGGCTGGACATCGTGCTCACAAAGAGTATACAAGACCAATGCATTCTAATGTACAGAGTCTCTCACTGAGCACACTGAACCATGCTGGAGTTCGTTGTGTTGCACTGAGGGCCGATAGATATCTGATTTTGCTCTGTTCTTCGGAACTGGATTCAGTATAAAATAAAGTACTTTGTATGTTCCTTTGTAACCCGTGTTCGGTGTATTTCCTTTTGTGGTACTCAGCCTCGATATTTTGATTTTGTTTTAACAATACATGCACACACATGCACACCCAGCCACCCATACATTTAAGTGTGCACCCTTTCACCATACAGGCACACCCAGGCATCCTAAATACAAGCACACACACCATTTACCATGCATACACATACATGCACACTTACACACACCCAGCCACCCGTACATTTAAGTGTGTACCCTTTCACCATATGGGCACAATCACAAATCCACCCATTCATTTAAGTGTGCACCCTTTCAACATACAGGCACTCCCAGGCAGCCACCCATACATTTAAATGTGCACCCTTACACTACACAGGAACACTCAGGCAGCCACCCATACATTCAAATGTGCACCTTTTCACCATACACTCACACAGGCATACCCAGGCCACATCATGCACTCACTCATTAATACACATTACATTATATACATATATATACACACATACACACTTACATACACACACACATTTTAAGAAAATACATTTTCTTACCTTTAATCTGTTGGTCCAGGCTACAAGACCTTCAGCTCCCGCAGCAGCCAGGAATGCTTTTTCCCATCATCTGCAGAAGATCCGGAAGCCTCTGTATCATGGGGTGGAGGGGAGCCCCATTACTTCAAAAAGAAATTATTTCTTTTTGTAGTCAAATCCACCCATTCATTTAAGTGTGCACCCTTTCAACATACAGGCACTCCCAGGCAGCCACCCATACATTTAAATGTGCACCCTTACACTACACAGGAACACTCAGGCAGCCACCCATATATTTAAATGTGCACCTTTTCACCATACACTCACACAGGCATACCCAGGCCACATCATGCACTCACTCATTAATACACATTACATTATATACATATATATACACACATACACACTTACATACACACACACATTTTAAGAAAATACATTTTCTTACCTTTAATCTGTTGGTCCAGGCTACAAGACCTTCAGCTCCCGCAGCAGCCAGGAATGCTTTTTCCCATCATCTGCAGAAGATCTGGAAGCCTCTGTATCATGGGGTGGAGGGGAGCCCCATTACTTCAAAAAGAAATTATTTCTTTTTGTAGTCATTCTGACTTCATAAAGACATTATTTCCATTAAATGACTGAACCAGAACAGAAATAATTTATTCATGAAGGCAGAGTGACTTCAAAACGAAAACTATTTCTTTTTGAAGTCATAGGCCTCCCCCCAGCCCATGACATGGAGGCCTCCAGCCTGTAGGCTTCCATGTCATAGGGTTGGGTAGCCCTCGGACTTCATAAATCATAAAGAAAAATCTTTTTCTAGTCACTCTGCCTTCATCAAGAAATTGTGTTACAACAGAAATTATTTCTTGATGAAGGCAGAGTGACTTCAAAAATAAACTATTTATTTCTTTCTGTTTTTCAATTTAAACATGTTTTATTTGTTTTAGTCTGAGGGGGCCCCCTCCCAGGACATGTGTGGGGGCCCCCACACCACAGGGGCTGCGGGTGGGCCTGCTAAACCAGTGGCTGGAACCCTCAATATGTCTGATGGAGCTGTATGTGCAAGCCAGGCGTGGTCCATTGATGATACGCCAGAACGACCTTCATGATTCCTGCAGGGAGAGGAAGTGATCCTGTGAGCTGTGTTCTGTGATACTGCCTCCTTTATAAATGGTAGATGAGTGGCAGGTTACCACACATTTTGAATAAGTTACCATTACTAAAACTATAGGTGCTTTGCCCAAAATGTTTATATAACTATTCATATATTGTCTCATTGGGTTGTTATATGATTGATGCACGTTTCAAATCCTCGCTATAAACTGAATGTTATTTTACTCCTGTGATTTACACTTTTTGTGCATATAACTTGATCACATGGTTTCCACATGTTTATTTTTTCAATCTTGCCAATTATTTTGACATTTAAACTGTTACGGGCGGTCAACATAGTAGGCTGGCTTACTTCTCCTTGGCTGAATTCTGTGACCTGGAATGTCAGCAATTTAAATGAATTAGGTATATGCTAGATTGTAGTGGATTTTATTTTTGACAAAGCATAACATTGTACGCTGAATTGTTTTAAAATCGTATACCACATTGATTGAAATATTCCTCAGATATTGTTTTTGCACATGCAGCCCCTAAAGCAACACATAATTTACCCTTATTGAAATCCTGGATGCAGATGTATGGCACACTATACAACAAAAAGCAAAGGATGTTCCATTTCCATCCAGAGTGGGAACCTGATTTCTTTTCTTACAGTGAAAAAAATGTGTATCTTTGATCTACAGTGCCCAAGTTGCAGTAGGAAAAAAGAGTAATGTTAAGAGGCATTTTCCAATAATATGCACAAATTATGAAAATGTTCCCAGTGCAAGCTGTCCATGATCCTCAAAAAGTAGGTAAACTAAACGCTGCAATGCAAATTCTGTTACAGAGGCATCCTTCAAATGACTAATTATTTGATGAAAAACAAACACACTTTACCAGATGGTGCAATCATGAAGGGTGCTGCGAATACCGTGGCTGAGTCTGTTGTAAGAGATTTTGAAAAACCGGTCCTGAATTTATATCTGCCACGTCAGGTGTGCAGTTAGGTGCAAACATTATGGCAATGAGATTGTCAGCACTATCAGCCAATGGGATTGCCAATCACTGCGAATCTGCCATTTTCAGGTATGAACATCCTGAAATCAAAACCTTGATCCTGTCTGACAGGATCTGAGCGCTGTTGCTGTTTCAAGCTACACGCCAGATTACCAAGCACCGGTGGATAGCTTGCAGTGTCAGCCATCACATTGAGGGGCCGATTAATGGAACAAATGTGCGCCGAAAATCTTGGCGCAAGCCAGAGCAAGCGTGAAAAAGCAAGCACACGTGCACACGTGCGATTCATGGAAGGGTCTGCACGTGTTTAATGCGGGATGTGTGCCAAATCCGAGCGTGGCACGCACAGGTGCACACGTCACAGCAACATCCCGAATGCCATGCGCGATGCGCACAGCGAAAGCGCACAATGTCGGCACACACACCAAAAAGGGGGCGGAACACGGGGCGTAATGCATGGAATGGGGAACAACGCATAAAAAAGAAGGTGTAGCTGGAGAAGTACTGCAGGGAAATACACAGAACGCCCACACGCACGCGAACAACACATATTCATTCAATTGAATACGGAAAACCTGCGCACGCTAAAAGATGCACACAGGCGTCAACACGTCTGCCACACGAAGGCAGGCAGAAGCGTCCCCGCGCACAGTATAAAAGTGCACGCAAACAACAAACACGTATATACAGCTACGATGAATGCCCAATTTGTCGCAGCACTGATCGCGGGACACCGCAGGAGGAGGAGAATAGCCAGGCCCTGCATTGTTTTGCCCCGGACAAGCCTTTTTGGGATGCCTGATGACCAGGTCTATGAGAGGTATAGGGTTCCACCTTAGATCATCCTAGACCTGGTAAGGGAGTGGGAAGATGACCTTACATCCCCAACCCTGTGCTCCCAAGCATTGAGCCCCTTGGAGAAGTTGCTCAATGTCCTGCATTTTTTGACCACTGGGTCATTTCAGCGGACAACTGCCATAGTGGGGGGGGGTCTCACAGGCCACACAGTCACGCTGTCTACACCAGGTGATGGCAATCATGACTGCATGCCCCTCAGTCCGCAGGCACATATACATGCCCAGAACACCTGCAGAAAGGCAGGCCGTGGTCCAGGACTTTTACAGGGTGGCACACTTCCCCAAAGTGCTCAGTGCCATAGATTGCACCCATGTGGCCCTTCGTCCACCTAGGGCCACTGAGCACATCTATCGAAACCGCATGCACTGGCATTCCATCAACGTTCAGGTTGTATGCGATGCCAAGGGAATCATCACCTCTGTCTATGCAAACTACCCTGGCTCTACCCATGACAGTTTCATATACAGAATGTCCACCCTTAGCGGGCCCTGGAAGCTGGGAAGCATGGCGACACATGGCTCCTAGGTGAGTACAAATGCCTGTGCACATGCATACATGTCACACACAGACAAATACACAAACCCAACTAATCACAACCATTATCACCTCCCCATGGGACAGTGCCTACCCTCTGAGCAACCACATGATGATGCCAATCCCGAACCCCACCACACCACCCCAGGTAAGATACAATGCTGCCCATATTGCAACCAGGGGCATAGTGGAGCGCACATTAGGAGTGCTCAAGTCACGCTCTCGCTCCCTTGAGCGCGCTGGCGGGCAGCTACTATATGCACTCCCAGTAGTGTGCAGGATCATTGTGGCAGCATGTGTGCCACAATGTTGCAACACGGCGGGACGTATCGTTGGACATGGTGGTGCCCCCACATCCCCAACCACATGCACAGGTGTTGCCCATGGGAGGGGAAAGGGCACGTGGCGAGGCAGCCCCGACCCAGCTTGTGACCACATTTTTCACCTAAACTCCCACCCCTGCGGAGTGCACACAGGCCTGGCACATACCAGGTGACAATCGATGATGACAAAGAGACAGTCAACTGTCACAACCTTACCACCCTGAGAAGGTTGCCACGCAAGTGCTACATTGTGTGCATCCCTAGTTACTTAAACATAACCAATCCTGTGTGACCAAAAGGAACACATGCAAGGTGTGTATCACACCACCCCTGCAAAACAGGCCATGACAATCACTGGTATGTCACCCAAACCATCCCAACACACATCACCCTTTTCTGCCACACCATGACATGGCATGCAACAGCAAAAGCCAAACACATGACCAATGAGATACAAAGTGACATGTGATAAATGGAAAGTGGCCTGAGACAATGACGCCTGACATGGAATCAGATGAACTGACTGACCAACAACCTCCCACACATACCAAGTCATACACAAATGTTTTCCACCAGTGGTAGCATGAAAAAAAGACTGAATGCCTGTTCACATGCACATTGGGCAAGCCAAAATCGCTACTCCCTAAACCGTGTGCTGTGTGTGTCTCCTGCAACACACTGCTCAGCACCCAGCACAGTGAACAGCCATTGTGTTGGGGATACACCTTGAGCATCACATCAAAAGGACAAACAAAATAAACAACCTATTGACGCATGTACATGATCCCCAAATGGCAATTGAACATGCACTGCAGGGACACAGCGTGCCCGAGAAGGCAATCTGTGTGTACCTGTGGGCATGGAAGGGTGGTTGTACGTGTGGTGGAGCATTGTGTAACTGTGTGTTTCAGTAGGGACATGCACTCAATATATGCATGTGAAATCAAGTGACCCACAGTGTCCTGTACACATCACATGCGAACATTGCCCATGTGTACACCCCAGCATCTCAAACCACAACAATCCCCTGACATCTGAAAAGTAAATAAAACGCAAGAACAGCCATTGACCAGCAGAACACATCATGTACATAGTACCCCAAATGACAATGTCAGAGAGTGCCCAAACACTGTAGCCCAAGCTTACTGTCCATCAACAAAAGGCCCTCCCTCATTTACACATCCCCATGACCTTCTGAACAACTGTGTCTGGGGTATATAGCCTTCTTCTTTCCAGTCTACCTGGCTACAGGATCCCCCTACCCCTTGGTCTTCATGTTCCACCTTGCATGTAAATAGGGTCCAGCCCACTCAGAAGCCACCTTGACTGGTAAATATACCAAATCGCAGAGAACTCCAAGGAGCCAAACCCCCAAACCAGGGAAAAAGCCTTTAGGCACAAAAAAACCCTGGAAGAGTCTCCAGTAGATGACTTGAAATTGCAAAAAATGTCCAAGCACATGTACAAGCAGAATACAAGAACAGCTACGGTAGCACAGTTCAACAATGGTTCAACAGGATGGGTACCATTTTCAGGACACAATATACAATGAGGATGCAACAACTGATGGGTAGTGTCACAGCTCCGGTCTCCGGTCGCAGGAGTGGCACGAACCAACCACCGCCTCCATGGTCTGGGCGCCTGCAAGGTAAAACTTACACAGGCCTCCAAGACCCCGGCTGGGAAAGAGGGCAAGGATCCGTTGTTTGGACAGGCATTGGTATTCAGGATAACCGGAAAGAGGGGCAGGAGAGGGGAGTTGGATTGGCAAGGGAAAGTAGGCAAAATACAAAATACAACTATTGACAATAACACATACTCAATCAGAGAAACCATGTTGTTCATGCACATTGTAATGAAAGAGTCAAATGCAAGCCAAAGAGAGACTGATCTCTGGGTTGAGTGCTGGCCTCCTGCCTGTGCACTCTCAGGTCCGGTAACAGGAGCAGTTCAATGCTGAAAAGAGAGCGTGAGTTGCTAATCTGTGTGTGTTTACAACACACACACACAACACCATTCATGCCCCAAACTAAGTGACTTCTCCACAAACACTCTTGTCTGCTGCTTTGTACGTATACGTTAGCTTGCCCCGTGATGGTTCATAGACTGTCAATGCAGTAAGGCAGGCACACGTGGGCACGCGGTAAATGGAAGACCAATGTGTCAAGAATCACACATGATAGAATGGTCCCTGGGTGAGCTGCTAGCGCGTATAGCGAGGTGCAACTTCAGTACAAGTCGTGTTCTGGCAGCCGCAGATTTCAATAGGTAGTGCACGTGGCATTTGTTCCTCAACGCATTTTAGCTGTACTGTGCGCTTCTACAACAATGCCTGGCAAGGTCCCCAGCACTGGCGCTACTTAGCATGAATGTGCAAGTGGCCTGGTGGAAGGTTGGCTGCGGTGTGGTCCCTTGTGCTGCTCACCTTGCTTGGAGCTCCTGGAAACACGTCTGCTTCTGTCGGACGTCTGAGCACAAGCCCTGTGCTTCTGCTTGCGCAAACATGCGCACGTGTGCACCACCGAACGTGGCCAGGTTTCAGTAGTACTTGGCCCATGTCTGCTGGCAAAGGTAGTCTGGAGGCTCATTTTCCTGCAGAAAGGGCATAAAAGGTATTAATAAGGCTGGAAAGTTCCCTGTGTGTGTGTCTTCATGCTGGTTGTCACTGGGCCATGTTTGAGACCTACATCCAAACTCCTCCCACCATCAGTGTGACTTTGACAGCCAAAGGGTGCAGGCTACTGTCTACAGCATGAAATGCATAAAGCACATATACAGTCAAGAAAAGAACATACATCACAATCCACATCAATTAATGGAGATATCAATCATGTACTCACCCAAATTGATTGCAGACATGCCATGGAGAAAACCCACCTAATCCCCACTAAGGTTGTTAACACAAGTAGTAGAGCAGCAGACAGGCCACAGATATGATGAAAGTCCAATGCCCTTGTGTAAATGGTTGTTACACCG
Organism: Ambystoma mexicanum; assembly: GCF_040938575.1. Classification (NCBI taxonomy): domain Eukaryota; kingdom Metazoa; phylum Chordata; class Amphibia; order Caudata; family Ambystomatidae; genus Ambystoma; species Ambystoma mexicanum. The sequence continues at coordinate 980,859,706 of NC_090923.1, forward strand.
AACCATGCTTGTGAGCCCATGGATAAGGGAAGCAGGAGTGGCCTATTTGAGTCAGGACCCCAAGCTGCAAACACATACACGAGACAAGATTGAAGGGCCCAGCTGGGACAGACAGTGGATGCTTTCAAAAGCCACAAAGCACCACACCGTCACATGAATGCACAATAGACAAGCAATTTTAAACTATATTAACTAATTAAACTAACTATAAAAATCAAAAATGGCCACATACGACCCGGGGAGTGGGGGGAAGGCACCCAGGAGGAGGGTGGTACAGGGTGCACCTCAACACCCACATGCGATGATGTTCAGACAAAAACAAATCCTCCATGGGCTCAACACCTGCACAGCACGACCTCAGGCTGCAAAGGTTGACATGGCACAGTACCCTGACCCTGCCTATGTGCAGCTTGCCCCTCGTTGACAGCAAGTCTGCGGGACGGGTGAGCCTGGTTCTGTGTGGCAATGACACGTAGGTCAGCATATAGAACCTCGCGTGATACGCGTGCTTCCTCTTGCAAGGTAACACGTGTAACACAGAGGTCTTCCTGCATGGCCTGGCTGGACAACTGGTACACCTCCCAGCAAGCACGGAGGTCAGCCGAGCTGGTACTCTCTAGCTGCTCCAACCTCTCCTCTGACCGCTTCCTCTGGGACATCAAGAGCACACCCAGAGTAGATCTGAGGGATTTATAGTCAACCCTCATGGCCTCCATGTGTGCCTCTGCGTGAGCAACAATTGCTTGATGCAAAGACACCATTTCAGCCCGGCGTGCCCTGTCTGAGGCCGCCATGCCCAGCCTGAGCAAGCGGGCCATGGACTGTGCCGCCCGCTGCTGGAGTTCCACATGCCTAGCAGGGGGGAGCACGGATTGGGCTACACGTTCCATCCTCTCAGCGATGTTATCAATTGCTGCCCCCTGGTGTTCTGAATTGGCAACCATGGCTTGCTCCCACTCAGTATACCCCAGTGGCGTGCAGCCACTGTGTTGCTGGGCTTGACACCTACGGGACCCAATGAGCCGACGTCCTTGTTGAGTTGGCACCGCCCGTGGCTGCAGGACTACATTCCTCTGTTGACGTGATGCCCCAGGCACATCAGCAACTGGTGTAGAGGGTGATCCTGCATCCCGATCCACCACAGGCGGAGGTCCCACCACCGTCTGGCCCCTCAGTGCAGGTGTCGCGGACAGAGGAGCATCCACATCAGAATCACTCACCCCTGACAAATGGACCCGATGCACATCCAACTCGACATTGTCGTCAGAGTGATCATCCGGGCTACACTCATTGCCAGACCTAGACAAGATGGTCTGTAACACAAGTGGGTTCTCGTGGTCTACCACCCCACAACCCCCACTTGTGCTGGGTTGCTGGTGTGATAGCAACCCTGTGTCTGGCATGACAAGCCCATCCTCTGGCTCCATTGCGTCATCATCTGAAAAGTGGAGAAAAATAAACATTAGTACACATGTCAGAAGCACATGACACACACACACATAAACATCACATTGACAGCCAGCACATGAAGCAGACATGTCACACACAAATGAGAACCTGGCATGCATCAGTGGCCTTGATATGTAAACACATCCCAAAAGCAGAAATGGATGTGTCTAAATAGCAAAGCCTACACAAGTACAAAATGTAGTATATGAACTCCACCAGACACCACCTCTGTCAGGCACATGTCACAGGCAGAAAAGACAGATGGAAACTAAGAGATGCAACACACCATAAGCATTTCTGAACTGCAAATTGACCACTGCTGCAAGTGAATCTAAACACACAATGACACAGTTAACATGCATGTAGACATGCATCACTAAAGCATCATCATCAATATAGCTCCATCCATCTGCAGCTCGGCCCGTACGGGGTGGCATGGGCTATGTAGATATAGTGAATTTACCAAGCAAAGCAAGGGGCTGCAACCAGGCATGCAGGACCATAACGCCGAGTACCGTCCGAGCTGCAGGACATGAGGCCTCCACAACACCCCTCAGGGCCTGATTGAGCACATTGGGCTATAAATGTGCCCTATTCCATCATTCCTTGTGTAAAATCTCCACGCCCAGGACCCACCATGTTAGCTAAGTGGGCCTGGACATACACATACTGCACAACAGTGAACCTTCTGGATCATGCCAGTTCCACATAACATGCACAATACAGAAATCTCACCAGCATAAACGTCAATCAAATACATATCAGTCAGTCAACAAAAAAGTTGCGGAAGACACGTGTAAATGAACACTTTCACAAACACATAAGTGAGTACTCGCAATGTTGCACTACACAACGTTGAAGCTGCTTGCATATGTACATGTGAAAGCGTTCAAAAACACCCATTTTCCCATACACCTGTATTGTGAACATGACCAGCATCCAATACACCAAATCAAGCAGCTACAACGCTGTTTGCTTTGATGTATGTGGAAGTGCACACATACACAAGTGAAGGAAGCTCCACATTCATTACAACCCGATTGGCAGGCTACATTCAATCAGCGCCCTATGCAAGTTGGTATAGGCCGCAGATTGAACAATCAACTCATCTAAACAACCACTAGGGAGTTCCAATGCTGAGTACATGTGTCACAGGATGCACATGTGCCCGTCGCATTCATGACAGAGAAGGGATGAAAAACTGACAATATATGCCAGGTCACTTTGGCATTGCATCAGTGAGTAGGCATGTAAAACGGTGTAACACGGCTCAGAAGTGGGTTGATGCAGTGCAGAGCATGTGTACATTATCGACTATCTACATGAACAAGTACTTTATGATGGCTATCAATAAACGTGAAGGCAGTGCAAGGGCAAGTTCAGGCATCACGTGCAATGTGCATGCAATGGGTTGCATGGCTACAAGCAAACCCCCTCCCCCTAAGTGAAAATGCAGGGAGGCATTGCATGGCAGCGAAAGGGTGACCAGAGACCTGTGTATTGGCAGACAGTGTTGACTAGCATCAATTGCATCATCTGAGTCAACTGACAACACAGCAGATGATAATGGGACGGTAAGCAGTACACATGATGAACCCTCAGTAGTACACCCATGTGTGCAGAAGCCACTACACCAGTTGAACAGAGTCAGTGGACCTGAAACAGGAGGAGGCCTGTGCCCCACACAGACTGTGACACCCTAAACATGTGTGTGATGCAGGACTGCGCCAGAGCATTGAATGGATGATCAAATGCCATGAAATGTAGGTTATCCTGGACATGTACTACAATGATCATCCAGTCAAGGACACATAGGGGCATGCATGGAATGCACATGGAGCATGACTGGGCACTCATGTCCCTGCGGAGCATCTTCCATCTGCACAGTCCAAGTGAGACACCCTGCATGAAGGACAGAGGATGTACCCCACTGTATGTGTCTGGCAGATTGGCTGGTGGAAGTTTGCATGTACACAGGAGCCTTGAACAGTCCATTGCAGTATGCCAACATGATGCACACCAGTGCAATGGTGAAATTGGGGTGCAGGGGGGGTGGAGGGGCAAGGGAGCGTGCCTATGTGGAGTACCCTCATGCAGACAGAAGACACATGTACGTCAGTCATGCAATGACATAGTCCCAGTGCTGAGAGGAAAGACACCCCAGGCTACATGCAGAGGGCCAGTGAGCTGGAACATGGAACGGAGGGGCAGACTAGCATATGAGTAGGGTGCAAGTGTGGTGATGAGGACAGTCCCCGTCTGCTCTACATGTCCAGCATCCTGCACAGCAGGCAGGTATCAGTGAAGCATTGCATGACTTGCACATGAGAACCATGTAAACATGACATGTAGTGGCAGTCAAGCACAACACATCACACAATCAAATCACACATGGCCTCAACAAACACGTGACAACACTCACTGGACGGGGCATCAAAATCCAGCATCTCTCCCACTCCTTCGACCATTCCTGCTGGTATGAACCCCTCAACGGCTGACTCGTGCGAAGTGAGGTCTTCCTCCTCAGGTGGTGGCCCACTGCCAGTCACCAGAGTCATGTTGTAATTAGAGGCACGCTTCGCCTTAGTACTGCGTTTGAGGTCATCCCAACTCTTTTTGCACTCTTGAGCTGTGCGCACCTCATGGCCGAATTAACTCACACAATCCACAACTTGCTTCCAGTGGGTCATACAATGGGCAGCCGTAGTGTGACAATTCGGCCCCACTAGCATATCACGGTTGTGGTCCTGCAAGTAGCCCACAAGGAAATCCAGTTCCTGCATGCAGAAAGGCTTCTTCCTCGACGTGCTGGAGGCCGGAGCTGTGTCTGGGTTCCCAGCCTCTACTGCAGGTGCAACCTTCCTCCTCTTGGACAGTGGTCCAGACCCTGGCTGGCAAATGCCGCCCTGATCAGTATGGGCAGTGGTGCTGGTGGATTGAACCGAGGGAGTGGCAGGTGGAACAAGGACGGAAGCCCTGACTTGTGTCAGTGGCTGCTGGGTGCCCTGGAATGGACTCTGCGCAGCAACATCCGCTGTGCTAGGGTCATTGACCGGGACTGTCCTGGATGGTAGACTCACAACCGGGGTGGTGTCGGCTGCATCTGCCCATGCACTTGCCAAAATCTGGCTGGTCAGGGCAGCAGATGACATTACTGCCCCAGGGACACGTGCCTCGGTCAGGACAACCCTGCGTGCACTCACGGTGTGCCTCCTGATCTCCTGGAAATCTTCCTGGAACTCTTCAGGTGCCAACGCAGTCTGCGCTGGCAGACCCAGAGCCTGGGTGGTGGTGTCCACAGCTGTACCTGTGGTGTCCACACTACCCTTGGGCCCGTGGCAGTCGATGAAACGGACTGCCGGGTCAAATGGGCGCCAGTGCCAGATGCAAGAACTGCATCTCCCGGAGCCGCAGGGGGTGGTGGCATGACTGCACCAACATGTGGCACAACATCATTCCGAACTGGCGCACCCCTGCCTCTTCCCCCTCTTCAGCCACCCTGGACACCCTGGAGTCCCCCTACTCCCTGGTCACCTCGGCAACGTCCCTGACCACATCCGCCACATGGAGTATACCCAGCTGAGGTGCCCCTCATCTTTCGTGGCCTCCCGGCCATGGCACAGATGTAGTAGTGCCAGCACAGATGTAGTAGTGCCAATGGGAGGTGTACACGACAATTGTCCTGGGCAATTGGGGTGAAGGGGGTGGGATACAAGATGTTAACAGCACCCCTGCACCTGCAAGGCTGTATGTGACCCTTGTGAAAAAGTGACGGGTCACGCAACGCTCAGGCACCCCAAAACTGCAGTAAAACTGTGCACACAACCCCTGGTAGTGCACATGTGTGGAATTAACCTCCCACAGTACGCGGTGGCACCCAGGAACATGAAAAACACGTACACGTGGGACACACAGGCTACTATGAACTCGAAAATGGGTACGCGATACACAGGGGCACTCGCAGTGGGAAGAATAGCGTGCACGACTCACCGTCAGACTAGCGTGATAATGAAAAACATGCGTAGCCAATACCTGTGCCAAAAGAAGAGATACGTCCTTGATCCACTGTGAAGTTGTGATGGTGCGTGAAACAACACGAAGTAGCAACACACACGTCGGTCTCCACGAAAGGCACGTACAGCAAACTGCTGGCCCCGCTCACCTTTATCCCGTGCTGAGGGAAACGCCCACGCACGTCACTTCACTTACGCACTAAGGGCCTTTCCTGGAATTACACGCAGTGACACCCGGACGTGCAGTTTTTACACATGTACAATCAACATGCACCCATGTGGAGGGAAACGCCTGTCACAGACGCATTACGCGCTAAGGGCCTTTCTTCGATTAACACGCTTACGTGCAGTTTTTTCACATGTCAAAGCACTCCGTATCAAGCTGGCCACGCGACAACACACGGAAGACCACGCTCCTGCCCAGAAGGCCATTTTCCTGCCCCCTAGAGCCCCGAGCACGCCCCCACCTGTATCTGCTGCTGCCTGCCTGCCTGCTAGCCACGTGCCCTGCTATTTGGTGCCTGCATGTCAGCCATCTGCAGGGGTCCAATTGCTGTGACCACCCCTGCTGGAACAGAAGACTCCCGACTGGCATTCAATCGCTCCACAGCCCAGCCCCAGGACCCAGTTGCCCACCCACACCTGCCTCGGGGCTTGCCATGTCTGACACAACACCATCTGGCACCAGTGGCAACCCCCAGCAGAGAGGCAGAGGGCTGCCAGCTTCACTGCCAATGAAGTTGGCACCCTGGTGGAGCAAGTCCTGGGGCATTATGATGCCCTCTTTGGAAGTTCACGCACCGACAATCAAGGACAGAAGAGGATCTGGAAGGACATCGTGGATGCCATCAACGTGGAGGGCGTGGCATCCCGCGACATGCAACACGTCCGGAAGCGCTGGGAGGACTTCAGGTCCAGGACCCTCAGCAAGGCCCGGCACCTCTTGAAGACAAAGCATGCAGAGGGGTGCCGGCTCCGCCTTACCAACATCCAGATGAGGGTGCTGGAACGCATACACCCAGTGCTCCACCTCCAGATCCTTCAGAGGCAGAGCCGTCCGGAGTCGAACGGTAGGTATCCATGCAAACTGATTGGACGCTGTGCATGTTGAGGTGTGGCAGGAGTGTGCAGGTTGCACATATGTCTTGGAAGGTCCATTTATGGATGTGTATGTACAGGGACATGAGCCTGCCGCATGTGAGTACAGTCATCTGTGAGGCACATCAATGGTGTATGTGTTCAAATGCCTGGTGCCCAAATGCATGTGTCGGTGCACACATGTTTAAATTTCTGTGAATGTACTGTGGCGTGACACATGGATGCTGGTTCCACCTTCATGTATGTGCACAATGTACATGTGCGTGTGTGTATTTGACATGTGTGCCCCTGTGATACACCATGGATTCATGTGACACCGACATGTAGGAGGCTGATTGGCAGATGTGACAAGGATGGCGATGATTTCACTGCGACAGGTGGTGGAGATGTACAGATGCTTGTATGTCTGGTGGCATGTGTGCATGTGTTTGGCACTCCCCGTGTTGCATGTGACGTCAGGCTAACCTTCGGATGCTCATGCTGTTTTATGTGTATGGATGGTGCTGCCTGCTGCAATATTCCTGTTAATTTACGCATTTGTGTGGGTTCAAATGATATGTGTGTTGGGGAGTGTGATGCCATGTGTGAAGTTTGAGACTGCCACTCATGTGCAACTGTCATATGTGTATCAGACCATTGTACAGTGCCCTGATGCCTGTGTTCTGTCTCCCCCTGTCTGCGGCGTCAACTGATGAAGAGGGCAGAGACGGTGCTGTGGAGCACAGCAGCAGGGATCCCACTGTCAGCCGGAGACGCGGGGCCCAGCTCCCCTCCCATATTGTCATCTCGTCGGGGAGTGAGGAGTCTGGTGCCGCGTCCGCGGCTGCAGCTGCCGAGGGTAGGTCCAAGAGGCGGAGGTCGGAGGTGGACTCCTCGGCAGCAGAAGGGGCAGCTGAGACCCCACAGGGGCCTATGGAGGAAGATGGCACGGTTTGATTGGTTGAGGAGGAGGCTGTGGAATGGCCACACAAGGGGTCTGAAGGGTGGGATTTCACTGGTGCTAGTGGTGCAGTCCAGGGGCAGGGACAGGAGGAGGCAGCACAGGCGGCCGCGGAAGTGCCTGTGTATAATCCTGTCCCTGATCCTGTGACTGCATCATCCCGCACAAGCAGGGATGCCTTCGTCCAGACCCGTTTTCAGCGAGGGGATCCACTAACAACAACTGGCCTTCCTCTCCCTGAGGACGTGGCAATCCGGGACCGTGTTGAACCTGTCCTGGCTGGGGTGGCATTGCGTCAACTTGGCATCCGGGATGATGTGCAGGGTTCTCGTGAGGACACTGTATGTTATTTCAGATGCCTCGTTGACCGCGTTGACCTACTAGGACAGGTCACCAGTGCTGGGTTCCTCCATGTGCTGGACCTTCTACCGACCCCCTCCTTAACTGAACCCCCTATGTGCCAGTCGTCCTCTGTGCCATCTTCCTGCCCAAGTATCACCTGGCACCCTGTGGAGCTGCCTCTGACCCAGCGGCCAGGCTGGTAGAGGACACATCCCTGCCACAGTCGGGAGTCGGAGGTCCAGCAGGGGTGGCCACCCCAACAACTGGACCAAAGCAGGAGGAAGACGTGCAGGCATCAACAGGCAGGGCACATGCACGGCAGCAGCAGGCTCAAGGTGGGAGCGATGATGGCTCGGGGGCCATCAACATCATAGGGGCAGGCATAAGCTGGAGGGCAGGAGGACCCTGGTTTGGGAGTGTCTTCTGTGTGGCAGCGGTTGGGCCGGCAAATAGATGCGGAGTGGCGGTGGGCGGAAGAGGCACGGCTCACTATGGTCAGGGCGGAGAACTCCATGTGCAGGGCGTTGAGGCGGGCTGAGTGCCTCGAGAAAATTCCCTGACATGAGTCAGGGCCTTCTGGCAGGTGCCCATCACTGGGGGTGGTGTGTGGGGACATGAGTCGGGTCCTGCTGGCAGGTGCCTGTCAATGATGGGTGGGTAGGTTGGTTTGGACATGAGTCGGGGCTCACAAGTGCGCTCACAAGTGCATGGTGCCATTTGGGCTGCCTGCAGGGCATGGTGAGGGTTGTAGGGTGGTCCCCTGTGTTGTGGGCTGCCTGCAGGGGGGAAACCGCACACCCGGGAGGGCTCACGATGCCAAATCGCATGTGAAACTCCCTGCGTACCCCCAAATACACATACCCCGCTCGCCCAAGGCCTGTCGCGTGTGAAACTCCCCAGTACCCCCCAAATACATGTACTCCACTTTTACCTGGAGTATGGTGTGTGAAACTTCCCGCGCATCCCCGAAATACACATACCACGCTCGCCCAAGGCCTATCGCGTGTGAAACTCCCTGCGTACCCCCAAATACACGTACCCCGCTCGCACAGGGCCTATCACGTGTGAAACTCCCTGTAGACCCCCCAAATACACGTACCCCGCTCTCGGCAGTAGTATCGCGTGTGAAAATTCCTGTGTTCTCCCAAATACACGTACTCCGCTCGCCCACGGCCTATCATGTGTAAAACTCCCCACAGAACCCCCAAATACACGTACCCTGCTCGCACAGGGCCTATCGCATGTGAAACTCCCTACATACCCCCCAAATACACGTACCCCACTTTCACCTGGAATATCACGTGTGAAACTTCTCACGCACCCCTGAAATACGCATAGGCACGCATCCACCCTCCCCATGAAATTAAATGATATTTTATTTATATCGCGCTTGTACACAAGTGTTTCAGAGAGCGACCAGGCAGAAAGGGAGGGGAACAAAGAAAAAACAGAAAACAGCGATCTTACCAGGCCCAGTGACATTTAAGAAAGCACAAGTGCAAGGGAAAGGAAAATGGGGGAGAAGTGCAGCGGGTGGGGGGGAGTGGAAAGTGCAAAGCAGAGGAGAGGAAACATAAATAAACATTAAATAGAATAAATAATATTCTAGGCAGCCCATTCACCCTCCCCATGCCCCGCAGGCAGCCCATCCACCCTGGCCATGACCCACAGGCAGCCCACACCACAGGGGGGACTTTTTCCACGCAATTTACCTGGCGCAAGCGGGGTACGTGTATTCCGAGGGGTGTGCGGTGAGTTTTACATGCGATAGGCCTGGCGCGAGCGGGTTACGTGTATTCCGAGGGGTACGCAGGGAGTTTTACACGCGATTGGCCTGGCGCAAGCCTTGTATGTGTATTCTGGGGCGTGCACAGGGAGTTTTACATGCGCTTTCGTGGTTGGGGGGCTGTATGCTGGTCCACTGGCTTTTGCGCCATGTACTGGATTTGTGTGATGTTTTATGCGCACGGGGTGGGTTTGGGGGCGTAACTGGTGCTACTGCAGGGTCGCTGTGCCACTCTGCACCTCGGCTGCTTATGGATGTATTAATCCATGAATATGCTGTGCCCCTAAATGGGTTTTGGTGCATGCGACTGGCGCAGACTGCCACACGCGCACTCTGTGCACCAGCCGCGTGCGCCACTTGTGCGCCAAATTCTATGAATTACCCCCCGATTGTCTCAGTTGGTTTTTTTCCATTCTGAGATGCTTGAGAATTTAGGAGATAGCTACTAATAAGAAATAATGACATAAAGATGCTTTTGAAGTTATTTATATCACAGTAAATGCATATTATTCCTTTTTATATAGAAAGCAAACAAAATGACCCAAAAGTCTCAGTGCAAATTCTCATACACATGGACAACACCACCCCAGTAGCTCTCTCCGGGAGCTCCCGCCTATTGGCCATTAACTACAAGTAGCTCTGGCTAACATAAACCTTGGAGACCTCTGCTCTAGAGGGTCATTGGGAGGCAGGTGACAAATGACAGGACTAACGATTGTTAGAAGCTGAGCACTGGCCTTGATTAGCCTCCAGCTTAGTGATCCTGGGCTTTTTAGGAACAATTACCATGGATTAATAGAAAGTAGAAGCAGGTTAGAGAGGTGAAGTAACAATCTCTGAAATGGGTACCACAAGGCCAATTCGTTGTAAGTTGCCCGCAACAATGACCTTCCTTGTGCTTGTTTGTGCCGTTTGACTGAACCTCTTTCTGAGGTCCATGTTCCACTGGTCTGCTTTCCTGACCCGCCGGCACATCTCCCACTGAGACTAAAAGCATCCCTCCTGACTTTCCCTTAAATGTGTGTTTGTGACCAAGGTGGTCACACCCATAGATCCGGAGCCTAGACTAACTGTGTGAAGAGGCAATAAACAGATGGAGTGGCAATCACATTCTGCTTAAACTTGAGTGAGAGTGTTCTTGTTTTATTTCTGATGTTCATTTGCTCAGGCACCAGAGACACTGCATTAGTTCCATACATACAACAATAGAGCCCTGAACGACAAATGGGATAGGTGGAGGCACCTTAGCAAATAGAAAAAGATCACACAAAGGCCCTAAAGAGGGGAATCCACACTGGGAAGGGACTAGGGAGCAGGGACGGCAGTGCGCCACAAAACAAGGAAGCCGGGGGGAGGACTGATGATTCACTGTAGGGGTTCACTTTTTTCACATCACCTGTAGCGCTTATTATATCTAAGCTGAAACAACCCCTTTTGCTTTTAAAACCTCTCCTATTAGAAAGCCCAGCCACCAGACAGATGCGATCGAAAAGTGGTTGGTGTTATGAGTGGATGGTGTAGGTACGGTGTGTCACATATTTTACTGGATATTTTCTTTTTAATTCTTCACTCAGAAATATTACATTTCTATTATAGCATGAAACCAAGAAAAGAATATATTATAAGCCATACCAGGTTCATTACTCTTAAAAGCCTATTTAGTTCAAATAAAAGTGGCATTTAAAGTATACAACCAAAATAAAACATGCACACATAATTTAAGAAGAAAACTTCATATAATTATAACAAATATACCAAGCTCAATCAAGAAAATTGGCAGATGACAAGGCAACATCAAGTAGAATAGCAACTTTAAAGATATCATTGCGTCCAAAAATTGGACAATGCTATTTCAAAACAAAAAGGTGAAATCAGTTTTCTCCTAGACGTCCTCTAGGAGGGCAAACCAAAATAAAATGGCTTTCAGGTTCAATAGCATGAGTGCAATGGCATTTCACTTAACAGTGAGTATTGCTAATGGCAACATATTCCATCAGAAAAACACGGTTGGTGACCATAAAGCATTTTATACATCAGGTAGTGAGTAGTGAGGAATCTACCAGTATGACACAACGTAAAATGGCTTATTTCCCACTCACCACATGCAACTTTGATCTCATTACACATCCCAGTAGTTACAAACCAATCGATGTCCTAGAGAAGAATCAAACTGAGATTAATTGGATAAACCCAATGTATGAGAGCCACTTCTACATAGGTTCATCTGTGGAGTTAGCTAAATGCCAAGGAACCTTTTTGTGCAAGGTCAAGCCATCCACAATATCCAGGTGCAACCAAAACAGAAGAGACTTCAAACAAGCCTCATAAAAATATGGACACAAGCCTATTTCAAGATGTAATAGAGCTATAGGAGCTTGTCAATAGAGACTGTAAGGATATATTTGGGGAGTTTATTGATGGTATGCAGTATGCAATATCTAAATGTAGCCATGTCACAATAGGTGCACAATAGGTGTAAAGCGGTTTTCAGTAACAGCCAGCTGGCAATTTTTCAGAGAATTTAGTAAAATGTTTTAGCACAGTGTGCTGTCATTTTAAGGTGCACATTTTTACAAATTGGATGTTTTCATGTGTGCAAACTGCATTAGAAATACATAATTAATTAACCTTATACCAACTGTCTTACTAATATATTAACCTCAACCCCTCCAACATTATTATGCAGTATTTGCGCACAATGAAATGCATTCTATGTTTTTGATGCACGGTTTAAAATCTACTTTATTTTCCATGAAGAGCCGTGGAGAGCCACTGGCAGGAAGGCAAATCGAAACAGTTGCTTTGCAGGGCTGAAATCCTCATTGTCTTGAAAAACGAGGGCTGGTACAGGACACATTCTTTTATTCTGATTGGTAGAAATTGGAGGTGGATGGGCCACGTCAATAGAGGGCTGGCCTACGGGTGATAGGCAGGAGGAGTTTTCTTAAGGAATAAGGCAGGGGGAAGAGTTCAGATCGAGCTGGGACAGAGATACAGACGGTGCTACATACTAAATGCTGCTGGACTCCATCTGGGTGTGAGCGCTGGCTACAAACTTAAAACAGCTGGGAGCTCCCCACACATAGAGGTAGAGTTTCTGGCTTTGATGCGAAGGAATCCTTAGCACTGGGTCTGCGAAATAGCAAGGTTGTGAAGATAACATCCTGACAACGAGAGTTTCAAACTTCACTGGCCTGGGTGAGTTAGTGCCAAGTGAGGAAAGAGTACAAATGGGAGATGACATAATTTGTTGGCAGTGCAGGGAGTTAGAAAAAAAAAAGAATACTACATGTTTATTTTTCTCCATGTTTAAAAGTGCTGAACACCAAATTCTGCTTTTTGCAATGTGCCTGTTGTTTTCTGTTCTCTTTTATATTTTGTAGGCTCAATGCTGTAATATCATGTGGTAAGATGTATTTCTGTTTATAATGGTTATATAATTCAGAGTGTACAAAAAACAAAGGCTGGGATTTTAGTGTCATTTCATGCCTGTGGGAAACATTTCTACACAGGGGAATCACAAGGTGTTGATGTTTATAACAGAGCGGTAAAGCATTTGCTAATTTACCACTGTAGCTAAAATAGCAAGCAAGGAAAAGTGAATAAATACCTGCAAGGTAGGAAGGTGTGTGTAGGTGTTGTGAGTGAGTCCTACCAACCACATACAATAGGTGGCATTCTGAATACACTCACTGAGTTCTCTAAGGGTGTGATAGGTCTGGGGGGTTCTCTACAGGTAACCAAGAGACATTCTAATAGAGAGGAAAGATTTGTTTTATGATGGTGCTGTAGTACAAAAAGCCATGCTCACCACTATACCACAAAAATAAGATAAATCTGAAAATACCACAAAGTAAGATACCACTAAAATTACTACTAACACAAACTAACACTATATTATCACCAAAATAGGGTAATACTAAACTATCTCTAAATGTAAGTCCAGTTTACTGTGTACCACCAAAATATCACGGTAAGAAAATATCACCAAATCTCGAATTTGCCCCAATAAGACAAAACCTCCTACATAATCAATGGAGCATTGGGCCTGTGGGAACAGACTGTAGAGCAACCACTGGGCATGTCAAGTGTGTTCCACACCACCATACGTGCATTGAAGGGAATTCATTTTGTGAGAGCAGTGTGACACTGAAAGTGAATCTCAGAATGTCTCAAATTGATGCCACATTCCCAGAATTGGTGAAATATTTGAGAGAGAATTATATGTACATGGAACATTGTCATCAAATAATGCCACAGAATGGCATGACCGTATCTATGGGGAAGTTCAGAAAGAACCACTGGACAACATTTTTGAAGAGGGTAGCATAATTAAAGTATTTCTTCTGAGATTATGAAATGCTGCTGACAAACCTGCAGAGAAAGACTGTTTGATACGGCTATGTGCTAGAACATGGTTCATTTTATATAGGTCTCTGCGAATGCAAGAAAAATGATGCCAAGCTAATTAGCAGACTAAAAGTCAAATTAGATGGAACTAGTGAACAGGAGAAAAAGTTAAGAGCACTCAATTGTCAAAGGAGAAAACTGAGGACAGTGAGCAAGAATTAAAACACTTGTAAGGATTGGTAGGTCACATTAGACAAGATAAAGAGGAGGCTATTTTAGAGATGCAAGTTTTACAAAGAGAGAATCTAGAGAAAGAAGGTTAGCTCCAGACTGTTGAACAAGAGATAGCTAAAATGTTTCAAGAAAGGGACAAGCGGGACAAAGAGTTTAATGAATGTCAAATGCAGATGAGCGATATGCAAAATGTGATTAATGAAATGGGTGATGGAAACCCATACTTGCGTAAGGAGGCAGACCGACTCCTTAAAAAGTGTAAGGATTTGGAACAGCAGATATGCGATTTCAGGTCCCAGGACAAGTGACAGGGCACCACATTCAATGGGATTGAGGTGAATTCAATTTGTACATGGGGAGATAGCATCCCAGTGGCTGTTCCAGTGTCTGGGCTTGGTTGCAGTGCCTTTGGGGGGTTTGACTCACCCATTGAGGGTTGCCACCGATCCCATACACCTGAGACAAGGCTAAAACCACAAAGTAATTCAATTCCAAATATAGCACAAGTAGCCCTATCAAGATAATGACGTCAATCAAGGCCCTGATCAAACCAGTCAAGAAAGGAGTGGAGTGCTGTATAGAGGACTACTTAGAAGCGGTGCACAATATATTTAAAGCCCTTCACATACCCAAGGAACAATACAGACAATACTTTCACTTAACTCTGGATGCTCCCACAGCGAGCATCATCAGGGGATTGAATGAACAGGAGAACATGCCATGGGCAGAATTTGAAAGATAGATTAGGCATCATTTTTCTCCATTCCAGTCATTACAGGAGGTGAGGAAAGTTGCATACACGAACACAGCTGGGCCAAATACATCACCTTGCCAATTTCTTCAAGACTTAAAAAGAGCATTTTCTCGTTGTGATGTATCTTTTAATCCCAATTCCAATGAGTTTAAAACTGGCTATTTTTATGGTTTGCAGAAAGACATTATATCACAGTTAGTCCACGAGTTTAATCGTGAGAGGTCCCTTGAATGGATTGTGCACCAAAGTACAAAACTGTATGAAGTGCGCTACTGTCAGTGTATAGAGGGCGATAAAATGAAAGAAACAAGATCAAAATCTAAAGAATCCTCGGCAACAGTAATGGAGATCAGGTCGGCTAAAATGTCACTTGAGTCCACTCAAAGTCTAGGCAAAAATAATATGACACCCCGAACAGAGGTCAGTCACATGATACTAGTAATAGGGAGAGTTACATTGGCCCAGGTACCTAGGAGACAGACCCTGGGCAGGATATCGGCCTGATATATCAGGCATGAACAACAATCAGAGATAAAATCAAGATCAAAGAAGTAATAGTCCCTACCAGACATTGAGGACACAGAGCAGATTTGACCCCAACACCATGATATACGGAAACCAGGAAGATCACAGTATGTGGATCGATTTACTGAAAATGGGAATCAGCATAAGGGACAGTACTCACAAAATGAGAGAGAGAACATGGGGCAGAATATGAACTATGCTCCACGTCAATATAATCAATCACCGCCATCAGGGGATTACAACCAAAGAATAGGTACACCCTGCTCCCATCCCCACATGAATCAAGAGTTCAGAAACAATTCAAATAGGAATCACTCTCCTGAGAGATACCAGAACAGATTTAACCAGAGGGAGAATAACCAATATCGGCATAGGCCGCAAAGAGAAGATTCTAGAGAAATGGAAAGATTCCAGTGTCTCGAGGCCCAAGTAGAAATGTTGGCTGAACAAATTGGAAAACTCTGTGCAGTTCAAAAACAGTCATCAAATGAAGGGGCAGAAGGTCATAGAATTTACCTGGTGGCTTCTGATAATAAGTGACTAAATATTCATGACACCTGCAATGATAAAAAGACAGATTCCCATATCCGGTTTTGCATAATGACCCTGAGCTGTTTAATTATTTTAAAATGAAAATACATGCAAATGAACATGAGGCAGAAGTTGCAAAAACATCTAAAAAAGGTTTGGTTTAACCTAGACTTGAATCAAATGTTGGAAGTCTGTACAAATGAAAAAGGAAAAGGAGAAAAACATGAAATTCCAAAGGAACACAGAGACAGATTTAAGAAAGACAACTCGTGCACTGATAAAATAATTGATGAGGGAGTAGATGTGAATGTTAGAACACCCTCCCTAGACAATCAAGATGCTAATAAAATTCATGCAGGAAGAATAAGTAATAAAAAGGAGGGTCCAGATCAGTCACCTGAAGAGTTCTTTAAGCCACAGATTTTTGAAGATATTAAAAAGACTGGTATCATGCCAAATGCCAACAAATGCCCAGAATTAGAAAATGACAACTTATCAGGTGCTGTTTATATGCATATTCAGTTGGAGAATTGTAGTGTGAACTCTGATGATCCCATGATGGAAGGGCGAACAGTGGCCACACTCCAAATGACCTCTGAACATGGGGAGATGGGTAAGGCTCAAATGAAAAGGGACAGAAAGGAGCGAAAAATGTCCTTTCATTTACTGATGCGCCTAGCCAAGAGTGAGAAGGGTCTGAGAAAAGTGAGTCCTGAAATCAGTAAAAATGTCCACATTTTGTGTGTATTAGAGGAAGTTGAAGACATATATTATGCTCCCATTACTGTGGAAGAGAAGTGAAATACATTTGCAATGATTTACACAGGTGCACAGGCCACAATTATTTCCAAAGTATTAGTGAAAAGTATCAATGAAGGGAGATCTCCACAGAATCAGATCAAAGTGAGACCGAGTGAAGGCCCAGTACATAACTTTAACGGTGAGGAGGTGCCTATCGAAGATGTCACTGAAGTTGACATAAAGATAGGAAAACACAGAATGAAACAGGAAGTATTGGTCACATCTATTTGTGAAATTCCATTCTTGATGGGAACAGATTGCCTGAAAAGATTGCCTCCTCTCATTGATGGGGTAAATGGGGTTCTGTGGTCTTTAACCAAAAAACCATTAAGGTCTAAGAAAATAAAGTCACAAAACAGCAGCGTAAATGAATGCCATACTGTTACCAAACCGAAGGATGCAGTGGAAGTGTACCTCCAGAATAGCTGTGTGCCTAGTGTCACTGTTATTTTGATGTGTCAGGACAAAATGCAAAGTGAAAAAGAAAAACAATCTGTGCAGATTTATTTGGATCCTAGGAAGAAATGACAAACTGAAATAGATGAACACACATTGTGCTTCTATTTAAAAGATAAGAAGTGCAAACAGAACACCATCCCTAAAGCAGACACAGAAAAACACATCACCACTCCTGCTGAAATACATATGGAAGAGGAGCAGCTATGGATTCATATTGGTATAAATGGCCATTCTAAAATGATAAAAGCCACTTTGGCACTTGAACAGGAAAGGAGTTTTGTTAATGAGAAACTACTGCATAGAATAATGGAAAGGCAGGAGATCCCCAAGTTTAACATTCAAAACCAATACATCTCTGGATTGGACAATCCAGATTTGAAAATAGAATCTCAGGAAGGTGCATGCTAAAGATTACTGTTGGACAAAAAACCATCTACCAAAATGTGTGGATAGTTAGTGGAACACAACATTATTTTTATTTGGGCAATGATAACATGCACAGGATGTGCATGGTGTTAGATTTCCTTAACCAAAAAGAATGGTCCCGGGTATTAAAGCGCAGGAATGGACAGCAAATGAAGGATTCTGATGCATTTGTGTGCTTGAATGAATCCATGAAACAGCAAGGGCTGTATTATGAATATAGCCCATTGGTAGATATTGGGGAGGGGTCCATCAAAATCATGGTGGATAATAGAGGATGTCAAGATGTTTATTTAGAAGAGAATTCTGTGCTAGGAATGCCCATACAAAAATCACATTATGCTGCAGATTTCAACAATATGGTGATTGGAAATATCCCTGAGAGAGATATGTAGATGCACAGGGTGTGTTGCCAGAGTACCTGGATTCTCAACACAAAGGGATGTTTAAAATTCAATCTGTGTACCCTTATGATTCCAATGAGACAGTGTGTTGTGACCAAGAGAATTGTATATTATTTGATTTAAATGAAACAGGAAATCAGCACATTGAAATGGAGGTTGATATGCCAAAATATTTAAAAGTGGCAACTCTGCAGAGAGATACAGCCACACAGTTGGAAGAATGCACAGAGGTTCCGCCATTGGAGGATTTCCCAGAATTTTCAGAAATGGTAGAGGAGCAGATTCTGTTAGCAGATGCCTGTAATAGCAAAGAATATAAGAATGAATTGAGAAAAATATTTATGGAATTTAAGGACATTTTTGCCAAAGAAGCATATGATTGCGGCCTAACTGATTTACATTTTGTGACATTACCAGAGGGATGTGGTAGAAATCCAGTATTTGTACCACAATATCGATTACCAGTGGCATGCTTAGAGTCATTGGCAGAGATAATTAAAAACCTGGAGTCTAGGGGAATTATCAGACCCATTCATAGTACCTCCAACACTCCCATTTTGGGTGTATTAAAGCCAAATGCCCAATGGCGTCTGTGTGCAGACCTGAGGGAATTTAATAAAAGAGTGCCAGTGTCTAGATGGCCGCTGCCATTCATTGATCAATGCCTTGCTCAGGTCCATGAGTCAAAAGTATTTACCACATTAGATCTTACATCGGGGTACTGGTGTGTGCCATTGGCAGAAGACATTCAGAATTTATTTGTATTTTCATTTGATAAAACGCAATACGCTTGGTCCAGAATACCATTTGGGTATGTCAATAGTGGGAGAAAATTTGGCATATTTTTGAGAAAAGCTATGCCAGATGCAGTGGAAAGAGGGACCATAGTTTATGTAGATTATGTCCTGATAAAAAATGAAAACTTAAAAAGTCATTTTGATGGAATTAGACATGTACTTGACCAATTGCAAAAGGCGGGTGCCAAAGTAGCTTTACAGAAAGCCCAATGGTGCAAGAAAAAGGTGAATTTCTTAGACCATGAAGTAACTGAACATGGGTTAAATCCACAAAAGAAAAAGGTGGAGGCCATACAGAAATTGAAAGATCCTAGAAACATGAAAGGTTTAAAATGTTTATTAGGAATGATGGGATATAATGGGAAGTTTATTCAAAATTATGCTGAAATCACTCAACCATTGACTAAACTATTGAAGCTGAGTACACCCTGGAAATGGGAAAAAGAACAGTCTGAGGCAGTTGCTAAATGGAAGGAATGTCTCATAAAGGCACCATGCTTGGCCTATCCCATAAAAAATAAAGATTTGTTTCACAGAAATAGGATTCACTGAACAGTGTATGTCAGCAGTGTCATCTCAAAATCATGATTTGAACCATAAAACTATTGCTTATGCAAGTAAGGCATTTTCTCAAGTTGAGACTAAATTCAGTGAATGTGAAAAGGCCCTTCTGACCACTGTATGGGCATTGTAACATTTTCGTCCTGTTGTTCAAGGGGAGAAGGTGATCATTGAGACAATCAACCATTGCAGTTTTTACAGAGTAGAATGATTAGATCAGACAATCTAGCACAGTCCAGAATTACTTCATGGAGATTGGCATTGCAGGGCTTTCCTGTAGAAGTGAGATATGGGCAGAATAAAAAGAGCCCAATTGCTCAAGGGTTGGCAGCTCTACATGACTGTGCAGCTGAATGTATATCAGATGAAGTAGAGTCCAGTTTGCAGGAATTTGAACAATCACCACACAAATCTTTTGATGAAAATACATGCAAGGAATTGCCAATTGTGGGTGTCGATGGATGTGCTTTTCACATTGAAAATGACAGCAATAAGCAGTTGGTGTCAGGTATAGGAAATGTCTGGTTGAGATGTGAGAACATTGCTAGTATAGGAATTCGAATTGGGGCTAGGAGTAGCTAGGTAGCAGAGTTAGCAGCCATTAATAAAGCAATTACTACTGCAGTTGATAACAAATTCAGTGAAATTGTCCTGGTGACTGATTCTGATCATGCACGAAATAGCTTTGTAGAATATTTGCCTGGTTGAAAGGCAAGAGGCATGTTCACATATCATAAAAAGCCCCTCAAACATGTGAAATCGATTCAAGCTATAGACAAATTAGTGTCAGAGAATGATTTAAAATATACTGGAGGAAAATTCTTCGACATTTGAAAACACCAGGAGAGGGTAAGGAGGGAAATGATAGAGCAGATCAATTGGCCACAAAACCTCCTACAGACAATAAAATTTTGAAATGTTTTTCTCTCATCACAGGGTAGTTCACCATAGAATACCCCTAATTCCAGACCTCGAACGGCCGGATCTATGACAGATGTTCAGGCAACCGCTATTTAATATTCCTGAGATAGAATTGCATACAATGCTTCTAAATTATTGCATATTTCTTCTCATGAATATTAATGAGGGATATCTTAAAAACCCATCAGATTTCTGGCCATCGAAGCCTGGAATATCCACATAGATCAGCACCACTTGAAAACACAGACCCCATTGGCCCTTTATATACTTTAACCGTCAGAAGTATCACCCACCCAACAAATGTATGGACAAACAAGAGGGTTATTCCCAAAGCTTTGATTCAGAGAAATACTGCTGCGTTTAATATAGTTTAAACAGGACCCAATGGACATCAGCCTAACATCGAAGGACACAAATAATCAACTTGGCAAATAGCTACACTGTTAAACCTGAGAAGCAACTTCTTGATGGACCCCTTTGATGACAAACCGGTTTGACGCATTGATAACAAAACTGCACTCTTTACAAAATGTTTGCAAAGCAATAATTTGTTTTCTAATTCTACCAATGCACTTTGAAACGAAAACAGCATCATCAGCATAGTAATTCAGCCCTATCTTAGTGCCCCCGATTCAAGGAGCATCATATGCCAAATATTGAATACTCCTTGCCAACACATAGATAAAAGAGACAAGGGTGTAAGGTTGCCTGACACCAGAATCAACCCAAAAGGGGTCTGTGCACCTGCCCTTTGCCCAAACCTGACTCTTGCTGTATTGCTGTTATGCAATAATTGGATCACATGTAAAAAGTGGAGGGATTGCTTTGTCGTCAAAGACCTGCCAACATTTTGTTGTGCGTACCATGCCAGATGTTATTTTAAAATCTATAAAAACTAAAAATACAGGCAGTTTTGTTTCTCGTGTACATTTCTGGATTAAAACATAGAATAGAAATATCTGTGCCATACTTCCTTGATTTTTCCAAATACTCGGATGTGTATTCGCTTAACAAACTTTGTTCAACAACCCACTCTTCAAATTGGGCAATAAAAGCCTTCCCATACATTGTAGCTAGACAGTCAATCAAAGAGAGTGGGTGGTAACCTTTCAGTTTGTGCCTATTCCTTTTTTTAAAATAGGCACAATTTCTGCACACAAGGTGTGGGAAAACACAAGAAAATGAATAAGATTAACATACTATGTTAAAAACGGACTCCAGATACACAGTTCTTTTAAGAAATGGTCTACAAGAAATGTGTCATTACCGGGAGCCCTAATAGGCTTTTGCAAATATAGGGCAGAGGCAACTTCTGACTCTGGAAATTTAAAGACCAAATGAGTTATATTAAAAACATCTGCAGCCATTAATTACCTGATATCAAAGCTATGGTTACCTCCCGAATATAAACTCTCAAAGTGTGAGGACCAAAGTGTAGCTAGAATAGCTCTATCTGTCTCCAATGTTTGAAAGGCTGCTTGCATCTTTGCAACGTTATTCCAAAAATGCTGCTGGTCTTTCCAATCAACAGCTAACATAAGGGAAGATCAAACGTGTTATTGTGCCTCTTTATTCTTCATGAAGGATATATATTCAGCTCTCAAGTTGGCTAGCACCCCATGATCAAAGATCACCCATCCGTTTAATATTTGCAACGTCCTTAGCCACCCTTCAGTCATTATCAGACCATGTGTTTCAAATACTATGGTGAGTTCTTACATTATCAGAGTATGTTAGTTACAAAAGGGGTAATCCATCACAAAGAGCCTTATACGTATTCTCTGCATCACAGTGGCATTTGAGAGACCCACAAACTACATTTCTAAGATTTGGACTAGCTTTTCAATAAACCTGGTTCAATAAATTCAACCAAATCTTGAATCAGCCTAATCTGGATTGTAGTCGGGTGATTCCTGTTTGGCCAACATTTACAGAATTTGAGTGACAGATTATGTCCCATCTCTGCATCTCTGCCTCTGGGTGGCGCTGTCTGCAAACCTGCAGTGTGTTTTCTACCATCTCCAGAGAAGAACATTCATTATTATTTAACATGTCCTTCCATAAATCTGTACGTCCAAGAAAATGAACTTGAATTCTCATAATGCAGCTGGAAGATACCTGGAAAACCCAGCAGCCCAGCCAGGAAACTCCTTTGGACTCTGAGTTGCATGCAGACTGGTTCCACTGTGATGGGAAGCAAAGAGACTCCTTTCATTCAACTGCACCATTAAAATGTCACAGCAATTAGTGTGCTTTTGTTTCCATACAAAAACTCCTGGTATTTGGCAGCACTTGATCCTCTCCCAAAGTCCATGCCAGAGATTTAAATTTACCACACCTGTGACTGCTTGTGTTCAGCCCAATCATGCAGCTCCTCCTCTGCGTTCCACCCTGCTAGCACTTCTTATAAGCTGCCACACCCTCACGCGTCCTTGTTCTTGCATTGCGTTCTGAAGCTCGTGCAGCTGTAACCCATTTGTAATCTCTGTCTGCCTTGCTGACTCCTGCCTTGTGCTTTGCCTGTGAATCTTCCCTGTTCCTCCGTTGCCCTACTGCAAATCTTACAGCCTTGCCTTGCATGCTCTGTCTTGCTAATTGCGCCATGGCTGCCTCCAAAGTCGTAATGAGGCCCTTAGACTCTTATTTCTGCCTACAATACAGAAAAATTATAAAATATTCGAACATACTTGCACTTTAATAATTTGGTATTTGCGCTTCTGAACCAAGAAGGGTATGATATGATATATGCTTAAGTAATTAATGTACTAGTTTATTATATTCTTGCTTTTTTCTAGAAAAGATCTCAGGTATTTAATTTACTAAATTATTAGATTTGTGCCTTTTTTCCTTCAGCACAATTTGAATAAGGTTTCGTAATGTTTAAATGAGTAGTGGAACGTTTTTCTATGAACTGCATGAGTTTGTAATATGTGGGCATGTGACGGCAGTGAATCTAATTGTGTATTTGCCGTTTGGTTGGGTAAGGTTTTCATGTAAACCAATCACGATAATAACAGATAAAAATATTTAAATTATATATGTATTCATATTGTTTTGCTTCTCGTAATGCAAGGTTAGGGTTTGCATTTTCAAATAATCTAAACATTTTTCCATTCTATGCAAATGCAAAGACTGGCAGTTTTCCCACTTCCTATTGTTTTACATAGGGATGCCCATGGGTACGGCCAGGAGCGCCCTGCACCTTCTCAAATGCGTCCCTATGAAAGACATTAGGGTGACAGCAAAACATTTATTTCAAATGCCTCTTCACCCCTCCCTCTCTGTCTTTCTCAGGCCAGCGGTGGGGTCAGAGTGCTGACCCTGCCCCGTCTGAGAAAGAGGCGGACGAGGGAGGGGTGAAGGCTGTTGGCCCCTGACCGGCTGCTGAGCTTCCACCTGTGTGGAGGAGATTTCACCTCTGCTGCCCGCAGGTAAGTGAAATATTGAATTTGTGTGTGTGGGGGGCGGTGGGGGGGTTGTATGAGAGAGAGACAGCATGGGGCCTCGCTCTGGAACAGCCTCCCTGCCACTCTAAAACTTGAGGAGAATCATCCTCCGGGCACAGGTACCTGCTCACCCGTCCACCCTCCCACACTATGCCTCCAGGCCCCCCTTGTAGTGGGGTCTGTATCTGTACCCACACAGCCCCCCCCGTTTTCTTCCTGCACTTATCAGCCCTACCCTATCTGCTGCCTTAAACCCAGCACTTTCCACTTGCTGGCTGCACTACCACTGTTTGTTGCCTTTATTATGTATTTATTTATTTATTATTATTTCTCTGCTTTTCCTTTGCTCCGCACTTTCCACTTCTCCCCCCTTCCATCTCCCATGCACTTGCGCATTCTCAATGTCACTGGGCCTAGTAAGATCGTTGTTTTGTTCTCCCCTGTTCTCCTCCCTTGCCTTGTCGCGCTCTGAAACACTTGTGTACGGGCACGATAGGAATAAAATATCAATTCAATTCATGTTAAGGAATGTGTGTGAGTCTATAGTGTCTATGTGTGGGGGGGTCTGTGTGTGTGATGATGACTGATGAGTGAACATATTCTCTTCACTCATCAGTTATCACAGAAGGAGAGGCTAGGAGGAAACCATTATAGAACTCACATTTGTTCTTTGCTCATTATAACAGTAATATTGTTAATATTACTGAAATAATGGGCAAAGACTCTCTCTATGTCTTTGCTTATTACTCGAGTAATATTCAAAATATTATTGCAGTAATATTAATATTATTGGAATCATGGACAAAAACATGTTGCCTTTCCTTATTATTCCTGCACATTTAAGACAAAGACAATTTTCAGAAGCAAAATGCTTGCATATGGACTAATTTGCATACCCAAGATGCCCTGATCATGTGGCTCTAAACTAGAGGTGAACTTCCAGTGATGGTTACTGGGAGGCGCAGTAGCACGTGTGACTCAGCTCCAATGGCTTATTGTACTTTACTAATATTACCAATATTGCTGCAATAATGGGCAAAAACAACATGTATTAAGATTACTGCAATAATGAGAAGGCACAGTGACTGTTCTGGTGTTGGAGGAGGGGTCCTTTACATTGTTGCAGACAGTACAGACCTATTATTTAGCTATAGCTAAGGCAATTGTAAGAAAATATGTCTGGACTGATTTTGGCATGGCATTATTTACTGGGCATCAAGGGGAAAGGAAACAAGGTAAGTGTTAAGAAATGACTAGACCGGCTTACAGTAGTGCAGTCAAACAGGGAACATAAGTTTACTTTGGCATGGCATTTTCTTGTGGGCATCTATTTTAAAGCCAACATCATAAGTGGTTTTACTTGTCACACTGTATTGGCTTACATTGGTGCAGCCACTCCAAATATATGGTCATGCTTTGGCTAAGGTCATAGTAACAAAATATGTTCAGACTAATTTTGGCATAACATTTTTACTGGTCATCAAGGGTAAAACAAACATAATGTGCTATTATGTGAGTAGACTGGTCTAGAGTGGTGCAATCCGACTAGATGTATTTTCTTACTGTGCAGTGGCATTTTTACAGGCAAGGCCAACAGAAGTATGTTCTTACTTGGGGACACTGACACATTTTGGCAGAACCAGCATGGATATATTTTCCTATGTTATCTTTATTGACATTATGCCGACAGCAAACACAAGTATGTTCTTAAATGTGAATACTGGCATACATTATTGCAGCCAGCATGGACATATATGGGCACAGCCATCATGGAAGTGTATTGGAAAAAAGCTCCTGTGCATTGTCAGTGACTTGTATGTATTGGATTTTTTTATGAATTGCTCTGCAAAATGGATTGCAAACTGTGGGTTTTTACCATATTTTTTATCGAAAGTGTGCTGTAAAATGCACATTTTTAACGCATTGTAAAAATGCTCTTAGGGGTTTAGGCTCCCTCACTATGCTTCGCTGCTCCCTCATATTTGGCCGAAACATTTATGCCCTCCAATAGAATAATTCGCCAGCCACCATTGAATAAAATGTGAAGTGGAGTTTTACTGAGAAGACATTAAAGGGCCCTCATTTCCACAGTATTAACAGTTCTACCTTAATTCCTGGGTCCAGGGTCCCTGTTACCATCACGGTTGGGAGGGATTGTACATTTTCCAGTGTTAGACGGTACAGCAAATTAATAAATAGGAGAAATATGTTAGGAGGGTGAGACGCCATTCCTTCTCTCAGCTACCTTAATCTGCATATTCACCTCATTGCACCTCACTACTGCACCAGGCACAACATGAACACTATTGCTTTTGTCCTGCCTTTTAATAGAGTTTTATTAGCACCCACAAGTCATTGTGAACGGTGGTAAACAGCTGACTTATGATCTGAATTATGAGTGCACAATGGGCTGGCCATAGGCATCCGGAATGCAACATAGGCTCGGCAAACCACATGAGCAGACTTACTGAATGCTCTACAACAGTATGCCATGATATTACAATGCTCATGTGTTTAAATTAACCATCAATAGCCAAATTAAAAGCCAATTAGAAGCCAGAGAAGCCTCAGCGAATATTGTTATCATTCAGCCATCTTGCCTGGATTCCTGTAGCACTGCTTTCTCCTCTACTAGCTTGAATAGTGTGGTACATTCTCAACCTGAAGATTTAGATTTGGCTCCTCACCCCATCAAAGTTTGCCTTACACGAACTCCCTTGCTGTCTCCATCTACTGCAGAACTATCTTTTGTAGGAAAATGTTCTGTTGGTACATCCCCATGTATCTCCACCACATTGTTACATATCCTGCTTACTGATTCTGTTTTACCATCTGGTAAGATGGAGGTATGTCTACCCTTGCCATCTGGAAGCACTGATAAACTGTTAGATGCCGTTGTATATCAGAACCCTTCCATTACAACTCAGGACGCACACCATTTACATATAAGCAGGGTTGACATCTCTACTGATATGGAGGAGCATTTAGCTAGCACTGCTACTCCAGGAAACATGATCTGTGCTCTTCTCAACACTTTGTCCCTGCACAAACATGCTAAAGATATAAGGGACTTAATTGGTGATAGGGATCTGGATATGCTATTTCTTACGGAAACCTGGCTATCTGATGCTTCTGGACCTGCAATTGACATTGTGGTTAAAGCAGATAATTCGATGTGCAATGTCAATTGGGCAAAGGGCAAAGGGGGTGGGGCGGCAGTTATCTATCGTACCAAAATTGGACTGTGCCAAAGCCAGTTAGATCCTATAAATGATTGTGAATGCATGTTGGTCAAACCTACACCACATGACAATTTTTGTATTAATTGTGTCTTAGTTTACAGGCCACCGAAAGACATGATGCATTTTCACAATGCTCTCATGGAAGTCGCTTGCCTCTATTTAAGTCCAACACGGCTACTATTATCTTGGGTGACCTGAACTACTGGTTGGGAGACCCTTCGGATAATGATGCCACTCATTTGGAGCAAGCTCCATCAAATATGGGGTTAATGCAGATGTTGAGAGCAGTCACACACATTAAGGGAAAAAATACTTGATTGGGTGGCTACTAAGAACATCGGTAGAGCTGTTACTTCTGTAGAGCCCCGTATATGGTCCGACCAGGCTGTGGCCTTTTTTTATACATCAGACCACCATCAAAGCTCAACAGAGCTCCTATTATTTCCACCTTAAGCTGTAATAGCATGAACATATCGACTATCAAACTCTCCAATCACATGGAGTCTTTCAAGCCCTATACAAGAGAAATGGATACCCCTGAAGCTCTGGCTGAGGCCTATAACTCTGTTTTTAACTATTAGTTTTGATAAGGTAGCCCCTCTTACAACAAAAAAGGACCATGAAAACTCCAGACAACAGAAATGGTGGTTCCAGGAGCTGGCCACACTTAAAAAAGCTAAACGGTAAAAAGAAAGAGCCTGGCAAAAAAACAAATTGTCTGGATGATAAAGGGGCCTGGAAATCTTTAGTAGTTGAATATGAAAATGCCATCTTTACATCGTAGTTGATTTAAAATGCCCTATAGAAACAGGAGATTGTTTCTCCCCTAACACTCAAGATTGTATTAGAGTTCAAGATCACTTTAAAAATAAGATCCAAAAGGCAAGAGAAAGAATAATTGCGACTAAACTAGCATAATCTCTTATCAATATATTCAATATATCAGGATCAACTACGGCTCAACGGGAGCCGTAGTTGATCCTATTGATCTGATCCCCTTTGTCCTTAAATACATTGAGGTACATGATATGTGCTTCACTCTTAGAAGTATGCACCCTACAACTATCAAAAATGAAGCTTGTGCGGCCAAGTTCATCTGTAAATTGCAGGAAACGTTTGCTCCCTTTCTCACTTTTTTTACCAACGCTACTTTCCAGTACTGTTTACTAAGCATGTCCAAGTTGCACTACTTATAAAAAAATCTGGCCTCGATCCATCAGATCAGAATAACTATCGGCTGATAACAAATGTTTTGTACTTACTTAAAGTGGTGGATGAAATATCTACATGACAATTTCAACAATATATAGAAAAGAATGATATCTTACACCATCGTCAGTCAGGATTCCATCCCGGACATGGTACAGAGTCAGTCTTGTTTGTTATTATTGGCATGGGAGGGCTGGGAGTTCTCACGCTGTTGGATCCCTCGGCAGTATTCGTACTTTAGGATCATGGGATTTTGCTGAATAGACTAAGCAGAAATCCAGGGTTCTCTGTCACCTCTGTATCCTGGATCTCACCATTTCTGGCAAACAGGTTATCCAGAGTCTGCCAGGGAGGGAAAATGTCAGAGGAAGAGGCACTGGCCTGTGGAGTCTCTCAGGGCACATGCTTGTCACTATCTGCTTTCAATGTGTATATTAAGCCATTGGTTGACTTATTGTCAGAACAGAATATTTTGTTCACCAACTTTGCAGATGAGGCACAGTTATTTATTGAACTGTCTGGTGACTTTTTTATCGACCAGGAGGAGATCAACACCAAAACCTACAGACTTATCAAATCCTGTATGGGTTGCAACTGGATGTGCTTAAATGGCACAAAGACAGAGCTGATGCTGGTGGCTTCAGCATGGAAACTAGTGACGATAAAACAAGATTATAATCAGTTTTGTATCGATGCCTGTTCCATAAATACTCTTTGGAAGGTTTAGACCTTGTGTGTTACATTAGATTCCTCATTGACCATGGATCGCCACACCAGAATGCTGGTGAGTTCCTCCAGCTTTCATTTAAGACTGCTTTGGTAGATTCGCCCTTATCTGTCCGAAAACAAATTGAGCTACAGTTGCTATTGTAACAGTTTGCTTAACGGAAATTCTATCCAAAACATTCATAAATGGCAAGCAGTACAAAATGATACAGTTCGAACTACTGCCTGCATTAATCGTAGGCAACACAACTCTGATCATAGGAGGGCCTTGGATTGGCTTCCGATGAAGGCAAGAATTGAATTTAAAATGCTGTCCATGGTACACAAATGATTAAATGGTCAGGCTTGTAGTTATTTGGCTGAAGCAATTCAGCCTTATAAATCTACATGCCTTCTTCGGTTGAATACTCAAGCATTGCTTTTCTGTCCCAGAGTTTGCCGAACAGGGGGAAGAGGGAAATATTTCCATTCCCTTGGTCCTACTCTTTGGAATTAACATTTAGCTTTCTGTTGTCCAGGAAATGACTTCAAACTTTGTTGTTTGAGAACTATTAACAATATTGGAATCTGATTTTGACCTTGATTTGGCCTCCCCCGCTTCTTTGGATTCTTTTTTGGATGTGTGTGGTTTGTTTGTTTTGTTTTATGTATGGCGCGATGATGTCTGCGGGCTCTGGCGCTTGCCAAGTATGTAAAATAAATAAATAAATAAGGAGCTATTAGAGATGTAGTATCTATTATTTTGACAACTTCGTCACATAGGGCAAGGCGTACAATTCTGTTCAATATGTCAAGCTCCTCGGCAAAGCAGGTGCTACTGGCACTTTCACAATCATTTACCTCTTGATGATTTTCTGCCGGGAGCACAAAGGTGTGGCTTCCTTCATAGTGAGTGGGAGGTGGTGTTTCCAATTCCCCATGGGTCACAACTTTACATTCAATGTTGACCTGATTTAGAACCACCTTGCCCCCATGAGGTCCTAAAACAGTATTTGTTTAATGTGTAATCTTTGTAGTCCCACACTAGCCACCATTGCCATATTTATCTTTAGGCGAGGTCCACTACTCAGACCTACAATCATCCAATAAAACCTCAATTTCGTATATGAGGGCATTAGCTTCCCAAACTGAGGCTGCCAGGATTTTGGATTTCATGGACGACAAGAGCGGGTAAAGTTTAATTAGTGCCTTTCTTTTCCCTATGATATATAAACAAGAAACACAGTTCCCTCGGACTTAACAAGGGAGGCTCTCCTGGGTAGACAGTGTCATAAATACATAAACATTTAGTAGGCTCAAACTATGGGCAAAGATAATCAGGAAAAAGCTTGCAGATCACACAGTTACCTGCTAACCGAATGCTCCATCTAGGGCCCTGTGCTAAGCTGCTATCAATGTCTTACTACCTCTGAGTGCAACTCACTTCGATGGAAGATAGAAGTGGTAGAAGGTGTGTTATGAGGCCAGTCAATACATCGATTACCCACTGAATACCATCAGTACTCATCCTGGGCCAGACTTTTGGAGCCTATGTAGTCATACCGCAGAACAGCATACAGTGCGAGTTAGCATTGACTAGGTGCGGGCGATGGCATGCCAACTAGATCTAGTTGTCATCCTTCTGATGGGCGTGGCCAGTGGGAGCCCATGCAGGACACAATGTCGCCACACTTCCAGCAAATCAGCTCAACTGAGTGAGGCTAAAGCAGAGAGGAGTGGACTGTCCACACCTCATAAGATTGCATGTTCAGCTATACGCAGAACCTGACAATGCCCCAGATACCCATGACTTGGAACTCCAGCTGCTAGCCCATAAGTGCTGCTACTTTTGTGAAATGTGTCACCCCTCCTGGGAGCTTGGTATAGCCCAGGGCTTGTGCTGTCAGTAACCACGTGACGTAAATAATAAAAGCAATGATCGGTTTCCCGCTTGGCAGTCTTCAGAGTGACAGAAGTTGGTGTGCTGTGTCTTCATTACGCAACACCATAGGCCCTCTACCATGACAGTGCCCCTGCCTGGCAACACTGTCCCTCATGGCTGTCTGCCACATCCATGGAGCCCCTGCTGGGCAACTCCATCCCTGGAAGCCAGTGCCCCTGCTGGGCAATGCCGCGTCATCCGCTTGAATATGCCTGGGTGAACCCCAGGCCATGTATGAGCCCGTGTGATCACGGGCTGACTGGCTGCCCCCAGTCCGGAGCTGTCTGCTGGGTGCCCCCAGCCTTGATGTCGTGTCGGGTGCTTCCGACATATGCAGGGTGATTCCTGCATGTATTCCAGCTGCGTGCCTGCAGCCCATGGTCTGCTGGGTGCCCACAGCATGTCGGCTGGGTGCGCCCAGCCCTTGGTCTGCCTGGCCTGCGTGACCGCAGGCCAGGACATAACATTTTGCACTGATTATTACCCTCCGAGATCAGTGCGTCCTCGACAATAAATGATCCAGCCGAGAGGCGTTGCTAGGGGGTTGGGGGGTGGCTAAGCGAGCTATAGCCCCTGGTCTTTTGGTTGTAGCCCCAGATAGAATCTCAGAAGCTACAACCAGAAGGCTAGTTAGCCCCCAGTCCCGACAGTTCTGACATCAGCTTAGCCCCGGGTCTTTTCCAGACCTAGCAACACCCCTGATGCAGCCACTGACCTCATAGACACTTTGATGGTGTCGCTGACTAGTATTTATTCGTAATCAGTAAACTGCCAGTCCAATTGGATTGGTCTATCCCAAGGTGTTTCCAGAGGGAGGAGTAGTGATCAGGGCTCCGATGACAGGAACATTCGACAAACTTGATGTGCACACGTCTCCTTACTTTCTAGTGATGGGTGTAGACCTCATCACAGGACTCATCTGACCTGTGCATGACCAGCAGGGGACTACCTTTGTGTCCCCGCTCCCCAAATCAGGGGAGGCGCTTTACCAAATGTGTGTGATCCATCGATCACAGACCCCCTCTTACACCAGGGAGAGTGCACAATGTGGTGGACAACACCTGTAGTTTAGGCCTCAGTTTAGAATTATGTACAACAAAACATGCTTCAATGTCTCCATGGCACTGTCCTATATACAAGATTACAGGATGGGTCAAAGTATAAGGTTTCAGGGCCACTAATAAAGAAAGCCTGTTCGTTCTTTATAGTTTAATGAGAGGCCTCCAACCTGGGGCTCTTTGATTTGCCCCTCTCTACAAGGTAAAGGAAATGGGTATTGGAGAAATGCCAAGGCACCTAGGAGTTTAGCCGTCAAACAAAACATAAGGATCCCTTTGGGGTTATTTCTAAATGCAATGCTGTTAGGATGGGTGAAATTATGAGGTGTCTGCATTCCTTCTCCAGCGGTAATACTCGCCTTAATCAGGTTTCTCTGTCTTAACACAGTTTCTGGGATATAGTGGGCATCTGCTTCTTGGCGCTAGTTACAGTCACCGGGATATAGCACCCAGCGCTTACCATCTCAAATTCGCAGGAATATGGCGCTCTTAGTGCCCAGACATTTATTTGCCACTCATCTTCTCAGGTGTGTAGTGCCAAGCTCGACGTGTACAGTTCACCCAGGAAGATAGTGCCTGGCCAGCTTCTTACTGATCAGTGGTTACAGTGCTACAGGACCCCCTTCCACTCAAAAGGATGGGATATACTGTCATTAAGGGATATAGGGCCCTTCTGACACTAAGGGATCTGATGTGCCCCCCGCCCTTCCCCCGAAATAAGAATTATAATGCCTGTCGCACTGGCAATCAGTGGAGCTCTTCTCAAGATCCCCAGCGATCCCACACTTAAGGACCTTCCTTAGCTTATTCTGCAGACGCCTGGCCACTTCATCCAGCTGCCACTAGACTCACGTGTGGCTGCCATGTGGCTCACCGCCTCTCCATCTTCTCCGCTCAACACCACCATCATCATCATCATATGCTTTATTCCGACACAAAGGCATACAAGCCACAATAGGTAAAACAGTTCATATACACCAACATGATAAACACCCATAAAAGGGAATGAAAATATCAAGTCATCAGATCAATGACACGTCATGACTGCAAATAAAACACAGAGCCTACCTCCACCAGAAGCCAAAACTACACAAGATCTTTAAAATAGGGCTTTGGGGGTGCTCTCATTTTCTTCACACGCAGCCTCCATGCACATTTGAGATAGCTGCTGGTAGCACAAAGTGCGGAAACCTCAGGAGAGTCTAAGCACATTGTCATGGCTTTGCTGGTAGTCCTACAGCCGCAGCTTCAGTGGGCGTTTCCTCAGTGGCTTAGAAACAGGGCATAGGAACATCAGGTGACAAAGATCCTCATCACGTTCACCACATGAAATGCACTTCGCAGAAGCTCCAGGGTCCAATTTCAGAAGTAGAGCTGCAGTAGGCAGGATTCCTAAGTGGAGCTTTAAGTACATAGGGCCTCATTACGACCCAGGCGGTAAGGGGTTAACGGCGCCGTAAAAGGTGGTGGCACCGTTAACCCCTTACCGCCTAATTACGAGGTCCCTTTGCGGGTCCCTACCTTAACGGCTGGTTTTACCAGCCGTTAAGGATTGGACCCGCAAAGGGACCTTGGAGGTAATTACGGTACTGCAATTTGCATTACCG
This sequence comes from Ambystoma mexicanum, assembly GCF_040938575.1. Taxonomy (NCBI): domain Eukaryota; kingdom Metazoa; phylum Chordata; class Amphibia; order Caudata; family Ambystomatidae; genus Ambystoma; species Ambystoma mexicanum. The sequence goes on from NC_090923.1 coordinate 980,893,303, forward strand.
TAACTAGCGCCTTCCCCATTTCCATTGAGCATTATGGGGGCAAAAATGGGAATGGGGAAGGGCCAATGGTGTATGGGGAATTACCGCCCCACCAACCTTGGAATGGGGCAGTAATTCCGCCATTCACCATGGTGGAATCAGTAAAATACCGGTGGCAACTAGCGCCATGGTTACCGCACGGGTCGTTATGAGGCCCATAGGCTTATCGTGTTTAGGGGTGATGTAATTCAAGTAGTCTTCGCACCCCACATGTTTTTCTATGGTGACATAGCGAGCCAGGGATTCCAAGACCCGAGATTTCAGGTCTACTTCCCTATCCGCTTTGATCGACAAGGCCCTCTCCTCTTCACCTTAACCTTGGAACGAGAGTCCATAACAGTTGGGTTTGACCAGGAGTCCCCAAGGCCAAACGCCCCCAACACGTTTTTAACGTGGATCGCCTATTTCAGAGAGGTACCCCCTTGCTATGACAAGATTTCTATCATTGTCTCTCTGTATTTTTGAAGTTTTGGATTTGTCCACAATCGGACCAATTAGAAAACTGTCCGCGACTGACAGATTGCTTCTATTCCCTGCAAGCCGGGATTTCTAACAACACAGGCTAGTTTGGGGCAGTGCATGGGATACCAAGGAGGCCTTTCAGAAATGTATTCTCCGCCATCACCAAACTGTTGACATGAATATGGCCCCACAATTCAGCCCCATACAATGCCGCTTGCCTTGCCTGTGCTTTGTACGCCTCCAGCAACACAGAAACAGCGCCATTGCCATGCTCATGTGTGAACCTGGAAAGATCACCTTCGTACCTTGCCAGAGTTAGCCTTGCCCTTCTCTATACTTATTCTACCAGTTGTGCCTCCCACCCGTTCCACACCAAACAACCGCAGTATTTCCGGTGCACAGGTTCTGGATAACAGATAATAGGGTGTTCGGGATACCTAGGTTCCTTTGCACCTCCCACAACGGAGACCTTGCTAAAGTGTCAAAGGCGGTGCATAGGTCCACAAAGACAGAATATACACTCACTTTTCTGAGGACCACATACTTGTCACGTACCAACCGTAGGGGGAGGCTTTGATCAATGGTACTTCACCATTCACAAAACCCTGCCTGCCGGTGATCAATGACCGCACTGCTTCTAACACAATCTTCTAAATGAAACAATAAGACCCGGCCAAATATTTTCCCTCCTGCATTCAAGAGAAAAATGGATCTAAAATGCGCGGGATCATCCCGGCACCTTTATTAAAGATAGGAAATATTTCTGCCAAGGTCCAAGACCCAGGCACCAAATCCTTGCTCAGAATGGCATTGAACAATTTTACTAGGTAAGGCACCCAGACTGGAGGTTCATTTTTATAGAAATCTATCGGAACCCTATCTGGTCCATGGGCCTTACCCAGCTTTTGGGACGTAGGCACCCTCCCTACCTCTGTGCTAGTGAGTACCGGGGGGACAGGTAAACACACCCCCATCACAGACAGGTGCCCCTTCTGCTCTGATTTTCTCTCCTGCTGCTCTCCACTGTCGGTTTCCGCTCTCTTCTCTGGATAAGATGTCTTCCCATTCTCCCACTACTGCTCCTTCGTTTGGTCTTTGATGGGCCATAATGATGCTCTGCCCTTCTCATGTGCCTTTTGATTGGTTGCATTGCATTGCATTCTTTGTTGCATTGTGTGAGGCTTTCATGATTGTTTATTACCATAATAAAGTATTTTGTCCCTGCCCATGCAGGTCCCATCTGAGCTGTTAAAAGGGCTGGTGGCCATCTTAATGTCAGGCTGAAATCCGAGCATACTACCTGCTCAGTGCTGGATGGTTTTAGATTTTGACTCGGTTGCCCACGTTTTGCCCAGTGCATTTTGCCTGCTGGTCACGATAGTGTGCAGGCGCCAATCTTTCAGGATGGTAGGATTTCTACAAATGCTCACGGGGACCATGCCAGCATGGTCTGCTGGTGGCTTCTTGTTGTGTCTGTCTCTCCATTTGCCCCGTGTAATCATTCGTTGCCGCTCTTCTTCTTATTTTCTGCCTTGATTTACAAATCTTAGCACCAACTGAGCCCTTGGGTATCGGGTGACAAAACAGTTGCCCACGCCCATGGCCATGCCGCAGAGGAAATATGCTTCTTGTGCCCAATGCATGTGGAGCACAGGGCACCTCTACACTCTTAGGCCGTCATTACAACTTTGGCGCCAAAATCGGGTCAGGGTTCCCAGAATAGGGAATTACCGGGCCATTCCGAGTTTGGAGGGCCCGGTAATTCCTCCCTTCAGGAACCCGGGCCCGGACCTTCCCCACTCCCCCATAGGGCTGAATGGGAATGGGAGAGGGAGCAAACAACGGTCCGATTACGAGCGGCCTGTTGTTTTCTCCATCTTCCCCTCGCGGGACCCGCTCTGCACGTCTGGTGAAACCAGACGTGCAGACTGGGTCCCACAAGGGGACCTCGTAATCAGGCGGTACGGGGTTGACGGAGCCGGCACCTTTACCGGCGCCGTTAACCCCTTACCGTCTGACTTATAATGAGGCCCTTAGTCTCCCAGCTTCAAAGGCAGATCCCTCAGAGGGGCATGGCATTAGACTTGCAGGGGGCGAATACAGCTTCCACCCTCTACCTGCTCCAGATACCTCACCGTCCTTGCGATATTGCCCTGATTGGCTGGCGTTCCCGGGGCTGCAGAGGAACAGGAAGGTGACCATGATGACCTGGAAAATGATACTGACCACCCGAGGTGTCAGAGATGGCTGCAGAGACTGTGCAATGTGAATCTAACCAATGGAACTGCGTGGCCTGGCCTACACAGGCTGCGGGCGGTGCTGCTCCGATGAACATCATTAACCCTAGACCCGTTTCTAAGGGCGGGCGAATCGGGCGGTGACCCGGGGCACAGAGTGGGGAAACCAGGTTATTGAGAGGCGGAGATGGACAGAAAGCCAGAAGACAGGGCGAAGACGGAGAGAGAGCCAGGAGAAAAGCCCAATGTGGAAAGGAAAGAGGAAAACTTAGCGCAGCAAAACAAAGACGGTACAAGTTCAGAAGCGAAACCCGGAACTGAAGCGGTTGCAACGCGCAGCGCGCAGGGAGGGCGTGGCCTATAAGCCTCCCTGAACACAACAAGAAAACAACTAGACCGCTACAGTACGCACAGCAGATACGTGGCGGCACCCATAATGGCCGCCTCGTATCCGAACTCGGGGGAGCACGCGCCACGAAGTGAGGCGTGTGACACTGCTCTCCCTGGATCTTGGGTGCCTCCTACTCCATAACAAAGTGGTTCTCTGCCTGGACAAGTGGTATGCTACCTACTTGTTGGTGGTTGTCCAGATAAGTGTCAGAACTCCGCCCTATCAGCCAATTAGTGGTATTGGTGTTTGGGTCGGTTTCCAACAATTCCTGAAAATATATTGCAATAACCATGTGGCTGGCTAACACCTGAAAAATGTCAGGACATTTACCAGCCCACAATACACTATCCTACATTAAAAAAGAAAACCTTGTCCATGCACAGTTTTACGGTCTGTGCTATTTTTATACATAGCGTGTGCCTTGTCACATGGCATCATCACATTCATAGTATCATACGCTGGTAAGATAGCTCAGTGGTTTGAGCGCTCGCTGCTGCGATCTGAGCGGGATCTGCAGGTCGTAGGTTCCAATCCCGGCAATGCCAACTCAGCCTTTCATCCTTCCGAGGTCGATAAATGAGTACCAATTTCGATTGGGTGATATTGTATGTAAATATGTGCTCTGTAAACCGATTTGGATAAAGGCGCTATATAAATAACTTATCATTATCATCCTTTCCTAACAGAAAAGTGAGGCATACCTGTCAACTCACGCAGCTTTAGCACATGCCACCCACCATGGAGCCAGCCCTTAAACACAGCTAGGCCAATACCATCCATATATTTCAATGGGCACTCTACACTAAACATGATTTCATCCACTGAGGTGCCGCAAAAACAATGGGATGTATAGGTGGTGTGAATAATATACTGCAGCGTTCGGTGGTTAGAGGTGAATCTGGCTGGGGCAAGGAGGTGCCTGCTTGCACAATTGCCTTTGCCAACCCCAGGATGTTGGGCCCATAGCTGTGGAAGCTGTACCTGCTGCTATAATATGTCTGAGGCAAGAGGGGCACACTCAGGTTAGGCATGCCGTGGGGGAAAGTTTGTGGCATTTGAGGAAACTGTGCACAAGTTGGTGGTGCGCACTTTAGCTGTTTGCCCTAGACACCATCCATATTGCCTATAAACTGCCCTGATCAACCCCAAACGGTTACATGTGTTAAATTTGCGTCAAAAATGGCTGTTTACACAAAAAATCGCTGCAAAAGGCTGTGGTTTTGCTGCCAAAAGGCTGTGGTTTTGCCGCTGTAATCTATGTAAAGTACGCGGGGGACACCCCCGCATAACCCAGACCCATTATATCATTTAATGGGAGCGGGGGACACCCACCCAACCCCTGCTCCCCTTAAATGGTATTTGGTTAACAAAAGGGGGGTCTGTTCTGGCGTGTAGCGTTTTTTTGGGGAGGCTACTTATTGATTGTAATAAACCTAAGTAATTTCTATTGTGTCAAAGAGGTACAAAAACACTTTAAATGTGAAGATGTACAAAAAGGAGTTCAGACAAAAATAGATATCAAACTGACAGCTTTTAAATTTATTTTGCTGTGAGGTGCATTAGGTAGTCATGCATCAGTAGTATTTTGTGAGAGGTATTTGTAGAAAAGACAATCAGAAATACAACAAATTCATTCATAAATACAGAGTGTGCAAGGAGGTTAATTCATAGTCTTAGCCTAGTCCTCGCACAATTGTTGTAACAAGATAAATTGCAGAAATGCAATGATAAAACAAAGTAGTGCTTGAAAGAGCACTGTGTAACCACCACCTATAGTGACAAGTGATTAACAAGTATTAAATACAAGGCAACCAAAGAAAAGCAGTAAATGATGAAATTCTTGGTTGTCTGTAGCCAGGCTGGAGGGTGACCTAATATGTGGTCCTTAAATGGTATAACAGGGTACACATTTACTGGGTCAAACAACAGCATTTTTGCTGCGATTTTTTGAGCAGGTGACATTTTTGCTGCAATTTTATCACTGCATAGCCCCCGAACGTCAAACTGAGTTCATGTTCTGTGCAGATGCGTGCATCTGACTCTCACTGTTCTGGAGCAAGTGTGCAGCATTGGGGAGGAAGAAGATCAGGGTTTAAGTCAGGAAGATAAGCTGCATGTATTCCAGCGGCAAGCGACAGCAAGCGACACTGCTGTCTGTATACATGCTCAGCCCATTTACGTTGGTGTCTTGAGCCTCCCAGTTGCTATGCCAAAGAGACAGATGCACTGCACCCTTCCCATCCCAGCCACCGGAGAAAAGACGTCCCACAGTCAGCATCTCTACTCTGCTCTATATTGTGGATTGTTTTTCCCCTTTTTAATGTTGCCAATTGCATTGGTGCTATTTTCGAAACTAATTATTGGACAGCATTATTATGGAGGGACAAAGTTAACATGTGTTTGAAGTCAATTCATGTTCCGAGAGTTCTCCCCAAACAGCTTAATAACAAGGGTGGTTTCTAAGCGCGGAATCGGGATTCGAGCCTATGTTGGGCTGTAGTTGTCTTGCTTCGGAGACAAACGCTCCCGTCCCCGAAGTAAACCAGACAACAACAAAACATAAATGGGAGGTAGCAAATCAAATGAAAATGAGTAATAATACAGTGAAAGGGGCACTTTCACCAACAGGACAGAGCTGTGAAGGCTCCAGAGCCTCAGGAATTCACCCTTTTAATGCAAAATAATACAAGCACTGAAAAGGAAGAATGCAAATCAAAATGACGGGTGAAATGTGAAGAGTTTGTAGGTACCTAAACGGAATGGTTGTGTATTTTAATTTGAAAATACTCATGAACACAAAGAAAGGTTGATAACAGAACTGTGCATGTTATTGTCATAATCCTGGTACATACATGATGTGTGATGGGTGTTGCTTGCCTATGGAGCAGCCGTCTGCAGGTAGCATGTATGGTGGGATTATGTCAAATGTTCCCCTTGCTATGCAGGAAAGATTCTGAAAAAGAAGGAGGGTGGTATAATCACTCTCAGGGGGGCCACTAAAGTGTGTCATATGCAATCTGTATAAGTTTAAAACATGTGAACCCCAACCTGCATGCTGGCCCAGAGCAAAGAGTGGTTCCCATGTGCTTTCTGCCCTGAATAGGACTGATGGCATCACTCCTATGACAATAGCCTGAGCGTGGGATGGCCCCACTACAAAGGAAGGTGGCTCAGTCCGTGTGCGGGGCTATGGTCATCAGATACGTGATTAAAGTGAGAACCGAGAGAGTAGCGAGGATTGCAGGGGTGGGAGTCTTTTGTGAATGTGAGAGAAGAGTTCAGGGAAAGATCCTGTCACTTGCAGCTAAGGGAGCACGCACAACCACGTACAGGGGTGAAATAAAGAGGCACAAAGTATTGGAGAAGAGAAGAGCTTTATTTGAGGCCCCCAGGTAGCTGCAGTGGAAGCATCAACTGGCGAGGCACTCTCAAATGGAATCTACATGCACAGGGTTCTAAGGAGACCTGTGCATGTATTACCATAACATCTCCCCCACGTGAGGCAAAAGAAAAAGGAAAAACAGGTGGGGGAAAAGCGGGAAAGTGAAAGGGAAAAAAAAGGGTGTCAAGTGGGAGAGGCAGAGGGAAGATGGGTAAACTGGGGTACATTAGTAATAAATATAGTCATTGTTGAAGTTTTGGATGATTTTGCGGTTCCTTCTGGACATTCTTCCAGTGGGGACTCCTTGATGCATGGAGTGAGGTCTGTCATTGTCCACATGTTCACAGAGGGATTCTCTTGGGGAATGTGAGGTGTGTTGTGATGGTTTGTCAGGACTGTTGTCCTTAGATATGCTGGTCTCTTGGATGTCTTTTGTTACTTTTATGAGATAATCTCCAGACCATCTCTTTCCATCATCGAGGATGACAGACTTCCCATGACAACTCACAACTCTCTGTGGAGGTCTGAAGATGGATTCACCCTTGAGAGTTTTCTTCGGTTCTTTGACACGTACCCAGTCTCCTTCATGAACCATCATCTCTTTTACTCCATGTCTGGAGTCGTATTTTCTTTTGTATTTTGCTTGTTTTTCTCTTACTCTCTTTTGAAGTAGATCCATGTTCACCCTTGCTTCTCCCGTGTATAAGAACATCCACGCCGGTCTAAATCGGTTAGTTGCAACCCTACCTCGTATGAGGGTGAAGGGCTCTATGTTCGTGGTGGTGTGTGGGGTAGTTCTATACGCATGCAAAGCTTCTTTGAGAGTTTCTCTCCACTGGAGGTTGTTGGCCGTGGCCAGTTGGACTACGCTCTTCACGAGCCTGTTCATGCGTTCCACAAGTCCGTTGGAAATTGGATGGTACAAAGATGTTGTTATGTGGCTGATGGACCTTTTCTTGAGGAAATCAGCAAATTCCATACATATGAACTGAGACCCGTTGTCCGAAACCAATTCCTTGGGGTCTCCCTCCCTGCTGAAGATCTCTGTCAGGAAATCTATGACTTTCTTTGAGGTCACATTGTCCTCAGCTATTCCCCATTCTGTCCATTTAGAGGTGTAATCGACAAGTACTATGATATATACTTTGACTGTTTTGAGGTTCTCGAATGGACCCATGATGTCGATTGCCACTTTAGACCACACATGTTTGGGAGGTTCAATAGGCTGTAAGGGGGTCTTTCTTGAGATCTTGGACTTGTCACTCATGGCACACGTGGAGCAATTTTTGACCAGTTCTTCTGCTTCTTTCCACATTCCTGGCCACCAATAGTTGTTTCTCAACTTGTTTTTCGTCAAGCTTCTTCCTAGGTGACCTTCGTGTGCCAGTTGGAGTACTTTTTTTCTGAGTTGGGTGGGTGGGATTACTCGATCGCCTCTGAAGATATGCTCATCGTCCATGGATAATTCTTCCTTGAAGGGAATGAAGGTTGTTAAACCCTCTCCCGTTTCCACCCAGTCATTAGCTATCGCTTCCCTGATTTCTCGCTGTTCCGGATCAGTATTGGCATTAATTTTCCATTCATCTCTCGAGATGGCAGGGTTTACGACAGCTATGATGTCCTCATCTGGAGATGCAATCTCAGTGTCGATGTTGGTCGATAATCTGGAAAGACAATCTGCTACTTGTTTTTGTGGACCAGGAGTATAGCATAGTTGGAGGTTGTATTGCATGATGTCGAGGAACCAATGTCTTATTCTCGGTGATATAAGGTGAGGAGTTTTGGACTGAAGGACATTTACTAGAGGTTTATGGTCTGTTTTCAGTATGACCGGTAAGCCCCAAATTAGGTTCCTGAAATGCTGAAGAATCCACCTCAGACCCAGAGCTTCTCTCTCAATGGTGGAATACTTTAGTTCGGCTCCCCTCAGTACTCTCGATGCGAATGCGATCGTCACAATGTCCTTATCTTGTTGCTGTTCTAGGACACCACCCAGTCCGGTTTTACTTGCATCTACGGATATGATGGTTTTAGCTTTACAATCGGACATTCCTAAGGCTGGGGCTTGGTTAATTTGAAATTTGATTTCTTCGAATTCGTTCTTGCATTCAGTGGACCATATGAATTTGGTTGCCTTCTTCAAGATGTTTCTCATGTTTTTGGTCTTATCAGCATAGTTGCTTATAAACTTGGAGTAGTATTCTGTCATCCCGAGGAAACTCCTTAATTGGTCTTTATTTTGAGGCTCGGCGATATTCATTATGGTGTCCATGAGTTTCCTCTTGGGGCTGATGCCGTTGGCGTCAATGGAATGGCCCAGGTATGAAACTCGGTCGCACTTTATGTTGCATTTCTCTAATTTGAGTGTGAGCCCACTTTTTTGTATGACCTGTAGGACACCCACAAGTTTTGCGTTGTGCTCTTCTTCTGTACTGGCTGATATGAGGATATCATCTTGGAAGCAGTGTATGCCATCAAGTCCTCCAAATAGATGTGACATGAGTCTCTGAAAGACTGCTGCGGCTGAAGCGAGTCCGAATGACATTCTGTTACACATGAATGCACCGAGAGGTGTGACAAAAGATGTTATGTTCTTTGAGCTCTCTTCCAAAGCAATCTGGTGATAGGCTGAGGAGAGGTCCAGAGTTGTAAAGTATTTTGCAGGTTTCATGGTCGATAGGAGTTCAGATATATTGGGAAGTGGGTGTCTGTCAACCCATATGTTTTTCTTTAGCTCTCTCAAGTCGACGCACATTCTTATGGAATCGTCCGTTTTTTTTACTAAGACAATTGGGGCAAGCCATTCTGAACTTTCGATGGGCTGTATCATATTTTCATCGCAGAGGCGCTTAAGTTCTTTCTTCAATGCCTCGTTTGTTCCAAAGGGAATATTGCGGACTCGGTGGGCCACTGGGACAGCACCTCTTTTGAGGATTATTCTGTGTTGGAAACCTTTTAGGAGTCCAATCTTGTCGCAGAACACCTTGGGGAATTATTTTGCTAGATTAGATTTGACGTCCATATCATTATTGAGCACACTCAGCACGGGGATTTCTTCTCCAGGGTGTATTCTTACTCAAAGAGCGGCTTGTTCTTCCCATCCCACAATGGAGGAGCCATCTTTGGCTACAAAGAGTTTGCAATATGTTTCTCTGTCATGGAACTTGAGGTTCACCCACACATATCCCATTATCTGGATGGGCGTTTTTACATAACCGGTAGCTCTTACACAAGTGCTTCGCAGGTCATGTATCTTGCCAGAGAGTACACTCAAAAAGGTCTTGAGATCCACGATGGTGTAGGGGGAGCCAGTGTCTACCATTACAGGTAATGATATGCCGTTGACTTGCATTTTGACCCAGGGACCGTTGCTCTGTTGTTTGGATGTTACAGTGAGTATTTGTACCTTTTGTTGCATTGGACTGATAGGTAACATGTCATTGTGCTCTTGGTTGCTTTCGATTACTCTCACAGAGGACGGTCTGATGAAAGGTCGCATGGTGAGATTGCCATATCTTGTTGTCTTTCCCCGTGTGTTCTTGCAGACTTTGGCAAAGTGTCCAATCTGGCTGCACTTATAACACTCCACAGCGATGGCGGGGCATTCTTTGTCAGGATTTGCATGCTTGTACCATCCGCACCTCTGGCAGCGCGTTGGATTCTGGGAGTTGTATGGCCTCGCTCTGCTTGAGCCAAATTTCGAACCCCTTGATGGCGGAGCCTTTCTTACTGCTGCTACTAGAGGCTCGTAAGGCTCGGACTCAGGGCTGACACATTTGATTTCCACACTGGTCGTGTGGTCATGTCTTTCCCTCATGCATCGATCTCCCAATTCCATGCTCCTTGCTATCTCCGTGGCTTGGTCCAGGGTGGGATTTTTGGTTTGCCACAATTTTTGTTGGATGCGTGGATCAGCCACATTCAGCACCAATTGGTCTCTCAAATACTCATCACAGACACCTGTGAAACTGCAGGTTGACATAAGCGCCCTGAGGGACGCTATGTATGAATGAATAGACTCGCCTTTGAGCTGCTTTCTGGAAAAGAACCTGTATCTTTCCAGGACTAAGTTGGTCTTGTTGCCAAAATGACTGGTGAGTTTGGCCAATGCTATGTCAAACTTGCGGTTGCCATCTCCTCCTATGTTGCCGGGTTCGGGAAGGGTCCTGAAAAGTCTCAGTGCTTCTGCCCCTATACAGTTCAAGAGGGTCGCCTCCTTGAGGTCATCATTGAATTTGCTGCCCCCAATGGCTCTGAGGTAGACGTGGAATCCATCGATCCATTGTTCCCATGGGCAGGTTGGGCTCCCAGGACATGGAAGAAACTTGGTGGGAGGCGGAACGCCCTGCATGGTGGTGTGCCTGATTCTAGGTTGTAAGTGGTGAGGAATGGCGTTGAGTGGCACAAGTTGCTGTAGTGTAGGCAGAGGTTTTCTGTACTGTTGGCAGTTAGCAAGGAGGCGCTGAGATACAGTCTTTATAGAATTGCTTGCATGGCAGGGTGGGACCCGATTCAGAGAATGCCCAGGTGTATCTGTACTGCAGAGTCTTTAGGCTTCAGTGTATGGATGGTCCTTAGTACAGATTGTGACCTCACAATGGGCTGGGGGCACAGGTTGGCTGGTTCAGGGAAGACCTGATGGAATGTTCAGTTGTGATGTCACAATGGACCAAGATAGTGAGTGATTAGTCCCGGAAAGTCAGAGTAGCCATTGAGAGAATGAAGACTGCTAATGCTGTGTGTGTGTTGCTGGGCAACATCTAGCAGCATTTGAAAATGATGCAGGGTTCTGCTCAGGGCAGCAGTGAGGGTTTCACACAAAAAAAAATGTCAATAAAAGGAAAGCGTAGGTTTCATTTTGTCCGTTTTACACATAAAATGCCAAATGAAAGGAAAGTGTAAGTTTCACTTCGTCCTCCCCCCTCCTCTGACCTGATAGATGGACAGCTCCTGCTGTCTGAAGCACTTTTGGAGTAGGGCAGGAGTGCAATGTGCGCCGCTCTAAACTCCCAGCGGGGAGGAGCGGCACCCTTTACAGTGGAGAACTGAAAGGTGATGTCGAGGCCTCTCTTGGCTGTTCCTCTTGGCTGTCCACAGCTGACAGGCAGGCCGCTGCAGGCGCTGGCAGCAGAAGTCGGCGGCAGCCAAAAAAGGGGGGGCTGCGCCCAATCAGGTGACCTAATACGCTCCCGGGGGCCTCGGGGTACAGTGCCTCGTCGCCATATGAAATAAAGAGGCACAAAGTATGGGAGAAGAGAAGAGCTTTATTTGAGGCCCCCAGGTAGCTGCAGTGGAAGCATCAACTGGCGAGGCACTCTCAAATGGAATCTACATGCACAAGGTTCTAAGGAGACCTGTGCATGTATTACCATAACAAGGGGCTGCAGCTGTGAGGGGAGTCTGAGAGCCCTCCATGCTAAGCAGGGAGGGGTCCTCACACTATGCACCCTCATCCCAACATGGAAAGTCAGTACCACAGAGAGAGAGAGAGAGAGAGAGAGAGAGAGAAAGAGAGGGGGTGAGAGAGAGAGTGAGAGAGAGAGAGAAAGAGACAGAGAGAGAGAAGGGTGTGAGAGAGAAAGAAAGAGAGAGGGAGGTGGAGCGAGAGAGACAGAGAAAGAGAGAGAGAGGTGGAGCGAGAGAGATAGAGAAAGAGAAAGAAAGAGAGAGAGAGAGAGAGAGAGAGAGAATCGAGAGGGTTGCAGGGGTGGGAGTCTTTTGTGAATGTGAGAGCGGAGTTCAGGGAAAGTTCCTGTTACTTGCAGGTAAGGGAGCACGCACAACCATGTACAGGGGCGCAAGGTTTGAGGAGAGTCTGAGAGCCCTCCATGCTTAGTGGGAGGGGTCCTCACACGATGCACCCCATCCCAACATGGAAAGTCAGTGAGAGAGAGAGAGAGAAAGAGAGAGAGAGAGAGAGAGCGAGAGAGAGAGAGGTGTGAGAGAGAGAAAAATAACGAGAAAGAGAGAGAGAAAGAGGGAGGTGGAGCGAGACAGATAGAGACAGAGAAAGAGTTGAGGAAAGACTGTCAGGGGTTCAGTCTTGGCAGAGCCCCTGGAGGGACTTTGGTACCCAGGGGAGACTGTGACGAATGGACTAATGACTGTTCAAGGCTGAGCACTCGGCATGCTAGATCCTCTGCACAGTGAGATAGGCTATTAAAAAAATGGAAGATGAAAGAGTAGAAGGCAGGAGTGGACTGGGAACCAAAAGAGGCCTCGGAATTAATTTTCAAAGTGGCCCCATATGACACATTTTCAGCAAGTCCACCCCTTTTCCTATGAGAACATTTAGAAATAACATAGGTTACCACACGGAAGCGGCCCAGGGTGCAGAGGCCTACTGGTAATCCTCCAGAGTTCCCAGTAGGCCAGTCCACCACTGGTAGAAGTAGGTTAGATTGAAGTCCCCATCCGCTCCTGTCTTCCCCCAAGGACAGCCGCTTACATCAATCCGAGCATTGCCTTGCCCGAGTGAAGGATACCCCTCCCACCCAGATGTGGAGCTACTTTCATGCTGGATGCATGGGTTTACCTTACATGTTTGTTGGTAACCAGTATAATCTCTCCTAAAGGTCATGCGCCTAAAGCACGTGTGCGATGTGGAAGGATAGCGAGTGTATGACACAGGTGGAGTGAATGCTAAATAGCCTTTCCATAAACAATAGGCAAAAGCAATGACGTCTTACGTTCGAATTTTCTTTGTTTCCTATGTTATTCCAGAGACACTGCGTATAGTTACTTACAAACACGGATAAAAGCGATATCCTGCAATGCACTGGAAGGAGATTCCGGAGCAGGGAGGGGAGTGGGCTTCTACAGCTACTCAGGGGGAATTCATCCCACACGCCTTGTCCTTTAAAGGCTCACAGGCAGGGCCAGGAAACCTGTGTTGCACACGCCCTCCCTCGAAGGGATACCCTCCTGGAGGGATGGGGGGTCGTGGAGTGGGGGGGGGGTGTAGGGGGCAGTAAGTCAACGTCTCTCTTTTAATAAGAGGATCAGTTATAATGCATGGTTTGCCATCTCGTCGATGGCACCTTTAACAGGAGTGAGAAATGACTAATTGGTGTCAAGTCCGTATCAAACATCCCCTTGTCTCTGCTCGGACACTTTCTAATGAGGGGTTTGGAGGTGGTTTTCAGTTTACAAAAAAAGGAAATACCCGCCCTCTGTTTTGCAGGATGTCCCATCATGGGGAGAGCCCGTGTCTATATTTTCCTGGCTATGCAATGCATAGCATTTACTCAGACTGACGTTTGGGGGGCCTGCTGGTTTTAGCGTCTTGGATCCCCGATGGATAGTTACTAGACTATCCGACTTGCTCCCTTAGGCTGGCAAGGGGAGTGCATGCAGGGATCAGTGTTTCCTCTCTTACACTTCTCCACCTGAAGACCTCTGAGGGCAAGGCGCGTGAATTGGCGCTGATGTAAGAAGTGCTGCCTCATCTTGTTCTGGGTGATGGACCAGCTCAGCGAGGCGCCAACGTCCACAGCCATTGGCAGGCTTTCGCTGCTGCTGCACCGTCACCGTGGACCTCTCTCCCATTAAGCCCCAGACTTAATCTGAGAGGACAGTCACCTTACTATGCCCTTGATGCTTCCTGCTCCAGTCAATTTTTGTTACCTCTCATAACCGCCTTGAATTTCACTCATTGAAACAATCACTGATCCGGAAAAAATAAAGGAAAAAGAAAATGTGATGCTTCAGCCTACGCGCGCAGGGATGGAAAAAATAAATCTCCATTTACACTGCAGGTAAATTTGTCATCACTATTCATGGAGGATATTAATTTATGCCTCTCTGTTGGCCACAGCGGGAGTTGCCCGCAATAGATGAGTCTCAGGAGCACATAAAAGAACATGTTTAATAGTGAAATGTGGACTTCCTCAAAAGGGGCGAGAGCACATATCAGTGACAGCCTCCTAGAGGAGGCGAGAACAGAAAACTGGTAGCCATGAGCAAAGGAGGGGTGAGAGATCACTGCCAGCATCATTGAGAAGTTGGAGAGATCACTGCCAGCCTCATAGAGGAGGAGGAGAGATCACTGACAGCCTCATAGAGAAGGGGGAGAGATCACTGACAGCCTACTAGAGGAGCTGGAGAGAGATCACTGTCAGTACCCAAGAGGAGGTGGAGAGAGATCACTGCAAGCCTCATAGAGGAGGAGGAGATATCACTGACAGCCTCATAGAGGAGGTGGAGAAAGATCACCGACAGCCTCCTAGAGGAGGTGGAGAGATCAGTGACAGCCTCCTAGAGGAGGCGAGAACAGACCACTGGTAGCCATGAGCAAAGGAGGGGTGAGAGATCACTGCCAGCCTCATTGAGAAGTTGGAGAGATCACTGACAGCCTCCTAGAGGAGGCCGAGAGAGATCACTGCCAGCCTCATAGAGGAGGAGGAGAGATCACTGACAGCCTCATAGAGAAGGGGGAGAGATCACTGCCAGCCTCCTAGAGGAGCTGGATAGATCACTGACAGCCTACTAGAGGAGCTGGAGAGAGATCACTGTCAGTACCCAAGAGGAGGTGGAGAGAGATCACTGCAAGCCTCATAGAGGAGGAGGAGAGATCACTGACAGCCTCCTAGAGAAGGTGGAGAGATCACTGACAGCCTCCTAGTGGAGCTGGAGAGAGATCACTGCCAGTCTCGAAGAGGAGGTGGAGAGATCACTGACAGCCTCAAAGAGGTGGTGCAGCGAGATCACTGCCAGTCTCCTACAGGAGGTGGAGAGATCACTGCCAGCCTCCTAGAGGAGGTGGAGAGAGATTACTGCCAGCCTCTTAGAGGAGGTGGATAGATCATTGACAGCCTCATAGAGTAGGTGGAGAGAGATCACTGCCAGCCTCCTAGAGGGGGTGGAGCGAGATCACTGCTAGCCTCATAGAGGAGGTGAAGAGAACACTGATAGCCTCCTAGCGGAGGTGGAGAGATCACTGACAGCCTCATAGAGAAGGTGGAGAGATCACTGCCAGTCTCCTCGAGAAGGTGGAGAGATCACTGACAGCCTCCTAGAGAAGGTGGGGAGTTCACTGACAGCCTCCTAGAAGAGGTGTAGAGAGATCACTGACAGCTTCCTAGTGGAGGTGGAGAGATCACTGACAACCTCCTAGAGGAGGCAGAGAGAGATCACTGACAGTCTCCTAGAGGAGGTGGAGAGAGATCACTGAAAGTCTCCTAGAGGAGGCAGAGAGAAATCACTGCCAGCCTCCCAGAGGAGGTGGAGAGATCACTGCCAGACTCCTAGCGGAGGTGGAGAGAGATCACACGTGGCCTGCTGGAGGAGGTGGAGAGATCACTGACAGCCTCTTAGATGAGGTGGAGAGAGATCATTGCCAGCCTCCTAGAGGAGGTGGAAAGATCACTGCCAACCTCCTAGAGGGGATGGAGAGAGATCACTGCCAGCCTCCTAGAGGAGGTGGAGAGAGATCACTGCCAGCGGTGGAGAGATCACTGACAGACTCATAGAGGAGGTGGAGAGATCAGTGACAGCCTCCTAGAGGAGGGGGAGAGATCAGTGACAGCCTCCTAGAGGAGTCGAGAACAGACCACTGGTAGCCATGAGCAATGGAGGGCTGAGAGATCACTGCCAGCCTCCTAGAGGAGGTGGAGAGATCACTGAAAGCCTCCTAGAGGAGGTGGAGTGAGATCACTGCCATCCTCCTAGAGGAGGTGGCGAGAGATCACTGACAGCCTCATATAGGAGGTGGAGAGAGACTACTGCCAGCCTCCTAGAGGAGGTGGGGAGATCACTAACAGCCTCATAGAGGAGGTGGAGAGAGATCACTGACAGCCTCCTGGAGGAGGTGGAGAGAGATCACTGCCAGCCTCCTAGAGGAGGTGGAGAGAGATCACTGCTAGCCTCCCAGAGGATGTGGAGAGATCACTGACAGCCTCGTAGAGGTGGTGGAGCGATCACTGACAGCCTCGTAGAGGAGGTGGAGAGATCATTGACAGCATTCTGGAGGAGGTGGAGAGATCAGTGACAGCCTCCTAGAGGAGTTGAGAACAGACCACTGGTAGCCATGAGCAAAGGAGGGCTGAGAGATCACTGCCAGCCTCCCAGAGGAGGTGGAGAGATCACTAAAAGCCTCCTGGAGGAGGTGGAGTGAGATCACTGCCATCATCATAGAGGTGGTGGCGAGAGATCACTGATAGCTTCCTAGAGGAGGTGGAGAGAAATCACTGCCAGCCTCCTATAGGAGTTGGAGAGAGATCATTTCCAGCCTCCTATAGGGGGTGGAGCGAGATCACTGCCAGCCTCCTAGAGGAGTTGGAGAGATCACTGACAGCCTCATATAGGAGGTGGAGAGAGATCACTGCCAGCCTCCTAGAGGAGGTGGGGAGATCGCTAACAGCTTCATAGAGGAGGTGGAGAGAGATCACTGCCAGCCTCCCAGAGGAGGTGGAGAGATCACTGACAGCCACATATAGGAGGTGGAGAGAGATCACTGCCAGCCTCCTAGAGGAGGTGGGGAGATCACTAACAGCCTCATAGAGGAGGTGGAGAGAGATCACTGACAGCCTCCTGGAGGAGGTGGAGAGAGATCACTGCCAGCCTCCTAGAGGAGGTGGAGAGAGATCACTGCCAGTCTCCCAGAGGAGGTGGAGAGATCACTGACAGCCTCGTAGAGGTGGTGGAGCGATCACTGACAGCCTCGTAGAGGAGGTGTTGAGATCAGTGACAGCATTCTGGAGGAGGTGGAGAGATCAGTGACAGCCTCCTAGAAAAGATGAGAACAGACCACTGGTATCCATGAGCAAATGAGGGGTGAGAGATCACTGTCAGCCTCCTAGAGGAGGAGGAAAGAGATCATTGCCAGCCCCCTAGAGGAGGTGGAAAGATCACTGCCAACCTCATAGAGGAGGTGGAGAGAGATTACTGCCAGCCTCCTAGAGGAGGTGGAGAGATCAGTGACAGCCTCCTAGATGAGTCGAGAACAGACCACTGGTAGCCATGAGCAAAGGAGGGCTGAGAGATCACTGCCAGCCTCCTAGAGGAGGTGGAGAGATCACTGAAAGCCTATTAGGGGAGGTGGAGTGAGATCACTGCCACCCTCCTAGAGGAGGTGGTGAGAGATCACTGATAGCTTCCTAGAGAAGGTGGAGAGAAATCACTGCCAGCCTCCTAGAGGAGTTGGAGAGAGATCACTGCCAGCCTCCTATTGGAGGTAGAGTGAGATTACTGCCAGCCTCCCAGAGGAGGTGGACAGATCACTGACAGCCACATAGAGGAGGTGGAGATAGATCACTGCCAGCCTCCTAGAGGAGGTGGAGAGATCGCTGACAGCCTCATATAGGAGGTGGAGAGAGATCACTGCCAGCCTCCTAGAGGAGGTGGGGAGATCACTAACAGTCTCATAGAGGAGGTGGACAGAGATCACTGACAGCCTCCTGGAGGAGGTGGAGAGAGATCACTGCCAGCCACCTAGAGGAGGTAGAGAGAGATCACTGCCAGCCTCCCAGAGGAGGTGGAGATATCACTGACAGCCTCTTAGAGGTGGTGGAGAGATCACTGACAGCCTCGTAGAGGAGGTGGAGAGATCAGTGACAGCATCCTGGAGGAGGTGGAGAGATCAGTGACAGCCTCCTAGAGGAGATGAGAACAGCTCACTGGTATCCATGAGCAAAGGAGGGGTGTGAAATCACTGCCAGCCTCCTAGAGGAGGAGGAGAGAGATCACTGCTAGCCTCGTAGAGGAGGTCGAGAGATCACTGAAAGCCTCATAGAGGAGGTTGAGAGATCACTAACAGCCTCCTAGAGGAGGTGGAGAAAGATCACTGCCAGCCTCCTAGAGGAGGTGGAGAGATCACTGCCAGCCTCATAGAGGTGGTGGAGAGATCACTGGCAGCCTCATAGAACAGGTGGAGAGATCACTGGTAGTCACCTAGAGGAGTTGGAGAGAGATCACTGACAGCTTCCTAGAGGAGGTGTAGAGAGATCACTGACAGCCTCCTAGAGGAGGTGGAGAGATCACTGACAGCCTCCTATTGGAGGTGTAGAGCGAACTGACAGCCTCATAGAGGAGGTGGAGAGATCACTGAGAGTCACATAGAGGAGGTGGAGAGAGATCACTGAGAGCTTCCTAGAGGAGGTGTAGAGAGATCACTAACAGCCTACTAGAGGAGGTGGAGCGATCACTGACAGCCTCCTAGAGAAGGCCGAGAGAGATCACTGCCAGCCTCATAGAGGAGGAGGAGAGATCACTGACAGCCTCATCGAGAAGGTGGAGAGATCACTGACAGCCTCCTAGAGGTGCTGGAGAGATCACTGACAGCCTACTAGAGAAGCTGGATTGAGATCAGTGCCAGTATCCAAGAGGAGGTGGAGAGAGATCACTGCAAGCCTCATAGAGGAGGTGGAGAAAGATCACCGACAGCCTCCTTGAGGAGGTGGAGAGATCACTGACAGCCTCCTAGTGGAGCTGGAGAGAGATCACTGCCAGTCTCCAAGTGTAGGTTTAGAGATATCACTGCCAGCCTCCTAGAGGAGGTGGAGAGATCACTGCCAGCCTCCTAGAGGAGGTGGAGAGAGATCACTGACAGCCTCCTAGAGGAGGTGAAGAGAGATCACTGCCAGCCTCCTAGAGGAGGTGGAGAGATCATTGACAGCCTCATAGAGTAGGTGGAGAGAGATCACTGCCAGCCTCCTAGAGGAGGTGGAGCGAGATCACTGCCAGCCTTACAGAGGAGGTGGAGAGATCACTGACAGCCTCATAAAGGTGGTGGAGCGAGATCACTGCCAGCCTCCTAGAGGAGTTGGAGAGATCACGGACAGCCTCATAGAGTAGGTGGAGAGAGAACACTGCCAGCCTCCTAGAGGGGGTGGAGCGAGATCACTGCTAGCCTCATAGAGGAGGTGAAGAGAACACTGACAGCCTCATAGAGGAGGTGGAGAGATCACTGACAGCCTCATAGAGGGGGTGGAGCGAGATCACTGCTAGCCTCATAGAGGAGGTGAAGAGAACACTGACAGCCTCATAGAGGAGGTGGAGAGATCACTGACAGCCTCATAGAGGTGGTGGAGAGATCACTGAGAGCCTCCTAGAGAAGGTGGAGAGATCACTGACAGCCTCATAGAGAAGGTGGGGAGATCACTGCCAGCCTCCTAGAAGAGGTGTAGAGAGATCACTGACAGATTCCTAGAGGAGGTGGAGATATCACTGACAGCCTCATAGAGAAGGTGGAGAGATCACTGCCAGCCTCCTAGAGGAGGCGGAGAGCGATCACTGACAGTCTCCTAGAGGAGGTGGAGAGAGATCACTGCCAGTCTCCTAGAGGAGGCAGAGAGAGAAATCACTGCCAGCCTCCCAGAGGAGGTGGAGAGATCACTGCAAGCCTCCTAGATGAGGTGGAGCGAGATCACATGTGGCCTGCTGGAGGAGGTGGACAGATCACTGACAGCCTCATAGAGGAGGGGGAGAGAGATCATTGCCAGCCTCCTAGAGGAGGTGGAAAGATCACTGCCAACCTCCTCGAGGAGGTGGAGAGAGATCACTGCCAGCCTCCTAGAGGAGGTGGAGAGCGATCACTGCCAGCGGTTGAGAGATCACTGACAGACTCATAGAGGAGGTGGAGAGATCAGTGATAGCCTCCTAGAGGAGGTGGAGAGTTCAGTGACAGCCTCCTAGAGGAGTCGAGAACAGACCACTGGTAGACATGAGCAAAGGAGGCCTGAGAGATCACTGCCAGCCTCCTAGAGGAGGTGTAGAGATCACTGAAAGCCTCCTAGAGGAGGTGGAATGAGACCACTGCCATCCTCCTTGAGGAGGTGCGAGAGATCACTGATAGCTTCCTAGAGGAGGTGGAGAGAAATCACTGCCAGCCTCCTAGAGGAGGTGGAGAGAGATCACTGCCAGCCTCCTATAGGGGTGGAGCGAAATCACTGCGAGCCTCCTAGAGGAGGTGGAGAGATCACTGCTAGCCTCCTAGTGGAGGTGGAGAGATCACTGACAGCCTCATATAGGAGGTGGATTGAGATCACTGCCAGCCTCCTAGAGGAGGTGGGGAGATTACTAACAGCCTCAGAGGGGAGGTGGAGAGAGATCACTGCCAGCCTCCTAGAGGAGGTGGAGAGATCACTGACAGCCCCATAAAGGAGGTGAAGTGAGATCACTGCCAGCCTCCTAGAGGAGGTGGGGAGATCACTAACAGCCTCATAGAGGAGGTGGAGAGATCACTGAGAGCCTCCTAGAGAAGGTGGAGAGATCACTGACAGCCTCATAGAGAAGGTGGGGAGATCACTGCCAGCCTCCTAGAAGAGGTGTAGAGAGATCACTGACAGATTCCTAGAGGAGGTGGAGAGATCACTGACAGCCTCATAGAGAAGGTGGAGAGATCACTGCCAGCCTCCTAGAGGAGGCGGAGAGCGATCACTGACAGTCTCCTAGAGGAGGTGGAGAGAGATCACTGCCAGTCTCCTAGAGGAGGCAGAGAGAGAAATCACTGCCAGCCTCCCAGAGGAGGTGGAGAGATCACTGCCAGCCTCCTAGATGAGGTGGAGCGAGATCACATGTGGCCTGCTGGAGGAGGTGGACAGATCACTGACAGCCTCATAGAGGAGGGGGAGAGAGATCATTGCCAGCCTCCTAGAGGAGGTGGAAAGATCACTGCCAACCTCCTCGAGGAGGTGGAGAGAGATCACTGCCAGCCTCCTAGAGGAGGTGGAGAGCGATCACTGCCAGCGGTTGAGAGATCACTGACAGACTCATAGAGGAGGTGGAGAGATCAGTGATAGCCTCCTAGAGGAGGTGGAGAGTTCAGTGACAGCCTCCTAGAGGAGTCGAGAACAGACCACTGGTAGACCTGAGCAAAGGAGGCCTGAGAGATCACTGCCAGCCTCCTAGAGGAGGTGTAGAGATCACTGAAAGCCTCCTAGAGGAGGTGGAATGAGACCACTGCCATCCTCCTTGAGGAGGTGCGAGAGATCACTGATAGCTTCCTAGAGGAGGTGGAGAGAAATCACTGCCAGCCTCCTAGAGGAGGTGGAGAGAGATCACTGCCAGCCTCCTATAGGGGTGGAGCGAAATCACTGCGAGCCTCCTAGAGGAGGTGGAGAGATCACTGCTAGCCTCCTAGTGGAGGTGGAGAGATCACTGACAGCCTCATATAGGAGGTGGATTGAGATCACTACCAGCCTCCTAGAGGAGGTGGGGAGATTACTAACAGCCTCAGAGGGGAGGTGGAGAGAGATCACTGCCAGCCTCCTAGAGGAGGTGGAGAGATCACTGACAGCCCCATAAAGGAGGTGAAGTGAGATCACTGCCAGCCTCCTAGAGGAGGTGGGGAGATCAGTAACAGCCTCATAGAGGAGGTGGAGGGGATTCACTGACAGCCTCCTGGAGGAGGTGGAGAGAGATCACAGCCAGCCTCCTAGAGGAGGTGTAGAGAGATCACTGCCAGCCTCCCAGAGGAGGTGGAGAGATCACTGACAGCCTCGTAGATGTGGTCGAGCGATCACTGACAGCCTTGTAGAGGAGGTGGAGAGATCAGTGACAGCCTCCTAGAGGAGATGAGAACAGACCACTGGTATCCATGAGCAAAGGAGGGGTGAGAGATCACTGCCAGCCTCCTAGAGGAGGAGGAGAGAGATCACTGCTAGCCTCCTAGAGGAGGTCAAGAGATCACTAAAAGCCTCATAGAGGAGGTTGAGAGATCACTAACAGCCTCCTAGAGGAGGTGGAGAAAGATCACTGCCAGCCTCCTAGAGGAGGTCTGGAGATCACTGGCAGCCTCATAGAGGTTGTGGAGATAGATCACTGCCAGCCTCCTAGAGGAGGTGGAGAGATCACTGATAGTCACCTAGAGAAGGTGGAGAGAGATCACTGACAGCTTCCCTAGAGGAGGTGCAGAGAGATCACTGACAGCCTCCTAGAGGAGGTGGAAAGAGATCACTGCCAGCCTCCTAGAGGAGGTGTAGAGAGATCACCGCCAGCCTCTCAGAGGAGGTGGAGAGATCACTGACAGCCTTGTAGAGGAGGTGGAGAGATCAGTGACAGCATCCTGGAGGAGGTGGAGAGATCAGTGACAGCCTCCTAGAGGAGATGAGAACAGACCACTGGTATCCATGAGCAAAGGAGGGGTGAGAGAGCACTGCCAGCCTCCTAGAGGAGGAGGAGAGAGATCACTGCTAGCCTCCTAGAGGAGGTCGAGAGATCACTGAAAGCCTCATAGAGGAGGTTGAGAGATCACTAACAGCCTCATAGAGGAGGTGGAGAAAGATCACTGCCAGCCTCCTAGAGGAGGTCTGGAGATCACTGGCAGCCTCATAGAGGTGGTAGAGATAGATCACTGCCAGCCTCCTAGAGGAGGTGGAGAGATCACTGATAGTCACCTAGAGAAGGTGGATGGAGATCACTGACAGCTTCCCTAGAAGAGGTGCAGAGATATCACTGACAGCCTCCTAGAGGAGGTGGAGAGATCACTGACAGCCTCCTGGAGGAGGTGGAGAGAGATCACTGCCAGCCTCCTAGAGGAGGTGTAGAGAGATCACTGCCAGCCTCCCAGAGGAGGTGGAGAGATCACTGACAGCCTCGTATATATGCTGGAGCGATCACTGACAGCCTTGTAGAGGAGGTGGAGAGATCAGTGACAGCATCCTGGAGGAGGTGGAGAGATCAGTGACAGCCTCCTAGAGGAGATGAGAACAGACCACTGGTATCCATGAGCAAAGGAGGGGTGAGAGATCACTGCCAGCCTCCTAGAGGAGGAGGAGAGAGATCACTGCTAGCCTCCTAGAGGAGGTCGAGAGATCACTGAAAGCCTCATAGAGGAGGTTGAGAGATCACTAACAGCCTCCTAGAGGAGGTGGAGAAAGATCACTGCCAGCCTCCTAGAGGAGGTCGAGAGATCACTGGCAGCCTCATAGAGGTGGTGGAGAGAGATCACTGCCAGCCTCATAGATGAGGTGGAGAGATCACTGGCAGCCTCATACAGGTGGTGGAGAGATCACTGACAGCCTCATAGAGGAGGTGGAGAGATCACTGATAGTCACCTAGAGGAGGTGGAGAGAGATCACTGACAGCTTCCCTAGAGGAGGTGGAGAGATCACTGACAGCCTCCTACAGGAGGTGTAGAGAGATCACTGACAGGCTCATAGAAGAGATGGAGAGATCACTGATAGTCACCTAGAGGAGGTGGAGAGAGATCACTGACAGCTTCCTAGAGGAGGTGTAGAGAGATCACTGACAGACTCATAGAGGAGGTGGAGAGATAACTGATAGTCACCTAGAGGAGGTGGAGAGAGATCACTGACAGCTTCCTAGAGGAGGTGTAGAGAGATCACTGACAGCCTCCTATAGGAGGTCGATAGAGATCACTGACAGCCTCCTAGAAGAGGTGGAGAGATCACTGACAGCCTCCTAAAGGAACAGAAATAGGTGTCAGGGAGCAAAGAAAAAAAGGGGGATTGTGCAAGGAGATCACTTACAGCTGCTTAAAGGGGAGGGCAGATCCCTCACATCTGACTAGAGGGAAGAGCAGATTACAATATCCCCCTAAAGGAGGTGAGAGAAGATCACTAGAGAGGAGAGAGATCACCTACAATCCCCCAAAAGAGAGGGAAGATTACTTGCAGCCTTCTAGAGAAGGCAGAGAGAACATCCTAGGGGAGAGAACACATCAAACACATGTGCCTAGAGGCTAGGTCAGGGGACTGACAGCCCCATAGCGAAGAAGAGAGATCCCGGACAACTTTCTAGAGGAGGAGAGAGTACACTGTCAGGCTCCTAGATGAGGCGAGAAAAGATCACTGACAGACTCACAGAGGAGGGGGCACATGACTCAGAGTCCCTAAAGGTGGTGATAGATTACTGAGCACCCCTACAGGAGTATAGCGATCACTGACAGCCTCCTAGAGGAGGAAAGAAAAGATAACTTGTGGTCCCCCTCAAGGAGGAGGGAAAGGATCACTGACAAACTCCTAGAGGAGGAGAGAGATCACTGACAGAGGAGGAGAGAGATCCCTGACAGCCTCCTAGAGCAGGAGAGATGAGATCACGTGCAGCCTCCTAGAGGAAGAGAGAGCAGATGACAGACTGCCTCCTAATGACAGAAGAAGGACCTCTTCAATGTCCCACAAGTCTGCTGCTTAGAGGCAGATCTAAAGCTAGGCCAGATCCAAGAGGCCTGACAGAGCTCCGGATTACCGTCTAACAGAGAGAGCAGATGGGCCTCATTACGCGTTTGGAGGCAGCCATGCCCTTAATAAGGGCATGGCTGCCTCCAAACTCGGGTCTGGGTCCAGGTTCCCTGAATGGGGAAATACCGGGCCATTCTGACTTTGGAGGGCCCGGTATTTCCCCATTCAGGGAACCCAGACCCGGACAATCCCCTTTCCAATTTGAGCCCCCATAGGGCTCAATGGGAATGGGGAGCATGCTAACAACGGGCCCGTTAATGACAGGCCCGTTGTTAGCATGCTGGTCTCCTCGCAGGACCCGCAAAGGACGTCTGGTCTGACCAGATGTCCAAAGCGGGTCCCACGAGGGAACCTCGTAATGAGGCGGTATGGGGTTAACGGCGCCGGCACCTTTACCGGCGCCGTTAACCCCTTACCGCCTCAGTTGTAATGAGGCCCTATATCTTTGTCTGGTCCTCCTATGCGCAACAGAAAATACCTGATTTAAGCAGTTTCTTTTCTGAAGCAGAAGAACAATGTTTCACAGTGTGAGTTTTCAGTGAGGCTAGGCAGGACACATCTTCACCACGCCTCTTGCTATAGGGAGGAGAGCTCAGACATCCAACAGGCTTCTTCATTGAGGCAGGAGAGGTCTGAAGCTAGGCTGCTGTAGACATGTGTAAGTTAGCAAATCCCAAGCCATGCCTCTTTCAGAATACTAAACTGCCAGGTTAAGGGCACTCCAAGAGACAGGAGGGCGAGCTAATCTGCGCTGACACCCACCAAGGCAGGCACAATTAAATATATAGTTGAACTGCCTTAAAATGGCTGTAAGTCTGCTCATCATCAAGTCTCCCAGGAAAATAGCACCATGGTTTAGCTAAGATTGATCGGGAATTTGCTGGTCCTTAGTCATCATTTCAAATTTATTGTGGAGGCTGGAAAAGAAAGGTTTGTAGCAGGTAAGTCTTGGTGAACTGGGCAAAAACAGCTCTTTCAGTTAGACTTTTTGGGTGAAGATGTAGTAAATGCTTGGTCCCTAGAAGTGTGGTTTGTAGGCGAGGGTTCCCTCGGTGTCTGAGGCCCTTCATTAATTAGGTTAGTCTTGCCTTTTGAAAGAACAGCTTTGGCTCTCAGGGGGCAGGTGTGGGCACTTTATCTCAGGGTATCCATTTTTGCATAACCAGGTAGGCTAGCAGCATACTCCGGTGGGGCGTATCTCAAGCCACATTATGTCCTTCTCATGTCCACATTGGCCGGTGAAGAAGCACACACACATAGCTGCTGGATTAGATGTTAAGCCGAGAGGAGAGGTTTGTGGCATGTGAGATGCATGACACCCCTCACACCGGAAGTCTCTTGACTTGCATATTCCCTGAGCGCTACCAATTTTCGGAGGCAATTTCTTCGAATGGGATTGAGGGAAAGGAATCCTACCACTCAGACGGTGAAGAGGACAAATCACACAACATTCCCCTCAAGTGCTGAAAGAGGTGCAGTGAAGTTGAGGACTGGCCCCCTTATGATAGAAAGGAGGACTGTAGAAAGGTGAATCAAGTGGCATTTTAAGATTTATTTGTTGGTCCCTGTAAATCAAATACCCAGATGGAAGCATTCCACCTTTGAGACCCACTATGATGTAGCTGCCGCGGAAGCTTGCATATCATTACAAATCACTTCATCACTCCTGGGCAAAGCATCTTGTTTAAAATGCAGGCTATGCCTCAGCGCTGAAAGAGATGGAAATGGTTGGTTTCTGCAAGGAGAATAGATGTGCGCACTCTTACTCCTATACCGGGAACACTCCTAAATGAAGGCATAGTCACTCAAACGACTAGCAAACCTGGAATTGAGGCCCCCACAGCATACAAAGCACCAGCATTAAGGCCGGTCCTTGCAATACTTTCATATTAATATTTCATATTAATTAATTTGAGTGATACACCACTCATATCACACCCCTTTTCAAATACCCCAGGACACGATGGACCAGGAATCAGGCTGGTTGGTAAAGGTAATATATATTTATTCATTTATAATTCAAATCAAACATATACTTTTTAATAGGGAGCAGCAATCACCAATGTGGTGACAATAACAGATTAGAAGGTATGTAATGCACTTAAATTCACTCGTTAGCAACACAAAATAGAAAATACCAGAGAAAGGAACATTTTTGCCTTGTTTGGAAAAATAGCACTTAAGTTAGGATTTCCCCCTGCAATATTCCTCAAACCACAAATAAGCAATTCTAAATAGATGTAAGGAAGCAGCAGGTAATCAGGAATAAGGAATAATAAACATAATTCAAATACAAACTTCCCTCCCCAAACAAGAGAGAAAAACGGATTTGAAACCCTACTGTTTAAAATGACATTTTGGAAATGGCTGAATAAAACACTGAAAATGTGCACAAATCCATAAATCAGTATAAATTTCTATGGGAGCAACATTGGAAAGATACTAGCAATCATGAGCAGTGGATTGAGCAAAAATAAACAATCCAAATTTGAATGGAAGGTTGGAAATAATTTAGAATGAAAATCACATGTATAAAACTGCAAAAATGTTGATTCCCGCCTAGAATTAACCAAACGATGTTTAATAAAAACGGCTGAAATGCACTGATTTTGAGTGCAGGTTTTGGGTTAGGATGTAGCTATAGGAACACTCTGAATTGAAATTAGGTCTCTAGCAATTAAACTGAGGGAGATATGGAATGAGTGAAAGGCGGTTTTAGAAAAATTGGGTAGTGAAAACAGAAATGATACTCAGTTTGGACAAGAAACGATTTACTATAGTTTTACTCTAGACTAGAGCAGTCAGGCTAGAACACCAAAGAGGGACACAGTAAGCTCTAGAGTTGATTCATAACTTCAACCCCAGATCCCCAGCACTCGCTTTGGCGGAACCAGGCCAACCACTCGAAATAGGATTGCTAGGTTAGGATATACACAATATAGAAATGACTAAAGAAATGGTGCTGAGCAAGATAAATCAAAAACAGGATTGCAATATGGATTCTGACAATGTTTCAAGTTCTTAAGGTACGGATAGCATGGTTTAGAGATTGGGATAGGACAATGCAAGGCAAGGTATGCAATGGTTTTCTATGATTCATATTAATACTTACAGTCCACTTTAATTTATGATTTTGGACCGTCAATGGTTCTGGTCATCACACGCATAGGGTCTAACAAAGGACTGCTGGGCAAATCTGGCAGAACAGGATCAGCTGGGCCGTTCTGTTCACAGGACTGCACTGGACTGTCCCTTCTGGTTACTGGATACTACAGATCAGTGGGGTGGCAAGTTTCAGCAGGCATGTATTCAGTAGTAGCAAGCCAGGTTGGATCAGGATGCTTCCCTTGGGTTTTTGGGATTTTTAGAATTTGAGGCGTAGCTGAAAAGGGGTTCAGCAATGAATAGGCCTTAGCTTTGTAATGAAAATCTAGAATCAGGATCAAGCAGGATGAAGAAATCAGGAACACGACGCCACGCAGGAAATCAGGAAGAAAGTCAGGAATCAGTGTCTTTGTGTCTTGTCAGGTTCCCTTATTTATCTTGCCAGATGACATCACTGCAGTATATGGTAGGGTCAGGCTTACTACCCACACCCATAATGCAGGGATTGGGCAAGAGCATAGTTTCTGCCTTGCCCACAGCTGATTGGATCACAGAAACAGGATGTCATGTTTATGGGGTTACCTTTACAATATCTAGAAACCTCCCCTAGCTATGGAAACCAAAATCTAATTCTGCCACAAATACATATTTATGCAGTTATAACCTCTGAGAAAATCAGATACACAAGTTACATATTTTGTGCGTCATATTTCAATCCAAACCCTGAGTCTGTGGGACCTGGTTTTGTCTTTCTGCTACATTTTGGCAATTTTAACCATGAAAGATTTGGCCTAAAATTCCCCAAATTTGTACACAGATGCACATTTACCCTAGGGATGTGTGTACAAAATGTTATGTTCGCAACATCAATACTTTCCCCACAATCATTTATTTTTTACAACTTCTGTTCCTTATGCAGTAGTGAGTTCTACTACATTTTCAAAGAAAGAGCATAAAATTAGATTTAGAACTATACACTTTTCATGTTTTTCCTTATTCTTGCTGCAAAGTTAAACGTCTTTTAAAGTTCAGTTACCAAATAACCTTTAAAACCAAATGTCACTTAATCCGTTTTTTTTCCTTTCCCCCAACTGCAAGAAGCTGTCAATTCCATTGAAGCAGGATGAGGGGCCTCTCTCTTGACAGAAGATTGTATTGCCCCTCACACTTCACAGATGAGAGTCTCAACCTGCTATTGTCCCAGCCTGGAGCAAAGACGAATGTCTGATGATCTCGGAAGTCCCTCTTTGCTGGTGCATTCAAAGGCCTCCAAGCTAACAATTAGCACTTTCCTGTGCCAGAAGTTTATGAGGTGTCACCCTTTCTCATGGCTAGCAACTGGCAGAGCAAGTTTTTTTTAATGTAGTTTGCCAACTTAGCCTATACGTTTTAACATTTTGATTTAAACCTATGGAATCAGAACAGTTTATAGATGTACTTTTACCAGCAACAAATCCTTTTACATTTCTAAATAAGCAGGCCTGTACACAACAATGTGCTTTTAAATAGGCATTTTTCTCTCTTCAGTCAGAAAAAGCATATTTTACTATTTCTTTAAATTTGGTTTTCATCTCCAGCAAATACACACTTTCTGCAGCTATAGTTCTTTTCTGGAGTGCTGGAGTTGTTTTGCAACATGGATACATTTAACAGGCATCTATTTAGAGTATTTCTCTGAACAGCTGATTCTAGAAATAGACATGTTTCCCAAGTAAAATTAAAACAAAGCCCCTGGTTGATTCTTTAAAGATACTTTTGACAGGAGCTGTCATTCAAATGAGGCACGGTTCCTCTAAGGTCTAATGAATGATCTTGGACATTGCAGGGCCTTTTTAATTACAGTGGTCCATGGTAAATGGATGGATTTAGCGCCAAACAACACTTTTAAGGTTGAAAGATGTCATTTTAAAGGTGTCCAGTCAATTCGTCGAAAAAAAACTGGTCGACTGCAATTTGGTCGATGCAATTTGGTCGAAAACCAAATGGTCGAATTTTTTTTTTATTTATATATTTATTTTTCGGGTTTTCGTTTAGTTAAAAAAGGGGTTTTTAGAGAAAAAAAGGGGGTTGGGGGGGGACCCCCCAAAAAAAAAAAAAAAGGGTTAAAATAAAAAAAAAAAATGTTTCAACCATTTGGTTTTCGACCAAATTGGTTCGACCATTTGTCTGGTCGACCAATTATTTTCGACCAAATGTCTGGCAACCATTTTAAAGAGGCATTTTGGGTTTTCAGCAAAGTAATGCTGCCTTTTTCACTTCACTCCATGTTAAATGTTGCAGAGCACACTGGCGCATCCCTGCAGTGAGTACTCTGTTCCACCCCACCTGAAATGTATGTGGCAGGGTGGCGCAGCCATTTTCTGTTTGTTGCAAAAATGTGGTTTAGAGATCTTGCCGCACACAGGAGTCAGTGCGGCCATTTTGCTGTTTCTTGCACCAATGCAGCAAAGTGATGTAGCATCGCACAGCTGAATGGGTCAAAATATCCCACAGATTCCCCCCCGACTTCGTCTGGACTTCCAGTCATGTGGAAGTTGGGAAAGTGGTATTTCTTTTCTTGAAAAAGCAGGTTCAGTCGGGTATGAGTCCTTCTTCCATCAGCAAATGATGCGACACGCTCCCCTCGCTGCCTCAGGTTGGAATGTGGAACAATACCCCCAGCCTTCTCTCAGGTTTTCTTTTCTGGTGTGGATCGACATCCCGGATTTCCTTGGGTTTCTCCTTCCGGGTCCCAGAGGTGGTCCTCCTTGATAAGGACAGTGCAACCAGTATCAGTCTATAAAAGAGAACACAAACTGGTTACGACAATTTCCCACTAACTGTCCTCCAATCGGGATGACAGCAGTGGGATGCACATGCATTCAGTGACCATTGAAATATTCCTATACTTCAGATGTGTCCCCCACTGGGTTTTCTATGGACTTCTCTATTTGTTGCAAAGTGTGCCTGGGTGGCAACTCTTTAGCTGATTAATGTGGACCCACTTCTCTTCTGTGAAGTCACTCTTGGGGATGCAGATTCTGTAGGCGACTGGTGAGATTTTGTCTACAATTTCAAAAGGTCCCCTCCTGGTAGGCAAAAATGTGCGCTCTTTGGTCTGGTTCCTTTGGAAATTGCACAAGTAGACCCTGTCTCCTACTTGGTATTCCTTTTTGGTTGTCTTTAGATCATAGTGGGTCTTCATACTGTCTGCAGATCTTTCTAGAGTTGTGGAGGCATTTATTAATGTCTGCTCTTGTGTTCTATACAGTCATAAGCTCAAATGGAGACATCTTAGTTGCAGAAGAAGGGGTAGATCTGATGGCCATCAGGACAAGTGGTAATCGGATGTCCCAGCTTGGCCCAGAGTCTGCCACAAACGTTTTTAGTATGCTCACAATGATTTTATTGTACCTCTTAACTCGACCACTAGAGGACAGCAATATGCAATGTGTAGTTTTCTTTTTACCCCAAATATCTCCCACATCTTTGTCATCACTTCGCTTGTGAAGTGGCTACCTCAGTCTGACTCAATCCTTTGGGGTAGTCCAAAACATGAGAAGATGTGATTGATCATCAGGGCAGCTGCTGTTTGTGCCTTGCAATTTGGGGCCAGGAGACATTCCACCCATTTAGTAAACAAGCATGTTACGGTTAACATGTACTTGTTCCCCCTAGAGGAGCGAATCACGGGCCCGATAAAATCTATTTGTAAATCTGACCAAGGTAGTGTCATCCCCCTCTTTTGGAGGGGAGCTTGTTGTGTGAGTGATGTTGGCTGAAATTGTGCACACACAAGACACCCCTTCAAGTATTGGTCGAGGTCCGGCCCTATGTGCGGCCAATATGCAACCTCTCACAAGATTTCTAATGTATTTTGAAACCCCCGATGACCGGCTGTGGCTGCATAATGGGCGTGATTTAGCATCAGGCTTCTGAATGCGGTAGGGACAACCCACTGGTCACAGCCAGATATGGATCTCCTCACCAACAAACAGTCTTGGATTTGGAACATTTTTGGACATTTCATCAACACTCTTGGGTCCTCTTTCCCAATGCAATATGTATCCGTCAGGGGAAAGTTCTCAGGGTCCTCATTTTTCTAGATGAATAATCAAAGCTGCAAAACGTGTTATTCTGCCTTTGTACTTACTAGCCCTGGCAACCCTCAAATGATGTCCATTTTTGGTAAGCACACCACAGCCCTGTCTGCAGAGGAGCAGATCATCTGGAAAGAGTAGGTTCTGCCTTGGACAAAAGGCTGCCTGCAACTCCCTCTCTATTGCCAGTGATACAGGCTATCTCAGCTCAACCAGTAACAGTGAAGATCCCCCATCCCGACTACCTTCCAATGTCCTGATGCTCAGACTGGATATGACTGAGTGGTTGAGTTGGACACAGCAGTAAAAGTACCTATGCATTGAGGTGGTGGAGGGTGTGGCTGCATACCTCACTGACAAACAACTTCTTTATGATGCATCTGCTCCTGCCCTCCTCCCACCCCGTGGGACACCATACATACAGCACATACCAGATTGTTCCACCGCATTAAAATGTTAGTTTGTTTTATGTTTGAATGAGTTCTACTTTCAAAACTTTGATAAAGGAATGATTTCATGATGTTAGATGCAGGGATTTAGTTCCAGAATAAAGAGGCTTGCACTTAAAATGGAAGGATTAACATTTTGAAACTTGGGTGTAACCAGAAGACTGACATCTGCTAATCTTACTGACCGAGAGTGAATATATTAAGTCAATTTTTGACAATATAGACTGGTCATTGCTTTTGATATTTATCATGGGTTTGTTTAGCCACTGGTTCAGCTAGAAGCAACCCGCTTGCTGGGTTACCGGTTATCATCAACCCAATAAACTTTACCTATAGCTGATATTTAGGGTTGTAGTGAAATTGTATTTTTGTAAGTGTGTTCTGAAGTTATTTCTAGGGCTATGATGATGATTAGAGATGAAGGAAATGTGATTTATGCTGGCCGCTGGTACCTCCTTTGATGTCACTGAAGCCACAGCTTTAGACTTTGTCTCCACAGCAGCAGACTGCAGGGAATCATGGATGGGAGGCTGGTGGGGGAAATCCCCCAGAAAAATATAGACCTGAAAGTACTGTTTTTTGAAAACAAACTGTTTTGTAATCAAGTCAGGAGAAATAATGAAGCATGAGGAGCAGGACATGTTAGGTTATGTTATATGGCATTTGTATAGTGCCTACTGACATTGATAAATCCAACACTTCCCTCCTCTGAAGGCTTCTTCTTGGGGTCTGCAACCTTTGGGTCTCCAGGTGTTTTGGACTACAACTCCCATCAGCTCTAGCCACAATATTCAATGGTGAGGAATCATAGGAGTCGTAGTCCAAACCATGTGGAGAAACACAGGTTGCAGACCCCTGATTTGTAAGAGGTGGGAGTGTCCTCTACATGGAAAGGGAAAGCTTTCTACTACTGTGCCTCAACCCCATGCATGGCAGAGTCAAACTAGGGTCATTGCCACCTCCACATCCCTCTAGAACTAGTGGGGCCACATCAGGGGGTTTCTGTGTGTTTGGAAATCCTCTGTCTCAGATGCCTCGGCCTTAGAGGCCATGCAAAATGGCTACAAAACGGACTTCCCCCCCAATCCTCCAGATTTAGGGATCATGGATATCCCAAGGCCTGGAGAAAGTGGTTGCTACAAGGGTCCAATGTTCACATGATGAGTAGTTCCATTTCCAGAAGTGAAGCAGAATGCAGATGTATCCTCCATCATTTCCTTTTCCCAAACTCTCGGGCACAAACTATCTGTTCATACGTCTGAAAAGAGTAAAGCAGAAGATCTGAGATGTTCCATTTAAAATTGAAATTCTCCAGAGCATCACACCCTCTGTAAGAAAAGGAGACCACCTCTCTTCAGCCGATGTAGAAGATGGACATTTCCACATTGAAATGCCAGCACTGCCTGGCCTTTGAAACACCAGAAAACCATTTACAATTCCAGGTTCTCCCTTTCAGGCTGAAGCATTAGACATTAACCAAGAATCAGGCTGGTTGGTGTATATATATAATTGGTTATTTATAACTTGTGTTGTACTCTGAGGTTTCTAAGCGCGGACCTGGGGATCAAACCTGTGTTGCTCTGTGTCATCTTGCTTTCAAGGCGAGTGTGTTGCCTCAAGCAATCCTCCACCAGGAAGGTTGACTGTACACCTGTACCTGGATGACTGGCTTCTCCATACATGATTCTTTTACCAAGTCCAAGAGCAAGCATTTGGGTCTCTCTCTCTCCACTTAGACATATTTAGCTAGCTTCTCAATTTGAGGAATTCTTTCCTTCTGGCATCTCAATTACTGGAATTCATTGGGTGCTCATTCAACAATGGCCTGAAGACTGCATTCCTTCCTCATCCTTGACCTTGGAACATCTAACTGACTGCAAAAGCACCCGAGATCCTAATCACCGTCATCTCAAGCATGACTGAGAGTTCAGGTGGATATGCCAGAATGCATCTGAAACCCATGGACTTACACTCACAGATCCCGGTACACCCAAGATAGTCAAGGATCTTATGAGGTGGCTGGACCTGAACCATATTTCTGCTAGGATTTCACTGGGGCCCCCTCTTCCACTGGTGTTGACAATGGACGGAAGCCTTATGAGTGATCTATTGCCCTTGGTCAGCTTTATGCATAGTGTCCCAGGATAAGTTTAGAACAATGCCATTCATCAAACTGGAGGGGATTTTCTGTAGTCCTGTGTGGAATGTTATAGCTCGTACAGAAAATAATGACCTCGACAAACACGGTCAGAATGGACAGCAATGTCACACAATGTTCCATCAACAGGCAAGGGACACAAGGTCTACACTACTAGCTTCTGTGAGTCAGCAGATCATGTAGCGATCACAGGAGAACCATCTCCCCCGTCGGTCATCTTACATGTCCAGTTTAAAAACTCCGGACCTGAGTGAGTCTGCCTCACAGGATCTGTACCTGTCCCCTCGTGAATTTCTGTTGATCTGCCAAACCTTAGCAGCACCTCTACTAAACCTTTTCACATTCAGAACCAGTGCACTTCCTCCTATGTATTGCTCCTTGGAGACGGATCCAATGGCCTGGGGATCTGATACCCTGATTCTCACTTGGACTCAGGATCTTCTGCTTGCTATCCCTCTGTTTTGAGCGACCTTGTGAAGATAAGAGAATGATAGGACTCTAGGATTGCTGTGTCTCCACTCGGGAAAGGGAAGTTGCGGTTTCCCCTCCTACTACAACTGTCCCGATCCCAGAGGCGTTCTCTGCAACTGTCTCCACTCCCTCCTCACTGAGCACTCCTCTCTCTCATTCCTTGGGTTAGCATGAGTCTGACAGACAAGTTCCTTAAAGGAGAGGGTTATTTAGTAAGGGGACGTATGTAGAAACAGTTAATGTAGTACTGAGGTCCCTTAGGAGTTATTTATTTTTCATGCAAAACACGGGGTAACCTTGGGGAAATAATACAGGAAAAACTGTCACTCCAGCATCCTCTGTGGCCCTTTGTCCATTCTTCAACTGCTAATGGATGGGCCTCAAATAGGACTAGTGATTTCCACTCTACCTTGCCAGCTGGCAGTGATTACCACCTTCATGGGTCCATGGGGCTATTGACACCATTGACTCTTACACTCCCCACATTCCCAAGGGTTTTGATAGAATCAAACCAAGGATTTATAACCCCTTTACTGCCCCTTGACCTGGGGTGTTTGGAGGGTCCTCCTTTTGTCCCTCTCCAAGAGGTGCAACTCAAGTTCCTTTCTCCCTGGTAACAGTCACTGCAGCTCAAAGGTTGGGTGAGTTGGCGGAACTCATTTACTAAGATCTTAAAGATTCTTTCATTCAAATATTGTAATTTATCCATTTCCCGTCTTCCGATCAAAGGATCTATCAGTTGTTACCATCAATTATGAGCTGGTCTTTCCATTCCTAGTCTCAGCTGGGGATTCAAGTGGGAAGGATACTGTTCACGCTTTCGACATAGGGAGAACCTTGAGGATCATTTTGACGGATGTCTGGTTTCCATCAGAAAGGAGGGTTTCACTCCACTGTCTCTACACACTCTCTCTTACCTCAGGAATACACAGGAGCTCTACCTTTCGGGTGGCTGCATCATTGGATAGTACTAGGGTTTGCAGGAGGAGCTTCCAGGAGCGACATTTGTAGAACCATTACTTGGATATCCTCTTTAATGTTTGTGCCCCATTACAATCTGTAAGTCTCAGACTCCTCCTTCAGGGCTGCTGTCCTGAAAGCAGACTCTGAACAGCGTCTGTTATTTTCTGCACAGGAAACTTTCCTGAATGGTGGTGTTCACTCTGAGAATCGTTTTCCTTGTGCTTGAGTGGATTGGCGTGTACATCCCCATGAATTTTCGAACTGTGATGTCCAGGAAGAGAATGAAGGGATGAAGGACTAAATCACCTGGGCATTTCTTTCCCTCTCTCCCTTCCCTCCACCTTACACTGCATGGAGCTCTCTTTCTGTATACTGAACATGCCCTTGAAGTGGAGTGTATTTGTTTTTGAAGATAGAATGGTGGTATAGAACAGGAAAACCGTTTCGCCTCCCCCTCCAGCTCTACCACCAAACACCACTTATTTCAATTTTCATGCCCATTGGGTTTCTTTGGAATCAGCCTGTTTTTGCTAACTGCTAAACAGCAGGCAGATTCCATAGGAATCCTTCACAAATGCTGCTTGCCAGGTTTAGAATGCGCAAAACCTATTTCGCCTGTTTTACTTCTTTCTTGTACTGCCGACTGTAAATGACCAAATTTGCAGAGAACTTTTTCCCAAAAGTGCAAACGCAGTGGATCCCCAAGGTGCAATTATTTCATTTATTTTAAATAACCTGCCCGCTCCCACATTTGCTCTTCTGCTCTCCCTGTTTTTGGACCCTAAAATCACTTTCTTTCTGCTGCTCATATGGGCTTCATTACGAGTATGGCGGTAAGTGGTAAAATTGTCGGTAACAGAGTTACCGTCAATTTTACCACTATGCCAAATTATAAGGTCGGGCCATGGAGTGGAAGATTTCCCACCAGAAAATGCGTGGAGGTAAATACTGCCACTCACCGTAGAAGAATCGTCAGAATTACAACAGCAGAAATTCTGCTGCACTAATTACGCCATAAAAGCCCCATTGAGTCGAATGGACTAAAATAAATAGGGAATCACACTGCCACCGCCACCTGTAATCCGGTGGTAATTCTGATGGACCAATTGGTGGTAACAGTATTTTCGCTGGGCAGTATTCCAGCAGATTTACCGCTGGAGTCCCGCCCGACTTGTAATGAGACCCATGTCCCCTTACCTCATCAGCTTCTCTGTTTCTCTGTCCCCCAGATTTTCTAATCTTCCTCTCTCTCTCTCCCTCATGCCTCGATCTTACTGTGGGGTACATTTATCCGCCCAGCAGGACTCCCCTACATCACCAAACCACATCTCAGCAGTCCCCAGCAGAATGGCTGCGCTAACTCTGTTGAGCACGTTCGCCTTGCATTAAAAATGCGCTTTGCAGTTACCAAAATAATGGCTGCACTGTCTTACTAGCCACATATGGGGCAAGAGAAAACACAGAACACCCCAAAAATTGCTGCCAGTATTTTCTTCATTTGCACCAGAGAAAAGAAGTCAAAGGCAGCAATGCTATGCTGCCAGCTCAAAACTTTTCACTAAAAAAGAAAATATTCTGCTTTTTTTTTTTTTTTTAAATATGTTTATTTATAGCAAGGCAGTATAGGTTACATACAGTATCGGATGGCAGTATAATATAGCAAAGAAAAGATTTTGGCTTTGTGTCCCTTTCCCCCCATCATTCCGGTTTTCCCGGGCCAGAGATTCAGTCTATCACCCCCGCCTGGTGCGTACTCTCCTGGTCCCTCAGGGCCCAACGGGCGTTGATTGGTTTGAACGTCATTGCGGGAAATCGCTGATCATAGTCCAACACTGGGGCCCATACATTCTGGAAGCGGTGCAGAGTCCCTGCTCTCGCTGCGGTGACCTTTTCCGCTATTAAGATGTCCCACAATTTTCCCCACCAGTGGGCTAGGCAGGGGCCGTCTTGTGACTTCCAGAAACGGGCCAGAACTGTCTTGCCCGCCAAGAGGCATTGTGTGAGGAGCTTAGCCCTATTGCCGGAGCGGGGGTAGATTCCGGGGATCGGGATCCCCAGTAGAATTGTCTCAGGGTCCAGTGGGAGGGCGGAGCCGGTGATTTGTTCAATGGTTGAGAGACACCTGGTCCAGAATTGCTGGATCTTGGGGCACGTCCACCACATGTGAAAGTAAGAGCCTGGTTGACTGCAGCCTCTCCAGCAGGCGGGGTCCACTTGTGGATTCATGTGGTGGAGTCTGAGAGGGGGGTAATACCAGCGCAGGGTGAGTTTGTATGCACATTCTTTGTTGGTGACGCAGGTGGAGGAGGAGTGGGTGCGGGACCATATGTCTACCCAGGTTTGGTCATCAAGCGGATGGCCTAGGTCCGCCTCCCACTGAGCCATGGATCGAGTTTTTGCCGCCAGAAAGTCCCTCGAGAAGCATCTATATATGGCTGAAGTTTTTCCTCTAGCCGGCAGATCCGCGAGAGTTAGCTCCAGTGGAGTCGGGGGGCGAGTTGCCGCCTGGAAGGTCTGGGGGTGTGAACACCAGTGGCGGAGCTGGCAGTATGTGAATCTGTCCCTCTCTTGAAGCCGAAAAGTCTCCTTGCACTGTTCGAAGGTCCGGGGTCTGTTTTCGGTGTACATCTGCCCCAGGGTTTCAAGGCCCCCGTCTATCCAATTCTGGAAGTTGCGGGGGAGAGATCCCGGGGAGAAGTCGGGGTTGTGAAAGATCGGCGAAAGGGGGCCCCGGCCCCTCGGGATTCCCTTCTGCTTTAGAGCCCAGTCCCAGGAGCTTAGGGTCTGCTTCGTTGTCAGTAGGATGTCCTTCCAGCGCGCCCTGAGAGAAGGTTGGATGTGAGGGAGGAACCGGAGGGGGAGCGGAAGCTGGGCTTGCTCCAGTTCCACCCATCTGGGGCGGGCTGTGTTCGACTGCCAGGCGTGTAGATGTGACAGTTGCGCCGCTGTCCTATAGGCCTGCAGGTCCGGGACCCCCAGGCCTCCTAGCCTGGCGTTACCAATCAGGGTCTTGTGGGGGATCCTGGCCTTTTTGCCTTTCCATATGAATTTCGATATCTTCCTCTGTAAGTCGTGGAGGGTCCGGGCCGGGAAGGGCACCGATAGAGATGAGCAGGCATAGAGGAACCTGGGGAGCAGGTTCATTTTGACGGCTGTGATCCGGCCCATTAGTGAGATCTCTTGCGTGGTCCAGCGCTTCAGGTCCCCCTCCAGCTCCCTGATCAGTTTGGGAAAGTTCGCCTGATAGGTCTCCTTTGGGTTCGCCGGGATGAGAACTCCCAGGTAGGGGATCGAGTGGTCCCTCCATTCGATCGGGCACAGATCCGTTAACGC
Source organism: Ambystoma mexicanum (assembly GCF_040938575.1). Lineage (NCBI taxonomy): Eukaryota > Metazoa > Chordata > Amphibia > Caudata > Ambystomatidae > Ambystoma > Ambystoma mexicanum. Next base: position 980,932,512 of record NC_090923.1, read on the forward strand.
CTCTTTTTCTTCTGAGCGGAGGCCGATTCCTAGGGCCACTGATTTGGCGAAGTTGATAGTAAAGCCGGTGACCTCCCCCAATTCCTTTATTTCGGCCAGGGCGTGCTTCGCTGAGGTACTGGCTTCCGTAAGTGTCAATAGTACATCGTCCGCGTAGAGAGCGATTTTGTGGTGGGACGAGCCCACCTGAAGTCCCTTAATGGATTCATTCCGCCTGATCTTCTGGGCGAAGGGCTCCATTGTGAGGGCGAAGAGTAGGGGTGACAGCGGGCAGCCCTGCCTTGTCCCACAAGACAGAGGTATCGGGGCTGAGTGGGCGCCATTGATCCTGAGGATGGTTTTGGGCTGCTTGTAGTTCGCCAGGATCATGGCTTGGGCTGTGGGGCCGAACCCAAATGCTTCCAGGGTGCATTCCAGATAGGACCAGTCGACTCTGTCAAAGGCTTTGGTTGCGTCCAGGGCCATTAAGGCGAGGCCTTGGGAGTTGCGGTGGGCGATGTTCACTAGGTTCAGAGTCCGCCGGATGTTGTCCCCTGCTGCTCGGTGAAGAATGAAGCCTGTTTGGTCGGGGTGGATTATTTCCGGGAGGATAAGTGCCAGGCGGTTAGCCAAAATCTTCGAGTACAGGTTGGCGTCGATATTCAGTAAGGCGATGGGTCTGTATGACGCCGGATCTCTCGGGTCTTTCCCCGGCTTAGGAAGGAGGACCGTCACCGACTCTTGCATCGTGGGGGTCACAGATCCCGAGACCTGGAAAGAGTTGAAAAGGGCCACCATATGGGGGATAAGTTGGAGCTTAAATATCTTATAGAACCTCGGGGAGAATCCGTCTGGGCCCGGGGCCCGCGATTTGAGGGCCTTGATGGCTTCGTCAACTTCTTCATCTGTTATCGGGGCTTCCAACTGTTCTCGTGTAGAATCTGAGAGACGTGTCAAGGCTGCGTTCCGCAGGTATGCCTCCTGTCTGGACCGATCTCGGGGGGGTGCTGTCATGACCTGGGTTAAGTGGTCCGAGGCTAGTTGTAGTTTCGTCTGTTCGGAGTGGTGTATCACCCCCTGTGGGTCTCGGAGCCCTATAATTGTGTTGGTCCGTCTCGTTTTAGCTAGCTTGGCCACCAGTAACTTGTTGGCCTTGTTGCTTTTGGCATAGTAAAATTGTTTGGTCTTCGCCAAGAGTTGCGCAGTGTGTTCTGCATAGTGGGCCTCCAATTTCTTCCTGGCCGAGCGGAGCGCTCTCTGTGTTCTGGGAGACCAGCCACTCTTTTTCTGGGCTTCCTCAGCTGCTCGCAAGTCCTCCTCCAGGGATAGGCGGATCTGTTTCCGGTTTCGATGGTATGCTACGCCTTGGGCTATCAAGGATCCCCTAATTACAGCTTTCATTGCATCCCAGTTATTGGCTAGGGAGGTGTCCTTGGCTGGGTTCTCCTCAAAGAAGTTCTTGATGGTGGTGGCTATATTGTCTCTGATTGACATATCATTGAGGATTGGGTCATAGAGCGCCCATCTGCGTGTCGCCTTAGCGTGGGTGTTCTGAATGCTTAGTTCCATTATTATCGGGGCATGGTCTGATAGAATTCGCTGGCCTATAGACACTTCATTAGCGAGGGCGAGAGTTTGGGGGGAAGATAGAATGAGGTCAATTCTGGAGTGAGTTCGGTGAACGCCCGAGAAGAAAGAATAGTCTTTCTCAGTGGGGTGAAGCACCCGCCATGTATCCACCACCTCCAGGGTTCTGAAGAGCCGCAGCAGACTGAGGGCCTGACCGAACTCGCCAAGAGCAGGGGGGTTGGATTTGTCTTTAGTGGGGTCTGGAACCCCGTTGAAGTCCCCTCCGATTATTGTCTGGCCTTCCGCAAAGCTTGAGAGGGAGGAGCCCAGGGAATCATAGAAAGTTGCCTGTCCCGAGTTGGGTGCATATGCCGATACCAAGGTGTAGAGATCCCCCAGCAGGAGGCACTTGATGGCCACGAAGCGGCCCTCCGGGCATATCATGGAGTCCAAGATCTGGGGGCGCAGGTCTTTCCGAAATATAATTGCTGTGCCCCCCTTTTTAGAGTTCCCCGAGGCGAAGAACTGGCGTGGATACATGCTAGATCGGAGCCGGCCAAAGTCTGCCGGGAGGAGATGGGTCTCTTGAAGGAACACCACACCGGCCTCCTCATCTTGTAGCTTCTGGAGAATCGATTTGCGCTTGGGGGGAGAGTTGAGTCCGTTAACATTCCAGGAAAGGCATCTCAGCGTCTGGTGTTCCGGGATCGGGGAGCCAGAGGTTCCTTGCTTGGGGGACGGAGGGGGGACTCCAGGTTGTCCATTAGCTGCCATCGTGTAGAGGGTGTAGAGGTGCTCTGTACCGCACTTGCAGTTTTAACAGAGGCCCCCAACGGGAGGCCAACTTTTTAACTAGCGGGGTGGGAAACATTGTGGGTGTAACCCCACCCCAGGCCAACAGGGCCAATCGTATCTGGCAAAGTAACGTTTGCATCCAAGGACTCTGAGATGGAGCGGACCTTGGAGGGGGGGCATAGGCCGTGGAGGAAGCCCGCCGCGCTGGGCGAACGTAGGACTGTGTTGGGCCGGAGTTACTGTTTCTGAATTTCGCTGAAAGGGCGTTGGGCGTCCGGGACGCCGGAGGAGCGGAGGACACCCAGGGCCGCTCGGACTCGGTCTATCTTCTCCTGCTTCGGGAGGCCTTGGACCATGGAGGACGCCTAGGTTGGGGAGGGAGGGCTGATGTATTCTGCTTTTTAATATGACTGCACCCTGATGCTGATCCAGTGAGACCCAGCTATGTCCATCCAGATTCAGGTTGTGCTCCAGCAAAAAGGGGGCATTTCTTATTGAATGACAGGCTGTGCCAGCAAAGATCTGTGAAATAACAAAGAACTTCACTTCAGCCATACAGCCTTGTGTACTTCTGATTCAGATTCCTCGCGTCGGCTTTGCACAATAGTGGGGACTACTATTGTGCAAAGCCGACGCGAGGAATCTGAATCAGAATCACTCAAGGGATTTACCCGGGACTATTGCAATAAGATGGAATATGACTGTTTTGCTATTGCCCTATTTGTTTTGAGAAAGGCTCTTGAGCAGCCGAAACACGTGTAAACCAGGAATAAAGCGCTTTGTGACTTTGAAACCAGGAATAAAGGGTTTTGTGACTTGGAAAAAACGTATGTGTGTCGCAATCCTTGAGTAGCAGACCACTTTGATCCACTTACATATTATCCCTGTGATGTGAATTTCTCCCTTAGCATAAACACCACATTCTGATTTTGTCCGTTTCACCCATTTTTAAAGCTGTTTTGACATTTAAACCCGTGAAAATTAGCAAATGTAATTTCCCAACGTGTGATTAGTTGCCCTGTGTGTTCCTTCCAAACTTGATTTTCTGAATCGTATGCCCGTTGCTAGTACATTGTTTTGTAGTTTGCAAGTGTTCTGACTTCTTTGGTACAGCCATACTCATTTCTACCTTATGCATTGAACTGCACATGTAAAACAAATATGTACTAATTCCGAGTGCTATTGCAGATTTACATTTTGTTTGCTGTCTAGTATACCTGACTCCTTGCTACTCCTTTCTATCCACCCAAAATTCGGTTAATCGGGGCTTGAGGGAGCGTTGCAGGGGGACATATTAACTGGGGTGCTATCTACCCAAAAAGTGATATTGGTCCCATGCATTTGTGCTTTGTATATGTTATATTAGAAGGTCAAAGTAAGTGTATTCTATCATTTTACAGTGTTATCACCCCACTGGTGATTGCTGCCCAATATTAAACTTGTGTGATTTCACTTGGATTTTCAAAATAAATAAATATTGTATTTCCACCCATGGTTCATGGTCCATTGTGGCCCGGGGTATTTGTAAAAGGGGTTGTGAGACGGGTTGGATGCCATCGCAATCTGAATCCTTAGTAAAATAAGGCAAAAGTGTTTTAATTGTGCGCTGCAGCCTCAGCCAGTATCAAGAGTCCTGGTCTGGTGTGTGATGCCCCATTAGAATCCTTCAATTTACTATCTATGTTGTCCTTTTTAGTCTGGGCTACTATAAGCCAAACCTATTGCATCATGGTACGAATAGGTAGAAATGACATATGAGGAGGGGCACAAAGCTTGCAGATGCTGTTTAGGTATTTGCCCACCCATTGACTGCCTATGGCCATGCAAATCCGTATGGCCATTCGCACCCAGTTCCTGCCCCTCCCTGCCCAAAACACCTCCTCATGGGGACTCTTAAAGTTTGCTTTAATCAGTCCTTATCATATAACTTTTCACTCATAGTACCTGCCAGTGTTTTATCCAAGCAGTCTTCTGGGAGTTAGTTAATTAATTAATTGGACCTGTAATCCGCTATTGGTGTAATGCAAATGACTAAACCAGGTCTGCCTACAGCCACTCAATGTATAAGCCCTGTCAAAAACAAGCATTGGCAAAGTCAACAGCTTTGGCTTGTGTCTAAGCATTAGGCATTTGCAAGACGCTGCATTAGATGCCCAGGAACTGGCACCATTTTCCACCTGCTACCATCAATGACCATTTAATACCACTATGGCAGTGCTTGGCAAGTGCCTTTCCCATGCCTACAAAACAAAACCCAACTGTTCGCTATGCCACTGCTTGTTTAATACCACAGGGATATTTCTCCTCTGTGAAAGGGACAGTGAGCTAAAGACTTGGTTGAGACGCTCCCAGGGGCCATCCACCCAAGAACAGGTCAATGGGCCGTGTTTGTGCTGGTAGAGAGGCTCCCAGACCCCCTTGCGATTTGTTTAATACCACATTTGCTTTTTAAAGCTCAGAACTCATCTTTTCACTCCACTGAAACATAAAAAGTAATGCAGAGCTGAATACCAGACACAAAAATTAACATATGGACATTCAATTCAAGAGGTAACCCTACCAGGAGCACATACCTCTACTGCCACAAACCCGCACATTCCTGGTGTCTGACAGCATGCGTCTCCATACATAAGGCAGGCAGTGTAAAACCTAACCACAGCCTCCTTCCAAGCCCATAGTTGGTCTGCTGTCAGGCACTGGGGCAGGATTTGGGAGTGTCAGGGGACGGTTTGCACCAACCTCATTCCAGCCCATAGTTTGTCTGCTGTCGGGGACCACAGTAGTGTTTTGGTTTGTCAGGGGAGGGTTTGCACCAGCCTCTCCTTCTAGCCCACAGTGGGTCTGCTGTCAGGGACTCGAACAGGATTTGGGTTAACACTGGAGTGGGTTTGCAACAGCCTCCATCCAGCCCATAGCGGGTCTGCTGTCAGGGACTGGAGCAAGGTTTGGGTGCATCAGGGGAGAGTTTGCACCAGCCTCCTTCCAGCCCATAGCGGGTCTGCTGTTGAGGACTGGAACAGGGTTTGGGTGTGTCAGGGGAGGGTTTGCACCAGCCTCCTTCCAGCCCACAGTGGGTCTGCTGTCGGAGACTGGAGCGGGGTTTGGGTGTGTCAGGAGAGGGTTTGCACCTGCCTCTTTCCAGCCCTCAGAGGGTCTGCTGTCGGGGACTGGAGCAGGGTTTGGATTGTGTCAGGGGAGGGTTTGCACCTGCCACCTTCCAGCCCATAGTGGGTCTGCTATCAGGGACAGGAACAGGGTTTGGGTGTGTCAGGGGAGGGTTTGCACCTGCCTCCTTCCAGCCAATAGCGGGTCTGCTGTCGGGGACTGGGGCAGGGTTTGGGTGTATCAGGGCAGGGTTTGCACCAGCCTCCTTCCAGCCCATAGCGGGTCTGCTGTCGGGGACTGGAGTAGGGTTTTGGTGTGTAAGGGGAGGGTTTGCTCCAGCCTTCTTCCCGCCCATAGCGTGTCTCCTGTCGGGGACTTGGGCAGGGTATGGGTGTGTCAGGGGACGGTTCGCACCAGCCTGCTTCCAGCCCATAGCGGGTCTGCTGTCAGGACTGGAGCGTAGTTTGGGTGTGTCAGGGGAGGTTTTGCACCAGCCTTCTTCCAGCCCATAGCGCGTCTGCTGTCAGGGACTGGGGCAGGGTTTGGGTGTGTCAGGGGAGGTTTTGCACCAGCCTTCTTCCAGCCCATAGCGCGTCTGCTGTCAGGGACTGGGGCGGGGTTTGGGTGCATCAGGGGAGGATTTGCACCAGCCTCCTTCCAGTCCATAGCGGGTCTGCTGTCAGGGACTGGAGCAGGGAATGGTTGGTTTGAGTGGTGCTGTGCTGCTCTATTGGAGGTGGAGGAACCACACTAAAACCCCTTGTGCAGCTCTCTTCCCAGCCATGCACACCTCTTGACGGTCATCAGGGTATCACATGCCCCCACTCCATATCCCTGAGTAACCTCCTTGCTACATCTTGTCAAAGAGGCATGGTCAGTGTCAGCAACGTGCAGTTCTTGGTCCGGGTTGGACTGGAAATAATATTCAAAGTGGCCCTATATTATATATTTTCAGCAAGACCAAATACTTTTCCTTTGAACAATTGGAAATAAGGAGGAAGCGTGAGTCGGAAGCGGCCTCATTGAGAGACGAGAGACGAGAGAGGTGCAGCTTGACCCTGTCACTCGTAATCCTACGCCCTGAGGTTCCTTCCTCTAATCTGCTCCTTCCAGAGAGAGAGAGCCTTTGCAGCATAGCCATAGCTGTTGGAGGCCAGTGGCGCAGGTTGCGCAGGAGAGTGCCAGGTGCTTGCAGTCTGGAAAGGATAGGGTAAGACTATATCTTGTGGAATAAACCACTGTACAGTGCTGCCCAGCGCGGAGAGCGTTTCAAGCGTTCCAAGTGCGGCAAGAGTCGCCGGCAGGAGTCGCCGAAGGACTCAGACCTGGGAGGTCAGCTTTGTACAGCTTGTACACAAGTAATCAGCTGTTGGCGGCTTCCTTTACGTGGTTCCTTTCCACGGACCAGGGCGTCAACAATAAATCTGCCCTTTTTAAAGTCATGACCACTCAGAAAACCACTCGGGAAATCTACTGTGAAACTTTGAAATTGGATTGCTAACCGCAAACGATTAAGAAACTGTGTGCACTATAGTGTACAGCACACAGTATATAGGATACCCAAGCAGCGTGACCGGTCGGGAGACTGCGGGATACAATCCTTTGATCCCGAACGGACCGCAATCATTCATTCACCTAAATACATGCACATCCTTTTACTTCCATAAAGGAGCTTCTTTTGGGAGAGAACACAAAAAAGGAATACACTATGCAAAGTGGTAGCCAAGTGTTACTACGCAGTCTGCAGTCCGCTCACGAGCTGCAAGCGGCCTCGGACAGCCGGGCGGGAAAATAACGACCTGGTAAGAGCTGGATAGCTGGTCAGCTACATTGTGATAATTGTAACACACGTCTGTACTTTAAACCAAGGGAATCAACTGCTGGCTAGTGTGGGCCCCTTATTGTGTGATTCTCGACTGAGCTGTCAATCTCTGTGCTCACTGCTGGGAATTATGGCAACAGAGGCCCCAAGTCAAGATGAAACCTCAGGTGCGTTTACCCAGTAACTTAGATCGGGAGACCCCTACCAACTGTCCGTTAGCGGTACGCAATGACATAGGGCAAAAAACAGAATCTGCCCACAACATTTTGGACATTGAGATGGAACTTGATCTTGGCCAAAAATTTGAAATAAATACCCCCTAAATGAAACAGGATCTGAATTACACCAAGATCCACTTAATGATTCACACGCTCATTAGAATATGAAACAGAGGTGATTATAACAGAGGCACAAGAGATTTCAGATAGTTGTTTTCCGATCCACAATGATACAAGCATCACAGGAACTTCTCAAGCTAACAAAGTGATTGTTGTTACTTTAGAAGAAGAAGATAAATTGCCAATGGCTGCTTTGACTCGTGATACTGGTCTATCTAAGCCCTTGGTGCGTAACATTTTCAAAAATTCAAACAGTAAGGCCTCAAACCGACCAGCAAGGAAACCCAGTGGCTTGAGCTTTGGCTCTCATCTTGGGAACCTATGTTATACTCAAAAAGGCCCTTCCTCGAGTGCTCCACTGACTACACAATCTACTGTTGGTAATTACTGCTTAAGCAAAAGGGGGACCATGTTGTCACATTTTCAGAATAAAGCAGAAGTCATTCCTGGAAAAACAAGACAAACTTTGATTATTCAACATGTTACCACAAATTGTGTAGAGAAAAATTTGGGAAATTTGGGCTTAGAGATTATTGGTGAGAAAGATTTGGCCAACATCACTGACAAGCCAATGGCTTAAACCCGCCTTCATCGAGTGGAAAAGGGAGTGAAAGGTTGCGAAGATGATGAAATCCAGCCTAGTGTGAGGAAGAACAATACATCCACAGCGAAGCACCAAAGGCTTTGAGAACCTCAACCTTCATTGGGGGCAAGCTGCCCCAGGAAACATTGTTGGCTAGCCACATCAGTGTAGGCAGACTTGAGGAACAATGTGTCAATATCTGACGAAGATTTATTATTGGACATGATTGCGGTTCAGGTGAAGGAAAAGTCCTCTTTGAGTGCAACCTTTAGATGCTAATATGATTGCAGCATTTTCCGTCACCATGAGTCCCTTTATGAAGTTGTATGAGCATTGCAGACCAACTAAAAGATCAATCCACTTTGATTGCAATGCTCCTTACTAAGATGATTTTTGTGGAAGGATTCATCTCGGCCTTAATGGAAAACAAGAATAAGCAAGAGGAATATATTATCAACTTTCTGAAGTCTATTCTGGAACCTCTGATTAAAGATGCAGAAAAAAGGAGACTACCTATGTCAAGTACCACTCAAAATTGCCCTATCTTTGAAATAGACTCTAGTAACACCCATGCACTTTTTGGGGGGAATGATATCAACTTGGGTGCTACAACCATTCTACCGACTCCAATAATTGCATCCACTACAGTAGTGGACAACTTTGATGGCATTGACAAATCCTCTCGGGAAGGTAACAAGAAGATCTCAAAATCAACCGATGTGGAAACAAATAAAAATATCGAGGCTGAGTACCCCAAAAGGAAATACACCAAACGCTGGTTACAAAGAAAGATACAGAGATCTTTATTCTATAACTGAACAGTTCAAAGGATAAAGCAACAGATAGCTATCAGGCCCTCAGTGCAACACAGCGAACTCCAGACCTGTTCGGTGTGCTCAGTGAGTGGGATAGTACATTAGAATAGTCGCAGCTTTTATACAGTCCAAAACATGATGTCCAGCCCACCTACAAGTTAATACATCACAGATCTAGGGTTCATGCCGAGTTTGCATCTTAATTTATGCATCTATACATTTAGGGGTTATCCTTAATACATTCGTCAACAAGTTACAATGGCAACAATGTGTCTTTGGATTCCTTGTTGAGCCTTCACACATCTCTTAATACAATGCAGTAAGAAAAGTGTTCACATTTCAGTATTTGTCTACATTATGTTTAACATGTGCTCACGGATTAGCTTTGTGGCACAGGCAATACTCTATACACAGGTCAACGAAGGACAAGGTCTCAGTACTAACATTTGGCCATGTTACATTCGCAATGACACTGTCCAACATTTTGGGGCACAGGGTGACTTTAGAGAGAGAATCTAAAATGGTGCATGAACCTAAAATGGCGGCTAGCACAGATTTAAGGTCAAGACCTTGCAACACGGATTTCCTCGCAGAACGACTTGGCCTAGGCCAAAATATATACACACGATCTAGAGGGTATAACACGTTTTCCTGTTCGACAAACCCTCCTTGTGGCCTATGCCAAGCGCTAAACTACTTCTAATCACTTTACGAATAATTCCACGTCTCAATGTCCACACACCCTGAACCACCATCGGAGGTATCAATTGCCATTAGATCGGCTACCAGAATTTCTTTCAGAACATATTCATTGGAGTTTATGTCTGGGGCGTATACCTTGTGTCCTAATGTACCCATTGCCTGTGTGCAACATTCCCCTAGCATCGAACATATACCAGGTAGACACTGTATACAGCAACAAAGAAACAACAGAATTCCCAAAATAATCAGCAAGACCGAAAGTACCTTCCAACCCCAAGATTGCAAGAAGTCCCAGAACCAAGCGCTAAGATCCCAGTTTCCCTCGGGAACATGCACTTCTGAACTTAAAACATGCAGATTCTGTATTGCCTTGAAGATAGTTGGGGAGGAATCTGGTACAAAAACGCAGCAAGCGGACCCCACTAATTTACATACCCCTCCACGTTCAGCCAGAATGACATCTAATGCCATCCGGTTCTGAAGTGCTACTAACCTTATTGCTTTCTGTTCTAGAGTCATACTATAGAGTATGTCAGTGGTCCGGTTGATGGTTCTCTCCAGTACTCTCGCTAGTCTCCTGATATCCTCAGAGTTCATTATTTGTCCCCAGAATGGCACAAAGGACTTTGATAAGTCTCCCAAAACTTGTGCTGGAGTGTCACCATCCTCGTCTCGCCGTGGATGAGCCTTTGAAACCTCTACAGTACTGGCTATGAATACCCCGGGTAACAGGATCCCTAAATAACAAGTTCCCTGCCAATCCCTGGGTAACCATGGAAATGCTACATTACCGCAAGCAAAGTAGACAGGTTCGCCTACATACAAAGGTCTGTCTTCCCCAGTCAAATTCGCAACGTTGGCGCAACCTTTAAAATCACCCATTGACTGAGTACCATTCCTCTGTATGCAGAAAAAAACTGAATCAGGGCTATGGTTAACAGTGTAAGAAGGAGGCGTGGCATCCTTATTGCCTATAGGAGCCATTTTAAAGGAAATCAAAGATTTGAAAGGACGAGACAATCTATCAGAAGGCCTAATAGAAGCAACGTTGAGCTAACTCTTATTTGCAAAAAGCGAGCATCCCAAGGGAGTCAGAACACGTTTCTCAAACTGATTCAAATGAGTCCCATCAAAGTTCCCTGAAATGCTATCGTTCCAGCGACCAAAGGATAGTGCTCTAAGAGACGCATAACATGCAGTTGTCAAAGGTAAAGGATGAATATACCAACCTAGCCCCTTATCCCCGTGTTGCGGCAAATGCGAGCAAACCCAACAGTTGGATTTATTAAAGATGGCATGTGTGGCATTCATGATGAGTAATAGCGTATTGTTGTGGTATCTCTGTCTATGCTGAGAATCTCTAGGAGATAGAGTGTGCAGATGCACGAAAGGAGTAGAAACAGTAGGTACATTTTCAGTCGGTAACAAATGTTCAAACGGATGTACTTCTTCTAGATACCAGAAGCCTAAAACAATGACTATTATAAAACCAATCAACATTATCAAAAAACAGAAATACGTTTTCGGGGCCCATGTTACGGACTGTCCTTTTTTGCAGCTGGTCACACGTTTGCTCATCAGTCCTGTATGAGCGGTAACGGTGGCAGGCATTGTAATCTTCAAACGAACATGCCAATGTTTTTAGCTGGCAACCTCCAGGCCGAGCATCTTCTTAGTCCTTCCACAAACCCTAGCCAACAGAATCCCCGTGTAGACAATAGATCGGGCCAAAAAGGCAAGCCCTTGCTGATTTTCCTTGTTCGCACAGCCGAACCGTGCAGTAGGTCTATTTCCTTGGTCGCAAATCGTACCTCGTGCTTCCAGGTACTGAGTGATCTGAGAACAACGTGTCGTCACTTCCCATTGGAAGCGACGTATCAAGAAGAAGAGAGGATGCAAGATCCGGAACAACAGCTTCCGGACACAAAACTGTTGGAGAGTGTGGAGGCAAAATGGCTGTTTCCCCAAGCCCCAAGGCTCAGGGAGGGTCTCTGACGCACTCTCAATGCTGTTTACTGCTTTGGGATCGTTGGTTGCAGTACTGATGAGGGGTTCTGTTTCTTCTGTATCGTATGGCACTGGGTGTGGAATTTTCTTGGTGTGAGTTGCATGGACCCAATGTTTCCGGCCAGCCAGCCGCACTGCCGTCTGTGTGACCAGCAGGACTTGGAAGGGGCCCCGCCACCGAGGTGCAAGGCAAGAGGATCGCTCAAATGCTTTTATGAGAACCCAGTCACTGGGCCGTAAACTGTGACCGGGGCCCTCGTATCGTATAGGTAAAGTCTCTCGCACCTGGTGATGAATCAAATACAAGTTTTTAGTCAACTGGCTACAGTAATCTGAAAGAAGTTGTGTCTTTCTACTAGTCCGGCACTCTGAGCGTGTCTGGCCGAATGGAACCGTTTATCGATCTGTAATCCTGCGCATATATGCAGAATTACAGCAGCGATAAAATGAGAACCATTGTCCGATCAGATGACCCTTGGTATCCCGAACCTGGGGAAATAATCTTTTAACATAGTCTTTGCAGTAGTCTTGGCTGTAGCGTCTTTAACAGGAAAAGCCTCAACCCATTTGCTAAAAGCACAAATGACAACTAACAGGTATTTCAAGTTATTACATCGTTCCATTTCAATAAAATCAAAGTGTATAACCTCGAAGGGGACAGAAGGTGGACCAGAACTTCCCGTGGGAGTTGATGTTCCCTTTCCCACATTATGCTGTAAACAGATCATGCAGTTTTGGACAAAACGTTCAGCTACCGTAGAGATTTTGTCATTCACCCATACATTTTCCAAAATTTTTGTAATCTTTCGGGCACATATATGTGTGGGCCCATGAGCCATAACAACCATCATCATAATATATGCATCAGGAAGTAGCCATTTCCCTTCAACTCTGTCCACTCAACACTCATCATCGTAAAGTTTCCCCAAGCCTTCAGCCCACTTTTTAGACTCTTCCAATGTGGCATCGGCTTGGATATCTCTCACAGAATCGATACTCTCATCCATAGTACAGGCATTTGTGGCTTCCCTTGAAGTATATATATCTAAAGAGAGATCCATGGCACTCTGTTTAGCTATCTGGTCAGCAAAAGCATTCCCTTTCTCTATATCATCTACAATCTTTTGATGTGCAGCGCATTTTACAATAGCTAGCTGAGTAGGGAGTGCAAGCGGTTAGAGTAGCCGTACTATCAGGGAGCCATGCTGGATCTTTGCACCATGCGAAGTTAAGATCCCTCTTTCTGACCAAAGTCTCCCAAAGTTGTGAACCACTCCAAAGGCGTACTGACTGTCAGTGTATATATTCATGGTAAGCCCTTCGGAAAGTTCGCAAGCTCGGGTCAATGCCATAATCTCTGCGGCCTGCGCAGAGTTATGCGTGATTCTCTTGGTTTCCACGACCGTGCTCAACGTAGTGATTGCATAAGCAGCTATGGGTGTACCATCCAGAAGTTTAAAGCAGGAGCCATCGCAAAACAGCTCCCCTTTGCGGATTATTCAAAGGAGTATCTTTCAGATCAATTCTACCCTTTGTCTCTTGGTCAGTAATGTAAAGACAATTGTGTGACTCTTCGTCACTGCAAGCAGTACCGTGCGGGAAAGGTAAAAGTTCAGCCGGATTAAGAACACAACACCTCTTAATTTGGATGTGTGGTGCAAACAAGATCAATTCATATCTTGTCAACCGTGCGGAAGTGAGGTGTTGCTTTTGAGTTCTGTTCAGTAGAACATCTACAGAGTGAGTTACCATCAGGGTTAAAGCATGGCCTAGGACCATTCCCTCACTCTGTTTTACCATCACATTCATGCACAAACAAGATAAAGGCCTTTTCAGAATTTGGTATGCCCAAAACCGGTGCCAAACACAATGCAGTCTTGAGCAAATCAAATGCACGCTGGTGCTCCATGTTCCACGGCAATGGGGAAGAAATGCCCTTCGTCGTCAAAGCCAACATCGGCTTAATCGTTAACGAGAAATTGGGTATCCACTTCCAACAGTAAGAAGCCATTCCTATCAAGGCTCTAACTTCTTTCTGCGTATTTGGGACAGACATGCTAGAAATGAGTTTTATCCGTTCAGGCGTCAATCTTCTTCCCTCCTTTGACAGGAGATAGCCTAAATAGGCGACCACCTGACAACAATATTGAAATTTCTTAAGCAAAGCTTTATGTCCATGTTTAGCCAAGTGAATAAGCAACAACACAGTGTCCTCCTTACAAGCGCTCTCTGAGTCAGCAGTTAAAAGCAAGTCATCGACGGATTGAAGCAGTGTACAAGTAGAGGGAAACTCAAGGGTATCAAGTTGTTCTTTCAGGCCCTACTGTAGATGCTAGTACTTTGCGTGTAACTTTGCGGTCCACGAGTAAATGTGAAGGAGCGTCCCCCTAAGGTGAACGCGAACAGGTATCTACTGTCGTTGTGTATATGAATACTAAAGAAAGCATTCTTCAGATCCACAACACTAAAATGAGTAGTTGAAGCCGAGATCATAGTCAATATCGTCATCACATCAGGCACAATTGGAAATTGTGGCGCGACGATATTATTGATGGTGCGTAAATCAATTATGAAGCGAAAAGGAATCACATTATTGCCTTTTTTGTACATGGGCAAAATCGGACTATTGCACAAACTACCTGCAATTTCCTCAATCACTCCTCGATGTACAAAATCGGAGACGATGCATTTCAAAGCTTGCTCACCATCGATTGAAATCTTATACTGTGGAATGCGTGGCAGCTTCACTCCATGTTTCAAAACAATCTTAACAGGCTCAATTTGAACAATTTATCGATAAGTTTGTCGGAAACATCAAAGTCTTTAGAAGGATAGATTTTCTGGATACCAAGTGAGAAAGCCCTATCCATATTTCTAGCTGACTCAGACTGTTTATCCTGGTCATATAACAACGCTTTTTCGGCGTTCGTCCTTATGACGGCGCGCATGTTTTTCTCTACTCTTAAGCTGCTGTAAAGCTTCTTTTTTTTCCAATTCTGTAATACATCGAATGCTGCAGGTCTAGCCTTTTTCTTTAATATTATAGATTCTAAGTATTCTATGCGAGGGATCTCAAAACTACCATTGATTGGCCTCTGAAGTTCGGAAGCATGTCTAGTTTGTCTGTGCCAAATATCATTAAACACTATACTACCAATGCCATGCTTACAGTACATAGTACAAGCCGGCGACCCCTCCTGCAGCGCAGGATGGCTAAATTCCAAAGATTGTCTGTCACTGTGGAATAACGCCCTCAAGCAGGCAGACAATTTCCCAGGCATATCAGAATACTAGTGTTACCTGGTCAATAATTGTACTTGCAAGTGCAATGCACCAAAACAAATGATCAGGATACTTAAGAATCGGGTCACGAATCACCTGATCAAGCCTAAGGCCAATTTATCGGATTTCAAAGTTTTTTTAACAAATTTTACCTCGTGTTTGGTGATTTCGGCAAATCTGCCCGCCTCGATATGTGGACGCGCGTCAAGATGCCGACTCGGACCGCGTGCTCACCGTCCAGGGATGGGGCAGTGCAGCGCTGCTGAGGTGTCGCTTCTCATTCAGAAAGGGCCCCCTTTTTTTTTACACCGTTTGATCCTGGTCCAATAGCCTCCGTCAACCTTCAACGAGCTGGCATCAATCTTGAGGGTCCCTATTCGTGCGCTATCTGTGGAAACAAATGAAAATATCGAGGCTGAGTACCCCAAAAGGAAATACACCAAACGCGGGTTACAAAGAAAGATACAGAGATCTTTATTCTATAACTGAACAGTTTCAAAGGACAAAGCAACAGATAGCTATCAGGCCCTCAGTGCAACACAGCAAACTCCAGCCCTGTTCGGTGTGCCCAGTGAGTGGGACTGTACATTAGAATAGTCGCACCTTTTATACAGTCCAAAACATGATGTCCAGCCCACCTACAAGTTAATACATCATGGACCTAGGGTTCATGCCGAGTTCGCATCTTAATTTATGCATCTATACATTTAGGGGTTATCCTTAATACATTCATCAACGAATTACAATGGCAACAGTGTGTCTTTGTATTCCTTGTTGAGCCTTCGCACATCTCTTTATACAATGCAGTAAGACAAGTGTTCATATTTCAGTATTTGACTACAGTATGATTAACATATGCTCACGGATTAGCTTCGTGGCACAGGCAATCCTCTATACACAGATCAACGAAGGACAAGGTCTCAGTACATGACCCTAACATTTGGCCTGCAGGCAGGTTACATATTAGCTTGTACACAGAGGTCAAGACGGCCATGTTACATTTGGAATGACACTGTCCACCATTTTGGGACATAGGGTGACTTTAGAGAGAGAATCTAAAATGGCGGATGAACCTAAAATGGCACCAAGCATAGATTTAAGGTCAGGACCTTGCAACGCGGATTTCCTCGCAGAGCGACTTGGCCTAGGCCAATATATATACACACGATGTACAGGGTATAATACGTCTTCCCGTTCGACACCGATAATGGAGTACGTAAGAGCGTACATTCAGATGTCTTCATGCCTCCACCAGGGGAATGGAATCTTGTTGGAGTGGAGGATAATCAGGTCCTGGGACCTCGAAGCAGGTTCCCCCTGGGAGACAAAATGGAGGGATCTGCGATGATGAGAGGAACCTCAGGAAACTAAAGGAGACTAGGACTGCCATCAACAATCTTATGCCCACTGGAACTAATGAGGCTATCGGGCCACCAATAGTTGCTTCCTCCTCGTCTTCGAAAACCTACGGCATCTTTACAAATGGCAGTGACATGAGAAACAGCTTCACTGGAAAGATTGGCTCTGGGAATAAATGCTCTCAGCCTAACAAACAAATCAAACATGTGAATTTTGCCAAAAAACTTGAGAAAAGTAAATAACACTGTCCACCTCCAGTAATAAAGAATTTCAAGGGTCTGGCACACAAGCAGGCTAATAGCCAAGACGGGGGAACAAAAATTACCCCGATATAAAAAATCAAATGAAGACTCTTTTACAAATGTGGACTCTGATGAAGACATATGCGAAATGAAAATGACCTTGAATGCTTCAAAAAATACAATCAACCCAAAAAGATTTCCAAAACCTGCGGATTTGGAGGACCTGATGAACATATTGGTGTATTCTGCTGATTGGGATGAGGTCCTTGAGATTGATACCTCTTTGGAAGATCGTTTTAGGGCCCTGATAACCAATGATGCTTGGGCTTCTTCTCCCACCATCTTACTGGAGGCCATTAAGTTTGAAGGTATCGACAGTGACACATGAAGTGTTTCTGATTGCGAGGATCAACAAAACCTGCCCTTGTCCATGACTGCAAATCCTCGACTTAAATCAAGAGTTCATATGAACAGATCCTTTAGAGAGGATACCCTGCCATTGGTGGGGAGAAAATGTATGATGCTTGACCAAAACAGGAGGGCAATAGATAAACAAATAAAATGGTTCAATAAGGATTACAACTTGGAGGGCCCTAAACTGGCCAAAAGGAAGCAGAGAATAGTTCCTTAAAGGAGAATACACCAGCCCCTATTTTTATAGGGGCTTGTGTATATATATACAAGCTACTATTTTGAGGCTCTTCCACAGCATCCATACACTTTCTGGGCTCAATACAAATGATCTCTTATTAGTAGAGTTTCCTGATGATTCAAATTATGGCAATGTCATACTGCATCTGCATCTACAGATGTTAAAAAAACGACTGCTGCAAAATATAGATTCTTTGAAAACTATGGGGTTTTCCCTAAAAGTTATTACAATCTCGGACCCAGAAGAGGAAAAATTGCATATTCGTCTGCCTGCCAATAATTGCAAAACCAACAGCAATAACCCAAGATTGGGGAGTGGTACGAAAGGTAATGGTGATGGTAATTGGCCCTAAAGAACAAATAAAATCTCAAGTGATGAAGGGCTGAGTAAAAATAATGAAAAATTCAGAATAATGATCGACAACTCTAAATCATCAAAGAGTTCATTGTGTGCGACCTGGGGGCCCCTGGGCAACAAGGATGGTGACAACTGGGATTGGCTGGCCAGTACACTGGCTCAAAGATCATAATTCCAGGGCTCCGGAAGTAATAACACCCTGCTTCATGTCTATTTGGGTTGCTGGAAGACGCAGGGTTTCAAATACTTGTTGGGAGAAGGTAGCATTCGATTCAGAGATTTTGATGTTAGTTGCCTTCAGGAGATGTGGATGCGTGTTCAGCCAACCCTTGATGGGTTTGTTGTCCTCATTAACCCGGCAACAAAAGGACCAAAGGGTAGACCGATGGCGGGTCTACCGACTGCAATTAAGAAAAGTTGTGGATTAAGAGTAGCATGGACAAAGGACATTTCAACTCTAATTCAGGTCCATTTGTTGGAATACCAAACTGGTGAGGGTGATGCCATGTGGAAAATTCTATTGTGCAACCTGTACTGGAACTGTAATGACCCGGGAGCCAAGAGTTTCATGGACCAGTTGTTGGAGGAGGTTGACGCTGCAATGATTGTTTACTCTAATCTGAATGTGATTTTATGTGGGGACTTAAACATTCACTGTTTTAATAATTGTGGGGTTCTTATAAATCATTACATGAGTAACTTACAAGAATCGTAAAAACGAGGGCTGTCATTTAGGATGGAGTTCCAGTTGATGAATATCTCATTACTAAATGGCATAACATCAGGGGATATACTGCCAAACCCAACTTGGAAGAGAGGGAATGAATCCAATATATTGGACTATTCCCTTGCTTCCAATAACTTCCAATCTACTGTAGTGGCCTTGACGGTCATTGAAACACCACAAAGGGACCATAATATGTTGAAACTATGCCTCCAATTGGGTGCTAAGACAAAGTTCATTTCAGAAGGAGATATTCTGGAAGTACAGCCTGGAAGAAATAGACTTAGAGGGTATGGAGTGATAAAATTGTGGCCAAAATATCGCCTGCAAAAAAAATCCCTGCAAAAATGCTGTGGTTTGACCGGTTAAAGGTGTACCCCATTACATCATTTAAGGGGAGCGGTGGTTGCAGGGGTGTCCCCCACTCCCATTAAATGGTATAATGGGTTCAGAGGTTGCAGGGGTGTCCCCTGCATCCTTTACATGGATTGCAGTGTCAAAACCACAGCATTTTTGCCACAATATTTTGTGTTCACAGCCATTTCTGCTGCGATTTTAACACATGGAACCACTGAGACTATCGAGTGATCATGTAACTAAATAATCAAGAGATAATGATAGGTCGGATGATATAGACTACACAAAGTCTTTGGCCATCTACAATAAAAAAACTGGCCCAGGTAGATTCAAGAGATTTTGCCATAAAAATAACTTCAACCACGAAGTTGACACAAGGAAAAGGGAGCTAAAGCGAATACAAAGAGCGCATAAAAAAAAATCCTTTGCTGGTATCACATGCTGTTGTCAAAAAAATGAAGGCAGCGCACAATAATTGGTTGAAGCAACATAGCCAATCTCTAATGCAATTGAATTCGGAACATATGCTGCAATTGGTTGCATCTAAAACCCCGAGGGAAATATGGCAAATCTTTAACGTGCTGGATGGTCCCCAGCAGAGTCTCATTACCAATTCTATTTCAGCAAAGTCCTGGATGGACCACTTTTCCTCGCTTTTCTCAAAGCCTAATGCATATGTTATGAAGGCTGTAGAGAATTACTGCATAAATTGGGAGTTTGAGACCGAGGATGTTCTTGCCTTAATTAGAACTTCCAGCAATTCCAGAGCCGCAGTCCCTGATGTCCTTACGAATTTGACATTAAAACAGCACCCCGAGGAATGGCCAACTTTTTTACATTGCCTATTTCTTTTGGTGAAAGCTAGATGCATTATTCCGGCCACATGGAGAAAATCTAGTATCGTACCAATTTTCAAGAAGGGAGATAGGTCTGTGGCAACAAACTACAGACCTATCGCCCTCTTGGGCGTTATTGGGAAGGTTTTTGCGGCCTCGATACAGAATCATCTAACTGATTGGAGATGGGACTCCAAACATTGGGATGGCTGGCAAGCTGGTTTTGAAAAAGGAATTGGAATATCATTGACCCTTTTTCTAATTAACTATTTGAAATTAAGAACTGTAAAAAAGAACAGCAAAAACATATACCTTGCATCAGTGGACTTGTCACAAGCCTTTGACTCAGTCAATAGAGAGAAGCTTTGTCTGAAGTTAAGGGACTGGGGTTGTCCTTCTGATCTACGTGAGGCAATTGATGCTCTTCACTCCAATACTAGTATTCAGATCAAACTAAATCAATCAGGGATATGACAAACCCCATTGAAACAGGAGTGGGCCTCAAGCAAAGGTGTTGTCTAGCCCCAGCCATCTTTAAACTATATATCTCTGACATGGGTGATGCTTTTACGGATAATAGGTGCTTTCCACCATGTAACCATGTATTGCGGGCACTCCACTGAATAGATTGCTGTATGCAGACGATGTTATTCTTCTGGATAAAACTCCGATTGGTCTCCAGTGCCAATTGGATGCCTTAGAATCTTTTCTGTCCTCTAATGACCCGAGAGTTAATGCTGCCAAATCGTCAGTGCTTATTCTTCGGAATTCAAGGTGCCAATCTCTAAAATGTAAGGGCTGGCATTTAAATGGAGAACAGATCCGAGAGACAACAGAAATGCTCTACTTGGGTATATCAATTAATGCAAGCTACAGTGAGGCCCCAAGGGAAGTAGTGCTGAAGCGCAAATTGAAGATGTTAACAGCTCAGGCAAGAGTGATTAAATGTAGATACTGTAAATTCTCATTGGATCCCTTTTTAAGCTTTTACAACATGAAGGTAGTTCCAATAGTTACTTATGGGGCTGAGTGCTCTCTTCAGCTGAGCTGGAAGCTATGGCAAATCCTAGAGGGCCTCTTTTGGAGATCCGTACTTGACCTCCCAAATTGCATACCGATGGAGGTGATAAGGAAAGAGTTTGGGTTGACCTCTGTCATCACCAATGTGAGCTGGAAAACACTATCCATCTATCACGAATATTTATTGCCTCCACCTGATAGCAGTTTTAAGCTGCTGGCACAGGTGCTCAAAATAGGAAAAGAGCAATTACTTGTTGAATGGAGTACTAAATGATTGCAACTGTTGGACTCAATTGACACTACAGAGAAACTACTAATTGAAAATCCAGACAGTGCAGTCATTCAAACTTTATGGAAAATATTGCGTAGCTCTCAACAAGCGTGGTTCAACTCTTTTGTACTTGAGTATGTTTCCTTCAACTGTACTGCGAAAACAATTTCTAAGACTACGTTTTAACATCTTTCCGACAAAAGAAATTCGTGAAGCCAGAAAGACGAAAAGTATTAGAGATTACAAATGCAGGCTCTGTGGTCACAAAATGGAAACGCTCCGCCATTTTATTATGAGCTGCCAGGGTGTGCTCGATACTCGACGCAACCTTTTAGGCAGATTTTATGTGAATAATCGAACACTAACCAAGGAAGATATTTGGTCACAACTGTTGCAGGGTTCGAGGTTATCTGTAACTTTTGCCTTGTTAGAGCCGGTATCAATTATTTTCAAAAAGCTTGAAGGAAAGAAGTGAATCTAGATTGGTA
This sequence comes from Ambystoma mexicanum, assembly GCF_040938575.1. Taxonomy (NCBI): domain Eukaryota; kingdom Metazoa; phylum Chordata; class Amphibia; order Caudata; family Ambystomatidae; genus Ambystoma; species Ambystoma mexicanum. The sequence continues at coordinate 980,953,815 of NC_090923.1, forward strand.
AAGGATCCTAATTTGTGCGTATTGTGCTGTACACTATGTGGGTAATTACGACTTTTGAGACCGTAAGAGCTCCCTCTTGGTTTTTGTTTTTTTTCTGTAGTTCTTTTCTCTTTTAATTTTGGTTAAAATGATTGTATCATGTGGTTTTACTGTCATTGGGCCTCATTACACGGTAGGCGGTAAGGGTTTACCGGTACTGTTAAGGGCACCGGTACCGGTATACCCTTACCGCCTTACTATGAGTTCCCTTTGCGGGACCCAACCTTAACGGCTGGTTTTACCAGCCATTAAAGTAGGGTGCCGCAAAGGGACCTTGGTGCTAATTACGGTACCGCAATTTGCAGTACCGTAATTAGCGCCTTCCCCATTCCCATTATGCCCTATGGGGGCAAAAATGGGAATGGGGAACTGCCTTGGTGAATGGGGAATTACCGCCCCCGCTCACCTTGGAGTAGGGCGGTAATTCCGCCATCCACCAAGGCAGACACAGTAAAATACCGGCGACAACCATGGTGCTAATAGCGCCATGGTTACCGCCTACCGTGTAATGAGGCCCATTGACTTTAAAATGTCATACTGTAAATGGTAAAAAGCTTCTATTGAAGCTAAATGCTAATAAAAAAATAAAAATAAATAAAAATAAAGAAAATAAGGCCCTATGATCAGAGGCCCAGCGGGAAATTTCCAGAGTTCCCTGTCGGCCAGTCCACCCCTGTTCTTGGAGCCGTGCATTGAATGCAGACCCAACACAGAGCGCTCAGAATGCTAAATGCTAGAGCCTGCTGCTTTATGACTGTCAATGAACCACATATCCCACAAGTATTGAATACGGAGCAGATAGAATACCTAGGATGGAATTTTCCCCAGACCATTGTTCTTGTTTTTAACATGACGGTGGCGGAATCATTATTTTATTTTCATAGATTAAGTTAACGAAGTGCAACAATTAAAGGAAATCACTATTCATTCAAGGAATCAGGAATCTCCACCTGTATCAGATCTGTTTCATGATTTGGAGTCTAGCATTTACAGGTGCATAATGATAATACACAAAATATAATAACACATATTATTGTGCAAAAAAACCAAGAACAAGTAAGGAATCAACTATTCAACCCTTACGTGGGATAACCTCAGAGATCTAGAATCTCTTCCTATTGAATATTTACTCGGAAAGTGTGTATATTCCAGAAAATAAGGACATTCTTAAGAGGGTGAACTAACAAATATTCAAAATGTCTTGCACGTAAATTACTATGCTACGTAGAAACCTCTGCTTTGAGGAAACAGTACACCTTCCCATATTAGGTGACATAGCTCTGTAAATTAAGTGCTCAACTTAGAGACATGTGTTCATCCAGCAGTGTCGTGATGGAACTGCAGCCCTTCACCCTTCCAAGGTTGATAGATGACATATAATTACGTTGGGTAACGTGAAACCTCCTATTACAGCACTATTGGTGGTACTCGGTCATGCAACACTATATACAGGGTTGAATGATGTTTAATAAGACAGAAGACCCTTGATATATTCAACCTTAGTGACACCATTATTAGCTGTGTAACTTGCATGTACAAGCCTCCACAAACCGCTGAAATTGAGGCACAGCCTCTGAGGTTAAGAGGGGCTTGTGGTGCAGGTGAGGAGGCACTAGTGCATAAGAAGCACACTTGGCATAAGATGGCAGTACCTGTGCATGGTAGGCTACACCTGGTATGTGATGACTACAGAACTGACGTGGAAGGCTCTAACTGCATTAGAAGGCAGTACCTATCCACATACATCTACAATGGCATATGCAGGCAGTGCTCCTGACCTGGGATGGTTCTGCTGGGTATGCCCCGGCATATCTTGACTGCACCCATGGCATATCTATTAGTCACTCTGTGTCTAGTTTACAAGCTATGCGTCATTTTATAAATGAAAGAGTATTGTATTAAAAAAAAATAACAGACCCCATGTCATAATCTGTGATGGGCTGGATTATGGCTATGTGTGTGTTATGATGGTGGTGATGTCAATTACATTCCATGTGGAGTGTTGGTGTGGTGTTGTCATTGATATTCTGGTGGAGTGTTGATGGTTGTTTGGAGTGCTGGGTTCCACTGGTGTCAGTTGAACGTATTGTGCTGGGCTGGATGGACGTCCCAGTGCTTTCTCTACTTGCCAACTAAGAGAATTACACCTACATGTAAACTACATACCTTCTGGTGTTCCATATGGGGAAGGAGGCTTAGTTTATATCACCCCACTCTCTGTGAGGTCTTCAAAGTCAAAAGCCATCTGACAGCATTCCTTGAAATGTTATTCCGGCCAAAGGTTATGTGATGTCACTTCCTGTCATGTCTTCGAGTGATGTCATAGAGGGTGAGAATGAAATGTTGCGATGAGAAGTTCTGATTGGTGGGGACATCGGGTGAGTTGATAGTCTGGTGGAATGCTGTGTTCTTCCTTATTTCTGTTTCCTGTGTGCACATGCTAACACTACACTTGTTAATGTTAATGTTAAAGGATATTTGTACCACGCACTATCACCACCGGAGTGGTCCCCTGGCGCTCTGGCGGATCTGAAAAGGGGGACAGGGAGTGAGTTAGTGGGAACGAGCAGGAAAAGTGCAAGAGAGCAGTGATGTGCTGTTGGCAGCCTCAGCCCGGTTAACACCGTTCACTGGGCTTGGGGTGCTTTTCATTCGGTAGCCGTTGTGTGCTGTTGTGCTAGTCTATGTGTGGTTTGTTTTGTTGTTGCGGTGTAGTGAAGTTTGTGCAGTTTGTTGTGCTATAGGGTTGTGGTTGTGTTTGTTTAGCGTTTGAGAGGTGTATTCAAAGGGTGAAATTGTTAGTGGGTTGGTTATTGGCATCGCTGTTTAGAAGTGATGTGCTAGAATTCCACGTTCTTTCTAGATGTGGCTCGTGAATATTTCTGCATTTCTATCCAGATCCGGTACTGGCTAATATTCCTTTTATATATATGACGCCCACCAAATTTTACAACTGTATCCTAACGTGGCACTGGCCCACCTTCAAAAATCCTGTATATATGTGAAGCAAGCTAGTGTTCACAATTTTATCAGAATTTGGCTTTGGTAGTATTTCCGATGCAGTCTAGATGTGGCACTGGCTAACAATCATTATTCTATCTAGATGTGGCACTGGCCGACATTCACAATCCTATCTAGTTGTGATGCAGGCTATTGTTCACAGTCTTACCTAATTATGGCACAAGCTAACATTCACTACTCAATCTAAGTGTGCCATATGCTGACATTCACGATCCTGTCTAGATGCGACACAGGCTAATGTTCATGATTCCATCTAAGTGTGGCACATGCTATCATTCACAATTTCATCTAAGTGTGGCACAGGCTGACATTCACGATCCTATCTAGATGCAACGCAGCCTAATGTTCATGATTCCATCTAAGTGAGGCATGTGCTTACATTCACAATTCTATCCAAGTGTGGCATATGCAGACATTCACAATCCTATCTAGGTGCGAGGCAGGCTAATGTTACCGATTCCATCTGAGTGTGGCACATGCTATCATTCACAATTTCATCTAAGTGTCGGGGATGCTAACCTTCACATTTCTGTCTAGATCTGACGCAGGGCAGGATAATGTTCATGATTCCATCTAAGTGATGCACATGCTTACATTCACAATTCTATCTAAGTGTGGCATATGCAGACATTCCTAATCCTATCTAGATGCGACGCAGGCTAATGTTCATAATTCCATCTAAGTGTGACGCATGCTATTATTCACAATTTCATCTAAGTGTAGCGCGTGCTAACCTTCACATTTCCATGCAGATGTGACACATGCTAATGTTCACGATTCCATTTTAGTGTGGCACATGCTAACATTCAGAATACCGAGTGTGGAACAGGCTGACATTCACGATCTTGCATGAAAATGCAATAGACAAACAGAATTGGGGTCATAGACGGTCAGTGGCCCTGGCTTTTCTGGCTCTTAGATGAAATGTTCCTTGAACCTTGTCATCGTCACGGTCCTTCTGAAGGCTGGGTTAAAATTTTTAAAAAATGACGGTGTTCGATGGCATATACTGTGCTGCACAATTCCTGTAAACAAAGGGTTAAATCTGTGAAGTACAATGAGATCTCACTCCACAACCATGACTGCAGCCATGATAAAAATGAGTTGCTGTCTGACTGTGGGGAGGGTGGACACGGTCCTGGATGAGGGTGGAAGGCGTTCCTTGGGAGTAAGCCCTGCACTCTGCTTGCAGTGGTATTAACTGGCCGTTCATGGTAGCAGGTGTAAAATGGTGCGAGTTGCTGAGCATCAAATAACAGTGCCTGGCAAGTGCCTAATGCTTACACACAAGCAAAAACTATTGGCTTTGCCAATCATTGTTTTTAACATGACTTCAGTAAAGGACAGGCATTGTGCTTATAAATCAAGTAGCAGAAGGCAGACCTGGTTTAGGCATTTTTATTACACCAGTACGGTACAAATCCAATTAAGTCATTAACTCTCAAAGACTGCTTTGAGAACCCACTGCCAGGCACTGCGAGGGCAGAGTTTGATGGCAAGGCTTGATTCAAGTGAGCTCAAAGAATTCCCATGAGGATGTGTTTTGGAAGGGGAGGGGGCAGGAACTGGGTTGTGATAGCCATAGGGATTTGCAGGGCCATATGCAGTCATTGGGCGGGCACATAACCAAACAGCACGTACAAGTTGTGTGTGGCTCTGATGATGCTTGCCTCTGCTTCTTCCCCCTGATTGCAGCAGGTTGGTCAGGCAGGCGCTACCTTATCAAGGGTTTCAACTTGCACTCGAGCACAGGGCAGACTTTCACCTACTCAGGGTCATTTCAGCTGAAAGCCTTGCATCTGTGCACAGATCCTTTGCTCTGGGAGCATGTGGCGTTAGTTCAGGGCTGGTTTGATATGATCTGACTACCCCAGATTACATCATAACCCAGCATTTTCTAGAGTTGCTGTCATTTCTCCATCCTTTCTGGTACTCCAGCATCAGGCCAGAACATGAAACCAGGTCTGGGCTCCATGGGATCTGCAATTTCCCCAGAATAATCTGGGTTAATTGCACAGCGTGGTGAGCTTCTCCAGTGATCTGCATGTAGCCGCAGTCACAGGTTTGAATCCCGACAGGGCATAATCTGCCCTTAACTATTTTGTGGTTGATAAAATAAGTTGGGCAATAGTCACGCCTAATACAGCAGTTAAAAGAGAAAGATTCTGGCATATGCATATTGTTTATGCTGTAGCTTCCCACATAACTCTCTCCTTAAACACAATCCCCCCTTTAGTCCAAAGTATACCTCTGCCATTCACACTCCATTTAGACATGGTGATTAGCAGTGTCTGGGCCACCCTCGCGTAACTTTAATGGCTGTAATTCACATATGCAAAATAGCACCTTCAACATTCTCCCAAAAGCAAGTTGGGACCATAATTGAGATCAGAAGTGCTATAGCAAAAGGCAGAATGAATGAATGGTGATTACATTTTCATATGTGGAAGGATTGTTGTGCTATACTATGTTAAGCCACATTTTTCTCCCTCATACATTTAGACCTCAGTTCCTCCATTTTGCCTTTTCCTGAGGCCTCCCTCTGCCTCCCTCTGCACTCAGCACATCTGACATGCCCAAACCCTGCCTGGTGCTGATTAGAGCAAGACCCTGTAACAAGGCAAAGGGGCACATCAGACTTTCTCTTCCGTTTGCTCTCTACAAGTGTAGCATTAGCACCATATATGACAGATAACAGTTCTGTTTCTACGAATGCAGCTTATCCATATTATAACACAATGTATCCGAAAGGCTTCGTCACAAGGTCACAAGTGAGATGATGACAGTTATTGCAAATGTCTGCAATAACATCCCCATTCTGAAGTGATTTTCTTAGGATATGCTATATAATCTGTGCTCTCAAGGCAGACCCCTGAGAGCTCTGAGTGGCGACTGCCCGCCACTTAGCCTTCTGTATTTTCCTGCTTCTCTGCTGATAATTTCTCTGTATGCTGTTTATTTTCTATCTAGTACAAGAAGCTTGTTTTTATCCATCAGTTTGGTGTCTCGTCTCCTTACTGCTGCAAGCTGAGACTGATGCCGAGGCGACCCTTGGGAAGGGGCCAATCTTGACTACCACACATATATTACGGAACTCACTCCTCACTGTTATTCATTCAGAGAGTTCAGGAGTCATTTGTAATTTTGCACACAATTACCCATTTCAAACCCAGAAGGTGTTCAAACGAGGACCAACGGTATTTTAAATGAATGGGAAATCACAGGAGTGCAGGGTGGTTTGGACTTGTACAGCGCTGGGTACTGCATGAACTGCAGTGCCATCTGTCATACACGATGCCCCTCACCCTGTACAGGCAAGGACTTCTTATGCAACCTGCTTCTATTCGTCAAACCCACTGCGGGAAACAGCATCCTCCATGCCAACAGCAACCACCCGTCGCATATCATCAATAACATACCATATGGAGAATACCTCAGAATCAAAAGAAACTGTATGTTAGAATCTGAATTTACCAATCACATTACAGAGGCAGAACAGAAATTCAAAATAAGAAGCTACAAAAAACAACTGCTCAAAAAGGCCCACAACAAAACTTCCTACAGATCAAGACCAGACCTACTCCTTAACAAAGCAATGAATCAGGAATCCAAATTCATTCAGCCGAGATTTATAACAACTTACAGCAGCGAAGCATCCTCTCTAAGAAAAATTCTCTCACGCCACTGGGATATTCTCAAAGCCAATGAAGACTTAACAGACCATTTAACTGACCAACCAAACTTAACATTTAGGAGAGCACCCAACTTGAAGAACATTCTTTGTCCCTCTCATTTTCAACAAAACAAAGAACCAGGCCTACCTCCACTATGGAAAAAAGAAAAGCTTTACTTGACACAACTAATGATGGTTGGAAAGCTAAACGATATCCTAAGAAACAGAAACTTGCCTGTCACATACAAGATGAACTGTTCATGAGAAAATTCCAGTGATTGAATGGTTTGACATCTGGCGATATTCCTGCCAAGGCCACGTGGAGAAGGTGCAATCAAAACTCGGTCCTAGATTACGTCTTTGTGTCTAGTTGACTAGTTGGAATGATCTCATGCTTAAGGGTGTGTGAGATGGACAATAGTGATCATGATCTGGTACATGTGGGAATCTATAACCTACAGTGTAACAAAGAAAAAGAGAGATTTCAGCATATGATAGAGGTTGTTCCTGGTCAGAATCGACTAACATTAACCGGCTCAAATATAGTTGATCTGAAAAGGCATGTTGGAAATGAAGGAGATCTAAATTACCTACCATTTCTAGAGCATTTTAGAGAAATAAAAAACGCTCCATGGCAAATCGAACTTTAAGCCACGACATAATTTCGATATTGAAATTAGGAAGAAAAAACGCAAATTACGTAACAGCATTCGACATTTGAAAAATAAAGAAAGAAAATGTAATAAAGTTTCGATTCTCAAGTTAAAGAGAACCTACAACAACTGGATAAAAAGTTACAAAAGAATAATGTTGCAAAACGATGCCGAAAGAATGCAAGAAAGTTTATAAAAAAAAAACGACACAGGATTTTTGGATGCTAATTAACAACTGTGAAGGCCAACAACAGGCTCTAATAAATAATTCTGCAACTGAAGTCCAATGGATCAAACATTACTCTGAACTATTTAAGAGTCATAACAGAACTGGCGAAGTTTTGTTTGATGAGGATCAGCCCTGGAACTTAACAATTGAATGATCTGACATTTTGGATAATATTAAAAGATTGAGTTCCTCTAGGGCGTGTGGTCCAGATGGCTTAACCAATTTTATGCTAAAAGATGGTAAAATGGCTCATCTGATTCAAAATCTATGGGTAAACAACTGTAAGTCAATTCTGGAAATTTTAAATATGAATGAAGATACTTTGTGGTATAATCCAAATAAGATAAAGGAAAAATTGTGGTAATGGGATTGGATGGAAACATGTCATAAGAGAGCTATCCACAAATGTATGGATCTCGTACCATCTGAAGCAAGGGCCTATAACATTCTGCCAAACTACATAAGAAACTTCCCTAATAGTGTTTCACGTAACTCCTTTTTAAGATTCAGGCTAAACCAATTTGAAACTAAGGAAGTTCTAAAATGAAGAAACTGTTTGGCAACGAATGATTTAACCTGTAGATTATGTAACAAGGCAACAGAAACTCTAAAACATCTCATGGCCTTTTGTCCGGTTTTATTAGACAAGAGAATAGCAATCTTTGGAAAAGAAGCTGAACAGAGATGTTCATGGAGCTGCGAGGACTGGTGGGCAGCACTCTTTGAAGGAGTGAATAATAAATTGACATTCGCTTTGATTCATCTTTTGGGTCATGTGAGGAATATTTTTGTGTACAATGGAATAGTAGACAATCAGCATGTACACAAAATTTAGCCACCAATTGCTCGATGACCAAGCTGACTAGAGAATGATCAATTAAATTGTGTTGTTAGATGAGGGATGATTTTTAAGGAAAAAGCAATGAAGTACCATAGGAGCAGGAGGATTTGCTAGCGAAAGATGACCTTGATTGTCATTTGAGCTTCAATTTGTACTTCCTATGGCTGGTAGTTTGTGTTTTTTCGATTTTCTCTAGCTTGGTTCTTCTTTTGCTTTTCTTCTTTTTTTAAAAAAAGTTTGTAATAAACTGTATAACAAAATTTTAAAAAAGAAAAACTCAAAGGCAACTTTAAATGCGGGACCTGCAACATATGTCAATTCTCCTATGATAACGAAAAAAATCATCAAATTGCCAAATGGCAAAATCGACACCATCCGTGACTTTATCAACTGCAATTCCAAATTCATAATGTATGGTATAACCTGCCCTTGCCAGAAACTCTACATCAGAAGCATGATCAGGATATTGAAAATTAGAATAGCTGAACACATTCGTGCGGTGAGAATTCGAGACATGACCTCACCTCTGGCATACCATTTTTTCAACATACACCCACAAGAACCGATTGAATGAATCAAATTCTTCAAAATCGAAAAAGTCAACAAACCCCCAAGAGGGGGGAACTGGGAACGTCTACTATGCCAACAAGAGGCAAAATGGATCTGCCTTATGGACTGCTGCCACTCAGGACTCAACTCGGACAATGAGATAATACATTTTCTGTAACTTGTCACTGAACACCAAAATAACAACATACTCAGCGTGCAATCTTCCCATGCCTAAAAATTATCTCACACCTTTACCCTATTAGGAATCTCCGACCTTACAATACCTACCCATCACACCTACCATAATTTTTAAAGCAATCAGTAATTACCATACCTTTCTGTCTTCCCCATGTGAAACCCAAGTGAAGTCCTAGTCAGTTCACAGTATACTTTTGAAGAAACCACTTTGCAATTTTGAGAGTGTATATATAAAAAATAATACAGTTAATATATAAACTTTTCCCATTCCAAAATAGCGACCACTACATTTTCTACGCACATATAACGACATGACAGCCCGTATGTCACAATGGCACGGCCCCGCGTTATCACGTACTTGCGTCCTTACGCTTAATAAACAAGCCATTCACGTAATCATAATGGCGATCCCCAATACTAACAAGTATCGGTTATCACGCCGTGATCGAATTGGACTAACCATATAAATCCGCTCACAAAGTTAAGCCGTCACACTAACGTATTAATTTTTTGGTTTTTGTTGTAGAAACGTACTGGCTCCACTGTTCTCTCCCGAATTTAATTATATTGCTGTACGCTCTGTTTTTCACTATTAGGAGCCATTATCTGTATCTTGCAACATGCAAGTGACTAGGACCTTAGAAGAACTTGTGCCCTCAGTAACACAAATTTGTCATTACGTTACAGGTAAGAGTGGCCCACGCTTGGGCCACTGACTCTCAATGGGTGCACGTACACATGGCACCAAATGCTTATACTATTCACCACTAAATCCACAATGATACTATAACTTTTAGATTAGCATGCCACCACAATATTAGCTTAATTCACTGATACCTATGCGATACTGCCTCTTGTTAAACAATGTCCTTATCACTGAACACCAAGCATCCTTCTAATGCACAAGCATTCCTTCTATTGTTGGATCAGCCTTTTCCAGCCTTCCACTTTTGTTAAAATAATAAAGCAGCTCTATCTTTTCTCCTGACTCTTCAAACAAAAGCATGTCAAGATTTGTCTATCAAGAAACTGCCACCGTAACAATACTTACTATTTAACTACGCTTTATTCAACCTTTTTCTCCCTAATCTTTATAGGTCTACCAAAGGAACAACCCTCCTAGGGAACCAATACTAAAGTATTGGAGAAACACGTGTTGAGGGAAAATGTACATGAGGGAATTATGTACACCAAGCAGCCCATCATGAAATACTAATCAAGGCCCCCCAGGCCACACACATCAGCCAAGAACCCCAACTGTGGAAACCACGGAACCACACATTTAGGACCTTAAGGATTAAAAAGAAAGACAAAGCCCCCATGGTGCAAGTAGCACTAAGGGAAGTCAACAGAAAGGAAAATATCACTAATAAAGTGGAAATCAACTCGAAGGAAAAATACTACTAATTAAGAGGTAAAAACCTACCACCAGTCATTATTAAGGACCTCATGGATCCTAACATTGCCCCTACTGAGCAGATACCACTATGGGCAACCCAACTTTCGAACTTTGCCTTGAGCCTTACTCCATCACTCCCTTCTGTGAAATCAACATTAGGGTCTATGTATTAAGCCCTATTTAGCATTATGATTTGAGTTCTCTTTTGATTGGTTCACCAATAAATACTTCAAACGACAATTCCACTTGCTTCTGTTTGTTATCCATACCTTTTTGAGTAATTCTAGTCTGCTGGCGCAATTTAGGTAATATACGTTCCTCTTTACCAGTTTCTACATCCATTGGGCAACCTCAATGGGAGTATTACCTTGCAGCCACAGACACCCTAGTTTATGAGACCTCCAGCCAATATTAATGAGCTTGCTGTAAAGATTGCGTTCAGGTTGCAAATCATCAATTTGCTTTCTTCATTCAATCAATGGAATAGGCTCACTAACTGACCCAATCTCCACATTTATTGACACAAATTTACAACCTCTGGCCAAAAGCATGGCATCATTTATCCAAGACACAAAACATGTGATCCAACAGCTCACATCAGTTAATTGGGAACCCAACTTTCACCTTGTCACCTTTGATGTCACATCTCTATACACCAGTATACTCCACAACAAGGAATGGAACTACCCATCATTTCCTCAAAACCAGCTCTATCTCATACCACCAACAGAACCTTATGCTCACGGAAATGCTCAACTTCACCCTCAACAACAATATCTTCACTTCCAACAACCAAATCTACAGGCAAACCCAGGGCACAACCATGGGAGCTAAATTCGCTCCATCATATGCAAACATCTACATGGGACACTACGAAATCTACCATGCATGGAAACATACCCTTTTCACTGACCATAAATGTGTAGTATACTGGGATCGCTACATCGACGATATTTTGGTGATATGGAATGGAACAAGAGAACAATTGAAAGAATACCATCAACAACTCAACAATAACAATTGCAACTTGAAACTGACAATGAATGGCAGTACAACTAAAATCCAATTTCATGATTTGGAACTCTACGTACAAAACAACCAGATCTACACAACACTATTCGTCAAACTCACTGCGGGAAACAGCATCCTCCATGCCAACAGCAACCACCCGTCACATATCATCAATAACATACCATATGGAGAATACCTCAGAATCAAAAGAAACTGTACGTTAGAATCTGAATTTACCAAACACGTTACAGAGGCGGAACACAAATTCACAATAAGAGGCTACAAAAAACAACTGCTCAAAAATGCCCACAACAAAACTTCCTACAGATCAAGACCAGACCTACTTCTTAACAAAGCAATGAATCAGGAATCCAAATCCATTCAGCCAAGATTTATAACAACTTACAGCAGCGAAGCCTCCTCTCTAATAAAAATTATCTCACACCACTAGGATATTCTCAAAGCCGATGAAGATTTATCAGACCATTTAACTGACCAACCAAACTTAACATTTAGGAGAGCACCCAACTTGAAGAACATTCTTTGTCCCTCTCATTTTCAACAAAACAAACAACCAGGTCTACCTCAACTATGGAAAAAAGAAAAACTCAAAGGCAACTTCAAATGCGGGACCTGCAACATATGTCAATTCTCAAGTGATAACAAAAAAATCATCAAATTACCAAATGGCAAAAACCACACCATCTGTGACTTTATCAACTGCAATTCCAAATTCATAGTGTATGGTATAACCTGCCCTTGCCAGAAATTCTACATCGGAAGCACAATCAGGAAATTGAAAATTAGAATAACTAAACACATTTGTGCGGTGAGAATTCGAGACATGACCTCATATCTGGCATGCAAATTAACAAGGGGGTCCTGGGAGTCTCTCTACCAGACATTAGTCCTGGTTACGAGAGACTTACCCAAAGTCTTTAGCTCACTATCTTTCACAGAGAAGAAATATCCCAAACATATCAGTTTTTGTCATGCCCTGGGGCAACCCAGGACCCCCCTTGTTATTTGCATATTTCAAGTAACTTTGGGTCTCACACTAAGTTACTAGGGGAATCCAGACGTGGGCCCCTTGCTCACAATTCTTAGAGAGGCACAGCTACACCCTACTGATGAGGTTCAACCAGACTGAAACACGTGTCTGGGGTTGCTGTTGGTACTCTTGTTCAGAGGAGAATTGCCTAGCATTTCGGTGCTGGACTGCCCCAGGGCAGGACAAAGACTGATATGTCTAGGATATTTCTCCTCTGTGAAAGATAGTGAGCTAAAGACTCTGGGTAAGGCTCTTGTAACCAGGACTCATGTCTGGCAGAGAGTCTCCCAGGACCCCCCTTGTTATTTGCATATTTCAGGTAACTTTGGCTCTCACATTAAATTACATGGGGAATCTGGACGTGGACCCATTTCTCACTATTCTTAGAGAGGCACAGCTAAACCCTACTGATGAGGTTCAACTAGAACCGAAACACGTGTCTGGGGTTGCTGTTGGTATTCCTGTTCAGAGAAGAATTGCCTAGCATTTCGGTGCTGGACTGCCCCAGGGCAGGACAAAGACTGATATGTTTAGGATATTTCTCCTCTGTGAAAGATAGTGAGATAAGGACTCTGGGTAAGGCTCTTGTAAACAGGACTCATGTCTGCCAGAGAGTCTCCCAGGACCCCCCTTGTTATTTGCTCACCTCTGGCATACCATTTTTTCGACATACACCGACAGGAACCGATTAAATCAATCAAATTCTTCAGAATCGAAAAAGTCAACAAACCCCAAGAGGGGGGAACTGGGAACACCTACTACGCCAACAGGAGGCAAAATGGATCTGCCTTATGGACTGTTGCCACTCAGGACTGAACACGGACAATGAGTTGATCAATTTTATGTAACTTATCACTGAACACCAAAATAACAACATACGCAGCGTGCAATCTTCCCATGCCTAAAAATGAGCTCACACCTTTACCCTATTAGGAATCTCCGACCTTACAATACCTACCCATCACACCTACCATAATTTTTAAAGCAATTGGTATTTACCATACCTTTCTGTCTTCCCCATTTCAAACCCAAGTGAAGTCCTAGTCAGTTCACAGTATACTTTTGAAGAAACCACTTTGGTAAGTTTGAGATTGTATATATAAAAAAGAATATAATTAATATATAAACGTTTCCCAATCCAAAATGGCGACCACTACGTTTTCTACGCACATATAACCACATGACAGCCCGCTCGTCACAATGGCATGCCCCCGCGTTATCATGTACTTGCGTCTTTACACTTAATAAACAAGCCATTCACATAATCATAATGGCGATCCTCGATACTAACAAGCACTCGGTTATCACACCACGATCGAATTGGACTAACCATATAAATCCGCTCACAAAGGTAAGCCGTCACACTAACGTATGAATTTTTTGCTTTTGTTGTAGAAACATACTGGCTCCGCTGTTCTGTCCCAAATTTAATTATCTTTCCGTACACTCTGTTTTTCACTATTCGGAGCCATTATCTGCATCTTTCAACACGCAAGTGACTAGGACCTTCGAGGAACTCGTGCCCTTAGTAACGCAAATTTGTCATTACGTTATAGGTAAGAGTGACCCACGGTTGGGCCACTGACTCTCAATGGGTGCATGTACACATGGCACCTAATGCTTACACTATTCACCACTAAATCCACAATGATACTCTAACTTTTAGATTAAGCATGTCACTGCAATATTAGCTTAATTCACTGATACCTAAGCAATACGGCCTCTTGGTAAACAATGTCCTTATCACTGAACATCAAGCATCCTTCTAATGCACAAGCATTCCTTCTATTATTGGATCAGCCTTTTCCAGCCTTTCACATTTGTAAAAATAATAAAGCACCTCTTTCTTTTCTCCTGACTCTTCAAACAAAAGCATGTCAAGATTTGTCTATCAATAAACTGCCACTGTAACAATACTTACTATTTAACTATGCTTTATTCAACCTTTTTCTCCCTAATCTTTATAGTTCTACCAAAGGAACAACCCTCCTAGGGAACCAATACTAAAAGTATTGGAGAAACACGTGTTGAGGGAAAATGTACATGAGGGAATTATGTACACCAAGCAGCCCATCATGAAATACTAATCACGGCCTCGAGGCCACACACATCAGCCAAGAACCCCAACTGTGGAAACCACAGAACCACACATTTAGGACGTTAAGGATTAAAATGAAAGACAAAACCCCTATGGTGCAAGTAACACAAAGGGAAGTCAACACAAAGAAAAATATCACTAATAAAGTCACCTCAAGGATCCAAACAATGCCCCTACTGAGCAAATACCACTAAGGGCAACCCAACTTTCAAACTTTGCCTTGAGCCTTACTCCATCACTCCCTTTTGTGAAATTAACATTAGGGTCTATGTATTAAGTCCTATTTAGCATTATGATTTGAGTTCTCTTTTGATTGCATCATCAATAAATACTTCAAACGACAAACCCACTTGCTTCTGTTTGTTATCCATACCTTTTTGAGTAATTCTAGTCTGCTGGCGCAATTTAGGTAATACACTTTCCTCTTTTCCTGCTTCAAACCTCACCTAATTGAAAATGTTTTCCACAACCCCTGTTTGTTTTTTTCATACAAAGATGTTTAATTAAAATGCTGTCGACTTAATTATTTCAATATGGGTTTTTTCAAATTATTCCTCCTGCCATGACCATAGGTGGCTCAAGAGGCCATCACGGGCCCCAACGAAAACACACACTCGATGCATAGAATAAAAAGGCCTTGGTCGATTTTATTGATAACTTGGCATAGGAATAGATGCAAGATACATAAGATATTAGGGCCCCTTCCTTCAGACGAAGCATAATACTTTTATTGGCGTGATGGCTGTGACCACACCCAGCACGGATCCCGGCAGCTACCACATGAGCACCCATACCCAACTTGCTTACAATGAACTGTTCACATGGGGAGCAACCATGACAATGCATGGACACCTTCCGCTCACACCTAGCAGGCAACTGAGGGGAATGAGCCTTGGCTTCCTGACCAGTAGGCCAATCATGAGCCTTGACCACCCCACACCTGAAACCTTGGGGGATGAATATAAGATGATTGCACACTTTAATCTCCTTCCCTGCCCTAAAATCTACAAAGGGTTTCTATGAACTTCTGCCACATACTCCCCCATTTCAGCTACCATCCTTAAACAGGGATAACTGTTTTAGGATTGGTTCCAGAAAAAATATCAGTGCTCTCCTCAGATAAGAGAAAGTATCTGGTGTGTTTGCAGACATAGTTCAAGCTCCTGGCGAACCCCGTGTTTTGAAATTTTGAGTGTTAGTTGTCACTGACCTGCCACTCCAAGTATTCTGTCTGCCCAATACTTAAAAATTAGAGAAAGGTTTCGAGATGAAAGCAGCAGTGATCGCGCCAAACTAGGTTGCTATCAAAGATAGAGTCACTTGTTTTTTTGTATTTGTAGATTTATTTCGATATATTTCAAATAAAGTTAATCTTTGTACAGGTTTGCGTTAGGAATATTCTTATTTTCCTGGTCCTCTGCACGTGTTTCACCAGCAGGTAGAGTGCTGGCTCATCAGGAGGAAATGGATGGATAGTATTAGGTTTCTGATGCTAGTTTCCAATAAGTCTCTAAAAGTGCAAGAGTATATCCTTCTGTCGAGTGCATGCACAATTTGGGTTCTATCTGGATGATCGGCACGCTGAAAACAATTGCTTTCACTAGCCTCTCATGTGAGGTTTTAGGACGAGATATTGCCAGACAGACATATGTCACTTCGTGGCATCCATACCCATTGGCAGGATTGGCGCCACTAACTCATTTTGGGCCCATATATGTGGCCCTCCATCATCCAGATAGAACCCACATGTCGTATACATAGATACATAAACCCCATCAGAATGAAAAATGGTGGTTGCAGACAATGACAGCAACCCATGCCCAATGTTCAGCAAACGAGGCCCAAAAGCCAGTTTTGATAACTCAAAGTTCCAATTTTTCACTGATGCATTCAGATCCTGTGCCGAGATGCCTACTACGGAAGCAGTGCGTGAATCATCTCAGACAAAATTAAAGCTCAGGGCTGTGGTATGCACACAGGTAGGATGGGGTAGGAATTTAGATGTGGATGGGGAATGGGAAGATTTTATGAAGAGAAACAAAATAGGCGTGTTTTGTTTTTTTAGTTTGTTTTGCAGGAAAATTGTAAATTTGTTGGAAGACCTTGCAGGAGGGGACTGGGTGGGGGTGATTCTTTTTTCAGTGTGGATTTTATGTTCTGTCAATGAACTGTTTTAGATGAGAGATGATGTTGAAGTTGTGCAAAGTTGAATAAATAAATCACAAATAAAAAATAAAAAAATAAAAATAAAGTTGTGACTGGAAAACAAGAGCACAGCCACATAACCTCGCCCAGCAAAGCAACGGGCATTACAGCCTCTGACTCCAAGTGTCATTACCTCTCAAATGAAGTACAAAGCAATCCTTTTCAAGGAACTTTCTATCATGCAAAATCTTCAAAAAAACTTCATGCACCTTCCTCCAAGCCAGAAACAGGCCATCTCCTGGATTGGCGACCACTGCTGCCAGTTTATTTGTCTTAAACGTAGGGTCACTCGGAACATGAAAGAATGCCTGCATAACCACACTACCAGTGGTTTCCTGGGGACAATAAATGGTTCTGTAAAAGAGAAACAGAAAAGGCATGTACAAAATGTGAGCCCACCTTCCCAAACAGGATGCTGTACGCAGGGTGTACATATGTCTCAAAACATCGAAACTTCTCTCTGCCAATCGTTTTATTCGAGCCACCCCCATACTCAAAGTAAATGCTGTAGTTGCAGCCCCAATATGAAACGAGTGGGATGAAAAGCAAACAGGATCAATACCTGCCCGATCAACGACCTGATTCATGGAATTATTTGCGCCGAAAACGCAGATTTGCGTGCTTTTCTGTTGGAAAATCCCTGTTTGAAGTATGAGGACTTTCGGGCAGAAAGGCGCGCAAATCTGCGTTTTCAGCGCAAATAATTCCATGAATCAGGCAGTAAGTGTCTCACCAAAAACCCTCACAAACTGATACTTGGGCTGAGGGGGGGGGCCTCAAAATGAGCTAGAAGATTAGAGAGTGCACATTCTGGCCTTATGCCTAAATACTGTTTCACTGCCTCGAGAGGGCACTAGGACTGTCCTGTTATTGCAAACAGTCTCACCCATTGGTAGCTGCCACTCTGGTCTCTGTGCAGTTGACCTGCTGGATAATTTGTGTGGTACCCGATGATCCAGCAAGCCCTATAAATGACCCCCTAGGTGGAATTGCATCACGTGCTTGGGTTTGCGGCAGTGCTGGTGATGGGCAGTTAGCATAGGAATTGCCATCTGTGTTGGGCCATTGATTTATAGCCGATAGAGGAGAATGGGGTGCCCCTGCAATTGCGGTTCAAGCTGTGTGTGAATTATTGTCACCCTGCTAGATAGAGCATATGCTCCCTGTCAAACTCTGTGGGCTGGAAAGCCTGCTGATGCAGATTGGACTAGACCAGTGTGGTTACTAAATTATCAGAATTAAACAGCTGAGGGAGGGGGACATGCTTTAGAGTTAAAGCCAGGGGATGCGCCGAGTGCACGGATACCTGTAGAATATGCTGCCATAGCAGCTACACGCAGCAGGCTGCCTTGGGCCCATGTATCCCCCCACTCCTACCATAAGGACTAGACCAGTTGGGGCACCCTCCCAGACACCAGCAGTTAGGAAATGGGCATGGGGTAGGGGAACCCAAGGTGCGAAAAGGGTGGGTTGGGAGGGGAAGGTGAGCCCGCCACATAAAAAACTGCTTATAAGCACCAGGACACAAGGAAACCCCCTCTTTGGCGATCTGACGGGGTAGAAATAATTTCCAGCCTGCCCACCCTCGAATTTTAATGTATAATGTGAATTGTTTAATTTGTCATGATTTGTATTTAACAGCAGAACTGTCGCAGTGGAGGTACATGGTGCTCCAGTCTGGTAGAACTGCTGGAATCCACAAGGGACTGGCAGTGTCCGAGATTGTCGGCGGCAGAGTAGTTAACTCAGCAGGCCAGGGTAAAATGAGGGAGGAATGTGCGGGTGGTGGGATAGAAGGGGAGGTGGAAAGGTGCAAGGATCTAGAGTGTGGGTTGACAAGGCGGGGGACTAGGGAACTGTCGGTAGTGGCTGGCAGGCATAAGGTAACAGGGTGCAGGGAAATCCAGTTAGTCAGGAAAAGGGGGAAGGGGCCAAAAGTACGGAAAAGCAGCACAGCAACCTGGGGAGTTGGTAGAGGACTAGTGGTCGGTTACCTTGGGGGAGAAAAGGGGGAGGAGAGTGGGGGGAGCAACCCCCGGGGAATGAGGAGGAGTCAACGGGGTTAAGGGAAGGGGGCAAACGCAACAGAGAATGAAGGAGAACAGGAAACCTAATGGGGGCATGCAAGAAGGTAAGTCACACAAGCAACGGGGAGCGAGTAGTTGGCCTGGAGACCGGGTGGAAGAGGCAGAGGTTTGGTACCAAGGCAGTGGATGGGTGAGGAGGCGAGAGAGTTACGGGACCCCGGGGGTGAGGAATAAGATAGGGACCTGGAAGCAGGGGGTCAGTGTATGAAGGCGTTGGGTAAATGGAATGTTTAGAGCACCTACACCTGGCCAATAGGGAGCAAGGGGGGGCAGGCGTCAGGGGTGAAAAGCTGTTCAACGATCCTGCAGCTGGGAAAAGTAGTAAAGTGGAATTGGCTCAAAATGAAGTTGTTGCCGAAATGGGGAGCAACGGCATCAGTTCCGCTTAACGGATGCTGCTCGCCATCAAGTTTGAGTTCATGCTAAGTTAAAGTGGAAAAGTAACAGCGTCAGTCCCGCTCAATGGATGCTGTTTGCCACCAAGTCAGGAGTGTAAGGGTGTGCAGCTCAGAGCAGAATAGCCTGATGCTGTATTACCAAGTAACAAGTAACGGAGCACCTGTAAGCTACCTGCTGCTTAATAATGCAACTGCGGCCTGTACATCCACAACCCGAGTCATTGTCTTATTTCTGGGGGGGTGTTGGTGGAGGGCATGGTAAAGGGGAAATGTGTGGAGGGCCGCAGGGTAAACAAAGTGGAATTGGAAACCAGGTGAACCAAATGTGGGGCCACGGGGAAGGCCGGTGTGGGGTGTTGCGCCTAAGCTTTGCATTGAAATGGACAATGAAGGTGGCACACTTTTCTATGATCCAGAAAACTCACCCAAAGTGGCCTGTGGTGCAACTACATCCACAGCTCATGGGGTAAAGTTACTATCCCCGTAATCTCAGTCCCTTGGCCGCTTTCTAAATGTGACTGTTGCAACGTCTAACAATCTGGCCGGCTTGGCTCTGACCCTCCCAGAGGGTCTCACCAGTTCCTGCAACGGATCGCTATCCCTCCTTTTCCAGCAGAATGTGATACTAGCACTGTCTATAGCGTGATAAACCGCTGAAGGACCCAGTCCGCTCCCTGTGTTCGCGCTGTCTCAAGATGCTTAGTAACCAGGATCAACTAATCATTCTGCACCTGTTCGGTCACTCGTTCAAAGGGCTCTGCAGGAGAAACCTTAACTGCTTGACACTTTGGAGTCATGCTATAAAAGAAAAAAGAAAAGTCAACACTGCACCAAACACTGTCTTATGTTGCAGGGATTACTACGCGGTATGAACTGCATGTTTCAGACCTCACTGCCTCTGACAAGAAAATAATAATCCTCAAACAGAAATTGCCCATTCAAAGCAGGCACCACCTTCTCTTAAGCCAATGTCGGCAGAACAAAGAGCCTGTGCTGCTCGGCGATGCTGGCCATTTTTCAAAAGACTCTCCTCTCTACAATGACTTCTCCCTTTTGCCCATGGCAAAATAGAACCTGCTTGCTTTCAGGGACAAATGCATTGAAAATTAAAATGGAACCCCAATATGACAGGGTATTGCACTGCAGGCAAAAGAAAAGTTCGAATGTCAACCCTGTTCTGGCTTTAAATCTTCACCCACAGTTGCCCCATGAAATATTAATGAAGTGTAGCCGGGCTAGAAAACATTATCAGATGGGGACTCATCAGCTTTTTCAGGTGTTCAAATTGCAGTCCCTAGAATGGCCAGCATGCCAAGGAAACTGCCAAGACTCCACTGAAACCTCCCGAATTTAAATACGCATTTGGCGGTAAATCTGGAAAGACAATTAAAGCATGATTTTTCGGTACACGAATGTAGCATTGAAACTGATCAAACCTTATTTAGAAGAGCACGATGAAAGTCGAGATTAGAACACTGATCGCAAAAGTGGCAAGGCAGAGCTTTTAACCTTGGCATCATTGCCGTTTTCAAATTGCATCCAGTAACATGAGGCACCCGCGCACCAAAGTAAGTAAACCAAAACTAGGGTTCAAGTCCTAAAAAGAAAAGTGGAGAGACACTGGTGTATGCAGTGGGGTGTGACGTCACAGGCAGTGAACGACCATTGAAAGACTTTTGCATATTTAATTTTAAGATGTTTCTCCCAACCCAAGAAAGTCCACAGGACAAATACATATTTCCCAAGAGGACATCATTTCTTAAAGCATTTCTTGCTAAATAGAAAAGGTGTACACCTTATTTAACTTAAAACGTGTCCTGAACGGCAGAAATGTAATGTAAGTTTATCACGACAATTTGCTCAGAGATTCTTGTGGTCTCGTGGTTAAGTTTCTTGCCTCACAGCCTCAGGGTTCGAATCCCAGACCCAGCGCTGTGCTATCAAGTGGAAGTGGCACTTTATTATTTAAAAAAAATAATTCTTTGAAAACACATAGCGGGGTTGGAATCCGCCCCTGAAAAAAGTGCGTGTTCGCCATGCACATGTGTGTTCCTTCGACTTGAGCCCTGAAAAATACAATCCGCCCAGGATAATTTGTAAAGATCACTTTGTGCAACACGCTCTGATGCAAAATAGTAGTCTGCACCCTCCAATAAAACTAAAGCTTAATGGGTGTGAAAAATACTGGCAGAGCATGTATTAAATACCAGGCTGCCCATCTGAGCCCGGACACTCGCCAACCAGACCACACTAAAAATGCTTCCACAGGCGTTCGAAATCCGCTTAGGTCAATACAAAAACCCTAATTTCAAAGGCAAACCACTAAAATTAAACAGAATTATTCAGATTGCTGAATTCTGTCTGAAACAACAAAACAAACAAGTATCCATAAAACAAGAGACTGTTGTGTTCCTATGAGACAAGCAGATGCCTAAAACTAAAACAATTCGAAGGTGAACTCATGAACTGGAAAGTCATGCATTTAAAGACACTGTTCCCAAAGCACTAATTTTCACTGACACAGATTTAGTACTTTTTTCATTTACCTGAACCCAGTAGCCAAGACAACTTGGAAAAAAAAAACATGTGGCTGAGAAGGGTACCTTGCAGCCAAGGCAAGACACACAGACATCCTAATCCAATGGCAAAATAAAAGTAAGCAAAGTCTGAGGAAAAGCACAAGAAGACAGCCAGTTCCAGAAAAAGAAGAGACTGTAGTTGAGAAAAGCAGGCATTTAAAAAATAATCTTGCTCCTCTCCCATTGTTCCCTCCTTCCAATTTCCTCCCCAGGCCAGTCCTTGCATCCCCCTGCCCCTGCGCACTGAAGGGTCTAGAAAAGAAAGACTGAGCAGGGTCTAGTCGTATGCATAATGAATGCCCGTTGTGGAGCAAATTACTCCCTCCTCAGTAAATGAAATTGTCATGTTTAGCTTGCTCATCAAGTCTCACCCCAATATGCTGACTGTTGTCTTTCGAGAATATATCAATGGCATAGCCATCTTGTGTTCCCCTATGGTAATGGGCAATTTGTTTGTAAAAGGAACCATTGTCATAGTCCCAGAGAATGCTTGTGCATCCATTGATATTCCTTACATTGGAAATGTCCCCTCTCTAACACAGGATCTCGTTGCCGCTGTAGCAACCAAGAAGGACAATGTCTTGTCACCTACAGTCACCCTAACCCTCAGTTCATCTTAGGGGCCTGGGGTAATCGATAGAATTGAACACATCAGGTCGCTCTGTGGACTACCCTATTGTGGATAAATGTTCAGTCCTGCTCCAGTAAAGGGGCTCCCTTCCACTACTGTCACGCCCCCTACTCTGGGTGCTGCTGGTGCCTGCGGCAATACATTTGCCTCTCATTGTACTATTGTATTCTGCGGTACGTGCGATTGTACTTGTGCTTGCTGTATATGAAATTGTACCAGTTGTTTGGGTCATTGCATTTGTGGCAGTACTGCCTGCTGTGCTTGTAGCATTTGCAGTGCCTGTGTTTGCTGATACTGCATGTAATCTTGGACATTATAGTCTGGTAGTGCCGCACTAAATGGCGGTGGGTATGCTGACCCCCCTCGGGCCGAATTGTTGCCAGTCTTGTTGCATTACTCCCCTACTCCTGCAGACCCATGAAATGTGTCGTAATTTCTTGCATGCCCAGCACTGTGCTGGAGATCCTCTGAATCATGTTGGCCATCCATTATATCCTCTTGCCTGTTGAAGGCACGCCCCACACGCTCACTCCAGAAAGAAACACAGCCCGCTAGGGCAAAAGGCCCAAGACACTGTTTGCAAGGATAACAAGTATTTATTTCTACAGAATAAAAGTGCATCAGCAAAGAACATTGCTGCCGCCAAATGTTCTGGCATCCATGGGCATGTGCAGCACATTACAGGCACAAACAGCATCTCTGATGACATAATTATATGTAGTACAATTCTACAATCCTAATTGGAAGATCCCTATACATGTAGGGCCTGCTCCATATGGGATGCCAGGCCATTGGTCCATCTTCATCTGTCCATCTCTGTCTACGTGGGCGCTGCTGGGCTCGCCATCTGCAGGGACGTTGATATAACAATTAATTGGCTACTAACAAAAACAATGTTATTTTATCTTTTTAATTGTGCACCTGGCAGATGCAGAGATGATCTTGGGGGAAGGTTGAGGTCACACTAACTCACATGCTCCACTCCTTTCCCAGACAGATCAGCAACTCCCATGGTCATCCACCTTCGTTTTGGGCTATAATTTGTCACCACCCTACACCTTGCTGCGCAAATCACATGACCCACTTGTGAAGGCG
This sequence comes from Ambystoma mexicanum, assembly GCF_040938575.1. NCBI lineage: Eukaryota > Metazoa > Chordata > Amphibia > Caudata > Ambystomatidae > Ambystoma > Ambystoma mexicanum. Next base: position 980,977,572 of record NC_090923.1, read on the forward strand.
CAATAGCCTTCTTAGTGATCAATCGAGGGGTGTAAAAGGTTTATGTTCGCTGGTCTGAGTTTAGATGGTCCTGTGGCATGCATGGGTCTCTGATAGAAGCATTGCAAAGCTGTATTTCTCGTGTGGGGTGGTTGGCGGCAGGAGAGCCTTGCGATCTGTCCCGTCGGATGGCACTGTCAAGAGGCACGCTGCTCCCTTGTCATGACCTTGCAGCACACATTCTTCCCTGTGCGCGAGGGCCTGTAACTTTTAGAACTATTTCATGGACTCTGTGAGACCTGGCCAGGGTGGGGGTGATGTTTGCGCTCATGCAAAGGATCTAATACTAAAACATATAATGCTGTTCGCAGTGCTTGAGCCTAAGTTCCAAAATGGCTTCCATTATTGAAGATGGCTTTCACACCTGCATCTACTGTATAGCTTCTAATGCATGCACTAGATTGATCGTACACCCCCCTCAGGTGTTAACCCCCCTACTACCTGGATGTCCCTAGAATTTGTTTCTCATTCGGTATAGCCTAGGGGGTGGGAAGACCCTCTCTCCTTCCCAACATTGTGGTGCTTGAAATCCAAACCCTCTACCTCTGTGTGCAAACCCTCTTCTCCGGGGGGAGGGGGGGATTATATTCTCCTCTTCCTGCAGTTTCAATTTGACTCTGGCTGCATCTGCTGTGTTTCCTGCATGTTGTGGTTTTGCCCAACCTTTGTTAGTACGGTGCCTTTTACTGAAAATGTTGACAGCTTCTTTTGGACCACTTTTTCTTCTTCTGTCGTCCTTTCCTCATCCTTCTTTCTGTCTTTCTCTTGTTTTAGTCTACAATGATGAACAATGGTCAATTGTATCTGGGGTCATTGCTTTGCTTCAATCCCCACTATTTTTTTTAACTGCCTTTGCACTTCTCTGACATAAAATGTGATAAGAAAATGGTAATATTTTTTACCCAAGCCTCCCTCGTTTCTAAACACCATTTCTCTTGTATATCTTGTATATGAGCAGCCGGATCTTCGTCTGGCCTCATTTTCCGTGACATTATCACACTCATGTCTGATGTGTCTGGAATTGTATTCTGAGTGCCCTCCAAATGTCTGCTTGACAATTGTTAAAAAAGGCACTGTCATGTTTGTGTTTTGTACTTTCATCCCAGGATACCCTGCCCATTTCCAAATGTCGTCTGATTGTTCACCTAATATAGCAGCAAACAAGCTTTTCATGTCTCCTACTGCTAAAGTCATGCCAGCAGTTTCTCTTTCCAACTCATAAATCCACTGCTCTGCCCCTGCTGTGAGCGATGGTAATTTACCAATCAAATTATTTGTATCTGTTTCTGGCCATGGTATATATTGTGCTAGTCCTCTATGCTTTGGTAATAATGGTAATTGTGTCATTTCAGTCACCCTTTGTCTTCTTTATCATGACTGTCATGCAAACTTTCTTACATCCTGGTAAATCTCTTAGCCTATTTAAATATGGTATATTTCTTTCTGGGCTTCTCAGTGTTTACTCCCTCTGTCCCCACAGGCCATCCCCACCCCTCTGGTCCCCCCCATGATATTCCCTTGCGCCCCTCCCCCTTCTCAAACACAGGTGTTGCTTGTTCTGCTTGATTCTTCTACCCTGCTCCCCCTCCGGCGCCTCCAGCCTACTTCTGCAGGAGTCAGTCCTGATATATTGTGATTTCACCATCACTGTCTTGTGGCCAATGCTGGATTTGACTTTTATGCACTTCATTGATTCACAGTGCATCACCATTTCTCATGGTGGCCCTGAATCATGCTGTTCCCATCTTCATCTTGTATCCAGGCTTGCAGCATTGTGTGTTACTACTGACTTCTGCAATTGTATTTGCTCTGCCCTTTTGCTTCTCCACTCTTTTTGACTGCTTATTCTCTGTGCTCTCCTCCTCTGTTTTTCTCCCCTTTCCTATCTCTTCCCTTCCTCCCCTTACTTTGTTCTATGCACTTACTCTATCAGAATTGTCCCTGGACCTAGTATGATAGCAACCGTGTCTGTCCCCTCCCATCTCCCCTTACTTGCCCCCCTCCAGCACTATCTGAAACATCATCAGGCCTAGTACGATAGTGGCTTGTTTTGTTCCCCCCCTTCCCATTCTGCACCCCTCTCCCTCACCTTTTGTTTTCTCCAGCTCTACCAGAAATGTCGTCAGGCCTAGTACGGTAGTCGCCTGTCTGTTTCCATTTCCTTCCCACTCTCCCCCTCCCTTCCTGATCTATGTCTTAGCTCTTGCATCTGAAATGTCGTCAGGCTGAGTATGATTTGTATTTGTATTTTATTTATTTATATAGCGCAGCCAGGCCTGAGGGAACCGGGCGCATATCTTGACATAGGGTGCATATTTACAGTACAGGTTACATTTTGGCATAGAAACAGTATAATGTACAAGAGTATCTACAGTCACAGAGTAGATGTACTTATTTACAGAGTGCATATCGCAATATCTACAAGTAGCAAGGAAATATACAAGCAGAGGTAGAATATGAGCCTGTAATACATTGGTCATTTAGACAACATTAGAAACTAACCATAATTTGGTTCTTTGTTTGAAAATGGTAGGGGAATGTACGGATCTAATAGGTAAGGGAATAGAATTCCAAAGTTTGGAGGCAAGGACAGGGAAGCTGATTCCCCCAGCTTTCTGCAGTTTGTATCTGGGGATGGTCAGAGCGTGTGCTTGAGCCGATCTGAGTAGACGGGTAGGTGTGTAGTGCGAGAAGCACGTGGAGAGATAGGTGGGGGCCTGGTTGTTCAGACATTTGTGTGTGAGCGTGAGAGATTTCAGCGCAATTCTTTGTGTCACTGATAGCCAGTGTAAACTTCTCCTAGTCTCGGAGATGTGAGAGGATCTGGAGATGTTGAGGGCAGCTCTAATTGCATTATTTTGTGTAACCTGAAGCTTGTTCAGGTTATGTTGGCTGGTCCCAAGATATAGGGCATTACAATAGTCTAGTTTGGACATAACCAATGTCCTGGCTAGGATAGTACAGTTATGTGTGGTGAGGAAGGGGCGACATGCTGTGATAAGCTTACATGTGTAAGCGGATGCCGAGACAACTGTATTGGTTTGTCTGTTGAGTGATAGGGTGGAGTCAAGGTAAATTCCTAACGTTTTGGTGTCAGAGGAGACTTTGATAGTGTTACCATCGACAATGGACGTCTTGAAGGCAAGGTCAAGTCTGTTCAGTCGTTGTTGGGAGCCCAGGACGAGGAGCTCTGTCTTATCGTCGTTAAGACATAGCTCATGCTGGGCCATCCAAGCTTGGATGACTTGATAAATGTCATTCAAGGCTTTTGTATCCACTAGGTAGTCTCCTGTGATTGGGATGAGTATCTGGGTGTCATCGGCATAGTTGGTGTAGGTGACACCCAGATAAACAAGGACATCAAACAGTGGTTTAGTGAAGACATTATATAAAGTAGGTGAGGTGCATGAGCCCTGGGATACCCCGCATGGCACCGGGATAGGTTCTGCAACAGCTGTGGGTGAGAATACCCTCATTTGCCTGTTGTCCAGGAAGGAGCTGATCCATTTGGTAGCTTTAGTGGAAAAGTGGAAAGCAGACTTCAAGTGGTGACAGAGCATTTCATGGTTGACAAGATCAAAAGCTGCCGATAGATCTAGGAGTAATAGTAGGGCTAATTTGCCGTTATCTTTTAGGTCCTCAATTTGGGTTTTCAAATCTAGTAGTGCTGTTTCTGTCCCATGTTTGGGGCGGAAGCCAGATTGTCTTGAGCCAAGCAAGTTAATGTTGTCTAAGTATTTTTGAATCTGTAAGTACGCTGCCCTGTCCAAAATGTTCAATAAGAAGGGGACCGTGGTGATCGGTCTATAATTGGTGGGGATACTAGGGTCCAATGTTGGTTTGTTCAGCAGTGGGATGACCCATGCATCCTTAAGATTATCGGGAACAATGCCCGAGTGGAATGAGGTGTTGATAAATTCAGTGATGAAAGGTGCAAGCTCATGTGCAGATTCCTTGATGATAGGTGCGGGACAAGAGTCACCTTGACAATTGGAAGGTTTCATTTTACTGATGATGCTTTCCACCTCATTAATGGTGAGAGGGGTAAAGCTAAAAGGAGTGTGTGTGAATTGCTATTTTGTAGGCAATTTTGTTTAATATTAATTTTGGCCTGTAATGTGGATATTTTACTAAGGAGAGCTTTTTGAATGTTTTCGCACCAGGTGCTGTCCTTATTGCAGTTATCTGGGGTGGAGGATGGGTTTTCTAATTCTTTAAGAAGTTTGAATAACTCCTTGGTGTTGGATTCCGCCTGTGAGATACGTTGGTTGTAGGTCTCTTTTTTGGCTTGTAGGATTGCTTCCTTGTAATTAAGGTTTGCTAAAAAGAGGTTGTCTTTGTTGGTCTCGCAGGGTAGGCTTTTCCAAAGTGCTTCAGCGCTGCGCTTTGCTTTGCGGAGTGTTTTAAGGTAAGGCGTGAACCAAGAGTTGAGATGTGCAGGCTGTATAGGTTTCCTAGTTTTGAAGGGTGCTATGGTGTTGATAGCTTTGAGCATGGTTTGATTGAAGATGTCCACCATGACCGTTGGGTTGTCTGGTGAGAGGGCTGGATTATTGATAATGGGCAGGATCAAGGGTAGAAGTTTGGCCTTGGTGATATCCTTTTTGTTTCTGGTAGGCATGGATGGCGCAATGATGGGTTTGATGTGGGAATCTATGGTAGGTATATCAAAAATGATTATGTGGTGGTCAGACCAAGCGCAAGGGTCGTTAGAGATGATGTGCATGTTACAGTTTAAGTCAGCAATCCAATTGAGCATCCTCCCTTTGGAGTGGGTAGGTTAAGGATACGATGAGAGAATCCTAGATTTGAGATATTGCTGGCGATCTCACTAGAATGTGAATCATTAGGATCTAGTAGTCCGAGATTAAGGTCACCCAGGAGTAGAACTTGGGAGTTAGGTTTGGTATTGTCTGCCAGGGTGGTACAGATGTCATTAGAGAAGGTAGCAAGTGGACCCGGAGGTCTATAAATGAGGTGCAAAGTAGCTGTGCTGTTGTGGGAAAGAGAGAGTTTGACTGAAATGGACTAAGCAGAACAGAGTTGTGTGTTAGGGATCAGTCTTATGTTGATGTCATCTTTGTGGATGAATGCGACTCCGCCACCTCTGGAGAGGTTGGAATTGCGGTCATTTCTGATAATGGAGTATCCATTAGGAATGGCAAGTGCCAATAAAGGGCCTGAGGCTGCGTGAAGCCACGTTTCCGTAATGGCGATGAAGTCAACATTTTGTGTGGTAATGAGATCAGCGATTTTAAGGGCATGGGCGGTGAGGGATCTAGCATTGATAAGAGCACCCCTCACCTCATTTTTGGGCGTTTACTTAAGGCTGTCAGGTGGTATCTGAGCATGATGGGTTTGGCTGGTGTTGGGATGGTTAGTGTGGGTGATGGGTTGACGTTTAGGTACGTACAGGAATCTGGATCTTAATCTGATATTTCTCAAATATAGCGGGCAAGGTTGATTAGGTGTGGGTTTAGTGGCAAAGTGTTGTAGCCATAAGGCAGGGGAGTTGAGGTAGGGATTTGTGCCGTGCAGTAAGTTGGGCTTTTGGGTAGAACAGAGTCTTGGTGAAAGGAGTGCAGTAGGTGCAGTAGAGTAATAGACTAATGGCTCAGAGGCAGGAGTCAGGTTTAGCGGCATGGTGGAGGTGTGAACCACGTTAGTCATGTATGTTAAATATGGCGGTAGTAAGGCACTTAGCACTGGTCCACTCAGGAGAGCAACTGTGGCCCAGAGTGCAGTGAGGTAGCCGATAGAATAAAGGTGCAGCAGCATAACGAATCAGGGTATGGTGATAATGGCAGAGTGTAGTATGTGAGATACGGCGGTGTAGCAGCAAATGACTATGTGCTGAACTAGGAGCAACCAAGCACAGGTACATCAGTAATTAGACTATTGAGCACAGGTACATTAGGAGGTTAGCGTAGGCTAGATGCAGTAGTCTAGCGAAGGCTCACCTAGGACTGGGAGCAACCAAACACTGATATATCAGTAATTAAAATATTGAGCGCAGATACATCAGCAATTAAGAGGTTAGCGTAGGCTAAATGCAATAGTCTAGCGAAGGCTCACCTAGGACTGGGAGCAACCAAACACAGATACATCAGCAATGAGGAGGTTAGCGTAGGCTAAATGCAATAGTCTAGCGAGGGCTCACCTAGGACTGGGAGCAACCAAACACAGATACATCAGCAATGAGGAGGTTAGCGTAGGCTAAATGCAATAGTCTAGCGAGGGCTCACCTAGGACTGGGAGTAACCAAACACAGATACATCAGCAATGAGGAGGTTAGCGTAGGCTAAATGCAATAGTCTAGCGAGGGCTCACCTAGGACTGGGAGCAACCAAACACAGATACATCAGCAATGAGGAGGTTAGCGTAGGCTAAATGCAATAGTCTAGCGAGGGCTCACCTAGGACTGGGAGCAACCAAACACAGATACATCAGCAATGAGGAGGTTAGCGTAGGCTAAATGCAATAGTCTAGCGAGGGCTCACCTAGGACTGGGAGCAACCAAACACAGATACATCAGCAATGAGGAGGTTAGCGTAGGCTAAATGCAATAGTCTAGCGAGGGCTCACCTAGGACTGGGAGCAACCAAACACAGATACATCAGCAATGAGGAGGTTAGCGTAGGCTAAATGCAATAGTCTAGCGAGGGCTCACCTAGGACTGGGAGCAACCAAACACAGATACATCAGCAATGAGGAGGTTAGCGTAGGCTAAATGCAATAGTCTAGCGAGGGCTCACCTAGGGCTGGGAGCAACTAAACACAGATACATCAGCAATGAGGAGGTTAGCGTAGGCTAAATGCAATAGTCTAGCGAGGGCTCACCTAGGGCTGGGAGCAACTAAACACAGATACATCAGCAATGAGGAGGTTAGCGTAGGCTAAATGCAATAGTCTAGCGAGGGCTCACCTAGGGCTGGGAGCAACCAAACACAGATTTGAGATGATGGGACAGATTTGATCTGCATGTGAAACGTTTCTCACACTTTGAACAGTGGAACGGTCTCTCTCCTGTGTGGGATCTTTTGTGTTGTACTAGACTGTGTCTGTTCTTGAAGCACTTCCCACAGGGACTGCAGGAAAACGTGTTTGCCTTTCTTAATTTCACATCTTTACTGTTCATGGCCTGTAAGAATATCATTGTATTTTCCCTTGTTCCCTCTCTTGCCTTGAAGCGCTTTGAAACACATTGTGTATAGGTGCTATATAAATAAACATATCATATCCCCGGGAGCCATGGGTATTTAATGGGCTCTGGCCTTATTGCCGGTTCCTCCAAGTCTGACTATGCTACTTCTCTACCTACACATATGTCTGAAGATAGGGCTTGTGCAGCTTTTTCCCTGCCTCCTCGTCATCTTTCTCTTCCAAAGGTGTTTCCCCTTCTTCCTCATCCTTTCTGTCCTCAAATTATAGTCCTCTAAGAGTATCTCTCCCATACATCCTACTAATTACTTCTTCCAGTATATCCCTGTCTTCCTCTTGCGGATACTTCCCCAGTTCTCTCTTATATTTGTGCCATCCCTTCTGTCCCTGTATATTTTGTCACTATTCCTTCTCATAACGTCTCATTTTCCCTTGTCTAATACTGCGTGCCTACCAATGATGTCATCAACTTCCTTGCAGCATCTCTCTAAAGTTCTCTCCCTTTCCCTCCCTTCATCACCTTGCCGAACTCTTTCTTTTTCTTCCCTTCTCTTCTCTCCCTCCCTGTCTTCCTCTCATCTGCTCTCTCATTCTTTCTCCTCTCTTTGTTTTTCTCTTTCACTCTTCTACTCCAATGTCTTCTCCTTCTCTGCCACTTTCTTCCCTCGACTTCTCTTTACATTCATCAATGCCCTTTCTATCAAGGTTCAATATTTTTTGCCCTCCTATACATTTATCTGACACAATTGCTGTCTCGCTATTTCCACATGCATGCCTTTTGCTCTCTGACGCTCCTCATCCACTGCTGTTAACTTCTTCTTAACCCTGCGCCATGGATCAAATTCTTCCTGTAATAATGGTGGCCTTTGCTTGTTCACTTTCTCTCCCCTCATACCGTCTCCATCACTATATGCTAGGGGTGCTTTTTAAAGGGATTGGAATACCCTGCAACGGCCTTTAATGGATATAGTCCTTATACAGTCGACGACTGGTCACTGGTTTGGGGAAGAGGAGGAGTAGGAGCCATGGGCTGAGTGCCTGCTCCATCATGCTGGTTAAGCATCCATTCTTTTTTTTACTTTGCTCCACTTCTTTGAACATTTTCCACAGCTCTAGTATACTCAATCTGTTCTGTAGTTGTTTTCCCTTATGTGTGACATGTAAATATGTGCCTATGTGTTGCAGCAGCGTCTTAAAATGAGTGCCGTCTTGGGGCCGTGGCCTAAACATCTTGCCAGCCGTGTCTTTGACCCACTCAATGTGATATTTAATAATTTTAGTTTTATATTGGGTGAGTGACTTACACAAATGAGCAATGGGAGTATCAGCCATGACAACAATATAAAATACAACTTACCAATACTTGTTAAACATTGCATAAACCCTCTCTCACCTTTTTTGACACCTTTTCAAACCACTGACTACAATAATTACCACAATTTTACAACACCCACATTTCTCTCTAAGAACAAGTCCCCAATTACCCACAATCCTACTCTTGAGCAGCACCAAAAATACAGCTCACACACCGGACCCCTTCTCCTGGTCCACAACACCTATTCACTTCTTCCACCAATCCAAAAGAAGACTGCCACTATTCTATATCATCTCACCCGCAAGCATTAACACAAAGCAAAATAGACCTGTCTTTCTGTAGATTCGGGGGATTAAAGGGGCTTACTACATGGTCCTCCTCAACCCTTGTCGAAGGTATTCAATCTCTTATCATCTCAATTTCTCATAAATCAATAACACACAAAAACTCAAATCCCCAGTTTTGGCGTGCACTCTTCATACTCACACCCATGGATCTGCTCAGGGTCTACAATGCTAAGTCCCCTCTATCTGCCTGCTACCCTTCATGCCCAGTGGGGTGACCTGTGGGGACCAGGTAGGGCTTCCCATCAACATGGGTACCTGCAACCTCTCCTGTCAAGTGAGCATTATCTCTGCTCTCCACAGACCACCCTCACTGTCCAAGGGGACGCAGCAAGGAGCCCTCAATATTCTGAAAACTGCCAGAGAACCATCCTCTGCTAACCTGTGTAAAGGTGCACCCAAGATCACACAATTAGTCAGAATAATACTCAATGATGGAGGACTCAGGTGCACATCAAAACTCAGCTTTATTCAAACAATGAATCGTAGCTGTGACAGCATACAAGCATCTCATTCTCATAGCTCTCAACATTTTCAACGATTACAAGCAAGTTTTTTAACCAGAATTACATCAGCAATGACATCACATTACATTATCATTCTACAAAACATACAGGGAATTGGGATTGGTTAATGGCTCAAACTAGATATAGGATGCATAGGGGTTAGTTACTCTATTGGGATATACCTATCTGATGGCTCCGCCTGGACCGATCCCACTATAGATAATATTGCTAATACATCATTAAGCTGATCGCAAATTGGTTGGTATTGTCTTTCATAAGTGGTGTGGCAAAGGAAAATTCCATTGGTGGGCATTCAGCTCAGCAACCTTGGACATTTTGACAGTATTCTGTGATTATAACAAAATCACTTTCACAGACAGATGCTTTACTGAAGCAAAAATAACATTTTGTTTTTATTATATTGTTTTAGTCCTCCCTTTCTTATTTTACATTTTGTTTTTCTTGTATGCCAGCCCCTGGCAGAGGGTACCTCGCCTCAACAGTGCACGGAGGCTCGTACTCGGGTACAGGTCTGTCTTTCATTTCCTTGCGCCCACAAGTTACATTGGGCAGTCACTCTTCACTGCTTACTGGCAGTGGACACAGATTGGTCATAGTGGAGCTTACTGCTCACTAGTCCCATACGCCATTGGATAAAAAGGTACGGCACTGCCACGCTCTTTTAAGCATTTTATCCTTTTGTTCAATTGGGTGTGCTCGTCATGTTTTACTTTCCTTTCATGCACCGAGCTGCTACCCGGGTTTACGCGGTGTGACTGGGCACCACGTACTTGCACACACGCTTCTTCGTACCGATCAGATTATTTTTTGTATTATATTGTTTTAGTCCTCACTTTCTTCTTTAGCATTCTGTTTTCCTTGTATGCCAGCCCCTGGCAGAGGGTGCCTGGCCTCAATGGTGCACCAATGCTCGTACTCAGTTACGGGTCTGTCTTTCATTTCCTTACACACGCAAGACACGTGGGGCAGTCTCTCTTCAATGCTTACTGGCAGTGGAGATGGATTGGCTTCGGTAATACACCCACAGTATAAATGTGCAGACCTGCCAGACAGCACAGCAGTCGTGTGCAGCAGGTAAGAGCCCATTGTGCCGAAGTTGCACCAAAGTTAAGCCCGTCTGGGCCCGTCCTGGCACGAGACATGCAAACCAGGCATGAATGCCCGGAAGATAGGTTCTGCTCTAAGAAGGCTGTACTTGCTCTTCGCCCTCTTGGCATATTATTACATATAAACTTCTTAGCTGTAACACTAATGGATGGTGCTGACGTGGATATGAAAGTAAAATTTAAGTCGGCATTTTTAACTAATGCTTGCTCTCTTACTCAGCACGCCACCTTTTTGCATGAGCTTCTGGCCACAGACTCATTGGATGTGGGTTTTATCACAGAGACTTTGCTAAATGAAACAGCTGCTCCTCTTCTTTCACAGGTTATTCCAGATGGATATAGTCTAATTCATTGTGATCGCAACTCGCTCCACACTGGTGGTTGCATTGCCACAGTATTTAAAACCTCTCTAAAATATTCTCTTATCCCACTGGAAAACAAGTAGAAAATGGAAGCACTTCTGGTATACTGTGCCGTGCCACCCTCAGGGGTGTGGCATTTTCCTGTGGTATATAGACCGCCTGGTCACTATGTTGCTTTTCTGAATCCTGTTTTGGAGGACTTGGTGGGTGCTCTACAGTTACAATATACTAACTTGGTTGTACTAGGTGATTTTAATTTGAGGTGCAATACCACATTAGTACCGGTTCTAGCCCAATACTATGAGGCTATGGAGGATTTATAACTCTGTCAGTGTATATCTGAACCTACCCACACTAAGGGTTGCATTCTTGATTTAACATTCTCTGCTACTGCTAGCATCTTGGTCATATTTAATCAACCGGTCATCTAGTCAGGCCATTATCTTATATCCTTGCAACTATTAGGGGCTATGGCTACCTTGAAATCTCCTCCAGTCAAGTCTTTGAGATATAACTCAGCATTTATCATCTTTGGTCATGGCTAAATGGAGGAGTCTCTCTCAAATTAGGCTGTCCTTGCTAACCATCTAGCTCCTCTTAAATCTGTATAAACCCAAAAGCGACATGCCGAGCCATGGTTTACGGAACATTTGAATGCCTTCCTTATGTAATTTAAGCAGGTGGACCATAAATGGTGTCAGAGCTATAACCCCACAGAAAAAGAGTATTTTTGAAAACTTACGAGGGAGTATTACCTGGATATTTGTATTGCTAAACAAAGATTTTTACTCAAAAAATTGATCAAACTCTCAATCATTCCAAGTATCTTTTCTCCTCTGCCAGTCATCTATTGACTAAAGCCCTACCCTCTCAGGCACTATGCGAATCTCTCTCTGATGCCTTTATTACTAAAGTGGTAAACATTTGGAAAGCTATTGTTACAACCTGTCCTAGATCTACTCCTCCTGCACCATTATTGGCTGACTCTTCTATCTCAGTATGGAACACTTTTCCGACATAGCCTGAGGATGATGTTTCACGGGCGGTTTCTTGTCTTAAATCTGCAGCTCCCTCCCATCTGATTTCGCTGGCTATTTTGAAAACCATCATGCCTGCCCTCATGGGTAACAGATGGCATTAACCTCTCTTGTCAGACGGGGACCATCCCTGCAGAGCAAAAACATGAAACCGTGATTCCTCTTCTGAAGAAGCCTTCTCTGCACTAAACTGTTCTGGCTAATTATGTCCAATTTCACTTCTTCCCTTTTCTATGAAACTGCTTGAATCTTTCGTGTCCCCTCTTTTTTCTTCTTTCTTGGAAACATTGCTTTTCTTTGACTGCTTCCAGTCTGGATTTCGACCGGGCTGAGGGCACAGAGAGTGTGCTGGTGTCTGTGATGGTCGGCCTTACCCTGCTGGTTGATCACGGAGGAGTGGGAGCCCTAATCTTATTAGAGCTTTCGGCAGCATTCGACGCGGTTGACCAGTCCATCCTGTTGTCCCGTCTCACAGCGGCTGGCCTCTCTGGGGATGTCTTGGCCTGGTTTTCCTGCTTCTCGACGGATAAGAGTAAATCACTTTTGTAATCACCTTTTTCATCATCTTCTCATTCACTATCCTGTGGTGTTCCTCAGGGCTCGGTCCTGTCATCTATGCTTTTTAATGTCTATGTTCAGCCTCTCATTGTCTTATCCACGCTGGTCAATTTAGATGAGGGGTCTGCTGAAGTGTTGTTGTGTTTGTGTGAGTGTCTTGCTGTGGTCGTGGAGCGGATGAGCGCGAACTGGCTTAAGCTGAATGGTGACAAGAAAAGGTCTTGCTGGTGGGTTCTCCTTTGGGTCCAGCTCTGTGGACTTCATTAGTTTGGCCCCCTGCACTCGATGACCTTCCTATCATGGTGATAATTGTCAGAAATCTTGTTGTTCTTCTATCCTCCTCACTCTCCAGAGTTCCTCAAGTAAGTGTGGTTTGTGAAAGTGGGCATTTCTTTCTCAGAGTGCTCAGAAAGGTACTTCCTTTACTCCTACCCCATCTGCATCTGCTGGTGGTATCATCGCTCATCACCAGCCACACTGACTACTGTAATGCTCTCTATATGGCTCAACCAGCAGGAATCATACATCGTCTGCAGCTTTTGTAAAACTTTGCAGCCCTAGTGGCTACAAATGCTTCTTATGGAGCAAATATTAGTCCTGTTCCTCAGTACTGCACTGGCTTCCGGTAAACCAAAGGATTACATCTAAATCTCTCAGTTTGGTTCACTGGACATGAATATCCCAAGGACATATTCTGTCACTATATCCCAGAACGCCTTCTTCGCTCCAGCAATGCCAACCTGTTGGTGATTCCAAAGGTCTGACTTTCACGGGCGAGCAAGCATTCTTCTTAATGTCTGATAAACTATGGAATGGTCTTCCCCCTGGAATCAGGGCAACAGAGATTCATCTTTTGTTCAGGCTCTCTCTGAAAACTTTCCTTTTTCCATAAATATGTGGACTAACTGGTACTTTTTTCCTCCTCGCGAAAAGATGCCTTTGGGTGACTGTGCGTGCCACAAATAAAAATAACAACATAACAAAAAAACACCTAATTGCTTAGTACTTTATATATGGGGAGTGGGGTAAGGGGTTAAAGCCAGTGGGGGGAGGGGCTCTTTTGGGTTTAAAATCATAGGGGAATGGGAGGGTTGAGGGGGACCCCCCGAATAGAAGAAAATAATCAGCAATATTTTGGGTATTTTTGTTTTTAGTAAAACATCTATCTCTGTAATTTATTCATTAAAATCACATAGAACCCACTTTGACGAGACATCAAGATATGAGCAGGACAAAAATTGAGGCAGAGTCTGCCATAATTCTAATTAAAGAATGCTCCTGGTTATCCCGAGGTGAAGAGGCCTTCCCTTTTCCTTGTGCATGGCCTGCACTTAACCTGGTGTGGCTTCTGTTGTCAGTGTGTATACTGAGGGAGTTCTGCAGGTGTCTTATCTGGGTTTGGCTTGTGCTAAATAGCCAGTGTTCTTCATGTCTGGATCACGTGTTTTTAGGGTACTATGTTTGAGAGTGGAGTTCCTTCTACTTACTGAGGTTTTAGCTAATTCTGAGGTTCATGTTGTGTTCTTTGTGGCCACTGCGGGTGCCAGTCAATTGCTGTCTTTAAATACTTTTGGCTTCACTGATCTCGCACACCTGGACAGAAATGGATGCTTGTGCTCTTATTAAAATGTATTAACTTGGGAGTCTACTGCTTCACATAGTGGGAACTGTTATCTTGTGCCTGCATTCAGTTAATCTATTACTCTCTTTGTTGTTGTTCATAACCTTTGCTCTGGCTGTGAGCTACTGTCTAGGCTCTGCATTAGTTTCTAGGATACATGTGTTTTTGTAATTTCAGCATCTTGGGTTCTGAGGCCTTGCTAATTCTGAGTCCTGCTGCAGCCTCTGTGTTTAGGAAAATGTCTGCACTTCTGTCTTCCGGCCTCAACATTGGTGACCTATAGCTGCGTCTATTAATGTTGTATGTATGCCATGTGTGTTCATCATCTTATCTAGCTATACTTCAACTGCCCTATCAGTGTAGGGAGTCCCTTTCTTGGTACACAAGAACCTCCTCTTCTTTTATGCTATGGTGCACTATTTATCTGGCACACTATTTGTGCACTCTACAACTACTTGTAGTCCTTTCTTGTGTTGCACAACCTAATTAATTATTTACGGCAGATTGCATTTTCGTTCACTTTTGTTAAGCATATTGTTTCATGGTGTTTAGTTTAACTCATATTGTCAACCTCCCCTCTGTTCATGGGGCGGTAAGCCTGTCTCAGTTTGTAACGTCGCACACCTTTGCTGTACTGAGGTGGGGCCAGGGCAGAAGGTATTACTGTGTAGTCACCAGTCTATAACGTAATGACATCATAGGAAGTGAGGCCACAATACCTTTGATACAATGACATAACAGGAAATGACATTCCATATGTGAAAAATCTTTAATCTTGAGATTAATAAAACAACAAGAAGTTAGAAAATCAGACAAAAGACTATATCAGTTACCAATTACATTTTAAACAATAGCTCTGCCTTTATATGCCCTTGTTGGGGTCATGAAATAAGAGGGGCATACCCAGAAGAGCTAACGTAACATAGGCCGGGCACTGCTCTCATATATGCCAGTATAGCCTGATATGCCCCTACACTGCCATATGGCAGTTATAGCATCAGTCATCAGGTACAGTCATCCTATGTTAAATACAGCTACCAATTTCCAGGTCTTGGCATAACATGACAGGTGTAGCCACCTATACACAGATACTGCCAGTCCAGTTTTACACATAATACCTAAGGTACAGTGATGTTTCCAGGTGTTGCCCTCATATGCCATGTGAAGTCTTCAATTCCACAGAAATGCCAATTTCAAAGGATACACATGTCATTGTTGAGATGATTTTTCTTCATAGGGGTTCCAGCCTCCACAATCTGAATCCCTGTGCACCTGCAGGGTCACATCAGTCCCCATCTACTCTAAACAAGCACTGGCAATGCCAACAGTTTGGGCTTTTGTGTATGCATGTATGGGAAAGGCCAAGCACAGCCGTAGTGGTATTAACTGGTCATTGATGGTAGCAGGTACACAATGGTATGAGTACCAGGGCATCTAATAGCAGTGTCTGGCAAATGTCTAATACTTATACACTAGCAAAACTGTTGGCTTTTCCAATGCTTGATTTTAACAAGAAATCGGTGAAGGACATGCATAGTGCTTATAAATCGAGTGGTTGAAGGCAGACCTGGTTAAGAAATTTGTATTACACCAGTAGCAGGTTTACAACTCCAATTACGTCAATAACCCTCAGAAGACATCTTTGAAGAAATACTAACTGGCACTTTGAGTGCAATGTTTGATGGTAAGGCTTGAGTAAAACAAGCTCAAAGAGTTCCCATGTGGAGGTGGTTTGGGTCGGGAGGGGTGGGAACTGGGTGTGGAATGGCCATAAGGATTAACATAACCATGGGCAGTCAATGGGTGGGCACATAACCAAACAAAACCTACAAGCTGTGTGCCCCTCCTCATACTCCATTTCTCCCTACCTGTACTTTAATACAATAGTTTTGGCTTATAGGAGTCGCCTGAGACACCTAATAGCCCAAACTAAAACTTGAGTACTGAATGCACGCACATGAACAACCTTGTTGGGAGAAGATACCAAAGATACATATAAAATATGCAACATTACCATCAAGTCGACTAATAATAAATGGAATTGGATCAAGAACTGAACCAATATTGGCATACATAGAAAAATATTTACAGCCATTGGCAGCAGGACTAGCCAAGTTCATACAAAACACTATGCATGTAATACAACAGCTGGAATTAATCAATTGGGAACAGGACTACAGATCGGTTTCCTTTGATGTAACGTCCCTTTATATTAGCATATTACACAAAAAAGAATGGACACAGTACATTTTTTTTTGGAAACACGATCTATCTCATATTTGGACCAAAACAACATGATTCTGGAAATGTTAAACTTCACACTCACAATATAATGTTTTTCTATTTAACAATGAAATGTTTAGGCAAAAACAAGGAACTGCCATGGGCGCTAAATTTGCCCCGCCCTAGGCAAACCTCTATATGGGTAATTATGAACTAGAACATGCGTGGCAACATCCTGCCTTCACACAGGAAAACAAAATCATCTATTGGGGAAAATTCATAGATGACATCCTGGTCATCTGGAAAGGAAGTAAGGAATCATTACAAGTATATTACAAATATCTCAACAATAATCAATACAATCTGACATTAACTATGGAAGAAAGCGAAGTCGAAATCCACTTTCTAGATCTCGAATTATACATAGAAAATAATCAAATCCAGTCAACCCTTTCCATTAAACCCACAACTGGAAATATCATTTTACATGCAAGGAGTAATCATCCTCAACACATCACCAAATATTTACCATACGGAGAGTTCCTCAGAATTAGGCGAAAATGTACTCAGGAAAATGAATTGGAAAAACATGTATCCATAGCTACAGCAAAATTCAAACAAAGAGGATATGAACATAAACAATTTGTTGAAGCATACACCAAAAGCAAACACAGAACAAAGACAGAATTGTTACAGAACAAGCCACAAACACAGATCAACACAACAAAGCGTAAATTAAGATTCATAACCACCTACAGTTCAGAAACACTGGTCTTTATTATCATTAGATTCAGACCTAGCACCATATCTGGATGATACCCCTTGTGTTACATTTCGAAGAGCAAAAAATCTCAAACAAATAGTGTGTCCCTCACACTTCACAGAAAACAAGAAATTAAAAGGCAAAAGAAAGCTTTGACAGCTGACCAACCTAACGGGAAATAAAAAATGTGGCAAATGCACACTTTGCATACATTCGGACAATGGCAAAGCAAATATCATGTTGCCCAATGGATCTAATCATCAGATCACGATTTTTGTAGTTTATGCAATTAGATGCATATGCTCCAAATTATATACAGGGAGCACAATACTCCCTTTGAAATCCAGGATTTCAGAACATTTAAGGATGATCAATAATCGGGACTTGAGATACCCGCTGGGACAACATTTTGCATCAGAGCACCCACAAGATAAAATTGATTGGAATAACATTCTTTGGATAAGAATTGGTCAATGAACCACCACAAGGTGGCAACAGAGAAAGACTGTTAAGACAATGTCAAGCAATTTGGATCTGTAATATGGACTGTTACACAACAGGATTGAACTTCGACACAGAAACGGGACATTTTTTGTAAACATTACAACAGACTCATATCAAATGCATAATATATGCATAGAAATGTTATATTCTATTCAATATTGGTTTAAGTACATAATGACATTTTCCTACATGATTTAAGTTACAACCTCAGTATAAAGTCATGGATTGCAAAAACTGAAAGGGCAATCTACAGTAACATTGAAAAACAGTTAATCTAGCCTCACAAATCGAATAATTTGACTTGTCAGTAAGATAGATTGTGTATTTAATTCATTGTGATAATTACAAAAATAAGTGACAATCATTAGATGCTGGAAAAAATACAATTATCAGTAAATGTAAAAAAAAAATCATAAGTATCCATTTAGCTACTTAAGAAAACTATTCAATTTTTTAGCATAGCGTGCAACAGACACTTTGTGCCGCTCAAATCAATAGATTAAGGCAAGGCTCAGATGTCAATTAGTATAATAGACAGCATAAACAGCCCCAACACAAGATGGATGTCATAAACACGATGACGTCATGATGCGCATAATTACGTGCATGTGTCTCGCGCAGGTATAAAAACCGCCATCTTTAAGTCAGTCAATCGGTTATCATGCAGATTTTACACACGAAGCAAGCAAGAGAAAGATAAATACACTTTATGGAGGTAAGACAAACAAATGACACAACTAATTACCTTGTGTTGATGGTCACTTTGAACAGAACAAAGTTTAAAATGGTATATTTCATTTACAGACACGAGGAGTAACAAACACAACGAGTATATCATTGAGAAGAAACACAATCTCTGTCACAGGATGACATATAGTACGAGGAATGAGAAAAGACATATTTAACGCAGGAGCAATAATGTGAGTGCTTTTTGTGACCTGTCCTTTATTTTATGATTAATTTTCCATTTATATTATTTTACTATGAACACAATCCATGATATGAATACACCAAGTTTAGATCCAAACGGGATCAAGAGTGGCAGCATCGTTATTTGTCTATTGTTCCTAATTCTTTCAGAAATCTCAATTAGACAGAATAGAAATATCTTTGTATTCCCTCCTGAAGAACCATTACACATAATCGGGAAACACGTGTTGAGGGCTTGCTATTGAGGAATTGTGAAAACATTTTAACAGCAAATGAGAAAAATTGCAGAGGGTGTTGCTTATGAGGAATTGTGAAAAAATGTAAACAGCAAATGAAAAAAACTTGCAAATGATGTGAAAAGCGAGATTGCTAATGAGGAATTGTGAAAATAATCAAACAGCAAATGAGAAAAGCAGAAAAATGCAAGCAGTGAATATGAAAAATTGCAAATTAAAAAATACTTTTGGAGCGTACAATCAAGGGTACTTGTAATCTGTTCGCACTTAGTTTTAATGCATTGGGCAGCCTCGATGCCAACACGTACGAAGTGTGCAGCACCCAAACAACAATCAATACACCAAAAAACTAAGGAAACTCGCCATCAGTTGTCAAATAGGCTACAACATCACTACCATGCTGGGAGAAGATGCTCCATGAATAATTCACCCTGGTGGGGAGCGCACGAGTTAAGTGCTCACCTAACACATGGGGATAACGTGCCATCCTGAAAATCAAAACCCAGCAGGACCAACCCATGCCTTCACCTTTCCAAGTTCAACAAATTGAGTACTAAAAAATTGAGTAGTAGTAATAAAAACCAATTATTACAGCTCTTCGAATCAAGTATTAATCTGGAATGAAGCGCTTCGTTAAACTTTGAATTATTATTCTTGTTTTTAAATATTATTCTCTGTTCAGCACGTCCCATTCCGCATGGATCAGCAATGGCGGCAGCTGTGCCAACTCAGGCACATCTGTGAAGTTTGAGTGACCATCTTCTTGACAGACATCAAGCAGAGACCATTTAAAGGGCAACACATGAAGGAGGCCTCTGGCTGAAACCAGTTATTTTGGTCGATGGCAATCCAGGAACCTTCTCTACAAGTGCGTGAAATTCTCAATGATTATTAAATTAACTGTGTCTTTGCAGTGCTTAGAAATGCTATTACTCGCAGAGCTCTTTTACCCATTCCAGTTTGAAATTTGACACTTGGTCACATTAATCCTGAACATTACTCATAAAATAACAGGTATTTATAATACCAATTCAGAATAAAGTCCATGCTTTCATGTCAACTCAACAATGTGCAGTTGATTAAAATAAGCAGGGCTGTCAAATGGCGCTTTGTCCTAGAAGTGAGAGACGCAACATCCATTTCAGAATGCTTGAATACACCTGAACAACTGTAATAGCGTACATTAATTGGACTTGGGGAGCTGGGGGAGAGGGTTGAAAAACCACTGCATTGTGTATGGTACCCCTAATTGTGGAGCTCATTGTTTTAAGTCAATGGCCCTCATTACAACTCTGGCGGTAGCCGTGTCCTTATTAAGGGCATTGCTGCCGCAAGAGTAGAATTTTTTCCGGCACCCGCAAATGGGCAAGAACCGGGTCATGCCGAGTTTGGCGGATCCGGTAATTGCCCATTTGCGGGTGCCGTTATGGCCGGCCTCCCGATCCCCATTCTGCCCATAGGGCAGAATGGGGGTCGGGAGCATGGTTGCACCGGCACTGTTAATAACGGTGCTGGTGCAATCATGAGTTCTGCTCGCGGGTGCCAGTCTGCACGCCTGGCGTGCAGTCCGGCACCCGCGAACAGAACTCGTAATGTGGTGGAGAGGTAACAACGGCGCAGGTAGCACTACCAGCGCCGTTGTTGCCTTTCCACCGCATTCATAATGAGGGCCGATGACAACCTGGCCATGTAGCAAATCATTATGCTAATTGGGCGAACAGGCTTAGCTCCAGAGGACGCTTGCTCAGGCATGTCTGGCCAACTCTGTTGGCAACTCACTCAGCTCATGTGCCCACAGCAGAGTGGACCCATGTACACACATGCATAGCGGGGCTAACCCTTACTTGGCCTCCTCCCCACAGACATAAAACCATGTTTATCTTCCCCTTATCCCAATGATTGCACAGACACTCATTTTGTATTGGAAAACATACAGATCACTTTATTGAAGTCAACTCATGGGAGCGCCTGGCCTTGCCCCGGTTCTGAGTGGATCTGGCATAAAATACCCATCCGGGACGCCCTTTGCCGCTCCCGGGCTTCAAACAAATCCGTGACCCATCATTTCGGTGTTACTCAGCTTCTGGTTGACCCCATCACTTCCCGTTTTAGTTATTAGCAAGTAGTCCCATGCACCTGTATCAAGCGTCACCCAGGGCCACTGCAGTTGCAAGGAGTCCCAACTGTCTGTAAGGGTGTCAGTGCCCATAGAACCCTAGCCTGGCTCCTGCAGACAGCGGGTAAAGCTTGCGGCAGCATCCGCAGTGTGGCTCCTCCCTGGCTAGCAACGCCCTGTAACTCTGCCTGCGACAAAGGAGAACACGTTAGTGATATCATAAACCCGCCTCTGATTTTATTTTCCTGCCAGGACAGTCACTCCCGTACACCTGTATCGAGTGTCGGCCAGGGCCACAGCAACAAGGAGTCCCAATTTTTCATAAGGGTGTCAGTGCCCATAAAACCCAAACCTGGCTCGTGCAGCCAGTGGGTAAAGCTCATGGCAGCATCCAGAGTGGGACTCCTCCCTGGCTAGGTCTGCCCCATAACTCTGCCCTGCTTTGGGGTTGCCCCTCCCTGCGACGCCAATGCCCCCACTCACTGCAAACATACCACAAACAAATTTACCTCAGCTCCTTACATGCATCCTGCCCTCATGAGTGCTGCAAAGACATCTGAGAGGAAAACCTTGTGACCCACACTCGACAAGTGCACCCCATCCCTGTCAAAATGGACAGGGTCCTTATCAGAAATCATTATGTACCTTATAAATCCCAAGACTCTGCGCCACATACATTTCTCCATGATCTTTTCAAACCTCCTTTGGGATTTTTCTGTGGCCGCATTGGAGCACCTTGTGCCCAAGTATTTTGGTGCCTTCTTTCATTTGCCCCAAGATCTTGATACTCTCCTGCATCAGCCCTAGAAGCCGCCCCCTACCCAGGGTGGTGATGTCATTGCCCCTAAGGTGCACTAGGCAACCTAGCCAGTTTCCTTTGGACTGCCGGTACCAGAGCGTGCCAATGCATGCCTGGCGTACCAAGCCAGACCATCTCTATGTTTCTCATCCCCATAGTTCCTCCTTCCCTCTGCCATTGCTGTGCTCTTTGCTCTGGTCTCGTCATAAAGGAGTGCCCAATTAACCCAATGGTCCCACTTGCTGCTGTAACAAAATACAAATCTGTTAAACCCCACATCAAACATGCTCATCTCTTTTTTTCTTTATTTAAAGAAAATCACCCTATTCTATGCCACTGACGTGGAACCGCCAGTGTCCATTTCATTTGGCTTGATATGTATCCTAAATCTGCCGGAATTCCAGCTGCTCAATTTAATTATGGCTGCCCCAGGCATTCCTTGCTGAAATGTAGTGGTGGCTGCCCCTATCCTGAAGCCATGCGGAGACCAGCCGATCCCTTTGTAGCCTGCCATACTCAATGCAGCCACCAAAACCTTGCAAAATTGAAACATTGTCAGGGGGGACCCATCCTTATGTATTAGTAGGTATGACCTTGCCATTGGCTTCCCCGCCATATAATGCAAGAGCAGCCGGGTTGAGCAACTCCCATCTTCCAGTGAACCATGGAAGGTGATCCATCTACCCTTACCCTCCTGGTCGGTTTTAGACTTACAACCCCTTATTCTCGCCCCGTCACCATGAATAAAACATCCCCCTTTAGCAAAGCTCTCTCCAACCCATCATGCTTGCTCTTCACCACTAGTTTGCTGAACCTAAATGCGCTGAAGAAGGCCAATGAAAAAGCAACCGTGAACAGTGTGACTTCGTATGGGCTGTAACACACCCCGGGCAACACCGCCAAGATCTTTACCAGCACACTGAAATCAATGGGCCTGCACACGTCGCTATTTGGACTTTCTAAATGCCCCCAGCCCTTCAGAGCAGCCCACCCAGCTTGCTGTAAAATGCTAACACTGCAAGGTGCCCAGCCGCCCATCTCCTTGCTTTCCCAGTCTTGTGTGCCCCCCCACAAACGCTAGCTCTTGCTCATCCCCTGCCTGCTCTGTGCCCCCTTGCTCTGACAGAAACCTCAAGAACGTACCGTAGCTACGCTGGTACTTGGACGTTGCTTCTGGTGTGAGCGCACACTCCCCGAGGTCCCAGAGCATCCGGTCCATGACACCAGCTGCCACCACTCGATCTGGAACTTCTCCCCTCAAACCATCCCCCAACACGATAAAATTTGCTGTGTGCCACTAGGCTTGACATGTTAGTGTCCTAAACACCAGGACCGTAACCAACAGGACGACCTTAGACTGTGCGGAACTCCCCCTTCTCTGCAACCCAAATCCCACCTTACCAATGTAAGTCCAAGATCGTCCTTCTTTTTCATTGCCTGGGCCGTCACTTGTTACAAATATTCTGTGAAGTACTCTATCCTGTGACATGGCAACAAGAAAATAGTGACATCATTAGTACAAGTTCCCAGACCTGATCCCGGACCTTGTCATCCAGCCACCTGCCTGAGCCAATCCGTGCAGTGTCTGAAAAGCACTAGAAAAGCACAGGTGGGTGCTAGTCAGGCCGACAAGTGGTCAGCCACCTATTCTCTGTTCCCTTGCTTTGATAGTACTCCTAGGACGTGGTATCAATTCAGGACAGCATGGTCCTGGGGGACACCCCTCTCAAAAGAAATGAGTGAGCACCTCTAAAAGGGTACGCCCTATTGCAACGTTATAATGTGCCAAGCTCACATGTACCGCACTTCCAAAACAGTGGCACAAAACTCGTATCGGAGATGGCATGTAATCAAGCATGTTTTTTTTTTAAACTTTGTTTTATTGGCATTTTTAATAATACAACAGACAGGCTCAAAAAATTGAATCAAAAGGAAATACAGATCGCTGGCCCAACGACCCGACCCCCCTCCCCTACCCCCCCAACCCACCCCCCCGTAGCTTCGCCCGGATAGATCCCCTTCATTGGGGGGACACTGTCGTCATTTTATTTGTCTATGGCACGCAAGAAAAGTGGTACTTTGGCTGTCTTTGTGGCTGCAACTCATCCGCCTGTTCCCGGGCCGTGGGCTCCCGGTCCCATCCTTTCTCTCCTCTTAGCTCAATGCACATCCCATCCCCAGGACTGCTGTACACCAAACCAGTTCGCCTGGAAAGTACCCAGTTTATTGTTCATCATTGCAGTCAGTTTGTCCATTAGAAACATGTGTTTGACCTTTTTCAACCAGACCTCCTTCGTTGGGGTCTCTGGGCTCTTCCATTTTTGTGCCAGGGCCACCCTCCCCGCCCTCAGCATGGTTTCCCACATCCTTGGGTATCTAAGTATCTCTGTATTCTCCGGGGGGAGGCCCAGCAGCATTGTCAGAGGGTTCTGTGGGAGCATGTCTTCAGTGATTTCAGCGATCCAGCCCCGTACCTCCGCCCAATATGCCTGGACTTTCGGGCAGTGCCACCACATTTGAGCTCTCGTGCCAATCTGATCACACCCTCTCGGGCACGCGGGGGACACTCCCGTGAACATTTTCGCTAGTTTCGCAGGGTCTCTATGCCATCCCTGCAGGATCTTAAAGTTATGCTCCATGTCTGCCGTGAACAAATTCCCATGAAAAGCAATCCTAAATATCCTTGCCCAAGCATCCTCCGAAATCTCCTCCCCCGCCAGGTCGTCCCAGAAAATACGAAACCTCCTCCTTTCCCCTAGGTTGACAGTGTTTAGTATTTTGTACATCCCTGATACCGCCCCCTTCCTAGAGGTTGCTGTGTCCACAAATTTTTCGAAGGGAGTCAGCTGCCTATTCAGGTTCTGTCCCCAGGCTTGGTCACACAAGATCCCCTTCAAGCGGAGATAATCAAAGATGGAGAGGGCTCCCCGACCCAGGGCTTCTTTCACTTCCTCGTATGGGCGGATTTCCCCTCCTTGAACATTTGCCCCGCCCATTCCATACCCAAGTCCGACCAGGCTTGAGCGTTACGGAACCCCCTGCTTCCCAGTCTGAAGGGGTGTCCCCATAGTGATGATAACGGGGACGGCCAAGTCGTTAGGTGTGCTGTCTGAGGGCCTTCCCGCCAGATCGCCCAGAGGACACCCAGCGTTGGGTGTGATCTTAATCTATTGGGAACGAATTTACTAGGGCCCCACAGGAGGTCCCTAACTTTGAGTGGGTGAGCGTCCATATCCTCCAGGTACGTCCAGTATGTGCCTAGCCCCTCCTTCATGTGTTCAAGAAACACTCGCAACTGGGCCGCACGAAAATAAAGTCGGAAGTCCGGTAGCCCGAACCCTCCCTCCTCCCTCGGAAGGGTCAGGACCGCTCTCGCTGTCCTCGGGGTCCTACCTTGCCATATGAACTCCCTCCCTGCATTCTGGAGGGCCCTGAAAGTGTGTTCGGATACGTTAGTTGGGAGGGCGGTGAAGAGGTACAATAAGCGTGGGAGTACATTCATCTTCACGGCCGTCATTCGGCCGTACCAGGACAGGATCATCGTCCCCCATCTCCTCAAGTCCGCGGTGACCCTTGCCATGACAGGGTCGTAGTTCGCTGGGGCGAGGTTGGACAGGTTCCGAGTGATGAGGACGCCCAGGTACCGGATGGAGGATTTGCCCACCCTAATCCCATCCAAGCTGGACATAGGATCCAAGACCGAGTCCACCGTTCTCATGGGGAGCAGGACTGATTTTGAGGCGTTTATCTTAAGCCCCGAGAGGCGCCCATATACCGCCATCAAGGACATAAGGGGGGGGGAGCGAGGTTCTCGGGTCCACCAGATAGGCCAGAATATCATCGGCGAACAGGGAGAGTTTAAATTCTACCTCCCCTCTCTGGATCCCCCTGATATCTGGGTGTGTTCTGACGGCTATGGCCAGGGGTTCCATTGCAAGGACATAGATGAGGGGGGAGAGCGGGCAACCCTGCCGTGTTCCCCGCGTGAGGGGGAAGGACTCCGTCAGCCTGCCGTTCACCTGGACCCTAGCCCTCGGGGCCCTATACAAGGCCGATATCCAGCTCATTATGTGTGCCCCAAAGCCCATTTTCCTGAGGGTGAGGTCCATAAACCTCCACTCCACTCTGTCAAACGCCTTTTCCGAATCAAGCGATAAGACGCACGCGTCGAGATCTGACTCCTGGGCGTAGTGGAGCAGGTCTATAGTTTTTCGGATGTTATCCGAGCCCTGTCTCCCCCTGATGAACCCCACCTGATCTCCGTGAACCAGTTTCGGGAGGACCCCCTCCACTCGTCCCCCGATCACCTTCGCTAAGATCTTTACATCAGTGTTCAATAAGGAAATTGGGCGGTAGGAGGAGCACTCCAAGGGGTCTCTACCGTCCTTGGGAAGCACCACTATTATCGCCTCCATCATGGAGCCCGGGAGGGTACCTCCTTCCAGCACTGCGTTGAATACCCTGGCCAAATAAGGGGACAGAGCGGAGCAGAACCTCTTGTAGAAATAGGTTGTGTAGCCATCCTCCCCGGGTGATGTGCCCCCTTTCACACCCCTAATCGCCCGCTCCACCTCCTCCTCCGTGACTGGGCCCTCCAACCCTTCCGCCATTTCTCCTGACAAACCCGGAACCCGCATTGAGTCCAAGAACCCCTCTATCTCCGCCTCCCTCCCGTCAAATTCGGACGAATATAGTTTCTCGTAGTATTGGCGGAAGGCCTCTCCAATGTGGGTTGAGTCATACCCTATCACCCCCTCTTCACTCCTTACCGCTTTCACCAATCTGCTCCTCTGCTCCTCCCTTAGCTTCCAGGCTAAAATCCTGTCTGCCTTATCCCCTTTTTCATAATACTTTTGCTTTACTAATTGGAGGTTCCTCTCTGTCTGGTGGAGGAGGAGGTCCCTCAGCTGGAGCCTACAGTCCTCCAAGGCGGTTATCTGGCCACGCTCCAAGGGGGCTGAGGGGGGCCGCCCTGGTTGAAGCCGGGCTATTTTGTCCCTCAGTCGTCTCTCTTGTACCTCCCTTTCCCTCTTTTTCTGGGCACCCATTTTAATCAGGACTCCTCGTAAGGTGGCTTTAAAGGCATCCCACAGGGTGTGCACCCCCACCTCTCCATTGTCGTTCATGTCAAAGAAATCTTTAATGGCCTCGAGTATTTCCTGGGCTCGTACCTCGTCTTTCAGCAAAGAATCGTTACATTTCCACCTCCCCCTTCGTTCGTTTAGACCTCCTCTCGCTATCGTAATACGGACCAGGTCATGGTCGGACCAGGGAACAGGGTCAACCCTATGGCCCGAGGTGAAAGGGTGCAGGATCTCGTCCACCAAAATGTAATCGATCCTAGAGAACGATGCATGCGTGGCCGAATAGAAGGTGAAGTGGGGGGTGTCCGTTCTGGGGGTCGGGATCGTGTCCAACAGTCCCAGGTCGTGGTTGACCCCCTGGAAGTTGCGTGCCATGATCTCGTCCGCCGCCCTAGCGCGCTGCGGGCCTGTTAGTTTTCTGTCCCGGTTAGGGTCTAAGACCATATTAAAGTCCCCGCCCACCACCACAGAGCCATGGGAGAATTGTCTGAGTTTGTCCCCTACCTTTGCCCAGAATAGGGACTGGCCTTCATTTGGAGCATAAATCACCACTAGGGTAATTGGGGCCCCCTGGAGGGACCCCCGTAACATCAAGTAGCGACCCTCCGGGTCCTTCAACATGGCCTCGTTCTCAAATCCTATATTCCTCGATACCAGGATGGCAACTCCCCTCTTTTTGCCTCTGTGAGAGGCACTGAAGACCTCCCCTATTCCCCCCCCCCGCATTTTGGGCTCCCTACCCCGTGGCCAGTGCGTCTCCTGCACAAGAAGGAAGTCGAGTTTGGACCTCCTGAACTCCCTGCAGACCAGGGACCTCTTCGTGGGGGTATTTAAGCCCCGTACATTTAGGGAACCCACGCCCAGAGAGGGCAGACTGTCAGCCATGATCTAGAACCTCCTCGCTCTCGGCCAACGCACATATCTCGTTCTTCCTGGCGTGCTCTCTTAAATCAGTATTTTGTCCCCCGTCTCCCCCCTCCCCTTCCCCCCGGGCAGGCCAAAAACAATACCCTAACTGCCCCCCTTCCCCAAACTGAACAACCCCAACTGCATGACCCCCCTCCCCCTTCCCAGGCGTACGGCCAAGTAGATCCGCCATCCCTGGCTACTGGCCGAACCACCAGCTTACCCGCCGCAGCCGGGCATTTATTCTGATGCTTGTCCCTATGAGCCCCCCCTCCCGCCCCGCTTTGCTGTCCCCCTCCCTGGTTCCATCATACTTGCTGTTCGTATGGGGGCTGGTAGCGGTGAATCCGCTGGTTATTCCCAACGTCCCCCGTGACTCTGCAGGTCTCAGCCTTCAGGATCGTTCCGCTCTCCCTCCTTGGACGGCGAGGGGGTATTCATTTTTCTGAATTTTCTCTCTCCGGTTTTGCGTCTCCTGTCCCTGGATGGGCCCGGGCTCCCCGAGGCTTCTCTCCCGGGCCCCGACGGGGCCCTCCTGGGGTCCGGGTCCCCCACATAGTCCTGAATGGCCATCCGTATGTCGTCCTCCGTGGTCAGGGTCGACCGCTGGCCCATGTATTCAAAGGACAATGAGAAGGGGTATCCCCAGCGGTAGCGGACCCCTTATCTTTCAACAGGATCGTTAGTGGACGACACATCCTGCGTTTGGCCAGGGTGTAGGCCGAGAGATCCTGGTAAATCGTGATCTGGGCATTGTTATAAGTGATCTCCCGGGCCTTCCTGGCTTCTTCCAGTACCTTGGTTTTTTCAGTGTAGTAGTGGAACCGGACCAATACAGAGCGGGGGCCCCCCGCCCTGCCCCCCGCTCTGTGCACTCTATCGAACGTGGGTTCCGTGGTCATCTCACCGGCGAAGAGGAGGGTGATGATGTCCCTCACCGTGTGCGTGATGTCTCTCTCCGTTTCCCCTTCCTGTTCTGGAATCCCGAAAAATCTAAGATTGTTCCTCCTCTCCCTATTTTCAAAGTCATCCATTTGCCTGGACCTTTCCTCTTCTCTCTTTTCCAGGGCCGTTATTCTCATTCCCAGGTCCATCTCCAGGGTCGTCGATGATGTTTGGTTGGCCTCCACTTGCAATAATCTGTCCTCGACCTTGTCCACCCTCTGGTCTATTTTTTCAAATTTTTGGGCGATGTCCGAGCGCATATCCCTGATCTCCTGTAATACAGAGGCGAAGCCTCTCTCCATGGCAGATACGGGGGGGTCTGAGGCTTGTTCTATCTGTTCAGGTCTCTGGAGGGGACTCTGGCTTCTACTGCTGGACGCCATTTCCTTAAAGCGAAATCCCTGTAGGGTCAGCCGCCAGTCCGTTGGGCCTTCCCCCCCGTCCGTCCGTCGATCTTTGTGGGCCAGAATGCCTGGACCGCCCCCCTCGGGCCTCTGCGGCCCCCAACGAGGGGGGGGTAACTCTGTCTTCCCGGGCGGGCACTCGCCCCACCAAGGTCCGGCGGGGGCCTCGCACCCGGGGACTGCCCGTCGTCGCTGAAGTAACTCTCGGGAGGGTGGCGTAGTTCCGAGTTCCGCACGTGAGGAGCGCCGCGCTTGTCCGCTTGTCCTCCTGCTCCGGGCCAAGCCTTGTCCGAGCACCGCCCGTCTTGGTGCGGGGCAGGCTATCCCGCTGGTACCCGGGCCTCGGAAGCCGAGGGGGGGGAGGGACGCGGCTCGCCCTGTAGGTTCCTTCGGTCCCCGCGCTTATCCGGCGTGCGGCCGCCGAGGCCTAGCTCAGCCCCGTATCTGCCCGAAACCACGGGTCTCGTTCTCCTCGATGGCCTCTCAAGCATGTTTTAATGAAAACAGACCCATGTCTGTCATTGAGACAGTCATACGTCCAAATGTAGATAACATTGCAGCTCTAGGTTGATAAGTCACAAGTTCCTCGTTAATGCACTGACGAGCCTGATCTTGTAGAGCACTCCACCTCATCCTCAACACACAAACCCAACCTTACCAATGTGACTCCAAAATTGTGCTTGCCCTTATTCACCTCGGCTGCTGCCTGATAGAAACATCTTCGTTTGATGTACTTCCCAAGGTCCTTTATCCTGTGATATAGCAACAAGAAAATAGCAACACCATTAGTACATCCTTTCAAGGAATTTGGCAAACATCTAAACCTCTTATTTGCTACTGACCTGAGCAATTTCACCAGGGGATCCTGCTGCCCCCACAAGGTCATCAGGGGTACCATGTACCCCGATACCAGGCGACCCCCCTCTACCACAAGGGGACCAAGGAAAGCATCCTTGATGCACCCGCAGAAGCCTGAGCCCAATCACCTGGTGCTCATGTTGGCCTAACATACCCTTTGGGGAAGATACCAAAAACCCTCTCTCAATTAGAAACTATCACCCTACAAATCACCCCGGTCCTCATAGTAATGGAAGCCCCACACTGCTGCGTGTTGCGCCTGCACCGTGCCATGCTAAAATGTGGCATATAATGTACATTGGATGCTTGCTTTACTAGGACAGGGATCGAAATTGAGATTTGATAAGCAGTAGCTAAATGCAGCTCCTAGCTATCCATCATCAACAAGCAACCAGGCACTTGCCTGACAAGAGCCCTGCTGTTTGGTGTACTTCTTGTCACACATTTGACCTGCATCAACAGCTAGGACTTAGAGAACATTTTGATACCCCTTAACACATTAGTACACCTCAACCCTTTACTTTGAAGCACGTAGACTTGCACATCTTGTCGGCGCCATTCCAAGATGGCCGCCCGACACCTTTAAACTGCCTGCTTCCTTGTTGTGGGTCCACCCAGGCTGCAGGATCACCCATTGGATGCCCAGCATTCTTATTGACCTATCTGGAAACCGGCAGGCGTAAGCCGGCCTCCAGCACCAAGGCCAGTCGCCTGTCCCAGCCTGTCCACGCCTTCCCAGGCGTCGGCCGGACTCTCTACACCACGGCCGCCCTGCCCCTGGATGAACACACTAAGGTACTCCGACACTCTGCTAGGCACGCCGCTCCCATTACAATTGTTTAACTACTGAAATCCATCCCTGAAGGCTCTGTCTGCCGCTAACTGCCTGTTGCCACGTTTACTGCACACCTCCCATCCAGACCACGCAAATCGTATCTAGCCATAGTGCGTGCACTGTATCTTCTTCTTGTTGAATTGCTACCTACCTGGGTCCTGCCATCCTTTAGCCTTTGATTGCCCTACATGGATAATCCGATCTATGCACTGTACTTTTTGTTGAATTGCTACCTACCTGTGTCCTGCCATCATTTAGCATTTGCCTGCCCTACATGGATAATCAAATCTAGGCACTGTACTATTTGTTGAATTGCTACCTACCTGTGTACCTATCTCAGTCATCTCCTGTCAAACACCAGCTGCACGCACCCACACAGCCACTCTCCACTATCACGATGCCCAAGAGTTCACCCTCCACTCACAGCATAGACTCACACTCCCGCACTCTCCCTGGCACACTCCGCCCAGCCAGCCTAGCAGCCCTCTATATAGTCCTCACAATAATGGCCCTTACGCCTCCCCACATACACCCAACACACCACACCCAGCACCCGGCTCTTAATTCACACGCCACAGCACCAGACTATAACATCACACTGTCTCAGCCACCTAGCCTAGCTGTCAGACTCCACAATCTCAGAATTCGATCACTTCCTAGCTACTTACTCTACTCACCCACACCCATCACATCATGAAATACCAGATTAGCCACCCGCACCGCACCACTACCCCACACCAAGATGAGCAAATGCACTGCCCCTCTCGGCCCACCACCCCAACCTGCCTCAACACTACCTCACACTAAGTCCCTCACTACCACACACCACAACAAGCACAGTTCACCCCATACTAGTATAAACAAAAATGTCCAAGGCACACAATACCCTCCTCTCAAATGTGCACTACTGAACGTACGCTCCCTACCTGCACATTCCTTAGAGATAAATGACCTACTATCCACACACAATCTGGATCTTCTATGCAACACCGAAACTTGCCTCAATGATGCCTCCTGCCCAGCCATCGTACTAGCCCTACCCCCAGGCTACACCATCCTTAGGCAAGAGAGACCTGATAGGATTGGAGGGGGAGTCGCCCTTATCCACAAAGACTCACTGTCCATTAGACTAGCAGACCATAGTACATGGGGCGGAAATGCGGATATCCTTTTAGCCAAGCTTACGCTCTCCCCCAATAATCTAATCTATATCCACATCCCATATAGACCTCCCATACTCCCAGCCATAACAAGAAGTTCTAAAAAAACTCAACGCCGACAACTTGCGACCCTACCTCAAAAAACCCTGCCTAGCACCACCTTTCTCTCAGGACCCAAATATACTATCAGCTATCTTTAATGATACTCTCACCAATGCCATAAATTCTATAGCCCCACTTGAAAGCAAGAAAGAAAAAAAATAATTTCACTGCAACTCTTGGTTCTCGGATTAACTCCAAACCCTCCGAGCACAAAAGCGTCAGTCACTAAAAAACTGGCAAACGCATCCTAGTGACCTAAATAAGAGCCTTTTCAAACAGATAGCCCTCTTAGTAGCAAAATCCAACTCTTTCAATGAGAGGATTTCAAAGGCAATTCCCAAGCTAAAGAATGATTTGCTATCTTTAATGAACCAGTCACCCCCCCGCCCCGGCTACCACACACAAGATAAACAGATACAAAGCCTGGGGTGCTAGCATCCAGTCCGCCATGCTCAACAAAATAAAACTCCTCCAGAATAAAATCCAAAACCACTGCCAAAGCCCCCCCAAACCTAAAAGCTAACTGCCCTACATAACTTCAATCACGCTCAATTCGCCTTCAGAGATATCACTGAACCTGAGGTCCTTGATCTCATCAAAAACCACAAACCATCTCTCTGCAAAGCAGACATCTGCCCTCCCAAAATCATCAAGGAATGCACTAACGACCTAGCACCCCTCATTACTGCCTTTATTAACGCATCATTCCAAACAGGAACTGTCCCAAACAATCTCAAGCCTGGGTGCGGCCACTTCTAAAAAAGGCCACACTTGACCCAGCACAGCCCAACAACTACAGACCAATAATGAAAGTCCGGTTCCTCTTGAAAATCCTGGACAAAGCAGCTCATAACCAGATCCAATCATACATAGAAGCTAATTCCACACTAGGCAAAAGGCAATCTGCTTCCGTGTCGGGCATGGAACAGAATCCGCCTTATTAGACCTAAAAAATCAAATCTCACAAATCATGGACAAAGGCAAACCTGCCCTGCTCCTCCTTCTCGATCTATTAGCAGCCTTCAACCTGGTAGATCACCAAACACTCACCACCCACCTCAGTCATGTAGCCCATTTCTCTAAACAAGCAGCATCCTGGATCACATCCTTCCTCAAAGGAAGAGCCATGAAGGTCTACTCCGACACAGCAAACGCAGATCCTACCACCATAAACTGCGGTTTCCCCCAAGGATCATGTACAGCCACCACCCTCTATAACCTCTTTACTAAACCCCTCTTCGACCTACTTGTCTCCATGGGTGTTGCATATACCAACTATGCAGATGATACTCAAGTACTTATACCTCTATCTGGACTCTATCACCAAGACGCCACGGCCCTTCACACCATCTATGCTACTACCCAAGCATGGATGGCAATCAATGGCCTCTGTCTTAACAGGGAGAAGACTGACATTCTAATCCTTGGGCAGAAAAACACAATAACGAAGCTAAGCCCCCAATACGCCAACTTCAACATAGACAACTCGACCATCTCAGTATCATACTCCATCAAGACTCTAGGTGTTCACATTGATGCAAATCTATCGATGAACAGACAAGTCAGCGCCATAGCCTCTGCATCAGCTCTCAGCACCAAACTCATCAATGCCATTAAACCCTACCAATCCGCTCCCAACCGTTTGGCCATAGCTAGAGCAACTATAGGCGCTAAACTCAATTACTGCAACACTCTCTTAGCTGGCACCTCCGCCAAGAATATTCATAGACTGCAAACCACACAAAACAATGCCCTAAGAGCCGCTATGAGCATCCCAAGAAGAGACCATATATCCCATGCCAGACTTGAAGCATGGTGGCTACAGGTCAAAGACCGCATTACTCTGAAAATCCTTACTATCACACACAGATGCATCAACAACACTGCTCCGACATACTTATCTGAAGCAATATCAAGAACCACTTCCACTCTGACATTGTGAATTATCTCACTGCTCTCAACCTCCCCAAACTTCCAGAGGCCGACAGACTGGCACTTGATCAGCCAATATCGGCGGAAGAGCTGGTTGAGGCCATTAAAGGGCTATCAGCGGGTAAGGCACCGGGATCCGATGGGATAGGAGCAGAGTTTTACAAAGAATTCAGTGAAGAACTGGTCCCGATACTCCTTCAAGTATGGGATGAATCCCTTGAATACAGCATTTTACCCCCGACCATGAGAGAAGCGGTAATCACGGTGCTACTCAAACCCAGGAGACCGCCACAGGATGTGTCCTCCTATAGGCCCCTATCATTAATAAACACAGACGCTAAAATATTCGCTAAGGTAATGGCCAATAGACTCCTTCCGATGGTTCCCTCACTAGTCCACCCTGATCAAAATGGGTTCATTCCCACTAGGTCGACGGCCCTAAATCTTCGCAGACTCTTTGGACTGATGGCACAAATAGACCCCAAGAGAAGTGCCGCCGCAATATCCCTAGATGCTGAGAAAGCTTTTGATTCAGTTTCCTGGGCTTATCTTTTAAATGTATTGGAGGTGTTTGGGGTTGGGCCTGGCTTCATTTGATATGTTAAGCTGCTATATACTGAACCAGGAGCCCGAGTCCTGACGAACAGATCCCTCTCGGCACTTTTCTTGTTGGGCAGAGGCACCAGACAGGGTTGTCCTTTCTCACCTCTTCTGTTTGCATTGACCATAGAACCAATGGCAGCGGCGATTAGACTGAGGCACATGGACAGAGGCATAAACATAAAAGGATCAGTGCAATTGATTTCACTATATGCCGATGATACCTTACTATACATTCGTGAGCCCAATATAAACATAGCTCCCATGATGGCCGAAATACAGGATTTTGCTGAATACTCTGGGTATACGGTTAATAGAGCCAAGTCAGAAATCTTTCCGCTTACGCCCAATACTGAATGCCCTGCAGTGTTACATGGTCTCAAATGGTCGGATCAACATATAAGATATTTAGGTATTATGGTCTCCAGAGATAGGCCCACGCTATACCTTGAAAATCATGAAGCAGCACTACAGTCTATTAATACGAGACTGCAGATTTGGGGTTGCTTACCTTTGTCTTTGTATGGCAGAGTGGCTGTCCTCAAAATGGTAATTCTCCCCAGATTGCTTTACTCATTCGTCAATATCCCCATATGGGCCCTTCTTTTCTAAGCTACGCTCAATGGCGGTGACATTCATTTGGAACGAAAAGGCAGCAAGGATTGGTTGGGAGAAAATGACAGACCCCTACTCCAAGGGTGGTATAGCGGCGCCTGATTTTGAACTCTACTATTATGTGGCCCAAGCGCAATTTGCAAAGTACTGGTACGACACAGCACATGAGTCACCGCATGCACTGATAGAGGAATTCACCACGCATCCCACGTACATTCAATCTGTTATATTCGACACACACTACAAGGATAATTGCCAATACAACCCAGTCAGCTGCACGATCAGGGCATGGGAGGCTATATGTAGAAGATTGCAGATTGAAACCCCCTACAACCCAGAGGTACCTCTCTGGAACTACCCTAATATACCCCCCACCCACGACAGCACTATACAAGGCACCTGGGACCCTAACATGGAAATGAAACTCGGAGACATGTTTATAAATGGTAAATTTGCAACTTTAGGGAAAATAACCAGAGCTTTCGGAAGAGGTCCGCTTGTTACACTCCAATACTACCGTATGCGTGCAGCATTCCAAAAGAAATGGCCACTGTTTCCGAACGAACCCCAGACACACCCCTGCTTACAGATGCTAACCGCTACAGAAGGCATGGGTATATCCAAGCTGTACACTGAGGTCCAAACCCACACCCCCACAAAGAACCAGGTAAAAGAAAAATGGGAACTAGACTTACAGTTTCCCATTGAAGATTTGAAATGGCATAGATATTGTTCCCTAACCAAAAAGGTCTCCTTGAATGCTGGGTTGCGGCTGATCCAATATAAAATACTTAATCTACTGCATTACTCTCCGGTTAAAATTGCAAAGTTCTCCCCCACAGTGTCAGATGCATGCCCCAAATGTAATATGCCACAGGCTGGTGATTTCCACATGTATTGGGAATGTCGGGTGGTTCTGAATTTTTGGAGGGAAGTTGCTGAAATGCTTGAAGAGATTACTCAGATCCCCCGGACTTGAAACCTCAGAAATATTTATTTGGGGACATAGGTAAATGTTCGGAGAGAGTGCGCAGATTGTTTGATGTTTCATGTGCAGTAGCTAAAAAATGTATCCTCCTCAAGTGGAAAAATGCTTGCCCTACCAGCATAAACCAATTTTTGCAAGAACTGACCTACGTGAATGAATCTGAGGAACAATATGTGATTACCCGGCCCACGGCCTGCAGACCTAAAGACATATGGGGTCCTTTCAGAACTTATTTATGTAACTTGTCTTCTGACGACGATGAATCTGTGTAAATATGTGTAACTGCTGTAATCGAATATGTGTATTTTTGAGCTGGCGCTGTACGATGCGGTGCCATGTTGCAATGTCTCCACTAATAAAAAGAGTTTAAAAAAAAAAAAAAAAGAACCACTTCCACTCGCGCCTCCAGAGCTCAGTACACCAACCAGCTACACATACCACGCATCAAGAGAGCCACAGCTGGAGGTCTAGCCTTCTGATATATTACACCGAAACTTTGGAACTCACTCCCTGCCACCCTTAGAGCTGAAACTTCCATCTCTGCCTTCCGCAACAACCTCAAGACCACTTTCCTCAACTAGCACTGCGACTTCTTCCTCTACTCCTGTCACGTATATTATAATATAAACAGCAATGTAATATAACTATATTGTAACCTTGTATATATATTGTATCCCTGCTCAAACTGCTCATTATGTAACAAATGCATGATTCATGACTCTGTAACTAAGCATTGTACTGTAACAAGTGCCACAATGTCCTCGGCCTGTTGTGCGCTATATAAATACGAATAAACAAACAAACAAACACCTGTTCCCCTTCAACAACCAAATCCGACATACTAAACTGCTAATAATCCTGCTTATAAGTGCTACACCCATCACCCAACTTTATACGTGTGTACCCCTTGGCAAGCTCCTGTTTGCTGTGTGATGATCTGCCAGCCTGGCATGGGACTACCTTCCATTTACAGCTGAAATATGACCAGCGCTACTACTGTCCGCAACAGGAACATTTCACCCAAATGAAACCAGATGATCGTGTTTCACCAAGATATTTAAGCACCAAACCAACAAATGCTTGCATGGGAAACCGAGCGCCTGGCATCTCTGAGGGGCTTCCCACCCATTCTTTAACCATGACTGACCCTGTACAGCGTTCACAAGCAGGGGAGGGCGGCCCTTTCCTGCCATATGTCTCAGATAGATAACTAAAAGACAAGCAAGTCAGTAATTG
The DNA here is from genome assembly GCF_040938575.1 of Ambystoma mexicanum. Lineage (NCBI taxonomy): Eukaryota > Metazoa > Chordata > Amphibia > Caudata > Ambystomatidae > Ambystoma > Ambystoma mexicanum. Next base: position 981,014,878 of record NC_090923.1, read on the forward strand.
AGGTTGTATTGCCCACATGTAAAACCAATTGTCCAAAGCGAATTTTAAAAAAAGATCATTTTGGCGGGAATGGACCTACAAGGCAAAAGCACCCCTTCTAATGTGCTACTACCATAGCACAAAATGCCAAACATGGCAATTCCCTTCCAACACTAGTCCCATCTTTGTCTTCGTCTGCATTCCTTTAGCGCTCTCAACTTTCGCAGCTACCTTTGCAAGATTCCATAATATTCCAAATGATGTGACTTAAGATGCACGTTTCGACCCTTCCTCCTAAACACAACATTGCCGATGTATTATTACATACTTTCTCCCTGCCAGGTATTAGAAACTGGGCACTGCTAGAAACCCCACCATGGCACGGGTTGCCTTATCTTCCTGGCCGGCTGAAAATGGGTGGGGGTCCATTTCACCAAGGTAGTTGGGTGCCCACTGATGCTAGTCTGAGGCACCCGTCGGGTGCATACATTGCAACCAGGATAAGGCTAATAGCCGCCGATTACCCGAGACGGCCAGCCGGCAGAAATCTTAAAAACTCCAAGCCCACTGAAGAGCTCTAGCCCTTCTTTTGCAGCAATGTGCTGACGCGGAGGAACCAGAGACTGCAGACACTTCTGTATATCCCCTGGGAAGAGCGCGAGCAGCTTATAAGAGAGCGCTTCCAGGTGCACCATTTAAGCCCCAGAACGAAAATTGAAAAATGAATGAATGAATTGCAATGTTAGAAGCCAGCTGACCAGCAACATGGGGCCAGTAGAACTAGTTCCATTCATGATCACATCCCAGTGTCCAACCGCCCAAGCAATTTCTTAACTGAACAAAATATTTACGACACCATTATAACGTGTATGAACACGTAGGACGAGTATCACTCCCCTTCACCATGTGTAGCACTCTTACCCTACTGGTTGTGCCGCTGCTGCTGTCTCAATTTTAAGTGTTTTATTATTATTAATATTATTAAATTATATTATTATTATTATTATTTATTAAGTGTTTATAAGTATTGAACTGTTTACACTTTTCACATTTAAGTAAACATTAATACAATACAATGCAATTTACAATAAAAGATTTAAAATTCACAAAATGTCAAAATTCATAATGATCAGTTCACAGAATAAATAGACATTCCAAAAATGTAATTTCATGTTCCAATAAAACCTTTGTAAAGTAATTCCGTACAAAGAACAGTATGAGAACCAGATTTGGCGCATATTGCCAAAGGATAACATTATAAGATTGCTCAAGGATCAAAACAGAGACATGGCGCGTCTCACAGTGTGATGCTTCACAAACCTGATGAAGCATACCAGTCTGCATAACAGAGTGCACCCTTCAATTCAAATCCTACCAACAAGTGACCCTAACTTTAACTTTAACTTTTCCTATCCTTCTTTGTCAATTCAACCCCCATTAAATGCAACACCATTGGCCCATACAATAGGCCCTCACTGAACCATGCCTCACCAAGTCGTATCTCTTAGCCCCAAGGCAGGTGCCTTAACCCACTAAGTATGCTCGAGAAGGCAAACTGGTTACTTAACTCCTTCACTATGACACTGACTCATGCAAGATACCAGCCTAAAACTAGCTCCATCAATCGCCAATGCCGACTTACTCATGCCAGCATTGTACACAGCAAACAAAGTGGTGCATTGCACGCTGCATACTCCCGAAGTGTAATTCCCTGTACAGGACATATCTCTCCCTGTGAAAGCTCTTCCCTGCACACAGTCAATAATAGGCTGCATTCAGCACCCATGGAGAGTTCTTAAATGCATTACTCAGAGCATAGCTGAGGCTTTGTTTTCTCTCACATACGCTCCCTCTGTTCCTTTTAAGTGAGACTAAGAAACAGCTTAACCCGAGATGACCACCCTACAGGTAGCTAAAACCCTTAACTTTCACTCAAAACAAACCCCTTTGTCCGCAAGGGGAAGATGCAGTGAAATCGGAATAGCAATGGGCAACGATGCGATAAACCTAATTCTGCCTATCATGAAGGAGGACAAGTGGGAGAGCAGCAGCTGCTACCTGGGTGTGATCCTGGACAGCAAACTCAACTGGCAAAGCCATATCGAGAAGACTCAGCAGAAGGCATCAGGAAAGTTGGCAGCGCTTTACCCACTACTTAAGACCAAGTCCATGCCCTTCCAGACAAAGACGAACGCCTACAAGGCGATCAGCAGATGTACCCTAGCGTATGTCTCCCCTGCATGGATAACCTGCCAGGAGTGACACTGGATGAGTCTTCAGAAAGTCCAGAAGTGGCCCTGCAGGCAGGGGCTGGAGGTCTGCCCATCACAAGGACAGCTGACCTTCACAGAGAAGTTGACTTTGAGATGTTGGACAAACATCTAGCGAAGCTGAGAAAGAACTTCTGTCAAGGACTGGATCAGAACACGAACCCTATGATCAGGACACTCACTGCCACTTCTACACATCCTTTTGATCGTTACCCATGACCCATTACGGCGAAGACCCTGTGAAACCAGCTTTACTGTGACAAGTTGTGCAGTTGCTCCGGGAGTGTTCCAAGTGCCAGATGGAATTACCAATAAACAATCTCAGACCCAAATAACCGAACAGACTCAAAATATTTGGCAAAATACTATTTTATTATCAGTTCAATAAAGTAGGGAAACCTGGTGAACAAACAGATTGCAGCTCACTCACTCTCGAATACATTTCAACTACACAAAAGCTTTATACCTCAATGTACGTCAGCTATAATGTCATCTTAGATGGCAAATAGTAAAAATCTATCAAAAGGAGGGATTGGTTTGGGGAACATATATACCTATACTTCGCTAAGGTGTTAGTAACACTATTGGCTGCCCCTTATCTGTTAGGAAAGAAAGTGTATGTTGCAAGACAGTGCAGGCGACTCCTGGGTCAAAGAGTTTAATAATGGGAGATCATCCGAATTCCCGAGTCCATTAAGGATCCAATGGTCATTCAAACAATTAGTAAGTGTTTTATTGCTTATACAGCCGACACTTGTTTCGACCATTCGGCCGTCCTCAAGGCGAATTGGTCAGAAGTACCCGTTCTCAAGAAGTGCTGAAAGATAACTTTTAAGAATGAGGGTTCATCTCCATGGTGGTTCTGTTGCTCAAAGAATGGTATTTCTGTTAGGCATGCCTTGAACTACCTCTGACTATGTATAATACAGATTAATAGCAGAATAATAGCAGCAAATTGGCTTCTGAACAATGTATGGTACATCGCTGCATAGCCCCTCATGATTGGTTGGCATTTTCTCCCAACTTTGGACATTTCACTTGAAACCCAGGTGCGTGAACAATGTCAGACCACTGCCCACTTGGCCAATTAACCTGCCATCTCTCATCAGTTAGGCCCTAAACCAAGGCTTCTTCTTTGTAGTTGACTTTTCTAACTCTTCTCTTCCTCAGGGCTTTTAAGGGACTGAAGGTACATTGCTATCTTTGTCTGAAGCTTAATGAATAGGCCTTGTTTTCCAGTCTTGCATCACATGTATGGGGACCACAATATTGTGCATTCGTACCTTTTATTTAGTGCTATTTGATTCAATTAATTCAATTATACTGGGTGCTTTTACTCCTCTTGGCCTCTGGAGACTTGGTTGCTCTGTCTTGCATATGCTTTCTGCATCTTTGATTGTTCAATACTTGGCACTTGCAAATGTTCACTCGTCTACTTAATCTAATAGAAATATGTTGTGCGTGTGTATCTTATCCTCTTAGACTCTTTTTGTGCCTTCAGTTGCATCTTGTTGTGGCATACTTGATCCTAAGCCAAACAGCCAAACGAATAAATACCCTTTGTTCCTTGCACAAAGCTGTCTTCCAGCGCCTGTCAGCTATGCAGCCTTGATCTACCTCCTGTTTTATTTTGGCTTACTATTATACGAACCCAAATTTCATCTTTTCATCATGGCCGCTTTATCCGTGTTATATTTTATACTGCAGCAAGCTCTTACATGTCTCATTTACCTTGCGCTTCTGCGTATGTACATCTACTGCATCACTTCTCACTTATCTTCTCAGTGTATATGATTTCTTCATATTTGCATGTTTAGTTACCTTGTTAATTCAGTCACATCTTTATTCTTTAAGTATTCGCATATATCGTTTCAGTGTGTCCTTGTATCTTATCTTCATGACATCACTTTGCTCTTGTCAGATTTCACTTATAGCTCTTCTATGTTCACTAGTTTATGCAGACATCCTTCTACCACATCAGTGTGAGGGTTTGGATCCACAGGCCCAATAGTGGTCCATTGGCACTACATTGGCACTACAGTTCCTCCATTCATTCCTGTTACAGCAATTATTTGCTTGCATTCTTTGTTTTTGCCAACTTTGGTCAGACCCTTGTTTCTGAAACAAAATGTTGTATTATTCATGGGCAATATGGATACAGTGCCTGCTTCATTCTCAACCCTTATTAATTATTTTGAATACTTAGCTGATTCATTCAGGCATCCATCATTCACTATTTGCACTATCTGTACTCATGCTGTCATCATTAAATGTGCACTGCATCCTAACATTCCTTCTTCCCATTCTGTCTGGTTACTACTCGTCCATATACTAATAGCTGAGGTCTCCCCCAGCATCCTGGCAATCCTAGCGTTTCCCATGTGTCTGCACAACCCAGTCTCATTTGTTCAACAATCCTTATCTGGTATCTAGTCATACCACTGAGTGAGTACATGAGCATTCTGCTTTTCCAGTCTCGGTCTTTTTTTCATTTTCTGTGTTTTTATGTATTCATCTTCATTTGGGAATGTCTTTCTTGACCTCCATTGTAGGGTTGCCTATCTTCCTTCAAATTGTTCTCTTGTCGTGCATGCTGATAGATGGCTAAGGCACTTCGCTTCATTTACAGGTATTTCTCTTTCGATAAATGTTCTGGCTGTGGTCATGACATATTAGATGAGAGAACACACATAGCAGCTCTCATCTGACATTCTCCTCCCCACCTCTTTCATGTGCTCATACCACATGTTATTCTTTAAATGGGCTGAATTGTCAAGATTTGTATTTATACCCTCATGATCTTCCCCAGCACCCCTTTTAAATTGGATAATTTGTATGGAAATATCAGGGAAAATATCCCTCATACTTTTCTTAGGGATGAAAATATATGGATCATTGCTCAACACTTCATCTGCATTATTGATCATTATTTGACAAAATGTCATAATAATAAGGAAGAAAAGACAAATCATTGTACAAAATGAGGTTACCAAAAGTATTCAAAATAACGTATCGATCCTCTTGCTGGCAGTGTGTCTCTTACAACTTGGAAAATTCCCATTCTTTTTTATCAATATGTAATTTTTGTCTCTTGTATAAACCACACTTTTTTTATATAAGAGGAATTGTAAAATGATCGCAATAATGATCCTGAAAATAATAGAACTGCTTTTAGGATTTCCCAAAAATGTGCCAATATCAACATGTCGTCTCACCAAAACTGGGTAAGACCGAAGAATGTAAGTAAAAACAGCATACAGAAATGTATGCAAAGTTATTGATATAGGTAACATTAAGGGGCTGATTCATGGAATTATTTGCACCGAAAAACGGGGATTTGTGTGCCATTCTGCCCGCAAATCCCTGTTTAACAAATGAGGACTTGCGGGTAGAATGGCGCACAAATCCCCGTTTTCCAGCACAATTAATTCCATGAATCAGCCCCAAAGTGTCATGTGCAAGATCTGTGTTGTATCTCCAACACAATGCCTCTTTAGCCCACTGGAATTGTTCAGTTGATACTATGCAATTTTCATTCACCTTCCCTTTAAACATGGGAATTTTCAAATTGTCCTTATTTCGATCCGTTTTTATTTGGCTCGTGGTAGCTGATGTCGTCATCATTTGTGGAACTTCTTCTCTTGCCTCACTGTTAATGGGTGCAGGAGAGGTCAGGATCTCTCTTTTGTAGAGTTTTACATGATTCAAGTTTAACCAAGCTCTTCTTCCTTCGATTTTTACTGCAGTGGGAGTGACCCCCTCTACTAGGTACGGCCCTTCTAAGCAGGGCTTATTCCAAGTGTGTACAAAGCTCCTAACAAGCCTTTGGTCCCCTGCGTACAAACTAGGTTGCTTTAGCAAGTAAATAGTCTTGGGGGGATAGCTCAGCAGCAACACACTTGCCTTGGTAGCAAGACAAAGCGGAGCAATACAGGTTCGATCCCTGTGTCTGGGTTAAGAAACCTCTGGCTATTAAGCACGTTATAAATAAACAATTAATTGTTTTGCTGCCTTCTTCAATCTTCTTTGACCCATCCCTCTGATTTTTGACCCATTGAGAAATAAAAGAAATGCTAGCGGTCATATTTGTTGAATAATCATGCAACTCATCCCCTAATATTTGTGCTTCACTGTGGGCATCAGTTTCTGTTTGAGTGGGAGGATCAAGGGGTATTGTCATGCAGCGTCCAGTCACCAACACATGGGGATGGTGGCCTGAGCCAGGCTGATTTCTCAGTGCAAACAGAGCAAGGGGAAGGCAATGTAGCCACCCCATCTTCAGGGTTATTTTAATCTTGGCTCTCCTTTCTTTAAGGAGTCAGTTTAATCTCTCACAAATACCATTCACCTGTGGGTGATAGGCAGATGAAAATGTGTGCTTTATGCCTATTAAAAGAGTTATATGCTCACAAATTTCATTTAATAAATGCAGCCTATTATCAGACTGCAGGCCTTCACATACACCCCACTAGGAAACACCTCATGTACAAGAAATTTGGCAGCACATATGGCATCGGGGTACATACATGGACATGCCTCGACCCATCTGGAAAATGGACATACTACCACTAACATGTATCTGTAACCATTGCATGTTCGCAACATATACACATAATCTATATGGAGATGCTGAAAAGGACCATTGGGTGTAGGGATTGATCCTCTCACTGTTTGCAAAGTGTGTCATGCTGTGAACTTCTGGCATATAATGCAATTCACAATAAACTGTGCCACGTGTTCTAACAAATTTGGTGAAAACCAATCTTCTGCAATCATGACAGCAAGACTCTCTCTAGTTGTGTACTTGGGTTAGTGAAGCTGTTCCATCACCACCTTCAATAATGCTAGAGGTATAACTGGCTTTCCAATTCTGTCCTGTTTCCATAGAGCCTCAGTGGGGGATAAAGAACTCCCTGTCTCTTCCATAAATCCTGCTCTTCTTGGTGTGCACGACCTTGTAGCTCAATTGACTGTACAATGGAAAACATATTAAAACCTTCCTTCACCATCATACATCACCCTGACATTTGCTTAACACATTCAACTTCAAAATCGAAATATTTGGGAAATATGTTTCCCTTTCGCTTTCTGCCCTCTTAGTATGGGCTGTGCATATCACCATAGCGATGGCCAATGGGATCTTTAGTGCCTTAATGAGTTTATCCAATAGAGACGCATTTTGCACTGGTGTGCTGTCTGTGTGGAGGAAGCCCATCCTTTTCCAGCGTGATATTCCTGAATGTACGGTTGACATCACATAGGCAGAGTCAGAGTACACTGTAACTTCCTCATCCTCACATCTCTGGAGTGCAACGATAAGCACGGCTAATTCTACAACCTGTGCTGAGCAATGTGAAGGCAGTCTTGCACTTGTCACTACTTCAAATTCACCATCACATTTCAACTTTACTACTGCTGATCCAGTATGTCTTTCTCCTGTTGTTTGGTCATTTTTTGAAGAATAGACTTCCACACTCAAAAGCATTTTCTCTAATATGGGGAATATCGTCAATGAACTCAGTATATGTTATGCAGTCATGGACATAGTCCTCCTTCCCCACTAGTTCTTCTATGAATCTATGAATCTTGCTGGATTCACTACTTTACATCTCATAATTTTGATTGCTGGGTTTGAAATAATTACTTCATTCACTGAAACTCTTTGTGTAGTCAATGTACTTTTGGGTTTCTCTAAAATGGTGCATAAGGAATGTTCTATGAATAATGTAGTTGAGCACCCCATTGTAATACTTACAGCTTTTTCAATCATGAAACCAGCAGCAGCTAACGCTTGTTCACAAGAGTAATGTCCTTTCATTACTGGGTCTAAAATCCCACTTTAGTAGGCTAATGTTTTATGTCCATGTTCTAATGTCGTCTTCTGCATGAGGACTGCTTTCATTGCCTCTCCATTTTAATGTGAGAATAAGTAAAACTCTTCATTATAATCTGGAATCCCTAAAACAGGGGCTGTACAAATCACCCTTTTTAATTCTTCAAATCTTCCAGTCATGTTGTCTGTTCATGATATCTTACTTTCACCTATCTGTGCGTCCTTAAATCCTTTTAAACGTGTTTTCACTTTTCTCCCTTCTTGAGGGATCAGCTGTCCTATGTACAGGACCTCTTCCTGACAGTACTGTAATTTCCTTTTGTCTACTTTATATCCTTTCTCTGCTAGCATGGTCATTAGTTAAACTTAATCTTTTCTGGACTTTTCTTCCGTCTTCTTACATACTAGTATATCATTCCTGTACTGAATTATTGTACTCTCAAGTTGCATGTTACCTAGATCCATATGAAGGACCCTATTAAAGATTAATGGGGACTTGCAGTACCCCTGAGGTAATCCTGTCTGTTTGCAGCACTGGTTTCTATATGAAAACAAGGTCAAATCTTGTGAGTCCTCATGAAGGGGAATTTAAAAAGAGGCATTTTTTAAATCTATGACTGTAAAATATTTGGCTTTGACTGGGATGTTGCATAATATAATAGCTGGATTTGGAACCAGAGGAAATTCTGTTTCGACAATGTTGTTTAGGGGACGTAGATCCTGAATAAATCTCCATGACCCACCTGTTGATTTCTTCACTGGGTACACAGCAGTTTTACATGGATATTCTGATGGCACCAATATTCCCTGCTGTACTAAAGCGGACATGGTTTCAAATATACCTTTGTCTGCTTCTCTGGACATCGGATACTGCTTTGCTCGTGGCAAAGTTGCTCCAGGCTTGTGGTTATTTTAACTGCTCTTGCTCAACTCAACAGACCCACGTCATATGCACTACTGGTCCATAAGATGCTTGGAACCCTTTCTAAAACTTCCTGAAAAAATTACGGCTTTCTTTTCTACAAATGCCATTCTCTGGGGTATCTCTGTATTCGCAACTTTAATCCAATAAGTGATACTTTTGAAAAATACTAATTCATCATCTAAATATTAATCTCTGAACAATTCTTTATCTGTCAAGTCTGTTAGTCTATATTCTTCACAAAGAGCTATTACTGCTCTCCATCCTCTTCCCTCATCATTTGCCCCATGAAGAACCACCCTTTCCTCTCCTACCACTGCTGCTTGTAGTTCGAAGGGGATAACCTGTCCTTCAGCATCATCTATAGGTATTTCTGGCCTAAACAAAAATTAATCAGTTATTCTGAACAATTTACCAACGAGTATAGGAAGCCATGTCAACAAAATATTTACTCCATACAGAAATACTTCTGGGTCTAAAGGGACACCTTGTAATGCTTTTTGACCTGTAAATGCTGATATGAATTCTCTTACATTCGTGTAATGTATCCATAGAGTTGAAAACACTATCCCTTTGACAGTGAAAGATATTGTCATGTTTAGTTTTGTCATCAAGTCACATCTTAATATGTTGACTGGGGTCTGCCGAGAATACAATAGTGGCATTGACACGTCATGTTCTCCTATGGAAATTGGTAAGTCATCAGTAAAAGGAATTAAACTCATATCCCCAGAGAATCCCTGCGCATTCATGGCAATGCCAGACATTTGGTACTTTCCATCACAAACACAGGAACAAGTCACTCCAGTGTCTACAAGAAAGAAAAATGTCTTGGTTCCTATTGTTACCCTGGCCCTCCGTTCCTCTTGGGGGTCTGGTGTCAATGATAATACTAAACACATCTTGTCGCCATGTGGGCTTTCCTATTGTGGATATAAATTCATCTGCGTACCCGTGAAAGGATTTCCTCCTACCACGGTCACACTCGCTATCCTGGGTGTGGATGCTTGTGGGGCTCCTGTATCTGCATTCCATTGTGGCACCATTGCTTTTTGTGTCTGTGCCTGCTGAGTCTGTACTTGTGTCTGCATAGGCTCTTGCTGTGGTTACCCTTGTGGTGATTGTGATTGCAAGAGAACTTTTTGCACTTGCTGCATTTGCAGCACAAGTGTCTGATTCTGCGTGTGATCGTGGGCAAAATATTCCTGTGGGTCTGTATTATACTGTGGAGAATAGCCCATCCCCCTTCTTGGAGCTTGCCAGTTCTGCTGCATGCTCCCTCTACTTCTGCATGTTTGGGCCATATGTCCTATTCTCCCACAATTCCAGCATTGATGCATCTGTCTTCCATTAAATCCTCCTCCCCTTGAGGGATTTGAAATATGCCTTGTCTTCTAGGTCCATTCCCTCTATCTTGTGGCCAAATATTGTACTCACCTTGATCTATAGGATATCCTTCATTGCTTGGCTGCGCTGGCTGTAACTCTTGTGTTGCCACACTTGTCAACACTGCTCCTTCTATAGCAAATTTTGACAATTTTTTCTGGATTAACTTTGCTTCCTCCGGCTTTCTACCCTCCGCTTTCTTCATATTCTTCTCTTGTAATAATAGACAATTATGTACAATAGTCAACCGTATTTCTGGCCATGACTTCACTTCCATCCATACCTGTTTCTTCATCTGCCGTTGCACTCACTCATGCTTTCCCTGACATAGAATATGATAGAATAATGCTCCCGTTTCATCCTACAGTTCCCTCGTCTCAAGACACCAACCTTCTTGAATCTCCTGAATAAAAGCAAGAGGATCTTCGTCCTCGCCCATTTTCCATGTCATAATCGCACCCATGTCTGATATGTCAGGATATTGTACTCTAAGCGCCCTCCATACATCTGCTCTGGAATTGTTAAATGGCGCTCCATCATGTGTCGTGTTTTGCACTGTCACAATCACATATCCTGCTCGTCTCCAAATGTTGTCAGCTTTCTTCCCTACTATAGCTGCTAGCAGGCCTTTTATGTCAACCACTTCTAATGTAATTTTGTCTTTCATTCTTTCTAACTCATAAATCCATTTTCCCGCACCTGCAGTCAAACTCAGTAATTTACATTTCAAATAATCTTTGTCCATTTGTGGCCACGGTATATCTTCTGGTCATCCTTCTCCTTTCACTAATAATGGGAATTGTGTAAATCCTGTTCCACAGTCGTACCCATCTACACTTCTTGACTTCCAGGTGGGGCTAGTTTCACCCATTTGTCGCCATCCTGGCAATGACCTTCATCTACTTAAATAAGGTGGAGTTATATCCCTTCTGCAGCGCGACCATGCTTGTGGTTGTTCGGAATAGGGTCCTGTAAATCTGACCACTTTACCCCTCTTTCTATGCTTGGATCTATCAAAAAACAGTATGCGCCTTCTCTTCATGCTCTTTCATTTTCTTCCCTTTCTTTGTCCGACATCATTATATACCAGCTTGTATGGCTGTCGTCCCTTTCCTCATCGTTCTATGCTCATCTATCATTATGTCATGCAACCATTCTCCTGTTTCCTTGGGTAAAGATCCTTTGATGCTCCCTTTGGGTTTATAACCATCTTTCTCCCTCATTTGCCTATATAAATCCCCAATCCTTTTACCTATGCCTGATGCCTCATGTTCATCAGCCCATGTCTGTATTCTCAGTATCCCTTGCAGCTGTCTGCAGGTCAGTGGTGACCCTCTCTCTTCTTCCCATCATTCTCGTTATTCAATTGGTATTATACATCTATTAATGATGAGATCTATTTCATCATCCCTTTGTCCCCTACTCCTTCTCATTTCTTCTTCCCTTCTTCTCATCTCCTCTTTCTCTTCTTCCACTCGCCTTCTTTGCAGCCCACTTTCTTTCAATCTCTGTGCTTCTATTTAGGCATGTTTCTTCTCCTCTATTTGCTCTTTCTCTTTCTTTTGTTCTTCATACCTTCTTCATTCTTCCTTTCATTTCCTTTCCTTCTTTCCCATTCCTCTCTTTCTTCTCTTTCTCTAATATCGTTGATAGCCTTTATGTCTACTTTGAGTAACACCTGTCCTTCCATCCACTTGTTCCACACTATTGCCACTTCCTCGGCTTTGCCCTTCCGTTCTTTTTGTCGCTTTGCTTCTTCTTCTATCTCTATCTGTCTGTCCCTTCTTTCATCACGCTCTTTATATTCATTGCATGCTGATATACATTTGTGTTCTTTAATCTTGCTCTCTTCCATGTTGTCCTCACTATTATAAGAAGGGAGCGCGCATGTCGAATTAACATACCACGTTGTTGTCTTTAGCTCATTTAAAGGACAGAATTCCTGTTTCTCAGTGTCTGTACTCTTGTTTTCAGAAGAAGAAAGAGGAGGCAAGGGCACTGTGTCCTCCCCTTTATGCTGATTAAGCATCCACTCCTTTTTGGGCGGGCCTTCTTCCTTGCTCTGATACATTTTCCATAGTTCTAAAATGGCTAATCTTTTCTGTAACCTCTTCCCTATATATGAAGCATGTTAAGTATGTTGTTATGTGTTGCAATACTGTTCTTGATAGCAAACCTTCTTTTATTTTATTTATTTATTTATTTATTTATTTATTTTGCATTTTTAAAGCGCTCACACAGCCCACGGGCATCGAGGCGCTGTTACAGGATTATTTGTTTTTTTAGTTGCATAATTGTTTTTGTTAATCTTAGTTGCGTATTTATAACGCGCTTAAACACCCAGAGGTTTCTAAGCGTGGACCCAGGGATCGAACCTGTGTTGCTTCGTGTCGTCTTGCTTCCAAGGCGCGCACGTTGCCGTTAAGCTATCCTCCCGGGACGCCACGGGAGGATAGCTTCTTGATGCCACCGCATGAACATTTTGTTAGACGTGCCTTTTAGCCATTCAGCATGGTACTTCCTAATCTTAAATGTGTATCTCAGTAAAGTTTTGCATAAGTGTAGCAGGGGAGTGTGCCCCATAATGACAAGTCATTTTCAACTGTCAATATGTACCGGTTCTTTTATTTTGTTATTACTTTAATCAATTATACCACAACAATCAATTCAGGCAAGCACCTTCAATTGCCGCCCATGACCCAAAAAACTATTATTTTACCAATGTTAAATGTTCTCTTTATTCCTTCTTTTATGGTCCTATCGATTCTTGCTGTCCTGCTATTTTATTATTGACACTTTAAGAATCTTTTTTCACTAACTATTTTTTCTCAACTTTTATCCTCCTCTGATTGATGTTAATCATTTGATTTCAGAGTCTGATAACCACCTAGATTATTACTATCATTTTATGTCTTAGTTTAAACAAATCAAAAGTTTTACGGTGACATATTTATAACTCCAAACAAATGTGCACTTCATATTTCTACTATCGTCTTCTCCTACTTTCTCTAGTAAAGGTAGCTCATCTCCAGTTTACCCCATTTTGGAGTGTGACACGCATGGGTTCTGTCCCCTTAGGACTATGGATCAATAGCTCTCTCTCTTGAACCAAATCATGTTACTATATATACATATTTACACTTACAATACAATCCCTCCCCTTTATTTGCCCCTTTCAATGCTCTACTTACATTCATTGGTCAGCTCAAGTCCCTCGACTCTACCCCAATCAACCAGTTCACCTTTAGTCCGTGGGGTGCTCATGGGGACCAGACAAGAATTTCTTCAAAGGGGCACCTGCCGACCCTCTTGTTTTGACATGTGTGTTTTTCTCCACTCTCCACAGGAAACTCTGAGACCTTCTGGAAATTGGTGGAAGAAGTCATAAATCTTAGAGTCTGGATCTGGGTCCGGGAGACTGGACCAGAACCATCCATACCGCTAACAAAATGTGCATTTGACCTTCAGCATTCCAAGTTCCAAAATGGAATTACCAATAAATGATCTGAGACCCAAATATTCAGACAGACTCAAAGAATAATGCAAAATACTACTTTATTTTCAGCTTAATGAAACAGATTGCAGCTCACTCCCTCTCAAATAGATTTCAATTACACAAAAGCTTTATACCTCGACGTACGTATGCTATGATGTGATTCTACATGGCAAACAGTAAAACCTATCGAAAGGAGGGACACGCATGGGTTCTGTCCCCTTAGGACTATGGATCAATAGCTCTCTCTCTTGAACCAAATCCTGTTACTATATATACATATTTACACTTACAATACAATCCCTCCCCTTTATTTGCCCCTTTCAATGCTCTACTTACATTCATTGGTCAGCTCAAGTCCCTCGACTCTACCCCAATCAACCAGTTCACCTTCAGTCCGTGGGGTGCCCATGGGGACCAGACAAGAATTTCTTCAAAGGGGCACCTGCCGACCCTCTTGTTTTCACATGTGTGTTTTTCTCCACTCTCCACAGGAAACTCTGAGACCTTCTGGAAATTGGTGGAAGAAGTCATAAATCTCAGAGTCTGGATCTGGGTCCGGGAGACTGGACCAGAACCATCCGTACCGCTAACAAAATGTGCATTTGACCTTCAGCATTCCAAGTTCCAAAATGGAATTACCAATAAATGATCTGAGACCCAAATATTCAGACAGACTCAAAGAATAATGCAAAATACTACTTTATTTTCAGCTCAATGAAACAGATTGCAGCTCACTCACTCTCAAATAGATTTCAATTACACAAAAGCTTTATACCTTGACGTACGTATGCTATGACGTGATTCTACATGGCAAACAGTAAAACCTATCGAAAGGAGGGATTGGTTAGGGGAACACAGCTGGCTGCCCCTTACTGTTAGGCATGCCTTGAGTTACCTCTGACTATGTATAATACAGATTAATAGCAGAATAACAGCAGAGGATTGGCTTCTGCAACAATGTATGGTCCACTCCTACGTAGGTCCTCATGATTGGTTGGCATTCTCTCTCAACTTTGGACATTTGGCTACTTAGCAGCACATAAGCAAAACAAAACCCAGGTGTGGGAAACAACGTCAGGCCACTGACCGCTTGGCAAATTAGTCTGCCATCTCTCATCAGTTAGGCCCTAAACTGAGGGTTCTTCTTTGTAGTTGACATTGCTGACTGTTCTCTTCCTCTAGACTTTTGATGGAGTGAAGGTACATTGCTATCTTCATCTGGAGCTTACTGAATAGGCCTTTTTATCCAGTCTTGCAGCATGTGTGAGGAGACCACAATTTTGTCCATTCTGACCTTTTATTTAGTGATATTTGATTCAATTATATTGGGTGCTATTACTCCTCTTGGCCACTGGACACTTGGTTACTCCATCTTGCATATGCTTTCTGCATCTTTGATTGTTCATTATTGGCACTTTCAAATGTTGGCAAATATTCACTCCTTTACTTAATCTTATACAAATATGTTGTGCACATGTAGCTTATCATTTTAGACTCCTTTCGTGCCATCAGTTGCATCGTGTTGTGATATCCTTGTACCTTAGCCAAACAAATGCCCTTTGTTCCTTGCACAAAGCTGTTTTCCAGCGCCTGTTAGCTATGCAGCCTTGGTCTCTCTCCTTGGGGCTTTTTTGCTTACTATTACGAAACCGATGTCCATCTTTTCATCATGGCCACTTTATCCGTGTTATATTTTCTACTGCAGCAAGCTTCTATGTGTCTCATCTACCTTGTGTTTCTGCATAGGTACTTCTACTGCATCTCTTCTCACTTATCTTCTCAGTGCACATGATTTCTTTGTATTTGCATGTTCAGTTACTTTGTACTTCAGCCACATCTTTATTCTTTAAGTGTTCAAATATTGTTTCAGTGTGTCCTCAAATCTTCTCTTCATGACATCGCTTTACTCTTGTCAGATTTCACTTATAGCTCTTCTATGTTCAATGGTGTATGCAGACATCCTTCTACCACATCAGTGCGAGTGTACATTCGATAGCGCATAACGTCTCTCATATCTTCGATGCGGTATTGAGACAATACCAGGTGCACAACGCTTTTTGCTGTTCTCTCAATATGACGGAGGTGAGGGTGCCAGCACTGTAGATGATGTGTACATCTGCCTCTCTACAAAGTCCACACAGATTATGAAGAAATCCAACCAATGAATACACGCTCGACCCGAGAGGATGGAGTTATGAGGCTCAATGCTCGGAATCCAATAATCACAGCAGGTGGATACAATCTGTCAGGAAGAAGAAGAAAGAAGCCAGAGGGAGAAGACAACATAAGGGGCTCCAACAAACGCATCTTATAACAGACGTACTGCCAGCTGTGAACTTAATACAATGCATGCCAGAATATTGTGCCATGTCAGCAAGCCGGTAACTGCCCATAACTGCCAACATAGGACCAGTGGCAGGCCCCCCGTCACCGGAGGTCTGTTGCCCTTACTAATTTACAACAGATAAAAGGTCCTACACCCTCTGTGGCACTCGCTTTGCTTTCCATCCTGATGGTTTCCAATTGCCTTTTGTTCATTTTAAACACGTGGCACAATGCTTTACCCATGTAAAAATGTGACCAAGGGTTGCCGCCTATCGCCCTAAGCAACAGACCTTTAAATCCCATGCTGGAGTTTCTTTGGAAGTCTGGCCCCTTGCCATTATACATAAACTGGTAACAAAGTAAATCAATAACGAGAATGCCAAAACTAAATACAGTACAAGTACTGCAAACGAGTCATAAAGAAAATAGCTGAGAAACAACATACGGTAATCAGTGAGCCAATCTAATTACCAAACGGTCATGCGGCGATGCATTAAATGCCAGAGGAATGGCTGGCCTGGCTACCGTACCCTGAAACAGCAAAATGACCACCTGAGCTATTCATTTATCCAAACACTCCGCCGTAGGCATTAGCTGAGGCATGGGAGGCCCGAACCCAGGCCGACTTTACTCAGTTCTATACCAGTGTTATAAGCCAATACGGAGCCCACCCTTTGATTTATGGGTGGCCGATAGGGGGGAGCTGTTACTCCAAACAAGCCCTCGAGGTAAAGCCATCAGAAGGCAGCTTATCTCTGCAATAAACTCCCTTCTGACGCGATCGGCGGAGTGAACTCCCCTTCGCCGGCCGACATGCACCATCATAGACACTCAATAAGTATCTATGATGGTGCAATTTCTCTGCGAGGTTTAGGCTTAAGGTAGGAATGAGACACAGACCCATCTAAATTCCTGCTGAGTGTCTTGCAAAATAGACCAGCCTGCTTAGCTTTGGGCCTGGTGCTGGCAAAGAGACTGGCTCCCTCCAGAACCAGGCTTTTTAAGCGCCCAGTACCTTGGGCTGCCGACCGGTTTCGGCTGGCCTGAGGTGCAGGGCATGCCCCTTCCACCTATATTAGGAGGGTAGATGTGGTGTGGTCCCAGGCGGAGCCAGACAGGCAGCTTGCTTTGTCAGCTGTCCCTCTAGCACCCACTGCGTTGGCTGTGCCATCTGATGAACCAAAAGAGAAAAAGACCAAAACACAATACATGTGAGATCAGACACATGAGGATCTGGCAAACATGTTCCAAAATGCAAAACATACGAGCGCAAGTAAATGCATGCAGGGAAATGCCTAAACTCACTTATAAAAATCCATATTCAAGCGTATTTATTTATTTATTTTATTTGTATAGCACACCAGGCCCAAGGGCATCCAGGCGCATATCTTGGAAAGGACATAAAACAACATTGGTACAGAATAAACATTTACAGTGTGAAGGTTTTGTAGCGTCGTACTAGGCGATGTTTACAGTGAGGAAGAAATTTGTGATAGCAAGAAAGGCATTATATATACTATACCTAGTGAACGTGATATACAAAATAAGAACCTTACAATGTTAAGGTGAGCACTATATATACAACAGCATTATAGGCAATATAAGATATTCAACATTATCTACAGTTAGCATGAAGAATTTAATTACAAGAATTTTGTTACAATCGTAACAAAGGTAGCGAGCTGAAGTCCTGAATGGTGGTGGTGGAGGAGTTTAGTCTTATACGGTGGATAACCAGAGTTTGTTTTTTTGTTTGAATAGGGACGGAGAGGATTCGGATCTGACGGTTAATGGAAGCGAGTTCCATAGTTTGGAGGTAAGGACTGGGAAGCTTGCACCACCTGCTTTCTGCAGTTTGTATCTAGGCATGGCCAAGCAGTGTGCTTGGGCTGATCTGAGTAGCCGGGTAGGCGAGTACTGAGAGAAATGGGACGCTAGGTAGATGGGAGCCTGATTGCTCAAACATTTGTGTGTGAGTGCTAGAGATTTCAAAGATATTCTTTGTGTTACTGAGAGCCAGTGTAGACTTCTCCCTGTTTCGGAGATGTGTATGGATCTGGTGATGTTGAGGGCAGCTCTGATGGCATTTTTTTGGATAACCTGGAGTTTATTTAGGTTACGTTGGTTGGTCCCTAGATATAAGGCATTGCAGTAGTCGAGTTTGGACATAACCAATGTCCTAGCCAGAGTAATGCAGTTCTGTGTGGTTAGGAAGGGGCGGCATGCTGTGATAACCTTACATGTGTAAGCAGACGCAGAGACAACATCATTAGTTTGTCTATTGAGTGATAATGTGGAATCAAGATAGATTCCTAATGTTTTGGTGTCGGTAGAAACTTTAATGGAATTGCCGTCAATGTGGAAGGTTTTGAATGATTGGTCAAGTCTATTCAGCCGAGGTTGGGAGCCCAGGATGAGAAGCTCTGTCTTGTCATCATTGACACAGAGCTCATGCTGGGCCATCCAGGCTAGAATGACTTGATAGATATCATTCAGTGCTTTTGAGTCCACCTTGTAATCACCTGTGATGGGAAGGAGTATCTGGGTGTCATCGGCGTAGTTGGTATAAGTGACACCCAGCTAATCAAGTAAATCGAACAGAGGTTTGCTAAATACATTACAGAGTATTGGTGAGACACAAGAGCCTTGAGGCACTCCACACGACACTGGTGTAGGCTCCGCTGATGCAGTAGGTGAGAATACCCTCATGTGTCAATTGTCCAGGAAGGAACTAATCCATTTGGTGGCTTTCTCAGAGAAGTGTGCAGCTGATTTCAAGTGACTGCAGAGGATTTGGTGGTTGACCAAGTCAAAGGCTGCCGATAAGTCGAGGAGTAATAATAAGGCAATTTTGCCATTGTCTTTAAGGTCCTCAATTTGAGTTTTGAGATCTAATAGGACTGTTTCCGTCCTGTGCTTAGGTTGAAAACCAGATTGTCTTGTGCCGAGTAGATTGTAGGTTTCTAAATACTTCTGAATCTGTAAATACGCTGCCCTATCCAAGATTTTCAGTAAGAATGGGACTGTATTGATGGGCTTGTAATTGGTGGGTATGCTGGGGTCAAGGGTAGGTTTTTTTAGTAACGGGATGACCCAAGCATCCTTGAGGTTGTCATGAACCATGCCCGAATGAAATGAGGAATTTATAAAGGCAGTAATGAAAGGGGCAAGTTCGTGCGCAGATTCCTTAATGATAGGGGCAGGGCAGGAGTCACCCTGACAGTTGGATGGTTTCAATTTACTAATGATGCTTTCTACCTCCGGGATGGTAAGAGGAGCAAAACTAAACTGTGTATGAGTGAATGTGGAGGTTTTAGTGTTACTAGTCGAGAATTTAGTTTGTGAGATGGTTTGTAGGCAGTTTTGTTTAGCAAGGTAGATATTTTAGTAAGGAGAGCTTTTTGAATGTTGTCGCACCACGTACTGTCCTTACTGCATGTATCAGGGATGGAGGAGGGGGATTGTAGTTCTTTAAGAATTTTGAATAACTCCTTTGTAATAGATTCTGCTTGTGAGATGCGTTGGTTGTACGTCTCTTTTTTTTGCTTGTACAATTGCTTCCTTGTAGTTCATTGATGCTATAGTGAGGTTGTCTTTATTAGCCTCACACGGGAGACTTTTCCAGAGTGCTTCTGCATTACATTTTTCTTTGCATAGTATTCTGAGATGTGTAGTGAACCACGAGTTAAGGTGGACAAGCTGTTTAGGTTTCCTAGATTTGAGAGGTGCTATGGTGTTAATAGCTTTGAGCAGTGTTTAGTTAAAGGTGTCCACTAAGACCGTCGGGTCATTATGTACAGAGGCACAATTATTGAGTATAGGCAAGATGAGAGGGAGCAGTTTGTCTCTGGTGATGTCCTTTTTGTTTCTTGTGGTGATGGAGGGCGCAATGTTAGGTTTGGTGCGTTGGTCATTGGTGGATATGTTAAAGATGATGATGTGGTGGTCCGACCAAGCACACGGGTGGTTGTAGTCAATATGCGTGTTGCAGTTTAGGTCGGAAATCCAGTCGAGTGTTCTTCCCTTGGAATGGGTAGGTACGAAGATGCGATGGGAGAATCCTAATTGGAGATAGTGCTAGGAATCTGACCAGGATGGAGGTCATTGGGTCCAATAGTCCGAGATTGAGGTCACCACGTAATCAGACTTGGGAGTTGGGTTTAGTGTTGTCAGTGAGAATGGTCATGACGTCATCTGAGAATGTAGAGAGAGGGCATGGGGGTCTGTAGATGAGGTGCAATGTGGCTGTGTTATTATGGGATAGAGAATGTTTGACTGATAGGGACTCATCCGAACTGAGTTGTGTGTTAGGAATAAATCTCATGTTGATATCGTCTTTGTGAATAAATGCAACGCCGCCTCCTTTAGAGAGGTTGGAGTTATAGTCACTTCTGATAATGGAGTATCCGTCAGGAATGGCTAATGCCAATAGAAGACCTGAGGCTGCATGTAGCCAGGTTTCCCCGATGGCGATGAAGTCAAGGTTTTGTGTAGTGATGAGATCTGCGATGTCGAGAGCGTGGGTTGGAAGGGATCTAGCATTGATGAGAGCTCCCTTTAGCTCATTTTTTAAAGGGGTCTTGAGGTTAATGGATTGAGCCTGGACAATCGGAAGTGGGGTACTGATTAGGCGTTGGTGAGTATTATGATAGAGTCGTGGTGTATGAAGGAATTTGGATCCCAATCTATAGTTTCTCAGGTGGAGCGAGCAGGGTTGATTAGGTGTGGGTTTGGTTGCAAAGTGCTGTAGCCAAAGGGCAGTGAGTTAAGGTAGGGATTAGTAGTGTGGAGAAGGATAGGGTTTTGGGTGTTACTGTGGATAGGCGGATGGGCGTAGTAGTGTGGTGAACCATTGGTTTGATGACAGAGTTCATGGCCGGGAGCATGGTAATAGGATAGCTGCGTGTGCAGGCCGGCAGGGCAGCCATGACCCAGTGTACAAGGAGGTGAGGAGGTGGCAAGCGAAGAGGTGCAGCAGAATGGCGAGATGCAGATTCACTGTAGGCTGGCAGGTTCTGAGCAGGCTGTTAAGGTGCAGCAGTAATTCTAAGTCCTAGGATCACGGACACAGTCACTATCATAAGTTATGCACAATGCTGAGATAGTAGGAGGTAAACATTCTAGAAAACGATGACGTAGTCGCCAGTATGCACGTGATAGGTCAGAGATAGCTTTGTCACGGCAATACTGATGGGCAAGTCATAGATCTGCAAGGGGTTAGAGAAACCCAATGAGGGTGCATTACATTATGCAGAGGACAACGGTACAGTGTATCGTAGAGTATGCAAGGCAGGTTCTCTAAGGCAATTCATGTTTAGTACAAGTACATAGATGTTAAATAGGTAGTGAGGCGTGATAGTGAGTCTTGATGCCAAGCAATGAAGGAATACACAGTAAGACAAGCAGTGAAAGAGTATAAAGTAAAACGTATAATGCCCTTGCAATGTCCGGTGCCAGCCCTGCTCCAGTCTCCCAGCACATGCACATGGAGGTTTGGGAAATCTATAACGGTGCCTTGAACCAGAAACGACAGCAGCTAAGCAACGCCCTGCCAGATCCGTAGAGCATTCTGTGCCCTCTCTGCAATTATAACACTCATACTTCTTGTAATGTTATGTGCAGATTTCTCACCAGCATCTGCCATGCGCATCTACGGTGCTGGCTGGTGCGAGGCCGTGGTCAAGTTGTTGAAGAGGGATGGCCAAATGTGTCCCCTCCTATAAGGTACATGAGGTGGAAGAAGGCCAGGAGATATCATGAACGCCCATCCTATTTCGGACCAATACCTAGTGCTCCAATAATCGATAAGTATGTTGAGAGGTACCCACTCAGCCAACCCTACAGACCAGGTGCAGTAGAAATCTTCCTCAGAGTGAATGAGGAGCCTCAGGCCGCAACTAAAATGACCTCAATTGACAGTATTGATTAAGTCGCTGAGAAGCCAAAGCCACTGACCTCACTAGAGACACCATGACTTAGCAAGGTTGGACAGGAAGCACGCATGCCATCTGCACATCGGGACACAAACACACACCCGAATGCACGAAGAACACGAGAGTACAGTTCTATAGTTACAAGACAGATACATATACATACTGTCATTGCTTTTATTACTTTGTCATTAGCTTAATGCAGCAATGCAGAAAATGCAAGAAGCAAGAGATCCTGAGCAAAGCTTGCAAACGCTTATATGCAAATAACCTTATGGAGCTGCAGGAGCACATATGGGACCTGACAGAGCCAGGTGTGACTAACATGTGGAGAAAATAGAGTAGCATGGACACAGTAGGAATCAGATAATGGTTTAGGAAAATTACAGCAGGCCACAAGCCTCTCAGCAAGAGCTGAGCTGAGATGAATTCAAGCTGGACAAGAGCAAATGTGTGAGACAGGACCTGCTGCCAAGGCCAGCAGATACGAAAGACATTCCATTCCCTGAATGACAGTAACACCAGCTGCAATAAATGCAAATAATTCCTCATAATTCAGAGCTGCAGAAGCTCCAAATCATGGTCTCCGAACACGTGATCTGGCCGACTCAGACAATGAACAGAAACCAGAGCTGGGAAAGAGAATCGATCTCACGCCGCCAGACAGAAGCTTGCAACACATATGTTACAATGTGAGACAAGAGTTGCACGAGATGAACAAGCATTCTCATAGTCTAAGGTGGTGCACACACGTCACAATGCAGACACATAGTCATTCTTATTACCTTGAGAATGTACACCAAGAGCTGAGAACTATTGCGGATCCCAGGCCTGGGGAAGTCAGCTCTAGCCAATCACAGTTCAGGCTCCTAGGGGTGCATAGCAACAGGCAAGAACCAATGGTAAGACTTTCACACTGCAACATTATTTAGAGTTAGTAATTTTGGGATGGACCATGGCAGCCACCTGGCATGCGAGAGCCAGTAGAATATCTCATATAGGGGATTATATAGGTTATTAGGCTTCTGACGACCAATCCAGTAGGCTGAAAGGTTTTCTGGAGAGGGGCCCAGATTGTGACATCATTATGACACCACTTCAGGACAAAACTGGCCTGCAAACCAGGAGACGTTGAGATGTCTGTGGATCTCTTCTATCCTTGTACTGATCCCTGTTGTTTTTGGCTGTAATAAACCGCAGTTTGAACTTGCTGTCTGGCTGGGTCTACGTTCCTTTTGGGGGAAGGTGTTGGGGCCTTCCAAGAGTCATCGAACTCCTAGTAGCCCTCAAACCTACCTGGGAGTTGGTCCCCAACATTGTAACACTGCTGCATCCAGAGAGTGCTCACATTTATGGGTCCCGCTCCCTGCGTCTGGCCTCCTTTCGACTCTCACCTGCTCCTGCACTGCCGTTTCTGCGAGCCCTGGCAGTGTACACTAGACAGCCAGGAAGCCAGTGGGACGTATAGGTGTAGACCCAGAGAATGCGGGCAGGTGTCTGGCAGCGGCCGGGAGGCTGTAGGGAGGGAAAACACAAAGGAATGTTCAAGGGAATAGACTGCCAGTGTGGCATCTCGAGAATGCAGATGAGGTGGAAGAACAGTTGAAAAACCTCACAAAACCATGTCTCTACTTCACTTGCACTAACTTGCCCATTGCTGTCTCCCTTGCCCATCGCTGTCTCACTTGCCTCTCTATCTCACTTGCCCTCGCTGTATCGCCTGCCCTTGCTGTCTTGATTGCCCTTGCTGTCTCTCTTGCCCTTGCTTTTCTCGCCTGCCCGTGCTGTCTCGCTTGCCCTGTCTCGCTTGGCCTTGCTATCTCGCTTGCCCTAGCTGTCTCACCTGCCCTCGCTGTCTCACTTGCCCCGCTTGCCCTGTCTCTCTTGGCCTCACTGTCTCGCTTGGCCTTGCTTGCCCTCGCCTCCCCTCGCTGTCTAGTTTTATTTTAAATGTCTTTCTTTTTTTGTGGGTCCACCACACAAATGCCCTGTAATTGTGTGCCCCTTGTTTTGTGTTTTATCACAGGTTATATTTATAAAGATGTTATATGCTTGTCAAACTGCTTAATCACCAATGCATGCTTCTGTTGTGCTGACAGCAGTTATTAAGAAATTAAACGGCGGGTTCATGGGTGCCAACTTTTGATTTTCACTACAATGGCAGAAATAGCCCCACCTCGGCCCTGAATATAAGCAAGTGACGAGCCCAACCCATGCCCTGGCCAAACACATTTTATAACACTTGATTTCTTTTGAAGAATTGCAAAAAAGTCCTACGATTAACAACCAGTTTTTAATATATAACATCTCTGCAATTGTCTCTCAGCCTGCTGAGCTACACTGGTTGCATTCTACTGTACTGAACGTTTCCATGGATCCCTCAATGTACTAATGAATCACTGCATTACCAACAATATTTTGAGTGCACCACTGGTATGGAAGTGATTTAAAGTGGAATTGATGTACAGCGGGGAGCTTGAAAAGAAGCAGCATGAAAGAAATTGCAACATTTTTAAACTATGATTTTGAACATTTACTTTGAGCAGAGTTCAACTGTCAGCTCTGCCCCCTCGGAAGTCTGCCCATCCTCCAAACTCCGCCCCCACCCTTTGTGGGACCCCTCTTAAAAATGTTTCCATTTCCACCACTGTTCGTATGTCATGCAAATATCGCTGTGAACTGTATATCTCCACTCTACTACATTTTATATTTTAAAAGTATTTTTGGGGTTAGGAGATCTTTCGCAAGCCTTCTGGGGTGACCAGGATCGCTCATTGTCAGGGTGGGTTTTTATCCCACACCAACTTGAAAGTTAACCTCCCGCCACTGATAGCAGATGCTATTAAGCATCACAAGGTATCAGGTGGGTGGCCAGATAGTCTTGGTGCTGGTGGCCCCAGAGGGTCTAACTGCGTCACTGCTTCTGACTAGTGTTGCAATACCGTGAGCCACACTGCCTTCCCCTTAGCCGCCTTCTCCTCCCTCCTGCTGTGAAAGGGCAGAAGAGACCTCAGGTAATATGAGGGGTCCAGCGTAGGGGAGGAGAATAGTAGGGTGACCAGATGTCCCGGTTTTCCCGGGACAGTCCTGGGAAATCGCCCTCTGTCTTGCTGTCCCGGTAGGTTTTTAATTTTACAAACCCCATCCCGGGTTTGCCAGGAGGGTGGCTCAGTCCTAGTTTTTGCTGGAACCCGATTTTGAAATCCCAAAATCTGGCCGGTGCGGCTCTTCCTGCGCAAATGGGGGCGTGAATGCTTTTCACGCCCCATTTCCTCCCCCTTCCCCTCCCTGGCCACTCTCCTCCAATGAGAGGAGTGTGCCTGTGAGCACACATCCTCTCCGCCCCCAGCAACATAGCCAGCGATATAGAAGTAGGACTACAGTTTTATTTGTGTTTACCTTAGTCCTACTTCTATGTCTATGACCTGTCTCTTTTTTTTTATTTTTTTTTATAAATCTGGTCATCCTAGAGAATAGGCTGTCACTGGAGGCAGGCAGAAGGGAATACCATCTAATTCTCAGGCTCGGAATAAAAGGTTTGCTGTGAATCATTTGTGAATTGCACATGGGCATGCACGGCTGCACTTAGTATATGACGCCCACGAGCGGACATGTGAGATTGAAAATTGCATATGATAACCTGGCATGTATGATGGAAATATCCAGGCATATGATGGTACATTTGGTATATGATGACCACACCTGGACATGTGAGGATGTGCCTTCCACTTGATGACTGTACCTGTAACTGTCATTTGATGTGCTCACCTCGTCATATGAGTCTGAACTCTGCTCATTTGGGCAGAAATGAAGCATGTGAGGCTGCATGTAGTGTGTAACTATACACTGAGTGCCAGGATGTAACTGGCAGTGCTTGGGTATAAGAGAGTGCACTTGGCATATGATTGTGGCAGCTGGATTTGTGATGCTGTGCCCTTTATCTGATGGTAATATCTGCTGGTATGCAACCGAACCTGGCATAAAACGACAGCACGTGACCTTTTGGGGTTTCACGTGACATGCTATGGCAATTGCTACTCATCTTCATGTGAGTATGTAACTGGCAGGAAATGGCAGAAGATTGCATGTGAAACAATAGCTGACATAAGATCTGAGCACCCCGCGATGTGAAGGTGTAGAAGCATGTTAAGCCAGTGCCCTGGACCTATACTGCTCTGCTTAGATAAAATATTGGTGAAACCTAAAATAGCGTTTGCCTGCTTTAGTGGCTTTGTGTTCTTTTGGCGTCATCGTGACGAAAACAGGTTCAAAGGCCAAGAGTCACCACACCCATTGACATTCATTGTCAGGGGTCGAAGGTCATGTGATAGCACTTCCGGTTGCAGGTTTGGGTTCGTGATGCCACTTCAGCTACCCCTTCCACTATTGTGATTTGATGACACTGTTTACACCTCTAATGAAATGTCTACCTTCTATTTTGTCTAGGGCATACACAAAAAGAATTGCCAGCACTGAGAGGCTGATGGCAGCACTTGTCCATTTAAGCATTCGTGAGCATATGCCTTACATTTAAGTGGAACCACGGCAATAATGCAAAGCTAGGCAGTGCCGGAAATAGGAGGAATTTTCCAGGATCTGGAATCCAGGAAAACTGGGTAAGTAATAAAAAAAAACATGCTCAAGCTGCCATACAACACTGCGCCAGGAGCGATCCACGATTCCCAGCACTCCGAAACTAACTCCTGAGCTCACAAGAGCTATATTCTGTTTTGCCAATTGTCTTTGTTTTGCATTTAAGCTCATTAAAGTGCAATTGCCGATAGATGGCTGGTGAGGGAGCAGTGAGTGGGTAATGGGGAGTGCTACAGTCTTTGGCTTGTCCCTTAAGAGGTTTGAATGCTGGGTGATTAGAAACAGAAGGCATAAAGTTGCATGCTGTTTGAAACCATAACTTCAAGCAGGTGATCTATAATCATGCATTTCTTTTGCAGGGTTTCTTTCAGGCTTGATAGAACAGCTTTACAGCCAAGAGGCAATTTTCTTAGGCTCACACTAATGTGCATGGTGACAAGTGTGGGCTTCCATTCTAAAGGGGGAAAATAAAGCTACATGCATACTCCTTTTTTTCACTCAACATCTTACCCTAACAATTTCATTGTTATCAGGTTGGTTTGTTGCGTGATTTGTGTACATTTCAAGTCATCTCTAGAAAGTAGGATGTTATTATAGCCGTGTGCTTTTCACACTTTGCACAAGCCTATTAATTGCTTGCCTTCGCTCCACCACTGGCTCTGGCACTCCTTCTCAATGGAGCTTAGAACAACTTTTCCATTTCCAGCACTGAACCTAGAAATTCTAAAGAGTGCTATTGTGGAAAGGTGTCTCCATGGAAGTGACTCTCTCCAGGAAAAGGGCCTGGATTCCTTTTCAAGTGTGTAGTTCTAGTTTTTACACACTTTAAATTGCCTTTTAGTATGTGTCCAATTACTTCTTATTTGGCTGCAATATGAAGTCATCTGCATAGGATTATACAATTGGATTAACTGGAGAGGCTGGATTTAGAACGCAAGTCTCGCATTTCCTCAGTAAACAGTTCTGCTACTGGAGCAGGTGCATATGCCCTCCCTTTATGCGCGCATACCCTACCTACCGTGCAACGCTAAGAATGGCGCTACGACGTAGCTGTTAGGCCTTACACAATGCCTTACTAGAACACCAATAAACACATGTATTGACAATTCTATGTGAAAATCTTGAATGTTGAAATATAGAATTATGAACATGTTAAAATGGAAAAAGTTGTATCTCAGATGATAGGATTAGTGACTGTTTCAATGTATGTGTTATGAATGTAAAAATGAAAAATGAAAGTCTGTCATGTCAATTTTGAAACACATAATGGTCCAGCTAATCCCCATTGTGTTTCCTTGTACCCTTTCTGAATTCATGTTTTAAACCAATGTGTTGTTATAGGGGTGTAACCTACACATACCACCGCTCACCCTCACTTTACTCTTACCCAATAAGGCAGTATCTGTGAATCAGGAACTATTGGGTTTCATTATTAAAGATAATTTGAAGTCCATTTGGTGGAAACTGAATGCTAAACACGAGTGTCAAAAAATAAAACAATCACCTAGTGTTGCTGAATAGATTTGGATGGAATACTTTTGCGATACATGTTGGGATTCACTGGGCCAAACGTTGAAGGAGATGCCACTTAAGTTGAAAATGTGCCAACGTGGGTTTATCATTTTGACAAAAATGAAATTAAGATTATCATTGACAAATTAAAAGAATCTAGAGCCTGTGGGCCTGATAGATTAATCAACAGTTTATTGAAAGAGAACTCATCACTTTTTTTTTTTAACTTTACTTAGTAAACTAAGTTTTGTCAAGAAAAGAAAATGTTTTGATCGTCTTCAAAGTGCTGCCGTTAGAGCAACACATGACATTTTTTTTTTTTTTTTTCAACATGTTGTAGACCGACAGTAGAGATTTGGGGCTAAAAGTTCAGAGTCCCCCTCCTGCCTAGCACACCGGGTCAGAAACCTTGAGAGCCTTTTACTTTCCTCTCGCGTTAGACCGCTTCCAGTCCTGTTACGGGTTTAGCCTCTGATCTGCTACAGTTTATCAGATCGAATGCAAGTTCGATAAGTTTTACCAGGGCTTGCGTCCATCTCGTATTTTCGCCAGAGATCAGTCTCTTCCATAGTTCGTCTGGTTCGAAAATCCGCAGATTTTCCCCCAATGGGGTGAGATAAGTAGTTCTGTTTTTGTTTGTGATTTCGCATTCAATCACCAAATGCTTCAGCGTTTCGATGGATGAGTCTTTTTTACATAGGCGACACCTTTTATCGGATAAGTCTCCTCTGATTGTTAGAATTTCCCTAGTTGGCATCAGGTTTAGTCTTGCTCTCATGATTGAAATTCTTAATTTCTTATCTGGAAACTTAACACAGTATTTTAGGGGTTGTTTCGCTTTGTTAAATGACGGAGGTAGGTGATTTAAAAGCTTGTAGCTAGTAGCTTTCTCCATAGTGCAGATCCAGTCCATTTCTACCATTTTCCTTTTGATGCAGTCTGGATTTTCTTTCAGATCTTTTTCCGAGCATTCTATTTTTGCCAGATCATCTTTTCGAAACTTGGTCCATTTATCCAAGGCCTCGCAATTTCCTGTTTCGATTTCCTCCCGTAAGATGTTAAAAATGGGTAAAGTGTCCGACATGATTATTCTTCTGTATAAGCGCATCGCGCTTTGGTCTATCATTGATGCTAAAGACACGAGACCAAGTTCTCTTCTGATGGCCGGGATGGGCGATGATTTAGGTAAACACAAAACTGTTTTCCACACGTACCCTTCGACTTTAGACCAAAGGCTGCGTGGGAAGTACAGCGAAGCCTCTATGCCATAGGTCAAGGCCGGGACTACTTTAGCTTTGTAGAAGGATAGAGCCGGTATTATAGAAAATTTGCCGAACTTTCGGTCCACTGCTCTCATTTGGGAGGTCAGGCATTTTGTTTTTTCCCATATTTGTTTTTGGAGGGTCCTTTCTGTCCTGGAACTGTCTAATTGTATCCCTAGATATTTGAAGTTTGTCACAACTTCTATTTTGGTGTTATCCAGGAAAACGCTAGGCTTTTTCACTGTTTTGGTTTGAGCTTTTTCTATCACTAAGATTTTGGTCTTTGATTTATTGATCTCCAGGTAGTTGTCAGCAGTGTAGCTCTCCAGGTTTCTTAATTTTCTTTGTAAACCCACTTTAGTTTGGTCAATTAATATGACGTCGTCAGCGTACAACAGACGAGGAATCTCACATTTCCCGATTTTTGGTGGGAACGATCGAATACTGCTTTCAGATGTTTGATAGTCGCCTAGGAATGCGGTAAACAGCGCTGGTGCCAGTGGGCACCCTTGTTTCACACCTCGATTAACTTTAATTTCGTCCGACAAGGATCCCTTATGGTTGAGTTTGATTCTAATTTTAGTATGCGAGTGGAGGGCTTTTATGGGCTCCAGGATCATGGCTGGGCAATTCCACCCTTGAAGTTTCGACCAAAGACTAGGACGATCAATTCTGTCAAAGGCCTTTGACAGGTCCACAAAGGCCAGGTGGACTTTAGGGGCACCTTCTTTAACTTTCGCTTTCAGAATGTTAAGTATCATTAGGTTGATCGAGGTGGATCCGTTTTTCTGGAATCCCGTTTGCAATATGTCGATGGACGGGCTGTTTTTACTCCATGCTTGTAGATGTTTTAGGAGACCTGTGGCGTATATTTTGCCTATTATGTCTAGAAGGGCAATTGGCCTATAGCTCGCTGGATCATTTCTCGGTCCTTTTTTATAAATGGGGACTATTACAGCCTTCTGCCATGATTCGGGCACCTTCTTTGTTTTGCCGCATTCAGCGAAGAGCTTGCTGATCATTTCCGCCCATTCATTGGGTGACATTTTTAGGTCCATGTTGGTAAGGCCATCCGGACCCGGGGCTCTCGAGATCTTCAGTTTTCGTATGGCTAGTTCGATGTCATCCTTGTTCGTTAAGTCGGCCCATGGTGATTCAGGGCCCTGACTTTCAAATACTGATTCTGTCAATCGGCCGTCAAATTCAGCCGTGAAGTATTTGCGCCAGGATTCTTCAGCCACTGCGTTGGAAAGTTGGAAGGTCTGTGTGTTGTTTGACTCTTTTATAAGGGTCCAAAATTCATTTGATTTTTTTGATTGGAGTTTATGCATCATCGTCTCAGCGTCATTTTGATATTGGATGATTTTGTGCTGTTTCAGCCAATTTTTATAGATTTTCACTTCTTGGCGCCAAGCCTTCCAATCGTCCTCTACATTGGACTTCTTAGCTCTTCTTAACAGTTTACGGCCCAGTTTCCTTTTTTCTACCAGGGTCTTATCGTAACTATGGTGGTTAGGAGGACGATGTCTCGTTTTCTTTTGCCCTTTCACCCGGAATTCTAGAAGTAATGGTAGATAGTTTGGTCTTTCGATCGATTCTTCATTTCCCTCCTGAATGGCTTTATTCGCCCAGGCCTGCCTGATTTTCTTGATGTTTTGTTCGTTCAGACGTAGGCGGGTCTGTTGTAAATTGATTTCAATTGTCCAATCGTAAACGCTTGCTTTCTGGTTAGTGGTTAACCATGTGCAGGACAGTAAATTATGGTCGCTGTTCTCCGTTTTAATCACCTTGAAGCAGGAGAGGTCGTGTATGAGACCATTTGTTATGAAGATATAATCTAGCGTTGCTTTCGAGCCGTTTCGCTCCCACGTGGGGATGTTTAATTGTTTTGGGAACAGAGCGGTGGCGTTTTGAAGGTTTCTTAAACTGAGGACTTCCTTCAAGGCTTTTCCTCTTTTGATTGTGAGGTCATGGCCACCCCGCTTCAGGGCGGAGTATTGTTGATCATTCGAGGCGGACATATATTTGGCGTTAAAATCGCCACAGATGATGATCTCGATTTTCTCAAATTCTACGAAGAGCTGATCAATCGTGGTTCCAACGGAGGAGCAGAAAGATTTTATAGACGTTCTCTGGGGGTTCCAATAGCAGTTCAAAATGGCCAGATGGTTCAGTCGCCCTTTTGTCTTCTCTACCCCATGATCCGATTTTGAGGTCAAGGTGACCAGCATTTCGTAAGACTGCCTCCACGTTGTTGGTTCACTGAAACCCACTCCGGTTTTAATTGCGGTTATCAAACCAGACGATGGTCTGCCAAAGAGGCCTTTCACTGCCGGAGAAAATGTCACTGTGAAACCATCCAGGGCTGGTTTATTTACCAGCCAGGTTTCTTGCAGGCACAATATTTCATAGTGCCCTAAATCGACGTCACCGGGTATTGTCAGGTGAGCGTGGCCTCTCGTGTTCCAAGATGCCAGGGAGTAGCTTTCATTTGTGGGTCGCTCTCGGGTTTCTTTGCCAGATGAAACTTTCGGGCAGGCTGACCCTGCTCGTTGCTATTTACCCTTCTTGTTGGACCAAGTTTTCGTTAGCCACTGCCAGGGGCCTCTTGGTTGTCTTTCGTTTCCCGTGGTCGCTCGGCACTTTTCTTGTTTAATTTTTGAGTCCTCTTGCTTTTCTCGGGCTCCATCACGAGCGTCCATGGTTTGATATTTGGCTTCGCTATTTTTTTTTTTGCTCTCACTCCAGCCCCCATCGGACTGGACCTTCCTAGTTTGACGATGTCTGTGATTGGAGTCGTCTCTCGATCGTGGTTCATTCGACCTAATCTCTGCCCCATCGGACTGAACCTTCCTAGTTTGACGATATCTGTGATTGGAGTCGTCTCTCGATCTTAGTTCATTCGACCTAGTCCCTGCCCCACCGGACCTCAGTGGACGCTTGTATATTTCCTGTCGCTCCTGATAATCACACCATCGAGTTCGTTGGTATAGGTCGTCCGTTTTGGATCGATAGTGGTACTGGTGTTTCGAATTTACCGCCTCTTTCTCTTCACTGTCTTGGGCGCTCCGTCTCCTTTTTTGTTCCATCAAACGGAAGCCCAATTGGGCAAATTCTTCATAGACCGATTCGTCTAGATCCTTAATTGCGGATGTTTTTAAGTGTAGAAATGTTTTGGCCCTTTTTTCCCTATGATAGGGTTCCACTAGCACGAGATCGTCTGATCTAATCTTTTTCAGGGTTCTCATTTTTTTTGTTAACTGGAGCACTGTCGGTCTATTTAGAATTAGAAAGTTTTCATCCACTTCCATTTGTTCAAGCTTGAACAACCGGATTCCTTCTTTAAGTTTTTTCCTGTTTGTGATGTCACCTTTAGACGTGCCGTAATTCCTTGGACTTCTTTGATTTATGGGTGTGGCTTTGGGACAGCGAGGGTTAGGGGAACTTCTTCTTGTACTGGAAGCTGAGTTTACGGGGTTTACGTCCTCTAGGGACGATTTAAATCGTGGACTCTTTTCCTCCGCCCGATGTGTTACAAACTTCTTTCTCCGGACATCTCCAGTTCCCACCTTTTCCGTTGTGGGCCTGCCATTTAGCCTTTCCTCGTGCACTACTAGGCTCTTTTCGCCCCCGCTCTCTTGGGGGCACGGATTCGTTGGTTTCTGTTGGCCTTCTTCTGAGTAGGTGGAGACGTCCATAAGGTCGGTGCAAGTTAGAAAGTCCTCTACTGATCTTGGTGACCTCGTAAGATCGATTTCTTTTGGCTGGGACTTTTGGTCAGATCTATTTACGGTTGTATGCTTTTCGCCCTGTCTGGGTCCCCTCACGGCTACTTCTGCTGACGTGCCTGGGACCGCCTGTCCAGTATGAACGGTATTTTGTGGATGCGTCCTTTGAGCTTTGGACGATTTTCCTCCTTCTGATTTTTCTCGTGCCAATCGAAATAGGGTTTGTTCTCTTCCCTTTGTGGTTTGTATTGCCTCGTTCGTCCCCCCTGCGGGCGTCAAAGGGTCGAAGGGCACGGAACTGTGCACGGTTGCGATGGACTCAACCTTTTTTTCGAGAGCTTCCAGTTTCATCTCCCAGTGTGTTTTCTGATTGGACGTCATCGGTTGATCTTCCAGGGTCATTTGACTTATTTTAGAGGAGCTCGTCTGGGATTCCATAGTCTCGATCTTTTTCTCCAGAGTTTGGATAGTGGATTCCCATTGATTGTTCTTATTTGGAGCTTTGTCCGCTGAACCATATATGAGGCTTTCCACCTGGACCAATTTCTCCATCATATTCGATAACAGTGCGGAGTTGTCCTGAACATTTTCTTTGATCGCTTCATATAATTTACAAAATGGGGCCAAGACGATCGTCATTGCAGACATAATAGCAATCATTTCCGGTTTTTTATTGGGAGACTCATTTTGTAAGGCCACAGCGATGTCGCTCAAACGTCTCTTTTTTGGCGAGACTTGATTTTTTTCGGTTCTTCTCGATGGGGCTGAGGAGTTCATCCCTTGAGGGTACCCTGTTGATCGTAAGTTTCTATCTAAATTTGTCGACGTTTTCGGAGAGCCAAACTTCGTCTGCTGAGTTTCCTTATACGGTTTGAACAAGTCTACTTTTGTCGAGGGGGTGGAGGGGAGGCAGATGGACAGATGGGACTTTGTCCAAGCCTGCCGGTCTTCTGCCTCTGGATGGGCCTGTGTCGTTCGCTTTACCTCCCCTGGTCCTTGGGACCCCTGAACCCCCTCCTCTTTTTTTCTTGTCTTCCAGCATCAGTATCTCATCTATAGTAACTGGTAACCCTTTAAGATGTTTAGGGGTCTGGGATGAGGGGGCCTTTTCTCTTGGGAGGCTCGTTACGTTTTGTGGCCCTGCTGTTGAAGTTTCCGTGGGCTTTACTTTTTCTGTGGACTTAGCAGATGTTTTTGCGGGTGTGAGGGCTTTTTCTTGCACGGTATCTTTACACGGCCCTTGGATGTCTCTTATGGCTGTTTCGGTTTTCCTTTGTTTTCGCGCAGGCTGGGTGTCCACTATTATTTCCAACATTTCGGCGTCTGATATTTCTGTGTCTAAACTTTGTTTTCTTTTGTATTGTTGGGTGAAGAAATTTTTTAGCGAGGCTGACAGCAGAGGGTTTGGTACACCTTTTGACGTTCGGCCACTCTGTCTGGTGCGTTCTCTTGATTTTTGTTCCACCCTGTGTGATTTCATTTGTGGTCTCGGCTTTACCATTTTATTTGGTCCCTGAACTTTGGTTGGAGTATTGTTTTTATTTCTCTTTTTCCTCTTTACTCCATCTCCGTTTCTGAGTTGCTCCCCATCAGTTTCCTTATTTGAGTCGTCCGGCTCGCCCTCCGTTTGATTTTCACTCATCACGTCGTCTTCGTCAGAGTCCGTCTCTTTACCGGAATCTGGGACCGGTTTTCTGTTTATGTACTCTCTACAAGGCGAATGAAGCCTTATATTACTTATGCCCATCACTTTCCTATATTCGGCCCGCTCATGTTCTGGGTCGTGCAACATGACTTGGACCTGAATTGCTTTATGGCCCTGGTTATCATTATCAACGAACGGTACTGGTCTCTTCGTCCTTTCACTTTCTTTAGTTGGACGGTTTCTCTCCTCCTCCTGGATAGATCGAGGTGGAGATAGCTCAATTATTTCAGTTAAATCCCTTGCCATAGTGACGTTTTCTGTCTTTTTTGATCTCCATGAACCTGTGCTGTTCGGACTTTGAAATTTAGCCCCACTTTGCTGGATTTTACTATGGGATTCTATGTTAGATGGATCAAGAGGCTCCAAGCTGATCGCATCTTGCTCCTGTTCCAGGGCTAGGTCATTTTCAGGCTCAGTGTCAGCTTTGGAATTTGCATCGAAAGGAAACTCTCCTTGGACCGTGTACGGCGGGTGTCCCTTCTGTGTGGTCGAACTCTTTTTGCCACCCTTGAATGTAAGGGAAAGCAAGTGGGCCGGCCGTTCATTTTCTATCTCACGGTCCTCTAATACGCTACAGACTTGCAGCACTTCGACCTCATCTTCCCTTGATGTGTAAGGCAGCGTCGTCAACTGAGAAGCCATCACGGGATGTGACGGAGACACGGCGTCCTGTGCTTTGGCTTGTAAATCAGCCACAATGTTAATTTGGGTTCCATAGTTGTTTGCCGAGCTCGCTGTTGGGGCTGGATCGTGTGGTGAACCCGGGGTTATCAGCAGGAGGTCTAAGATGGAAGGGATTTCTTTTGATCTTTGTAACGAATCTGATTTGCTCCTCCTTTTACCGGGACTCGCTTTCTTCCCTTGTTTTGCCGTTTTTAGCGGATGCGGAACTTTCAAGGTACTAAACAAGGGTTGAACGGGATGAACCTCTGGTTCCATTTGGAATTGGCTTCGGGTTTGCAGCGGTCTGGTGCAGATACAGTCCTCCCTCACGCGCTCTCAGCGTAAACAGCAGAAACAGTGTGGTCAGGTGCGTTGCCCTTTTCTCCGCGTTCGGGCTTAACGCCGCAAGGATGAACTGGCCCTGTGTTTATGGGCAGGCAGTGTCACGTGAGCAGTCACGTGACCGGCGCGATGCTCCGCCTCCTCCTGGAAGCAGGCGTTCGTCGAGCGCGAGTTTTAGAGAAACTCCCAGCGCAGAAAGGCGTGCAGCAGCACCAGGTATATCTGTTTTGTACTAACAGAAAAAGTCTTCCACTTCTGAAGAGCGGTTCACGGAACTCATCACTTTGGTGGAAGATACTATTTTGCCTATTCACTGTATGGGCTTTTTTCCACTTTCATGGCAACAAGAGACAATTATTCCAATCTACAAAAGCGGGGGCCAGAGACAATCGTCTCAGTTATAGACCAATCTTACTGATAGATGTGTCTTCTAAGATTTGAGCTAATATGACTTTTAAGGACGTCACCAAGTCGGCTTAAAGTGCTGGGATATGATATGGTATGATATGATATATGATGTCACATGGCATTTATAACACGCCTATATACAAGTGTTTCAAGGCGCGACGAGGCAAGGGAGGGCGAACAGAGGGAAGACAGAGACAGGGATCCTACCAGGTCATGTGAGATTCAAATCGGGCAAGGGGGGAAATGCAAAGGAGAGGCGGAGGGGATAGTGTAGTACATGAGATAATAGGATAAATAACAGTAGGTAAAAGTACGGCCAGCTGATGGCAAGTGCAAGGTAAGTGCAGACATCCGGTGTCAAGTGCTGGTAGTGGGAATGTAGGGATACAGAGACAGTCTCCAAGTGCGGGGTTTTGCAGGAAGGCAGTGCAGGTGTGCAACTGGCGGGAGAGGGAACCTGGGCCCAAGATCAGAGGGTGGCCAGGTAACCAGTGCAGTTTCAGGCAGGAGCTCAGCAGGGGAGAGAAGGAGAAAAAGCAGAAGTAAAGAGAAAGGTTTGGAGGTGCTTCCTGAAATGGAGATGATTCTCCTCAAGTTTCAGTGAGGCAGGTAGGCTGTTCCAGAGGGAGGCCCCCTCCGAAGAGAGATATCTACCACCAAATCATTGTTTGGAGAAGCGACTGACCCTGAGGGAGTTGGAGGTGGATGAGCGAAGAGCTTGAGAAGGAAGATCATTTAGGAAGAGAGAGTTGAAGGTATTGAGGCCCCAGGCCCCAGAAGGCCTTGTGGACAATGCAGGGGATATTGTCCCCATTACAGATGGTTACAGAAAAGGAACCAGTACCACTCTTAGTTGTTTTTCCTTGCTTTTTTGTTTAGTGCAGGGGGTCATGCCACAGGCAGATCATTATATATTGCTGTGTAAGAACTGTCCTGAGTATTTGACAAAGTTGATAGCACCATTTTACAGGGAAAGTTATTCAAATGGGGGATCCACTCGGGTCTGTTAAGTATGTTACAACTTTTTTATTCTGACAATACTGTTTGAGTGAGACGTAATACTGAAGAAGATCTTTCAAGAAGTATCCCTGCCAATAAAGGGGTACATCAGGGATGCGTTTTAGCCCCCGCTCTTTTCAACCTATATATGGCTGACCTATGGGAACACAGCTTAGGCTGCAAATTGTATTCTCCAAAATCTGGCACTTTAAGAATGAACTGTATATCATACGTGGATGATCTGCTGCTTTTAGACTTTACACCTGCAGGTCTTCAGTGTTTGCTAACTGGTGTTGCTGCCTATTTAACAACAAACAAATTAAACCTCAATCTGGCTAAATCCAAGATGTTGACAATTTTCAATAAACGTAAAAGGAAGAGTTACGTGTGGGCAATCAACACCATTAAAGTGGAGGAGAGGGATGCATTCATTTATCTGGGTTTCTTATTTACCTAAAGCAAATCACAGGAAATGCAGAGAATCAGATTAGAGGTAACATTAAGATCATGCACCTCCATGTTGAAGCTTGTGAGGAGTCAATGATGTGCCTACTCTCTTACTCCTTTGATTGAATTTTATAGAATGAAAGTTTCTCCTATTGTACTGTATGGAATTAAGTTATCTGTATTAATAAACAGAAAGTCTCTGGACAGATTAGAGGGCTGCATTTTGAAGGAAGTGCTGTATATTCCAAAATCGGCTCCCATAAGTGTAATTCATCTAGAATTGGGCCTGCAGTTGTGGTGGTCCCAATATGTCCACGATGCCTGTCCATCTATTTGAAAAATGTCAATTGTTCTGAGAGTGGAATTTTAAAACAGCTTTGCTTATGAAGCATACTAATTTGAATATTTTCATCCAAAATTTTACCCAATGGTGTGTTCAGTTTACGATGTGCCTGGATTTAAATGAAAAGGTGTCTCAATGGGTCTCTAAAAATAGGGTAAAAAGACAGGACAAGATCTGCGACATTGATGATTTACAGAGACTGTCAGGATATAAAGATACTGTTTTTTCCTATGAACCATGTACCCAACTGAGATAATATTTTAGGAAATTTCCACCCACAACGGCTCGCCATGGTACCTAAAATTCAGACTAAATTGTCTTCCTATGTTAGAAGTTTTAGGCCCCCAATTCAACATACCTCAGAACTTGTAGACTATACAAAGAGCACCGTACACAGTCACCTTACCACCTGGTTATTGAATGTTCATTGGTATGCGCCTTTGGGACAGATTCATGTTAGAACGTTCCATGTCACTGCTTTCAGCGTTGTTGAGGTTTTTAATCTTTATCTTCCATGAACTGTTGTTGACTGTCATGCAGCAGGGTGAAGTTCTTTTAAGTGATGTTTTATAAAGATATGTAGTTTTATTATTCGAATAATTGAAAATACATTTTTATATGTTTGTTGTGGAATATGTGTATTTATTAGTTGTGTGTCTGCTTTTAATTTGTTAATTTTGTAGCATTTTAATTCTAACCTTGTGTGGTTTTTTAATGTTGTGTAAGGTATTATGTTTACCAAAGACGCAACCATAAAAATGAAAAAATAAAAATAAAAATAATGCTGTTTCTGGCTGTGGCCACAATCATGTATTCTCCATGCTGAGAAGCTGGTTTGTCAGCCGATTACTTGATCACAGGATGGCTGGACATCTGGATTTGCAAACGTAACACCGAGCCTGGAATTTACAACCCCTCAGTGGAGACCTGATTTTATTTTGTTTGTATGTGCGCCAAAAATCAGGTGCCTGGTATCTAAGCACTAGGCTAACAAGCCACCAGGTAACAAGAGTCAACAAATGGCCCCTAGATTATTGGAAGATCGAGGGATTTCATTTGTTACGAAAGGAAGAAATTACATTAACCAACAATGTGACCTTTCGGTAGGGACATTTGACCTGCCCTCCAATGCCGATCTGTCCAATGCATCTCTTGTCACAGATGGTGCCCTATTAGCAGTCATGTCACAATTCTCTCTCCATCTGTAATGCCCCCCCTGGGAGATTGTCAGTGAGAGAGCCGTGAAGTGCCCTGGGATATATGAGGTGTAGCTCTTAAGTTTCTGTGGTCTTGGCAAGGTTTATGTCCTGGTACTATTGGACTTGGACTATTGGATTTGGAAAAGAGGGTCCACACCTATGAATGAGGAACAATGATGCTGGCTCAAGCTGCTTCTGCTCACAAGTATGTGAGCGAAATAATTGACATGGCAAGACATGTTTATTGCACCAGTAATACATTTACAAATTATATTAAACCATGAATTCTTGGAAGACTGCTTAAAAAGAACACTGGCAGGCCTGAATTTGATGTTACAGCTTGATAATGTGAGCTCAAACAGGTCCTGGGATGATGGTTTCTTTGGTGGAGAGGGGCCAGTAATGGGTGGGAATGGCCATATGGATTATTAGTACCAGGCAAGGTTCAATGAGCTTGTAAAAAGCAAGCTTATCGGCCCTCGCCCAAACCTTATCTCGACCGAGAAGGCTCCAAGCACCACCAGTCCAGAGTTCTTTCTGCGAGTGGCCGCCATGGAATGGGAGAAGATACTTCATGTAGTCCCTTCGCCCCCTCCATGGTGGCCAGTTTCTTTGTTTATTTTTTTTACATTAATGTTAATGGCCGCCTTGGAAAGGGAGAAAGAACTATGCATAGTCCCTTCTCCCTGATCTCTGGCGGCCACTTCTTTTGCTTGCAGCGTCGTTTCTCAACTCTTGAAACATTGCAATTCGTTCCCCGGTACTAATGGCAATATAACCCTCTGAGGGTAGCATTACTGGCCAGGTAATGCCCCGGGGCTCCTTTAAAGCCCTCGCTTCGCTTGGGCTGCAGGCTACGGCTCCAGGGGCATTACCCGACCAGTAATGCCCCCCGCCTCAGGTTTTATTGCCCAAGCATGGTCGAGGACAGTCAGTGGGTGAGTAAATAAATGAACACCCACGGGCTGTGTATTCCTCCTCACATCTCATCTCCCTTCTTGCTGTACTCCAATGCAATAGTTTCTGCACCTAATAGCCAAAACTAAAAATAGCAGCCACGGAGAGGGTGTAGTTTTAGATGCAGGACACAGATCAGTAGCTGTATTTAAAAGGTACACATACTCTAGCATAAACAGAGGAAATATATTAGCAGAATGTAAAAGTGCTCAAGTATGCAGATATATTGGAAGCAATGGGAAAGGTGCACATACCATTGCATACAAGAGATGGTAGATATAAATTAGAAGCTAACAAAAAGGTGCATGCATGCTAAAAGACAAATTAGTAGGGAGCTATGGTTTTTAAGTTGCATTGATATTAGTCAGTGAAGAAACGACAGTCTTTGTGGTGTGCAATATGTCAAGGACACTATTTCTACATGCAGCAACATGATAGCAAGTTGATCCACAAGTAAACCACTTTCAGGGGCTGACTTCTTAACATTTTAAGAAAATTGTAATTTTGACAAGTTAGGCACTACATGATTAAATTAATCACAGACATTGGTTAAGAGATGAAGCTGAGATTTGAGCCAATCTGCAATTTCTGCACTTGACACATTGTTTCCCAGGTCTTATCATAGAGCAAGGTATATTTGCTTGTAAACTAAAATAATACCCTTTTTTGTACAACTGGCTGGGAAAGTACACACATCACATAGTACCCAGACTTGGCAAAATTTAAAACCAAACCTTTATAGAAGCATGTTATGCAAACGGAGAATGATTCCAGCTTCATGCTCGCCATCATCAAGATAAGTTTACAAGTACCAGAATGTCAATTGGTGTAAATTTAAAATATGTCATTTGGTGATTTCTATTGTATTTTAAGTCTTTAAACACACCCAATATTCAGACCTATTGAATGTTATATAGTATACACAGAAGTACCTTTGAAATTGCATAAGAAAGCAACCGATTTCTTGTGCCCCATACGCACACCTAAAAATATTCTCGCCAGGGGCCTGTGACATTTGGTCAGCTCTCTTCTGTATATGACCCCTTCCTCAAAGATCAGACAAAGGGCTTAACAATGGCACCACTATTTGAGAACGCAAGCCTTCTCTCGGAAGGCAGAACTGTGTCATGGACAGTGAGATGGAAGATTTGACAAGCATCACTGTTTCATCTGTTGGCAAAGCCAAAATATGAGCCTCAACACCTTGGTTGCACACTCTTGAACTTGACTATCTAATAACCTTTTCAGAGTAACATTGTATGCTCTTCATTGGGGTGGCTGCACATTTTTATGACCCTCTTTTGGAGGAATCAAGCGTTAGACTCGCTTCATGTTGATGCTATGTTCATTTTCATTGCTACCGCTGTCTAATCAGGTACATTGTTTGGTAGCAAAGCAGGTGTTACTATCACATAAGTATACATACATGGGAGTTTATTAACGGTTAACACCACTGCTCTCCCACTTCAAAGAAAATGCATGAAAGCTCCAGGAATGAACCTAACGTGAGTGGGGACTTCCCCTGCATCTCGATCAAAAAGGAACAACTGAAGGTTGTTCAAAGGAGCAACCCATTTGTGGTTCTGGGATGCACATTGAAATGCTCAAAAATGCCTCTTTATTTGATGAAAATTAGCAAAAGGGGTAAGA
The DNA here is from genome assembly GCF_040938575.1 of Ambystoma mexicanum. Taxonomy (NCBI): domain Eukaryota; kingdom Metazoa; phylum Chordata; class Amphibia; order Caudata; family Ambystomatidae; genus Ambystoma; species Ambystoma mexicanum. The sequence continues at coordinate 981,056,827 of NC_090923.1, forward strand.
AATTGCATTTAATCTTAGATGCAGGCATTTAGAGGTGCTTTGTAGATTTAGGTGCACTTATTTTGGCAACAGTGATGAAATGCGTTAGTGCATTTAATCACTTGTGCCACAAAAAGGTTTAAAGTATCAGATCCACTGTGTGTTCTGCAGAGAACACAGAATACTTTACATTAATTGCTCTGAACAGAATGTAGTTGTGAACCAAATTCAGGCAGCAGGTTTAGAGCTAGCAGAGAACCATAAAACATCCTGGCATGCTTTGTAAATAACAGGCACTGGCTTCTTTGAATCAGGCAGCCATGTGGGCCCCCGACACCCAAGGTCGGGTCCCAGGGCACAAGCCCATTTTTCCCTCCCATAAAGACATCTCTGAATTTCCCAGCATGGCTGCCCATCCCCTTCAATATCTAATTGCGCCTGTGGTGCAATCATTGAGTCCCTCTACATTGGCGGGATTGAGATTTTGCCGGTGGGTCGGGGTATGCCCGCCCGCCACCCCCTTAGATTGCCAGACCCTTTGGGAAGCCTGCTAAACTGTCTGTGCTGAGGTTTGCCACCAGAAGGGCATGTTCTACATCACTGTCTAGTTCCAACTACCAAAGTGCTGTTTCCAAATGCATGTTCTTTTCTCCCTATCATTGGAGACCCCTAGAGTAGTTGCCTATAGACCATCTTGCTGCCAGATGCTTTGCCTGATGCACAAGGCTGCCCATGGCTCTGCCAAATACCAGCCCTCTAAACTGTTTCACCATTACAAGCACATTGGATGTCTGGGATCAGCCGCACACAAGAAGCTGTTAGTACCTTCCAAGAAATAGCAAAGCTTCAGTGCAGGGACTAAATACTCACTCGTTCTGAGAAGCATGTGAGCTTGTCAGTTGTCTACAACCTACAGCTCTCCAGATGTTTTGGACTACGAGTCCCATGAGCTCACATCATTAATTATGTTGGCTAAGGATGATGGGATTTGTAGTCCAAAAAACACAGAGAGCCAAAGGTTGCTGACCCATGGGTAGATGGACCGCTCAGCCTTTGGATCCAGCCCCACTTATCTGAATCTCTGCTTATCTTTCTTTCCCCCCAATATGTATAGTGTTCTGAAGGGGCTATGATGTGGCATACGTGCCCTACAGAAAGTATTATAAACAATAAATAAATGAAATAATATAAAAGATATGATGATACTGACGGTTCACTGTTACGAAAGGTAGACACAAAACTCTAGAATCTCCAAATAACATAATTTAGAAAAGTAATGACATTGAAATTTCTGGCAAGAGAAAGATGGTTACACAAAAATCCAATATTAAACAAGTTATTCTAACAATGCGGTGTCCCACCGGGTTGGGGCAATTAGTACAGAGGGCCAGGCTTTGATCATTGATGCTTCTTAACTAGTTACCCTTTTATGAAAGTATTATTATTTTTATTTTTTGTGAGCATTTGGTCTTTACCCGGGAAACAAAGCGTTTTATATATGAAACTGAAGCCTTTAATCGATCCTGATAATCTACTTTTTATGTTCTGAATGAATTCACAGGCATGCACTGCATGTTTTCCTGTCTATAAAATATGTATTTCCTCTGTACACCGACTTTCCCTCAGAACATGTGACGATGGAAATTCCCCCAAGAGAGTGGGTTATCTAGGCCTGAAATCTGCTGAACCCCCAGAGAAGTTCCGTTTTCGCAGCAGCGCCGACATGGTCCCTGCTGCCTCACTCCTCCACAGCATTGTTTATGGCACTGATTGATGTCTTGGGACATATGGCTGCAGCCTGTTACCACCTGCTCTGGGCCTGCTCCAAAGATTGATTGAGGCCTACGATTCCCGTGCTCTGACAGTCGGCCATCTTGGCCCCGCATTAAACTCACAAAGAAAGCCCTTTTCGAGTGCAAGCTCTGCAGTCGATGAGATGAGGAGGAGCACCAATTGGCCACTCGCGCACGTGATCCATATCCTCCGGCTTAGCAGGCCCTTTATGGCATTGCCGCCCAATCACCAACAGCCCCATTATGCAGTAGCAGTAATTCTGCAGTCGTGTAATGTCTTGTGTGGGCAATTTCAGACTCCTTTTCTCCAATCTGAGTGATTAGCATACAGCTTGTCGAAGCTTTTATGTGTTTTTTCCTTTGCCTTCATAAGTGCGCTTTGTGTTCTAGTATTATCAAACCAGGGAAAATTGTCTTGCCGTTTCTGTGAAAATGTTGATATTCAGACGCGGAGCCGTTTGTCAACCAGGAATTCTTTTCACCCAATTTTATTTTACCTGTCAGTCAAGGATGTGTCTGACATATTAACTCTTCCTTGAGTTAAATTGAAAGCATTTAAAAGCGGCAGTGAAATCAAATAAAGTCGAAGATGCGGCATGCCTCTATCTCTCTCTGTAGAGGAGGGCAATGTCGCAGAATACAGGACACGTGAGACTTGGGTATACCAGGATCAGAGACAATGCGAACGCCTAAAGAAAGGGAACTGAAAACCCGTCTGGCATGGTAATGTGAATGGCAACAGTTTGCTGTTTGTACCCAAAGCTCTATGCATATCCGCTGCTTATGCTTACTGTCCATTTAGAATCAGCATTGAATCTGCTGATCTCAGGAAGGCTATGTTTGACTACGAGGATCCTCTGGTCATGAGGTGAATGTCTGCAAAACGGTGAAAATGGTGGGTTAGCATGCGTGCAAGTATGGTCTTTAGCGGTGAAGGACGTGATTTGCTTGCTCTGTTGCTCTGTTGAAGTCGCATTGAAGGATTTCTACTATTTCCATTGGGGATACCGGCTCACTGAAAAAGAGACTTTCTATTTAAAATCACTTCAGCGTGGAGCGCGTGTGCAGAAGTGTGTGTCAAAGTGTGGTCTTTGGTGGTCGGTGACGGGCCGGGAGCCGGGCAGAAAACTCCCTGAAGTAATTGCACATATTGTTCAGATGTGCCATTGCCACTATCACAACCTTGGTCACTGGAAACTCAAACTAAAGTCGACTTATCTAGCGGCTAATATAAACACATATTGCACGACTGGGTACGCAAGGTGCCTGCTTCAATGCATAATGCATGCTGATTGGCAGTCGAGAAGTGAGGAGAGTGATCCAGAGGTTTGTCTACTTCCACCTCTGGGTAGCCTGGTCTGACAGTGCGCCTGCGAGAGTTCATTTCAATAACGTTGCGTGCCTCCTGTCAAGGGTTTTGACCCATGTTGAATCAATAGACTGGGTAGATGTGGGGATGAGCTGTCGCTGCCCATTATTCTATCCCAGAACAAACTAAATCAATAGACTGGGTGGATGTGGGGATGAGCTATCGCCGCCCACATTCACGCCAGAATAGGAGAACTGCGCAGTTGGCACGAGACCACTCCAAAGATACAACCTTCTTGTGGGGGGTTCCACATCACCACTCTACTGTAAGGATGCCATCAAAACAATGTTAAGCAAGGGTCCTCTACTATCAAGCAAAAGACCACTCTATTGAAATGCAGTAATTCAAGACAACTCAAAAATGGATGCAGTACCGACAAATTCCCCAAGGTGGCGCTAGCAGTCTAAACGCTGACAGGGAAACTGTATTTAGGAGTTGCAAGAGGGGCAGGGACTTCAAAGCTTGTTGGTTAATTGGAAACCTTAGCCACCTGCTGTTCCCAGAGGCCAAGAGGCTGGGAAACCATAACACCTCAGAGATTCCCACACCAGGAGGCAGGATATCACATGACCCTGTTGATTGATTGAGGAGAGACTTCCAGGCAGCCTGCTGGAGCCCACACAAAAGGCTCTTTCTGTTGAATGGGGTATGTTAATTTTGAGTGTTTCCTTTCAACAGCCCTCTGTCAGCAAGGAGAGACATGTGATCACTGACCCACCCAGACTCCTGGAGGCGGACCCAAACACTTTGGGGAGTTGAATTGCAACAAATATATAGTTTATAGAAACAGTGATAATTTATTGTAACCAAATGACAGGAATGTACAACTTTGAGAGTCTTAGTTTGAAAAATGCCCTCACGATTTGAGTCCAAACTCCAATTTGTACCATGTTCTGGGGCAAAATCCCGCTAATTATGATTATTGTAGACAATGTGTTTAAGCTAGAGACATGGAAAGTTACTGGGATATATGTGGAAGGAAAATGTACCTTTGTATAATTTTTGATGAAAATCCCATATTGCAAAACCCACTAAAATTCAAAATAAGTTGCCATTTTTTAATGCAAGCTCCTAGAAACGCCAGAGTCGGGACATGGACTATCTTTAGTAATATATGATGTGTGTATGTGATGTCAAACAACTGTGTACCTGGGAAATATGTATTTGGATCAGGAATAGATTTGTGTGCACATTGACCAGGGGAGTGTCATTTCTGCAGGTCATAAAAATGACATCACTCTGACACACTATCCCTTCCCAAATCAGGGACCAAAGAATCTATTGACCTATCAAATCAAAAGAGGGGCAGGCTTAGGGATGCTAGCCTCTCCACCCACTTTTTAAAACACATAAAAAGAGACTGCTGGGACAGGTAGAGATTCAATTCCATTTTCTGCGGGACGCTCTGCCGGGAGACTCCAGACTTCACATCCATCAATCTCCAAAGACCAGAACTTTACTTCAGAACTTAAAGCAAGGGCCTAAACCCACAAACTGAGAACTCTTCTCAGCAGGCCTCAGCATCCTTAAAATCATTTGCAAACTATTCCACAGCCGGGCGAGCTGTTTGAATTCTTTGCCAAGAACAATTGCCAGAGACCAGACCAGAGATCCAGAGAGACCCAGACCGCTGTGAGCAGAACCGGTGCCTGATTGACCCGCCGAGCAGAGAGAACCGAAGTCCAGTCCAGTTGACCAGATCCGTGACGAGGCCCATTCATTTCAAAATAAGAAGTGAGTATCCGCCAGAACTGTGCAGAACCCAATCTCTTAGTTAAAATAATCTAATTCAAGCTATTTTAACCTAATTAGAACAGCCTCCTAGAAATCGTGTCATCTGTCATTTTTAAAGCTGCACAACTGTCACCTGTCAATTCTGCAGCTGCAAGCTGTCACCTGTCATTTTGAGTTTTACTTTAAATCCGAAAATCTACCTTTATTAAATCATCCGTATCTCCGGAACCGTTTGTGCTAGGAACGAGATTTAACTTTCATCTGAAAGCTTAGAATCTAGGTTTTCCAACGAACCTAGAACCGACTACCCCCTATACTTTTTCCGTAATCACGAGACACGCACTCGCGAAATTTACCGCGATTTGCGATTTGGCCCGATTTCTTCATCTGTAGAAATCAGCAGCTTTTTGCTTCTCTTTGCTAAAATTCGTTTGCAATCTGCTAATCATTCATAGAGTATTGTTAAAGTGAGCCTGAACTAATATAAAGTAGCCATCACCTACCCTGAACCTCTAGAGGGAATTAAAAGCAATTTTAGCACCTTTTCACTTCCTTGCAAACCACATTAAAGTAATTTGCCTGTGTTTAGCTAAGCTTGCTGGGAGAACTGGAACTGTGTATTGCATTATAAAGTGTGATTTGTTGGGATTCTTGAAGACTGTGTGCTCTCCTTCCATTTTTTGTATTGCATAGGGGGGGAGTGAATTGTCAAAAGAAAAAGTGATCATATTACCTTTTGCTAAAATCATAACAAGTTATTTCTGTACTGCATTTTATTCCACCTTGCGTTTCCTTGAACCATATAAAGTTTCTTTCCCACCTTATTCTTCTGTTCCTATTCATAAGTTACCTCTTGCTGACTACTGCTCATATTCACAAGTGTAATATCCATTATCAATTTATTTATAGAAGTGTGATATATATATATATTGTTTAAATTTTCAAATAAACCTTTTAATTTGCAAAACAAACCTACTTCTTGGCTCAGTGGGATCAGGGGGATTCTAAGAGGGGGGTGTTATACAAGGGTTGTCATCCAGAGTACTGAACTGGATATAAAAATACATCAATAAGGGTTTTCCTCAGCATCCCAGACTAGGCATTGACTTAGCTGTAGTGTTGATTGAATATCGCTTACACTCCCCTTATAGACGGAGGAAAATGAAGCAAAAGCTCTCTGTTTACCCTTTGCGTAGCAAGGTTAAGAGATTGGGGAAACGGACCAGAAGCCCAACAGCCAATTCCAATGTTTCCACTATCAGAGACCTAAACTGATAAATAGGGACAAACCTGACAAGACTACAGGCACTATGACCTTTTCTCCTCAGTTCTTATCCCTCCAGTGAGTGACACAACCCTCGCTGAAATGACCTGCGTGAATGCGGGCCTTCTGCCAGAGGGGGCTAATTTTGAACACCCATCGGAGATGAGTGCCATTCGATCTGACAATATGCAAACAAATCTTTCAGGGCAAATGAGTGAGTTGGACGCATCCCCCAAGGTCGCCAACAACCACTCACCCCTGAACCTATGTTTGAACTTGCAGAGGGAATCACTGGGGGCAACCACTTACACCCTGGGTACCCCAGCAGTGGTGATTGATTATGATAACATAATCAGCACTAATTTGTCAGCCACGCCGGATATGGAGACACTTGTGTCTGACTCAGTGCACTCTGAAAGCGACACTGACAGTGAGGCAGACTCCACAGATTCATATGAGAGTGTCCTAGAAATGGACGAAGCCTCTTCTCCCCCAAACCTAAGTCCAATAGCTGCAACCATTGATCCAGTCTTTGGTCGTTGGCCTGCAGCGCTTTGTAGACGCTTTGCACACTCATGCTGCTAATAATGTTGTTAAATTATGAGAAAACAAACATTATGGCTATGGGCGTTTTGAGGGGTCAGAAATGAGAGCTGGACACAAAGTTGTATTTTCCTCAAAATCAGACATTTTGTTAAACAAAATAGCAGTCTAGGCCTATTCTAAAGAGAGGCTTCCCTACCTAGAAACAAAAATTAAGAATATGGCTGTGACAGGATGTCAGTTATTAAAGAAAGCCATCCTTGTGTCCAAAACGCCCTATTCTGTCCCTCACACTAAACAAAACAACAAAAGGTGCAAGGAAATGTCTTTGTCTGGGTATTGGCTAAAAGTGCTCAAAACCAAAACATAAAGGATGGCTCCAACAAAAATGTTCTCTAAGGCAAAGACCCTTGGATACAGAGGTTGTTCACCTTCCCCTGGATTCATAGATCAACTGGAAACATGTCTATTTAGCAAATAGTTAATTTGTGTCTTCACTGGACTCACACATTTCTTCTTCAAACAAAAGCATTATGCAATAGTCTTTCTGTAGTATTACTGATATGTTGTAGACCACCTGGTATACTCCCCTGCCAGGAATCTTCATACAATTTCAACTGCCTGGTGTACTCGCCTTCCAGGACATTTCTTAATGCATTTTACAGTTCTTCACAATCTTCTCCCCACTTTGGCATCTCATGCATCTATTCTTGATTGGGGTTTGCTTTCACACTTTGTCTTGTCTGCATTCAAACATTATTCTTATTGAGTTTATACTTTGTCTTGTCTGCATTCAAACAAACGTGGCTTTTGAACTTTGACTTGTCTGCATTTAAACAACCTTTGTGCATTTTGTTCATCAACAATATTGTAGCATTCAAGCACTTGATGGAGAGCTTCTTTGAATTCCCTGGGGTCCGCTGCTGCTTTGGGCAGACTCACTGGTTCCTTCCAGTGTCTCTGATGCTGCTAGCGCCTCTGCAGTGTGATTCTTTCCCCGCGCTTTCCAGTTCAGAGTGTGCAGATGTTCTCCCTGCATCCTGCACGGCTCTGTTGACACACGCCATCTCTACTGCTCAGCCCAGGCTGAAGAACGCTGTCGCTTCAAGTGGTCCAAGCTCCAGGAGCTCAGGTATCAGAGGTTCTTCCTCATGGGAAGGGGGGATACCACGTCTTGGCCAATGGAATCAAAACATCTCCCTGGTAGTTATCTCCCATGTAATCCTCCCACATGAAACCGCTTCCAGGTTCAGGATCAGGTAGTGACTGCCATCCCTTGCCACATGGGGGGAGGTCATCACTGGGGAATCCATGATGACTCCACTGGATTTATCACAGCATACAATCCAGAAGTAAAACTTGTTATAATTGGGGGATTGGCATGGAACCCCTGGAAACTGTGAAAACATACATTTATCTGGGGGTTCCTAGTAGTCCCCATCCTAATTTAAAATGTTTCAGGTGGCTCAATGTACTGGAGGGGAAACTGTTGCATTCCATCTTAGGTGTACCGCATGCTGTATCAGTTGAGGCTCTTAGATGCGAACTGGGTGCGACTTTTCTCAGAACACTCTGGCTGCTACAGCACAGCAAGCTTGTTGTCATGCTTACCTTGGCCCAAACTGGAAACAGTTCCCTGCTGAATTTGATAGGGCATGGTACTAAAGCTAACCCTCAACATACATTTTATACTGATTTAGAGGAAACGGTATGGACCCATTAAAAAAATATTGGTTTTCCATACCCTTCAGCTGAATATTGCACCATTTACCTCTATCAAAGGTAAAAACGGCAGATTGGGACCATTCGGCCAATATGGAAAATGTGAGTAATTAAAAGCGCTATGCCGAAATTGCCAAATCTGGCAGTCCCGTTTGATGCCCTCGTCAATATCTTTTAAATCCCTGCTCTCCCTTTATCAGACGATTCATTATTTACATGCGTTCTAATATTTTGCTTACCACTGAGTTTCATGGCGCATGGCCAGATAGCCCTATTGATAGCACGGTATGCCACTTGTGCAGACAGAAGGTTGAAACTAGCAGACGTTTACTACTAGAGGGTCCTGTGCTGAGGGAGCAATATTGTAGAGCATACCAACATGTTGTCACCAATCCAGGTCAACTTAACTCATACCAATTTAGAAATAGAGTTTACAGAGCTATCTCAGTGGTGGTCAGTGGTGATCAGTGGTGCAGCAGCATATGTGTGGAAAGAGGTGCTGTTGAAATTCGAAAAAACAGTAGCCGTAATGGAATTCCCTTTGATGCACTTTTGTTCACTGTCTTGCTGATTTGTTATATCTAATATGATAATTTGACACATGAAATATTTAATGGTGTAGCAATGAACTGTTATGTAATTTATTGTTGTTTAAATAATTTTAATAGGCCGATCAACTGTTTACCAAAATATCTGCAAATATTCCCTGTTCGGCAAATACGAGATACCTATTTAAGACTGAATTTATTACCAACAAGAGAAATCATGGCAAAGAGATAACTAATAGCCAGTGATCTGAATTACTGCCGTTTCTGTAAAGAAAAAAGTCTACCGGAAACGTTGGAGCATATTTTCATGGGATGTCCGGCTTTAATTGAAAATAGAATCCAATTCAGAAGTCTGTTCATGAAGTCGACTTTACAACTATCTCCAGAAGACAGATGGCCAAAAATCTTACTTGGTGATAACAAAAAAGAAATTATCACAATTGTGAAATTCTGGGAAACCGTTACTAGCATGGAACAAACACAAACTTGAATAGCATAAAATACCAGCAGATGAAAGGTTTTGTAACTAAAACTAAAACATCAACAAAAAAAAGAATGTCTGCGAAATTTGGGGTCAGAAGTAATGTTCTCCCAGAAAAGGTTTTATCCGCATAAAGAAATCCAACCAAAGCCATGTAAGAGAGGGAGATCCTCTGTTGATTTCAGCTGGGCCTGAATTGTCTGCAGTCTTCTGATGTTGTCCAGCACAAGTGCGCCACTCATGAGCCACTTGTGGTAACTTTGGTATTAAACTAAAAATAGAGATTCAAGCTGTAACATCTCTGGGCACTATCCAAACAGTATCAAATTGCAGGCTTATGCATCAAGAGTGTCTCAGGACGGTACTACGCCACATGCCCGAAAACAACAACAATTTTATCTCAGGTTCCCAGTGATCGAAGTAAGAGGGAACGGTCGGGAGCGGTGCTCCACTGCTTTTATTTGTTTCTGTTTTCCATTCCTCTACTTTTTACAGCCATATTCATCATTCCATATAAGGTATGTGTCCATTCATGTCCCTGTGCAAGTGTAAAGTTGAAATGGGAGCCTTAGTTACTATTCACTTAGACTGTTGCAATGCCCTGGCCGCAACACCATGTCATATGTTGCACTATGCTTCCCTGCGAGACCGCAGTTTTGTACACTTCTACCACTGCAGGTTTCCTTATGAAAAGTTTGGTATTATCATCATCTCAAATTGGTTGTCCATTAGCTTTCATTTGCAGGCTCATTGTCTATATTTACCATAACATGCTATAACAGGTTTATTTGTATAACACGTTCACCCCCAAAGGGGCATCTTGGTACCGATAACAGATGTGTATTGTTACGAAACGTAAGAGTACTCATATTTATCAAGCAAATTGTGTGAAATGCCAATGCTCCCCTTTGCTGGCTTGGGAAAGGCAGTCACAGAAGCCACAACGTTAGTGTCAAGGTCTCTCTGTTTCTTGACCACATTCCATCAACTGTTTTAGGTACCAGGGGTCCACGATGCAATGAGGTCATCGTAGCTGATTGAGCATCTCGTTTTAAAATACAACTTCAGTTCAAGAAAACAGAGCAAATACCTTAGTATGTTGATGTATAACTAAGGATGGGATAGCAGGACTCATTGCCCACCTGGTAAATAAGCGGCTGTGAAACAAGGACATCTAGTTTCAAATCCTGTCTTCTCCACTTGATCGAAATGTGTGATCCCGAGCCAACCATTTTCCCTTATAAGGCCTTCTTTTTCCTAACTGGTCAAATTGAGATCACCTAAAAGTAACATAGCTCAGTTTGTTCAGCCCTAAATGTCACTGTCCTCAAACCCAAAGTTCATCCACCACAAACCGTACCACCCTCGCCTACTGCACCATCAATTCCTATCTATTCCAGGAAATGTTAACATTCTTGACTATGGATACCTTGCCTTAAATCTTCCAAGAGGTGTCTGGCCCAGTAGTTCAAGGCTGTGTCTGGGCCAAGGAGCTTACGCTTGACATGGCACTAACACCTGGGCATGGGAAGCTGTGCCTTGCATGTGATTACTATACCTGGCATATCAGACTTTGCCTGATATAAATTAGCAGTAACTTTTGAGGTACTCCTAAGGACTGATGTGTTCTGAGTAATGAACAACCGTTGTTATTCTCATTTTCAAATTGTATTATTATGTTTACACACAATACTTGGTTAAATATAAAATGAACAATACCTTCTTGAGGAAAAGAAAGAAAATGCTCTCTCCCTCAAGTTACACTTGTAGCAGTTTGTAAAAAGTGTCATATCAATTAATCAATTCATAAGAATATGGCAATAACACCTAAGCCAGCAGTCTGGATTTAGTGGTAATGGCCCATGTCCCTAGCAGAATTGGGTATTATTGCCACCTGCACCCCGGGTTTCCAATCTGATAGCAATGTATTTTGCCTTGCGGTGTCCCGTTCTTTCAAACAAAATACTAACTTAAGATGGCTGCCATGGAGATGGAAGGCCGGACTCCATGCAGACCCCTGCAGACCCCCCCATGACAGTGTATAACCAGTGCAGGCGCATTGAAGCGTTTATTTCTTTCTCTGTATTCAGCAGACTTAATAGCTATCTGAATAAGCACGGAGCAAAGGCACTCACATGCAGAGGTGTTTACTGAATGCCTGCAGTCATGCAGGCATATTTCAATACCTCAATACACAAAGAAAGCTTCTCACAGTTGTCTGTTTCTTATATAGAACTGTATTGAGTACAAGTGTGACCAAACGGCCCAAATGACGACCCATATAGGTCGAAACATGTGTCGGTTTTAGGCATCCAGGACAGGCTCTATATTTGTAGTTTGCACTTACCTTATAATCTGATGTTCGTTGTGATTGACACATGACCATAACAGGTTGTCTTTTTGAACCACTTTGTGTATCTGTTTTGAGACAGTGATATAATGCTTTTGTGATCCACATATGCTTTCAGACAGTGTTACTATGTCCTTTTTCAATTAAATTGAGCACTGATCACATGTTATTTGAAGTTTAGCGATGCATTATTGAATCCATTTAATTTGCAAAGTGTTTGAGTGAGAGAGAGGAGGAAAATCAGTGGGCCTCATTACGAGTTTGGAGGTAGCCATGCCGTTTTTACTGGCATGGCTACCCCAAAACTCGGGTCCGGGTCCCACAAAATCGGAATAACCGGGCCATTCCAACCTTTGCAGGCCCGGTAATTCCCATTCACGGGACCCGGGCCCGGTACGCCCCCATTCCCATTTGAGCCGCCATATGGCTCAATGGGAATGGGGAGGATGGTAACAACGGACCCGTTCATAACGGGCCCGTTGCTACCATCCTGTTCTACTTGCCTGTTCTACTAGTGGGTGCCGCTCTGCACATCTGGTTTGACCAGGCGTGAATAGCGGCCGCAAGCAGAACTCGTAATGTGGCGGTAGAGTGATAACGGCACCGGCAGCACTACTAGCGCCGTTATCACTCTAACGCCATGGTCGTAATGAGGCCCGGTATCTTGCATAAAGTGTAAAGTGTTTATGCATTGAAACCCTTTTAATCAAATAGGGTTTCATTATATAACCACTTTACATGTTTTGCATGGAAAGTCACTGAAACATGCATAAAGTAATAACGTTACAGGGAGCTGTCCAGTGCTGAAATCTTTTCAATACAGTTGCAATGTAATTCAGAAATGGACAGCTCCCTCTAACTTGTGTAGTGTCTGCACTGGACATTTTTATTTTATTTTTTATTGTGGGTCCCTCCCATCCCCCCAAAAAAATAAAATAACTGTCTCCAGTCCTGAAATTGCCCGCTAACACTACACAAGTCAGAGGGAGCTGTCCAGTGCTGAAATCTATTCAATACATTTATAATGCATTTCAGCACAGGACAGCTCCATCTAACTTGTGTAGTGTTTGTTTTTTATTGGGGGGGTCCCCTCCAACCCCCCCTAAACCCTCATTTTCAAAGTGTAACCCTTCCATCGACCGATTGAATGTCCAACCCAAACATCCATACATCTATTTTAAAGGTATGTTTGAGTTGGAAATTCAATGAAAACAAATTCAATTAATATTCTTTTCAATGGAAAAAGATTCTATGGGCCTCATTACACGGAAGGCGGTAATGGTTAACGGCCACCGTTAATGGTAACAGTGACCGTTAACCATTACCGCCTTACTACGAGGTCCCTTAGCGGGTTGGTGCTTTAACGCCTGCTTTTTGCAGGCGTTAAAAACCAACCCGCTAAGGGACCTCAGAGCTAATTACGGCACCGCAAAATTGCGGTGCCGTAATTAGCGCCTTCCCCATTCCCATAGAGCCCTATGGGGCAGAAATGGGAATGGGGAAGGGCAATGGCGGAAGGGGGATTTGCCGCCCCTCCAACCTTGGAATGGGGCGGTAAATCCCCTTTCCGCCAAGGCGGTGCCGGTATTTTACCGGCATGAGCCATGGCGCTAATAGCGCCATGGCTCACCGCCTTCCGTGTAATGAGGCCCTATGAATCTTTTTTCGATTAAAAGACTGTATACCAGTATGGGTTTGTGGCTTTGCGCATGTTCCCTATTCAATTCCACACCGTTTCACCAATCTGCACCAAATTATGCACAGTCACCTGTTAGGACCCTCCGGACATTGCTGGCTACATGCCATGTGGACACCCCGCCCCTTTCCCTAGATTTCAGCAACAGTGAAAATGTGGGTGTGGAATAGTGGGTTTGTGGATTCATGTATGTTCCCTAAATAATTCCACACTATTTCAACAATCTGCACCACATTTTGCACAGTCTCCTGTTAGGAACCTCTGGACATCACTGACTACATGACATCTGGACACCCCACCCATTTCCCTGGATTTCAGCAAAAGTCAAAATATGTTTGTGGGTTTGTGAGTTTGTGGTTTGGCAAAGCGTTGTTCCTTATACAATTCCAAACAGTTTCAGCACTCTGCACCAAATTTCCATATGCATCTGAGCGTGTTGAAGGGGAGAAGTTATCTCTTCAGCTTTATAATCTTCTAGTGTCTTTAGTGAATTAAATTATATAATATTTATATTTTGTGAAGAGCTTGTCATCTCAATGTGTGCTTGGCTGTGTGGTTTTAGCGTTCTAGATATCAAACTTACTACTTCGGAAGATTCTATTTATGCCCATTCAAAATATGATGATAAATTGTATCCATAAAATAAGCACACAATGGGCCTCATTACACAGATGGCGCTAAGGGATTACAGCACCGGTAAGGGCACCGGTGTCGGTAATCCCTTAGTGCCATACTACGAGGTCCCTCAGCGGGTCCCGTCCTTAACGTGTGGCCAGACCACACGTTAAGGAAGGGACCCACTGAGAGACTTCAGGGCAAATAACGGTACCACTAATAGCGGTACCGTTATTTGCTCCCTCCCCATTCCCATTGAGTCCTATGGGGGCTCAAATGGGAATGGGGAAGGACCTTGGGGAATGGGGAATTACCACCCCGCCAACCTTGGAATGGGGCGGTAATTCCCCCATTCACCAAGGCGGAATTGGTAAAATACCGGCGGCAACCATGGCGCTAATAGCGCCATGGTTACTGCCGTCCGTGTAATGAGGCCCAATATCCCTTAAAGAGTTAACGTGGTTTGTTTTTCTTTAGTCATAAGAAGCAGTACTTGGGCAATTGAGGAAGCACTTAGGACTTGGGGTATTTGGGACTGTACCGTACACATGATGGCAATGCATGGGGTATGAGCATTAACCTGGCATAAGATGGCCTTGTTTAGGTATATAATTCTGCACTACCATGCAATTCCAGTGCATGGCGCGTGAGACTGTATTTAGCATTGTATTCATCTGCCTGGCACTTGAGGCTTTAACTGGCATGGGATGAGAATGACTGGGCATATGGGGCTTTTCTGGCATAAGAAGGCACTGTAGTTGGCCTAGCATGGTTCTGCTGTGTCCACTCCTGGAACACCATGACTGCAAGCATGGCAAAATCATCTAAATATCTTTGTTGGAAAATGCATGCACAGCTTTGATTCCCTTGCAAATAATGTATATTCGACCCTTTACACAGGCTTTATTAGTCTTATGTCTTCTTCGGGGCAGTTTTCTGAGCATGTTATCATTATTTTTATTCTAATCGTTATTATGTCTGTGAAGCTCCTAACGAGAAGTAACTGGCCATTGAAGTCATACCAGACACGAGGCGTGAGACACTGGCAGATATACTTCAATGGAGACCCAGAGCGTAGAGTTCTCCATTCAAAGCCAGAACAAACACTTCCATTTTAGCCACTTCCAGAACTACATGTGCGTAGATTCTGACCCCGGCTTTTGGTTCATGTCATTCCTGAGTGAGGGCTGTGGGACTCCTAGGGCCTCGTTTTAAATGGGACGGAGTGGGAAAAGAACAGGCGTAAAAGCAAGTCGCAATGCTTCCCCGCCTCCATTTAACACCCTGTCCCATTTTGCAGCAGTGATAAGATGAGGAGGGGGCAAGGAGCAGAGATGAGATCTCGGCCATGCAGTCTTCCTCCGTCTTGTGAGTGTGGCTCGTTCTACACCTGCATGAGAGTTTCATGCAGCCGTACAAGAAATGGATTCCTAGGGAATCCGCCTTGGGTTTGCACCTGGTCAAGACCAGCCAGATTCCATAGTAGTCATGGCCTACAGATCGTATTTGCAGACAGCCTTTACATTTCCATAAGACAGAATGGGAAATATAAAGAGTAAAAGTGGGTTTGCCTCACTGTTACCACTTCCTTGTTCAATAGTTTTGCCTCCATGTTTGATGTGTTTGAAAGTGTGCTGGTTGATCAGGTGTGCTTTGGTCGACCAACAGTTCCTGATTGGTGTGAATTGTGGCATTAGCTTCTAGCTAGATTTGCAGAAAATGTTTATTTTTAGCTCATAGGTGGCACTTGAGCTCTACCTATAAGCCAATGCATTTGCATAAGGGAGATGACATGAGAAGGGCCACCCAGATTGTGGGTGAAGTTTGATTGTTTACCCACCCATTGATTGGTCATGGCCATTCTATTGCCTTTGGCATTCCAACCCACTAGCTGCCCCTCTCCACCCAAATCACACCCTCCTGGGATCTCTTTGAGCTTGCTCTATCAAGCCAAGCAGCAACATCAAAGCTCAGCTTGCTAGTGTTATTTCTATGAAGTCTTGTGAGAGTTAATGGCTTTATTGCAGCTGTACATTCTCTACCAGTGTAATGAAAATATCTTAACCAAGGATGCATTCAGGTACTTGAGTTGTCAATAAGACCTTTAAAGACTATGGGCCTCATTACACGGTAGGCGTTAAGGGTTTACCGGTACCAGTATTTTACCGGTACCGGTAAATCCTTACCGCCTTACTACAAGTTCACTTTGCGGGTTGAGGAATTAAACGCCTGCTTTTTGCAGGCGTTAAAAACCAACCTGCAAAGGGACCCAGGGAGCTAATTACGGTACCGCAATTTGCGGTGCCGTAATTAGCACCTTCCCCATTCCCATTATGGCCTATGGGGCAAAAATGGGAATGGGGAAGGGCAATGGTGGAAGGGGGAATTGCCGCCCCACCAACCTTTGAATAGGGCGGTAATTCCCCTTTCCACCAAGGCGGTGCCGGTAGTTTACCGGCATGAACCATGGCGCTAATAGCGCCATGGTTCTCCACCTACTGTGTAATGAGGCCCATTAACTGGGTGCTAAACTAGGAGGAAGACTTCTTTATGCTTCCGAAGGCATTTACCCAAAAACTGAAACGTTGGGACTGGACGCAGAATTATGTACATATAGCTTTATTAAAAAGCTATGACTCTGTGATCCCGCATTTAGTACACTCTTATAAATCCCCGCAAACTATTTGAAAATCTGCCGATCTCCATTATTGCATCGATTCTTACTACTGCTCAGGCTGAACAAACTTCCACTTTTGGAAATTATAGGGCCCAAACGGAACATCGTGAAGGAGCACAGAAGCTGCTGCCTATGCAGCATTGCAAACATAAAAGAATCAGCACACCATGTGTTAACAGAATGCGCTGCACACTGTCCTCTTTATATCCGATTCCTTGGCACTTATGTGGCAAACCTCAATAGCATAAAGAGTGAATCATTTTGGCGCTATTGGTTAAATACAGACTGTAAGCAATTTCTAAAAGCCCTCTGTCGGGTATGGAAAGGGGTATGTGCAACTGGGAAACTTGATAGACCTAAAATAGTTGATGGATGACCCCTCGAGACGTTGGCCTACGGCTTGACCTTTATCTCTATTCTCTGTCTTCAGCTTTCTTTTTTCTTTGTCTTAACCTTTATAGTCTGTTGAAATGGGAATGAGCCAAGGCAGTAAATGCACTATCTGGGTCAAATGAACATAAAATGAAAGGTTGCACCTTCTGTGAACCCATGTTAAGATGGCATTTTCTCTTTTAATGTTAAACATTTATTTTAATGTATTTCTATTTTATTAATATGTAAAAGTTCTTTGAACTGTATACATAAAATTTAAATAACATGTTTATGGCACTGAAGGCCTGTTAAAAACAAGAATTGACAATGGCAACAGATGTGGATTGTGTATAGATATTAGGTAAGCATTTGGCGGTCACTGTTATCATATGCCCAGGTAATCACACCATTTTCCAACTGTTGCACTCGTATGGCACGGTACTACCATTATGGCAATGCCCGGGTAATGCCTATCTGACTTCTACTCAACGGCCAGCACTGTTTGATTTGCTAATTGGTGTTTTTGTAGGCTTTTTGAACAGCACAGACATTTTAAATTTAAACATTGACACGGATGGGGGCCAATGTAGTGCTTTCAAAGCAGGACAAATCTGTATTTTTGTGTTGCTTTTGGAGCGTGAAGCATAATCCGGTTGACTGTGTCTGTGGTCTATTGGGCAGTTCTTTGGGGAACCCAGTATGTTTTCTTCCCCATGGAAGGCGTTGTTCATCCTTATGGTGCCGTTGTATGACAATTCTGGGGTCACTGGGTTGTAGCTTGACAGGTGTTTTGTCTGGCGAGCCCAGTGCAGCATATTGAAAGGATGTTAGACATGTTTCCCACCCGCCCCCGAGCTGGACTGAAGCCCAATGTATGACTTGATGTGTAGCACTGACAACCCTTCGATTTGTCGTAGTACAGGTAGATCAGCCTGAGCTTTCATCAAGGTTGATGCCAGGGGAAAGTTGTGAGCTAGACCTCTATTTTCTAAAAGTATGAGCTCGTCTCCTGCAAAGATACATGCCACCTCATCAGACTATTGTATCCCTCAGATCCCATGATCCCTCCTTTCCGCTGCCCTTATTACCCACACTGTGAAGGGTAATAGCTCTTTCATATTCCAGTATGTTTTATATCCTGATAAGACTCTGGGTTTCGCTTTAAGATCAAGGATCTTCGGTGAGCCTGTATTCCGGTCCCCCTGTAGTGGATAGAATATCATCTTCATTTCAATATTCTTTTACTGCTTTTCATGCCCATTGGGATGACCTTCCTTTCTCACAAGAAGTTCATGATTAAGTAAGCCAGCAGCTCCAATTTGTAAGGTGCTTGTTCCGGAATAAGCTGCGAGCAGGCCGATTAAGCATTTGTCTCGAGAGGATAACTCAGGGGCAACGTGCTCGGCTTGGAAGCAAGACGATGCTGAGCAACACGGGTTCGATCCCCGGGTCTGTGCTTAGAAACCCGTGGGTTAGAAACCCGTGGGTATTAAGCGTGTTATAAATACCTATCATACCATATTAGAGGCTGAGGCTGGGCTGGAAATACCTTTGAAAGCCTGAATGTCCTGAGTGAAAATGGCTGTTAACTAGGGCTCAGGGTTACCTCTGGCTAGTATCCCTGTTCCCTAGGGTGCTGAGGATTATATCAGAAAACAAGAGAAAGCATGTTCTGCAAACCACAACGTCTCCATTGTACAGCTTCTCCTTGGCTCTGCACATGGGGACACTGTGACGCCGAAGTGTGGGACGTAGGCTGAGCCATTGCTCAGAGAAAGCTGTACAGTGTGCAGAGGCATCAGAAGTTCTCTGAAGAGTGAGGGGGCAGAGGTAGTCTGGGCACCATGGCAAGCAGATCTCCAAGTGAACCAGAGGGAGGTGTGGTGAGCAAGAACATTGGCTGCGTATGCCAAGATGCGGGTCTGCAGATATTCTGGGCAGCTATGCCAATAAAGGGTGGATTTATGCACCATGGTTGGCTGAGATATAGCCACCATTCTTAAAGGGTGCCCTAATGCACTGTAGGCAAGTCAAAATGGAGAACTGGTGGCTTGGCGTTCCCTTTGAAAACCATTTCTGCCTTGGTGGCTTTGAGGCAGATTCGACAGTTTATCAGCCATTCTTGGAGGTTTTATAGGCAGGCTGTGATTGTTTTTCACCGTTTATTTTGCCTCAGTTGATAAATCATCTGCAAACAGCTGAAAAGATGTGGAGAACGATTCAATTATGAATGAGAAATGATTCATATTTGTGTTATCATCAAATGTTATACCACTCATTTATGTACACTCTTCATGCTGCCTTTCTGAAAACCCCCTAGCCTGCAAAGAATGGCTGACAGGATAGGAACCAATCAGAGAAAGACGCTTTTCTGCTTTTTTTTTTCAAAGAAATGCAGTAAAAAACAGGGTTTCTTCCATTTGCATTTATATGAAAAATTCAGTAAAAGCCATAAGTACACAGACTTAGTTAAAGTCTAATATTCTTTGCTGTTTCTTAACGCCACCGACCAGGTGGCTTAGGTAAGTCAATATGCCCTGTGCTTTCTGGCACTTCGTGGCCTTTATAGTCAGACCTGCGTTCTGCAGTGCCTGAAGCCAAGTTTCAGGTGGGATATGTTATCCTCCCATGTATGGCTGAACACTGCAATGTTGTCGAAATAGTGGACACTGAAGTTTATCCAGTCCAGACAAACCCTGGTTAACCATTCTCTGAAAAGTGGCAGGGGCATTCTTCAATCGGAAGGGCATCACAGTGAACTGAAAATGTCCTTCTGGGGTTGAGAATGCTGACCTCTCTCTTGCTCCATCTGTCAAGCCTACTTGCCAGTACCCTGCCGTGAGGTCAAGGTACTCATGTACTTGGCAGAGCCAAGCTTGTCAATAAGCTCATGTCCCTGAGGAATGGGGTGAACATCTGTCTTCATGACAGAAGAGCCCCCTGTAGTCCACACAAAAGCAGATTTCAGTCTTCCCATCACTGGTCATTTTAGGGACACCTTCAACTGTCCCATTTGCGTCCTCAGTGTGCAGGTGGTCTGGGAAGATTTTGGTCTCCTCCTGAGTCTTTCCATCTGTCACTAACTCCATGACCAAGTCATCCCAGCAATAATGGGGTTTTAGCCGGTTGACGTGAAAGACCCTGGATATCTGGCTAGGGCCTTTCATGTCAATGAGATACGTTATCTCACTGACTTTTTCCAGCACACAGTAAGGCTCAGTCCACTTGTCGTGAAGGGCACTGGGTTTGACAGGCTCATAATCCACACCAACTGGCCTGGATAATAAACTGTCACTTTGACCTTCCGGTTGTGCCAGTGCTTCATCAGCTCCTGACTGGCCTTTAGGTTTCTCATCAACTGTTCCATGTACTTTGTGAATCTAGACCAAAGGCCAAGTACATAGTCCACCAAATCTCAGGTAGGGGATGAGGGGTTGCCTTCCTCTTTCACTAGAATGAGGGGACCTCATTCAGGGTGTCCAAACAGAAGCTCAAAGGGGCTAAATCCTACTCCGTTCTGTGGCACCTCTCTGTAGGCAAACAGTAGGCATGGCAGGAGAATATCCCATTCAATCCTCAGGTGTTCTTCCAAGCCACTGATCATGCCTTTGTGGGTCTTATTTAACTGCTTAACAAGCCCTTTCATTTGTGGATGGAAGGAGGTAGATAACCAGTAGTTGGCTCCACACTCTTCCCACACATAGCCCTCATATACATGGATATGAAGTTTGATCCCCTGTCAAAAATGACTACCACAGCAAACCAATACAGGAGAATATCCCAATCAGAGTGTTTATAACCACAGGGGCTTCGATGCATGAGGGACAGCCTCAGGGTACCTTGTGGCGTGGTCTACCAGTACTAATATGTATCTGTTCCCTGAGCTGGTTTGGGGATGCAAAGGACCCAGAAAGTCCATGTCTATTCTCTCGAAAGGCCACCCAACCATGGAATTAAGGGGGCCTTCCTTGGTGGCACCAACTGACTCGCCAGAAGCCGGACAAGTCAGACAGGACCAGACAAATTCCTTACATTTTACCCCAGCTTGCGACCTGTAAAAGTGTGCAGACACCTGGCCCAATGTCTTAGTCATTCTCAAGTGACCCGCTAAAGGAATTTGGTGAGCCAAATCCAAAAGGAACTTTATGTGGCATTGGGGAATCACCAGCCTTCTGGAGCCCTCACCCTCAGAGCCTTTTGGCTCACTGTACAGGAGTCCATCCTCACAGTACACTTTGAACAGTCCAGGGGCCTCCCCCTTAGCCTGCTCCTCCAACTGCTTCTGTAGACACAGCAGGGTGGGAAACGCTTTCTGGGCTTAAAAGAAGTCAGTCTGGTCTGGGCGCCTAGCTGATGCAAACTCATCCAGCTCGGCAGGCCCTTCAGATATGATTCACCTGGTCCTCCACCTCAGGTTCCTACACTGCGCCAGCCAACTCTGAAGTCACTGAGTCCTCTACCACCAAAGTAGTGTCCTCAGTGGCTACTAGCACCTCTCCCACAGGAGTAGGTGACTCAGCAGTCTGTGGAACTGGACCAGAGTCTACCGGACATGCTGGTCCCTTCAACAAGCACTCTGGAAGCACTCCAGGCCCTAAGGCTCTGAGAGTCTTCAATCTGGTGACCTCTTTGGCCCTCGATCAGGAAGCCACCATGACAGGTCTCAGGGAGAGCATTACCGAACAGACATGGTACAGGGATGCAGTCGTTCACTGCTACACAGCGCTGGGTTGTTTCACCTCACCAGCTGAACTCTACTATCGGCAAGGGGCTTTTACTCTTTCCATCAAACCCACTGACACTACAATCAGGCCCATGGGTATACTGGCCTGGCTGTTCACACAGCTGGTGTCTCTTACCGCAGATGTTTTGTGTCCATTGATATAAACATGTTCTAAATACAGTTGAGTATTATTAGGAACTGGAATCTCGTCTGGTGACACAGTAACGTTCCCACACAGTGTAACCACTCCACATTCACCCACTCCCTGGCCTAGTGAGAAGTCCTCCTATAGGAGGCTCACTTATGATGGCCACCTATATGAGTCCAACATTCACTGGGTAAGCCCTTGCAAGCAGGATCCCCTTTCCTATGGCCCAGCTCCTTACACACAAAACAACATTTGGGTGGTGAGAACGTAGGTATGTGTTAGGGGTGCCTGCACTTTTATTTTCAGTGTATACGGCTGAACTAAAGTTTTGGGATTGTCTTTCATTCTTTTGCGTACCTGACTTCGAAGAGGAGTGGGTTAGACCTTTGACCTTACCATCCTTGTTTACTTTTTGCCTGAAGATTTCTCTTCTGGTTTGGGTGTGCTCGACTGGCCTTTTTTCTGGACTAGAGTACTTACAAACCTGTTGGCAGCCTTTACAAGCTCCCTAGGGTCTGTAATAGTCTTGTACACACGATGCTGGTGTAGGCCAACCTCACAATTCCTCAATAAATGCTCACACGCAATCGAATTGTACATCCCCTTAAATGTGTCAATTTAGTTACCAGACACCCACCCGCTCAGATATTTCAGCAAGTGTGTTAACGCCTCAAATGTCTTGTTAAACCGTAATCATATAGTGCCTCCTTATTATGAATATTGGCCTAAACCCTTTCGCATTACAAAGAAAACCGCATCTGAAATGTTCAGTTTTTTGATCAATGTCGCCACCATTTTAAGAATCATCCGCCATTTTGATTTCAACTCTTGTTTCTATGTTCTAAAATGGTGGACTGTGTTTTGAACTTGCAGCCAAGCTGAACGACCTTTGAGTTCTGTTAATGTTTAGGCTGAACAAGAGCAGACTGATTGACCAATGTAAAAAACCTTTGCCCACTTTTCTGTCCAAGATCTCTGAAGTTCTTGAGATACTGTTCAGCAGTTTTACAGAATTTCCAGAGACTTCATGCTTTCAAAAACGCACCTTTCCTCAGGAGTTAACTGAAGAATTGCATCAGTCCCCGTTGTCGGTAAGCGACTCATCAGGACTGCACCCCACGGTACCTTGCCCACCTCCTGTAGGTGAAAAGCAAGCTCAAGTGCTTCAAACAGTCGAAAATATCCTTCCCAACTTCGCAAGCCTGCACTAACTCTTTGGGGATGTGGTGCCAGGGCTTATCCTGTGCCTCCTGGTTTGAGCCACTACCTCTGCTTTTGCTCGAGATGGATCTGTTGGCCTCCTTCTTCTCATGGAGTGTCAGTCTGCGCAGGTCTATGGCGGCCCTGCCCCCCTCCATGGTGACCTTGTCCCGCTGTTTTTGTTCCTCCGGTGATAGTCTCCTTTCCTCCAACCGGAGCTTTCTAGCCCCTACATCGTTAACAGCCGGAACAATTACTGGGACACTTAGAGACTGTGCCGAGGTCTGGGACTTGCAGGATGCCACACTAGCCCCTGACCTCCCTGATACTCTAGAGTGTTGAGAAACCACGCTTTCCCCCGGGAGGGTGGTTGTTGGGAAACAGTGCTCATGCTGTCTTCCTCGTCATCTTCCACTACCCCTCCCGGAAGGCCTATCCCGACCCCTAGGGTATTCTCCCCAGACACCAGACGCCCTCACTTCTACCCAAGGTTGGAGGCAGGTTAGCAATTCAGGTCTATTAACCCTGGTGCAGTGGGGAAGTCCCCTCTCTTGACCCATGCCCTTTGCCGTCTCTATGTCAAGATCCATGATTATTGCAAATATCTAGCAGTGTTCTAAACGTTGCCATCAACAGTACTTTTATTGTTGGGTGACAAAGCTAGGCACAAGGTTCCAACTAGATCTGACCGTCTGCCACCAATGTGACAAATCAACTTCCACGGCACCAGTGGACCAGGGGTGAATATCGGTTTCTAAACCATTAATAATCCTCACACCTCTAACACACCAGAATGGATCTGAACAGAATTGTATAACAAGCAAATTAAAAACCTCCTTGTCCAATTTTGGTAACGTGGACGGAACAGCAGGCTTGTCTCCGTAAGGTTGTGGATCGTTGGTTACTTGCAACACAGCAAACATTCAATTATTACCCAATGATAAAAGGCACTGTGTAAAGGAATGCAGAGGACAGACAGTTTCAAAGAAGGAAACGGGATGCACTCTGAATGCTAACAAGAGGGAGGTCGGTATGGTTAATAACCACAACAGTTTAAGGTTTCTTGGCTTCATCACAAATGGAACATTAGGTCTTAAAATGTCTCTAGGGCCTTCTGGGAAGGACCAGTGGGACAAAACCACAATGTACCTTGTGCTGTAGATGTTCTTGGTGCTCACCATGGTCGCGTCGGCTTCAGGGTGCTTTGCAGTCTTCTGCGACAGAGTTTGAGAAGGGATTCAGCTGCAGGTTTCAGGTGGCAAGACAGTTCGGCGAGCGAAACTGGACAAACGGCTGCAGGCTGGCCTACGCAGTGCCTCATCGTCAGGAATCGTTGTCTCAGTGCTGATCAGCGGTTCTGAAGCACTGGTCGGGATGTCTTGGATGTCTTTAAGCAACGGCGGCTTACCAACCGTCAGCGTTGCCGTCAGTTGCAGATCGAGGAACTCGACTAGCTCAAAAATGTCCTTCAAGGAGGACGTCAGAGGATGCTCATTGAGCCACTTCTCCCAGCTTCTTCAATTGGTTTGTGTCGTCCTTTAAGGTGGACGTCCCACAGCTGTGGAGTGTGTTGCAGCTGCCTTGTCCTTGGTTGTAGGTTCAGAGAACTTCTGGCACTTCCTATACAGGGAGATTGCTGCGGAGACTAGCAGGGCATGCTGTGTGCTGCTTGGGTACCGGCGAGCACATGCCCACCATGCGTTTGGTCGAATTCCTCACAGTGCCCTTTGTAAAAGAAAAGCTACCAGCAACAGCACAGGAAGCTTGTTTATTTGAAGGACCAGGACTGACCCAGGAAACTCCCAGATTTGATCCCAAGCACAGCTTCAGAAAAATTGCCATGAGACCGAATGCAGAAACAGCCAACTCACATCCTGTTCTGAAGATGTCCAAATCGGTGTGTATGTCTTGCAACATACAGGCATGTTTTTGTTAGGGTGATTATTGTTACCAATTAGCAGAGTGACACCTCTGTTACTTCTTAAACGGACCTCTTGCTGAATCACAGACATGTTTCAAATTTAAAACTGTGGGCATTCTTAATTTAAATTTGAAACATGCCTTTTGCATAAACAAATGCCAGCCTTGAAGGTATGGGCCACGACACTTGTCTCCACCATCTTATGGGCTGGCTGAAGGTTGGGCAAGGTCCTATTTCAGCATGATGTTTGGTCGTCTCCTGGTTTAGAGCAGAGGAAAACAGTCTGGAGCATCGTGGAGTGTATACATTTTAATGGAGACACAGAAATAGATTACAATGAGACGGCCATCCAGCAGGTAGCTGAAACACTAAACATCCACTCAAAAGCTATTAATGCTTCTTTGTCAGCAAGGGTCAGAAGCAGAGAAAACGGTAAAAGAGCAACAACCCGATAAGCCCACTTCTGTATACCTTAGCTTGTAACAGGCATGCTGCAAAGCGCACATTTAAAGCCATGAATTAATAAAATATGCTGCCATGTGAGAAGACTTCTGACTGCCAACATGGGGGTAGTTGCTGTGCACCCCATGAGTATCGGCTCCCCATTCATTTGAAAAAGCTGAAAGGCCCTGCCATTTTCCTTGACACTCCTCCTCCCCCAAGAAGGAGGGGGGCAAAGAGCATTCATTTTTTTTTGGGCACAGCAGGCACCCTATTTAAGTGATAAAGAGAGGGGATGAAGCAGTAGGGGGTATGTGCTATGTGTTCGAAAGATGGAAGTGCTGGGGAGTAAGCAGCTGTTAAGTGACTTGGTGAAAGTGTTCAGCTACCAATATATAAGTGCCGGGCTGTAGTGACATAGTCAAAGGCAAAGAAAGATTGACTACCCTTCTCTGAACAGTCCCTTCTGCACAACTGGCTAAAGTGATCTGGATCTACTTTATCATTGGGTAGATGCATCACCTAAGTCGGCTTTGATGTTTGTATGTATCACACAGCTTTGTCGGAATGGCCCAGTAATTCCTCATTTAAGAAACCCGGACCCGGTACCCGGTAAGGCGGTAACCATGTCGCAAATTGCGGCATGGTTACCTCCAAGGTCGTAATGACCCCTATGTCTTTCATTTCACACGTGATATCCATGCCATTCCACATTAACATTTTGTAATGACAAGAGAGTCAGCACTCATCTCACATAATGTTTAAGCCAAAATATTCAGGAGTCTCTAATTATTAACACTGTCTTTCCCTAAACTGAATGAAAAAATAAACTATATCACCTTTAACCTATTTTACACACACATACTTACAACCTAATTTGCAACAGTTACTTGTTGTTCCACTTGATGTATAAACGGCACCAGGAACATTTTAGCTTAAGTACTTTCAATCACCATGCACACATGGAAAACAACATTTACAAGCACATGTGTCATGGAAAATACATACATAAAAGAATAAATATGCACATCTGAAACATAAACTACAATCAATTTGCTAAACAAGCACATGTGTACTTTACATTAGATGAAAACATTATATGTACGTGCATGCCAAACATAAAGTATGCTTAATTTACTGTGTAAACAGTGTGCACATGCATACTGTAATGACGCTGCACATATACTCACACACATGGGACTGTAATCATGCTCCACTACTACTCATACAAATGCATGCATAATGTAAAATACACCTATGTTGCGGATGCATATCATTATTTACATAAAATATTTTGAAAACATGATATAAATTAAGAAATAAACAACTACAAATAATACATACATGCCGCATTTGCTTGTACACTTATTTCTTGCTCCATTTTACAAAAACTGCAACAACGACTTCCTAAAAAAACAATTACGACCTACCTTTTGAGTTCACAGACATACGTGCCAACAATTGATAACAGCGTATGCGTAAACTATTTCTGCTATACTAATAACCAATGACCATACAGAAGCACTGTGCCGAACGTATTTCAAAACAATCGCATGTACTGTTTATGCTTTTTACCAGGCCCAAATGCGGAACATTTCCAACCACACCTATTAACAATATTAAACACCTCAATTGAAGACAGTGACCAGTGCAGATGCAAAGTAAGTACCCTTTGCAAACTTTTCAACTGTATTATTAAAATCACCACTAGTATTATAAATAATGTTAAACTTGCATAGTTTCTAATTTTGAATTTTAAAACATGACTGTATGCTTGTTTCATTTTTAGCAAATCTCAAAATGTCAACACCTTCTTTGGATACTTCTACAAAGCCAGGTTAGTAAAACATTAATGATAAAATCTACATTTACCAGCCAATGGAACAATTACTTATATGTGAACATTGTTAAACAATAAAAATCTACTCTTTCAGTTACTTATTTAATAATGCTATATCACAATAAATATTAACTTCAAATACAACTGTATGGGGTAGCGTACTACTTAGTTGTTCAATGAGCTAATACGCTTCATATGCTTCATAGCTTCAACAGGTGTGTATGCTGAATAACCATGTATTAAGTACACTTCATATTTGACATGTGTCCTGGTAATTCAGTTACTTATTTTGTAATGCTATATGGCACTAAATATAAATGGACAATTTAAATGTATGCAGTGGTGTACTATTTAGTTTATATGCTTGATACACTTTCAACGAGTTCATACGCTTCATACGCTTCATACGCTTCATACGCTTCATACGCTTCAACAGGTGTTTAGACTTAATAACCATTTATTAGGTACACTTAATATTTAACAAGTTTCTTGATAATTCAGTTAATTATTTTGAAATGCTATATGCCACTAAATATGTATAACATTAGTAAAATACACGTATGTCAGTTTGTATGAAATGGTTAAACAACTTTCTACACTTTAGAGTCAGGTTGGTAAAATAGAATTCTTCCAGTTTCATAATATGGACACGTTCAACGATATTGTACATTTCATATGAATTCCAGCTTCAACAGGTCATAATGCTGAACAGTACATATAACATTATTAGTGTACAAATAACAAAACATTTCACCTAGATTAAACATAATGCACAGCTTACTAAACTGTACTCTTCACATTATAAGCATTTTAATGGCAACATTATGTTAATTCAAAATGCATCATTATTGGGCACTTCAGCTTTTTAAAAGTGTGTCCCGTTGTTTTCATAGCATACATTTAATAATTGCTTATGCATGCTTAATGTCATCTTTGTAGCATTACTAGTGTACAATTCACAAAACATTTTAACAGGATTAAAAATAACGTAGAGCTTACAAAACTGTAAGCTTCACATTATAAGTATATCAATGGAAACATCAAGCTGTAATGTGTCACTTTCATTAATTAAAACATTTAAGAATAGAGTTATTAATTGTGTAAGTTGTACATTTAATGCGTTCTAATGTTTTTCAAAAATAACATTTAATTATATGTCTGCTCATGTTATGAAATGTGTATTAGTGCAAACATTGAGTACTTTACGTATTCTTCATTAAACATTTAAACAATCACATTATACTTAGCATGAGTATGTTTAATATTACAAAAGTCTGACGCTTACCATAGTTATAATACTTTTTAATATATTTTCCATATGTCCACAAACAATATTCTGAACCGTGTGACTGCCTTGATTTCTGAAGGCTGTGCCTGCTGTGTCTGTGCTTGTAGAAGGCAGGCACAGTCTAGTGAAACCAATGGTGCCATAATGGGCACCATGGTTGCCATGTTGGCTGCAGTTACATATATCACCCAAATTTCAACTGGCAAAGCATACCTGGCATTCCCAAATGTCTATTTCCTTGAATGCACTCAGTGACTGTGTAATCCGCTTCTGTCATATGAAGAGATGGATCAGTATTTCCATGAAACAGGCCGAATGTGAGGCCATGCACGTGGTTAGGATACTTGATCAGGATTGTACAACCTCTGGAGTATAAGCCCGAGACCAAGGCCTGTGAAATGGGAAAGAAAAGGAGAGTAAACACTAGCAGAGCGTTAGAGAGTGTGGAACTGCGAGGATTGCAGTTTTTAGAATGGCATAGGTGGATTGATACAGAAATGTTTGC
The DNA here is from genome assembly GCF_040938575.1 of Ambystoma mexicanum. NCBI lineage: Eukaryota > Metazoa > Chordata > Amphibia > Caudata > Ambystomatidae > Ambystoma > Ambystoma mexicanum. The sequence continues at coordinate 981,086,036 of NC_090923.1, forward strand.
TGTGATCATGTTGTCAGTCTTTTCCTTGGTTTATGCCCAATTGGAGGTAGTTCAATAACGCGCCGGCATGACATTTGAGTGTTCAATTGCTTGATATTTTATGCTGGCATGTGACATACACACTTCTATGCCCACATGCTTTACTGATAGCATAGTGTCACAGCTGTCACACAGTACCCGATGGAGCTGGCATGTGATGATGGCAGGGCACCATGGGAGAGGTATCCTTGTCAGACTACAAAGGTAACAGGCACTCCAACTCTCACTGTGCACCCAGGGGCGGACTGGCCTATAGCGAACTCTGGAGATTTCCCGGTGGGCCTCTGCATCCTGGGCCTCTTTTGTGTGGTAGTTCCATATTTTTTCATAGGAAAAGCATTGGGCTTGCTGAAAATGTGTCATATGGGGCCACTTTGAAAATTATTTCCAGGGCCTCTTTTGGTTCCCAGTCCACCCCTGTGTGCACCGACTAGCCCACCCCCGGCTTCAGACACCCAAGGTGCTACTATCAACACACCACTCACCATACATTGGGCACACCAATCTTCCAACTCCTGAGGCCACAGACATCCTGCAAGTGATGAATACCAGGGATGTTTTGGAGTTTCTATCCATGGAGAAGTATCCTTCCCTGCAACAGGGGCAGGCAGGTGTGCTACTCTCCACTGCCCCAGCTCTCTATCTCCCATGATTTGCTAATAGTCCATGTTCCCCCATCACCTCCACCAACTGCAGCACTTGCTCTCCAGGCAGACATCTTTGGCCCCGCCCTCCAAAACTGTGTGACAGACGCAGGTTCGGACATATGGGGGGAACTCGTGGCAATGTGCACCTTCATGGTGCAGATGCTGGTGAACATACTCCAGTTGCTGGAGAAGGTGAAGCAGATAGTGACAGCCAGCGACACCTATTGAGGCAATGCTAGTCCAGGCTTATAAGGTCATATGAAAGGCCAGAGATGTATGGAGGGTGATTGATGAAGCTGCCCAGGCTCAGACTGATGCTGAGGCCCAGCACCTTGAGGCATGAGAGGAGTCCAAGGCAGTCCAGAGGCAATGCTCCCCAAGTACATATGCCATTTTCAGGCCTCACCTCAGGAGTCTTGAGCAGTATATCCCGGTCCATCCTCTCCCGCAGCTGCCAGATGTCTGATGCTAACATCAGGCATACAACTTGTCTGGATTGATGGTTCTCCAGAAGCAATCCCTACCTGAAATGCAGATATATTGTAGCTGGAAAATAAAAAACAATATCATCTGCTGATCCCTCTTCTCCCTCTGCCCTCTGCTCCACACAGCTACCACCAGAGTGCACCCCAATGGGACATATGGGAGGCCGCATGATGCCCTTTCAAGGGCCAAACAACCAAAGAAGGGGCCTTGACCTTTCTCAAAGCCCTACTGAGGTTGGAGAGTGTCAACATGTGTTTTTGGACACCCCCAAACCATTAGATAACTTTTCATTTTTGGCACCTCTTCATTAGTGAAGTCTTTGTTTTTCACCTTTGGGAGAACTGTTAGGCTTTTTGACTCTGCACTTTGAAGGACTTCCTGTTTTCTTTATCACCCTTTGTAACAACTCTTTGCTTTTAAACCTCACGAACCCAATTGGAGGACTCTTTGATTTTTTGACCCACCCTTTGGAGAGCATTATGTTTTTCTGCCGTCCACCACCTTTGGAGAATTATTTGCTTTCACCCTTTGACCCACTTTGGAGAACTGTTAGATTTTTTTTTTACCCCAACCATCCCTCTCCTTTTCGAGATTCGTTTTTTAAAATTAAACCCCCACCCCACACAACTCTCCCTTTTAGTTCCCTTTTGATTTTCTTCGGAGAACACACTGGAATTTGAACCACACAAATGTGGAGAACTCTTTCTTTTTGACACCTAACCCTTTTGAGAACACTTTCTTTTTTATTTTAATGGGAGCTCATGGAGGCATGGGGAGAATTTGTATAGACTTTGGTTTTGTGGGTGCTGTTGTAATTTGGTAAGAGGGTATTTATTTCAAAGTAAAACTTTAGCAGAATGATTTACCTCGTACCTCTCCACGAACTCATCTGCAGAGTTTCATCTGTCCTACATCAGTTTTGTCATCCTCCCCCTCCACATAAGGCGTGGGCACATTGCACCTGATGGCTAATTTGTGCAAAAGGCGGCTCTGTGCTGCATGCAATCTGAAAAGCCTCATCAAAGGGTATACATTGATTATTTCGAATAAAAAAACAGAGAGGTATTTAATAACGAAAACTTTTAGACAACAAAAATACCGAATTTGTATTAAATATATATGGGGTGGGGAAAGGGGTTAAAACGGGTTGGGTTGGGGGTTACAAACAGAGTGAAATGGGCGGCTTGGGGGGACCCTCCCAAATTCTTTTTTGTTTTTAAATCGGTATTCTTTCGTTGTAAATGTTTCGTTGGAAAATACCTCCCTGTTTTTTTATTTGTTATAATAACATAGAACCGATCAGATCTGTATTGTAAAGCCCCCCAGTTCTGTGCAGACACAGGGAATGCTTTTTGAGGTCTCCGAAAGCACACAGCATTGCGTTCGATCGTGATCCCCTTGCCTTGGAATGCGTGACTGCAAGTGGAAGCGCTGCCTTGTGTCACATGGTGGCGCACAGGCGTCATGAGTCAGGTGATCCAGATTCCCGTTCAGCGAGGAGAGTGAAGGCATGTAAGCAATGGAGGCTGTGCATACATGGGAACGTTTGCATGCTCTGGACCACTTGGTGCATGATGCTAGTGACTGACTCTGCCTGGTACGCTGTGCCCCATCAACCTCTATGTTCCTACTCACCAAGAAGTGTGAAGATGCAGGAATCGGGCAGTGGCTTCAGCTAATCATTGGCGTCTGTTCATGTTGTTTGATGCACACAGAGACCATCCTTGATCCGCAGAGAGACTGGTATTACACAAGATCATGGTGTCTTCGGTTGACTGTGGGAACTGGGCACAGAAACGGGTGAAACCGCGGGTCTGCTTTACAGATGATGTAGAGAGATTGCTCCCAGGGTAACCAGTAATAAGGTCCCCATACATAATGTCACCGGGAAAAGGTTGTGGCAACATTATAGATGATGACCAACCATATATAGGGGGTCAAGGGGAACAGAGGTTGCGGAGGTGCCCCCCGTTCCGCTTGAAAAAGAAAAAGGTTTTAGGAGTTGCGGGGTGTCCAGTGCATGTGCAATTTAATAATGCCCCTGCAAAAAACAAACAGCTCTACCGTCCCTGCAGCAACGTTTGCGTCAAGCTCTGACGCCAAGATGCCTTAGCGAATCCCATGACATTTATGTTTCAACAACATCCAGCCTACTTGGCAAAGCGACTGCTCCAGGTGCTCCACACATTAGGAACTATCATATTTCGGCCAGTACAAAGAACAGGCCCTATCCATTGTCTTGGGTTCAACCAAACAACATTATCAATGTCTTGACATTGCCTGGTCCCCCAGTGACCACGTCCTGATGACAGTTCGGACCCTTCAATACACTTGCTATTATTTAGCACCTTCTGAAGGCCACTAACATCTCGAACCAGAAACACCAATCCTTTTCATGTGTCGACAACAGCAGCATACTACTAATGCAAAGTAGTATAGGAATCTGTATTGACATCTGTCTATTAACCCTCACTAGAATGTGAAGTGTAACTTTTCGAACTTGCTGCCCCCTCGGGCATATATGTGTTTTTAAGGTCTAATTCTATGTACCTAGACCTACAACTTTTAGATGTGTGTCTTAATCCTTTGATTTGATTAAAATTTGACTCCTCCAACTCCCTAGCCTTGTATGTGATCTCTATCAGCTAGTATTTGTTAAACCTAGCCTGTTGTTTTGCATAACTACCTCTATTGCATGGTTGAACAGGGGTAGCTTTTGAGTCAATCCTTTACTATATATATTTAACTGACCTTCCCGACTCAAAGCCCCCTTAAACAAAAAAGAAGGTACTCCTTGCCCTACACGTTTCTGCTTCTTCCCTGCAAAAAACAGCCATTTTCTGGCAACATTTTTGCCAGGCGACATTTATGCAGGGATGTTATTACATGGTACACCCTCCCGGGCCTGATGTAATACATTAGCTACAAAAGTGCAGTCAGGTGACCCCAGAAATGGCACAGAATGCAGCCTTCATGACATCTAGAACAGTTGGGATTTTTGGGAAGGTGATGTGCTGTTCTAAACATAGCATCATGGCACCCAGGACCTATCGGATGATTTTGATGAATGCAATGTCAGGGGCAAGTACCACGGAACTCTGGAATGAGCCACTTGCACAGAAGTGTAACACAGTGAGCAGCTTCAGCAGGGGAGACAGGGCCTGTTCTGTACTCCCAGTTCTGTTCTAGACCATCCTGGATGGCACCCAAGATTGGGTATATTTTAGTCATATCCAGCAGGTAGGTGGAAAGCACAAGTTGGTCACTGAGATCTCAGGGCAGCACGAGCCTGTAGACCTTTGCTACACTCCTCCATCTTCTCCACTGCTGGAATTGCTGCCTCCAGGGTGATTGGCTGCCTGATGGACAGCTGATGGACTGTATTCTAGGTTGCTTGTTGTTCCCACTCTAGGGGAATTTGCTGTATGGCAAACGAGTGGCCTACATGGTGTCAGGTTAGTTTGTTAAGGACCATTTACTTTTGAAGGGCAGCTACACCTGATTTGTGCCCACTTTCAGTTGGTGCGCATTTCTAGTGGAGGTGTGTGGTAACCTGCTTCTTTCCTAATGTCTGTGCTGTGAGCATGGGAGCTGCTGGAATTCTGGTGGAATGTTGATGTGTGATTCCCTGTGTGTTTTCTGTGTTTGTCAGTTGAGAAGTGAGCTGCCTGAGAGAGAGGGTGCTGGTGGATGTCTCTGTGTCCCTTTAACATCATGCTCTTACCTGTAACTTGGAGCTTGAACACTTGCTACGAGACCATAAGTAAATCAGTTACTTACCTAATTCTGCAACTCCAGTGTCTTCCGCGGGGAACTTATCCCCTTTAACATGTTGCCCTTAGTTTCGATGATTTGTGCAGGCACCAGAATTCCCACGTATGGATACTCTGTGTCAGCTGTAAAAACAGGCAGAATTGAAACCTATGCCTGTTTTTTTATGCATCTGCAGCCATCAAAACAAGTATTTAGAGGAGATTGAGCAGTGTGAGGAATGCCAGGGAGAATCAAGTGGCTGGACGCAGAAGGCCCCTTTTTAGTTCTCCATCAACAGCCAACCCACATGATTGTAGTCGACCTTGGCTTGCCTTTTGACCAGCGGAGGCTATTTATGCTCAAATAAATGTGAAGATTGATGCCAGTACATGTCACAATTTACAATGAAAAAAAAAAAAGGATGTTTGGTCCAAACTGTGTTATTTTAAAAACTAGTTGGAATTTTATTAAGGAGAAGCCAAAAAAACTGTTGAGGGGGACCAAACTACAGATACTAGGGGCAGTGAGGTGGTAGTCTTGGGGGAATGTTTTTTTAGTCTTTATTTTATGGGAACAAGGGCATTCATTAAGACACCTCACGTTCCAATTTCTGTTCTATTGGGAGATGCCGGGTCCACAGAGAAACATTGGCCAGGGACAAGTCACAGTACCATGGCAATTTTGAAGGGATATTTAAAAAGTAACAGGCTTTGGCAATGCCAACTGTTTTACCTTTTGTGTATGCATGGGAAATTCATTTGCCAGGAACTGCTCTAGTGACATTAACTGGTCATTAGTGGTAGCAGCTGCAACATCATGTGCTTACCTGGGCATACAATAGCAGTGCCTGGCAAATGCCTAATACTTATCCACAAACCAAAACTGGTGACTTTGCCAATACCTGTTTTTAACAGCAGATCGGTAAATGGCATGAATACTGCTTAGAAGTATAGTGGCTGAAGGCAGACCTGTTTACAACATTTTTATTACAACAGTAGCACAGTTGCAGCTCTGATTAAGTAATTTAGTCTCAGAAGACTGCTTTGAAAAACACGCAGGAACTTCGAGTGCATTGTTTGATGGTAATGCTGGATAAACCTATCCCAAAGAGATCCCAGGTGGATGTGTTTTAGGTGGGCAGGGGCAGGCACAGGAAGTGGGTGGGAATAGCATAGTGATTAGCATGAGAATGATTATTGATGGAGTGATGGAAATCAAACTATCGCCAATCTTCATCACTCCTTTCCTGGGCAAACTCTTGGACAAGCTGCCCATCTTCCAGCTTAATCTACATACTGGATCTGTTGGTTGCCTCCATGACCACCAGTCTGGCCTCGGAGCTGCAAATAGAATAGAAACTGCGCTCCTGAACACCTGTGAAGACTTCCTCTACAATCTTGACTCTAATCTCCCTTCTGTCCTGATTCTCCTCGATCTATCCGCTACTTTTGACACGGTCAACCATGCCGTTCCATAGTGGTCTAACTTCTCTCCCTGGCTCTTCAACCACTATCTGGCACCTCTTGCCCACTGCATCGCTACTTTCTGCTGCAATTTTCAATGTTTTGCATATGACACTCAGCTCTCTTTCAGGCTCCCCTCAGCCACCTCTGCTTCTTCTCTCATACTAAACTGTCTGGCCTCAATTCAGGAATGTTGTGCCGCCAATGATATCTGCCTTAATACCAGTAAGACTGAGATCCTACTCATTGGGACACCCGCTCCCTCCTTTCCTCTCTATCTCTGGTCGCACACTTTGGGCCCTCTTCCTGCTCCTTCCTGTGAGGCTAAGAACCTTGGTGTCATCTTCGACTCCACCCTCTACTTCTCTCCTCACATATCTGACGTCTTTAAGAAGTCAAACTATCAGCTTCACCGCCTCAGAGGTTTTCTTCCCTTTCTCAATTCCCCCAGAAGCTCATGGTCTCCAGAGCACTGGTCCTCTCTAGGCTGGACTATTGGAAAAGCCTCTTTCTAAATCTTCCTGCCTTTACTCTTCGACCTTTACAACTTATCCAGAACAGGACTGCAAGAATTGTCCTCGGCCTCAAGCCCAGGGATCATATCTCTCCAGCTCTGAAATCTCTTCCCTGGCTCCCTGTCGCTGCAAGGCTCAAGTTCAAGACCCTCTGCGTCATCCACAAGGCTGTCTGGGGCCTGGGACGCTCTACCACCAACTTGTCTTCCAAAACATCTTCCTTCTCGAGCTCTCCGCTCATCCACATCCAACTCTCTGTGGGTCAGACGCTTCTCCAAGCAGAGAGTTGCGGGCTGATCTATCTCCTCAGCTGGGGTCTCCCTCTGGAAAAGCCTCCCTGCCTCTCTCAAACTTGAGCAGAACCACCTCCGGGGTTCTGGACACAACTCAAGACCATCCTTTCCGCTTCCGCTTTCTCTCTTCCACTCCCCTGCTGATGCACCTGACTGCTGCGTGCAGTAGTCACCTGGTCACCCTCTGAGCCCGTCCCAGGCTCCTGCATGTCCAGTTGCCCTCGCGCTGCCTCCGGGTCTGTATCTGCAACCCTACAGTCCCTTCTCTCTGCACTTATGAGCCACCCGCTGGCTGCACTTTTGAGTTAACTGTACTCCCCTCTTCCCCTCCCCCTGGCACTTCTCCCCTTCCCTCTTACCTGCACTTGCACAATCTGAATGACACAAGGCCTTTTAAGATCGTTATTTTGTCCTCCATTTGTTTCCCCTCCTTGTCTTGTCGCGCCTAGGAACACTTGTGTACAGGCATATTTTAAATGCCACCTTATATCATATCATTAGAATGGTGGGCACACCATTATTAACAAATATTCTAGCCTCATGATATCTCCGAGGTGCATTGTAGGAATGAGAAGATAGACGTTGGGCAAATGTACTGCATAAAGAAACCCTGAGAGAGACTCCCCAGAGAACTGCATGCTCACATGCAATGCAACAATAGCTAATCACATTAGTCAACCATTAATATGATTAATCTGAAAATTATCGAATTCCAAATCATGATTAATGGTCAGATACTTTTTAATCCATATTGTATATCCAAAGAAAAACAGATATTTAATAATCTACCAATAGATTTTGTACCACAGTCCGTCATCAGGGCATGCTCCTTATACTATGTACATAATGTTTTCATCATATCTGAACTACTCTATCACACTTCCCTCAGACCAATAAGGTACATCTACTTATGAGCTACTTAAAGGATGAGCCTTTAGGTTGTAATGAACTGTGTCGGGATTAGCATGGCCATGGGCAGTCACTTGGTGGGTAAATAACCAAACAACACTACAAGCTGCGTCCCCCCGCCACCTCCTCATATGCCATTTCTTCTTAGCTGTAATCTAATGCAATAGTTTCTAATATGCAAAAGTTGGGTCCCAAGGCTGAAGCAGGAATTGTGATGGCCAGGGCCACATAAAGCAGTCTCCGGCATTAAATCATCTGTACCAGCCCCTTGTGTCTTTTTGTTGCCAGCTAAGAGCCTTTTGGTTGTGGGGTCTTGGGAATGAATCTGAGCACACAACTTCAACATTGACCGCTTTTTTGTTCTTTGGGCCCTGCGCCATATGTCTGGCTGGTATTTTCTACAGGAGCAGCATGGAACTCCCGCAACAATCCATGCCCTACTGGACATCACTGCAGCTTCCTTGAATACATCGGTTGTGTGAGGGCCATGCAATAGGTTAGTGCAGGGTCTGGAGGGAGTAGATCCTGCATGTAGCGAGAAAAACAGAAGCAATATTACTACAAGTGCTGCACTTCCCTAAGAAACAACCAACCTTTTATTGCTGTAATGGGGCAGGTGAATGCTCAGGAAATACCCACTGCCTTTACTCAGATGAATATGCAAGTAATGATTCCAGTCCCTGCCTCTCGCTAGTATTGTCCAGGTGAGAAACGTTACCAACTGAGACAGCCATACTGCCCCAAGAGTCGAGGGGTGGAAGAGAAGACCCACTAAAATCATGAAGTTACTTTTATGAATAAGATAGATGACTTGACTAGTCGAGTGACAGGTAATTGTTACTGTATATTATATATATATTTAGAGAAGTCCATGAAGCGAAGATTGACAGTTTGAGATTTTTTGGTTTGTATCATGTGAAGGAGAATCCTCGATTGGGCAACAGAGAACTTGAACTTCGACAAATGGAAACAAGATACATCTTAGATCTTGAGACCAAAAAACCAAAGGGACATAATCTTGATGAAGAATTATAAACGTTTTTGGGAACCTAAATGTATAAGCCAGAAGTTTTATCATCATTATTACTATTACCCTTCTACTATATGGAGTTTTTTGTGGGGATCTGTGTTGGTACAACCTCTTCTACTATATGTCCTAATTTCTGTGCAGAATGTCCTATTTACATGGAATGAGTAAATGACTGCCTTCTACTATAGAAGAAGATCTTGAATTAATGAAGCTGCTAGATTTTTTTCATGTAGGTTGTGTTTCACTTTGGCATTTTAAGAGTTTTCTTTTATGCTTTTTAATATTTTGTGATAATGTGGGATACACTGTCATGTGGTCGTCTTTTAACTTTTTCACAGTTGTTCCATTAATACTAAAGTACATTTCATGCGATTTTATCAGGACACTATTGGATACTAGTACATTAAGTAATCTGAGTTAAATAATTGTTGGTCATATGGACTAAGGGAGCACTATGCACTTTATTGTAAACATTTTCCCTTGGAAATTAGGATTTTGACTTGTGTGCATTAGACAAATGATGTGCATGAAGTACTGATGGGGAGGTTTTACCATATGTCCACCATGTAGTTATATTGACTAGAAATGTTCTAATTTGTGGTCCATTGATCTACTTTAATTGGCCAGGAGGATTTGTATAGTAATTGCATTTAGCATTTTAATATCTAAATAATAATTGTGGCAGCTATAGTGATTATGCACTAAGCACTTTAAAAGTCCAATTTATGTACTCTATAATTCTGCACTAAGCACTTTATTATTGGAATAATTACTATGGCTGCTATAATTTCTATGCACTAAGCACTTTAAAATGAAGTATCGCCTTTGGTTGGTCGATAATTCATTTTTGATTATGAATTTCAATGCACCATGAACTTTAAAACAGAATTTTTCTTATGAATGATCAACTGTGCATTTATGAAGCGAAATCTTGGGTGCCACAATAAGAATAACAGAAAAAGGTGGACATATTTTTGTAATCCCCAGAATAGGTTTAAATTTGATGTAATTTCTATTTTTTATTTTAAATGGTGAAGTATTGAATAAACTGATACTATGAGGAACTGACCTTTTGTCAGACTGGTTTTTGTACTGGGCGTCCCGTATTTTCTGCTGACAGATCGGTTCGAGTGCAAACCTCTTTGGGTTACTAATGCTTAGTTTCCCTTTTTTTGTAAATATATATATATGTATATATATGAAGCGAGAGAGATAGAGAGTAGCTACATGACTATACACATGCACACACGAAGTACACATAGCAGAGATGCAGGCATTAGACATGAAGAAAACATGCACTCCACATGCACTCCACATGAAGAGCACGTACAATAGGTGATATATGCATTTAGACATGAAGAATACTAATATAGCGATTTCAAAGTACTTTTGAAGCTGTAACCAAGGTGCATGAGAAACACTGCTCTCTACCTTAGATTTAATATACGCGCAACATCTTCCCCTGTCCACCTGGCCCTCAATATGTTTGGTTGGTGCTCCTTCCCTCATTTCCCTCCCACCTTACTTTCTGGCCTCTCCTGCAAAAAATAAAATAAACTAAATAAAAAACATAAAAAAGCTTCCTTTAGGAACCACCTTTCACGGTTTAAAAATAGAACTACAAAAATACGCTTATAGACTCCATCTACTTTACATTTTCCAGTAAAGTACTTCAATAGGATTCTCCAACATTTCCATTTGCATTTTCCACTATGCTAATGTAAATAATGGACAATTATGTACTAGAGAAAAAGAAAAAAACACTGAAACACATTTCTGTGAGGAATTCTTCTCTCTAGTATACAATAAACACCATAATGCATTGCCCTTTATGTCAATCCACAGTCTCTGCATTCCCCTGTCTAGCCCATGCCTTATTACAATACCCAGATTGCACATGCACACCATCAAACAAGACAGCCCATCTACTGTTTTCACTGTTATGTTTGTAACACTCCCTCATTGCCTGCTTTAAACCATTCACACATATATCCACCAATCACTTAAACAACCTCTACATATAACCTATCAACTTATTAAACTTCCACCCACCAACTGCCACTTAACAATGTTCTACAAATCATTTGCATCTACATTTTCCATACTTATACCACATAATTGTACATTATGCTCCTATAAATGCACATGTGCATTGTGCAGTGACAGATGTACATGTTTAAAAGGGGCAGTATGGATGGACAAGTGCTCATGGGAGCCCAGTGGGGAAGTGCCAAAGAATCCCAAGGTGGGAGACCAGTAGCTAATTGCTGTGGCAGAGGCGTCCCAGCGGTGGGGTACGTCTTAACCATAAGGTCCCTTTAACCAAGTTTTTTTTGTCAACTGAATACGTTTTCATAAGTTTTTATAATTGCTACATATAAGTTATTAATAATTCCTCTTTTAACTTTTATGAAACAACTATAAACCTCCTTTAACAAACATATTTTTTGCAAAGCATACTTATGGGAGTCGTTATCAGAAGCGCATACCCCAATAGGCAAATCAGAGTAGACATTTGTCCATGCCGAAGGCCAGACTCTATGCCCACGGCAGAAAAGTTATATCACAATTGTTTATACTTACGTTTTGACAATTTCAAAAAAGTAAAACAGAGGACAGATTTCCCAAAGCATCCTATCAGGTCCTTGCTGATACTCCTTGCAAAACTTTGTTGCAATTCCGTCCAGCACTCTGGGCTGCAGTCGCAAGCAGATTTCTTTCCCATTTAAACCTACAGCTTCAGATATGACGCATGCCCCAACAAGTAAATCAAAGTATGTATTCCTCCTTGACGAGGGCCACGCCCATTGTCCATGCACTAAACTTATATCACTATTTTTTGTGTTACTGCCCATGGCAGAAAGGTTATATCACTATTTTTTGTACTTTGTTTTCCACACGTTCACAAAAATAAAACACAGGACACATTTGCAAAATCATCCTTTCAGGTCCTTGCTGATGCTCCTTTCAAAAATGCGCTGCAATCCCGTCCAGCATTCCGAACTGCAGACACAAGCAGCATTTTCTTTCCCATTTCAACCTAGAGCTTCAGCATCGCTGCATGCCCCAATAAGTAAATCAAAGTATGCATTTGTCCTTGCCGAGGGCCACGCCCATTGTACATGCACCAAATTTATATCACTATTTTTTGTGCTTACATTGGGACATTTTGGAAAAATAAAACACAAAACAAATTTGCCAAACCATGCTTTCAGGTCCTTGCTGATGCTCGTCACGGAGGTTTGTTGTTATTCAGTACAGCACTTCAGGCTGTAGCCGCAAGCAAAATATTTCTTCCCATTCGAACCTAGGGCTTTGGCCATGCTGCATGCCCCAATAATCAAATCCGACTACACGATTATCAAGTAATTGCAGGGCGGTAGAATGAGCAGATCACTGCGCTTCATCTTGTACTTTAAACAGATCACCCTGCTCTGGTGCTGGGGATTCTTTTGTGAAGGTGCCCTTCCTTCTTCAAGTGTTAGGCTTTTAATAGGAGAGTGAGCCCTGTTCACCTCAACAATGGGTTATTCAATAAGTAACTGTTGTCATAATGAAGCCGTCTTCAAAACCATTCTTGATGCTATATTTATTGTTAGAACTCAGCTGACACGTAATGTGACTCTCAAGAATCTTTCTCAAGGCATGTGGATTGTGGGCCAGTCAATGCTTCGAGGTTATGGAAATGAGTCCAGCATGTAATCTCGAAATCTTCACCCACTATGGTCGCAAATAACGGTGGGTAATGATTTCAAGGGGTAGTCAGGTGGCCACGGGGGCACCTGGTTTGGTGTGTTTGATAAATATCTGCTGATTAGCATTGTCTCTGAGTGTAGGCAGCGATAGTCACAGTGATCTGTTCATGCAGTTCTGTGCAGCACTTCGGGCTTTAGCCATGAGCAGAATTTTAGCCACAATCAGAATTTATTTTCCCATTCAAACATATCATGATTTTGAAAAACCTTACCACATAGCCAGTCCCTGGTGGCCATGCCCAGTTGAACCCCATTGCCAGTCCCTCATGGTCAGTATCCAGATTATCAGAGTCATGGCCTTTGGCCAAGCCTCAGACAATCTGGCCGCTGCCCATGGCCACTGGCTATACCTCTGTCACCAATGGTATATCACTATTTTTTGTACCTACATTATGACACTTTTCAAAAAATAAAACACAGACACATTTGCAAAAATATGCTTTCAAGTCCTTGCCAATGCTCGTTGCATAACTTTCCTGCAAATCCATCTGTATTATTTTTTGAAAAGTGTCAAACTGTCCATACATAAAATAGTCATATAACTTTGCTCCCAGTTGACAAAATCCATTCAGACTTTGCAGAAAAATTGAAGATTTGGTTTATAGTCTTTTGTGCACATTTGTCAAACGGCAACAAAGTTATAACCCATCTAAAAAGGTTGAAAACCCCTTCTAATTTCGACCCCTCTCCACAAGATCCCACCAACTGTGCAAAAACATTCAAATCTGGGTCTTAAATCTGTTTGCATACTTTTGTGCAGATTTGTAAAACGGCACCAAATGTATAAGCCTTTCAAATATTTTGGGACCCCGTCTCTGATTTTGTTCCCTCTTGGCAAAACGGCACCAACCTTTGTAGAACCACGTCTAATATCACAAAATTTCATACAGTTTCATTGAGTGGCGCCAAAATTATACGCCATCCAAAAACTGCTTTTCACCAACCCTGTAATGCAAAAATATATATGTATGCCCCCGAACATCTCTGATGTTTGTGACCATTACAGGGATGCCCCAAACCGTCAGCAAACTTCGAAAGTGGAAAACGGCCCATTTGTTTGCTTTTTATGGCCATATCCCAACCCACACTCATCACCCGTCACCTCCCCAGAGATTGTTTCATTAGTTTGGCAAGTGCAATGTTGTATTTTTTAATATGTTTTTACCGGGATGTTCACGCACAACGAGCGCTGTCCGCAAATCCAACATGGAAGGCTTTTCCCAAAAATATGACGCACCTCACACTTTTCAACATCCAATCAGCAGACAGTCCGATATTCCCGGACATCACGCTGCCCTCTGGGCGAACCGGAGGCCCGTCCGCAGACCGAACAGGGAAGTGAGTCTGCGGACCGAACCCAGATATCACTAATTGTTTATTTCCTACTCTTTAGCCGTTTAAAAAAAAGCTACTGAACATATTTACACCAAATTTTGGGACGAAACCACCACTCCTGGTGCAAATTTGTTGAAAATTCATCCAGGGGTTTGGACTGTAAGCATGAGCAAACATTTCTTTCCAATGTGTCTATAGGAAAAACTACATATTTTGGGACTTCCCTATAGCTTTGGCCCCCCTGCACAAAACTTCATTGAACTTCCCAGAATCAATTTTTTGACAATGTATTATGAGGATTTATCCAGGGGGGGTAAATTTATAAAAGTGCACATCCTATTGGTTGAGCAACTTAACCATAACTACGGGGCCGCTACCACCGGCCCTGTAATATATATATAGAGAGAGTAGCTAGATGACTATGAACATACACACCAAGTAAATATAGCAGAGATGAATGTATTATACACAACGAAAACATGCACTTCACATGAAGAGCATGTACAAAAGGTAATATATGAATCTTGACATGAAGAATACTAAAATAGCATCCATAAAACCTGAAGAACATTAACATGACCAATGCATAAAGTGAATGCTGCATGAACGACAAGCAAATATAGCTTGCTAGCATGGAAGCAAGTGTGTAATTGGGGGGGCATCTTTCCAAAAATGGAAGCCACAGCATGTCTCAGAGTAAACACAGGCCCTAAAGCCTCAGGGAAAACTCAAAAAGCTGAATCTACAGAAACACATATTTGTGCAGAGCTCAGACAGTAGCTGGCAACAAGTGCCAAGGTTAGAGGGAAATAAGGGAGATTGGGACGGCAGAATGAAGGCATGAGATAAAGGTTCCCAAGACGCAAGAATCGTACTCCTAGATTAATTAAGGGAACACAAATAGGGCACCTGTAAAACTCCATAAAATTACACATAAACATAAAACACCACACAAGGCTAAATACAAAGTGATTGCCTGTGGGATGTTAACTTTTAATTGGAAGAAGAGCAGTCCATAGACCTCTCGCCTCCTGCTGGATGTCTGGCTTATCTCTTGATGACCTGTCAATTGACCAATGTTTTTAAGCTAGATGGTAACCAAAAAGAAATCCCCTGACCACACAACCCACGATGGATTGTGCCAATCAATTAATCACCCCTGTATTAGAAATAAATATCTGTAGGTAGGTTGGGCCCAGGTGGAGCCATCAGCTAGTCATCCAATCTATTAAGTGACTAATCCATAAACATTCTATATGTAGCTCGACTTACTAACTAACCCCAACTCGCTGTAGGTTTTGTAAATTGATAATGTAATGTGATGTCATGTCTGACTTCATTTTGTAAAAAAACCTGCATCTAATCGTTCTGAATACAAGAGCTGCAAGAGGAAATGCTTGCATGGTGTCCTGGTTTAGATTTGTTGTTTGAATATAGCTGGGTTTTGATGTGCACCTGAGTCCTCCATCATATCGGTATTTTTCCTGGCTGATAGTGTGATTCTCGGCACCTCCTTAACAGTGGACAGTCATTATCTGCAAGTTAAAAGCAGTTCCTTGTAAAATGTTCTCTACAGCGTGGAGCACATTTTTCTTGAGAGCAGATGAACACCTAATTCCCTAGCTTCTTGGAAGGCCTAATGCTTAGGGGGCTAACCTGTCAACTTAGATAGACTTAGTCTCCCTCATGTTGTTTTGCTCCAGGCCCAGTCTTAGATAAGGAGCACGATCTCCAGTCCCTAGCAGGAACTGGACATAACTTGCCTACCCAAATGTAATTTCACTGATTACCCTTTCTAATCCCTAGTCCCTAAAGTCTGGTTAATTTTCGTCGGAGGTGTCACATTTAAGTGTTCTGAAAAATGCACTCCTGATATGACCTGAAACACCTTTTCCCTAAAAGGTCCTAAAGCCTACTTTCATCGCTGGTGGTGTCTGGTTGAGTAGGTGCTGCAGTTTTACCCAAATTATGGCCTAACGCCAGTTCTGCACACTTATGCCTCCCCAGCTTTCAATGCAATGAGTTCACAACGTATAAGGCCAAGCTCTGCAGTGCTGGGCTGTACAAATCCTACCTGAATCCTGTAATGGATGGCAGTGCACATGAAGCATTGTATTCAAGTGCCCATCACACTTCCATTCTGTCAGGATCACAAGAGTACACGAGAGGGGACAGCTAACCCACAGTTCCAAGACGGGCACTGTTATGTGAAATACTGTTTCCAAAGTAAAAGGAAAGATTACACCACTCATTGTCTCCCTCTCTGTCCTATCTTACATCTGACCCTCCTGCCTTCTGTCTTTCCTTGCTCTTCATGCCATTCCTGCAATGCAGCCCCTTCCTTGCTAGCCTAGATATGCCGGGTACTGTGAACCAACCAATACATCTGCTATCTACAATGTCCATCTTCCCAGAGGATCTTTCCCAGCCCCAGAACAATCATGGACTCCAATCACCCTAACATGGAGGCTACTGTAATGGGTGTTATCAAAGAGTCAAAGGGAATGATACCATATGGCAATGCGTTGTGCGCACCAACATAGTAGTTCTGCAGTGCTGTTTCCTTTTGTGTTCCACAGAGTCTCTTTAGGTCATAGCATCCCTTTGGGAAGTGAACAGTAGGCTCTTTAGGCCTCACCACTAAATGAGCACACAATTAGATGTTTTCTGGGTGCCAACTCTGTAGTTCAGGGGTGCGTGTTACAACTCTGTCCCACACATCCCCAGGAGTTCAGCACCAGTAACTGCTCAACATATACACTCAAAATCACAGAATGCTCAAAATGTGGACATATAAATATAAAAAATACAAAATCCAAAATTTGAAACCATTCCCACATGATATAGAGCCTGTGGCACAGAAGGCGAGCGAAAAGCTGGAAAGGGCAGAGAGGGAGAGAGCATGACTTGCCTCTGAGCAGGGGAGCAGTCCTGCCAGGGCAAGCGTGCAGAGGTGGCAGGTGTTGAATGCAGGCTTCATCAGCAGCAGTGAGGACAAAGCCAGGGACACATTGAAATGGTGGTGAAGGAGTGTAGCACCACAGCACAGTTGAAGAGCAATGGGAGTAGAACGGATGCCGTATGTAGTGAATATCTAGGGATGGCTACTGGGGGTGGGGGGGCTGTGATTTGTGTGAATGGTTAGCTGACATTTCCTATCCTAGTCTCAAATAGCAGCTAGAAGGGTTTTCCCATGCTTTTTTTTCAACCCACCATAACATTGCTAGACCAACCCCAACGCTCCAATGACAAGAATGTGGATGCCGTGATTGCTCTGATGTCGGACATTGAAGAGGCCTTGGGCTGCACAGAAATGGACGGCGCCATCTTCATAGACATGGAGATGGCTTATGATATGGTGTGGAGAGGAGGTCTGCTCTACGCATTGCGGGAGAATGGTGTTCAAGCTAAATTATTTTACTGGGTGAAGAATCTTTTGCAAAGTAGAGTGGTTTGTGTGAAAGTGAGGGATATATTATCGCAGGAATATCTGACAGCGCATGGGATTCCTCAGGGAAGTGTTATTAGTCTGGTCCTCTTTGATATAGCAGTGGATGGTCTCATGGGAAAGGTCCAGGAGTTTGATGTAAAGTTGGGTTCTATGTGGATGATGGGGTGCTACAGGTGAGAAAAAAGCGAGGTGGTAGCACTCAGAAGAAATTGAAATGACACTGGATGTCATGGAAGGATGGTGCACAAAATGGGGATATATGATGTCTAGCTCCAAATCAGTTTGTATGCTGTTTCATAGATGAAGAACCGGAGTAAACCTGGACCTTAGACTGCATGGGATTGTATTGGAACAAGTGATGGAATTTAGGTACCTGGGCATACCTCTGGATGAGTATTTACATTGGAATACACAGGTGGATAAGACGATAGAGACATGTAAAGGTCGCCTAAATCTGCTAAGGATGGTGCCAGGGCAGGAGTGGGGGATGTCAAAAGAGCATGAGACTGCTGAATATTGGAATGGTTAGGAGTGTGGTGGAGTTCGGGGTTCAACTGCAGCCTAGTTACAGCAAGAACTCGCTTGGTTCGCTGGATTGAGCTCAGGCAAGAGCATTGAGAATTGCGACAGGCACAGTAAGGTCATCACCTACTGAAGCCGTGCAGGAGGGCTGAATTGTGTGTTAAATATTGGTTGAAATGCCACTCCTTCAGTGCGTGGCACCCAGTAGAAAAGTGCCTGGAGATTAACAGGATACCTGTGTACAAAGGTGAAAGATGGGTGACAAGAGAAGGACCTTTGAGTTTCATGCTGATAGGTTAATGAAGCGTCTGGGGGTGGAGGTGTTACAGATTGTGGAGAATGTCAACAGAGTGCTGTTTCCCATGTGAATGATGCATGAACCCAAGATCTGTTTAGAATTGATGAAGGCAGTGATGAAAAAGAAGGGTGATAGAAGGGAAATCAAAAAAAGTGGCACTTGGGTGCATGGGGAGTAAAGTAGGTGCACAAGTGTATACCGGTGGATTCAGGGACCCCAACAGGCACAAAGTAGGTATGGCCTACTATTTTAAGGTGGAAGAGGAGTTTAAAAAGGCGTGGCTATTAGACACTGTTTCCATATGCAAGACAGAGTTGATGACAGTGGGCAGCGCTATGTAGAAACGGCTGCCAAAAGTAGTAGTATTTGTGGACTCACTGAGTGCATTACAAGCTATAAAGGAATTCAAAGGTGATAGAAAATATCTTGTGGTGCATATTAGACAGCAGGTGGAGAAATACACAGTGGGAGGGATGGGAATTGAGTTGCCATGGATCCCAAGTCATAGTGGGATATTGGGAAATGAGTTGGTGGACAGGGCTGTGTATGATGCCACGACTGGGGAGGTAGTGGATATAGAGATCCACTTAAGTGTGTCTGAGGTTCAGGTGGTGGTGAAAGTTGGAGTTAATGGAGAATGGCAAAGCAGATGGGATACGAGCAGGAAGGGGAGGCAATTATATGTGGTACATAGGAAGGTTCGGTGTAAACGATGTGGGGGGGAATACAGAGTTGGGACACACAGAGGAAACTATTTTAAATCAGATAAGAGTGAGCCATGCAGGTCTGAAAGGATGGACGTTTAAGATGGGTAGACCGACATCTGCACATTGTTAGTCATGCGGAAGCCCAGAAATGGCAGATCACTATATGATGGAATGCAAAAAAAGTCAGACCGCAGAGGGAATTGCAAATAGCCAGGATGAGTAGCATGGGATATCAGTGAAGAATATATCTGACTTGCTTCACCTCAAAACGGGGTCCAAGAATAAGCAGAGCAGGTTCCTCCTTCAATATGTTAGGGAACTTGGGAAGTGGGTGGCGCTTTAGCAGAGGTGCGCGTCTGACAAGGGCGACTAACAGCGAACATCGTATCTCCAGATGGAAATCGATGGCTCTGGCCCTTCAGGAGCCATCCGAAGAAGAAGAAGTATGTCAGACGATAACACACTGAAGATTTCTAATGATTGTGGAATGTCTATGTGTCTCCACCTTTGAAATATGCCTGTCTTGGGCTGATTAAACTATCCATAAATATAAAATAGTGCTGGACTAGAAGGCAAAGTGAAATTTTGTAGCAAAATGTACATCTACAATGTACTGCTTGGTTGCTCTGGACTGCAGGTGATCTCCTTGGCATTTCGGAGCCCTATGGCATGTTGCTTTTTTAGCTGAAATGGTATTTTCTACTCTCACATTTCAGGGAGAAGTGTTTCTCCATGCATTCCAAACCCACAATAACATTAATGGTATTTTCTCAACATTATATGACCAAGACGTCACGTGACCGAAAACACCAAAAGACATTTGGATCAGATCAGATGCTTCCATCCTGGCAGTGTCTGCGGGGCAATTTCTGACTAGCAATAAATCAATCACTATGTGAAAATTACAATGCAGAGCTTGCTGTAGTTTTTGTAGTTTTTATCAGTCTGTCCCATGGGACCGTAAGCATTATCTATGGTCCTTGCGAATATACTCCCTCTCCTCTGTCTGCGGTTCAATAGCCTCCCACATATGTGTTGCGGTTTTATGAACTTAGCTCCCCTGTGACCCTCTCTTTCTTCTGTGTCAGCCATCCGCGCTGCCACTATCACGTGGCAACACACGCTGACCGTCCAACCAGCATGGCTTCCATGTTCCCTCCTGGCTTTCAAGATGCACCTAAGGAGTGAAAGATATGACATGTCCACGAGACAGCTACATGGCTACCATCTTCTCTAGTCTGGATATGACGTACACATTCAATGGCCATTCACATGTAGCCCCTTCTGAGTGATCATGGCATACACTCAGTGGTAGGATCTGGTGGTAGGGCTTGTTAAAAAGCAGTGCCCTACTGCCTAAATCAGGGGTCTGCAGCCTTTGTCGCATGTTTTGCACTACAACTCCCAACAGTCCCTGTAGGCATAAACAATGGTGTGGGTCCATGGGGGTGGGGGTCCTAGATCAAAACACATAAGCAGCTAGATGTTGCTATCCCCTGCCTTAAGTCTATAGCGTTGGCAGTGTGTCCTTCTTTCGTGGCAGAGAAGATATTAACAGTGTGGAGGGCCCCGGTGCCGCAAATGAGCTTGAGCAGCATGAGATGTTCTCGTGCGATGCTTCTGTCACAGCAGCCTGACACCTTCGTTCACAGCTCCCACGCAGGCGCACTCGGTTGCTATGGGAAGCAAGTGTTTTCTTTCCCTCCACAGACAAGAGAGGCTTTGAAATGGGTGATCGGTGGATGAGGTTTAGACAAGGGGACAAAGAAGAGAAGAGGGGTGAGAGGAAGTGGAGACAGGAAACACTCGGAGACTGCACCAATCATTTGATTGTGTTCATAATAATAAGATAATAAGATTTGAAAAGTGCTGTACTTCATTGATTAGGCTCTTATTTATATTGGTACCTTTGTATGGGAAGGTGGGGGATGCATATCTGAAGTTTGTGCTGCTAAATGCAGACAATGGCATAATGGTACTCACTGTAAAAGATATATGATCCTGGAAATGGTACTCCCATTTATAAGCGCTGTAAAATGCAGCTCAATTTATTGGGCAGAGATGAGTGAGATTTGTCAGGATGTGAACTTGTGATTGCACTATGCACACACATATCGCTGCCCGTGTTCTCAACTCGCTGAGCTATCCTGCTAGCTTTTTCTTTGACGGTTGTTTTCACCATTATTGGAAAGTTTGCTTGTACGCTGAAAAATGGGGTTGTTGTGAGTGACATCAAATGCTGTAAAATACAAGCACGAGCTGCACAGTACGAGTCGTGCTTATGACGCCTATTCATTCCAGTGAAATCACAGATTTCTTTATTGATGCTTTAATTTCATGAAAGGAAAATCAATGGTGTCATATTCAGAATTATGACACTCAGTACCATTTCTATAAATACTATTGCCAATACATCAATAGCTCGTCCACAGGTAATTCAAGAAGGTTCGAGCACAAACCAGTACCAAAACTACACATTATGGGGTCTATTCAAGGAAATAATGTGCGCCAAAACGTGCGAATCGCAGGAAAAGTGCGAAAATCGCAGTGCAAGTGCGAAAATCGCAGGGAAGCCAGCGCACAGCGATTCATGGAAGTCCGTGCGCGAGAAAAACATTGGATGTGCGCTAAAAATGTGCGCCGCGCACACCGCGCACAGGTCATCCAACAGCGTGCGCCACGGCCACTGCGAAATCGCACATAGCGCGGCGCACATAACAAAAGTAGGCGGAACACGGGGCGTAACACGGAATGGGGAACAACGCGTGAAAATATGGGCGTCACGGGGGAAGTACAGGAGGCAAGTGCGCGGAACGCCCACACGCTCGCCTACAACCCATATTCATGGAATCGAATAGGGCAAACCAGCGCACGGTCAAAGACGCGCACAGGGCCAAACAAGTACGCCACAAGAAAGCAGGCGGTAGCGCCCCTTTGGCTTAAAAAAATGTGCGCCAAAATGTGCGCTAACAAAAAGCACCCATATACAGCCATGATGAATGGGCCATACAGTTGCCCTCTAGGACAAATGAGGTGTGTGAAAAATAGCGTGTGCGCGTGTTTCTGGGTGCGTGGGAAGTTCCACACGCGATTGGCGTGGGTACGTGTACTTTGGGGTGCGCGAGAAGTTCCACACGCGATTAGCCTGGGTACGTGTACTATGGGGTGCGCGGGAAGTTCCACACGCGATTGGCCTGGGTAGGTGGGGGTGCGCGGGAAGTCCCACACGCGATTGGCCTGGGTACGTGTACTTCGGGGTGTGCAGGAAGTTCCACACGCAATTGGCCTGGGTAGGTGTACTACGGGTTGCGCGGGAAGTTCAACACGCGATTGGCCTGTTTACGTGTATTCCGAGGTGCGCGGGAAGATTCACACGCAATTTCAGCAGGGTACGTGTATTTCAGTGGTGCCGGGGAATTCTACACGTGATTTGGCCATGTGGGTCCTCCCAGGTGTTCCCTCTACACCCTCCACGGCCCCTGCAGGCATCCCACACCACACAGTACTACCCTGCACCCCTGCTCATGTCCCACAGTCAACCCATCCACCATGGCCATGCCCACCAGCCAACCCACATGTCACCTTGCACTACTGATCACCAACACATGTCTCCCATCACCCCCAACCCCCAGCCACCAGGGGCAGCCTCCACCAGGCCCCCACTCATGTCCCCTATCACCCCACCCCCCACCAGTGCAGGGGCAGCCTCCACCAGGCCCCCACTCATGTCTACCACCACCCCCACCCCCAGCAGTGCAGGGGCAGCCTCCACCAGGCCCCCACTCATGTATCCCATCACCCCACCACCCAGCAGTGCAGGGGCAGCTCCACCAGGCCCCCACCCATGTCTACCACCACCCCACCCCCCAGCCACCAGGGGCAGCCTCCACCAGGCCCCCACTCATGTCCCCCATCACCCCCACCCCCAGCAGTGCAGGGGCAGCCTCCACCAGGCCCGCACTTATGTCTCCCATCACCCCCACCCCCCAGCAGTGCAGGGGCAGCCTCCACCAGGCCCCCACCCATGTCTACCACCACCCCCACCCCCAGCCACCAGGGGCAGCCTCCACCAGGCCCCCACTCATGTCCCCCATCACCCCCACCCCCCAGCAGTGCAGGGGCAGCCTCCACCAGGCCCCCACCGATGTCTACCACCACCCCCACCCCCCAGCCACCAGGGGCAGCCTCCACCAGGCTCCCACACATGTCCCCCTGCACCCCCATGCCCCAGCCCCCAGGGGCAGCCTCCACCAGGCCCCCACTCATGTCCCCCATCACCCCCACCCCCCAGCAGTGCAGGGGCAGCCTCCACCAGGCCCCCACTCATGTCTCCCATCACCCCCACCCCCAGCAGTGCAGGGGCAGCCTCCACCAGGCCCCCATTCATGTCGACCACCACCCCCACCCCCCAGCAGTGCAGGGGCAGCCTCCACCAGGCTCCCACACATGTCCCTCTGCACCCCCACCCCCCAGCCACCAGGGGCAGCCTCCACCAGGCCCCCACTCATGTCCCCCATCACCCCCACCCCCCAGCAGTGCAGGGGCAGCCTCCACCAGGCCCCCACTCATTTCTCCCATCACCCCCACCCCCAGCAGTGCAGGGGCAGCCTCCACCAGGCCCCCACTCATGTCTACCACCACCCCCACCCCCCAGCAGTGCAGGGGCAGCCTCCACCAGGCTCCCACACATGTCCCTCTGCACCCCCACCCCCCAGCCACCAGGGGCAGCCTCCACCAGGCCCCCACTCATGTCCCCCATCACCCCCACCCCCCAGCAGTGCAGGGGCAGCCTCCACCAGGCCCCCACTCATGTCTCCCATCACCCCCACCCCCAGCAGTGCAGGGGCAGCCTCCACCTGGCCCCCACTCATGTCTCCCATCACCCCACCCCCCAGCAGTGCAGGGGCAGCCTCCACCAGGCTCCCACACATGTCCCTCTGCACCCCCACCCCCCAGCCACCAGGGGCAGCCTCCACCAGGCTCCCACACATGTCCCCCCGCACCCCCACCCACCAGGGGCAGCCTCCACCAGGCCCCCACTCATGTCTACCACCAACCCCACCCCCAGCAGTGCAGGGGCAGCCTCCACCAGGCCCCCAACCATGTCTACCACCACCCCCACCCCCAGCCACCAGGGGAAGCCTCCACCAGGCCCCCACCCATGTCTACCACCACCCCCACCCCCCAGCAATGCAGGGGCAGCCTCCACCAGGCCCCCACTCATGTCTCCCATCACCCCCACCCCCCAGCAGTGCAAGGGGCAGCCTTCACCAGGCCCCCACCGATGTCTGCCACCACCCCCACCCCCAAGCAGTGCAGGGGCAGCCTCCACCAGGCTCCCACACATGTCCCCCTGCACCCCCACCCCCCAGCCACCAGGGGCAGCCTCCACCAGGCTCCAACACATGTCCCCCTGCACCCCCACCCCCCAGCCACCATGGGCAGCCTCCACCAGGCTCCCACACATGTCCCCCAGCCCCCACCCCCAGCCCCCAGGGGCAGCCTCCACCAGGCCCCCACTCATGTCTCCCATCACCCCCACCCCCCAGCAGTGCAGGCGCAGCCTCCACCAGGCCCCCACTCATGTCCCCCTGCACCCCCACCCCCAAGCCACCAGGGGCAGCCTCCACCAGGCTCCCACACATGTCCCCCTGCACCCCCACCCCCCAGCCACCAGGGCAGCCTCCACCAGGCTCCCACACATGTCCCCCTGCACCCCCACCCCCCAGCCACCAGGGGCAGCCTCCACCAGGCTCCCACACATGTCCCCCTGCACCCCCACCCCCAGCCCCCAGGGGCAGCCTCCACCAGGCCCCCACTCATGTCCCCCATCACCCCCACCCCCCAGCAGTGCAGGGGCAGCCTCCACCAGGCCCCCACTCATGTCTCCCATCACCCCCACCCCCCAGCAGTGCAAACTGCCAGGCCCCCACCCATGTCTACCACCACCCCCAACCCCCAGCCACCAGGGGCAGCCTCCACCAGGCCCCCACTCATGTCCCCCATCACCCCCACCCCCCAGCAGTGCAGGGGCAGCCTCCACCAGGCCCCCACCCATGTCTACCACCACCCCCACCCCCCAGCCACCAGGGGCAGCCTCCACCAGGCCCCCACTCATGTCTCCCATCACCCCCACCCCCCAGCAGTGCAGGGGCAGGCTCCACCAGACCCCCACCCATGTCTACCACCACCCCCACCCCCCAGCAGTGCAGGGGCAGCCTCCACCAGGCCCCCACTCATGTCTCCCATCACCCCCACCCCCCAGCAGTGCAGGGGCAGCCTCCACCAGGCCCCCACTCATGTCCCCCTGCACCCCCACCCCCCAGCCACCAGGGACAGCCTCCACCAGGCTCCCACACATGTCCCCCTGCACCCCCACCCCCCAGCCACCAGGGGCAGCCTCCACCAGGCTCCCACACATGTCCCCCTGCACCCCCACCCCCCAACCACCAGGGGCAGCCTCCACCAGGCTCCCACACATGTCCCCCTGCACCCCCAGCCCCCAGGGGTAGCCTCCACCAGGCCCCCACTCATGTCCCCCATCACCCCCAACCCCCAGCAGTGCAGGGGCAGCCTCCACCAGGCTCCCAAACATGTCCCCCTGCACCCCCACCCCCCAGCCACCAGGGGCAGCCTCCACCAGGCTCCTACACATGTCCCCCTGCACCCCCACCCCCCAGCCACCAGGGGCAGCCTCCACCAGGCTCCCACACATGTCCCCCTGCACCCCCACCCCCAGCCCCCAGGGGCAGCCTCCATCAGGCCCCCACTCATGTCCCCCATCACCCCCACCCCCCAGCAGTGCAGGGGCAGCCTCCACCAGGCCCCCACTCATGTCTCCCATCACCCCCACCCCCCAGCAGTGCAGGGGCAGCCTCCACCACCCCCACCCCCCAGCCACCAGGGGCAGCCTCCACCAGGCCCCCACTCATGTCCCCCATCACCCCCACCCCCCAGCAGTGCAGGGGCAGCCTCCACCAGGCCCCCACCCATGTCTACCACCACCCCCACCCCCCAGCCACCAGGGGCAGCCTCCACCAGGCTCCCACACATGTCCCCCTGCACCGCCACCCCCAGCCCGCAGGGGCAGCCTCCACCAGGCCCCCACTCATGTCCCCCATCACCCCCACCCCCCACAGTGCAGGGGCAGCCTCCACCAGGCCCCCACTCATGTCTCCCATCACCCCCACCCCCCAGCAGTGCAGGGGCAGCCTCCACCAGGCCCCCACTCATGTCTACCATCACCCCCACCCCCCAGCAGTGCAGGGGCAGCCTCCACCAGGCTCCCACACATGTCCCCCTGCACCCCCACCCCCCAGCCACCAGGGGCAGCCTCCACCAGGCCCCCACTCATGTCCCCCATCACCCCACCCCCCACAGTGCAGGGGCTGCCTCCACCAGGCGCCCACTCATGTCTCCCATCACCCCACCCCCCAGCAGTGCAGGGGCAGCCTCCACCAGGCCCCCACTCATGTCTACCACCACCCCCACCCCCCAGCAGTGCTGGGGCAGTCTCCACCAGGCTCCCACACATGTCCCCCTGCACCCCCACCCCCCAGCCACAAGGGGCAGCCTCCACCAGGCTCCCACACATGTCCCCCTGCACCCCCACCCCCCAGCCACCAGGGGCAACCTCCACCAGGCCCCCACTCATGTCTACCACCACCCCCACCCCCCAGCAGTGCAGGGGCAGCCTCCACCAGGTCCCCACCCATGTCTACCACCCCCCCCGCCCCCCAGCAGTGCAGGGGCAGCCTCCACCAGGCTCCCACACATGTCCCCCTGCACCCCCACCCCCCAGCCACCAGGGGCAGCCTCCACCAGGCTCCCACACATGTCCCCCTGCTCCCCCACCCCCCAGCCGTGCGATTTGCCTGGGTACGTGTACTCCGGGGTGTGCGGGAAGTTCCACACGCGATTGGCCTGGGTACGTGTACTTCGGGGTGCGCGGGAAGTCCCACACGCGATTGGCCTGGGTACGTGTACTTCGGGGTGCGCGAGAAGTTCCACACGTGATTGGCCTGAGTACGTGTACTACGGGGTGCGCGGGAAGTCCCACACGCGATTGGCCTGGGTACGTGTACTTCGGGGTGCGCGGGAAGTCCCACACGCGATTGGCCTGGGTACGTGTACTTCGGGGTGCGCGGGAAGTTTCACACGCGATTGGCCTGGGTACGTGTACTTCGGGGTTCGCGGGAAGTCCCACACGCGATTGGCCTGGGTACGAGTACTTTGGGGTGCGCGGAAAGTTCCACATGCGATTGGCCTGGGTACGTGTACTACGGGGTGCGCGGGAAGTCCCACATGTGATTGACCTGGGTACGTGTACTTCGGGGTGCGCATGAACTTCCACACGCGACTGGGCCTGTGAGAGTGGGGTACATGTATTCCAGGGTTGGGCAGGAATATTTACCCGCGACTGGGCCTGGGAGAGCGTGCTACGTGTATTCCTGGGGTGGGCGGGAAGATTCACACGTTCGCCTACGACGTGCCGAAAAATAAATGGTCCAATCCTGAGACACGTACGCCAGCCTGAAGCAGGCGTACGTCGACCCGCGCAGCATAAAAGTGCGCGCAAACAACAAACAAGCTCATACGCCAGGATTAATATACCATTCCTAGCAGCAGTGGCCGTGGGTTACCAAAGGAAGAGGAGGAGGATAGTGAGGGCCAGAATTTTCACTCCGAGTACCAGCCTTTTTGGGATGCCTGATGACCTGGTGTATGGGAGGTACAGGTTTCCCCCACACATAATACTGGACCTGGTCAGTGAGTGGGAGGATGACCTCACATCACCCACCCTGTGCTCCCAAGCACTCAGCCCCCTGGAGAAGGTCCTCAATGTACTGCACTTCTTGGCCACAGGATCATTTCAGCGGACAAGTGCCATAGTGGGTGGGGTGTCACAGGCCACGCAGTCACGCTGCCTACACCAGGTCTTGAACATCATCACTGCACACCCATCAGTCCCTAGGCACATATACCTGCCCAGGACACCTGCAGAAAGGCAGGATGCCACCCTCGATTTCTACGGTGTGGCACAATTCCCAAAAGTGCTAGGTGCCATTGACTGCACCCATGTGGCACTACGTCCCCCCAGGGCATCTGAGCACATCTATAGGAACCGCAAGCACTGGCATTCCATCAACGTGCAGGTAGTATGTAATGCTAAGGGAATCATCACCTCAGTATATGCCAACTATCCAGGGTCCACCCACGACAGCTTCATTTACCGAATGTCTACCCTAAGCCGGGACCTAGAAGCAAGGCGGCATGGCGATACAAGGCTGCTTGGTGAGTATGAATGCCACTGCACATGCATGCAGGTCAGATGCAGAGTTATGTCACTACCCCACTAATGATACCCATCACCTCCTCACCAGGGGACAGTGCCTACCCTCTGAGCACCCACATGATGACGCCAATTCGGAACCCCATCACGCCTCCAGAGGTAAGATACAACACAGCCCATATTGCAACCCGGGGCATAGTGGAGCGCACATTCGGAGTGCTCAAGTCACGCTTTCACTCCCTTGACCGTTCTGGCGGGCAGCTGTTATATGCGCCCCCAGTAGTGTGCAGGATCATAGTGGCAGCATGTGTCCTGCACAATGTTGCAACACGCCGTGGCCTGGCAGTGGACATGGTGGTGCCCCCACATCCCCAACCACATGCACGGCCGCTGTGCATGGGAGGGGAGAGGGCACGGGGTGAGGCAGCCCGTACGCAGCCGGTGGCTAATTACTTCACATAGAAATCACACCCCAGTGGAGTGCACACAGGCCTGGCACATACCATCTGATAAGCAATGATGACTCGACCTGACAATTAAGACGAACAAAGGGACTGTCAACTGTCAGAACCATAGCAGCCTGAGATTGTTCATGTGGAAGTGTCACAATGTGTGCATCCCTACCTACACAAACACCACCAATGCAGTGTCATGAAAAGACACTTCCATGCTGCAGAAATGAATACCCACTCGCAAAATACTACATGAAAACAGTGCCATGTCACCCACCCCCTCTCCAGCATGGCCACACAACACACCATGGCATGTCATGCAATGTGAGAGGAAAGAAATTAATCCCCACAACATGCCCCAAGTGTCACCAGCTACAGTGTCCCTAATGGAAACATGTCCACACATGAAATGCTCACAGTAATGCAGGACCTACAACCCACATTACCAAATACTTACCAAGAATACCAGTCACCTACACAACCTCCAACCTACCTTAAACATGACATTACAGACTTAAAAATTAGCTAGCCTCACCACCTGATGATGACAGCCCTCTGAACACTTCCAAGTAAACAGTGTTAGCGCCACGCAAGAGTGTAGGTGCACTGCTTACAACATGGACTCCAGTTCCAAGGTGGACCGCATTGTGAAGACATGAGGAATGGACCTGCAAATATGGAGGATGAGATGGATGCAGAGGCACATATCAATACACCATGCAGTGTACAATACAACAACAATATGCACTATGAATGTATACACAGTATTGACTACAGACTGCCCACACAGCTCATGGGAGTCCAATGTCACCATGTACGTCAATGTCACTTGGGCACACCCTTTGCAAGCCCATGGAAACGGGAAGCAGGAGGGGTGTGTGTGACAAAAACCCAAGCATCTGAACCAAATCCATGACAAGCCTGCATGTGCCCAGCCACAATGCAGCGTATGCCCACGGGAGCCACACAAGGCAACACACTGTCCCCAAAATAAAATGGGCCCGGGGGGGTGATGGGGGAGGCCACCCAGGAGGTCCGAGTACAGGGTGCACACCAAAACCCACCTGTGTGGATCTTGCGGAAAAAAAAAACACCTCCACGGCCACCCTATTGTGTGAGTATCACTGCTGTTGCTATCCTCACCCTCTGCAGCTGCATCAGGAGGTGGTGGCACTATGTGAGGCAGCCCACACAAAGCCCTAGTCTGTTCCTCCATGGCTGCAAGCATGCGGGTGTGGTAGGTCTCGTTCTGGAGGATAAGTGTGCGGAGGTCCCCATGCAACAACTCACAGGATGCCCGGACCTCCGCCCTAGTTGCCTGCATCTCAGCTGAGAGCGTACAGGTGAGACGCTCCAGCTGCTGTTCTGTCCTTCCATTTGTTGAAGCCTCAAGCTCAGCAAGAGTCGTCCTGAGGTGAAGGAGTTCCAGCCTCAGGGCTTCCCTGTGGCCCTGGACTCTATGGAGATGGCTTCCTGCAGAGTCGCCAGTGCCGCCCGCCTGTCCCTGTTGGACGCCAACATGTCCTCCCTGTGTGACTGGCAGATGGAGTCGGTTGCCTGCTGTAGTCGCTCCATCATCCTTTCGGGGGGGACCATGGAAGTGGCCACCCTATCCATGGCCTGAGCCATCATCTCTGATGATGCTGCCTGTTGGGTTGCCATACCGTAAATGGATTGCTCCCATGCAGTATTACCAGGTGGCGTATGGCCACCACGTCGGCGGGCACCACACCTGTCTGGGGAAAGGCGAACTGCGCCTTGCTGTGCCAGCACTGCCTGAGGCTGCAGGACTGCATTCCCCCTCTGATCTGCTGGCCCAGGAACAGGATCAGATGTCGCGGAGTGTGACCCTGCATCCGTAACCACCAAAGGCGTACCTGCCAACACTGACATCCCCATTGAGGGTTCTAACCCTGGTGCAGGTGGGTCGGACAGAACAGAATCCCTCCCAGGAACACTCACCTGCGACGGCACGTAGGTCTCATCATCCGAAGCAACACCTGAATACAGCTCGGGGGAGGTGCAGCCAGAGACACCCCTTGAGAGCACGACCTGCAGCAGTTGTGGGTTCTCACCCACCACCACACCACGTCCCTCACTGGTGGTCGGTCGGCCCTCAGACCCCTCCTGGGTCTGCACCATCTCCACAACCCCAGCAGTATCAAGTGCATCTTCCCCTGCAAAGACATAAAAGAAAACAAATGGAAACAGGCATTAACACTATGGCACACAATGAGGGCTGAGAGGCTACAGAAACAGTACTTGAAGATGAACACATTTGCTGCATGCTGCCTAGCAGTGGCATCACACATTGGCCAGTGATTGGCAGGTCAAATACACATGCCATCACACAGATGGCATGTACCCTAGCCATGAAGTGAAGAGGGAGAGGAGGGCACCAATTGTTCATTCAGTCCAGTTTGCTCAAATAATTGATTATTTTCATTGTAATGGTTCAAATGTTTAACCTGCAGCTGCCAGTCAAAAATGGTCCTATAGCACAGGGACATGTCTAAACTAATCATGTCCAGGAAACTGAGCCAGTCCACTGTACCATAGCTATGTCAGACATGTGACAATAGGACTGAGAAATCCTGAGTAAAAGTGGTGGTATGCAAACAATCTGCCTGAATAAACAGAGGTAAATAACCAACAGTGTTGTGGCAAGATGACACTCCAAGGGCAACTGGCGTGGTGTTGGGCTGGATGTCTAATGTTGGCCGAAGGGATACTGCTATACCCAAATGCTGGTGCCAACAATGTATAGGAAGAGGCACATGTGTGAGCCGAACCACTCAGGCACACACACCCTCCCCTGGCACCCAAACAGAAGCCCTCCCACACACACCATGCACATGGATGACACACACATGCATGTGCACTCACTGGACAATGCCTCATAATCTGCCAGTTCTCCCACGCCTTGGATCTGTTCCTCCGTGACGTAGGTCCCAGCAACCTGCTCATGTGGAGTGAGTTTTATGTCGTCTGCTGGAGACCCACCTCCAATCACTAGAGTTGCGGCATGACTTGAGGCCAGCTTATTCTTTGCCCTGCGCTTCAGGTCATTCCAGCGCTTGTAGCATTCATTAGCTGTGCAGGGCACTTATGATGCAGGGCACTTATGATGTCCGCAATGGTCTGCCAGTGTGCCTGACAATGTGCAGGTGTGGTCTTGGATCCTGCAACAATCACCATTTCGCGGTCATGTGCGGACACATACTCTACAAGTGCATTCAGTTCGGCCTCATTGAAGCTGGGCTTCCTTGACGGGCCGGACTGTGTAGCCTTGTCTGGGGCATCAGCCTCTACTGGATGAGCACTCTTCCTCTTCCGCTTGGAAGGTGGTGGGGATCCTGAGTGTCCTACGCCGCTCTGGACACTAGGGGCAGGAGTGTGGGATTGCACACTCAGCATGGGAGTTGGTGCAGGCATTAGCTCAAGTGTGATGGTGTCAGGGGGAATGTCAGCATGATGGACTTGGACCGACACTGTCCTGGATGGGTGTGTGAGAGGTGGGGTGGATGGAGCCGCAGCTGCCCCTGCAGCCTCCCCAGCCTGCCTACGCGGGGCAGCAGATGACCTAGCTGCCCCTGATCCACGTGGCCTGATGACACCAACGTTCACCGGCGCACGTGGCCTAGACCTGCTGACCTGGAAGTCAGCCATGGAGTCACCCTGTGCCAGGTCTGGTTCCACAGTGGGCTGGTCCAACAAGGGCTGAGCATGGATGGTGTCAGCCACGGCAACCTCAACCAGGGGGGGGGGCATGGGTGTCCCTGACTGCTCCTCCACACATGGGGGGCTAGGGGCACCCTGCAAGTCACGGCCACGTCCCCTACTGGATCCACCACGGCCACCACTTGGGGCTCGGCTACCTTTGCCACCCTTACGGATTGGTCGCCTCCCAGCCATGGCACTGATGTTATTGTGCCTATGGGAGTCGATGTGAACTATTGTCCTGGGCAATTGGGGGTCAAATGGGTTGGGTACCAGATGGTAATCGTACCCTAGTGCTCTAGCAAGGCTGTATGTCACCCCTGGGGAAAGATGACGGGTCACGCAACGCACAGGCACCCCAAAAAAGCGAAGTAAGGTGCACGCAACCCCTCCTAGACCATGTGCGTGGAAAATTAAACCTGCACTACGCTGTGGCACCCAGAAACACAAGAATGAATGTATGCATGTCACACGCAGCCTAGAATGACCTCTGAAGGGGTACGCGGCACACGGGGCAAGCACAGATGTTAAATACGTGCGCGACTCACCGTCTGCCAGGAACAAAAGCGTGAAAAATATGCGCGTGTGCGTGTTGGCAACACCCCCGCCAAAAGAAGAATTGTACGCTGTCTGAGGAGACAGGACAACAGTAGAAGGGAACGCTGTTTGAGGAAACAGGCCCAGGAAAAAGAGCAAAAGAGAAAAAGCTGTCAAAGGTAACAGGGAGTACGAACTGGAAACGCCGTGAAGTAAATCGCGTGTGAACCGACAAGAAGTACAGAATTCACCCACTCGCTCTCCACGAAAAGCACGTACAAGGAAATGGCGTTCTACACGTACCTTTTATACACACGTCACAGACGCGCCTACGCGATGAGGACATTTCCACCAATTACGCGCTTTGACACTCGGACGTGTATCTCTTCATTTTTACACGTGCCATTCTCTACGGCCATGCGCGTGACGTCACAGCTGCGCATGGTGGCCTTTGGGCCAATGAAATCGCATATGCGAGCACACGTGGTAAAACTGCACGTCCGAGTGTCATCGCGTGTAATCGGAGGGAAGTGAGCGTACACGCGATTGGCCTGGGTACGTGTATTTCTGGGGTGCGCAGGAAGTTCCACACGCGATTGGTGGAATTCCATGTGTGCTCTGTCATCACGTATAATGAGGGAAACACCCGCGCGCGTCACGTCCCAGACGCGCTTACGCGCTAAGGGCTTTTGGTCCAATGAAATCGCATATGCGTGCTGACGTGCATACGCGCTAAGGGCCTTTCCTCGATTCTCACGCAGACGTGCAGGATTTTACGTGCCAAATCACTCCGTATCAAGCTGGCCATGCGTAAGCACACGGAAGACCACGCTCCTGCCCAGAAGGCCGAATTACTGCCCCCCAGAGCCCCGAGCACACTCCCACCTGCCATCTGCTGCTGCCTGACTGCCTGCTGCCCACATGCCCTGCCATTTGCTGCCTGCACATCAGCCAGGGGTGCTGTTGCTGTGACCACCCCTTCTGGTACCGAAGACTCCCGACTGGGATTCCATCGCTCCACAGCCCAGCCCCAGGACCCAGTTGCCCACCCACTCCTGCCTCTGGGGTTGTCATGTCGGGCACTGCAACATCTGGCACCACTGACAACCCCCGGCCAGAGAGGCAGAGGGGCACCAGCTTCAGTGCCAGGGAAGTTGGTGTCCTGGTGGAGCAAGTCCTGGGGCAGTATGATGCCCTCTACGGAAGTGTGTGCGCCGACAAGGAAGGACGGACTCGGATATGGACGGACATCGTGACTGCCATCAACGCGGAGGGGGTGGCAGTCCGCGACTTCCAACATGTCAAGAAGCGCTGGGAGGACTTCAGGTCCAGGACCCTGAACAAGGCCCGGCGCCTCTTGAAGGTAGCGGATGCTAAGGGGCGCCGGGGCCACTTGTCGGAAGATCAGATGAGGGTCCTGGAACGCATATCCCCAGCGCTCCACATCCAGGTCCTTGAGAGGCAGACCCGTCTGGAGTCGAGCGGTAAGCGTACATGCATCATGATTGTAAGCTGTGCGTGTGGTGATGTGCCAGTAGTGTGCCGGTTGCACATCTGTTTGTATGGGGCCGAGTATGGGTGGGGGTGTACAGGGCTGTGAGGCTAACACATGCGAGGGCTGTCATGTGTGAGACATGGATGGTGCTTGTGTGTGTAGGCTTGCATGCCAAATGCAGTTGTGTGGGCACACATGTTTGGATGAATGTGTATGTAAGTGGGCATGTTCGTGATGTCACGCATGTATGTTGTTTTCAGCTGCATGCATCAGCACTGTGTACATGTGCATGTGTGTGTATTTGACAAGGGTGCAACAGTGATGCAACATGGATGCATGTGACA
Organism: Ambystoma mexicanum; assembly: GCF_040938575.1. NCBI lineage: Eukaryota > Metazoa > Chordata > Amphibia > Caudata > Ambystomatidae > Ambystoma > Ambystoma mexicanum. Next base: position 981,121,079 of record NC_090923.1, read on the forward strand.
GCGGGATGTGGAAGCCTGATTGGCAGATGTGACATGGATGCCCATCGGAACACTGCGACAGTTGGCTGAGGTGTACACATGCATGCAAGTGTGGTGGTGTGCGTGCATGTGTAGTGCACTCCCTGTGTTGCATGTGATGTCTGGCTCACCTTTGCCTGCTCATGCTGTTGTATGTGTATGGATGGTGCTGGCAGTTGGGATGTGGCTGTGGTATGGCTCATGTGTGCAAGTTGAATTGACATGTGTGTTGCCGATTGTGATGCCATGTCTGAGGTTTGCCAATGCCACTCATGTGCAACTGTCATGTGTGTATGTGTCCATTGTACAGTGCCCTGATGACTGTGTTTAATTTCTCCCTGTCTGCAGCGTCAACTGATGAAGAGGGCGGAGAAGGTGCTGTGGAGCACAGCGGCGGGGATCGCGCCGCCAGCCGGAGACGCAAGGCCCGGCTCCCCTCCCAGGTTGTGATCTCGTCGGGGAGTGAGGTGTCCGGTGCCGCGCCCCAGGCCGCAACTGCCGGGGGGAGGTCCAAGAGGCGGAGGTTGCAGTTGGACTCCTCAGCAGCAGAAGGGGCAGCTGGGACCCCACAGGGCCCAACGGGGGAAGGTGGTACGAAGTCATCCAGGTTGGTGGGGGGTTTGGTGGAGGAGGAGGCCGTGCAAGCAACAGAGACGGGGTCTGGAGGTGGGGATTCCACTGGTGCTAGTGGTGCAGTGCAGGACCAGGGACAGGAGGCAGCACAGGTCGCCGCGGAGGTGCCTTTGTGCAATCCTGTCCCTGATCCTGTCACTGCATCATCTTGCACCAGCAGGGATGCCTACATCCAGACCCGTTTTCAGGCAGGGGATGAGCTCACGACAACTGGCCTTCCTCTGCCTGCAGACATGGCTATCCGAGTCCGGGTTGAGCCTGTCCTGACTGGTGTGGGATTGCGTCAACGGGCCATGCGAGGTGACCTGCAGTCTTTTCATGAGGAGACTGCACGTCATCTCGAATGGCTCGTTGACCGTGTGGCAGCGGTTGGGCCACGCCATAGATGCGGAGCAGCAGCGGGCGGAAGAGGCACGGCTCACGATGGTCAGAGCGGAGAACTCCATGCAGAGGGCCCTGAGGCGTGCCGAGTGCCTCGAGGCAATCCGCAGGGAGTTTGAGGGGAACATGTGGACGGCCCTGCGGACACTCGGTGCCATGGAGGAGGAGCGCCTCTGGGACATTGAGCAGGAGTTCGATGATGCCCCGGCCCGGAACATCCCGAAGTGAGCCGTCGGACTAGCCCGCTGCCCTTGTAAATAGTTATATAGTTAGTGTTAGGTTTCCTTTGATTTGGCTTTATTTTTGAACCTTTTGGACAATGGGCCACATTTTTGTATATAGTTATTTTTTTTAGGTAGTGTTATTAGATAGGTTTCATTTCTTCGGTTGGGATCATGGACCCTGGATTGTTTATCTGTACATAGTTGACTTTTGGATTTTCAATTTTTATTATGATTTCGCCATGGAGCAATGGTTTTCGATTTTAATTTGTGACTTTGGACACCTTTCCTTTGCATTATGATTTGTGGTTTAGCATTTTTTCACGGGCCTGCTGTTTTTTTTTTTGTTCAATTTCTATTATTGTTTGTTTATTTTTGATTCAATTTATGTTGCTTTTAATACATATTTTTTCTTCAAAGTTCAATGTGTAGTATTATCTCATTGGTTTCATGCATATCATGATATGGGTTTTGACATTCACTGACACCCATTGGGTGTATGTGAGGGACATGTGTTCATTTCAAAACTTGCAATTGGGCTTCTGTCATGTTTTTGCAATTTCTAAGTGGGTGGATGCAATACTCGGGTGGGTGTTTGCCATTTGGAGGCTGACCATAAGGGCCAGGGATCTACATTGTGGTGACATGTTGGCTGGGAGACGTGAGTGGGGGCCTGGTGGAGGCTGCCCCTGCACTGCTGAGGGGTGGGGGTGGTGGTAGACATGGGTGGGGGCCTGGTGGAGGCTGCCCCTGCACTGCTGGGGGGTGGCGGTTATGGTAGACATGGGTGGGGGCCTGGTGGAGGCTGCCCCTGCACTGCTGGGGGGTGGTGGTGATGGGAGACATGAGTGGGGGCCTGGTGGAGGCTGCCCCTGCACTGCTGGGGTGTGGGGGTGATGGGAGACATGAGTGGGGGCCTGGTGGAGGCTGCCCCTGGTGGCTGGGGGGTGGGGGTGATGGGAGACATGAGTGGGGGCCTGGTGGAGGCTGCCTCTGCACTGCTGGGGGTGGGGGTGATGGGAGACATGGGTGGGGGCCTGGTGGAGGCTGCCCCTGGTGGCTGGGGGGTGGAGGTGCAGGGAGACATGAGTTGGACATGAGTGGGGGCCTGGTGGAGGCTGCCCCTGCACTGCTGGGGGGTGGAGGTGATGGGAGACATGAGTGGGGGCCTGGTGGAGCCTGCCCCTGCACTGCTGGGGGGTGGGGGTGATGGGAGACATGAGTGGGGGCCTGGTGGAGGCTGCCCCTGCACTGCTGGGGGGTGGCGGTGGTGGTAGACATGGGTGGGGGCCTGGTGGAGGCTGCCCCTGGTGGCTGGGGGGTGGGGGTGATAGGGGACATGAGTGGGGGCCTGGTGGAGGCTGCCCCTGGTGGCTGGGGGGTGGAGGTGCAGGGAGACATGAGTTGGACATGAGTGGGGGCCTGGTGGAGGCTGCCCCTGGTGGCTGGGGGGTGGGGGTGCAGGGAGACATGAGTTGGACATGAGTGGGGGCCTGGTGGAGGCTGCCTCTGCACTGCTGGGGGGTGGGGTGATTTGAGACATGGGTGGGGGCCTGGTGGAGGCTGCCCCTGGTGGCTGGGGGGTGGGGGTGATAGGGGACATGAGTGGGGGACTGGTGGAGGCTGCCCCTGGTGGCTGGGGGGTGGAGGTGCAGGGAGACATGAGTTGGACATGAGTGGGGGCCTGGTGGAGGCTGCCCCTGGTGGCTGGGGGGTGGGGGTGCAGAGAGACATGAGTTGGACATGAGTGGGGGCCTGGTGGAGGCTGCCCCTGCACTGCTGGGGGGTGGGGGTAATAGGGGACATGAGTGGGGGCCTGGTGGAGGATGCCCCTGGTGGCTAGGGGTTGGGGGTGATGGGAGACATGGGTGGGGGCCTGGTGGAGGCTGCCCCTGCACTGCTGGGGGGTGGCGGTGGTGGTAGACATGAGTGGGGGCCTGGTGGAGGCTGCCCCTGGTGGCTGGGGGGTGGGGGTGATAGGGGACATGAGTGGGGGCCTGGTGGGGGCTGCCCCTGGTGGCTGGGGGGTGGGGGTGATGGGAGACATGAGTGGGGGCCTGGTGGAGGCTGCCCCTGCACTGCTGGGGGGTGGCGGTGATAGGGGACATGAGTGGAGGCCTGGTGGAGGCTGCCCCTGGTGGCTGGGGGGTGGGGTGATAGGGGACATGAGTGGGGGCCTGGTGGAGGCTGCCCCTGGTGGCTGGGGGGTGGAGGTGCAGGGAGACATGAGTTGGACATGAGTGGGGGCCTGGTGGAGGCTGCCCCTGCACTGCTGGGGGGTGGGGGTGATGGGAGACATGGGTGGGGGCCTGGTGGAGGCTGCTCCTGGTGGCTGGGGGTGCAGGGGGACATGCGTTGGTGGGCAGTAGTGCAAGGTGATATGTGGGTTGGCTGGGGGGCCTGGCCATGGTGGATGGGGTGCCTGCAGGACATGTGCAGGGTAGGCCGCTGTGGTGTGGGCCACCTGCAGGGGCCGTGGAGGGTGTACCCCGCGCACCCCTGTAATACACATACCCTGATGGAATTGCGTGTGATACTTCCCGTGCACCCCTGGAATACACGTACCCTGCTGTTTTTGCATGTGATACTTCCCGCGCACCCCTGGAATACACGTACCCTGCTGTTTTTGCATGTGATACTTCCCGCGCACCCCTGTAATACACGTACCCTGATGGAATCGCGTGTGATACTTCCCGTGCACCCCTGGAATACACGTACCCTGCTGTTTTTGCATGTGATACTTCCCGCACACCCCTGGAATACACATACCCTGATGGAATCGCGTGTGATACTTCCCGTGCACCCCTGGAATACACGTACCCTGCTGTTTTTGCATGTGATACTTCCGGCACACCCCTGGAATACACGTACCCTGATGGGATCCCGTGTGATACTTCCCGCGCACCCCTGAAATACACGTGCCCTGCTGTTTTTGCATGTGATGCTTCCCGTGTACCCCTGGAATACACGTACCCTGATGGAATCGCGTGTGATACTTCCTGTGCACCCCTGGAATACACGTACCCTGCTGTTTTTGCATGTGATACTTCCCGCACACCCCTGGAATACACGTACCCTGATGGGATCCCGTGTGATACTTCCCGCGCACCCCTGAAATACACGTACCCTGCTGTTTTTGCGTGTGATGCTTCCCGTGCACCCCTGGAATACACGTACCCTGATGGAATCGCGTGTGATACTTCCCGCGCACCCCTGAGATACACGTACCCTGCTGCTTTTGCGTGTGATACTTCCCACGCACCCCTGGAATACACGTACCCTGCTGTTTTTGCGTTGATACTTCCCACGCAACCCTGGAATACACGTACCCTGATGGAATCGCGTGTGATAATTCCTGCGCACCCCTGAGATACACGTACCCTGCTGCTTTTGCGTGTGATACTTCCAGGGCACCCCTGAAATACGCGTATCCTGCTGCTTTTGCGTGTGATACTTCCCGCGCACCCCTGAAATACACGTACCCTGCTGCTTTTGCGTGTGATACTTCCCGCGCACCCCTGGAATACACGTACCCTGCTGCTTTTGCGTGTGTTACTTCCCACGCACCCCTGATGCACACGTACACAGGACAATTGCGTGTGGAACTTCCTGCGAACCACTGAAATACACGTTCCCCGCTTGGCGTTTGCTGTTTGCCAGCCCTGTGAACTGGTCCAGGGTTGGTGCAGCCCTTTGCGATTATTTGGGGATTTTGAAGGCTTTTCCTTGCGCGACGGCGTTCTTGGGGGCGTAACTGGCGCTGCTGCAGGGTCGCTGCGCCACGCTGCGCCACGGCTGGTTTTGGATGCGAAAATCCATGAATACGCTGTGCGCGGAAATCGATTTTAGCGCAGGCGGCTGGCGCAGACATTTGCACGGCACGCTGTGCGCCAGCCGCGTGCGCCACTTTTGTGGGAATTTCTACGAATTACTCAGTAAGTATAGGAGAATAGACAAAACACTAATATAGTGAAACAACTAAGAACTATTAAGTTTAGCAGTTAATACATTCTCTATTTTTAATCACTTGCCGGACACCTTCCTATGCTTCTAACCTGCGTTTGGTCCAATTTCTGTAAAAATGTCTTCAGTGGAAAAACATGTTAAGCTTCATGATATGAGCGGGAGCAGCAACCTTGTCACGTGACCAGCGTTAAGACGTCTTGCCCCCCAATCCTGCTCTGCATCACCAAGCCTGCCAGTAAATAAGGAGCAGAAGCTTTCTTAACACATTCAATTCTTATAGTTGCCAATGTTGTGTGATTTTACAATTTTACTAAAGCTAACCGGATATGTTCAAGATCACACAATTTCGCTGATGTTGGGAAGCCGGGAGTTATGTCCTAGTTCCAAATAGTACATCTTCTACTATAACAATTCCAGACTCAAAAATATGGTAGGAGGGGAGGAATATCTTCGCAGCAGGGACCAGTAAGAGCGGCAGGGCGGGCTCTATTATTCTGTAATACTAACAAGCAGGGTACCTCTGATATCAGCACTGCAGGAGTGAATGTGTAGATGCTTGTATCCTTCAGTGCAGTGCACCTGTCTGAGGTGGGGCGTTCTTGATATGATGTGTAAAGCGTGAAAAGATCAAGAAAACTGTAGCGCCAATCTGACTGAATCTGCGAAGAACACTGCAAAGAATGCCGCTGGTCAGAACCCCAGTGAGAGATAAGCACAAGACAAACACAAAAATCCATATCGCAATAACGCCCACTTCTGTGCTTTTCAAGTAGGAGGCCCGGTTCTGGTTTTGTTTCCAACTAATGAGAAGAAGGTACTACCTCAAGAGCATGGGTCCTACTTGCTAACTGTGGTTGTAGGGAATTTACATTGTGAGGCTATCAGCAGGACAACCAGAAGACCACCAAATCTACCACGTGAACTGGCTGAAGGCTTGGAAAGCCCAGGAAGAAGTGGCACAACCTGTCCAATGCCAAGCCAACCAAGAGTAGGATTCGGAAGACATCCGCGCTACTCAGAGGGAAGGATCCTTGAAAATCCTTAAAGCCTTAGCCATTACCCGTGGGGAAAGTATTGGCCAAATTCCTTCATGACTATCAGGACTTCCCTTACGCCTGACCAGGCAGAGTAGATACCACCAGCCACTAGAGGAGAACATCTCCTATAAATGTAGTATGACAAACACCCTATTGGCTGCCAGAAGCTCATTCAACTGTGATCCAAGAAGAAAAAGAAAACATGTTAAACATGGGCTACCACACCCTGATGCATCCTGGGTATTCTGTTTAGGTTTCAGGGAGGGGAACTCACTTTTCAAATTCTTGCCCTGTATTAATTCATTGTGTGAAAGATTAGGTCAGTCCTAATATAGTACCACATTGGACCTCAGAGAAGGGTATTTGTAGGTATCACTATATCCACTGGATTAGGAAAACACAGTGCATGCCACTCCAAAAGACTACTTCAGCTTGTGGTGTTACCAATCGGATGCATGGGACACTCATCACCTTCCAAAGACTAAGGGATCATCTTTTACACCACTACCAGAAAATGTCATCCACAGCTTCATGTAGGAGACCACATACTATATATTGCAAAATGTCAAAAGCTGGTCAACAAAGCATTCCTGGACATTTACGTGATCATAAAATGACTTCATTTGCAGTAAATCCTTTGATTGATCCACACAATGCATTCTTTACAAAAATAGTTTATTTATAATAGTTTTATGAAAAACATATATTTTTTAAAATGTTTGTAATAACACGGGGCACACAATCAATTATATCTGCATAGACACAGTTACGTTTGCATTACACATCCTGAGACTTAATTCATACGACATATCATTTTATACACATTCTTCATTGTTTCACAGTTTCTACAATATTAAACACTGTGTTTCGGCCTCTAGCAAGCTAACAGGCAGTTGGTCCATGTATTGTGATGGCCTTCATCAGGACAACCATGTACTTTCTCTTCCAACATGAATGGATCCCAGGCGTCCTCAATCTATCGTAGAAACAACATTACTATTTCAGAATTGTATGTGTACCCATAACTTCACTCCTTAATTCCCCTTATTTTGGAATCATAATTTACCTTAGACCCTTGCCCTCTGTGTTCCCGATCTACAATATTCCTTTATGCAAGTTCAGAAATAGTGCACCGCCGAGAGTATATTAGACCAATCAGCACTGAGGCCCCTTGTTTTACACCTACGTCTTATACATCTATTTGAGTTTCTAAAAGCAGACATCATGTGGATGTTCAACAGTACCATAAATTCTGGGATGTATACGCTTTGGCTGTGGCACAATTGTTTGCGGCCGAATTGAACAGGGTCAGTTCAGCCGCAGAGCCAATTTTGCCACAGCCAAAACTGCACTAATTAAAAAAAACAACCCACCCCACACACCGTCAGACTCGCACACCCACCCCCTGCTTACCTTTTTGCCGTCTGTGCATGTTCTGACCCTGCGACTTCGTATCCGTCCCTCCTACGCGGGTCGGAAACCGACGCCGCTGCGTCTGCTTTTACTTTTTTTCAATTTTTAATTTTTCTTTTTTTGTCCCCCTGCCGAGACTTCCACAACCCCCGCTCCACATGTTTGGTAGTGACTACCCAAATTGGTTGTTTCCAAACGACCAAATAGTACTGGCCGTATTCGGCCAGTTGTACCATACGGTCAATTAGAAACAACCAATTTAGGTAATACCGAATTCTGCAGGGTACTTTTTCTTGTTTTCGTGCTCAATCGTGCAGCTCTCATTACTGTTAGCTCAACAGACTTGTTAAGACCACGTCACAATATGTTATAATGTTATATCCTTGAATAAGGCACATGGTCCAATATTTCCTTACCTTAATGCTTTTTCTTTATTCATGTGTGCTTCAAAGTATAGAGGAACAAATGAAACATCTGTGACTGGTTTCGTTCCACCCTCGAGATGCCCAAGTGTACCCTCACAAAGCCATTCTGGAACACTTAGGGTACCGCGTTGCAAATGGGTTGATCAAAACTCATCACTAAAGAATGGGTAATATAAGAAGTACCAACACAGCAGGAAAATAAATAAATAAGGCATCATTTATGCCTGATAGGATTAACAAAAGTGTCTTCTGCAGTTTCCCACCCAGGTCATATTTTAACGACAATGTTTCCAAACAACAAGCTACACCCTCTGATTTGGGCTGAACCTGCTATGCAGGCTTTCCAAGACCCAAAAAGTGTATTGCGCAACCCCCCTCCATCTTAATAATAGCCTTCTAATGCATGCCTCGAGGGTAGGTTTGGGGAAGAACGTGGGGCTTTCTGGAAGACATTTCCCAATTCTGTCATTTGTCTGTTAGAATAAAAACACTAATATGTTTTTCTTTTATTATGCTTCCCTGCTCCCTTCAAGTCCAAAAATTAGACACACATGGTGGGAACAGGACGAGGAGTTCCCACAACCCATGTGAACGTGATCAAGAGAAAAATGTTCACACCTGGAAGTGGAAGACGCGTTTGCTGGAGAGCATCTACGAAAGTGAAGGAACGAAAGAATGTGCCTGGAATTTGGAGGGGGAGGAGGCTTTTGCGGAGGATGGAGGATGTGACTGAGAAATGTACTGCTGCCCACTGCTGCTGAGCCACTGAACTCCACAACCACTCCTGTGACGAACCCAGAAAACATCTGATAAATATGTTCAATAAAAGTCATGAACTTTAACTCTTTTTTTAGTTTCTGCATCGTCATTTGTTTTAAAATTGTCTCCAGGGCGAAGGAGGTTTACCCCATGTTTAAAAACCTGTTTCTCTACAAGTGTAGAGAGGGGAGATGTAACAGGGGTAGCAGTCTGGGGCACCATAATGTGTTTAAAAGAACATTATTATTTATTTTTTTATTTTTTTATTTAAAGTTTTTTTAGTGCACAAAGTACTTTTACATTATAGTTCAGGAGCAAACCACTTTGCCCAACAACCTAAAAAGATAAACAGAAGGTTACAATGCACAGCTCTAAAGAATGTTGCATTGATGCGTGTACATCTACCCCCTTAATCTAATGCAGAAATAGAGTGGCAGTACACACGCCTGCTCTCGAAAGGGAGCAAAGAAACGAAAAGAATAGAGCGGGCCGAGGGGAAACACCCGTGGGAAGGTACTAATCCCTCTACATAATCAGATTGCCAGGTTGAAGTCCATATTCTGAATGGACCGGACAAATACGAGGGGGTATAGTCTGCCAAGGGTTCTGTTGCTATCGTATAAAACAAAATAGCTTATAACCAGCCGCGACCTACAGTCCATGGCATCACTCTTCAAATCAACCTGTGCCTCATCATCGCTTCCTCAAGTCTATTAAACATAATCGCCAGAACATTAACATGTTAACATTAACATTGCCCTTTATTTCTTGTGATCACGTTCACATGGGTTTTAATACCATTGCATTGCAGGTTCTATGCTAGTATTAATAAAAAGGGATATATATCATTGCTATTAACTGCATATTATCTTTTTTATGCAGGATGTGTGCATTCCAGCGGGACCCTTCACTGGCAGCAGAATGGCTCTGCAGGACTCGTCCAGAGGCGGCCCTTCTCCCCTTGCTTCGGGGCTATAGGATACGCTCTGACTCACCGTGGAGGTTGGTTGATGGAAGCTTTTTTAAAATGTATTAATGTGAATTGGTTAATCCTATAACCTTACACATAAAATCATCCAGATTGCATTCAAAATTATTAATATATAAAAATGTATTTCCAAAAATATGTTTTTAAGATAGAAATGCTTCTTTTGAGCTATGTAAAAAGGGCAAAAAATTGCCAAATAGATTTCTGCAGGAACAATACTGCAAATCATCTATATTGAAATCCATTCAATGAGTTTATATCAAACTCAATTGCTGTAAATAGTTTAAAACTACGATTGCGAGGCGAGGCTTATTTCCTTCAGGCATTCTTAGCCAACGAAAAGTAGACAATTGCAGCCCCCACAGAGCCTTGCAGTCAATCGAAAAATGCTTCCGTTTCTTCACTCTGGAGCCATCATTGCAAATGGAGCACAATTCTGATATGGATTTAGTTCAGTCCCTTATACTTTTTAGCTGGTTTGTTGGAATTAAGTTCATTCTAAATCACAGGAAGCGCTGTCTGAAGAAAGAAGATGGAACCCTTTTCAGATATTTTAGTCGTTCACCCAAGGGCTTATCCAAGGAAGACAGGCTGGCGTGAATCTTTAGCTTACCCATGGATTCTATTGCCTCAGTCCAATAAGTTAAGGAAACCACTGATTTGACAGTCATTACGCCTTAAGATATGATTAGCCCGATTAGGAAAGCAATCATTGCACCAGTACTCATCCTCTGAAGCTCGCCCTTAATGGAGGAGTACACTCATCGCCCTTTTGACATCAGAATATGTTTGCAAAACACCACTACTCTCCAATTTTTCATGGATGGATTGCCCAGTTCTTACCCATCCTGATGGTCGTTACAGGACTGTAGGCTGTGGCAGCTGGTAAGGTTTTGTACACAGCTGCCCATTATGCATTACAAACCCAAGGCTGGGATGAACAAGATTATTGTTCGCTTGGTACAGAAGCAATTTTTTTATAACAATACAGAAATGCACCAGAATAATTATTGTCACTGTTTTTTGTACAAAAACACATCCACCTCTATGCAGCTCTGAGTGTATATGAAGACAAGCTGCAAGGTCATGGACCAAGGTCAGGCATAGCTTGAAATACAGTGTGACCGGGCAGGAAAGGGTGGCCCAGGCTGAGGGTCTTCGATTCCACTTCTGCCACACCTCCCATAGGGTGTGTTTGCAGGTCATGTATGAGCTATGGACAGCTTAGTAAAATGTTGCACATTGTCAATCAGCTCGAATCACAAGTGAGTGCACTCAGGGCCAGGGCAAGCACTAGGCAAACTAGGGTGCTTCCATTGGGCACCAGCCAGAGGGGGCTCAGTGTGCTTTTTCGCTCTGTTCTTATGAATTACAAAAGAGAATATGTAGGTTCATGAGATTAGGTGCTGGTCGTTGACCTCCAGCAAACAGGGGACAAACTCTTCAAGAGCTCATTGATGGAAGAGGCACTCTCCTCCACTGTGTGGGGCAGTGAAAGCAGGCCTACTTCGTTTGAGTGCCTGTTTTGGGTTGTAGCTCAATAGGCCATATCTGGAAGGTGAAGTTACTGGATAAGGTCAGTCAGGAAGACGATTTGACCTAACAATATATTGCAGACTTGGAGCTTCTGGAGACAAAATTGGAACCAGTGGAAGTAGAAAACTCACAGGTTGGATCAGAAGAGGGATGGGGAGAGGGACATGCATGATCTCATGCAGATGAAGGAAAAGGGAACCGACAATGGCCTTTGAAACACACTTTTAAAGTGTGAGCGCTGTGCTTCTGGCATATTTCTTCGAACCTTTTCATTAGCATGAACATGTTCAATTAACCGTAGACATAAGTGGTGTATTGGCCACTTTTACTCCCTATAAATTGCCAAATACTCCCAAACAATGAAATAGTGGGTAAACATACTCCCAACAAATAAATAGGAAAAAGACATGTGGAATATTGCGCCCCTGCTTTCAGCTCTATGGATATGTTTTGCCCAGTAGTGCACGAAGCGCTTGATTGTAAGGAGTAAACATGTATATTTTAATGTGCACGAATAACTACGTGCAAAGAAATAAATATTACAAAAACATTTCTGTTTTTCAGTTAAAACATTTTGACTCACTTACAAAATACTCTGATTGGGAATTGGACTTACATGTTTACTCTGTAAAAAATAATTTTACTCCCAACTTAGGCAGTAAAATACTCCCACTTCCAAATCCTATCTGGAGCACTGAGTGCAATGCCTTAAAAGTCTGCCTCTAGAGTTCTGATACCACGATCGATGCATGTCAACATGGGCTCTGCAGTTGAAATGCATCTATTCAAACAATTTTAAAACAATTGCATAAATAGACTTTATTTTGGGGACTCATGCTACTGACATGTTGAAGGAATACATATCTGGGTGTAGTCACTGCTGAAGGCCTCTTTGGCCTGGCATTTCTTGGAACGTTAGCAGTGAAAAGCTGCCCAAGTAAATAGAGTGCCTGTGTGCAAAATAACTGGGGTGCTTTTCATTGCTAACTTTCCACTTATTACTGACTACTGCTGCTGAGAGGTTTTGGAGGGTCATTTGGAGGAACGTTGTATGAAAGGGATCTCATTGGATGATTAAAAAGAAGGTTGTACCCTTCCTTAAGAGCTGGGCTGAACAACAACTAGTCCAGAGGAATGGCATGGAATATGGGGGACACTGGCAGCACTCTGGCATGTACCAGTGGTCCTAAGGACTGCTTGTGCTCCTGTTCAGCCTCTTTGCCTTGCCGTCTGTGGGCTGTCCACCTGGAAATCACTAAATTGAAAAAGTCTGATGTTTGCTAACAGGCAGACTAAGTGGGCGGACATTTGCTGCCATTGACAATGGCTACCACCTGCAACTCTTTTAAGCATGTGTGCAAGTTAGCAGGACCAGGTGCCCATGCAGGCCCACCGACAGTCGTGCTTACCACCCCTTCATCATCTATTTCACATCCCACACCCACGTGTTGATCCCTAAGCAAGGGACTCAGGGCAAGGGATTGTCAAGCCCTGCTGCAGGAGTCCAGAAAGCTGCCCCATCTGTGCATGGTGCACGCTGTTCTTTGCACAAATCCTGTACATGCTGTATCTGTACCAGTTTGTGAGGGAAGCATGCATTCAGCCTGCCCATGCGCTACCTATTTCTGAGGAGCCCTTCCACTGACCCAGTCCATGATACATCTGCACCTGTTTCGGAGGAGAACTTGCACTAAGCCTGTCCATGCTGTCTCTGCACCTGTTTCTAAGGAAACCTTGCACTGACCCTGTCCATGCTGTATCTTTACCTGTGTCTGCACGAAGTCTGTCCATGCTCTAGCTGTACCCATTTCTGAGGAGACCTTGCACTAAGCCTGTCCATGTTGTATATGTACCTGTTTGTGAGGAGACCTTGCACTAAGCCTGTGCATGCTGAATCTGTACCTATTTCCATGGAGACCTTGCACTAAGCCTGTTCATGCTGAATCTGTACCTATTTCCATGGAGACCTTGCACTAAGCCTGTGCATGCTGAATCTGTACCTGTTTCCGATGAGACCTTGCATGAAGCCTACCCATGCTGTATCTGTACCTGTTTTTGAGGAGACCTTGCACTAAGCCTGTCCATGCTGTATCTGTTGCTGTTTCCAAGGAGACCTTGCACTAAGTGAACTGTGTGTGAAGCTTGCACGCCTGCTACCCATGCTTTCCTGTTCAGTGTGTGTGATTGCAGGGCTGCTGTCCATGCCTTCCCTTTCCAGTGTGTGTGATTGAAGCTTTTAGTGCTGTTGCCCTTGTGCTGCCTGTCGCTTGAGTGTTTGAGCTTGCTCTACTACTGCACATATTGTGCCACTGCCATCCATGAATATAATGACGTTTGCACTTGTTTTCTGTCGGAACAAAGCTTGCACTCTTTCTGCCAGTGCTGGAAGCTTGCACTATGGATGCCAAAAGAGACGGTATGTGTTTGTGTGTCTTAGGTCCTGATTTATAAAACATGTTTTCAATGGGACTTTCCCAGGTTAAAACCTTTTATTAATTAATCAGGCCCCTTAGTGTATTTGTGTGTTCGCACATGTGTGTATGTATGTGCGTATGATATGCACGTGAACGGACTCGAGCGTATTTGGCAGTTGGGCAGCAAAGAATCTGTGTTTTCCGGCCCTGGATGCGCTCCAGCAAAACACACTCTGGAGCCCCTGACAGTGCAGTGAATCGCCCACACTCTCAAAGTGGCTAGCAGCAAACTGGACGAGGGCATCAAGACCTGCGTCTTTGAGCATGACAATACGTCATGTACTATGATTAAGAAATAGACGGCGTCACAATTCGTGCTGAATCCAGTAAGAAATTGGATGTGTCACACTGTCTTTCAAACAATAAAGGTGCTTTCGTGCATCAGGTCATGAATACCACGTCTGAAGAGTTCTTTTCAGAAGATTTGAATGCTCAATTTGTTTGTTAAAACAGCTTTCTATCAACACTGACTGGCCTCCATTAGCTCTTTGTCCATCTTCCTCGTCACAGAGCTTGTGTATTCAGGGGCGCCTGATTCCGACACAGGCCCTTGCTGCCACCTTATTAACAACATCAAAGTGAGGCAATGATATTATATGGCATTTATTCTGTCATGGTATTATGTCATATTTAATTTCCTTCTTCAGCTGTTGTTACTGTGCTTGTTCACTATCTGTATGAATGGGAAACAAGCCCTCGCCTCCATTTTAGTTTGGGCTATTAGGTGGGGCTTGAATGAAGGGTGCAAATGAGTAAACTCTGCCTACCATGCTCGCATACCAATCAACATTCATTTGTAATTGTAAACGCTGCCTGTCATATAAAATGGATCCCTATTGATCCCTCCAGCTTAATGTTGGTGCATAAAGCCAGTGGGATCCATATGGAGCCAGCATGTGTGCCGACTTGGAAATGCAGCGCAAATGCTGGGGAATGTGTATGGTGGAGAGAAAGGGAGGCAGCGGAAATGCAAGTTGTGTTCTGCTCCTCCTCTGCACCATACAAAAGGCTGACAATGTGGCGTGACGTTACTGGAAGGCAAGGCTTTTACGCCATCGATTAATGTTACGCCCTTTATTAACCTGAGCTCCAGCTCATCAGGGCAGGTACTCTGTGTCACAGACTCACACTATTCTTTGATGCCCACTAAGGGCATGTCGGCTCCAGCTCTCAGACTCGTGTTAGGTTTGTAGGATCAGCTGGAGAGCATCTGTAGGGATGGCACTACGGTCGTGGACTCAACGTTTGCTCAAAGAGCATCTACATAGCAGACACTTCGAGCAATCGAAATATGGGATGCTGAGCTGGATTCTGCTATGCCGTAATCTTGGCACATGCTCTGGTCCTCTCCCAATGTGGTGGCGAACTTGCGAAATGTGGAAATTTGTGACTACGCTTATCATAACTATGGCATAGATGTTTTGCCCACACTCAGCATAACCACACCCACCACCCTAAAAAGGATGCAATGTGCTACAGACCCAACACAATGAGAGCACTGCATTAGAATCAGGAACAAGCACAGTTTACATTAGTTTGCCTGGTAGATAAATATTTTTGCCCCAGTGGAGATGACTGTGTCTTATGTGACTGTATCTTGCCATTAGCTTGACATTCGAGTACTACATCGTATTTGTCTCACTCAATGGAAGCCTGTACTGCCTTAATCAGGGTTGGGAGGAAGTGGGATTGCAGTGGAGTGCCTTGTGATCTTGGACAAAACTGTCTGAACTCTTCTGTTCACTATCCATGGCTTTCTTGATGTATTGCAACATCATTAACATATCCAGCGATTTTAACGAATAAAACACAGAGAATGACTTTAATAATGAAACAATAATAACAAGAAAAGATTGATTTAAAAAATAAGTATATACAGGGGGTGGGATAAGGGGTTAAAACGGTTGGGGAGGTGTGGGTGGATTTAAAAGCATAGGGAAACAGGGGTTTTCAGGGGACCCCCCAATGTACAATCATTTTTTGTAATTGGTAAAATCGCATAGAACCAGTGCAATTGTATATCTGGTTCCCCAGTGCATGCTTATTTTGTTATTATTCAGAGATTGACTTCATTGTAACTGTAACCCATTACTTGTTTAAATTACGCCAGGACACTTAAATCACTTGTTTTTTTTTTCAGCGGACTAACCATTTTGGCAGAAAAGGCACATTAAGGGAAAATGTGTTGTCACTTTAAGTGGAGATGGTGGCATTAAAGCCCAGTCTGCTTTTTGGCCCTTGACTGACCACACATCTTCTCGGCTCGGGTTGCTAAAAACATATAGTAAACCGATCTGACAACTGTTTACATCTTAATTGAAATACATTAAGCAAAAATAGAATTTGTGTAGCATTTTTTACACATTCAGATTGGAAGTATCCAAGTGACAGAATGTAAAGTAATGCAACACTAATCATTCTCCTGGTATCCGGTCATTGCATCTAAAACAAAGCATCGACAAACCATACCATCGAAAAAAAGCATTAAAAAAAAACATTGAATGCATTTTTTTCAATGGTAAAGGGTTTAGTTTAGTAAAAATGTGTTTTAAACCATTAAAAAGGTGGGTTGGTGGGGAACCCCCCATTAAAAAATAAAAATTGCAATCAATGTTTTTTTTTTAGATGCTTTGGTGTCAATGCTATGGTTTGTCGATGCTTTGACTGTCGATGCTATCACTATGAACCCATTCTCCACTTGGTCCTGCAACTTAAATTGAAGCCTGAAGGGAACCAAACCTGCAGCTTGCAATTATGCCCAATGTAAAGGAAAAGAAAACTTTTTTGTCAATTACATCATGGAAATAAATTAGAAAGTTTAAAATGCCACAAAGGAAGATTTTGCTATGGGTTCCTCTCCACCCGCCAAGGGCTCACGATGATGCTATTTGCAAGTTCTTTTGACCCCTCTTCCTCCATCGGCGGCTTTGCTCTGGTCCTGCTCGTGTCCTCTGCTGCATGCAGGAACTGTCATTGTGCTCCAAGATGCACACCCTCTAGCACAGCTGCCCACTGACCCACGATTAGATGTTTTGACCCGCAATTAAACACTAAGACCTTGAGGCTGCAGAGGTCTCAGAAAACCTGAGAAGGGCAGGCTGAGAAACAAGGTCATCACCTTTATAAAAGGGATGATCATTTTAAATGCAAAGCAAGCTTTTCATCTACTTACAATTGCTTTACTGAGGTGTGCTACTGCAAACAGTTACAGGGTGTAAGGCAGACCTCCAGACAACCAGACACAAGAAAAAACAATCCTCTAAGAAAAAGGCTTGGTGCATCTCATTGCAAGGAAAACAAGATTTATTTTGTATACAAAAAGGAAAAAGGTGACAGAAGGTGCCTTAGAATCCAACTGCCATGGAGCTCTCTGGGTTAGTTCAAAGCAGACAGATAATTATAAAGCAAATCCTCGCCCCCCTGTGCACACAGTATCCAGTATTTATCCTCACCCTCATTGGCTACCACCTATGTGCATAGTGCCAGTCCCCTATAGTACCTTGGAAGCATCAAATCTACCCGGACCCCTACATATGGACTTCTGCTCCGCCACCTTGGGTTCTAGGTGCATGATTGGCGGGTCTTTAAGAATGTTCCACTCCACATGGCCCTAGTCATGTGATGTGTACCAGGTAGTTGACATGAGCTCAGTGGATACTTTCAAAGTCAGATTGGCCTTCTAGAATAAAGAAGCACCTCTCTTAATCCCAGACGCAAAGGTGTCCCTGCCCTGCCTCCCCGGCGCAGAACTAAATTTGTTGGCATCACCCCTTGCTCCTTGCAGTACAAATCACAGAACAGTTCACTCCTTGCTCCCCCCTTATCATCTGGGCCTCCCGAGGAGCACACTCATCAGCTGATTGTGAATGATTTAGATGTTCTGTTTGTGGCCATCTGCCAACTCAAATGAGCATAACATCATTTTGGGGGGACGCTAGTGCCCTAAATTTAGACCGGGCCTTTGGCAGCTAAAGACCTCTGCTCTGGCTCCCATGGGTTTGTCCTACAGGACGGGCGCAACTCTACCCGTGCTCAGTCATTCACATTCCTTTCTGGTTTTGCATGCCTGCAACAAGATACAATTATGTTTTATCTATCAGGCCTGAAGGCCTCCTTGTTTGGTTTATTTGCAGGGGAGTGGGATGGGAAAGTTATTCAGGACCCATTGTCATGTTGTGCTACTACTATCTTCACGGCCTGTGCAGACTAGGCCTTGCTCTAATATGGCAGTTTTCCCCGCAGAGGGCACTAGCGCTGACTGTTAAGTTAGTCTTCATTATCTCTTAGCTATTATATTCTAATAACGCCCACATCCCCTGTACCCGGGCCTACCTATAGTTCCACAGCTTCCTACCAAAATGCTACCCCTGTTTTGCATGCTTCACCCCCCCACCCCCCGCAACCGCACGTGTTCATTTCCGTGCGCACTAATATATTTTCCTCAACCTAAATAGTTTTGGAGGCACATGGGAGCTGGACTTGCATCTGAACAGGGGCTTTGACCTTGACTTTGCACCCTTTGGCAAGGGCCACGGCTTTGAACTCCTGGCAGGGCCTTGCAGCCACCTTCAGCTCTAAAACCTTAAATAAAAGGATGATGTGTCACTAATGGCACGCCCCATGCCTGGCACTAGGGCTTTGAAAATTACTTCACTATTCTGCACATTTGAAAGGAAAGCAAATCCTATATGCTAGAGGCGATGAGAGTTCACAGGGGCCTTTGCATTTCAAAGACTCCACAGAGCTCAAACGGTTAACTATGCAAATCTGCATCTTCCTTCAATACCCAGTCCCAAATCGACCCCTTCTGTCTAATTTATTTGCATTATTTCATTGACACAAAGGGGTTTCTTTTCCTTTTCTTTGGAACTTTACATTTCTTTGCATGTCTGTGCCAGAGGCTCTTTCCAACACACAGTTGCAATGGTTTAAACAGTGACAACACACATTCTTCCACATCCTCAGTTTGGTGAAGCATGTACTGTTAAGGCGCACTGATGGCTACATCACTTTTCCCTTTAACCAAGAGATCATGAACATTACATTGTATGTAATTCTAGGGTTCCCAAATGTTCTTGGGGCTACAGTAATATTAATGTGTGCTCTTCAATAGTGCCTCGTGCAGGCTTCCTGCCTCCTCTAAGTGCTGCAATTAAAGTCATCATTAGTACACAGTTTAATCGTACTCAATCCATAGACCTCAGAAGGATGAATGGCTGAGTCCAACTTAGGAAGGCAGGCTGCCTCCATGACAGAGGCAAGCATTTAACTTGTGAGCTTCTCATCCACTGTCTGTACACACATGCCACTACTCCACCCAGACAATGTGGAGCAGTTATTTTGCAATAGAAAAACAACACATCATCTGTGTCCATAAATTATATGATTTAGGCATCTGCAGTATGCATTATGATTCACAGGATACTACACACATTGACATGACACTATAGATCGATTGTTCATGCCACACCATTGCGACACAAGGCCATTGTAGGTCATAGATTTTTAGATTTGTATGCCCGCCATGACACATAATCTCTTGTCATGCCCTGGACCTACGCTGATCCAGGGCCCCTTGCACACTATGCAGGGTATGGAGAAGCCTGGCATAGTAGTTTGGGTGTTACTGGGTCTGTGCCCAAAACATGTTCACCGAATCACTGCAATCCGCGACATATCTATGTATGCTTTAGGCCGCATGTATTTATAGCCACTAAACCTCATTTTATAGGACCACAGGCATGCTAGCATATATGTATTTTTATAATGCATCAAATCACCAGTCTAGTAGTCGCAGAGCACCTAAACTTGTCTGTGTAGTGGCACATTGTGCCCACGCCAGGGGGATTCAGAACTTAGTCCGCAAAAAGAAAAAACACAAGGTTGGTGAGGGAGGATGGTAATGAGGCAATACGCACCATAATCAAAAGGAGAAAGAGAGAAAATGGGCGGAAGAATGTTTTGTGATTGCATGGGTGCACATAAGCCCTGTTAGTTGGAACCTATCATCTCCTCCTTTCTCCTCCTTTCCCCTGTTCACCCCTGACGATGTTTTTTAGACAAGTCAATTCTATGAACGTTTCATCAAAGCAGGTTCTCCCTTGCTCATCCAGGACAATCAAAGTCAACATTGAGACCTTGTTCCAGCCGTGGCTGATTTCTGCATCACTCCTTTGCCACTGGAACTTTACCCTCCCCCTTAAGCACTGTTTTGTACACCCCCTTGTAAAGAAGCTCTCAGTCGATCCTTCATCTCCAGCTAACTATCGCCTTATCTCCATCAGTCCTTTCCTGGGCAAACTCTTGGAAAGCTGGACATCTCCCAGCTTCATCTACATCCGGAACTGTTGGTTGCCTCAATGACCACCAGTCTGGCTTCATAGCTGCCAGAAGCCTGAAACTGCTCTCCTGAACACCTGTGAAGACCTGCTCTCCAATCTCGACTATAATCTCCCTTCTGTCCTCATTCTCCTTGATATATTCTCTGCTTTTGATTTGACACAATCCACTATGCCATCCTTCTCAATCGTCTCTATGACAACCTTGGTATTACTGATCAGGTCCTGGCCTGGTTGACCTCCTTTCTCACCGATCAACCCTCTCAGGTCCAACTGGGGTCTTTTCTCTCTTCTATCTCTTTCTCTATTTGTGGTGTTCCCCAGGGGTCTAACCTCTCTCCCTGGCTCTTCAACCACTACCTGGCATCTCTTGCCCACTGCATCACTTCTTTCTGCTCCAATTTACAAAGTTATGTGGATGGCAATCCGCTCTTGTTCAGGCTCCCCTCAGCCCCCTATGCTTCTTCTCTCATAGCAGAGTTTCTGGCCGCAATTCAGGACTGGTGTGCCGCCAATGATCTCTGTCTTAATGCCAGTAAGACTGAGATTCTACTCATTGGGACACCTGCTCCCTCCTTTCCTCTTTCTCTCTCTGGCCGCCCACTCGGGGCCTTCTTCCTGCTCCTTCCTGTGAGGCTAAGAACCTTAGTGTCATCTTCGACTCCACCCTCTGCTTCTCTCCTCACATCTCTGACATCTCTAAGAAGTCAAACTATCAGCTGCACCTCCTCAGAGGTATTCTTCCTTTTCTCACTTTCCCCCCAGAAGCTCACTGTCTCCAGAGCTCTGGTCCTCTCTAGGCTGGACTATTGCAACAGCCTCTTTCTAAATCTTCCTGCCTCTACTCTTCTACCTTTACAGCTTATCCAGAACAGGACTGCAAGACTTGTCCTTGGCCTCAAAACCAGGGATCATATCTTTCCAGCTCTGAAATAAATCTCTTCACTGGCTCCTGGTGGCTGCAAGGATCAACTTCAAGACCCTCTGCATCGTCCACAAGGCTTTCTGGGGCCTGGGACAGCTCTACCTCTAACTTTCTCTTCCAAAACATCTTCCTTCTCAATGTCTCTGCTCATCCACCTCCAACTCTCTGAGGGTCAGACACTTCTCCAAGCAGAGAGTTGGGGGCAGATCTATCTACTCGGTTGGGGCCTCCCTCTGTAACAACTTCCCTGCCTCTCTCAAACTTGAGCAGAACTGTCTGCAGTTCCTGAATATACTCAAGAACTTCCTGTTCGCTTCCGCGTTCTCTCTTCCTCTCCCCTGCTGATGCACCTGACTGCTTCGCGCACTGGTCACCTGGCCGCCCTGTGAACTCAAGCCCAGGCTCCTGCATGTCCAGTTGCCCTTGCACTGCCTCCGGGCTCCCAAGCGCTTAATGATCTGTATCTGCAACCCTATAGTCCCTTCTCCCTGCACTTATGAGCCAAACGCTGGCTGCACTTGTGAGTAAACTGCACTTCCCCTTTCCCCTCCCCCCTGGCATTTCTCCCTCTCCCTCTTCCCTGCACTTGCGTGATCTGAATGACACAAGGCCTAGTAAGATCGTTATTTTGTCCTCCCTTTGTTTCCCCCTCCTTGTCTTGTCACACCTAGAAACACTTTTGTACAATAGCATTATAAATGCCATATAATATCATATCATATCATTTAATATATCATATCATTTATGATGTGGAACAGATGTTTTTGCATTGGATATATTTGTATACTTTGGGCCACGTTACAAGTTTGGTGGTGCAGTAGGAAAATGGCAGCAGTTCCGTTACTGGTACGTTTCTGGCAGTAACAGAATTACTTCCGCTTTTCCCACGCCACTGGATTACAGTTTGGAGAGTGAAGTGAAGGATGTTACCTCGAGCAAGGTGCTAGTGGTAAATCCTCCACTTTAAGCCGGAAAAATTGGCAGATCTACCATGGCGGAATTACGGCTTGCAGTTAATGGCAAAATCCTCATGAGTGCTACGGACTCCAAAAATGGGTATTAACACAGCATTACCGCCACTCATAAACCTGTGGTAAATCTGCAGGTCAGAGTGGTAGTATTGACCAACAAGTTTGGCGATAATTCCAATGAAATTCAAAAGAATTATTGGCAAACTGGTAATGAGGCCGTATGTAATGGGTAACAACGAGACATGTAGCTGGGCTAGTGAGTGAAACCTTACGCATTTGTACCTTTGTAGGTGTCTCAGTATCATTTTCTCCCATTGTATTGCACACTGCACCCTCTGCGGCAATGGCACAAATGATAAAACTGAATATGGTTAAACAAGCATTTGGATTCTTAACGAACAGGTTCTAGGGCTTAAAAAAAAACCTACAGGGGAGGACACTCTGCAGTACAAATGTGATAATGTGTGTCGGCAAGTGATACTGTGTTGCATTATTTTTTTTACAATAAGACAATGTGGTGCTCCCAATCCATGACAGCTTAGAATAAGATGGGCTTGGAGAGTGGTAATGGCGACGACAGCGTGCTGCTTTAGTATAGCAAGAGAATGCAAATGGAAATGTGAGAATAAACAATATTTCATTTAGTTCTTACAACATGTGTTGCACAACTGGGGCAGTGAAATTAGGGATGAAACGAATACATCATCTAAATTCCCTCCACACCCCACTTCATCCTATGCATTGTGCTCTCTCTCCGACAAGCGTTATGGGAGATTCCTATCCCAAAATGTAGCTAGAAGAAAGAAATGTAACTAACACTTCTCCAGGCTTAACAGAATTTATATTTTTAGGAGACAAACACATGCACACAGAGAGTAGAATCCCGACTTGGAAGTGGTTTAAAGGGAGGGTACGAAAGCACACATGCAGTGGAGGACAGTATGAAATCCAAAATGGTGGCTGAACCTTATATAGCTATAAGCCAGTGCGCTGAGAGACCACCTGACTCTAGTCCCATGGGCCAATGAGAGAATAGCACACTTCACAGCACACAGGGGCAGCCTATTACCATAGCACCCACCCAGAAGGCGGTCATCAGATAAAAGGCAACTAGCCAGTCAGCCTTTGCCAGTCCTGGGAAGAGATTTACAGGGAAGGCAAATCCTGGAAGGTCCTAAGCATGGAGGCTTCTCTAGAAGACGATGACCGACTTGGGGAGAGCTGGCCAGAAGAGAGAATCATACCCTGGAAAACCTGGACCGGCGGGTCCCCAAGAAGAAGAGAGTTCAATGGCCAAGTGCTGCAGGGAGGAAGCACTGGTGAGTAGCGTGGTTGGGAGCAAGGCGGAGTAGTATAGACAAAGCGGGTCCATTAGAATGAAGGTTAAAGAGAAATGATGGTACCAGCTTGGTGACTGAAACAAGAGGTATCATTTGGGAAGTATTTTGGAATGTTGAGCATTGTCAAGTTTTTGAAGAGCTAGAGAGAGAGAGAAAGAACTTGTCTACGAAGAGAGCGAAAAAATGTATGACTTTATAGAAGGGAACATGGGATACCTGTTGGGAAGCAGGAGGAATGGATCATGAAGAGAGTGTGGTTAAACAGAATAGGTAGATTGTTGGAATGGTGACAAAGGAGGATAGTATGACCTTTAAGGGGAAAGAGACTGAGGAGAAGAACTGGAGACAGAGAGACCATAGAATGGAAGAGACTGGTCGGAACCAGAATACAGGCAGAGGGCATCAAGGGAGAGAGAGTGTTTGGGATAAAGTGGAGGATAGCTATCAGCTTATGCCTGAGGTGCAAACCAAGGAGCAGGAAAGAGGGACATACCATTTGGAACTAGTGAAGGTGTGGGCAGATAGAAGCAGGGATACACTTCTTCATCAAATCCCACCAGGGCCAGCAAGACCTTACACCAAGCGAAACCCTGAGTGAGCAACTGGCAGGACACCTAGGAAGCAAAGGTCTGGCAGACCACAGAAACACCCCTCTCTGCCTGAGAGTCATGGGGCTGTAGCAGCAGGTGATCCCTGAGACAGAACAAGAGCTGGAGATGCAAATCACCCTCCGTACAGGTACATCAGAAGGAGAGGAGATGGCCTCCTTGAAAGGCCACGCAAAGACACTTTATCGCACCTCTGGGGATTTTGCTCTAACAGACTTGGAGGCGTTTTGTGTTGGACACGGCCTTTGGATCAAGGACCCCTTAATGCAAGAAGGGAAGTCAATATTCTTGGGTTCCTGATTTGGACATTCAATGACCCTTTCCTTATGTTGGAAGCAGAAACCTTGGGGAATACTAACCACCCCTTTACTTTTAGCCATTCATATCATCCTGACACTCTTAATCGACCTACAATAGTGGAGTTGTTGTCCTTGGAACCACCTGGTACTATTTGAAAATATATTTGCTGCTTCTGTGTCTGTGAGAGAGTTGCCTGTCTGGAACGCATGTCTGAGACTGCCAGTGCTAACATCCAATAGATGGCTCATATCATGGATCCAGATGGAGGCACCAATGCACTTCCTCTTGTCCCAAAGACCATCCCAACCAGTGTGGACCCCGCCGTCCAGATGTTTGGAGGTGCTACAACACCAGCACATGCCTTGTTGCTGCTGGTGCAACCCTGAGGTTGTCATTATTGGCCTCCTCCTTCACAGCACCTCTGGGTGTGCTGCATACTATGGAGAATGGGATGCAGTGAATGCATGCTTTTGTGAGTGGTCGCACATGGGCATGGCTATCTGGGACAATGCACATGTTGAGAGCTTGCCTCCTGTCACTTAGTCCAGTCTTCCAAAACCCTCCCGACACTGCAGATCAATGATAGTGCTGGTTTTCTCCTCCCCTGTCCTCGGAGATCTGTCTTAGCCTACCCACTGGATGCCCAGTCTTGTCAGTGGTTATTCCTAGTTTCCGTCCATCACTTTTTGTTTTCACTGTGTCGCCCCCAGGTAGTCTGTGTTAGGTTGCTCTAGCGAAAATAAAAACGGAATGGCCATGAATGCGAAGAGAGAGAAACCTGCTTTTGCAAAATGGAAGATTCATCAAATGAAGCATTTGCAGACGCTTAAAGCTCCTTTCACCTTTCGCCACCACCGTCCAGGCACTGTGAGTGAATATGGAGCCGCGCCGCTGAATTTGTTGCAACTATTCTCCTACATCTTGACCATTGTGTGGTGGTGTTTTTAGTCATGCGGCTGCTAAATAACTGGTCATCCTCTTTAATGTTTTCATCCCAGAGCACTAGAATCTGGCAGCGTGATTGTGCCTTGCCTGATCGACATGACCGGTGGCTTTCTGGTGGAACAGGTCTTCTTGCTTGGGTTCAAAGGGAAGGTCCGAGTTTGTAGATTTTCTGGCCCTAACAAATTCCGTTGCTTCATCTTTGGTGGCCATTGGCTTCGAATTTTTCACTTGCTGGTTTTGAGTCTAGGTTTTTGTTGTCAGTTTACAGCACAGTGTGAAAAAAATAGGTGATGTAATAATTGCCAACCACGTGGCTGAGTAAAAATTCTTTCTAATTTAGGAAATGTTGCTCATTAGGAACCCTGGCTGCTATAAGAGGTTGTGTCAAACCTTTGCTTCCACAGTTGTCCATTTCTGTATCAGTTTAATATGCAAATGAGGGGACAATGATGAAGCCAAACATGTCCTTAGGACATTCATTTTCTGCTTTTGAATGATCCCATGGCCCTCTCAACCATTCAGTTCCCGGGTGCTCTGTAGTCTCTTTCACCCCTCCTGTTCACCTGTTTATCAAGTGTCTCTGATGTTTTCTCAGTTCCTTTTTTTCGTGTCTTGTTCATCGTGTGCATGTGCTTCCTGATCCCTTCCATCCCTCCTCTTTCCCTGTGTTTGCTTGTTTTTGGCTAATCCCTCCTCTGGTCGTGCCAAACTCGAGTTATCTTTCATCCCTCCTCTTCCCCTGTTTTTGCTGGTCTCTCGCTAATCCCTCGTTTGGTTGTACCACACTCTGGTTCTCTTTCAGATCTGCTCTTTCCCTTTGCCTGCTCGTACCACACTCTGGTTCTCTTTCACACCTCCTCTTCCCCAGTTTTTGCTGATCTCTCGCAAATCCCTCCTCTTCTCGTGTCATAATCTGCTTCTCTTTCATCCCTCCTCTTCCCCTGCAGTGGCTGGACTCTCGCAATCCCGCCTTTCCTTGTACCATACTCTGGTTCTCTTTCATCCCTCCTCATTCCCTGTTTTTGCTTGTTTCTCGCTAATCCCTCCTCTGCTCATACCCAACTCTAGTTATCTTTCATCTCTCTGTTTCCACTGTGTTTGCTGATCTCTTGCTAAACCCTCCTCTGCTCATACCAAACTCTAGTTCTCTTTCATCTCTCTTCTTGCCTGGTGCTTGCTGGACTCTCACAAACCCACCTTCTGCTCGTACTATACTCTGGTTCTCTTTCATCACTTCTCTTTCCCTGTGTTTGCGTGTCTGTCACTAATCCCTCTTCTGCTCTAACCAAATTCTATTTCTCTTACATCCCTCCTCTTCACCTGTGTTTGCTGGTCCCTTGCTAATCCCTTGTTTGCTTGTACCACACTCTGGTTCTCTTTCATCTCTCTGTTTCCCCTTTGTTTGCTGATCTCTCGCTAATTCCTCCACTGCTCATACCAAACGCTAGTTCTCTTTCGTCCCTCCTCTTTCCCAGTGTTTGCTTGTTTTTCGCTAATCCCTCCTCTACTCGTACCGTACTCTGGTTCTATTTCACCCCTCCTCTTCCCCAGTGTTTGCTGGTCTCTTGCTAATCCCTCCTCCTCTCCTGTCATAATCTGGTTCTCTTTCATCCCTCCTCTTCCCCTGTGCTCACTGGTCTCTCACAATCCCGCCTTTCCCCGTACCATACTCTGGTTCTCTTTCATCCCTCCTCTTCGCCAGTGTTTGCTTGTTTTTCGCTTATCCCTCCTCAGCTCGTACCATTCTCTGGTTCACTTTCATCCCTCTTCTTCCCCAGTGTTTGCCGGTCTCTCGCTAATACCTCCTCTGCTTGTACCATTCTCTTGTTCAATTTTCTCCCTCTTCTTTCCCTGTGTTTGCTTGTCTCTCGCTAAACCCGCCTCTGCTCATTCCAAACTCTAGTTCTCTTTCATCCATCCCCTTCCCCGATGCTTGCTGGGCTCTAGCAAACCTACCTTTGCTCATACTATATTCTGGTTCTCTTTCTTCCCTCCTCTTCCCCTGTGTTTGCTGATCTCTTGCTAATCCCTCCTCTGCTCATATGCAACGCTAGTTCTCTTTCATCCCTGCTTTTCCTCTGTGCTTGCTGGATTCTCTCAATCCTGCCTTTGCTCATACCATACTCTGGTTCTCTTTCATCCCTCCTCTTCCCATGTGTTCGCTTGTCTCTCACTAATCCATCCTCTGCTCATACCAAACTCTAATTCCCTTTAATCCCTCCTCTTCCCGGATGGTTGCTGGCGTCTAGCAATCCCACCTCTGCTCTTACCAAATTTGAGTTCTCTTTCATCCCTCCTCTTCCCCTGTGTTTGCTGGTCCATCGCTAATCCCTCATTTGCTCGAACCATACTCTAGTTCACTATCATCTCTCTGTTTCCCCTGCGTTTGCTGATCTCTTGCTAATCCCTCCTCTGCTCATACCAAACCCTAGTTCTCTTTCATCCCTTCTCTTCCGCTGTGCTTGCTGGACTCCCTCAATCCCGCCTTTGCTCGTTCCATACTCTAGTTCTCTTTCATCCCTCCTCTTCCGCTCTGTTTGCTGGACTCTCTCAACCCCGCCTTTGCTCTTACCATAATCTGGTTCTCTATCATCCCTCCTCTTTCCCTGTGTTTGCTTGTCTCTTGCTAATCCGTCTACTGCTCGTAGCAAACTCTCGTTCTCCATTGATTTCTCCTCTTCTCTTGTGTTTGCTGAGCTCTCACTAATCCCTCCTCTGCTCATACCAAACGCTAGTTCTCTTTCTTTATCACGAAATATTGTAGTGATTCCAAATTCATTTACCACATTCTTAATAAACATTGGAATATTTTACAACTTGATCCAGACTTGGTAACCTACATATCAGAAAAACCTAGAATAATTTTTTCCAGAGCACCAACACTTAGAAATCTATTATGTCCCTCCTTCATGCAACCTGGTTTCAGCAGACAGCAGAATTGGCTGACGCAAAGTCACACACCTGTTGGGTTCCACAAATGTGGGACCTGTAATTTTTGTCAATATGCCTTGGCACCCACCAAAGAATTTATCTGTCACGGTAATTTGAGTACGAAAATCAAGGACTTCATCAACTGTCGTTCTAAATATATAGTGTATGGTATCATCTGTGTATGTAAGAAAGTCTATGTGGGCAGTACCATCAGGGAACTAAGGATCAGAATCAGAGAACATCTAGCAAACCTCAATAGTCAAGATGTCAAGTTACCTTTGGCAGCCCACTGGCAACAAGAACATCAAATGGCGCACAAGAGTGAAATCAGATTTGTTGGACTGCAACACATCAAACCTCATGCCAGAGGTGGTAACAGACAACTTCTTCTTCGACAAGCGGAGGCCCGCATGATATGCAGATTAAGATGTATTCAAATGGGACTCAACCAAGAACATGAACTCAATGTTTTTTTGTGATCTAACTATAGTCTCCCTTGGTACTAATGAAGTTCATTAAATACCAAGATCTCAAATGAGTTGTTACACCTTAGAGGACATCAAAAGGTCTAATTCTTAAACATTAGTCTCGTACTATCCACTGGGTATCAATCTTTTATTTGTATTTGGCAGCTAAGTACATACCCATTACAATATGGGATACCATAACATGTTATTTTTTAACTCTATCTTAGTCTAAGCGGTTTTAAAAATACTGCAAACTATACACTATCAATCACATTGCTGTTTCTGACTTCGTTATTAGAACGACAATTCATGGATGACCTACTTAAGGTAATTGATTAGTATGGACCAAAGGAACTGCTACTTTAACTAATTGTCTTAATATGTATAGGAATGATATTATACCTCATATGACTGTATATAGATATCACACAAAAAAGATGTTCCAATTCGCTTCTCATAACTATAGCTTACCATATGACTATATAGGTAATTATAGCTCCGTAACGTTGTTAGCGCACAATGCAGCATATTGTTAACATTTTCTAATACCGCCAGAGTTCAGACTCTGTTTGAATGACTTTTACACAGAATAACCGCACCCCAGTGCAGTCCCGATCACTTAGCATTCTTGACTTCAGTTACTTAGCAACAGGGATTTAGTCCGGACACATGATCACACTCTCCTTTAATACAAGCAGCACTTGAGCGAAGTACACGACTGACACTGGTAATTGTAGTTTAGTAACCTCTTATCGTATATGTTAACGTTAGCTAAATCATAAAAGCTCAGGCTCTCTTTGAATGATTTACCAACAGAATGATTACACTTACGTGTAGTTCAGATCACCAAGCTTTCCTTCACTTAGTTACCAAGCAACAGGAATTCAGTCCGGTCACATGACCGTACTATTCTTTAGCAAAAGCAGCACAGCTATTGGCTTGACCAGCCACACCCTTACTTTGCTCAGAGAACCACTGCCTGCCGGCAGAAACTACCGTGCAGGAACGCAATCAGGCGTGTTATGGTAAGCGCGCTATATTTGTTTTTGTTTTTATCTTGGTTAAGAGATATTGGTTTATTACGACCAGCTAGTACTTCCAGCTTCCCATAATAATATCCCCTTTTCTTTTTGGAATAGATGATGCTCGTATTTTACGGACATTAGACTTGCAGTAGCACACTGCCTGTTCCGCATTTACGCTCTCCAGCACTGTTACCAGTGGTAAGCAACCTTTAACACTACAAGTTGATATTTGCTTGAGTACACTCATTAGATTAAATTATCTATTGGAACTCTTAGTATCCCATAGAATGTTAAATATGCTTATATGTATATTTACTGCAGCCATTTCCCGACTTGAACTAACCGACCCTACAGAGGTGACTTATCGGAAATGCGAAACATATTAAGGTACAGCATACCATTTGACCTTTTGTTGTCTCTTTGGTGTAACGACCTGACCGAATTAGAATAATATTCTTTAACTCAATCCAGTGCATAGTATGTGGCAACTTAGTAATTTGAGGTTGTTAGCACAAACCAATATTCATAGTACAATCATTAATAACAATGCTCAATCTTAATTTTAAAGCTTTGTTTTCTCTTCCTCTCCTCTCTCTCCCTACACTCATTCTTTTTTTCTCCCACTTTATTAAATTAAATTTATGATCAATGTAAATAACTGTAATTCTACTGAATAATGTAATTATGGCTGTTTTCATCACTCTGGTCCTACATTTGATAAATGTATTTCGACATGTTTATTGAACAGCTACACTTAATTTGTTATGTGCATACGCCCTGAGGACGGCCCAGAGAGGGCTGAAACACGTGTTGGCGTGTAGTGTGTCTTTGCTTTTATCAATTAAAAATACTCACTGTATAACCCACGAGAGTGTGGCATTGTGAAAACTTTTTGGTACCAAACTATCCTCAGATTACTGTTTAGTTGGGGTAGCGCAGATTGGCAGGCATTACCTTACCTTTTGTTCATTGTATAGAAGGGGTGCCGAGAAGTTACCCTTCTACGCTCTGCTACTGCTGCTAAGGAACCCCCCCTCACCTCATAATAACTCTCTGAGTGAACTAATAACAATGTGTGCGCAACTACCCACATAAGGGCCTTGCTTCTCGGATCTTCACTTTAGTTCTCTTTCATCCCTCCTCTTCTCCTGTGCTTGCTGCTCTCTCTCAATCCTGCCTTTGCTTGTACCATGCTCTGGTTCTCTTTGAGCTCTGCTCTTTCCTTTGCTTGCTGCTTTCTCGTTTGTCCCTGCTCTGCTCAGATCATACTCTGGTTCTCTTTCATCCCTCCTCTTCTCCAGTGTTTGCTGGTCTCTCAAGAATCCCTCCTCTGCTCATACCAAACGCTAGTTCTCTGTCATCCCTCGTCTTCCCCTGTGCTTGCTGGACTCTCTTAATCCCGCTTTTGCTCATACCATACTCTGGTTCTCTTTAAGCTCTGCTCTTTCCTTTGCTTGCTGCTTTCTCGTTAATCCCTGCTCTGCTCACACCATACTCTGGTTCTCTTTCATCTCTCTGTTTCCCCTGTGTTTGCTGATTTCTTGCTAATCCCTCCCCTGTTCCTACCAAACGCTAGTTCTCTTTCATTCCTCCCCTTCCCCAGTGCTTGATGGACTCTGTCAATCCCGCCTTTGCGCGTACCATTCCCTAGTTCTCTTTCATCCCTCCTCTTCTGCTGTGTTTGCTGGACTCTCTCAATCCTGCCTTTGCTTTTACCATAATCTGGTTCTCTTTCATCCCTCCTCTCTGCCTGTGTTTGCTTGTCTCTCGCTAATCCGTCTACTGCTCGTAGCAAACTCTCGTTCTCCATTCATTTCTCCTCTTCTCTTGTGTTTGCTGAGCTCTCACTAATCCCTCCCCTGGTCCTACCAAACGCTAGCTCTCTTTCATTCCTCCCCTTCCCCAGTGCTTGATGGACTCTGTCAATCCCGCCTTTGCTCGTACCATACTCTGGTTCTCTTTCATCCCTCCTCTTTCCTTGTCTTTGCTTGTCTTTCGCTAATCCCTCTGCTCCTTGTATCAAACTCTAGTTCTCTTTCTTCCCTCCTCTTTCCCTGTGTTTGCAGAGCTCTCGCTAATCCCTCCTCTGCTCATACCAAATGCTAGTTCTCTTTCATCCATCCTCTTCTCCTGTGCTTTTTAGACTCTGGCAATCCCACCTTGGCTCGTACCAAACTCTGGTTCTCTTTTATCCATCCTCTTCCCCTGTGTTTGCTTGTCTCTTCCTAATCCCTCATTTGCTCATACCAAACTTAAATTCCTTCATCCCGCCTCTTCCCCTGTGCTTGCTGGACACTCGTAATCCTGCCTTTGCTCGTACCATACTCTGGTTTTGCTGCTGTGCTGTTTTCCTTTGTTTTCTGCTTTCTTGTTAATCCCTGCACTGTTCAAACCATACTCTAGCTCTCTTTCATACCTCCTCTTCAGCTTGTGCTCAGTGATTTCTTGTGTGTCCCTTTCTTCTTTTGTCTTAAACCCCCTTTTTGACCCTGTGATCTGAGTTTGATTTATTTGATTTATTTAATAATGTGACACAGTTTAAATACAAACTTTACACATATATACAATAAGATGAGAGAGAAGGATAAAAGAAAATATTAAACAAGCAATAAAAAAAAAGAATACAATTAGGAAGAAATTTAAAAAACAAAATCAAAAAGAATCAGACTAGGTTGGGAAGGTAAAGACCTCTCTTAAAAGCTTGCAGTTCTTAATATGTGATTTCCAAAAAGTAGTAGATTATCCAAAAGGAAAAAACAGAACAAAAGAACAAAAGAAAAGCATTAGGAGACCTTGATAATCCTATACGATCACGTACATGCAATTCAATGTGTTTATTCCCTCTGGGATCTGAGTCCTTCCCTTCCCCAAATCAAAATGCCCGCAGATAAATTATGTTGTTTTCATAGGTTCAGTATCATGCCCAAAAGCCCTAAAGGATGATAATGAACTCTTCAGATCATAGGAAGGAGGGCATAATCTGCTAACCCAGTGTTCTGTGAGAAGATAGAGGTGTTGGATACGCTAGATGGTAATAGCAAGAGACTTATCAATATTCAGCCATATGCTATATATTGCTATGTGGGTTTTTATGGAAGTCGAGTTCAGGCTGTGATACCAGAACCATGGTTCTTTTATGTGCTCCAAATTATGGACCACTTCCCCATAGCATAGTTCATAGGTTTTAAGCATGGCCGGGCAAGCTTTTAAGAGGTGTATAGCTGTTTCATTAATGGAGGCATTCTTGCATATTTGACAGTGTCTTTCCTGTGAGGGTAGATGACTGTCTATCCATTTATTTGCCAGTACCGGTAAGCAGTCGAGACGCAGCAGAAGAAGGAAGCGTCTTAATTTACCAGAGGGACTCAGATTGAAGTACAGCTGTGGTTTCAGATAGATGTAAAGTCTGTATTGTATAAATTGATGCTTCGTAAGTTTGCTCAGATGGTCATAGTTCTCGAGCCTTCTTCGATGCGTCACTTACAGCCCTTAATGCTGGAATCCAGCCAATCTCCTTATACAGGTTTTCCATACAGGTTTTCAGCTGATAGTGAGTCGCCTCCCTAGAGATTTCTTTTAGCAGTGATCTTAGTAAGAGGTTCGATGGTTGATTAGTCATCTTAGAATAGATCTCAGCTCTTTTTTTAAGTACGGTAGCTTTAAGGGAGGTTAGCCCCAGTTCCAGTCTCAGTATCGCCATAGGGATGCATTGGGGGAGACCCAGTATCCGCCTCCAAAATTTACCCTCAATGACTTGGAGCCAACTTAAGTTGGTGTATAGTAGTGCCTCCAATCCATATGTGACCATAGGGACCAAAATCTGCAGATAGAGCTGACGCACGCCCCACATAGTATAGCCACAATTTATGTTGCAAAACGATGGATTAATGCAGTTAATTGCGCAGCTTTGGTGATTCGAGCTTGTATGCACTTAGTATATTCTCCTGTGACATCTACCTCCACACCCAGAGATTTATATAAGGGGGTGTATTTTATCTCAGTCCCCTGGATGACTAGCTTGGGTCTGGTGATTTTTTTTTATTTGAGTTTGCAAAAATGTCTCCGTGTCACCCATGGTCTCATGTATACCTCCTCTTCTCCATTTGCTCTCTGGTATCTTTTATCCTTCAACTCCTCCATTGGGCAGTCTCACCTATCCCTTATCTTGCCCAGTGCTCTACGTTCTCTATCATCCCTCACCTTTGACATTTGCTCTTGAACAACTCTAACCCTGCCTCCTTCCCATGTGATTTGGGGGCATCACGCCTCCTTCTCCAGCCTCTGTACTCTAGTATCTTTCATCTCTTCGTCTTCCTATGTTCTCTGATCTCACACTGCTCCTCTTTTCCTCAGAGCTATTTGGCAGGTACATTGAGGGGGATGGTCTTGTGTGATCTTGAGAGTTAGAAGAATGAGCATGATACACAGTAGGAGAAATTCCATGAATTAAGGAACGGGTCAATCCACCATCAAGACTTCTTTAACCAACTCTACACTGTACCATAGAAACCATCCCGTGGTGCAATGGGAACCTGGGACAAATGTTGCCAGTTCAATTCCTGCCCTATTCTTTGGTGGACACTCAAGGATTCTGGCAGTTTATCAAAGCTTCTTTTTCTAAACCACTGTTGTCCAATTCCAGGTCTTGAGGGCAGTAAACATTTCAGATTTTCAGTACATCCCTCATTAATATTCATGAGATAAATGTGCATACAATGATTCTAAATGTATGCAAATGTATCTCATAATTATTAACTAACGATGTCCTAACAGCCCGTCAGGTTTGCGCCCCTTGAGGCCTAGAGTTGGACACCCCGGGTCTAAACTATCAGTTACCCAGCCATGCATATTTTTCCACAGTTGCATAGACTGATCTTCACAGAATGCTTTTAGCAATGATCTGAAAAGCACTGATTAAGCCCGCTGTATAGAACACTCATGTGAAAATGAGCACGCGGAGCAATGGGCAGGCAACAGACTTGAGGCGCATCACTGCACTTACGGCTGTTTTTGAGAAACTGCATTCAACCACCACTACTTTGACATCAGTGCTGCAAAACCCTCACCAGCAAGCCACTACAGCCTTTATCCATGCCTGGGTTTTGTGCGTCTTATACTAAAAAGATTGACCGTTGCTTTTGATGTCATCAACAATGGTGGCAACATTGCGTGTGCAGTGGCGGTTGGCAATTCCCACCTTGTGCCCTGTTTTGCAAACTGCTTGAACTTCGCTGTACAGGATTTCCTGAACAAAACATAATGGCCATATTGTAAATTTAGATGGCCATTCCAGTCATTCTGATAATGCCTGGAATATGCTGGGAAGATCGCAAACCATGAATGGCCTTCCGAGTTTGGTCTCAAACAGGAGGTTTTCATCCAACCTTGTATATGCTTCAAGGCAGCTTTGAACAGCACCGAGCTCTCAATGAGGCTGTAATGCAACACAAGGATGAAGCAGGATAATCCACATTTATGTTTTCTATGCAATCGTGTCTTGTGAAATGGTGCATATACCTTTCAGTACCTTTAGAATATTCTACACAGGCCGTCAGCAAGGATACATCTACCACCAGTGAAATTATCACTCCGGTTAATATATGCCAAGGCCAGATCATGACATTGGACCATGAAGTTAGGGGAAAAAAGAATTTGGAAGCTCTGTGTCTTATCGTAGGCATAGAACGAAATAAAATATAAACCAAGGTCAGGATCCACACAGATGTAGTTGGCTCTGGCAAATTCATCTTGGCCATCATTTGAAACCCATGCTACATATATAGATTTTCTGCATTTTGCCTCTCGAAGAGTGATATGGCAAAATACAAGCCATGAATACTGGAGCAAGTTGCAACGCATGAGTAAGGAGAGGCCTTAATTGCACTTTCCCAGGAAAGGAATTGGAAAAGTGCACTGTTTTCCACCTACACAGAGAAGTCCTTGTGGTACCACCATCGCCACAGTCACCGCATCCAGGACAGGGATAATTACTAGCATCTCTAAGGTGTCCTACATCGGTTCCAGTGAGAAAACACCCAACAGAAGGATTGTACAGCATTTACATTTAACTGGTAGATATAGAGAACAGTAAAGCTGAGCTCATGAACTCCTGAGGGGAGCAGGCCTGGCAGTTTGAAACCAGAAGAAAACACAGTCCCTCTGTCTTTACCAGTAGACACCAAACACAGAAAAGAGAATCCAAAATGGTGGCAGCACCCGGTATAACCCCAGACCTTGCCACACTCATCCCACATGACATCAAGCACATGACCCAATGACACACAAGCAATACCTCCAACGCATTACCCAGGAGAATGAGCAATATTCCTTTAAATGGCTGCCAGCCCAGTCAGTCAGTCAGTCTCAAGCATGACCCCTTTCCTGGGGACAATGTGTCAGGAGAATGTGGCTATTGAGATCAGGAAGGAGGAGATACTGGTGAGTGATAAGGATCCAAAAAGGAGGTGAGTGGATGAGGGAGAGATTGGGATGGAGGAAGAGCTTGTTGTATTAGAGGTGAGCATTATTAGTTCTGTGAAGCAGGAGAGAGGTCCTGGCTTGTTAGAGAGACAGAAAGGAATTGCTTGGGAATAGACACAGGGCCATATCACCTCATAGAGGAATGTGAGGGGTGTCATGTGAAAGGAGGAGAAAAGGACGATGGTGCAGGAGAGAACCCCTATTTTGAAGGTGGACATGAAGAAGGGTGGTTTGTTGGAGCAAATTGCGGTACCATTATTAGCTCTAAAGTCCCTTAACCGGTCCCGTCCTTAATGCCTGGTAAAACCAGGCGTTAAGGAAGGGAACCGCTAAGGGAACTCGGAATAGGGCGTAAAGGGATTACGGGCACCGGTGTCCTTACCGGTGCCCGGTATCCCTTTGCGCCCAACTCGTAATGAGGCCCATAGTTTTTCACATTTTTCCATCATCCTTGCACATTGTAATTTAGTCTGCGCACAAAGGTTAATAAAATGCCCTTGAACTATATACTTGGTGCCTGAGTCTAAGTTCTGGGTACATGTGACAAATTATCACATTACGTATAGCACACATGCTTTTAAGGAACTGCTAGATTATTCCACAGAACATTTTTAAGAATGACACTAGCTACACACACCACAGCACTACAAAAGAAGACCCATTATCTGAGATCGAGTGTATGCCTTCCTTCTATGTCATACACACTATGCGTGAATAAACTTCCCTAAATGGTATGCAAGCTCTTTGTGTCCCGGTGATTTACTGCAGCAAGTAATACACTTTGCAAATGGGGCTATGCTTCTCAGTTCTTCAGCTCTGCAGTTCTTCTCTCCCAGAGCTTTTGAGACTAGGCTCTGGAAACGTGCCTTCAGTGCTGGCGGGGGCGCCTGATTCACTCTCTGATGTACATGAATGAGGAGCAGGGGCAATGACCCTATGCCACCTGGAAGGTACAAGGTGCATGGGACTGGATGCCATGCTCACGTCTTGCCACTGCTCCATCACCATCATCATCATCTTCCTCTCCCATAAGCACTATCCCTTAAGAACAAGTTCCTGCAGCTGACCCAATCCCCCACATTGAAATGTTTTCTATATTCATTTTGACTGCAGGTGCTGTTGAGTAAGGTACCTTTGGTGCTCTCTGCCCTTTCTGAGCAGTGTTTTTTTTTTAAACGTCCCCTTTTGCCACCCCACGCTCCCCCCAGCCTCCTCCTCACTCCCCTTGTGTTTTCCTCCTTCAGCCCACCTCCCGTCCCTCCACCTGACCCTGGTTGGCCAGCTGTATCTGTGCAACATCAAGCATTGTTTGGCTGCCTTCTGGGGTCCCACTGCACCATTTTGATGCAGGTGCTGGTTATTAAGATACCTTTGGTGCTCTCTGCGCTTTCTGAGCAGTGTTATTTTTAAACGCTGTCCCCTTTTGCCACCTTGCGCTCCCCCATGCCTCCTCCACACTCCCATGTGTTTTGTTCCTTCCGCCCGCCTCCCTTCCCTCCCTCTGACCCTGATTGGCCAGCTGTATCTGTGCAACATCAATCAGACTTTGTCTGCCTTCCGGGGGTCCCACCGCACCATTTTGATGCAGGTGCATGGTGAATAAGGTGCCTTTGGTGATCTCTGCCCTTTCTGAGCAGTGTATATTTTTAAACTTTGTCCCCCTTTGCCGCCTTGCGCTCCCCCCAGCCTCCTCCTCACTTCCTGTGTGCTGCAGGTGCTTTCCGTGTGTTGCAGGTGCTGGCGAGTTAGATGCCTTTGGCACTTTCTGCCCTTTCTAAGCAGTGTTTTTTTAAAAAAAAAACATTGTCCCCTTTTGCCAACTTGCGCTCTCTCCTTCCACCGAACACATTTTTGTGGTTGCCTAGGCATAACCACACCCCTATAACCTGATTGGCGAGAGTCCTCATAACACCCATTGTGCTAGGGCAGCCCTCTGCCCATACCAGTCCCTCAGTGAAGGACCCAGAGGCAAAGGGCAGCTCCAAAAGTGGCGGCTCCCTATCATGTTTGCAGGTGTCAGCAGGGGAGGACAGTGGCCAGCCGCCAACCAGCAGTGACCCTCAAAGTAGGTGTGGCCTGGGTGCGGAGTAGAGTAATCACTGTACTTCAGAATCCTTGCCACTTTACCTACCCTCAGAACATAGCAGCCAGACTGTTAGTACTAACCAGTGACCCACCAGGATAGAACTGTGAATATTAGCCTGCGTCGCACTCAGAGAGATTTGTTATTGTCCGGTTGAATCACATATAGAGAGCGTCACATCGAAATAGATCTGTGAATGTCAGCATGCGCCAGATTGAGATAGAGCTGTGAATTTTAGCCTGCGCCACAGGCCTTTGCCAGATTAAGATAGAATTGTGAATGCTAGCCGATGCCATAGTGAGATAGAACTGTGAATACTATCCTGCGTCGCACCCAGAGAGAGTTTTTTAATGTTGCCTTGTGTCACATCAGGAGGGGACTGTGACCACTAGCCTCTGCCACATTAAGATAGAACTGCAAAAACTAGGCATCTCTCCAGTTTTCAAGGTGTCTAGAAATCTAGGTGTTCGAATTACTGCCTGCCATTCCGTGAATCGTAGGCCTCACTCCAGTTTTTCAAGGTGTCTCAAAAACTAGGTATTCTAACTAATGGCGTCCATCCTGTGAAACCTAGGCCTTTCTCCCGCTGTCTCAGTGTCTCAAATCTAGCTGTTTTAATGACTACCTTCCCTTCTGTGAAACCGCTGTCTATGTGCCTCAAATCTAATTGTTTTAATTACTGCCTGCCATTCTGTGAAACCAAGGCCTTTCTCCCATTATCTAGGTGTCTCAAATCTAGGTGTATAATTACTGCCTGCTACTCTGTGAAACCAGGCCTCTCTCCTGTTGTCTAGGTGTCTCAAATGTTTAATTACTGCCTGCCTCTCTTGGAGCATATGCCTCTCTCCTTTTATCTAGGTGTCTCAAATCTAGGAGTTTTAATTACTGCCTGCCATTCTGTGAAACCTAAGCCTTTCTCCTGTTGTCTAGGTATGTCAAATGTAGGCATTTAATTACTGCCTACCATTCTGTGAAACCTAGGCCTCTCTCGTGTTGTCTAGGTGTCTCAAATGTAGGCGTTTAATTACTGCCTGCCTCTCTTGAAACATAGGCCTCTCTCCCTTTATCTTTGTGTCCCAAATCTTGATGATTGACCACTGCCTGCCTTTCTGTGAAGCCTAGACCTTCTCCTGTCATCTAGGCAGGGTCGAACTGGGACAAGAAATAGGCCCGGACACCAAAAATAAAGTGGCCCACCACTCGCCTCAAGAAAGTGGCCCTCCCCTTGCCTCAGATAAGGTGTCCCTCAAACCATCATCCGTGAATCGCGTCAGTTCACGACTTTATAGAAAATGCTATGTATGGAGGGTTCATGTGTCTGTTACATTACAACACAACTCATAAAATAACATTACTTTCCATACAGTTCTGTGACAGGGTCCGTCCACAGCTCCATGGCGCAGGAGTGGCATGAAGCAACCACCCCCACTTCGTTTTGGGGACCTGCTGCAAGTCAATGCTTATACAGGACTCCGCAACCCCAGCAGGGAAGGAGGGTTAGGGTAGGGTGACAATGTTTGGATAGGAAGGGGGGAGGGGAGTAGGGCAACCGGAATGAGGTTAAGGGAGAGGTTATGGATAGGTTGGGGATGTTAGGGTAAGGTTTTGATCACTGCGCTCGCTTCTAGCATGCTGTTACACTCATACAAACACACATCCCTGCTTCTTACTCTACACACATATACAATATCACTATAGCACTATACAAAGGCACAGCAACATAATAAACACACATTAGGTAGTGCAGTACTTAGCTTAGATTAGTTGTCACCAGAGTGCCCCTTGTTGTCTCCTGCAATTTCATTGTGCTACATTGCTGATGAGTTCTAGGATTCATCACGGAAAAATCAAACTAGACAGGGGAAAAAGTATACAATACAGGGACATCACATGCCTCAATGACCGAACAGGAGTTTAGTCCCACAAGCTGCCATTCGTGGAAACAAATACTCCAAATATTAATGCAATAGACTATATTTCAGCAGTTGAAACTACTATGGTGGTGATGGTGCAGTACCAAAACATAGTAACATAACATAACATGCTTAACCTCAGTAAAATAAGGACGTAAACGGAGTGTATAGCCTCCAGGTAACTTGCCAATGTCAATATTTAATTTGCAATGACTGAGGTATTGCTACCACCACCTGCAGACTGGTCAACTCCCTTTCATTGTGTGCAGGGAACACTAGGGCAATGAAGGGGCCACATGCCACATAGATAAATGTGCCCACAATGTTCAAACACATATCTGCGTGCGTCAGGTGTGGCCTTTCTGCGGCCAGAGTGTAGGTCCTGCCTGATCTCTGTCTGTCTCTGGGTTGTGTGGCAGCACACTTTGACGCCTGCGCATCTGTGTGTTTCTTGCCGCACGGTCTGGTGCACGTGTATCTTCCACATGATTCATGAACGAGACCAACAGTGGTGTTGAGCAAGTGAGAAGTTGTAAGCGGCTCATGGTTTGCAGGCTGCATGTTGCAAGGAAGGTGATAATGTGTGATGCGGGATCTAGGGCACTCACTTCTCTGTTTCTGCAGATGACAGATACAGACTACAAAATGAACACATTCCAAGAACATGCCAATCTGGCACCGCGTCCTGCAACCTGCCCTAGCACCCCACAAAACCCAAAGGTACCAGGTGGGCATTTGTTCCTTGCCTGGCACACAGTACACACAACCAAACATGGGCATGCGTCTGGCCCTTCCAACAGTTAAAAGAACAAAGGTGCTTGCCAGTGTGATTCTTAGCTCATCACCAGCATACAGGCATGCAATTTCACCAAATCTGAGGCTTTAATTAACAGAAAGCACAAGGCTTCAAAAATCACTGTTTTTTTAAGGTGGCTCAGAAGCCCTAAAAATAATTACACCAAGTGAACGCGAAACACCAGGGACAGTCTCTCCCCAACCTCAATTGGCATAGATCATAATCATTCCTTATTAAATCTATGCCTGAACCCACGGGCTGATGTACTTACTGCTCTCCCTTGCTCTGACAAAGCAGAAGTAAACGTGGATTTGAACGCAAATCTATCGACTTTGCCTGATTTGCACAGATGTGTCTCCTTATCATTGGAAGACTAAGACTCCGGGAACACTGCAAATGAAACCAGGAAAGTTCGGTTCCAGCACAGGAAGCAAGGTCAACCATCGGACCGAGTTTGGACACCATTGCAGCTACTGTGGATGCAATATTCGCACTTTGTTCCACAGTAGCAATTGAACAACGCAAAATGAAAGCGACACTGGGGCGGGTGGTGGACATTATCTTGCTGCAAAGTGAGGACATTTGTAGTGCAGAGCGAATTAATATTGATAAGGAAGACATTTTGGAGCAAAATGAAATGGAGGATTGAGGAACACCACCATAGTTTCACTCGACTTGTGTCAGGGAAAACAGCAGCCAGCCCCTGAAGATCAGGTGCCAACACTACAGAAATAGAAAAACCTATCAAGCAAAAAAATAAACTGAGGGTGCAAGGCAGGAAAAAGTGCCAAAATCAGCGCTAGCAGCTCAATTATGTGGAAAAAGCCAAAGCCCAAATATGGAGGAAAAATGGAGAAGCATTGGCAATGTCAAATCAGGTAGCCATTTTGTTGGTTGAAAAAGATGATTGCTATATTCTAACACAACAAAACGGGCCTGTCCTGTATCAGTTGCCTACAACATTACAGCCTATACCACCCTGGACAGTTGGTTGCAGGGCCAAGGTACAGGCCCTAGGCCCCAAACCTTGGGGACAGGACAATTCTGGAGACTGACCACAAATGCAGCTGTTCCTTTGGGATCGGTGGTATTAAGTACTGAGGCAAATGGCGAAAATTTACAAATTGGAGCAATTGAAAAAAATGAATTGGAATTGTGAAAACACCACTGGCACTAGGAGAAACACATAAATGAACCCACAGGGGCATGGTACAACAATTTACTGGAAATCCTAATTTTGCCCAGAATTTAGCTCACCCCATGACGTTGACACACAGCATTCGCTTTAGTGAGAAGTGAGAAGAAAACGTCTAGTGGCAGT
This sequence comes from Ambystoma mexicanum, assembly GCF_040938575.1. Classification (NCBI taxonomy): domain Eukaryota; kingdom Metazoa; phylum Chordata; class Amphibia; order Caudata; family Ambystomatidae; genus Ambystoma; species Ambystoma mexicanum. Next base: position 981,163,373 of record NC_090923.1, read on the forward strand.
CCATTTATAAACTGAAAGCAACTATTGCACCTGCTTTATCTTGTCCCAGAACTGTGTGGACTTGCCCAAAGTAGTAGTAACTGGGTAATTGCAACTTGTGTGCCACTGGTCATGGTGGAACGCATTTGCCTATATGCTAATATGAAAGAAAATCTGGGCTTTGAAATACAACATAAGGAGCCGATCCACATAGCTGGTCTGGCTTTTGAAGTTCCGCACACTGCAAGGGGAGTTTACTGCAGCCAAGCATGGTACACACAAAACCTATCTGTACAAAGCCAGCCACCCTCTCATGCTTCTCATAATACCGAAACTAAACAAAATGAATACTGCAACAACGGTACATAGTGGGTGACAATCATCATTGTGATTGGATATATAATGTTTATTTTTCACGCCTCTCGCGGCCTCTGCCTCTATAAATAAAAACGATGGCAACTGTGCATTACTCTCCTTGCCATGATGTTAACTTTGCAACTCATCTTAGTATAAATGAAGCGCAGCCAGGCGCAGCCTCTGTGTCTTTTATATCAGCGCATTTTAAAACACAAGTCACAACAGTACAGCTGGCAATAGACTGACACCCAGTAGGTAATCACCAGGAGTGCTGCTTAGCCTATGAGTCTGACCACCAGTCCATCACCACCACTACCAGTAGCCCCCGCATGAGGGGGGGTCCCAAATTCCCAAAACCCCATAGTAAATGTTGGCCATTTCCAGTCCTCCTTACCTGATTGTGCAGCACAGATCGAATTGTGACGTTGGCAGCCTGTGCACTGGCCTAGCCCTCTGGCCCTGGCAGCCTGCCCCTGGGCACTGGCGGCCGCCCTGGCTCCTCCTCCAACTTGCCTCCTACCCGGCTGCAGCCCTCGTGTGGTCTCAGTCAGTGGGTGTTTGGGAAGGGCACTACTAGTGGGCACTAGACATGGTCTGGCTGGCGGCCTCGGCTCCAACGAGTTGTGTTGGGTGGTGGTCCACCAGTGCGGCTGCAGACGTGCTCAGGCTCAGTCAGGACTCAGGAGGATCTTTCATTCTCTGGACTAGATGGTCGTCGATGTGCCCACTATGCTGTGGAGGCCAAAATCATTGCCCGCCCAGGGTCAGAGAGGCCCAGCAAATATCCTTAGGAATCATCACGTCACATGGTGTGACGATTTCTTTGGACGACCTGGCGGCACAGAGTCTATGTCAGGCGGGCGGGGGGATGGCCCTGCACTGCAGCCGAATTTTCATTGGCCCCCGACCCCCCCCCCCCGCCTTGTTCCACAACGGCCGCCACCAGCACCAGGCACAACTTGCTGTTTCAACTTTCCAAGAAGTGCAACAAATTTGTTGTTACTTCCTGCGAAAATGAAGTGAAGCAATTTGTGTGTGACTTGAAATGTTAATATAGTATGTGTCACTGCCTCAGGCCTGGCTGCCTGCCGTTATGCCGTGCCGAAGTGTCGGGAGGCGGGGCGGGACCAGTCCCCAGGCCCAGTCAGCTCCCAGCCCAGCCCCAGGGTCAGGAGGACTCGGAGACCGTGGTGTTATTTCTTTTAGTTTGCAAATTGCAAATTGCAATGAATGAATTTACAACAACTCAGCCGGTCCCTGTGGCACTGCGCTGGCGGCCACTGGCAGTGGGTGGCCACCGAACTTGATGATGCATCTGCATGCATCATAAATTATGATGCATGCATGATGCAATCATCAAAGCAAGGTAACAGAACATCTCACTCAGATCTGTAGTGTTACCTTGCTTTGATGTATTATTCACGCTGCTGCCTCAGCCTACAGTCGTCTGAGTCTGCAGACACTGTAGTGTGCTGCTCTGCCTGTTGTTGCCCAGCGCAGCCCCCCTGATGATTCTTGACACAGGACCGCCCGCAGCAGCGCCGCGGGGCCGCACGCGCCCGTTCACATAGACATAGTCTCATGTCAGATTCGGAGACAGACTGACTTAGTACTAGTACAATTGTGCTAATACAAAAAATAAAATATTTTTTTAAAACTCGGGCCAGGGGTAGCTGCTGAAAAACCGGCCCCCAGGGGTCCTAAAATTTGTTCGGCCACGGGCCGAACTACCAAAAGGACTAGTCCGAGCCTGCATCTAGGTGTCCCAAATCTTGGTGCTCGATCACTGCCTGCCACTCTGTTAAACCTAGGCCTCTCTGATGTCATCCATCAAGGTGTTTAATTATTGCTTGGCATCCCCCAAAACCTAGATCCCTCTCCCACCCTCTGATATCCTACATCTAAGAGTACTATCTCATTGTAAACCACCTGTGAAACCTAGGCTCCCCACTATCTTGTCACCTCAAACCTCTGGGTATCCTATCAGTAACTGCCATAATTAAGTCCTAGGCCCCACCGACACCCAAGAACACCCAGCAGCCACTAAGGGCTAATAATTACAACCATAATCAGTAGCCTACTTAACTTGCACTCCATAGCCCTCCATAACCAGCCGCGCCACACGTCTAATGCCTAGTACTGTTACGCTCACCTGGTCTCCACGGGGGCACTGAGTGGTCTCGGCGTGGCCTTTGCTGGATGTCGTGTCTGGTCACTCTGGTGATCAAATTGCTTGAGGGCTGCTCCTAAGGGGGTGGGGAAGGGGATTAGGGAGATGCCTGTGCTCAGTTAGACCTTTGTCTCCCTCTCATGCCCTTCTCCCTGGGGGTTTGTTCCTCACCCTAGCTCCTTACCTGGTGTCCCTGTTCTGTGAGCTCTCCGTCCAGCTAGTCTGTGCGGGGCGCTGGTGCAGGCTCAGGCGGTGAAGGACCGACTTACTTCATTGGTCCTTTGGATCTTTGAGTCGTGCCCAGGCCAGCTGTGGCAAGACTTCCTTCCTGCTGCTTCAGGTCGTGTTGTCTGTTGAGACTATCTGTTTGTCTGTTCTTTATGTGTTTTGTTCTTGCATGAGCTTTCTCCTCTGTGCTTTCTAATGTCTTTCTTGCATGTGCTTTCTCTTCTGTGCTTTCTAATGTCCTTTCTTGCATGCACTTTCTCTTCAATGCTTTCTATTGTCCTTAGTCTACCTGCTGGCATATCCATTGTTTCTGTCTCATGCAGGTGCTGGATTGAAGTCGGGGTGGTCCTGAGGACTCACGAGCGAAGACCCGCTGCGTGGATTGATGGAGTGCAGAGAGGAGCGGTGCAGCGGCCAGCAAGGTGCAGGTAAGTATCTGGTACGTAGAGCGCTGAGCTAGTTTTTTCCTTATGGGCGTATCTAACCTGTTGTTTCCTTTTGCAGGCATTGCAGGGTCGCGACTCCTTGAAGTGGAGCAAGTGATCCTGACTCCTGCTGAGGGTCCGGTTCAGAGCGGGAATCTCAGGTAAGCACTTGTTCTAATATTCGCCTGTGTTTGTCTCTTTGCAGGTCGGAGTCTCGGTTCGGGGATTCGTGGATGCAGGGAGCCGATCTCTAAGTCGGGAGCAGTTGCAGTGAGCGTTACGCTGCGATAAGCAGAGCAACGCGAAGCACGCTTTCAGGCCGGGGCGTGGCTTATATAGCCAGTCTCAACCCGTTCGGCCAACCACACCGAAAACACTAGTCTGCACTGCTCATAATAAAGATGTGACTGTTTCTTCAATCTCCTCCATGTTAAGTCGTTCCAAGGCAATGTTTGTTTATGAGGCTCGCTGCCATTTACTGATGATGAGCCTGGTGCCAAAGGCACCAGGACAAGGACCAGGTGGTCCTGTCCAGTTTTTTAGAGGCCACATAAATGGCCTTCTGTTGTAATGTTCCTATTGTGGGCTGGGGGCAGTGTCGCAGGCGTTTACCATGTCCACTGACCATGACAGCACTCCCTTGGACAGCCCTCTCATACTAAGAGGAACACCCTAACCCAACTGACTGAACAGACAGACACCTACGGAGAGCATCCAGACATTGCAACATAAGAGAAAAAAACTCAACATTATCTTAGCACAAAGCATGACAGTTGGACAACTGCCCCTGTCAACTCAACACCCAGACCCACTCCTACCACCGAGGACCCAAAATGCCCTGACGCAGAATTGAATGCCGACAAAGAGAGCAGGAACATGGAACAACTAATATGGATACACAAACTCAACCGCCTCCAGTAGAAGCCGCCTTCAATACAGAAATCCCTGCCAAATAATACCATCAACAGAACAAACATTGTAATAGAAACATCCTTATACCTTGCACCATACCTCTCAACAACAGCAGAACCTAGATACTTCAACAACACTGACATCTCCAGATGGGCAACAAACTCCCCTGAACAATGGAACAAAAGACGGGAGGACCCAAAAAGAGAATGGGATGATACCAATCCCCTTACTCCATATATCACAAGAACAGAAGGGCACTATCGATATCCATATCAAACAACAGGAGAAGATGAAGCAATGGAAGTCAACAACCCAATTTTCAATCTAACAGACCAATTCAATGGCGAAGCAGCCTCCACAGAACCTCAACCAACCGGCATCAACACAGAAGCACCCCAACTGACCATCCACAAATCAAAACAGTGAACAAAAAATAAACCAAACCACACCAAAAAAGATCTACTGCAATTTAATCAATGCAAGGTCAATGTCCAAACATGCCACCGAAATCTACAACCTCCTAAGTGACTGAGGTATTGACATCCTATTTGTAACTGAAACATGGCTAGATGACAACTACAAGATCACTGTCAACAATTGCCTGACAGAAACATTCAAGTACATCCAAGCAAACAGGAAAACCAAAAGAGGTTGTAGACTGGCAATCATCCACAAGGAACACCAGGAAATTAAACTGGACGACACATTAAACATTGATAAATATGAATCTCTAATCCTCTGCCTATCAACAAACCACAGAACAGACCTGAAATTCATACTAGTAAACAGACCACCAACTTATGATGCAAACTACATAGACGCCTTCACAGAAGCAATCACCAACCTAGCCATCGAGCACAATCTCCTGATTATCCTCAGAGACTTCAACATCTGGTTCGATGAAGAAACCACGACCACACCGAAATCTCTAGCCAGCCAACTAGCAACAATGAAACTACATCAACTTGTCAAAGGAGCAACCCACACGGCAGTACATACACTAGACGTAATATTCGCCAACAAAAAACTCATTACCACAGCGCCACCAATTCAGAATCTCTGGAGCGACCACCTCATCATTCCCTTTGTAACCACACTGCCGACTCCAATAACCAAGCAACAGGGCAAGCCACCAATCATCATGAAAAGAAACTGGAGAACCATCAAAAATTCCAACTTTGGTGAACCACTGGAGATCAGCAAACCACAAGCAACAACTATGGACGAAGCTGACCTGGACAAAAAAATAGATCTAATTCACAACTGAATCACGACAACCATTGACAAAATTGACAAAGAAAAACCTTTTACTCAATCTCGCAAAAGAGCAATGGCAAAATGGTTTATTCCACTACTCAGCGCCATGAAAAGAAAAAAAAAGAAAACTTGAACTAGAATATAGGATTAAAAAAGACTGCAAAAAGAGATTCAAATTTCAACAACATACCTGCTCATACAAAAAGGAAATACAAAAAGCAAAAAGGAAATACTATGACAACAGTATCCTAAAAGCACCAAACACCCAAAAAGAACTCTTTAATATCATAAACCATGCAATGACCTTGCAGACCATTTCAAAAGCAAAATCATGACTATCCATAAGACCATACAAAACAGAGCATGTGACCACAATATTGAACCCACCCACCCGTACGAAGAATGGCCAAACAAACTCTGAAGTTTCCCCCAAATATCAGTGGAGACATTCGTCAAACTGGTAAATCAAAGCAACAAATCAGGTCCCACGCAGATCCCTACCACCACTGACATATACAAATCAATCCTCCCACAAGGAACATCCCTGGAATACTACAGGAACGTCAACAACCAATCAATCTCAACAGGGAAAGTGCCACAATCCCTCAAAATAGGATATATCAAGCCGTTCCTCAAGGATACAGCAGGAAACGTGGAGGACCTCTCCAATTACAGACCTATTTCCAACATCCCGTACCCAGCTAAACTGCTGTAAACAAACATATATAGAACAACCCAAGAATTCATAAAGGAGCACTGCCTATTAAACCAGGCACAAGTAGGCTTTAGACCAATGAGAGGAACGCAAACAGCACTTTTATCAATCTGGGATGATCTAGAGGCAAACACAGACTCAGACAACAGTACCGCTTCGATACTTCTAAACATCTCTGCGGCATTCGACACAGTTAACTATGACATCCTCATTATGAGATTGGAAGAAATTGGAATCAAAGACAGGCTGCGCCTTACTATGGATCAAATCCTTCCTAACAAACAGAACATAAACGTTATGGATCAAACCTTTCAAATCCAACCCAAGAGAGTCCTCATGCAGAGTACCACAATGATCATCCTCCTCCCCATTATTATTCAACATCTACCTGTCTCAACTAATCAAGATCATTGAAAGACACAGCCTCACCTGTTATAAATACGCTGGTGACACACAAATAGTATGCTAAATACAAGACACACAAGAAGAAAACACAACATTAGAGAAATGCCTTTGTGAAATATACAACTGGATGAACTCGAACTACCTGAAACTCAACCCAGGAAAAACAGAAATAATGATCATCGCAAAAACCGGAGGAGACAATCAATGCATCCCCTGGCCAACAGCACTTGGTACAACCCCGAGCCCATCATCATCTTCGACCTTCAGCCTAAACTGGATTGGCTCTGCCTCAACTTATCAGCATCAATCTAACGCCGGCAGGCGTTAGCCGGCCCACCTTGCGAAGGCCCACATTGACAAGGCTCGTATCCTGTCCAGAGCCTGTTCCTGCACAGTCGGTGCTTCCCCGGAGGAGCTGGAGCTCCCAACACACTGCTGGAGCAGTGCCAAGCACATTGCAGCACCACCAGGCTCATGAGGTAAGCCCATGGGCTGCACATCATTCATACCCCTACTTGAATGCTCACCATCCTTGGTGCATCAGAACGCACCTTAATTTCTATTTTTCACTTTGCATCAAAACCCGATGCTAATTGCCACTTTCCCGGCTGCAACACCGTTCCTAATAATCTCGTAGTGCACGGAGTCTCCATTGCACACCACGAGATGAGGAAAAGGCAAAGATGGCCGACCTGCTCACCGAGGCGGCAACCCGAGCCCATCATCACCTTCGACCTTCAGCCTAAACTGGATTGGCTCCACCTCCCCTTATCAGCACCAATCTAACGCCGGCAGGCATTAGCCATCCCACCTTGCGAAGGCCCACATTGATAAGGCTTGTATCCTGTCCAGAGCCTGTCCGTGCCTGACCCTGCCTCCTGCCTGAGGCTCTGCACCCAAAACCAGGATCCACGGATAACGCAAACAAGGTACTGTGACCTGTTCCCTACAGACCCCACCTTCACTGGAACAGCACCCTCCTCACACTAACCACAATCCGCCACGCACGCCATGTATTAGATACCTTGGCTTACTGCCCAAGTTAGAGCTATCGCCCTGCAACCTGTTTATGCCCTCATACTTGGCCACTGCTGTACTTGGCCACCTATGCGCAAACATAACCTTCTGCATTTCCTTCCACGTGTGCCGAGACTGCACACCTCTACCTCCTACGTGACTATCCCCCATCCGGACCCCAGGGAGCATCAAGTCTCTATGTATTGCTAATACCGCTGCTCGCCTCATCCAGCAGCCGTGCTGTCATGCGCTTTCAGCCTCATGCATTTCTAGCCTATATGTGGATTTTTGAAGCTAGGTGAACCTTGCCTGCATTTTAGCTTCTTGCATTTTAGCCCATATTATTGCATTTCTGCAACATGCTTTTCTAGCCTATATGTGGATTTTTGAATCTAGGTGAACCTTGCCTGCATTTTAGCTTCTTGCATTTTAGCCCATATTATTGAATTTCTGCAACATGCATTTCTAGCATATATGTGGATTTTTGAATCTAAGTGAACCTTGCCTGCATTTTCGCTTCTTGCATTTTTAGCCCATATTATTGCATTTCTGCCACATGCATTTCTAGTGTATATGTGGATTTTCGAATCTAAGTGAACTTTGTCACACCCTACTCCCACCTGTATGAGCTTGTGTAAAGACTGGTAGGGGGTGTCTGTATTTCTGCTCTCTATATGGTAGAGGAGAGGCACAGAAGACCCCAGCCAAGATTTTCTATAAGGTAGCAATGGACGAGCCATCAAGGCCTAGCTTCTCAGGAGGTGATGCGGGCTGGTTCTTAAGTACAGTGTAGTCCCCGAACCCCCACAAAGGAATGTCCACACACTGTATTACTGAAAACACAGTATTTGTATAATTAAACGATAGTTCAGGGACTTTTTTTTTATTGTCCCTACGGTTCGGCCATGTGTTTTTAAGCATAAATCGGTAGATCGTAGAAAACTTTCCTATGGACCTTACCCGACTTTTCGTCCATTAACGCACTCGAAATCAGCCGCCATTTTGTGATAATCCTATCATTTACCACCATCGACCTGGCTCACCTGCGTTTGCGGCACTAAATCAAATCCCCCGCCCCTGAAACAGACTTTATCAAAACATTCATATTCCCCGCCTCTATCCATGACGTGACTGTGCTGCGTAGGCAAACGCGCCCAGGCGTCTTCTACGCGACTCCACACAGAACCCGGAAACCAACACAGATCAGCTCACAACACAGCGCGCCACAATTCGGAATATGAAACTGTACTTTAAAATCAAACAGCAATACAGTACATTTGGTAAAGTACATTTATTGGACATCAAATGTTTAGAGAATATTCAGCGATTTGCATTTTTCTTTGCTCTCGATCCAAAATAGTTCGTCTTGAGGCAAGCGATGTTCGTGTGCGGTACACAGGGTGTTGGTTTACGATAAAATAAGCTCTTCGGTCGCACTGATAATCGCATGGCTGTTCCAACAACGAGGCACTAGGCCACCACAACGGTATGTATGTTGCATCTAGCCATTAGTACCGCGTAAGGGCATACTTGTACTTGGCGATCATTACATAAAATGGTCAGGGTGGTAACGTTGTTCACGCGGAGAAGCAACTGGCGGCTGTAAAAGCCATCCGCCGGTGTCTGGTACTCGTGACACAGACAATAATGAAGGATGTACCTGTTTTAAAAACATAAAAAATGAAATTAGTCTCACCATCAGATCTTTATTAAAATTATTCATTTTATATATTAGGTTGGTAAATTATTTCATAGCTAGGACAGTGCAAATGGGTATTATACGTCATTTCCAGTAACCCACCCCCCTCTCCTACGCCTTTTTCAGACCCGCCTGAGCGCCAGTGGACCACTTCGTCACTGATATGATATAATATGGCATTTGCAGGGCCAGCTGGTGGCGAGTGCAAGGTAAGTGCAGAACAAGTGCTGGGAAGGGGGGGCTGTAGGATACTGAGACAGTCCCCCAGTGCAGGGGTTGACAGGGAGGCAGTGCAGGTGGAGAGTGGAAGGGCCCAGGACCGAGGTCGCAGACAGTGGACGAGTTGTAGCAGGGGAGAGGGAGAGAGAAAGCAGAAGCAAAGAGGAAGGTTTTGAGGTGCTTCCGTAAAAGGAGATGGTTCTCCTCAAGATAGTGCGCGGTACAAAACAATATGCCACATAGAACGAACAAGTACAACTTAACCCGTCTTTAAAGCTACTGTATAGTAATTAAATTGCGGTATAAACTCATCTAAAGAGTTACTTACATTATATTTGCATTTTCCATTGTGTCTGTGGTAGGGCAGCCCCGAAATACCACTCCTTCTATGCCGACGTTATTTCTTCTAATGACGAACATTAAATGGCTTTGGTTTCTGAAATTTTATTCATTATCGTTTCTTACGTTATTGCACCACACCCCCAAAAAGAAGTCTTTCGGGATGGTCCCGGCCTGTCAAGGTCAAATAACAATAGAACCTTATACTGAGTCGTGGGCCATTCCGGCACCCGAGCAAAAAATCAAAGCAGTTGACCTTCACTTTGAACGAGCACACATTCCTAGTTAGCTACATTCAGTGTAAGGCCATCTCACAGGACTTGAAATTTACACTCCATCTTTGCATTTTGTCTGCGTGCTTTGCAGCCCCAGAGAACCATAAATACGGAGACATTCTATATTTTTTGAAAAATGATTTATAATACTGTTTGGTTTAATTTAATGCGCAAATGAACAAGGTTGGATAGACACATTGCATGTACACTGAGCAATCACTTTTATTTACACAATACATAACTACACATATTCAATGGGCCTGCGACATGAGGAGACTCGAGAGCAAAGTCACAGGTGACACCCGGGTGGTTCGCACTACTGCACAGTGAAGGGAGGGGCAAGGGTGGAGACACACATTGCATGTACACTGAGCAATCACTTTTATTTACACATTACATAGATACACATATTCAATGGGTCTGCGACATGAGGAGACTTCGAGAGCAAAGTCACAGGTGACACCCGGGTGGTTCGCACTACTGCACAGTGAAGGGAGGGGCAAGGGTGGAGAGACACATTGCATGTACACTGAGCAATCACTTTTATTTACACATTACATAGATACACATATTCAATGGTCCTGCAACTTGAGGAGACTCGAGAGAACAGACAATCAAATTACAATCATTTAAACCGTGATGTGTATTTCTCAATGAGCTCTTCTTTAGGTGGACATGGAACAGAGGCAATGTTGGGTGGCAATGCAGTTGTCCCCTGCACAGGTTCGTTCACAACTCCATGTATGTGCCTATCTAGGACATCAACAATAAGTCTCTCAATAAACTCATATTGCATATCCTCAAACACTGGTTTGATCACCCATTGTTTACTTCTTTTAGTGAAGGCCTTATTGTAGCGAAGCGTCCCTAAAGTTCCGGTCGTCCTACTTTGTTGACGGCCAACATTATGGTTATGTGCCAAGACCGCTAGAAGAGTCCTATTTATCATGCCCTCCATGCCAAAATGCAATCGTTTTGGCCTGTACTTTAGGCACATATTGTGGAACACCTCCAAATCTCCTGTGTGGCAGAATTCCGTGAGTCCCCTCAAATCTCTTGTTATAGTTTTATCAAATACAATCTTTTCAATGGCTTTGTGAGTGGGTGATGAAGGAATCAACCACTTCTTCTTCCGTGCCTCCTCTGTGGACAAATGGCCATGTTCACAATTGTGGAAATGTTGGTTCGTGGTCCAGCGGTGAACGTTGCTACAGTGTAGCATTACTGACCGCCATTTTTCCAGTAGAATTTCCAACGACCCTTCACATGTTTTTGAGCTCCACCAAAGATGGTTGCTGATTGACTTGGACCACTGTGAAATACCTTGCATATCTTTTTTTTTACCTGCAGCCGACATTTTTTTATTGATTGTTTTTGCAAGATGCCATACGTCAAATTGGTGATTTATATTTTTGTACTCTTCTCTCATTGTCTTGGCAATTGAAACGTGTCTGTCCGTGGCTATCAGGTCGATCACCATTCCCCGCGATTGTAGTTCTTGCAATGATGCTACAAAGCCAACTTTCTCCATGGCCACTGAGGATGTACTTTGTGACACCTGCACGACCACCGAACTCATAATTTTCTTACTTTCCATGTCCTGAAAGTGGTAGGTGCAGTACTTGGCTGAAAATCCTGGGCTGTCGCACTGTCCATCACCGGCTAGCCTGAACCGTTTGCCCGCGAATGTACTTTCAATAGACATTTTTTCCATTCTCCAAGCTTCGCTAATGGCTGGAAATAGATAATCGGTTTGGTATTTGTAGAACTGAGTTTTCGCAATGAAATGGATTCCCACAAACTGAAAGAAATACTCTAACTTTTTAAAACTTGAACCACTAAAAAGTGCGGCCGCTGCACAAAGTAGATTGCCTGCTGGCAGTTGCCCCAGCATGGGTTGTGCAGACCATGAGAACGGATGATATTGTGTACAGGTGGCATGTATTTTAAGGTTAGTGCCTCGAATTGCACGAGTCACATTAATCAATGGCTCCCCACATACTTCCCCACCAACCGAATGCCCACATTTCATCATAACAATAATATCAATCAAACAACTATCGAATACAATGAATTTGGCCTCTTTCCTTATACTGTCACTCTGCATCCCAGCTGGCTCGGCCTGTAACGTTGAGGACATGTCACTCACATTAAAGGTACAATCTCTGATATCGTCTTCCGCTATGTTCAGTGATATTGATGGTGTTTCATTGTCGTCCATTTCATTCTCTTCCATTGCAACATCTGTTCCTTCTCCGGCGATGGGAGAATAAAACAATTTCTTCAACTTTCTCGCATTCTTATTTTTTGTGGGTGAGGATTCTGTGAATTGATCTCCGACTGCATCCGAACTACCAGGAGGACATTCACTATCAATGGCTGGTGGTGGTATAGCTCCGTTGTCAATCACTTCATATTCTTCCCATTGGCACGATGCATCTCCAGTCTCAAGTCCCTGCCAAAAGGTTTGACAAGCAACATCTCTCGTTCGCTTCACTGCTGTGTAGATCTAGTTCGTACACCCACTCGCAACTAGAGGACAGATTGGAAAAGGGATGTTCAGTTTAAACACAACTTCAAGTATTGAACTATTAACAGTGAAAAACAACATAATATAGTGACCAGGACACTAACCTTCTTTTGCTTTCTTTTCTTTGAAACTTTCTTGCCTTGAACTTCAACATCTGGACGCTGTTGCTCCGACTCGTGTGTGCATGTCTCCACTTCCTCTTGCGCAGCAACGACTATATTTTCCTGATAAGCACATCCATCACGCACTGACACTCCGTCGACTCCCTGAAACATAGAACTTTCATTACTATGTATAATAATATTGAAAACACAAAATGTACTTGGGGACCAATAACCACGTACATCTCAATAGCAAAACGCGAATGAACGCATTGTGTAGAACATTCAAACGACAATTATTCACGCATTGTTGATCTAGTTAGATGGAACTGTCAAGATCCATACCTCGGGCTCCGCATAGACTTCCATTGATGATATTATTGAAGATGACGCTTCAGCAACTCCCTGAAACACAGTAATTGCATTAGTATGGTTTTCTATTTTGTTAAAAAGAACATAAACTTTGTGCAGGCGTCAACGGCTCATCTAAATAGACCTGCACAAATGATCAGTTGTCTAAAATAAATAATGGATATCTAAATATGATTCGATTTGCTCGATCGTTGGAAGTGTCACCACCCAGAGATCTGCATCAACTACTAGGGGTGATGTTCTTGTAGAAGAAGCTCCGTCATCTCCCTGAAACATAGTATTTGCGTTAATAAAGAAGGAAGTATAGCGGATGTAATCACGTCATATGATCTCGCTTGATCGAACTGTCAGTATCCATACCTCGAAATGCATAAGAACATCAAGGGACGCTGTAACTGCGCTGCACACTTCTGCAAGCTATTGCGCCGACCCGTAACTGCATGCTCCCCCTTCTTCTTGGACTAATGCTCCATCGACTCCCTGAAACATAGGACTTTCATTAGTAATGAACACAATATTGAAAAAAGAAGACACATAGGAGGGCGACGACAGAAGGACATATCAATGGCTAAAAACGAAAGAAACATTGGCCCTCATTACGACCCTGGCGGAAATCGCGGTGCTAAATGCACCGCGGAGCACGGCGGAAAGCTGCCGATAGCGCCATGGAGGTTGGCGGATTTTCCGCCCCATGCCGACCTTGGCGGGGCGGTAAATCCCCATTCCCCATTTTACCCTTCCCCATTCCCATTTTTGCCCCATAGGGTATAATGGGAGTGGGGAAGGCGTTAATTGCGCCACCGCAAAATACGGTGGCGTAATTAACATCAAGGTCCCGTAGCGCCATGGATTTCTCCGCCCGGAAAAACCAGGCGGAAAATGTTCCATGGCGCTACGGGAACTCGTAGTAGGGCGGACGGGTCCGCCGCGAATAACGCTGGCGTAAACCCACTCCGCCAGGGTCGTAATGAGGGCCATTGTGTGTAACAATCACGCTACAAGAATGCAAGATCTGATGATCTCCATCGATGGAACTGTCCGGAAACGTACCTCGAGCATCTGAGTGACATCAACGGTTGTCGTCAATGCGTTGGACTCCTCAGCATCTCCCTGAAAGACAGTACTTGCATTATTTTGGATAACAATAATTATAACTGAAAACAAAGACTAGAGGACGAGTACTAGGGCGTACCATTAGGTAAAATAATTACACGATAAATTAAAACTATTGATTTACATGCCTAAAACAAGTCAGTGGCAGAATAGCTAAGTAAGATTACCCGATAGGCGCTTGAAGTGGCTGATGACTGCAATAACGACACGGATGGAGAATCTTCCGCCTTCATATTGAGTGGATACATAAATGGGGAAATTATTGTTAGCTAATGCTACACACTACCGCAAGGCCGAGAGCTAAATCCGTAAACTTGACTCACCAGTGGAGGGATGTGGACGAATAGAGTGGGAATAGCGGTTGAGAGCAATTTTCGCCTCGCTCGCGGTGTTTAATTCTTTATTAGCAATGATGTGGAGTACATGTCTGAGCTAAAGTGCCTGCTGCAGATGCGGTATCGATCACCCCTCTTGTCCGCAAAGACTTCTAGGACTCTAATTTCAAGCTCAGACGGTGGATATCCGCAATATCGGACCCATTCTCTTATCTGATCTATTGTCTTAGGGAAAACATGCATTATAGTACCTTCAGATTTATTATGGGTCTTCGAAGGGCAACCGCCAATGGAACAGGCAGGCATTGTGGAAAGTTCTGAAAAGTAAAGATCAACAATTCTCAATGAATACCAATGTGTTAAAAAATTAAATGACACGTTATTCACATGCGGATAAGTATTTGAATAACTTTAAAATAATAGAAAAATAATTTGACTAAACTCAGAACATGTGACTAGTTCCTTGCATGTACTTCCTTACCTTGACGAACAAACAGTTAGATGCAGGGATCAGAGTAGTTTCTTGTCGTAGAACAGGGAGCAGTTCACAGGTTGCAAACTGACGAGTTTGCTCGAAGTGGTCACGGAAGTTCACAGAGACAAAGAGCAGATAACCAGCACCTTCACGGGTTGACTAGCAAAGCGCAAAGAAGTTCTCATTAGAAATATGAAGTGGGTTATAAAGAATTCGAAACAGGGGTGTGTTTGTGAATGCATGACGTGTATATGTCGTGGCATTATGCGGTTTGCAGGGGGACGTCCAGCGTGAGGGGGGATTCTTGGCAGGAGACACAGGGTCTGGAGGTAGACATGGGAACAACAACCCATGCTCTATAGACCCCTTTGAAGTGTACATGGTCTTTGGCACCTCTTGGCCTTTATCGCTCCCTGACAGATCCGTTTGCCAGTTCAAGTACCCCGGTGCGAACTGCCTTTGATAGGGCGGGGGGTGGATTGGGGCGGTGGTCGTGCAGACAAGACACAGGAAGACTCGTGAATGGAGACACACTTATGTGGATTGAAGGTGGGCGGCCAGCGTGAGGGAGGATGCTGGCCGGAGACATGTGGTGTGACAAGACAAGGCACAGGAAGACTATTCAATGGAGACACACTAGATTCATTTAAAACATCAAAACAACCATTGTTAAAATATATGTTGGGTTTTATTTTAGATCTTAATTTCAATTGAACATAAATAATAAACATTACACATTGTAAAGTTCCGGTTGCAGCACATCCAGGGAAAATCCGCGGTATTGTCCACTGTCGCTGGGAAAATGTTGTCTAATGGCAAGTACCGCACAGGCAGGTATTACTCTCCGAACGCGGTGTCCGAGCCTCCCGTGAAGCCACCAAGTGAAGCAACGATAGGCCACCAGCCTGTACCACCTGTGAAAAAGAAAGAAGCAAACTGTATTAAAATGACAAAACTTTCTTATCAATGTCGATTCAGGTAAAAAATGTCATTCTGCTTTGAAAAAAATTCTATCTAGAAAATGCACAATATGGAACCAATTTACATGCGTTCGAATGATATGTGTAACGCTCACCTTATTCCCGTAGAGGCGCCGGTCTTGACTGGGCGTATACCGTATCTGCAAAGGTGATGTGTAACACACGGCTGGCTCTTTGGGCTGGACCTCTGTGCACTGTATGTCTGACTTGAAGGGTAAGATGTCTGCAGATAGAAAATATGGGATTAAGGAACTGGGTTATTGAATGTCTCTCTCTTCTTCCCTTCCTCTTCTCCTGTAGAACCCCAAAGGTTAACGCTCTCACCTTAGGTAAGTGAACGCCGTGCTCTCCATCTGCCTCGGGGCAGGGTGCTGTAACCAGTTTCTTCACTGGATAAGGGGAGCAGGCCTCTTGACTTCAGAGGACTGCTGTCCGTCGTTTACTGCACGAACGGTAAGTTTCGAGTAATTCTAATGTCTTTAAAGTCTTTAGTAATGATGTTTCTTGTTTTGCAGGGTTCCGGCGATGGCGGATGACGGGCTGAAGTGAGTTGAAGATGGAGCCCGTGTGATGAATAGAAGCACCTGGAAGCACGTAAGTAAGCGCTTGTTGCCTGCTTCACGATGCGCTCTAACTGTCTTTTCATTTTGCAGGTACAAGTTCAGAGCGGCTGCAGGGTGCCGGAATACCCACTGGGTTAGATGTGGAAAGGAGTAATGGCACGTGAGTATTAAAGTTCCCCAATGTCTTTAAACGCACCTTGTTTTGTCTTTCAGATGCGGGATGCAGCGCCGAAGGCCTCCGGAGCGTGCGAAGAGTTGGTAAGCTTTTGTCTTTCAGATGCCGGAATGCAGTGTGAAGACCTCCGGAGCGCACGAAGAGTAGGTAAGCCTTTGTCTTTCAGATGCCGGAATGCAGCGCGAGGCGTTGGTGACAGCCGATGGACCAGGTAAGTGAAGAGCTGTCACTGAAGACCGTAATGCTAACCTGTTCTTTCTTGTCTTTATAGGTGTTGCTGAAGACTGGATTCAGGATGGTAAGCCTTTTTCCTTAGGCCCAGGATCAGATGCAGAAGACACGATGAGCGTTCTGCTGCAGAGGATGCAGAATAACGCAAAGCAAGATTCATCCATCGGGTGTGGTTTAAATAGCCTCCTGTAGTGCTTAGGTGTCTCCTTCCACAGCCACGCCTAGGTAAGAAAAGAGTTCCTGCTTTCCAGAAGAGTTCCAGTGTTCTGAATCTAGGGAGTGGCTCCTGCCCCACCCAACAGGAAAAGTAGTTCCAAACAGAAGAGGATCAGAGGCTCAACTGGCAGGCAAGTAAGCAGCATGGTCTGCTGCAGGTAAGTCCACCCAAGCATTATGAGCCCGGCGCTTCCAGCGCTGGGACTGGGCATATTTATGAGCCTGGTGCCACTGGCGCCAGGACTGTGTCCAAAAGGTCCCAATTGGGACTGGTTGGCACTCGGAACCTGGTTATGGATCTGCTTCCAAGGGAGTTGTGAAAACCCTGACCTTTTGGAAGCAGAGATCATGACAGTACCCCCCCTTAAGGCCCCTCCCAAACCGGGCTTCTCCGGGGGATTTGGCTTGTCAGGAAATGTTCGGTGAAATCCTTTGATTAGGCGAGGAGCGTGGACATATTCAGCAGGTTCCCAGGATCTCTCTTGGGGGCCGAAGCCTTTCCAGTCAATTAGGTAAAATAGTTTAGATTTGGAGATCTTGGAGTCCAGAATGCTTTTGACTTCAAACTCGAGTTCTCCATCAACTAGGATAGGTTTTGGAGATTTAGTTAGTCGGGTTTGAGGTTGCACGGGTTTTAATAGAGAGACGTGGAAGACCGGATGTATCTTCATGTGCGGGGGCAAGTCCAACTTGACCGCTACTGGGTTTACTATGGTAGTGATGGAATAGGGACCAAGGTATCTTGGGTTGAATGTGCGTGGCCCTTTTAGAGGTAGATATTTGGTGGATAACCAGACTTGATCCCCTACTTGATATTGAGGGGCTTCCTTCCGATGTTGATCTGCTCCTTTCTTGTATTGTTCTTTAGCCCTTTGAAGGTGAGAAACAGCTTCCTTAAAGGCTTGGGTGATTGTAGAATGCAGGTAGTCTACTGCTGGTGTTTCAAGATCTTGGAGGGGATCCAACTCCGAGGTTCGAGGGTGACTGCCGTACAAAAGAAAAAACGGGGTTTTCCCAGTTCCCGAATGGACAGAGTTATTGTAGGCATATTCGGCTTTCCAAAGGATGTCTTTCCAAGTTTTTTCAGTTTGTTGCAGCATGCAGCGTAAATACTGTTCCAGAGTTTGATTGGTCCTCTCGGTTTGTCCGTCGGTCTGAGGGTGGTGACTGGTCGATAGTCTCACATCAATTTGAGCCGACCGACAGCAACTTCGCCAAAAATGAGAAATAAATTGACTACCTCGATCCGAAATTAGAACCGAAGGAAAACCGTGCAGTCGGACGATGTTTTCGAGAAATTCTCGGGCCAGAGTTGCTGCTGTTGGCAAGCCTTTGAGCGGAATGAAATGCGCCATCTTGGAGAATAAGTCCACGATTACTAGAATCGTATTGTATCCGGAGCATGGAGGTAGATCGGTGATGAAGTCCATAGAAAGCGTATGCCAAGGGCGAGGTGGGATGTCAATAGGGCGTAAGAGGCCTGCTGGTCTTTCCTTTTGACTCTTGTTTTGGGCGCATACTCCACAGGACATTATAAAGTCTCTGATATCTTTTTTCCAAGACGGCTACCAGAAGTAGCGCTTGATCTTTTCTGAGGTCTTGGCCATACCGGGATGTCCTTCCATTAAAGAATCGTGATAACAAGAGATTACTTTTTTCTGTAAATCTGTGCTGGGTAGGTATAATCGTTCTTGGAAATACAATAAGTTGTCCTTTACTGCAAAGTCCTTTCCCTGCAGATGCCAATTCTGTATGTCTGCTGGAGTTACAAGTTGCCTGGCCTTATCCTTAACTTCCTCTATGGATTCTGTGGCGATTACACCCAGAATTCTTTGTTCGGGAATGATTGGTACAGGTTTAGGGTTGATCAAGTGTTCTTCCACTCCCATCCGAGAAAGGGCATCAGCTTTACCGTTCTTTGTACCAGGTCGATAGGTAATTATGAAGTCAAACTCGGCAAAGAATAATGCCCAACGGAGTTGTCTAGAGGATTGGGCTTTTGCGGTTTTCAAATATTGCAGGTTTCGGTGATCCGTAATCACAGTAACGGTGTGTCGGGCTCCCAGCAGATAATGCCGCCAAGCCTTAAAGGCAGACTTGATAGCCAGAAGTTCCTTGTCAGTAATCGTGTAATTGATTTCAGGAGGCGAGAATTTGCGGGACCAAAATGCCACGGGATGCAACTGATTGGTTACCGGGTCCTTTTGTGATAGAACTGCCCCCATGGCAAGGCTTGAAGCATCAGTTTCCACGATGTAGGGGAGTTCGGGGCGAGGGTGTTTTAAGATTGGTGCAGAGATAAATTTAGTCTTCAAATCCTGTAAAGCTTGTTCCGCCTCGGTAGACCATTCAAAACGTTTGTTTTTCTTTAACAAGGCAGTGATGGGCTGGACTATTCGAGAGAATTCGGGGATAAACCTGCGGCAAAAGTTAGCGAAGCCTAACATGCTTTGCACACCTTTTACGGAGGATGGTGATGGCCATTTGAGAACTGCATCGACCTTCTTTGAATCCATATGCACTCCGCCAGGTGATAATATGAATCCCAAGAATTCAACTTCAGTTACATTGAAAACACATTTTTCCAACTTAGCGAAAAGTTTGTGTTGACGCAATCTTTCGAGGACCATTTTCACGTGTTTCCGATGTTCAGATTCCGATGAAGAATAAACGAGGATGTCGTCAATGTAAACAACAACACACACATCTATGAGCTCTCTGAGGACATCGTTCATAAAATATTGAAAGGCGGCAGGGGCATTGCAAAGTCCGAAGGGCCTGACCTGATATTCAAATAGTCCATACTTGGTGCGGAAGGCCGTCTTCCATTCATCGCCCTCTTTTACTCGTACCAAGTGGTAAGCTCCTCTAAGATCCAGCTTTGTATATATGCATGCTTTTCTGACTTGGTCCAGGAGTTCAGGGATCAAAGGTAACGGATATCTATTCTTAACGGTGATCTGGTTCAGGGAGCGATAATCTATACAAGTTCTAAGGTCTCCTTCCTTTTTTGGAACGAAGAACAAAGCTGAAGAAGCAGGGGACTTGGAAGGACGAATAAACCCATTTGCCAGGTATTGATCCAGGTATTGTCGAAGGTGAAGGTTCTCAGGCTCGGTGAGGGCATAAATTCTACTACAAGGAGGAGTAGATCCAGGTATCAGGTCTATCTGGCAGTCATAAGACCTATGAGGAGGTAGAGAGTTAGCCTGATCCTTCCGGAAAACATCTTGGTATTCTAGGTATTCGGGAGGTAACTGGGGAGTCTCTGAAGAAATTGCTGCCAGTGCAACACCAGGTGGAGGGTGACAAGTAGAGACACATTCTGGAAACTGGACCGTTCTTGCTCGCCAATCGATCAGAGGATTGTGTTTCTCTAACCAAGGTATTCCTAGAATAATCTGAAACTGAGGGGCCTTGATCACATCGAACACGATCTTCTCATGGTGTCCATCTTGACTTACTAGCGTCACCTCTTGAGTGGTATGCGTTACTGGCCCGGAGGCTATCTCCGTACCATCCACCGTAGTAATGACGTCCTTTACAGCCTTGGGACAAAGAGTTAGATTCATCCTCAAAACCATTTCATGATCCACATAATTGCCGATGGCACCGCTGTCGATGTAAGCTTCAATTGCATGTAATCGATCCGGATTATCAGGGCTAATGAGGACCATAGGTATCACGAAATGCGAGGTCACGGAACTGGTTTTCACGCTCGGCAAGAGGACCTCTATTCTTGTCGGGCGAGGTCGTTTCCCTGCTCAGAGTTTGTAACTTTGGTAACTGCAGCTCCTACTGCCTTCTTGGCAGGTTTCACCGGACAGTCTCGAAGAAAGTGCCCTGAGTTTCCGCAATAGAGGCATAATTGCAACTGTTTTCTCCTTTCCCGCTCCTTTTGTGTTAGAGGACCTTTCAGACCCCCTATTTGCATGGGTTTCCCGGGGTCTACTCCTTTGGAAGGAGTTGGCGGTTTGGAAAATACTCGAGCATCAAACTTGGAACGATCGGCCTTCCTGTTCTGCAGTCTGTGATCTATTTGAACGACTAAGTCTATATAGTCCGAACAATCTTGTGGGGGATTCACTACTTGGGCTAACACATCTTTGAGCTCTCCACGTAGACCTCTATAAAACAGCGTAATCCTTTTGTCCTCAGGCCATTGAGTTTCCACTATCAGTCTGTTGAAAGACGCAATATAAGCCAAAAGGTCTTGATTACCTTGTCGCAACGAAAGAAGCTCATTGTCCAAGGCCTGCCCCTGTGAATGTCTTGCGAACAGTTTTTCCATACTGAGCTGAAAAGCTTGAAAATCATGGAGGACCAGATCATCTTGATTTACTAGAGGGATCGACCAGTCTGCCGCATTGCCACTAAGGTACGAAAGCACGAAAGCTACTTTAGCTTGATCAGTTGGAAAGGCTGCTGGCCGGCATAAGAAATGCAACCGGCACTGATTGATAAATACTGCAAACCTCTTTGGGTCACCAGAAAATCGTTCCGGCGGAGCCAGAGGTACATTCCCAGGTAGGTTGATCTGCACTGGATTCATAGAGGATGTAGAAGGAAGATTTCCCCCAGATGCGGGTAACGGGGTCTGTCCGGCTTGTGACTGTAGCAATTGTCTAGCGAGATCATCTGTTCGCTCCTTGGAAATAATCAGTTCCCTTCTTAGAGCGTTTGTTTCCTGACGGGCTGCATGCACTTCTGCCCTTAGTTCCCCAAGTAACTGGGCTAGCTGATCGGTATCCGAGGTTTCCATAGCGCCTGGACGGGAGTTTTGTGGTAGGCTTTGCGTTCTGTAACGCTCACCTGATTCCCGTAGAGGCGCCGGTCTTGACTGGGCGTATACCGTATCTGCAAAGGTGATGTGTAACACACGGCTGGCTCTTTGGGCTGGACCTCTGTGCACTGTATGTCTGACTTGAAGGGTAAGATGTCTGCAGATAGAAAATATGGGATTAAGGAACTGGGTTATTGAATGTCTCTCTCTTCTTCCCTTCCTCTTCTCCTGTAGAACCCCAAAGGTTAACGCTCTCACGTTAGGTAAGTGAACGCCGTGCTCTCCATCTGCCTCGGGGCAGGGTGCTGTAACCAGTTTCTTCACTGGATAAGGGGAGCAGGCCTCTTGACTTCAGAGGACTGCTGTCCGTCGTTTACTGCACGAACGGTAAGTTTCGAGTAATTCTAATGTCTTTAAAGTCTTTAGTAATGATGTTTCTTGTTTTGCAGGGTTCCGGCGATGGCGGATGACGGGCTGAAGTGAGTTGAAGATGGAGCCCGTGTGATGAATAGAAGCGCCTGGAAGCACGTAAGTAAGCGCTTGTTGCCTGCTTCACGATGCGCTCTAACTGTCTTTTTATTTTGCAGGTACAAGTTCGGAGCGGCTGCAGGGTGCCGGAATACCCACTGGGTTAGATGTGGAAAGGAGTAATGGCACGTGAGTATTAAAGTTCCCCAATGTCTTTAAACGCACCTTGTTTTGTCTTTCAGATGCGGGATGCAGCGCCGAAGGCCTCCGGAGCGTGCGAAGAGTTGGTAAGCTTTTGTCTTTCAGATGCCGGAATGCAGTGTGAAGACCTCCGGAGCGCACGAAGAGTAGGTAAGCCTTTGTCTTTCAGATGCCGGAATGCAGCGCGAGGCGTTGGTGACAGCCGATGGACCAGGTAAGTGAAGAGCTGTCACTGAAGACCGTAATGCTAACCTGTTCTTTCTTGTCTTTATAGGTGTTGCTGAAGACTGGATTCAGGATGGTAAGCCTTTTTCCTTAGGCCCAGGATCAGATGCAGAAGACACGATGAGCGTTCTGCTGCAGAGGATGCAGAATAACGCAAAGCAAGATTCATCCATCGGGTGTGGTTTAAATAGCCTCCTGTAGTGCTTAGGGGTCTCCTTCCGCAGCCACGCCTAGGTAAGAAAAGAGTTCCTGCTTTCCAGAAGAGTTCCAGTGTTCTGAATCTAGGGAGTGGCTCCTGCCCCACCCAACAGGAAAAGTAGTTCCAAACAGAAGAGGATCAGAGGCTCAACTGGCAGGCAAGTAAGCAGCATGGTCTGCTGCAGGTAAGTCCACCCAAGCATTATGAGCCCGGCGCTTCCAGCGCTGGGACTGGGCATATTTATGAGCCTGGTGCCACTGGCGCCAGGACTGGGTCCAAAAGGTCCCAATTGGGACTGGTTGGCACTCGGAACCTGGGTTATGGATCTGCTTCCAAGGGAGTTGGGAAAACCCTGACCTTTTGGAAGCAGAGATCATGACAATATGTAGATGTAATTTTATATGTGGGAGACGAACATGAAATAGTAGTGGCATCACTGACATCACAACCAGAGTATACTTACTCATTACTCGGAATTACGCGGACGAACAGTGCCGCGAAGTTCGTGCATAAGCACCATCATCATCCTCAACACGGTCCGTGAGAGGCAGGCTTCCCTGAACTCTGGCAGCTCAGTGATGCATTGCGGACTTGGCTCGCCTTCCGAAATGTAGGCCAAGCACCCGGAATTTTCACGGCAGCAGCAATTCTCCTCCTCAGTTGGCATTAGCTGGCACCGATTGCACGTGCACCAGGTGGAGACGCCGTCCATGCGACATGGTCCAGGCTCTTCATCAGTTGACTGGTCCTCCCAACTGCCGTCCGAATCCCCATCGTTTTCGCGTGCTTGTCTTTCCAGTAGTTCCTCCTTGGTGTACTCGGGCTCGTACATATACGGCATTATTGTAGCCATTGTGTGGTAAAGAAAGTAAAATAATTTACAGAGATAGTACAGTTGTTCACAAGGCCTAGAAGCGGCGAAGGTAGCTGACCAGAGCACTGAAACGAGTCACAGAATACTCAAAGTAACACAGAGAGAGGAATGGAATCGGAAACCGGCTGCTGTGTGTTGTGAAACGGTGTGTTCATACTTATTGAGGAAAGAAGCATCCTGCCATTTCCATGGCGACACTTCGTTAGCTGAGGCGCAGCGATTGTTGACACGAAACGTGCTTTGGCGTTGGGAAATGGGCGGTACGCGTCTGCTGATGTCTGTTTCAGGGGCGGGGGATTTGATTTAGTGCCGCAAACGCAGGTGAGCCAGGGCGATGGTGGTAAATGATAGGATTATCACAAAATGGCGGCTGATTTCGAGTGCGTTAATGGACGAAAAGTCGGGTAAGGTCCATAGGAAAGTTTTCTACGATCTACCGATTTATGCTTAAAAACACATGGCCGAACCGTAGGGACAATAAAAAAAAAGTCCCGGAACTATCATTTAATATTCAAAGGTATGTACACGATCACAATAACGCACTTTGTACCTGGAAGTCAATAATGATAAATATATACAATTCTAAAGTGGTACCACTAATGTTATTGAATCTCATGAAAGTGCATCAACTGTACGGTTAAAATGTCACACAGATTAATAACGAGGAAACCAGTAATAGAGATAGGAAGGAACGCAAGATGGTTGAAACAGTAGGCAGAATACTGACCCCTACCACGAGGCACAGTTCTGAGTGGAGATCCCCCCACCTGGGCAACCTGTAAATAAAGATATATAGCACAAGCCCAGTCCAAATATTTAATAGTCTCACTTCTTCCTATTAAGGTTTTACCCCCCCAATGTACCTGGTGGAGTCGAGTTCTCCGACGATGCGTCGACCGATCCTTCTTGAGTGACTCCCTTTCAGGCAGGACCCACGGATCGTCGAGAGGTGTCGGGGAACTTGGCGTTCGGTGTCGGGGAATCAACGGCCCTTCTTGAGTGCCATCCCTTTAAGGCGGGAGTCACGGGTCGTCGAACGTCCGACGGTGAACAGGTCGAACTACGGCAGGGAATTGAAAGCTTCGTTCCTAGCGGTGCTCGTCGACGACAGAGCGTTGGCGTCCTGCAAGGAAGAGGCATGCGGGGCACCTCGGGGACGATAGTTCTGGACCGCAAAGAGATGACGAAGAACTGTGGCCCAGCAAGGGCATCGAGTCGTCGGTGTCTCTGTGGTCTTTAGGTGGCAGGAAACCCACCGGTGGATGTTCCTCGGTGCATCGACGGTCAGGCCTTCTCCAGCGGGAGACAAGCGGGTGACGATGCAGACGAGAGCGTCCGATGATCAATTGAAGTTCTTAGGCAAACGGGAGCATGGCGGCTCCGGTCAGCGACGGCAGTCATCGACAGTGGTGGACAACAGTCCGAGTGCTTTTCCTTGGAGTTCCGCAGCAGTCCCCGTATCGGGTCAGCAGCCTGTCGAAGGTCTGTCTACCAGGGAGCTTTGGCAAAGATCAGCTGTGCACGTTGGTCCCTCGTAGCTCGGGAAGAGGGCGCCTTACCAGGTCCTCTCTGGGTCAGTCCTTGGAAACACAGCAGCTTTCAGATTGCGAAGGAGAGCAACAGCAATTCTTCTCGTCCAGCAGGGCTTCAAGGTCAAGCGTCAGTTACTCCAGTTACTCGTCGTAGTGAACTTCAGCTTCTGAACACGATTCCTAGCAGTGAGAGGTCCCCAGATATACTGTTGATCTCCCATTCATTCCGCTGGGTCACGCTCAAGCATCCAATCACGACTACGGCATTCATGCAGGCAGGCAGCCAATCAGGCACACGAGGTATTCAGGCCATTCACTTCTCTCCAGACACTCACAACAAGTTATGTGTATTGAGACAAGTACCGAGCCATTCAACACTCTAAGCTGCATTCATACCGGCTTCGGGCAGGGTTGTCTCAGTCATTGTGTCAACCACCAGATACTAGACACCCACAACACAGAATGCATATTCGTCACACACTCTATTTACCCAGGTCCCACCCACAGGAGGTACCCACAACATACATCACTGGGAAGGCTCCAGCTAGTCTGGCCGGGCCTTCACAACAACACCATATATGGCATTTCCACCCAACAGCCAGTCAGGGGGAAGGGACAGAGTCAGGGCTTCCCAGGGCTTCCCAGGGCTTCCCAGGACTTTGGGAAAACAAGGTAATGGTTAATAGAAAGCAAGAGGCCACAGGGGCCATCTTGTTTTCCATCAGGAATCAACTGATCCCAATGGCAGGGCCGGGGTATCCCAAAATGGAGGATACTCGGCGCACCTGTCAAAAATCAGCATGGAGCTGCCACCAGCCCATACCCTGCTCTGTGGGCCACCCACAGGTGCCCAAAAACATACACTAGGGGCACAGGGTTGTACCCCCACCCATGGGTGCCATAAGGGTATCCCACGGGTCCATCCACCAAACCAAAAGAGAGAGAGCTGCGCCGCCAGGAGTCCCACATGAACTCCTGCACGGAAAACACGACAGAACACACGATAAAAAGCAGTAAAGGACAAGGATACGGAGGCCCTGTCCCTCCGATGCATTTCCAGCATCACACCTTGATTGCTAAACCCTGCACCCAGCTGCTCCCATTCTGACCACCACCACACTATCCTGCTGCATTGACACCTAATCACAGCCTTCTACCACTGCTCACTATGAGTCCGCTAGCAACCAACCAACCATCCAACCCACACATCTTCCCCTCCAACATTCCTCCCACTTACTTTCTACCCTCCTTCTTCACTAAAATCCACAGCACAACTACCCAGCCCCCACACACTATGACATCTTACACTAGACCCACCAACATCAGAAACCAACTCCTGGGACTCCGCTCCAGACACCCAACCATCACCTACCAAGCACCTCCGATTTCAACCACAACCACAAGAACGTCCGCCTCCCCGCCCAAACCATCATTAGCCATACCAGCCACAGCGCACTCTAATCCTGCCCCTCCAACATGACACAACACCACCCCCTCCTCACCCCAGACTCTGCAATGTGCCCTTATCAACGCCAGATCCATCCCTGCTCATGCCACGGAAATTCACAAACTCCTTATCAACCTGGGTCTTGACATCCTAGCCATCACCGAGAACTGGCTCCACAGTGCCGCAGGGCCAGCCCTCAACCTTGCCATCCCACAGGGTTACTCCATCATCAGGCAAGACCCATCTCCTCAGTAGGAGGTGGGGTAGCACTCATCCTGAAAGATCATCTAGAGGCCAGACAAATCACATCCAACCTGGGTGATACCACAGACTCCCTTGCGATAAAAATTGCCTTCTCCCCAAACTCCACCATCACAATCAACCTCGTCTACCGCCCACCTGGCCTGCTATTGGAGTTCCATGAGAATCTCCTACACCGCCTAACAGAAAACCTAAAACTCACCTCCAAAAGCATCTTTTTAGGTGACCTCGACGTAGGCTACAACAACAAAAAGGATAAGCCAGCCAATTCTCTCTCTCTAGCCCTAAAAGAACTAGGCTTTGACCAAAAAATAACCTCACCCACACGCAACAAAGGTTGCATCCTCGATCACCCCGAAGCCTTGGTCAGACCACCACATCATTCACTTCTTCATCCCTGCCACCTCCAAGACCAAAAAGCCCAACCCTATGCCCCCTGCTCTGGCAAGATGCACCAAAAATCTAACTAAAGACAAGATCACCCCGCACCTTAGCATCCTCACAACTGACCTTACGACCTCTGACTCCTCAGTGCTAGCAGAAATCTATAGGAGCACCATAAGCACTGCCATAGACAGCATTGCCCCATTACAGAGCAAAAAAGCCAAAACAGTGAAACATTCTAACACCTGGTTTTCATTTGAACTTAAAGAACTCCGCTCCCAGAAAAGAAAAGCACTGAACGCATGGCAAAATTCCCCCTCGCCAGCCACCCTATCCTCTCACAAAAAACCACCTCTCAATACAAAAAAGCCATAATCATAGCCAAATCAGCCTCCTACAACGAAAGAATTGCCAACGCAAGCTCCGAATCAAAAGAACTGTTCGCCATCTACAAAGAACTCACCACACCAGCTACCAAATCTCAAGATATTGATAAAGACCAAACCTGGTGTAACTCTATACAATCCGCCCTACTGAACAAAATTGAACTCCTCCAAACTAAAATCAAGGAACACCACAAAAACCTATCACAACACTTCGAACCCACCACCACCCCTGTCCACCCACCCACCTCCTACCCATTGCCCCGTCCCACCAAAGCCACCATTACCCCCTTCAAATTCAGGGAAGTAACGGAACAAGAAGTTTCCGAGATAATGAACAAGATTAAACCATCCAACTGCAAAGGGGACCCTTGTCCAGCTAGCCTCATTAAAGACTGCACCGAAACCCTCACCCCCTTCCTCAAATCCTTCATTAACGCTCCCTTCAATGCCAACAAAGTTCCAGATAGTCTAAAAGAAGCCTGGGTACGCCCCCTCCTAAAAAAAAACACTCTTGACCCAGAAGTTGCTAATAACTATAGGCCCATTAACACTGTGCCGTTCCTGCTCAAGATTCTGGACAAAGTTGCCTACACGCAAATCCCGGAATACCTCGAAACCAACAACATCCTAGGTAAACGACAATCAGGATTCCGGCCAGGTCACGGGACGGCGTCAGCCCTACTCAATTTAAAGATACAACTTGGGGACATCATGGACAAAGGCAAACCGGCACTCCTTCTCCTACTGGACCTATCTGCCGCCTTTGACCTTGTCAACCATGATATCCTAGGGATGCACCTAAAAAATGAAGCACACTGCTCCCCAGAAGCTATCGCCTGGGTGGCCTCGTTACTAAATGGCAGACTCATTAAGGTATTTTCAGACACTGCCTCGGCAACCCCCACCATCATCCACTGCGTCGTCCCGCAAGGCTCCTGCACCGCCCCTACGCTCTACAATATATTTACCCTCCCACTCTTCAATGACCTCAACTGTCGCAACATAGCGTATACCAACTACGCGGACGACACGCAGGTACTACTCCCACTAACAGGGACCTATGAAGAAGACGCAGCAGCCCTAACCAAAATTTACACAGCCATCCAAACCTGGATGGCTGCCAACGGCCTCTGCTTAAATGGGGATAAAACCGAGATCCTCATAGTAGGGACCAGCGCAACTCTCACCAAACTCCTCCCACAATATAAATCTTTTCACATTGATAACTCCATCATCTCCAAGACTGTCAAAACCCTAGGGGTTCACCTAGATGCCTCACTATCTATGTCTCGCCAGGTCAACGCCATAGCCTCCTCCTCAGCACTTACCGCCAAGATCATCAACGCAGTCAAACCATTGCTATCTACCAAAAACTGCCTATCCATCGCTAGAGCCACAATAGGTACCAAACTGGACTACTGCAACGCCCTCTTTCTAGGCACCTCTGTCAACAACATCAAAAAACTACAAATCACGCAAAATAACGCGCTTCTGGCGGCACTGACTAGTCCCAAAAGGGAACACATCTCTCAAGCCAGAAAAAATGCCCACTGGCTACCGGTTAACAAACGCATACTCTTTAAAGCCATGGCCATCACTCATAGGTGCCTCACACTAGATGCCCCACCCTATCTCTCTGATAGAATCACCCTCAACACCTCGATCAGACCTACCAGAGCTCACGGCGCCAACCAGATCTATGTTCCCACATTCAAAAGAACTAGAGCTGGAGGGTCCAGCTTCCAATACCTCGCACCCAAACACTGGAACGCCCTGACAACTTCACTTAGGAATGAAAAATCCTGCACCACCTTTCGCAAAAACCTAAAAACCTTGTTTTTCCGTTAATGTCTCTAAACCAACATGCATAGTATGCTTGCACTGTAACCACAGCAACGCATAACCTCATTGTCTCCTACTCTGTCAATGTACCAATGCTACTGAATGCTACACCCTACCTATGTTAAGTTCAAGCCTTCTGTAACAGCGCCACGATGCCTCAGGGCAGTTCTGTGCGCTCTATAAATGCAAATAAATAAATAAATAAAAAAGATTGTAAAAAAACCTGCAATTTCTGATGGACAACGAACTTACTCTAGAGCCACAAGTAAACGCTCTAATCAAGAAATGCTTCTTTGTCCTGCGAGCACTAAAAAGGATCCTACCATTCCTGTCATTCACAAACTAAACACTCACTGTCATCGCTCTCGTCATGTCTAGAGTAGACTACGCCAATAGCTTATATCTAGGCATGACTGAACGACTTCTAAAATAACTCCAACGCACACAAAATGCGGCAGCCAGACTGCTCTTCAAATTACTTCGAAGAGAACACATCACACCAGCACTGAAAGCGCTATACGGGCTACCAATAAAACAGTGAAAGTACAAATCAATGTGCATAACACACAGAGCAATCCACGACCAAGGCGCAGAGTTCCTAAGGAAAAAAATAAACGTACATTGCACAACAAGGCCACTCAGAGACATCCGTTAGGAACCAAAACAATATAACAAAAGGACATTCAGAGAATCCTCTTTCACTCACCTCACCCCAAAATCCTGTAACGAGCTACCAAAGAACATACGTAACACAAGAGATCATCTCCTATTCAGAAAACTCCTCAAATCTTGGCTCTTCACCCATAATTAGAAAGAATGCCTATAGGGGCATATACTCAGCTGAAACAATGCTGAGAGAGGAAACAGATCCCCCTAAACTATCCCCATCAACAGAGGTAAGGGAAGAACAATCTACGGCATCTCAACCCACCAATTGTAAGATAGATAAGCTAGATTCATACCAAAGAACTGAGGGGTAAGGATGACTTATCAACAACACCTTGGCCTACAAAGTAAACACATGTAGCAATGGACCACCGACAGGAAATAGATAGGAAGGGAGTGGTAATTGTAAAAGCATAGCACCGATACCAGAGTGGGCGACAAAACTCGCCTCAACCGGGTGCACTAAGGTTGAAAATAAAATCTGAGAACTTGCCACGCCATTGCTCCTAGTAATTAGACAGACAGGAAAGAAAAAGAGAAAGAATATGCCTACTCCATAGGACAACCAGATACATAGAGCAAGAATTACAATTACTAAGAGACATAAAACCCACTAACCCTAAAGCTCAAATCTCTGCATACTTAACTCACACAAAAACCCACACAACCACTTTCTCGCACATAAAACTGCACACACTTCACCACACCGAAGCAACAGACAAACAACACATAAGTCACACCAACAGCACACAAGGACTCACATCGATCCGATATTCACACCCAAGCTCAACTAACGGTGAAAACTGAATTGAAGCTGCCAACATGACACCACCATTCTCACTTTCCTATGCCCTCTTCACCCTACTAACCCACCCCAGCCTTCTTGTTTGCAGATCCGCCTGAGCGCCTGGGGACCAACTCCATTGGTGACTGTGTGCGGTACAAATACCTTTAACATTAACATCAACATTAACACCCAGTGCTTTATTGCTGGAAATAAAAAAAATTAACAATTTGTTTGGTGCTGCGGAGGAACTATTGTATATGATGGGGAGTTATATGATGAGGGGTGTTGGAGGCATAGGGATGCTTTGGGCTGCGGGCAAGACTGGTGTAACTCTTAAAATGCAAAGTGCAAATATTTGCTGATCACTTTTTTCAGACTTCACTCCAGCTTAGACATGCGATTTGGGGTGTGAATGAGAGAGTATTGCGCGTCCACTCAAGTTAAACTTTATATGTACAGTATTCATGACATGTCCAAGTGTCTTAGAAACTTATGAGAACAGACTTATCTTACGCAAGGATCTTCAGGGAGTAATTGTTGAGAAGAGGTGTGAAAGTGGATACAAATCTGTGGCATTTGGATGTTTTGTAACTTTTTGTCCTTGACTGATATGTAGCAGGATTACTATGTAGTAACGATACTCCATATCAGACCACCATTTCTGGGCATAGGTCACGCCTACAATTTTCTAACAGTAGGAAGATACATCTAATTTCTTTCTGAATACCATTTTCAGGTATATATTACAGCAAAGCATATGCTTAGATTCATTGGAAGTTGGTTCCAGGGTGTTTATTCAGGAGGTCTTCCTAACAGTCCTAAAGCAATTTGTAGTTCATGATTGGATCCTGTAATACCCGCGGACACTGCGATAAACAAGTAAGTCAACCTTTAGGACTCATGCAAGTAATGATATTAATTCATAACAGTAGGTGATTGAAATCTGTAAGAACAGTGCTTGCATGCTCTTGGAGCTAACATTTGCCTTTACATTGGATAGAAATGTGCAAAACTTTGACACCAAGAAGACGGAAAGAAGAACCATCGGGATGAGATCCTTCAAAATCGAATCTGTTAAAAGAGTGAAGTTCAAAGCAGAAATTGACTTATGTGAAGGAAATAAGTAATAATAATTAAAAGCGGACCGTGTTTTAGATCAGAAAAGGGGGGAAAAGAGCCAAGAGACACCTCATGCCCAGTAGAACAATGTCAGTCACATGTGTGCCTCATGTAACTTTAAACTGGATCCAGGACTGGGGCAGTGAACCCCTTATGGTATATGCTGAGAGCAGATTAAGACAGTGTTAACAGTTCCTCTTGGGTGTTCTACATCATCTGGGTCCATCACTTGAGAAGCACCAGCGTATTAGGCATCGCTCTGAATACTCGACTATACCCCGGCTTAAGTGGGATTGACCATCAAATGTTTGCCCAGTTGGTTCTCTCTTTCGAAGCTAAAAGATTGGCCTTTTGATAACCTCAAATTGTAAAAAAATATGTATTTTCCCAAATGTTGCCCAAGTGCTATTGACTTATATTAGACTTGGGGGTTTTCTCAAGACATCTCTGGTTTTCTATTGAAAAACAAACCTCTTCAGTGCTCTGGCTAGTGGTTAAGTCTGAGGGCAATCAGCCAGAATAATGGTTGTCAATGAAAATGTCAGTACAAACCGATGATAATCATTAAACAATTCTGCAACTAGTCGAAGTGAAAGGTCACTCACTGTAATTGACCTGGAATGCCCCGTGGACTGCACTGTTAATTGTGTACTTTTATTTGAAGGCATGCTTGTATTACACCGTTGTTTGTTTTCAGATGTTCAGAAATGTTGTTGCGTTTCTGCTTTTTGAGGAAACCTCAGCAGACCTTGTATGCTGCCAGCCTCGTGTAGAGATGGCTGCGGGCAGCTGTCAAACACTGGCAAATCTCATTAGTGTGTGTCCTTCTCCAGGCATACTTCTGAGGTGATCTCAGGCAACACTGGCTTCCAGCATGATGTGTAAGGAGAGTGTGAGGCTCTGCACAGCTGCTCCTTGGCCCCCTTTCATCAAATGTAAACATGCAAATCCACAATGTGTTTAGTGGTTTAGTGCCACACGATGGGACTAACCATTCCCAGAATGATTGCCGGCAGGAAATAAATGAATTTACTGGACTATATTATAAGTATGATCTAGAACAGCGTGTGTATCCAAAAAGTGGCATTGAGTCGCGACTTACTATTTCCGTGTGATAAAACGATATTTTTCACTAACTTAAAAAAATTCTCTCGCATTTCAAATAAAAAAGTAACATTTGTTTGCTGGTAGAAAAACATATTTGATATGATATGATATGGCATTTATAACGCGTCTGTACACAAGTGTTTCTAGGCGTAACAGGACAAGGAGGGGGAAGCAAGGGGAGGACAAAACAACGATCCTACTAGGCATTGTGTTATTCAGATCGTGCAAGTGCGGGGAAAAGAGGGAAGGGAGAAGTGCCAGGGGGAGGGGAGGGGAAGGGAGAAGTGCAGGTAACTCAATACGTGCAGCCAGCAGGTGGCTCGTAAGCGCATATGGAAGGGATTGTAGGGGTGTAGGTACAGACCCTTAAGTGCTGGGGAGTCCGGAGGCAGTGCAAGGGCAAGTGGACATGCAGGAGCCTGGGCCCGAGTTCAGAGGGTGACCAGGTGACCAGAGCGCGGAGCAGTTAGGTGCATCAGCAGGGGAGAGGAAGAGAGAAAGCGGAAGCAAAAAGGAAGTCCTGGAGTTGCTTCCAGAACCGGAGGTGGTACTGCTCAAGTTTGAGAGAGGCAGGGAGGCTGTTCCAGAGGGAGGCTCCAGCTGAAGAGAGAGATCTATCCCCCACTCCCTGCTGGGAGAAGCGTCTGACCCTCAGAGAGTTGGAAGTGGATGAGCAGAGAGCTCGAGAAGGAAGATGTTTAGGAAGAGACAGTCTTGTGGACGATGCAAAGGGTCTTGAACTTGATCCGTGCAGCCACAGAGAGCCAATGAAGAGATTTCAGAGCTGGAGAGATACGATCCCTGGGCTTGAGGCCAAGGATACTTCTTGCAGTCCTGTTCTGGATATGTTTTAAAGGTTGAAAGGTAGAGGCAGGCACATTTAGAATGAGGCTGTTGCAGTAGTCCAGCCTAGAGAGGACCAGAGCTCTGGAGACAGTGAGCTTCTGGGAGAAAGTGTGAAAAGGAAGAATACCTCTGAGGAGGTGCAGCTGATAGTTTGTCTTCTTAGAGATGTCAGAGATGTGAGGAGAGAAGGAGAGGGTGGAGTTGGAGATGACTCCAAGGTTCCTATGCTCACGGGAAGGAGCAGGAAGAGAACCCAGAGTGGGCAGCCAGAGAGAGAGAGGAAAGGAGCAAGCAGGTGTACCGATGAGGAGGATCTCAGTCTTACTGGCCTTAAGGCAGAGATCATTGGTGGCACACCAGTCCTGAATTGCCGCCAGGCAGTCTGGTATGAGAGAAGGAGCAGAGGTGACTGAGGAGAGCCTGAAGGAGAGCTGGGTGTTATCCGCACAGCACTGGAAGTTGGAGCAGAAAGTAGCGATGCAGTGGGCAAGAGGTGCCAGGTAGTGGTTGAAAAGCCAGGGAGAAAAGTTAGACCCCTGGAGATCACCATAAATGGATAGAGAGCTATAAGAGAGGAAACACCCCAGTTGGACCTGAGAGGGTCGGTCGGTGCGAAAGGAAGTCAACCTGGCCAGGGCCTAATTAGTGATACCCAGGTTATCATGGAGGCGATTGAGCAGGATGGCATGGTTGACCATATCAAAAGTAGAGGATAGATCATGGAGAATGAGGACAGAAGGAAGATTAGAGACAAGGTTAGAGAGCAGGTCTTCAAATGTGTGCAGGAGAGCAGTTTCCATGTTTCTGACGTTGAGACAACCAACAGATTCAGTATGCAGATTAAGCTGGGAGATGGCCTGCTATTCCAAGATTTTGGCCAGGAAAGGAGTGATAGAGATGGGGCGATAGTTAGCCGGAGAGGAAGGATCAGCAGAGGGCTTCTTAAGAAGGGGGTGCACAAGGCAGTGCTTGAGGGCAGAGGGGAAGGTTTCAGTGGCAAAGGATTGATTGCAGAAATCCGCCAATGCTAGAGCAAGGGTGTCAATGTGGTCCTTGATAGTTCTGGATCAGCAGGGGAGAACCTGCTTTCATGAGACTTTCATAGATCAGACTTGTCTAGAAACATTGTCAGGGGTGACCAAGAGGAGGAGGTACAGGAAGAGAGGGTGGACAGGATGTCCTGAATTTTAGTGGTGAAATGAGAAGCCAAGGCCATGCAGAGGGCCTGGTAGATAACAGGAGAGGTAGAGACTGCAGCAAGATTGGCCAGCTCCTTGCAGATTTGGAAAAGTTTGGTCGAGTTGCCTTTTGGAGAGAACAGAATGTCTATACTGCCTTTGGAGAAGGCGGCAGGCCAGTTTGTCAAGGGGTGCGCTTGATGCCCTCCACTTGCTCTTAGCCGCCCTACACTTGCGTTTATGGGTGGCGAGGTTAGAAAAGTACCAAGAGTTGCACTTGGTCTTGGGCTTCAAGTGGATCCTCATGACAGGGTCAAGGACATCCAGAGTGTGGACATCCGGAAGTGTGGATGTATCGATACGTGCTGCGCATAATCAGGCAGCATCTCCTGTGCACCTGCATCGCACAACACTGCGGGCTTGTCCTGCAAGAACTTTATCGTCTTCAATATCTGTAACTGAAATGAATTATCCTTTAAACAGATCTGGTCCTGTCCTAGGACTTGTGAGACCGTCTGAAAGATTCCCTAATTTGTATATATGTTGACATCACAGCATGGCCGGCTTGAGGCCCGGACCACCTGGACGACCGCCCAGGGCGCCACATTAGCCCACCTGCTACGCCAGCTCAGGGGAGTGTTTCAAGGGCTTCCCTCGAGATGGCGTGGTGGTTGAAGGTGGTTGAAGGTGTAAAGACAGATGTGACCCAAAACCCATACGATAAAAATAATCCAAAGGCCAAATAACCACTGCACTGATTTACAAGGGAAAACAAGGTTTATTAGATGCAAAAGGCTCAGACGGTCCCGTAGAACCGGACTGGCGCAGAGCTCATCACGCCTCAAGAAGTTACAGGTTCTGTAGCAAAAAAACACACAGTTCCATACATAAGTTACAAAAGTCATTCCACCACCCTCATTAGCTACCACCTATATAACATGCTAATACCGCCCTCTAGTCCATGGACCTATTGGCCACACCTTATTTAAGCCCATTCCCTTATACACATGGTCAACTACATTGTCACTATTGAATCCTAATACATGATTGGTGCATAGATACACCGCTACAATAATAAGTCTTCACCGTCACATGATTGATTTGGACCCCTCTGACCCAGGAGCATTGAAAGGGAGGATGGCGAGGCCAACTCTGCTTTGATAAGACAATGGGCGTTCTCATTATACCAGACACCGCAGAATACACAAGCTGTAGCCTCGACCTTGTACTAAATTTACTGGCATCACCTCTGCTCCTCCTATCCCAAATCACAGTACATTCCAAACACAGCTCTCCCGTTATCTCCTTTAAACCCCCAGGTGCCCAGTAATCACATGCCAGACCTTGAGTCTGAACTAAGGGCTCAAGGCAAAGGGCAGTTCCTACAAAAGCAGCGCCAAACTGTGTCTGCAGGTGTCAGCAGGGGAAGCGAGCGGCCAGGCGTCAAGCAGCAGCTACAGAAAAGGTAGGTGTGGCCATGGTGGGAGTAGAGCAACCAGTCTACCCCGGAAACCCTGACACTATAAAAACTATCCTAGCAATGTGAATATCTGCCTGTGCCACACCTTAGTGAACTATTAAGGGTGTCTTCAATCACATCTAATATTGCCAACTAAGATAGTACTGTGACTAACTTGTCTGTGCCACTCCCCTAGAATGTATCCCTTTTTCATTAACTCACATCTAGAAAGTGACTTCCAAGATAGTATTGTAATTTATTCTGCCTGTCCCACATTCTTAGAAATTGCACACTGAAATAAGACTGATTTATTAGTACCACACACTTAGAAAATTGTTCCTGCTGCACTGTTTCACATCTGGAGGGTGCCCACTGGGATTTGTACTGTGAATTCTACGTTGCGAGTCCAACACACTTAGAAATTGCATGCTGAGATAAGACTCTGGTTTATTGGTACCAGACACTTAAAACATTGTTATAAGACTGTGATTTAAAATTGAGATAAGACTGTGATTATTGGTAGCACACACTTAGAACGTATAGACTGTGATTTATTGGTACCACACACTAAGAACATTGTTCTTGTTGCACTGTCTCACATCTAGAGGGTGCCTCTGAGATTTGTATTGTGAATTTTACTTTGCTTGTCCCACACACTTAGAAATATCACGCTGAGATAAGACTGTGATTTATTGGTATCACACATTTAAAAAACTTCCTGCTGCACTGTCTCGCATCTAGAGGGTGCTCACTGAGATTTGTACTATGAATTTTACTTTGCCTGTCCCACACACCTAAAAAGTTCACGCTGAGATAAGACTGTGACTTATTGGTACCTCAAACTTAGAAAATTGTTCTTTTTGCACTGTTTTGCATCTGGAGGGTGCCACTGAGACAGTACTCTGAACTCTATTTGCCTGTCCCACACACTTAGAAATTGCAGGCTCAGTTAACACTTGATTTATTGGTACCACACACTTAGAACATTGTTCTTGCTGCACTGTTTCCCATCTAGAGGGTGCCTCTGAGTCAGTACTGTGAATTCTTTGCCTGTCCCACACACCTAGAAATTGCACGCAGAGATAATACAGTGATTTATTGATACCACACACTTTGATTGTGCCCACCGTGATTGTACTGTGAAATTTGTTTTGCCTGTCCCACACACTTTGAAATTGCACTTTTCAATAAGACTGTGTTCTATTGGTACCATTAGAAAATTGTTCTTGTTGCACTATTTCGCATCTGGAGTTACCCACCGTGATGGCACTGTGATCTGCTACCTGTGCCACTCTCCTAGAAAGTTTACTTGTTTGATTGAATCACATCTAGAAATCTAGTAGAAAGCTGGTTTGTTTCTCATCTCCAAAGTGCCACATGAGATAGCACTGTGACATTCTTGCTTTCACTCACTCTGAGGATGCTGTGATTTTTTGCCTGTCCCACGATTTGCTCTTGCTCTTGTTAGATTGAATCACACCTAGAAAGCCAATAGAAAGCTACGCTGATCTCATCTTGAAAAGTATCGCCTGAGGTGGCACTGTGATTTATTTGTCTACGCTGTAGAATTAAG
Source organism: Ambystoma mexicanum (assembly GCF_040938575.1). Lineage (NCBI taxonomy): Eukaryota > Metazoa > Chordata > Amphibia > Caudata > Ambystomatidae > Ambystoma > Ambystoma mexicanum. Next base: position 981,201,798 of record NC_090923.1, read on the forward strand.
TTGCTCTCACTCGTTCGCCTTACAACTGGAAAGTGCAGCATGAGATAATACTGTAATCTACTTGTTCTAGGTGCGGCTTCTTCATCTAGACCTCCACCTTACCGCTACCCTCTTTGGCCCTCTCCCACTGCCTTGGTGTCCAGATCCTAGACACAGGTTGTACATCTAGGGCCCCACATCTACTACTACTTGTTCTTCAATCTCTAACTACCGCCATGACCCCCGGATGGAGAACCCAGCTCACAAGAATCCCCCTTTCCAACCCATCCTCCCCCACCAGCCCCCCCCCACATCACTCACCCCTCGCGGCATATGGCACACGCTCTAGCACGCACCTTCACAACTCCCCTTCTATCCCCCTGATCACAACCCACAACCCCTCCCCTCAGACCTCAATACACCCTGACGCTGCCCCCCCTCCTACCATCAGCCCGCATCCAACACTAAAATCAGAGGAGCATGCTGGCGCGCCAAACACCTGCCTCCTCAAACAACTATTCCCCTCCCCCTTCTCACCCTAACACATTGACTTCCACCCTCTCTCTGACTTCTATTGAGAACACCCTTATACCCCCACCCATTAACCACGCCCGTTATCGAACTCCCAAGCCAGGGGCGCCCTCTGGTGCTCCAAACAGTGCAATTCCACCTCTTTCTCCACTCTTTCCTTGCACCATCCAAGAAACATCCCTCCGTCCCTTATGATCCCCCTTGCCACCCAGTCCCTTCCCCTTAGCCCACCGGAGAACTCAACACCCTGTACGTCATCATCCCTTGCCACCCTCTCCCCTCGCCTTAACCCGTTCTCGACCCCCACCAACAAACCATCCCCTTCCTATCCCTTTGCTAGAACGGTAGCTTCATCTCCCTCCCCCTCTAACCCCCTGCCCTCTCTCACACCCCTATAGCACCTAAACCCATGAAATGCAGAAAACGTGACTGGTCCTCTACCTCGACAATCTACTCCTCACCACAACTCAACCTCACTGTCTCTTCCTTCCCCACACACTGCACCCTCCCCTCATCCAGTTTCCACCTCCGCTCTCCACCAATTGATCCTCTCACCACTCTCCTGTCCCCTCTCAACACTCCCCCCACCTCTCACATATCCACTTTTGCCCGCCTACTCTTCCCAGCCCCCATCAATGTAACCCCCTCACCAGTCACTCAAAATCAACAGGCACCCAGCCCCTCCCGTAACCCACCTCAACCTGTCTCTGCCACCCTGAATGTTCTACCCGCACCCACCATGCTACCAAGCACCACACTCCTCATGATCCCACTCTGATGACCTCCACAAAGACCACATCCCCTCACAGTCACCTGCATCCTTTTTAATTCGCGCTCCATAGCAAGAAACCTGGTTCCCCGATGACTTTACCCAGTTGCACATGAAGTCTTTCCCCCCGGCAACTCGGTCATCCCCCACAATAGACCCTCTTCAATTCTCATTTATCCGTCTGACTCGTTGAATCCAAGATGTGCATTCCCCCCTATGAATCCCTTCTAGCTAAACTCCACCGACTTTCTCCCACAGCTTCCTACTCATCTACAGACCCCCTAGCTTTGACAGACATTTTGCCAACAACGTCTGTGATTCAATAGCTACTATTCAAGTAAATAATCCATCTCTCACACTCCTAGGAGATTTCAATATCTGGTTTGATATTCCCAACAACCCCATGACTCATCCACTGGTTGTTATTCTTGATGCGCTCAACCTCTCCCATCATATGACTTTTACAAGAGTTGCAACTCCTGAGCTGGAACGCCCTAAGGTCATAGTCATTTACTAAACTCAACATCACATGGATTGGGCTAATTTGATATAACAGTGCTGCAGAAAATCTGGCTGACTCAAACCCCAATATGGAATAACTTTACCATTCTAGCAATTCTGGCCAAAATAAAAACTGTGGGTAGACCTATAGCGGGTCTTCTCATTGCCACAAAAGTTTCATCTGGCTGTAAATTGGAGCGATGGGGAGAACCTAATGACTTCACACAACTGGTTAAGATATCAATCCAAACAAAGGTGATTGCACTGGTAAATATTTACTGGAACCATGTGGGAGTAGCAGTAAATAAACGTTTTAAGGATCTAGTAATGATACTTGATATGATCACTCTAGACAGGACAATAACAGCCACCATTTTAGTTGGTGATTTAAATATTCATTGTATGTCGGACAAATGTGATAAAGAAACAGCACAAAGATAGAACTCACTGATGGCAGAAAGACAACTTCTAATGCTAAATGGAGCATTCGAAGATGATATCCCTCCATATCCCATATGGCGTAGAAACAATCAAAAGGGAATTATTGATTATATCTATATGGACAGGGATACATTTGCAATTGTGAATCAGTTTAAAGTAAAAGTGCAGGTCCGTAGTGATCATGATCACTGTATCATGGCATTGGGAGACCAGAACCTTAGACAAATATACAAATTCTACCTCCGGTTTGACTGTAATTGGAGGACAAAATCAGTTGCGGTTAACAGCCCAGTGTCTAAAGAATCTTCATAATTGTCTCTTAACCAAACCTAACTTAGCATCTAACATAGTCAATACGATGGTTATTATATGGCTGCACTGCAACTGTTAAAGAAAAGATCCAATCCACAACAAAACCACAATGTAAGCATATTCACACACACAATCAAGCAATAAGGGAAGAAAAAACGAAGTATTGCAGCAAAGAATATTCATTTTGAGTGTCGAATGGAGAGGCTAAAGCATTTAAGAACCACACACAAAAACTGGCAAAAATCTTGCAAAGCTTATAGGTAGCAGCAGGACGGAGAGGAACTGCTTCTGGAAATGGCTTCCAAGAACTCTGGGGCGATATGGCAGCTACTAAATCGAGCTACCCACAATACTCAGGCCCCACTGCAGATAAATGCAGTTACAGAAGAAGCTTGGCATTCATATTTTTCTGACTTATATGCACCCATTGACCAGCAATTTGCAGAATTAGGCTTTTCATCTGATCAATTTGTCACACTTACGCAGGAGCTTCCCTTTGGACTGGCCTCCCTGCCCCTCTCAGACTTGAGCCAGATTGCCTTAAGTTACGGAAGCTTCTAAAGACCCTCCTTTTCTCTTCTTATTTCCCTCTCCCTCTCCCCTGCTAATTTCCCCCTCTGCAGCATTCTGACTGGATGCCTGGTTCCGTCTGATTCATACAGGCCACCGGCCCTCCTCGCTTGGTGTACCCAAGCACCTCAGTCGTCCCTGACCCCCAACCTGCACTTGCCCTTTCAGACTCCTCCCCCTGTACTAGGCTTGCTGGGCCTTCACCCCTACTGAGCCCCTTGCACTTACCATGTGGACCTTCATCCTCCTGCGATCTCTGAACTCCCCTGTCACTCGTCCACTTGTCCTCCCTTAGCACACGCCTACCCCAAGGTCCCTCTTCACCACCTTCACCTCCCCAGAACTTGTGCGCTCTCCACTCCTAGCGGCACTGCCTTCCCTCCCTAGCATTAGCACATTCCGCATCTGACAGGTACACTGCCCCTCCACTCCCTGGCACTTCTTGTTGCTGCACGTGCATGATGCGAATGACACAAGGCCTAGTAGGACTGTTTTTGTTCTTCTTCGTCTCTGTCTCCGCCACCCCCTCCTTGTCGTGTTGTGCCTTGAAACACCTTTTGCTGTATAGGTGCATTATAAATACCCAATAAATAAATACAAAATGCAAGGGAAAGCAATGTCACGGAAAACGTCCACACTGAGCTTCTTGGCCAACGTGAGGTACGCTTCCAGACTGCTTCCCAAACCGGTCAACAACTTACCACATATACGCAGATGAAGAAACCTAGTGTGCAGTAGGACCCCAGCCGGCCCATAGAGCTGGGGGTTTCCCAACAGCACTTTAAGATGAGTGGCAGCACCCTGGAGATGGATGGGGATGCAGATCAATACTCTTGCATCAAACCAATAATGACAACTCGATAGTTTGGCAAAGCGAGTCCGTTTAATGACAAGTACAAAAAACAGGGAGTTTGTGAATATCAGCAATCGCTTCAACAACTCCAATTAATTTCAGAAAAAACATAGTATTTATAACAAAAACTCGTCATCACTGACGTGTATCTCTCAAAACTTAGCATGCAATTCTATTGGTTCTAGGAAGGTAACTTTAATATAGGCACTATATCTGTATATGGTAACGGGGAGTGGGGATTTCATAAACACTGTCAGGTGGGGAATCTGAGCCCTTCCTTCAAAATGTCTACTGTAAACATCACTAAAAGTACGACGTCTCATTGTTTCTATTAACTATTTGACCCTTAGATTACTTGGCCCACTATGATTGGGTTGGCATCAACCCCACTCATACTTTTCCACTTGCTTAGCAGCGTGCAGAATAGCCTGCCAGGTGCAGGGAGTTTGTCTGCAACCCCAGCTTCCCTCCAATTATTGCTACAATCAATCATCACCACAGTGGTCATGTGTCAATTATTTATTTGTGGTTGGCCTCGAGACTGCTTCTTGGTCTGGAAAAGTTCAGGCATCTGTGCAAGACATAGGTCCATGCGTAGGTGTGAACGTTTCATCCCTTCTTGCTCATCTGGTCACGTGATTTCGACACTGTGAAATCATCTTATTCTTCATGCAATTTCATGTATTTGATTTAATTCTGCCAGCCTTCTGGCATCTGTGGCTTATCTTGATCTTTCTGAACAGGATACTCTGTTCTTCTTTTCATAAATTGTATCCACTGTTGGTCTATTTCAGCCGGTATGACCTTGGCTTCTTGACACGATCTGTCTTCACCTGATTTTCTCTCCGTCTTTAGTTCTCAAATTTGTGGGCTGCAAGCTTTCCTCTTTAGACCTTTAGTAACCTTTGGTTGATTCTGCTCTTGTGCATAATGGAAGTATACTTATATAAAGTGCTCCGTTTGAGGTAGATATGTATAGGTGGCGCTTGCCGCAATCTATTTTACTACTAAGCGTAAGCAAGCCTCGCGATTTCTTGCTTCTTGCGGTTCCTTGCATAAATATATGTTTAAACTAACTGAATATCTTCATCGCGCATATGGCATAATTTCTGACATCTTGACATCAATTATTTCACTTTAGGCTCAGGATGTCACTTGTCCATGGTGTTTCGTCTCTTTTCATCATTCACATGTCGTCATATCTTCTGTATGTGAGTCAGTCCAGGTTCATGTGATGTCACCATTCATCTTCTTTTAGTATCTTTTTAGCTTCTTCAGGGATTGCATTCTGACAATCGTTATTCTGTCTCATGTGTTGATATGGTTTTCTCAATGGGTACCTTACTGTCCAGGTTTTTTTGAATGTCGGTACTTCAACAGGTGCTGTTCTTCTGGACAGAGCCCAACTGCTGCTCTCTGCTGGTTTATTTGGTCATCATATGTCACGTATTTCGGCATGAATGTTCCTGGTACTTCAAAATGGGCGGTTGGAGTGTGAATCGAGCTTGGCACCTTCTATACACTCCCCCCTCTGGACGATTCATCGACCACTTTCACTTCTTCCTTGGTATCCACCTTTACTTCATCCTCTGGATCCACTTTTACTTCATCCTCTGGATCCACCCATAGAGGTTTGAAGAAATATATCTTTGGGGTCCATATCTTTATGACTCCCTTCAAGCTTCCTGATGTTCTCCCATGCTCATCTTTTTTCCAAGTCAATAGATCAATTTTCCCACATAATGTCTATGTTTTCTTGGATATTGAAACTTTGTTCCTTCTGATGCATAAATGCTGGCTTTCACAAAGTCTCTTATTTCTTCATCAGTCAGGTCCTTCGGCTTCCAGTCTGACTCGACATCAATCATGATCTTCATCCCTATGGCCTTTTTCACAGTTTTATGGCAATGAGAGATTATTATCTTGATAACACAGAATTCAAGCAATATCGTCACTTGCAGGGCTCCTAGGAATTTGAATGCTTCTGCCATCCACTGTGGAACCCATGAAAATAGTGATCCAAACCAACTGTCGTCGTCCACTTCATCAGTTTCATCAATCATTTGATTCTGTAGTTTCATCAGCATACCTATGGCCTCTGTTAAAGTTCCATTTTTGTCATTGTGTGATGGTATAAATGTGCAACATGATATTTCTATTTTTGCACAAACACCTCCATCCATGGCTGTGACATATCTGTTCTGGAGAGTCATTTGTCGAATCACCCTTAACTCTTCCTTGATTGCATTGAATCCTTTTATGGTCGTGTTGATGGTCTGCAGTAACTCCCATCTGGTTATCTGCAACCATTTAGTATTTGCTCCAACCTGAACTTTGGCAACAGAATTGTCGTGAACAATGATGAGGTGTGGCTGAACAGCCTGTGTTTATACGGGATTGCATGGAAAGCTTCTTCTGATTTGGCAGAAAAGTAATTCTCTCTCTTCATTCGGCTCGTCAGTTCCACAGATCTCTTTTTCCTCAGGTGAGCATCTGCTTTTGGGAAACTGTCAATATTCAGATCACTTTTTGGAATCACCAATGCTGGAACATGGACATTCACCAGTGTACATATAGCTCCCCAATTCTTCGGCAGCGTGATATATGCTTTAGGTCCACATGCCCAATAATAATTCATGATCACTGCAGTACTAGGTGACATTCCTGGAGCGTCAAAAACTCATACACATTTCTGATTCTCTCCCCTTTTTCTTGTGCCATTATTCCTGAAGCAGCATTTTGGACTCCCCAATGGCACTATCTGCAAGGGTCCTCCTCTGTCCTCGACCCATGTCAATAGTTTTGCAAGTCTTGGCCATAGTGGCTTGCATCCAATTCGTACTATGACAAGGGTAGGCTGGTAACAACCGATGACCATCCTTCTCTGCAGATCACTACTCCTTTCTCCCATCTATCTGGTCAAAGCACTGTTCCCCAGATTTGCATTTGGCCTCTGTTCTTCCAACTCCGAGCTACTTCTGGAGTTTTTCTTTGAATGTTCAGTTTTTGGTTTGTCTCTCTCTCTCTGCTCCTTTAACCCCAGGCTTCTCCTATCTGATCACAATGTTCTTTGTTTTTCCATTGTTCTGTGTCTTTAAGTCCTGGACATAATCGTCTTCATTTGGATCCGTTGCTTCAGTTACCCATTTCAGTGAAGCATCACTTCCCATGAACTGGCCTCTGGTCTTGCACATTGCTATGTGTGATAGACAGTGCGCCGTCTACACATCTATTTCAACAGCTACAAAGATCTTTGACTTCCCCAAGCTGTAAGGTAAGAGTGCACAAACAAAGCATTCTTCCTTGGAATTTTGTCTTCCAACTTCTTTCATATGTTGGTACCAGATATTATTTCCCAAGTGTCCAGTGCTTTTCAGCTAGTAGTTTAGTTTGCTATTGTCTTCTTGTGTGCTTCTTCTGATCCTCAAGGTTTTCATGTAGTTTGCTATCATCACATCCTTAATAGCGTCCAAGTAGCATCTTCTCACTGGAGGATTCTCAGGTATCTCCATCCATGGTCCAAGCATTTTCATCTGTACCATTTCAGTAGGAGAAAGTCTGGTAATTCTTTCCTTGTCCTCTTGTCTTTCCCTGGCTCTGGCTATAAACAGCCATATTGATTCTGCTATCATCTCTGCACGTGAACATTTTGCTGGACTTGCACTTGCCCCTTTCATTGCTGGATTGAGGGTGCTCATCAATGCTGTCTCTGTTGGTTTATTATCCAACTCCTTTTGTCTCTTTAAAAGTTCAGTTTCTTCTATTGGTCCCTTGACTTCACTTATAGTAGAACTTCTCATTGTTGGTTGTCCAGCCTTCTCCCATTCTTTGGATTGTGGTTCTTCAGTTATTGACACTAGACCTGGTGTGTGTGCACTCATCTTTTACGTGTGTGTGTTTTCCATTAACCTTTTCTCATGCATGCTCTGCCAACCCTGTTTCCGGCATTTCAACTTGCTTGATACCAAATGTGTGCATGTGTCATTGCTAATCACATCCATTTCAAGTTCACTCACTCCTCTGTCAGACCTTCTAGGGACTGGAATGATTATGTAAAGTCTGGATGCCTTTGTTGGTGTCCTGTGTACAACATTAGGTGGGTGCACAGGAGAACACTTTATGCACCAATAGAAAATGCGGTTCGAATCGTCAATGACAGTAAAACAATGATGAATATAACGCATAGGTACATGATTCCTCTATAGGTTAATCTACAACACTTAGTTCCGGGACAATGCGTGCGTCTCTCCTCCTGAGGGATGACAACATTACTACTTTGGTTGCTCATCTCGATTATTTAAGGAAAGAAAACTAACTCTTTAATACATTCTAGGTAATACTGTCTCTGGATTCTGCTGTCTCTGCTTGTAGGTTGCAGGTACTGGACAAATTGTCTTCCTTTGCCTGAATAATAGATTGTCTCTTGTCTCTGGGAACAGTTCTCTTTTCTGTATATGAAAATGTCAAAATAAGGTAACGAGTTCAGCAAGTCTCTAGTTTGCGTGTTCAAAATAAACAAGCTCCCAGTCAATGCCTCTTATCTGTTTCACTCCGGAAGACATGTTGTGTCCTTGTCAGCATAAACAGGAGGGAAGTTTCTGGCAAAGCTTTCTCGATCTGTCCCTCGGTGGAAAAGTCTTACAATCTTCTCCAGAAATTCTGATGATGATTAGAGATTTCAACCTTTATTACAATACCATGCAGGATTATGCTCATCTGCATAGAGTTCGCTGGGTCTCTGATGAAAGTGAGGATGTCAACACCGGCAGGCCTCCCCACAAGCTCTGGAAAGTCCTCAATCAGGCGGAAGAACACATTGCTTGCTAGTCTGCTATTTTCTGGTGATGGGGACATTTGTCCTCTCCTCCCTGTAAAAAGGAACTGCTTGGTAATCACGATGAGCAGCTTCTGTGATGTCGATGAGCTTGAAGAGCAACTTGAATTATAATTCCGTTCAGGATTATACTCAAATGTTCTGTGTTTTCTGGGTCTCGAAGAAATGTCAAGAAATCAGTGTGTTTCCCAACAAGATCTGGACAGTCTTCAATTAATCGAAAGAATAGCACGCTGACAAGCCTATTCGCTGCTTCTTCTTCTGGGGACATTTGTCTTGTCCTCGCTGTATTCCTGAAGCAAAAGGGAACTGCTTGGCAATCACAATGAGAAGCCTCCTTATTGTCTTTTCATTTTCAGGATCCTGAAGAAATTCAGTGATGTTAGTGAGCCTTCCCAATAATGACGGGTACAACCGTAATACTAACTCGAAATATAGTAAAACCTCCTTAGTGATGTCACTGCTGTGGGACACCATAAGTGAGTCCAAATAAGGCTTCTGTATGAAAAGAGTTTGATACCGTATTTTCTTCCAATTTGTGTGTCCTTTTCTCATGAAGGCTTCAGTGTACCTCAGTCCAAAGTTCAAAGTCAATAAACTATGTTGTGACTTATACGTGGAATGTTCTTCATCCTGCAACTAGGCTGACAGAGTGTCTGTGTTTATGTCCCTCTCCCCTTATTTTGCTCAGAGGAAAATTTCCAAATTGAAGCCACAACTTGCACACAAATTCTTTGCTGATCATGCATCCTTCTTCCTCATCATGGATCTACACTGCACGTGCTGTGGTTCTTCTCTGTCGTCTGTAGTCTCTACGCGTTGGGGTGCAGGCAGAGGGTCTTCTCCGTTGTATGGCTTGATATCACCCAGGAAGATCCAAGCTCTTTTTCCTTGTAGCTTGACTGCAGAGGGAGTTATGTCCTCCACTCTAAATGGTCAGTTGAACCTTGGCTCCTCCCACATTTTTCTTGTGTGGTTTCTCACCAGGACTGTGTCCCCGGGGAACAGTTGTGGAAGACATAAACCTTGAATTTGGTCTGTTGAATTATCTCCTTCTGTGTTCTCTGCTGCCCTGCACCCTTTTTGTCATCGCTGCAGCTGTCCTGAATTTACAGTAAGACAAGATGTCATGCAATTCAAGTAATTTTGCATTTCTGATCCTAAAACTTCCCCTGTCGGCTGAGCATCACAGCTAGCTCTATCTCGGGGTGTCAATGGTGTATGCAGCCTTCTGCCTGTCTTGATTTCATGCAGCGTAAAATGGTGGTCAGAACCAGGCTGGTTTCTGAGCACATACAGTGCCAGTGGAAGGCACAGCCATCTTTAGAGTAAGCTTCAACTTGGCTATCCTTTCCTTTAACAAACCGTTGACCTTCTCTTGTGCTTTATACCAAGCAGCAAGCTAAGCTGTTCAAATACTGCATTAACAAAGTGGGGACCATTATCTGACCTCATGCCCTCACACACTCCCCATCTGGGAAATACCTCCCTCACCAGAAATTTGCCGCACAGGTAGAGTCTGGGTGTGTACATGAACTTGCTTCTATCCATCTAGAGAATGGACACACCACAACAATTAGCTACCTGTACCCGTTACATACTTGAATCATATCGACATTATCGATGTGCAAGTGCTGAAAAGGTCCATTGGGCCTAGGAATGACACCTCTAATTACTCATAGTGTATGTCCAGCCATGAACTGTTGGCAGATTATACAGTTCACCATAAAAAATGCAACATGCTCTGCTAAATTCGGTATAAACCAGTCTTCAGCAATCGTTGCTGCTAGATTCTCTTTTGTCATGCGCACTGGATAATGCAACGGTTCCAATGCTATTTTCAATAGGGCTATAGGGATCACCAGTTTACCAGTGTTGTCTTTTCGCCACAAGCTCTCAGAAGGGTTTAAAGAAGACCCTTGCCGCTTCCAAAGATTTTTTCTCCCTGTGGTGCTTCCCCTTGGAGTTCCATTAGCTGGGTTTGCCCCATGTTACTATAACCTTCAGGTTCACTTCGTGCAACAATCATTCTCTCATGCACATCAGTTATTTCCACATTCATTATTATTTCGTCCTTGGTCACCACACCCTTGGTTTTCGTGTCTGCTGGTTGATTTCCACCTGAGATAAAATCTGTCCCTTTCATGTGGGCGGTGCATTTCACGACCGCTATGCCCACTGGGAGCTGTAGTGCCTTAATGAGCCTTTCCAATAAGGCTGCTTGCTGCACTGGTGTGCCGTCCGCTCAGATGTAGCCCCTCCTTTTCCAGCATGCTAGGCAGGCGTACACTATTGATGTCACATAGGCGGAGTCACTGTACATCGTCACTTCCTCGTCTGTGTGATTCTCGATAGCGAGGATCAACAGCAATAATTCTGCAGCTTGTGCTGAATTATGAGATGCTAATCATGCACTAATGAGTACTTGAAATGCTCCATTCACCATGTGCTTCATCACAGCAGTGCCTGTATATCTTTGCCCGCCATTTTGATCGATTCTTGAAGAACTGTCAACAAAGACAATTTCTCCTTCTGCCAATGCATTTTCTTTAACTCTGGGAATCTCATCATAAAGTTCTTCATAGTTTGCGCAGTCATGGATTGGCTCTCCGTCAGTGACACACTCTGCAATAAACATAGCTGGGTTCACTATCTTACATCAAATTATCTTAATCGATGGATTTGATGTGATCACTTCATAAGCAGAAGCCCTCTGAGATGTGCCTTTCGGTTTCTCTAGAATGGCAAATAATGCGTGCTCGACTAACGTCATTGAACAGCCCATAAAAATGGTTGTAGCCTTCTCTATGGCCAACACTGCGGCAGCTAAACTTTGTTTGCACGGGAAGTGACCTCTCATTATTGGGTCCAAATTCCCACTGTAGTATGCCAGGGGCTTGTAGCCCAACATGGTCCTCTGTGTGAGTACTGCTGTCATAAAACTGCCATTCGTGTGTGAAAACAGGTAGAATTCCTCTCCATAATTGGGAATTCCTAGAACTGGTGCCGTGCAAATAGCCTTTTTGAGTTCAGCAAACCCTTCTTCCATGTTTTCGGTCCATTCAATGTTTTCTTTCGTCACCTGTGCTTTCTTTAGGGTTTGTAACAAGGGCTTGGTATACGAGCTGTATTCAAAGACCCATGCCCTGACATTGCATAATCCTAGAAAACTCTGCATCTGTTTTATCGTGTGTGGCTTGGTTATGTTTAATATGGTTTCAGCCCTTTCTGGGGTAACTCTTTTCCCCTCATGTGAGATTAGCTGGCCTATGTACAGCATTTCTTGCTGACAATATTGTAACGTCTCTTTGTCAACCTTATATTCTTTCTCAGCCAATGTAGTCAATAGCTGAATAGAATAGGGTCTGCACGTTTCCTCTGTCATGCTTCAAATTAAGATGTGGTCCACATATTGCAAGACAACACTCTCTAATGCGATGTTACTTAGGCCCATCTCTAGGACTCTGTTGAAAATCAAAGGAGACTCACAGTACCCCTGAGGTAACCTTGTTCTTTTCAGATGCATTTGCCTGAACGTGAATGACTTCAAATCTTGTGAGTCTTTGTGCAATCGGATTGAGAAAAATGCATTTTTCAAGTCAATCACTGTGAAATATTTTGCCTAAATGGGTTTATTACATAGGATTGTGAACAGTTTAGGGACTAGAGGGAACTCGGCCTCTACAATACCATTTATCAGCCTTAGGTCCTCTATTAAACGCCAAGACCCTCCCTTTGATAGGGTACACTGCGGTATTGCATGACGACTCTGACGTCACTAAAAATGCCCTGCACCATCATAGCAGAAATAGTCTTGAAAATCCCTTCATGTGCTTCCCTAGACATGGGATACTGTCGTGCTTTTGGTAATATTGCTCCTGTATTCAATTTAATCTTCACTTCTTCGACTCCTTTCAGTAGGCCTACGTCATAAGGGCCTGTAGTCCACACTGAGACAGGCACCTCTGCCATGTCGTCATCAAAATATTCAGCACGTTTTTGTGATAGCATCATTCTCTGGGGCACCTCTCTTTTGATCATTTTTGCCCAATAAACAAGATTAACCTCAACTGGTGTTTCATCTATACCTGTTTGCTCTTTAAAGAGATCGTCATCAGTGATGTCGGTCAATCTGTATCCTTCCTCAATGGCGATCCCTGTGCACCATTGTCTGCCTTCGTCATGACAACCATCGATCAAAGCCACCTTTCCTCATACTATAGCTGTGTGTATTGCCAAGGTAAACACTTGTCCCTTTTGCTCATGCATAGGTATTCTTGGCCTGAATAGAAACTTATCAGGGGTTCTCATGGTTTTGTCTGCAAGGCCTGGTTGCCCTGCCATTAGTATACGCACTCCATACGCAAATATTTCTGGTTCCAATGGAACAGCTCTCATAGTCCTTTGTCCTGCGTATGCTCTGATAATTTTGCATATGTTCAAGTAGTGCATTCTTGGAGTTGAACATACTATGCCCTTCTCCGTGAACGAGATTGTCATGTTTAACTTCGTCATTAGGTCTCGTCCCAATATATTTACTGCGGTCTGACATGAATACAGTAGTGGCACATTCCTGTCACATTCTCCTATAGAGACTGGAAGTGTGTTTGTAAAAAGAACACGACTTGTTGCTCCTGTGAAGCCCTGAGTATTTATGGCAACGCCGGACAAGGAAAACTTGCCTTCACGTATAAATGAGCATGTTGACCCTGTGTCAACTAAGAAGGAATATTCTTTATCCCCTATAACGACATCCACCGTTGGTTCCTCGTGAGGGTTTGGTGTCACTGATAGGATAGAACACATCCGGTTTCCCAGTGAGCTGTCCTAATCCAAATATAACTTTGTCCCATGCTGAATGAATGGACTTCCTCCATCACTAGTGTTATTTATCATTCCAGAATTCAGTACCTGTCCTGTACTTGTTATCTGTGACAGTTGCATCGACGACTGTTGGGACTGTCCTTGTGGAAAACTTGTCATGTTCTGAGGTTGCAAGCTTTGCTGTGCTGCCGGCACTTGCTGCTGCACCGTGTGATTTTGTGCAACTCCATTTCCACCCTGCTGTAAAAATACAGGTGGATTCACCATCCCTATTCTTGTTCCTTGGTTGTTTTGCACCATGTCTTGACTTCTGCATGTGCGTGCTAGATGCCCTGTCATCCCACACATCCAACATATTGGCGGTGGTCTGATTATTTTCCCATTTGACATGTCCTGATTGCCCTTTTGCATGTTTTGAAAACCTTCCTGATTACTCCGGAAACCTCCCTGAATACTCTGCCATCCTCTTCCTCGAATGCCTCTCCCCCTTGGGTAGAACCCGTTACTGCATTGATCACTCTGCCCTTGATTATTGACCAGCTGCATGTTTGATCTGTCTGTGCTAGTTATCATTGCCCCTTCAATGGCATATTTTGACAATTTTTTCTGCACTCATTTTGCCTGTTCTGCTTTTCGTGCAGCCTCTTTTTTGGGATTTTTCTCATGCAGCAGCCTGCTATAGTGCGCTATGGTCAACTGTATTTCAGACCACGATTTGGCCTCAATTCCTACCAATTTTTTTAGCTGCTTCTGTCCCTGATCTGGCAGCCCTTGGCATAATATATGGTAAAACACTGGTATGGATTTACACCAAGATTCGCGAGTTTCCAACACCCATGCGTCTTGGAATTCTGAATGTAAAGCAATGGAGCCTCTAACTCCTTCATTTTCCGTGTCATTATAGCTCCCATGTCTGAAGTTCCGGCTATAGCAATCGTAATGCTTTCCATACCGCGGTTCTGCAAGTATTAAATGGCGCTCCGTCATGTGCAATATTACCTGTAGTCACGCCAGGGTAACCTGCACGTGTACACACATCATCAGCTCTATCACCAAGTATGGCAATTAAAAGACTCTTAATATCCCCAATAGCTAACGTGTTCCCTCCCGTCATTTTTTCTAACTCATGTATCCATTTTCCAGCTCCCGATGTTCACATTGGAAGCTTATTTTTCAGATTTTTTCGATCCATGTGTGGCCAGGGTATATACTGTGGCCTCGTTCCTCCTCTTTCGAGCAACGGGAATTGTAACACATGACACTCTCATCATTTTCCTATCACTGCAGGGGTAATATTCCCGCTTTGCCGTCTACCTGGCAATGTCCTTAGTCTGCTCAAATAGGGTGGTGGAGACACCCCCCTCTGACCGTAAGATACTTCTTCATGTCGATCTGATTGTGTGGCTGACTCTGATGCCTTAGGTGCAGATCCACTAGAATCTGACCACCTTATTCCTTTTCCTCCTTAGAAGCATTTTTTCACGTCTTCTCTCATCTTCTTTTTCCTCATATTCCTCTCTTTCTGCGTCTGATATTGTCTGTCCCCAACTCGTGCAACTCCTTTCATCTTCCTCGTTCCTATTTAGCGTCAACCTATCTAGGGACAGCTCTCTATTTCGACTACTTCGGGAGGCGTCTTCAGTGTCGTACAGCTGAGTGTTCTCCAAACGCTTGTCATCTCTTTTCCCTTGGGGTACCTGTTCTAGCCCCATTTCATCATATATTCTATTGATCGTCTCTCCGATGCTTCTGGTGTCAAAGTCACCTTCCATATTTGCCCTAGACGTGCCTGGTACTGAATCGTACTCAGGAAATTATTCTTCTATGTCTTCCCAGTCTACTACTGGATCGGGTTTTTTGAACCTCTCTCTCCAGATATTCAAGATCCTGTGCTCTCTGTCTTCGCTTGCGTTCTATGTTGTTATCGAACTCTCTACGCTTCCTCGTTTCCTCTCTGACCCAACTTCTTCCTGTTTCTTCGCATCTCTACATTCATTTGCCCTTCATATTTCCTCATCTCTTTGTCTCTTTATTCTTTTTTCCCGTATTTTTTGCTCTTCTTCTTCTATTCTCCTTTGTTCCTGCTTGTCCTGATCATTAGCTGCTCTTGGCTTATGATCACCTTTCCTTTCTTGCTCTTCGCAATACAACTGCTCTTGTCTCTGTCTATCTTTTTTCTTGATTCTTTTGTTTCTCAATCCTTTTTCCTTTTCCTTCTCTTTCCTTTTTGAATCGCCTGGCTCTCCTTTTTGCCTCATGTCTTCAATGCCTTTACCATCGAGTTTCAATAAGATTTGACCTCCCATCAATTCGTTCTGTGTGAATGTCATCTCATCAGTTCTGTCCTCATCTCCTTTCCATCTCTTTCCCTCTCTGTCTGTATCTAGAAATGTACTTGCTTGTGCCTAGTCTCCTTTTTCCTTTTTGCGTCTCTCCTTATCCCTCGGGACTTTGGAGGAGATATCTCTGTCTCTATCCTTCTCTGGGTTTTCATCACTACTTTGCGTAGGTGACTCATAATGCTGGATTGCTATATCCCGTGGCTGCTTTAAGCTCCCTCAATTGGTATAATCCTTCATCTTTGCTGATTTCGCTTTTTTTTGTTTCAGACAGGGCGGGTGGCGCAGAAGGTGTTTCACCCCCATCTGTGCATATGTTAAGTGTCCAATCTAACGGTGGCTCCTCCTCGTTTTCTCCTTGGTACATCTTCCAAAGCTCTAAACTAGCTAGGCATTTGTCTAACTTTTTGACAGTGTACGTGGCGTGTAAATATGTCTCCATGTGTTGCAGGACCATTTTAGATAGCGATCCGCCCTGTGGCCATGGCATAATAATTGTGTGGGCGGTTCCTTTAACCCATTCTGCACTGTACTTTTTCAGCTTAGGTGCATGTTTTGGCAACTGTTCGCACAAGTGTACTAATGGTGTAATGTCTTCCATGCTTAAATTTGTTTATCTTCTCCTCATATAAGACTTTGTTATGCTTTATGTTTTTCAAACAAAAGCTACAATATTAGTGAGCACCAATCGTCGCAAGCTCCAAAATAATTTTATCTTTTCCTTTTCAAACAACAACCATCAGTTCATGCCATACAACATTCTGGCTATACAATCGCACAATTTTCATGCTATTTCCCCCAAAAAAGTCCTTACCTCGTGACGTCAGAGAAAAAAGAAATACAAGACAGATGCGACAGACTAGACAGACTTCGGCTGGCTACATAAATCTCATGCCCCTATCACTATTCCGACATGGAATGTAAGCCCATTTCTTTCAGGTCGCTTTATCGATTCTGGTCGTCTACGTCATCCTATTAATTCAGGACTTTAAATGCAGGCTTCTTTTAGCGCTATATTAAAGCGTAGGTATCTGGGCATATCCACTAGCTTGGGTTTCCTCCTGGTAGCCTCTCTCTAGCTCGGGCATCCTCCCGGTATCTTTCTCTATTGCTCGGGTATCGCTCCCAGTATCTTTCTCTAATGCTCGGGTACCCTCGAGTCACAATTTCTTTCCCCTTATATATACATTATGCTCTTACTCTGACGTTATTTTTGTCCCACCTCCCTCCGTTACCTTCCCTTACTTGTTCTAAAGAATGCAACTTTTTGCCAAAGTGTTTAGTCTTTTTTCACTCACCGTTTACATTTTGTTTTCCTCTCTGGATGCTCGGGATCACCGCCTTCGTTATCGCCTCTCCTTGCTGTTCGCTCGATCAGCTGCTCGTAGAAGTGGGAAGGGGTTTGTGGGGGAAAGCACAGGTTCCTTCAGACCTCAACCTGCAGGGTTTTCACTTAGACTATCCGCTATCTACGGGGAGGGTCTCAGTCTTCTTAGCCAGATGGCAAAGGACTTGTCATATTGCCGAGGACCTAGAGTTACTTATGTCGATGGCCACTGGGTGCCTTATCTAATCGATAATCGATAACCATCAATCTCTCCTACAAGTGTGCAGTAGGCCCCCAGCTGGCCCATAGAGCTGGGGATTTCCCAACAAAACTTTAAGATGACTAGCAGCAACCTGGAGATGGATGGGGATGCAGATTAATTCGCTTGCATCAAATCAATGATGACAACTCGATAGTTTGGCAAAGGGAGTCCGTTTAATGACAAGTACAAGAAACGGGGAGTTCGTGAATATCAGCAATCGCTCGATCTTCCTTCTCGCTTCAACGACTCCAATTAATTTCAGAAAAAACATAGTATTTATAACAAAAACTCATCATCACTGACGTGTATCCCTCAAAATTTAGCATGCAATTCTCTTTGTTCTAGGAAGGTAACTTTAATATAGGCACTATATATGTATATGGTAACGGGGAGTGGGGATTAGATAAACACTGTCAGGTTGGGCATCTAAGCCCTCCTTCAAAATGGCTACTGTAAACATCACTAAAAGTATGACGTCTCATTAGTTCTATTAACTATAGGACCCTTAGATTACTTGGCCCACTATGATTGGGTTGGCAACCCCACTCATACTTTTCCATTTGCTTAGCAGCGTGCAGAATAGCCTGCCAGGTGCAGGGAGTTTGTCTGCACCCCCAGCTTCCCTCCAATTATTGCTACAATCAATCATCACCTCAGTGGTCATGTGTCAATTATTTCTTTGTGGTTGGCCTCGAGACTGCTTCTTGGTCTGGAAAAGTTAAGGCGTCAGTGCATGACACAGGTCCATGTGTAGGTGTGAAAGTTTTATCCCTTCTAGCTCATCTGGTCACGTGATTTTGACACTGTGAAATTGTCTTATTCTTCATACAATTTCATGTATTTGATTTAATTCTACCAGCCATCTGCCATCTGTGGCTTATCTTGACCTTTCTGAATAGGATACTCTGTTCTTCTTTTCATAAATTGTATCCACTGTTGGTCTATTTCATCCAATACGACCTTTGCTTCTTGGCTTGATTTGCCTTCGTCTGAGTTTCTCTCCGTCTTTAATTCTCGATTTGTGGGCTGCAAGCTTTCCTCTTGAGACCTTTAGTAACCTTTGGTTGATTCTGCTCTTGTGCATAGTGGAAGTATACTTATATAATGTGCTCCTTTTGAGGTAGATATGTATAGGTAGCGCTTGCCGCAATCTATTTTACTACTAAACATAAGGAAGCCTCATGATTGCTTGCTTCTTGCGGTTCCTTGCATATGTATACGTTTAAACTAACTGAATATCTTCATCACGCATATGGCATAATTTCTGACATCTTGACATCAATTATTTCACTTTAGACTCAGGATGTCACTTGTCCATGGTGTTTCATCTCTTTTCATCATTCACAGGTCGTTATATCTTCTATGTTTCTATGTGAGTCAGTCCGGGTTCTTTTGACGTCACCATTCATCTTCCTTCAGTATCTTTTTAGCTTCTTCAGGGATTGCATTCTGACAATCGTCATTCTGTCTCATGTGTCGATATGGTTTTCTCAATGGGTCCCTTACTGTCCAGATTTTCTTGAATGTCGGTACTTCAACAGGTCCTGTTCTTTTGATAGGTACTGGACAGAGCCCAACTGCGGCTCTCTGCTGGTTTATTTGCTCATCGTACCTCACATATTTCGGCGTGAACGTTCCTGGTACTTCAAAATGGGCGGTTGGAGTGTGAATCGAGCTTGGCACCTCCTCAACACTAGCCATTTTATAGGAAGTCACTCAGGCATAGTTGACTCTTTTAGTAGGTCACAAGCCTTAAAGAGCTGGTCACAACAGAGCCAGCCTTACTGTTTCAACCTAAGCAGAAATTCTTATGGCCTTCCATGGCATGCTCAAGCGAGTGGAATTACTCACTGAAGTAAACAGTCAAAGAGCCTCCATCATTTCTCCATTTGAACAATCAGCTGGGATGTCACAAATGTGCCTGCTTGTATCTACTGATGCCCCCACATCTGCAGACCCTGGCTCCCTCCACCTTTTGGGAGGACCCTCCCCTACGAGCCTGTGCACTACTGAGACATGCTGGCATGCCCTGCTGCCAATGTTGCTATTCTTTCTTTTTGAGGTTGACTTGCTGTGCACATGGTGGCAACAGGCCATTGCCGAGAGAAGCTAACTTCAGTGAGTAAGAGACAACACACTGGACAGAGAAGTTGTGAGTCAGATGACGGCTGGACACAGGGGCTATACAAACATTAGTTTGAGGAAAGAGTCAGTAAGTTTTAAAACTGCTCTGAAGAACGAGGTGCCAACGTTGTGATATGGGCAAGCTGGGTTTTGTCATAACTCTGGGAAGATCACTGATTTTGAGATGTTGGCTGTAATCTCTGCTTGTGCACAATCATGCTTACAGCAGAGGATGTGCCGCAGTGGAGGGGAGAAATGGCAGCAACAGTCATTCTAGTGCCTTGGTCAAGATTCCAACTAAAGCCTCAGTTGAAGCAAGCCCTCGAGTTGTGGCATCCATGGTCTTGGTGTCCATAAATATTGTCTCTAGGGAGATCAGGAGATGTCTACATTGAAGGCTTATTATGGGAATCTGGCCAAGTGTATGTCGCTGGATTCTCCCAAACCCGCTGTAATCATGACAGATGCCAGTCTCACCGGCTGGTCAGTGGCATGGGGCCATTTGTGCACTCACGGTCTATGGACTCCAGTGAACAGATGACGATCGTCCACCTGGAGCGAGCTGTGTACAATCTTTCAGCCTCTGGCGGCTTTCTCCGCACATCTCAAGAGCTTTCCAGTGGTGGTACACACAAACAACATGGTCATTGTGTCCAGTGTAAATAGAAAAGGTGAGCTAAGGATGAGAGCCCTATCGCTGGTAGAACAAAAGATGTTGGCCTGGGTAGAGGAAAGCCTGACAGCAGTTAATTGTCAGGGTGCTTTGACTATGGTGGTGGACAGACTCAGTAGGGTATTCACCTTTTCCCCAAATAGGTGAGACATTTAGAGCACTGCAAATTAGCTTTTTAACATCTCTCAGATCAAGGGCCCCAGGTTTTGCAGTGTTGCTGCTCCGTGCCTGCTGTTGGCCAGATTGCTGCTATAAGCGTTCTCTCCCTTTCCAGTGATACCCAGGTGTTGCCCGAGAGTAGGAAGGCTGGTGCAGTAGCCATAGTGATAGTTCTTTCCTGGCCAGGGAGGTTGTGATTCCAAGTTTTTCAGGTTTTTCTGTGGCCTTGGTGCTCCGACCTATAACACTCCTATATTTGTCCATTGATACATTGGTCTGAATTCAATTTACACTTTTGGCTTGTTTGTTGAATGCCAAGGGTTACAGAACTATTGGATACTGCTGGAGACAGAGGAGGCAGATCAGAGGTCTGCAAGGCCTTCAACGACCAGGGCTTGAAAGCTCCACTAGACCCCATTCCATCAGTATTACGTTGCTCAGCCTCTTGATCATTTTCTCTGTAAACCTCCTAAATGTTTCACTTTCTGTTGCAAGGTTCTGCAAACATTAATAATCCAGTGAGTGGCGGTCTAGGATTTTAGACACCTTTGGGCAGAAGAAGGGGTTCTGAACAATCTGGTTCCAATAATGATTACATGGCTGATTCTCTATAACCCTCCTTGTAAAATGTTGGTGCCTCCCAGACACTCCCATACGTTTTCAAGGCATGTGTGATCCTCGTCAGGAGGCTAGTGTGCAATGTCTCTTTCACTGTTCCCTCCATTCGTGAGCTATGTGATCCAGGGAACCCTGTGCTGTCAACCTCCTTTATTTTGGAATTTATGGTATGCACTTGTGTTATGTCTACGGTTCCAGCCCAGGATTTGCTGAGCATTTTATTTAGATCAGGATTCTGTTCCTCCTTCATTCAATTGGAATCCTAGTTCCGAGGAGGAGCTGCCCATTCATACTTTAGATGCGAGGTGAGCAGTCCTTCTCTTTCGGAAACGATGGCGACGAGTGTGACAACCTGCCTACTACCTCTGCCAGAGGCAGAAAAGCCTTGAAGCGGTCTATAGTGGCGTTGCGCCAGTGGATAAGGTTAGTGATTATGAAATAATGTGAGCTTGTGGGGTTTTGAATCTCCCCTAGTCTTGGGATGATAGGCAAGAGGGGGGCGGCCCCTGTGTCAGAGGTTCTAAGAGTTCCACTCAGCGAGTCGGTGCAGCACAACCTTGACTTGGATTTGGGCTTTTCTATTCTATGATAAGGTTCAGATTGATCTGGCCAGGAAATTCAGGATGGGCTCTACTGTTATGAACTCACTGTGATAAATGTGATTTGATTGTAATAGCAGATGCATTCCTGTGTTGTGCATGTCCTCGTGACAAAAACAGATGCCAACAGAGGAGATGATGAGGTAATGCTCTGATTTCAAATAGTAATCATCATTACTCTTGTCACCTCTCACAAGCCACCCTCCCTCCCATCCTTGCCCCCAAACCTCCTAAAAAGTAAAATGCATGTATATATATTTACTGCCCCACAAAGTTAGTGTGTGTAGCACGCCATATTGGGGTTTTACACCCCTTGATGCAGCTAAATGGTCCAGGTGAAGTTGGAAAGCAGGAGGGGGGTGACGATCTTGTTAAAGTGTCATTCGAGAGGTAGACAATAACTCATGAATGGGAGTAAGATGATGAGGAAAGAGACTCAGAGCACTGGGTTGACTGTACACAATCAGAGGATGACATATGCCAAGGGCAGCAAAGAGAAATTGATCTTAGGAATCTGGGTCGTCCAATGAGCAGGTTTGGCCGAAGTGAAAGATTCTGGAGATACAAGCTTGCAGTGAAAGATTATTCTTGACAATAGGTGGGACTGAAGAGTTGTGTCTTTAGGACTTTTCAGAAATCTAGGAAATCAGTTGCACATATCAGGTAAGGAGAAAGGAGGAAGAACCTTGCACGTAAATAGATTTTCCCCTAACA
This sequence comes from Ambystoma mexicanum, assembly GCF_040938575.1. Lineage (NCBI taxonomy): Eukaryota > Metazoa > Chordata > Amphibia > Caudata > Ambystomatidae > Ambystoma > Ambystoma mexicanum. The sequence continues at coordinate 981,224,227 of NC_090923.1, forward strand.
ATTTCGGTGGCTGGATAGAACGTTCAGTGAAGCTTCTTTCAAGTTCTGGGTCTGTTCGTGACGTCAGGAGACTTTTCAGAGCCAGCCAGCTATCTGAACATTAATGGCCTTGCAGATTAGGCGCAATGGTTAGAACTCACCACTTAAAGTATTTCAGAGCCTGTTTAAGGCAGTCTTGTTGTTGTTGTCTAATACCGAAAATGAGAGTTAGTTCTGGGTTGTTTTAATTGTTTGTAGTGTTTTTGACTCTGGCGTAGATAGAGACAATTGCAATGGGATAGGAATTCTGAAAGAACCAATTCTATGTTTAAAACTGTTCAATGAGAGAGAGGATCCATCTTAACAGCCTTATATGGTAGAATGCTTACTTGACAACGGCATTTACTTGGGGTGTGCATGACTGAGCGTCTAATACAATACTCACATTAGGCACTTCAGGTACATGCATGAGGCTAGACCCATTGACTCTTGCCAGGTGGAAGGCAGCAGTCAGGGGACCATAGGGACTTTGAATAGGATCCGTGCTATTTGAATATTTAGACAGAGCAATTTGGTTCCAGGTGGAAGGCAGCAGTCAGGGGACCATAGGGACTTTGAATAGGATCCGTGCTATTTGAATATTTAGACAGAGCAATTTGGTTCCTTCCACAGCTTTCCTCGTGATAAGCTCTTATACTTCCAACATTCTTCTATTGGTCAGATCATTCTCCCAACTTGAGGTGCATATGGGGATTGCCAGTGTACACGCAGAAGCCACTGTCATGGGTATCAGGGATGCTGCAGGAGAGATTATTAATTTTGGACAGTAAAGATCCTAGTTATCCTAGGTGCGTTCAGTTGTTCAGAAAGGATGAGAATCAAGATTGGTTCAGCCGAGGTCCTCCAGATGTTGTAAATTGATTTGAACCGCACTGTGGATAATGGTCCAATTGCATCAGTGCGCATGTATCACCATGGTCTAGGTTGGTGAGAAGTACCTCTTGGATACTCCGTAGCATTATTGAAAATCCTCTCCCAGATCATGACCAGGACTGAACACTACTTAATAGAGTGATTCCAGGTGAGAGAAGGGTTGTATATGGGCTATCATTTCAATAGTCTTTGCTCTGCACAGTATAACCGAAATGGGTCTGTATAGTTAGACCGGAATTCAGGGTACAAATTCGTTTTTTAGGAGTGTCTTGAAGATCATTAAATCTGGCTTGGGTGAACTATTCTGTGGTAATGTGCATACAGTACAATTAGACTCGTTCATGACTTCAGATGCACTCTACCAAAGGTACATCTGTTTACAAACATTGCAGTACTTTATGAGCCTAAAGGCGTGGTTCATTGTCAAGGCTGGCATCGGCGAGAGCAACTCTGTCAAATTTAGGAACTCACTCGCAATCTCCCTCACTATCTACAGGATGCTATTTTCGAAGAGTAATTTTATCCAGGATGTGACTTGGCTGCTTGCTCCCTGAAAGCAATCAATGCCCAGGCCATCAGCCACTCTGACAGCAGTGACTGACTTCCCTTCAAGAAGCGCCACAATTGGCGAGCATTAAACACTAATAAAGAACGCAGAGTAATGATATGCTCAGGCGGGGGAGTTGGGACCATTGGCCAACCCCTGTGGAAAATAACTGCAAAGCTTGAGGTGCCAGGTCACCGTCTCCTCCTGGGTCGATATCCTCAACGTTAGGGTTAGGCAAGTAGTATGCAAGCCGCAGACGTGCGCACTGGGTCGATATCCTCAACGTTAGGGTTAGGCAAGTAGTATGCAAGCCGCAGACGTGCGCACTGGGTCGATATCCTCTAAGTTAGGGTTAGGCAAGTAGCATGCAAGCCGCAGACGTGCGCACTGGGTCGATATCCTCAACGTTAGGGTTAGGCAAGTAGTATGCAAGCCGCAGACGTGCGCACTGGGTCGATATCCTCAACGTTAGGGTTAGGCAAGTAGTATGCAAGCCGCAGACGTGCGCACTGGGTCGATATCCTCAAAGTTAGGGTTAGGCAAGTAGCATGCAAGCCGCAGACGTGCGCACTGGGTCGATATCCTCAACGTTAGGGTTAGGCAAGTAGCATGCAAGCCGCAGACGTGCGCACTGGGTCGATATCCTCAAAGTTAGGGTTAGGCAAGTAGCATGCAAGCAAGTAGCATGCAAGCCGCAGACGTGCGCACTGCTGGTTGCTACATACCCTCCCTTTAAAAGGAATTTCCTTTCATCATCTATGTTGATGCCCCACCACCCATGCAAGGTGGAGCGCACCAACACGGCTCTGCATCTCATTATATTCGGACACCCCTGCTACCATGCTGTGTGGATTACTGGTACCCTACCTCTGACAGAAACACCATCCAGTATCATTAAATAACAACATAGATTTATAAATAAAGATGTGGATGAGGCGAGGCTTCCAGGCATGTGATGTTATGAACATTTGTGTAACTTGCACTTGGCTGTTCCATCATACTGTGGGCACGCGGCCCTGAATAATGCCAGCGATATTTCTGTCAGCAGATGAGCCAGGAGGGGAAGGATTGTGCCATTTGTAATCCATAATGAAGTCCACATTTTGCTGTTTTCCTTTACATTTCTTCTTGATTCTCCCAGTTTCCTGGAATGACTAAAGAGCCTCAGAATTGTTTTGCGGAGTACTTGCTTCAGTGCCATGCAGGTTTACACCATCTGTACATTAGGTGTTCCCAAGGCATTCATAATCATAGTTAACCAAACATATATGCATATTGGTTTGCCCTAAATGGTTATTAACTTAGGAATGTTTACTCTGAAGACATTATTATCGCACTGGAAGTAATTAAAATTATTTTAATCTTTTTGTTTATTTTTTAATCTAATGAGCTCTACCCGTTATATCATATGTGGCTTCGGTGCTCGCTCTCTCGTTCTCTCTATCTCTCAGTGGTCCATTTCTCTCTCTCTTTAGCACCCTCTTTGCCTCACTCTATTTCTCTGTCTCTGTGAGCGAGCGTCGTTTTGTCAGATGCACTTTCTAGAGACATCCCCGTCGTTGCTGACAGCAAGATGACAAGAGAAAAATCGGTTCTTCGCTATAACCTGGAAGCCAACAACAAAGCGGCCCAATACTGCAAAGACGAAAGCTTCGAATTTCGAAAATGCTGAACACACTGGTATGGCAATTGTCCCCCGCTTTCCAATCTTATGTTAGCGGGAGACACCCCTGTAACCCCGAACACATTTTGCTGAACTATAGGGGAAGGGGACACCCTACAACCCTTGTACGGCATTAGGGGATTCAACATTTTTGAGCATCAAAACGCGCATTCAGCTTTTTTCCAGCTCATTTTGGGTAATATGGAAAAATCATAGATATTCTGAATGGAGGAGGGAAGGGTGATGTGTTTTTTTCATTAAACGCAGACTTGGAGCAGCATCAACAGAGGCATCCTCCCAGTTGTGGACCAGCATGGTATTTAGAGATGAGCATTGTCAGTGAATTGACATCTGTCTCCTTCTTAAAGACACTGATCTTGACATTCTTGCTCTTACTGAGACATGGTTCAATGCCAGCTCAGTCACTGCTTTTGACACTCTCCTCCCTGACAGCTTGAAGATCATTTCCAAGCCTCGACCTCACTGTGCTGGCGGTGGGGTTGCCTTAATCTTCCCTGAGTCGGTTCCTTCTTCCATCTTACCCACCCAGCTCTACTCTTCCTTTGAGAGCCTGGTATGCAAGTTGGCCATCTCTCCTTCCTCCACCGTGACCATTACTACCATTTACCAGCCGCCAGGCACCACCTCCCTGTTCCTCTCTGAATGGGCTGATTTCTGTTCCTCCTTACTTTCAACATCCTCCAATATGCTCCCCTCGGGAATTTCAACATCCAATTGGACTCCCCTGGCATAGCATTCACTGTTTTCATAGACCGTTGCACCTCTCTATCCCTCTCCATTCTACCTTCTGGTCCAACCCACTCTGCTCGACATACCCTGGATGTCCTCATCCACTCTGACCTCCCTCTCTCATCTCCTCTGGTCACCCCGCTCTCTTGGTCAGACCCCTCTCTTCTCTGGCCCTCTGACCGCACCCCCAAAAGCCCTTCCAACCTCGTTCACGAACATCTGACGATGAAAAGAGAGTCAGCTGCTACCTTCACTTCCACCTTTATCCCACATTAAGCCCCTAACTCAGACTCTACCACTGACACTGCTCTCAGCAACTTCCACTCGTCCAACGCTCTTCACATTCTTGCCCCAGTGATGAGGATCCACCTGAAACCCACCTCTAAGCGTAACACCTGGTACGACTCAGAACTTGGAGCCCTGAAACGAAAATGCAGAGCGGCGGAACGGAGGTGGCAAACTTCAGGCTCACCCTTTGACAAACTGGCCTGTTGCCTGCACAAAAGGCAATACATACTCTGCATCTGTGACAAGAAAAGGGCCCACATTCAGGCAAGGGTTTATGGTGCAATCTTCAAAATGGCTGAACTTTTCAAAATATGCATGGAACTAGCTAACCCTTCCGCAGTCTCCTCCCCTCTTGCTCTTCAGGGCCTCTGCAATGCACAGGCCACTCACTTCACCACCAAAACTCAGGACATCGTGTACAGCCTTGTTTCTCATCCTTCCAACCCATTCCACACCCCCTTGCCTCCCTTGCCCCTCACCCTCCTCCTTCCTCATTCTCCTCCTTTGCCGTTGTCACACCTGAAGAAGTCACCAGAGTTTTCCGCTCCATGAAGGTCTCATCCAAACAGGATTCCCCTTGCTCATCCAGAACCATCAAGGACAACATTGCCTCTCATGCCCCCACACTCGCTGATCTCTCCAACCACTCTTTTGCTACTGGATCTTTCCCGTCCTCCCTCAAGCACTCTCTTGTGCGCCCCTCCTTAAAAAAAACCATCAACAGACCCTACCTGTCCAGCCAACTACCGCCCTATTTTCCATCACCCCCTTCCTGCAGAAACTGCTGGAGAAGTTGGCCTTGCCCCAACTCAACTCTCACACTGAACTTGTTGGTGGTTTCCACGACCATCAATCTGGATTCCGAGCATCCAGAGGCACGGAAACTGCTCTTCTGAATTCCTGTGAAGAACTGCTCACATCCCTGGATTACAGCTCCCCATCTGTCCTCATCATACTTGATCTCTTCTCTGTCTTTGACACGGTCAATCACTCCATCCTCATACAAAGGCTCCACAATACCTTTGGTATCTCAGAACGGGCACTGGACTGGCTGACCTCATTCATAGTTGTCTGCTCTTCCCAAGTCATCCTGGGCACCTTCTCCTGTCCTACTTCCTTCTCCACCTGTGGTGTCCCCCAAGGTTCTATCCTTTCCTCTTGGCTCTTTAACATCTACCTTACTCAGCTGGCACTCCTCATCACCTCATTGTCACCCAACTTCCAGTGTTATGCAGATGACACACAACTGCCTATCTGCCATCCAGGCCTGGTGCATTTCCAATGATCTCTGCCTCAATGCCAGAAGAAATGTAGATCCTTTCCATTGGGACCTCTGCTGCTGCCTTCCTCCATTAACTCTGGCCTTCCTCCATGGGCTCTCTCACTGCTCTGTCTTCTGAAGCTAGAAACCTTGGAGTCATCTTTGACTCCTATCTCTCCTTCCTCCCTGACACTCAGGACATTGCCTAGAAGTCCCACTTTCCGCTCTTCCTTCTCAGAGGAATTCTACCTTTTCTCACTTTCCCCCGCAAGCTCAATGTTACACAAGCCCTGGTTCTCTCTAGGCTTGACTACTGCAATAGCCTCTCCTGAATCTAGCTTCTTCCACTCTGCGACCGCTCCTGCTAAACCAGAATAGAGCAGAAAGACTTATCCATGGCCTCAAGGCCAGTGACTGCATCTCCCCTGCCCTAAAAAGTCTTCACTGGCTCACGGTTGCTTCAAGGATTACATTAAAATCCCTCTGTATCAACCACCAGGCTGTCTGAGGCCGGGGACCACACTATCTGCAACTCTCTCTTACTAAATGTTCTCCCTCTAGACGTCAGCATTCGTCTGGTACCAACTATTTGTGTGTAAAGCATTTAGCTAAACAGAGGGCAGGAGGTCAATCACTTTCCTCAGCTGGCTCCCTTCTATGGAACAGCCTCCCCCTCCCTCTGCATCTTGAGCAGGACTTTCTTAAATTCCAGAAGCTCCTCAAGACTTCCCTCTTTACCTCCCCCTGCCCCCTTCTCTCCTGTGCTAATTCTCACAGTTGCTTTGATTGGTGTCCAGGGCCCTTATGCATCCTCAGGGCCCAGACCTCCCATACCGAATCACCACCACCTTCTGTCTATCCTGGAGAAACGGGCCATCTCCCAGCTTAATCTCCACTCTGAATCTGTTGGTTGTCTTCATGACCATCATTCTGGCATCAGAGCAGCCAGAAGCATAGAAATTGCTCTCCTGAACATCCATGAAGACCTGCTCTCCAACCTTGACACTAACACCCCCTGCGTCCTCATCCTGCTTGACTCTCTTCTGCCTTTGACACTGTCAACCATGCCATCCTGCTCAACCGTCTCCGTGATAACCTTGGTATCACTGGTCAGGCTCTCGTGTGGTTGACTTCTTTCCTCTCTGACAGTCCATCCCAGGTCCAACTCAGGTCCTTCCTCTCTGCTATCTTTTTCTCTGCTTTTGGTGTCGCCCAGGGGTCTAACCTCTCTGCCTGGCTGTTCAACCACTACCTGGCACTCCTTGCCCACCGCATCGTCGCTCTCTGCCCCAACTTTTAGTGCTATGCCGATGACACCTAGCACACTTTCAGGCTATCCTCAGCCTCTTCCTCTCTTTCCCTCATCCCTGACTATCTGTCTGCTATCCAGGAGAAGTGTGCCGCCAATGACCTCTGCCTTAATGCCAGTTAGACTGAGATTCTCCTAATCGACATATCCGCTCCCTCCTTTCTTGTAGCTCTCTGGCCAGCCCCTCTTGGCCCTCTTCCTGCTCCCACCTGCAAGGCCAAAAACCTCAGGGTCATCTTTGACTCCACACTCTCCTTCTCCCCTCATTTCTCTGATGTCTCTAAGAAGTCACACTACCAGTTGCACCTCCTCAGAGGTATTCTTCCTTTCCTCTCCTTCCCCCAGACGCTCACTGTCTTCAGAGCTCTGGTTCTCTCTAGGCTAGACTATTGCAACAGCCTCTTTCTAAATCTGCCTGCTTCTACTCTCTGCCCTCTGCAACTTATCCAGAACAGGACTGCGAGGCTTGTCCTTGGGCTCAAGCCCAGGAATCGTATCTCTCCAGGACTGAAACCTCTGCACTAGCTCCCAGTGGCTGCGAGGATAAAGTTCAAAACCCTCTGCATCGTCCACAAGGCCTTCTGGGCCTGGGGCCTCAATACCTTCAACTCTCTCTCCCTAAATATTTTCTGTCTCGAGCTGTCCACTCATCCGCCTCCAACTCCCTCAGAGTCAGTCGCTTCTCTCAGCAACGAGTTGGTGGTTGATCTCTTTCTTCGGCTGGGGCCTCCCTATGGAATAGCCTCCCTGCCTTCCTTAAACTTGAGGAGAACCCTCTCCGGTTCCGGAAGCACCTCAAAACCTTTCTCTTTGCTTCTGCTTTTTCCCCTCCTCTCCTCTGCTGACCTCCTGGGTGTTACCAGAACTGCACCGGCTACCTGGACACCCTCTGATCTCGGACACAGGTCCCTCCGCCGCCAGCGTCACACACCTGCACTACCCACCTGGCAACCCCCGCACTTGGGGACTGTTTCTGTATCCCTACAGTCCCCCTACCAGCCCTTGACACCTGATGTCTGCACTTACCCATGCACTTGCCACTTGATGGCCGTTACTTACTTATTGTTTTATCTATTCTCATGTACTGCACTGTCTCTGCCCCCTTCCCACGCACTTGCGCAATCCGAATGACACCTGCCCTAGTAGGATCATTGTCTGTCCTCCTGTTGTTCCCCTCCCTTGCCTCGTTGCGCCTTGAAACACTTGTGTATAGGCGCATTATAAATGCATATCATATCATATCATATTCTCAGTACATGCTTCAGCACGTCCTCCGTCCTGGACGCTTGCACTTACCATACCTTGCACTTCATCTGTTGCTCACCCACGAGCACGGGCACCACAGCACCTACTCCCACTGCCCCATCCCTTCTGCACTTGCACTTTCTAAATACTCACAGGGCATAGAAGGTTTGTCCTTCTTTCCCCTCCACTGTATTTAATATGTTTATGTATTTTAATGTATCTCATTCTCATGGCCCCTCCCTGTTGCCCTGTGGGTGCTTTGAAACATAATTTACTTGCTGTTTAAGCACCTAACAAGCAAACCATAAATACATAAATAAATACATTTCATGTGCCCTGCAGGAATGTTAAACACTGTACTAAGGTCACAGTGCCCTTCCAGGGGAGAGGACGGGAAGGCATATCGACTGTGCAGCAGATAGCACATGCTGACAAACCTTGCTGGGCCCAGCAAATAAGGCTATAGGGTTTACAACTTTATTTTATATTTTCTGTTCCTGTTCATTATTTGTGTTTGTGTATACTGTAACAAATGCACAGGTTAAAGAGCCCTACAACTTTTCATTGGCCAGCACACACAATCAAACATTGGATCGGAGCTCACACAATCAAATATTGCCTTGGATCTCACAAAAGAAGAAAATCCTTGGTTATAATCTGAGTGCTTCTCTTTCCAAGAAGGAAGTACACTTAAGGAGACACACTGGTCTTGATTCCAAGCAAAAATACTATTCATATTAAATTATTTAATTGAACTAAGTTTGTAAATTGCCTCTTTTTCAAATTGCACGATGCTTACTTTCTGTGTCTATTGTAGTCCTAATACGAACATTAAACTTGTCTTACTGGACAAAGCACATTATCAAAACCTAGAATAATCATATCAATAACGTTTTGATAAAGCATCCGTATTGCAAGATGAACAATCTTGCACACTCCTATTGTACTCTTACTTTGTAATGCCTGGGGACAAGACCCAAATCATGGCGGAAGACTACAACCTCACGATGAACCATGAGGAAGCACTGCATCACAATTCAGTCTGCCAAGACCCTTCCTGATGGCCAAGTTCTGCCCCAGAACCAATCGAACCAGACCTCCCATTGCCTGAGAGACACCAAGATGTGGTGTTCTCCCTTCTTCTTGTTTCTGCAGAAACAGTGGAGCTGCCATACATCAGACATCCCTGCCTTCAGAAAGCCCTGCTGTCTTTACCCTGGCTCAACTGGACACAAAGAGGAAAAAGCAGTGGCCACAGAGCAAATGACTTAGACGATAATGGTACAACCCAGAAGGAACCAATGGCACCCAATGGGCATGCCTATTTTAGGTTAAGGTTTTCTTGTCAGCGGGAGCCTCCAGGAGCCAAAGTGGCTGGCCTGCTGTAGGCCATTGGGAATTTCTCTGCCCCTCCTACTCTCCCAACCATGTCGACTACCTCCCCGCCGACTACCTTAAATAGGAGGCTGCGTGTGTGTGGTCCAGAATCTCCTTGGTCTCAATGCCTCGAAACATCTTATACTCCCAGAGATTCCTCCTCCCTTAATCCCACATTAACGAGAGGGGACATCACAGACTGGGGACTCAGAGGAAAACAGGCTTATTCAACAGCTAACAAGCAGTATCTAAACACATGGTGACCACAACTGCTATGTCCTTCCAGCTCTTTACTTATAGGCCTATGAACTAAACCCCCAGATTCCGACCATCAGCAAGTTCATTGGCCTTCCTCAGTCCATCTCTTACCTTCGTCAATCCGTGTGTGGCTACCAGTGTCTCTAGGGCAGGGTATTGCTCAGTCTCACTATCAACTATCCTCCTAACTAGAAGAACAGGGGGGGTCCAGAAAGGCCACTATGACCACAGCGCTAATGCCAATTACTATGATTGTAAGAGCGGCCGCGTTCAACTGTTAGGTTGAGGGTGCCTAGACCAAGAACCCTCAATAAAGAACAGAATGAGTTTAACCAGTGAACTGCGCCAAAGTTACAGACAATACATCAAACAGTTGTGGTGTATTTTTAATTCCATTCAACAGCCTGACACGTGTTTCGAGCAAAGCTCTTCCTCTGAGGCTGTACAACAATTGTCAATCGATTAAAAGTAATTGCATGTACAATTTGATCAATACATACATAACATTACGATTGGACAAAAACAAGGGGGGTGAAGGGGGTGATTGCCGAAACCATAATGTGAATTGCATGACACCATTATTTGAATTAATTGCAAATTAGCATAACATTATAATTAAATAATCATAAAAGAAAAAGAAAAAGAGTTGCATATTATCAGTTACCGTTTCAGAGTGACATCAATTTAATTCTGGATTCAGGAAGAAAAATAACAAGAACAATAAGGAGAATAAGTATTGTGCGGTGACTAGACAACCATGGATAAGCTAAATGGCTAATTAGCCTCTATTGAAATTGGAATTGCCGAAAAAACCATATTTACCCAGGAAACCTTGTCTGAAGGAGATAATCTGTGCAATAAAGAAATTCATACCCTAATCACGATTTGTTAAGAAAGTCAGAAATATATATCAATAGGCAAATATACCAATGTACAACACTTACCAATAGTATGGATAAATCTAAGGAAAATTCCAGAGCTAAATCAAAGACAAAATGATGTGTGGCTTACATATTAATACAATTGGTCCAACCAAAATCAATTATCAGTAATAAAGAGACAACATTTATATATAAAATAGATTACGTTATAATGATTGCAATTGCAAATGAATAATTATGAGTAACTGTATAAGTCCAAAAAAAGATGCCGCCGTAGGTGGAAGTAATTGGAAACACAACAAATCCGTAGAGCGCAGATAGTCCCCATAGCAATAGTAGTTGACCAATTGGTAAAAGAAAAAAAGAGAACAAAACCCGGAGTTAGGCAGGTATCAATTATGGAAGATCGCACATGGTTAAAGGGCAGGGACAGTGTCAAAGTCACATGCGTCTCACTTACCAGACTTCCGGCATCGAACTAATCCAAGGGAGAACACGCGCGAGCACCATCTCGTGTTAAATAAAGGAAACTGGATTGCGGAAGCAACTGTGTAGACAGTCAAAAGGCGGTGGCCATATTGGGTGAGGTAAGTACCCTGACTGCCGAAACAAACACAATAGCCACTTGCTAATAAGTCCACGTATAGCATCAAAGTACTCAAGAGTTACTGAACAAGAGGATCACCTAGAACAAATGTCAGCAATAATTAGTTGCAAAATATGTTATGTTAGAAATTGCATTGGCGCAATGTCAATGCAAATCACCATGGTTGTATAACCTGCCGTACATACTTACTCCGTTAGTCATAGAACAACAATCACTGGGAATATACCTCCCAATTGACACACAGGAATAATGTATAGCCATCCGCAGTACCAACGGCACTTACAACCAAAAGCAAATAATTACAAACATTATGATATGTACATCCTACGTATTAAAACATTAGACCTATTAGATTGATACAAATATATAAAATCCCTTGAGGCAAATGTATACTAACATATAAATGCATGAGTGAAAATAGAGACGGAACACATATTAGCAGGAATTAATATGATAAATGTATATTGCTAACGTAATGTTATTTTAAACAATGATAGCTGAATTGCAGGTTAGGTCATAGGAATACATGAAATTCATGGTCCGAGTTAAGTCCTCGAGTAACCAATCTATGTTTGCAGATGAGTCTTGCTTCCAATTGCCTAAACCTAAGTTCCATGTTGCCTCCTCTCTTAGAAGGACATATCTGAGCTAGGCCAATAAACCGTAAGTCCTTAATATCATCCAATTGATGTGAGGTCTGCCAGTGCAGCGCTAATGGGTATTTCGAATCCTGTTTATTCAAAGAGGCCAAGTGTTCCCGAATACGGATCTTAAGTGGCCTAATAGTACTCCCTATGTAAAATGAACCACAAACACATATAATACAGTACACTACAAACTTAGTATTTCAATTAATAAATGAATTGATTACATGTTTTCCCGTAGTGACAAAATCTAGCCATTCAGACTCAAATGTATATGGACAAATATTACAGCTACCACATTTGTGAAAGCCGTTTAACCGCCCTTGGGATAGCCATGTATTAGCAGTGGGTGCTTGTGACATAAAGGACGGGCAGAGCAAATTTTTAAGAGTAGGCACTCTGCAGAATGTTATTGATGGATTTGGTTCAAGTAATTTAGTTAAATCATTATCAAGGTGTAGTAAATGCCAGTGGCGTTTGAGGATAGCATACACACTATTACTATCGCTATTGTACCGTGTGATCAGTCTAATTTTATTATGTGGCTCGCTAGCAGAACTTTGTCCAGTTTTGGGTTTAAGTAGATTGCTCTCTTCATACTAGACACTTCCCGTTCAACTTTGGTCAACAATGTGGGTTGATACCCTCGTTGTTCAAATTGATCATGCATGAAAGTTTTTTCTGCACCAAAATCAGCATCAAGTGAGCAATTCCTTTTCGCCCGAATATATTCACCTTTTTGGAATGTTATCGATAACAGATCGTTTGTGAGAACTAGATGAGTGTAAGACCGCATTAACCGAAGTAGGTTTGCAAAAAGTTTTGGTTATAAAACCTGTACGGGACACAGAAATGTTCAAATCAAGAAAATCAATAGAATCGGTGGAACAATGATGTATGAATTGTAAACCCCAATTGTTGGCATTCAGAAAGTTAACAAAATGGCTTAAGTCTACTTCATTGCCAGTCCAGAGCAAAATAATATCGTCAATGTATCTTTTCCAAAGATATATGAATTGGCAAAAGTCCTTATTCTGGAACACATATTGTTGTTCAAATTGATGCATGAATATATTGGCCACAGTAGGAGCAAAACTTGCCCCCATTGCAATCCCAATCAATTGTTGATAGTATGTGTCATTAAATAGAAAAACATTGTTTTACAAAGCACAAACAAGAAATTCTTTGATCATTTCAATATGCAGGTGATATGATGCTGATTTGTGTCGGAAAATGTAATTAATACTGTCAATTGCTTGCTGGTGGTCAATAGAGGTGTATAGAGACTTAACATCAAGTGTAACCAATAGTACATCAGAGATAGGTGGCAATTGCACAAGAATGTTAAGAATGTGCATAGTGTCACGTATGTATGTCGGTGTAGAGTATACCAGTGGTGAAATGCATTCATTCACATAAATTGAGATTGGTTCCATAATCCCACCCTGACCACTAATGATAGGTCTGCCTTCTGGTATCTTGGTAAACTGCTTATGAATCTTGGGCAAGAAATATGCGGTTGGCATGGTGGGTCTGTCAGAGATTAAAAAGGATTTTTCCACATCAGTGATAATACCTAGTTTATACCATTTGTCAATTAGGGAATGAACTATATTGCGTAAATGTATGATAGGATTATTTTTCAAAATGGCATAACAGCCAGGAGAATTCAAATGAGCCAGTGCCATTGAAATGTAGTCAACTTTATCCAAAATTACAACGTTACCTCCTTTATCGGCCTCCTTAATCACAAGCGAGTCATTAGATGCTAGCTTGTGAAGGGCTTGTCGTTGTGCTGGCGTTAAGTTAGAATGTGTTTGATAATAACGAGAGGAGCGACGGTCACAAAGTAAGTGGATGTCATTGGTCACAACCCGGTGAAAAGTGTCTATAACATTGTCATCCGGAAAAATAGGAGTACATTTCGATTTATTTGCAAATTCTTTAATTTTCAAATTACGATGCTGTATATCCAATTCTTTCATAGTGTCCAAAAGGTTAGTCTCACTGTCAGAAATCGCATCATCTATAGACATAAGTATATGTGTGCTCATCATTATTTGTAAAGAAAGTTCTGATAATTCAGCAACAGGCGTCTAAGGTGAATACTGTTTCACTTGTGTAGCAAAAAATGTTTTAATTTAAGTTTTCTAATGAACTTAAATAAATCAATCTGAATCTGAACATAGTCATTCTTGCAGGATGGAGTGTCATGCAATTCACATTATGATTTTGGCAATCACTCCCTTCACCCCCCTTGTTTTTGTCCAATTGTAATATTATGTATGTATTGATCAAATTGTACATGCAATTACTTTTAATCGATTGACAATTGTTGTACAGCCTCAGAGGAAGAGCTTTGCTTGAAACACGTGTCAGGCTGTTGAATGGAATTAAAATACACCACAACTGTTTGATGTATTGTCTGTAACTTTGGCGCAATTCACTGGTTAAACTCATTCTATCCTCCTAACTACTCTATGGTGAGAGGGGGGGGGTTAGTGCCCCATGGAGGTAGTAGCATTCTGTGAAAGCTTCCAAGCACAGTTTCTTTCACATATTTCCATCTCCAGCTAAGACCTAGCTGTTCCTCCTTGCTTTTGATAGACCAGCTCTGTGACTGAAAGTCATTATTCTCCAGCACTTTTCAAGCCAAGTGTCATGATGCCTACCTCCAAGGGGCCAGACAGGGCCCGGCACCCTCAGAGGCAAGCAACATGTATACTAGGGAATTCCCAGCCACCCCAGATAGGGGCTCTTTGGACTCAGTCCTGGCGCCGTTGGCGTCAGGCTCATAAGGGATAACAGTCCTGGCACCATCGGCGCCAGGCTCATACAAGATATGGAAGGAATAGTGTTTGGTGCAAACTTACCTGGCAGACCATGCTGCAATTTCCTTACCTGGCAGATCATTCTACAACTTCCAGATGAAAAGGGAATTACTTAACCACACGGGAGTGGCTGGTGGCAGGATACATACCTTCAGTGGAAGGATACATACCTGGGACTACTTGAAAGGCTATTTAAGCCACGCCCAGAGAGCAAACCACGCTTCGCGTTGTTCTGCTCATAGCAGCTGGACGCTCACCATGCCTGCTCCTGCTCCAGTCCTCGACCACGCCTGCCAGCATCCTGGAAACACCTAAGGATAGAAAAGGGAAGAAGAAACAGGTGAAAACAAACCTTACCTGTTAAAGCTGCATTCCGGATTCAGCGCGCCAACGTTCCTGCAAAAAGACATCATTTTAAATACTCACCGCGTCGCATACATCTCAGCGCACTTCTCTTACCTGCACGTTGCGCCTTCGGCTCTGCGACGCCCATCCGGATCTCCTGCAGCATTCCAGCACCTACGGGGAGACGAAGAGAAGAAAGCAACGTGAGAAGGGGAAAATAACCAAGAAGCACTTACCCGCCAAGCTAATTCTTCTTACCTTCGGGTCGATGCCATTCCTTGGGCATTTCAGCACCCCGGCCCCTATGGGGAAAAAGCAAACATCACATTAGTGAATGCAAGAACCGTAGCAAATGAACTATTTTAAACTCACCAGTTTACAGGTCGGACTCAGCTTCTGCTTCGTACCGGCTCCATTTCTTCGGCATTCTCGAACTCCGGCCCCTAAGGAAAAAGAGACAGGAAAAGACAGTAGTGGGCCTACACCAAAACTCACCTGAAATCAGGTTTTCGACAGAAACCGCCCTCAGCCCGGAGTCTTCCATTACCTGCAAAAGAGAAGAGGAACAGTTTAGACTCAAGCTTGCCATAAACATTTACTGTACTTACCGGAACAGACAAGCGAACTCGAACTTACTATCCAGTGACGTAACTGGATCCCAACGCGCCCCTGCATCAGAAGCAGGATGGAGAGCTCGCCTTTTCAATCCCTAAGGTGAGTCTCCACAGGGAATTACAGAAGGGTTGCAAGGAGGGTGAGAAGGGGAACGGGAGATCAACACAAAACCCGCAGAGTATTAACCCTTCCTTTTCGCTCACAGAAGGGTATTCATCCGAGCCAGACAAGCCGGATTTGGGAACCCAGCCCACTCCATCTTCAGGGTGCTGAACATCTCCTTCGAAGAGGCCACTGCCGTCCAGACCACGCCCGCGCCTCCGTGGGAACCAGGTGAGAGTTACAGAACGCGAAGCCTAACCACAATTACCCACCCAGGCGCCATGGAGACTTCCGAAACAGACCAACTGGCCCAACTATTGGGGGAATTACAGGCGGAAGTTCACGCCGCCCGTCAAGAAACCAACGTTCTTCGAAGAGAACTGATCTTGTCCAAAGAACGAACCGATGACCTGGCTAAACAGCTTTTGCAGAATCAGGCTGGACAAACGCCATTACCTGCTTCCAGAAGAGAGTCCACTCCTATGGCTTCCACTAACCCGGTGCAAATTAACATGCTGGGAAACATGCCTTTGGCCCCACCTGAACGTTTTGCGGGGGACCCCAAGAAATACGCTGTTTTCATGAACCAATGTCATTTACACATTTTATGTAGACCTGGGGCCTTCCCTAATGACCAAACTAGGGTGGCTTTTGTTTTATCGTATCTCAGCGGCTGTGCAGCCGATTGGTCTATTCCGTTGGTAAATCAAGACGATCCTATTCTTCGTGACTTTCAACGCTTCCAGGCTAGTATGGAGAGATTATTTGCCCGGCACGCCCAGGGTGAGACCTTGGATAACGAACTTCTGTCTTTGCGTCAAGGGAACCAAGACCTCCTATCTTATATCGCCACATTTAACAGACTGATCGTGGAAACTGGGTGGCCTGAGAATAAAAGAATCACCTTGTTTCATCGAGGACTTCGTGGAGAGCTAAAAGACGTTCTGGCTCAAATTGTGAATCCACCCCAACTCTGTGAGGAATACATTGATTTAGTGATCCAACTTGATCATAGACTCCAGAATAGAAAGACTGATCGGACTAGATTTGAAACTCGGGCTTTGGTAAAAACCCACGCAAACCCCAAGAGTACCGATGCTTCGGAGCCAATGCAAATTGGGGGAGTAAAAGGACCCCTAACGCAGAAAGAACGAGAAAGAAGATGGCAAAACCAGTTATGTCTCTATTGCAGAGAGTCTGGACACTTTCTACGAAATTGCCCGGTAAAACCACCCAAGAAGGTGGTTGGAGCCACAGACCAAAACCTTCCAAAATCTGATTCGGGAAATGATCAAGCCCGACAAGCGTAGAGGTCTGCTTGCCGAGCGTGAAGACAAACTCTTTGACCTCGCATTTCATCATGCCAATGACCCTCGTGGATCCAAAGCAGCCTCAATGATTACATGGCATAAAGGCCTATCTCGACAGTGGGGCTATTGGGAACTATGTTGATCTTGAATTGGCTTCCAGGATTGGTCTCCCTCTCCGACCAAAAATCACCAAAGATGTCATTACCATGGTTGATGGGACCGAAATTGCCTCTGGGCCGGTAACACATTCTACCACAGAAATGACACTGGTTGGCCAAGATGGTCATAGGGAAACCATAGTGTTCGACGTAATCAAGGCTCCACAATTTCAGGTAATCTTGGGGATCCCTTGGTTAGAAGCACATAATCCTCAAATTGACTGGCGAGCAAAGAGTATCACCTTTCCTAACTGCAGACAAACTTGTTATTCCGGAAATCCACAAGTGGGTCTAGCCTCAATAACCTCTGTGTCAGCACAACTACCACTTGAGTATCAGGACTTTCAGGACGTTTTTCAAAAAGAACAGGCCAACACCTTACCACCTCACCAGCCATACGATTGTCAAATTGATCTGGTACCCAATGCTCAACCGCCTTGTAGTAGGATTTATGCCCTTACCGAACCAGAGAATCTTCATTTACGCCAGTATTTGGATCAGTATCTTGCCAATGGGTTTATTCGCCCATCAAAGTCACCGGCTTCTTCAGCTTTGTTCTTCGTGCCGAAAAAGGAAGGCGACCTTAGAACATGTATTGACTATCGCGCCTTAAATCAGATAACGGTTAAGAATCGTTACCCCCTGCCTCTGATCCTTGAACTCCTCGACCAGGTGAAAGATGCCTGCATCTTTACCAAGCTGGATTTAAGAGGGGCTTACCATCTGGTGCGCGTCAGAGAAGGCGATGAATGGAAAACGGCCTTCCGCACCAAATACGGACTCTTTGAATACCAAGTGATGCCCTTCGGGTTGTGCAACGCACCTGCTGCCTTCCAGTATTTTATGAATGACATCTTTCGAGAACTCATAGATGTTTGTGTCATCATATATATTGATGACATCCTAGTGTACTCTTCCTCGGAATCTGATCACCGAAAACATGTTAAGACCTTCCTGGAGAAACTACGCCAGCACAAACTATTTGCAAAGCTCGAAAAGTGCATTTTTCACGTCACGGAGGTTGAGTTTCTTGGTTTCATCCTAACGCCAAAGGGAGTTCGAATGGACTCACAGAAAGTGGACGCGATCCTCAAATGGCCATCCCCTAGTTCTGTGAAAGGGGTTCAGAGCATGCTTGGTTTTGCCAATTTCTATCGAAGGTTTATCCCGGAGTTTTCTCGAGTGGTTCAACCCATCACAGCCCTCTTACGGAAAAACAAACACTTCGAATGGACTACGGAAGCAGAACAAGCATTTCAGGAACTAAAAACTAAATTCACCTCCGCACCTGTGTTAAAACATCCCTGTCCAGATCTCCCTTACGTTGTGGAAACTGACGCATCTAGTTTAGCCATGGGAGCGGTTCTATCACAGAGGGACCCAGTCTCGAACCAACTGCATCCTGTGGCCTTTTGGTCCAGAAAATTCTCAGCTCCAGAAGTTAACTACACAATCACAGATAAAGAACTATTAGCTATCAAGTCAGCTTTCAAGGCTTGGCGTCATTACCTTCTCGGCGCAAGACATACTGTTACAGTAATTACAGACCACAGGAATTTGCAATACTTAAAAATGGCCAAAGCTCAATCCTCACGCCAACTCCGTTGGGCCCTGTTCTTTGCAGAATTTGACTTTGTGATCACCTATCACCCCGGCTGCAAGAATGGCAAGGCGGACGCACTATCTCGAATAGGAATGGGCGATTCTACCCCAACTCTAGATCCAGTTACGATTATTCCCGAACAGAGAATTTTGGGGGTGATCTCCTCACAAACTCTAGAGGATATTCAAACTAGAGTTAAATTGCTTTTCGACGCTGCAGCCTTGCAAGAATGGAGCCTGAAAGATCCCAGATTTTCAATTAATAACGATTTACCTTATTTCCAGGGGCGACTGTTCTTGCCTCAAAAGGATTTGCAAGATCTCGTTATTGCCCATCATCATGAGACACTAATGGAAGGACACCCGGGCATCGCTAAGACTGAAGAAAAAATTAAAAGGCATTTCTGGTGGCCCTCCTGGCGAAAGGATATAAAATCTTTCGTGATGACATGCGCAGTGTGCGCCCAAAATAAAAGTCAAAAGTAAAAACCAGCCGGTCCGTTACGACCTCTGGACATCCCACCGGCACCTTGGCACACTTTATCGCTGGATTTTATAACTGACCTACCTCCTTGTCATGGATTTAATACTATACTGGTAATTGCAGACCTCTTCTCCAAGATGGCCCATTTTATTCCATTGAAAGGGCTGCCTTCAGCCTCCACCCTAGCCAAGGAATTTCCTGAGAACGTCGTTCGTCTACATGGTTTTCCATCCATATTAATCTCCGATCGGGGAAGCCAGTTTATTTCTCGGTTCTGGAAGAGATGTTGCCAAATGGCACAAGTTGATGTGCGTTTATCTACCAGCCACCATCCACAGACCGACGGCCAAACCGAGAGAACAAACCAGACATTGGAACAGTACTTACGGTGCATGTTGCATCAATCAGAATATAATTGGAAAGACATTTTATGGATTGCTGAATACGCGTACAACAATTCTGTGCATTCAGGAATTGGCCAGACTCCTTTTTATACCTTACTTGGCCACCATCCCAGAACTTCGGATCTTGAACCACCTCAAGGCCTTGAAATGCCTGCCGTGGATAACTTACATGCCACCATAACCCGAGCCTTCAAAGAAGCCAAGACTCATTTACAGCAGGCCAAGGACAAATATAAGGAAAATGCTGACTTACATCGGAGCGAAGTACCTCCTTACCAAGTTGGCGATCATGTGTTGCTGGCGACTAGACATCTACCACTTAAAGGCCCGCTAACTTTTAACCCAAGATATATAGGGCCTTATCCAATCAAGGCTGTAATCAACCCGGTAGCCTTCAAACTCGATCTGCCCCCCAACATGCGAATCCATCGGTTTTCCACGTATCACTGTTGAAACCTGTACAACCCGGAACCAGGCTACTCAAGCCATCAGAACCAATCCCAGTAGATGGGGAACTGGAATTCGAAGTTAAAGACATATTAGATTCTAAGATGGCAAAGTCAAAGGTTTTTTACCTAATTGATTGGAAAGGATATGGACCTCAGGAGAGATCTTGGGAACCAAGCGATCATATACATGCACCTCGTCTAATACAAACATTTCATCGTAAGTTTCCACACAAACCAAAGACTCCGGACAGTACGTCCTTGGGAGGGGCTTTGGGGGGAGGTACTGTCATGATGCCTACCTCCAAGTGTCCAGACAGGGCCCGGCACCCTCAGAGTCAGGCAACTGTATACTAGGGAAGTCCCAGCCACCCCAGATAGGGGCTCTTTGGACTCAGTCCTGGCGCCGTTGGCGTCAGGCTCATAAGGGATAACAGTCCTGGCACCATCGGCGCCAGGCTCATACAAGATATGGAAGGAATAGTGTTTGGTGCAAACTTACCTGGAAGACCATGCTGCAATTTCCTTACCTGGCAGATCATTCTACAACTTCCAGATGAAAAAGGAACTACTTAACCACATGGGAGTGGCTGGTGGCAGGATACATAACTTCAGTGGAATGATACATTCCTGGGACTACTTGAAAGGCTATTTAAGCCACGCCCAGACAGCAAACCACGCTTCATGTTGTTCTGCTCATAGCAGCTGGACGCTCACCGTGACTGCTCCTGCTCCAGTCCTCGACCACGCCTGCCAGCATCCTGGAAACACCTAAGGATAGAAAAGGGAAGAAGAAACAGGTGAAAACAAACCTTACCTGTTAAAGCTGCATTCCGGATTCAGCGCGCCAACGTTCCTGCAAAAAGACATCATTTTAAATACTCACCGCGTCGCATACATCTCGGCGCATTTCTCTTACCTGCACGTGGCGCCTTCGGCTCTGCGACGCCCATCCGGATCTCCTGCAGCATTCCAGCACCTACGGGGAGACGAAGAGAAGAAAGCAAGGTGAGAAGGGGAAAATAACCAAGAAGCACTTACCCGCCAAGCTAATTCTTCTTACCTTCGGGTCGATGCCATTCCTTGGGCATTTCAGCACCCCGGCCCCTATGGGGAAAAAACAAACATCACATTAGTGAATGCAAGAACCGTAGCAAACAAACTATTTTAAACTCACCAGCTTACAGGTCGGACTCAGCTTCTGCTTCGTACCGGCTCCATTTCTTCGGCATTTTCGAACTCAGGCCGCTAAGGAAAAAGAGACAGGAAAAGACAGTAGTGGGCCTACACCAAAACTCACCTGAAATCAGGTTTTCGACGGAAACCGCCCTCAGCCCGAAGTCTTCCATTACCTGCAAAAGAGAAGAGGAACAGTTTAGACTCAAGCTTGCCATAAACATTTACGGTACTGGAAGGCCACCAGGGGGCGCAGGCAACATGGCCGCCTGAGCTGAGAGCTCCGTACCCAGCCCCGGGTAATTGTTGGCAGCAAAGAAGTGTGGGGGTCCCATCCTTTTCGAGACCCCCCACGAGATTGTGGGAACTCTCGGCCCCCAGCTGGGTCCAACTCCGACCCTCGTCCGTCAAGGCGTCGCCGAGTTCCGCCGCCCGAGAGATCCGCCAGGCCCCTCCCCCCACACCCCGGAGTGGAGCTCGGCCGTAGGCCACGCCGGCCACGCCAGACCCGGAGAAGGAGGGACCAGACGCGACGCGGAGAGTGCGGAGGCCAAGGCAGAGACTGGACGCGGGACCCGCGGCCGAGCGAGGACACAACCTGAAGCCCGGACCCGCAGTGCAGCGCGTCGGCCCGGCGCGAGAGGTGAGATCGCCCCCGGCGCACCCACGGATCCAGAGGGGCGACACGGGAGCGCGCCCCCCCCCCGGCTTCAACCTCCTTACCTGAGGACGCACGGGGCTCGACGTGGGACAGCGACCCCAGACACCCCCACGAACACGGGAGGCCGACGCAGGTGCGCGGCCCCCCCTCTTTTTCTAGCCTTGTCCCCCCCCTCTCGGGGGACGAACGGGGCCCGAAGCGGGTCCGTGGCGGCCCTAGCCCCTACTGCACCAGTGAATCCCGGGGGGCCGACGCGGGAGCGCGCCCCACCATCCCCCCAATCTTGACTCTCCCCATCTGGGACAAGCGGGGCTTGAGGTGGGACTGCAGCGGCCCCAGCCCCTAATACACCAACGGATCGGGGGGCCGATGCTGGAGCGCGCCCCCCCCGCCGCCCTCTCTCTCGCCCCGGCTTTGGCTCTCCCCCCCTCCCCCGATGATAAAGAGAGCACAGAAAAGGGAAGTGAACCCAGAGTGACTGTCAAGGTGGGACCCTGAGAGGTGAGACCTATGACAAAGAGGCCGATACACGGAGGAATACAAGGGACCACGGACTATTGGTGAGAGGTCAATCAGACCATTCCCCTCACATCCACCCCACCAGAACACGACGCCGCGAGCACACTGTGGGAAGAGAGGGCACCGGAGGCACACCAGAGGACCCCACCGACACCGGACCCCCACTTTCTCGACTAGGCCACGTTCCACACACGAAAGCTTCGGCTTGGCTGCCCCCACCGCCCGGGATCGTCGTCGGGGGGCATTCGTCCACCAGGTGCCTGCCCGTCCCGCCTCCGGGGTTGTCAACTACACACTGCATCCTCCCACGATCAAAATCGTGGGTTGGATAGGTCACACCAACCACAGCACACCGGAGTGCTCTTCCCATGAGCTGGAGGGAGAGCCTCGCCAAATACCAATTTGTGGCTTCTGAGGGCGATATGGCGGCGGGGGGCACCTCTACCCCTCCCCCCGACCTGGGGGCTATACAAAACAATATCCAGATAATCCTAGAGGAGATACGCGGAATGAGAACGGACATGGGGGCCAAATTGGCGGACCTTACCACCAAATTCACCACCCTCGAGGACCGGATGGAGGGGGTCGAAAATAATCAGCTCTCCACGGCACTTCTCGAGACCCAAATGGAGGTCAGATTCCAGGATATGCAACGGCGGGAGGAGGAACTTCGGTTTAAAGTGGACGACATGGAAAATAGAGAAAGGAGGAACAACCTACGCATTTTTGGGCTGGTGGAATCCGAGGGCGAGACCACCCAAGGTCTGGAGGGCAAAGTACTGGACATTATAAGGATTGCCCTGGGCGAGAGTGCTGGAGGCGAGATCAAATTTGATAGGGTCCCGCGGGCGGGCGGAGGGGGCAGGGGCCCGCGCTCGGTGCTGGCTCGATTGCATCACTACAAAGACAAAGCCAAGATCCTAGAGAAGGCGAAGAACCTAGGCAACATCCAATACGGGGACTCTAGGGTGTCCATATTTCAGGACCTCTCAGCCCTCACCCTACTAATGAGGAAGAAATGTGGCACCCTCACAAGATGGCTACAGGGGAAGGGGGTCAGATACCGCTGGGGCCACCCCTTTTATTTATCGTTTGAATGGCAGGGAGAGAAGTACCATCTGATCTCGGAGGAGGACATCCAGAGGGCCACAGACGACCTACTTGGTGACATCCCCGCTCCCTCTGGAGGTAGAGTGGGTGGCACCCAAGACCTCCCTAGGGGCCCGGTCGGTCCGGGAAAGCTCAGCGGAAAGTCTAAGGTCAAGGGTACTCGCAAATTCCATAAGCCAACACGACACCCATCAACGGCCTCCGAAGACCACCCGAACTCATGACTATACCACTCTCTGGGGGTTGAGGATCCCTACTGAGGCTCCTGTATTCTAAGCTTTGGCAGAGCTGGAAATTGAGGCCTGGCCTCACGAGGCCAAGGCCGGGCGCCACGTCGGCGCGAGTTTTAACCCGCCAGGTTGAAGGGCGGGAAGCAGTTTGATGCAATGTTAATGGTTTGGTTGTGGTTTTCCCGGTGTGGGGCTGAGTTTGAACCTTGAGGTGGGTGTGGGGGCCGGGGGGCTCTTTGGCTCTTGTGCTGACTACCCCCACCGAGGTAATGGTTGGGGTCGATATAGACGGAAAAACAAGAGTTGGGGATCCCTAATATAAGAAATACCCGGGGCTGGGGTAAGAGTCCTTGGTGGTTCATTGACCAACCCCGACACTAGTTGGGGGGCGTGGACGGACGCCTTACAATGAAAGGGAAAAGGGAATGTGGGGAGGGGGTGAGAGGGGAGGACTGGGTGGGGGAGGGGGGGTGTGGAACACAGGGGAAGGGAGGGGGGAATAGCCGAATCAAACTAGGGCTCACAATGCGGAAACAGACTACAGGGCAACACTGCGACACAGGACAAACAGAGGGGGCATCCCCATACGACAATGGTTGAGGGCAGGATAGGCACACTTAATGTCAAGGGCCTTAACTCCCAGAACAAGAGATCCCTGACGAGTAACATGTTTCGCAAACAACAACTAATGGTACTCTTCCTCCAAGAAACTCACTATAGACAGGGCAAGGAATCACCCATAAGGGGAAGGGACATTGGATCCAATTATTGGGCATCACACAGAAGCTCAAAGAAGGAGGGGGTAGGGATCCTCCTGAATAAAACGTTCCATCTCTCCAATATTGAAACCAAGAGGGGCTTTGGGGGGCGGTTCCTGGCAATCAAGGGCACTCATGAGGGCGAACGCATCACTCTGGCCACCCTCTATGCACCCAACTCTGGCCAGATTAGGTTCCTAACCCAAATTATGGGGGTAATCGATGAATGGGCGGAGGGGGCCATGATCCTCGGGGGCGACTTCAATCTGGTAGTGGACCCCAAACTAGACTGGTGGACGGCCCGAGGGGTTGAACCCAAGGCGACATCTAAAGACAATATCTCATTCCAGAATCTCCTGAGGGAACACTATTGGGAAGATGTTTGGCGGGCGACACACCCAGAACCGGGAGGCTATACATTTTTCTCCCCTCCACACTATACATACACCAGAATTGACCTGCTCCTGACCTCTAAGGAAGGAGGCGGGGTGGCCACGGATCCACGAGTCGAGGCAATAACCTGGTCCGATCACAAGCTCCTAGTGGCGAGCTGGCTTCTCCCCGTCTCCCCTCGATCAACCCACTGGAGGTGCAATGATGTGCTTCTCAGAGACCCAGTCTTTAGGGACTTCCTGAGAGGCGAAATGGCGGCATACTTCGAAACAAATGATAATGGGGAAACAGACATGCCGACGGTGTGGGAGGCAGCTAAGGCCACCTTTCACGGCCTCCTCATAGCGGAGGGAGCCAGACGTAAACGGGAGAGAGGGCTCATCGAAGCCAGGATACGGGCGGACCTTGGAATCTTGCGGGGTAGGCTCAACCCGGGGGGGACGGACAGGGAATCCATCTTAGTGGAAATGAGCAAGAAACGACAGGCCCTACACACGGTTCTCATAGGAGAGGTGGTTAAGAAGCTGAGATACACACGACAGAGGTACTACGAGAGGGGAGACAGGGTGGGAACGCTGCTGGCTCGCAGAGCCAGGGGATGTCGACTGGAGAGAAGGGTTGGCCCCATCAGAGACCGGGAGGGCTCCATGCTTAATAACAAGGCAGAGGTTGTGGGCTCCTTCGCAGATTACTATAAGGAACTGTATACAAAACAAGGGGGAACATCAACAGAGGAGATGCGGGCATACTTGGAGGAATACCCCCCGCCCCGCTTGACGGAGGCGGAATTACAGGAACTAGAGTCGGACATAACGGTTGACGAGGTCGAGGCGGCCATCAAGAGGCTGAGGGTGGGCAAGGCACCGGGGGGAGACGGCTACACAGCCGATTTTTACAAACAGTTCTCACCTTCGCTGGTGGAGCCCCTAGCCAAGCTCTTTAACCAAATCCGAAACGAGGAGACGCTCCCACCCTCCTTCCTCCAGGCCCTCATTACGGTTATCCCGAAGCCGGGAAGGGACCCGAGGGAACGTGGCTCCTACAGACCCATCTCCCTCTTAAATCTTGACGCCAAGATATTCACTAGAATTCTGGCATCTTGCCTAGAAAAGAGCCTCCCACGACTGGTTCACCCTGACCAGGCGGGTTTCATACTTAATAGACAAGCCTCAGACAGCATGCGTAAAACTCTTCATGTGCTGTACTCAAGGGAGATCCGGGACGAGGGAGCTCTGCTCCTGTCCCTAGACGCGGAGAAGGCCTTCGATAGGGTGAGCTGGGAATTCATGGGAGAGGTCTTGTCTGCGGTGGGGATGGGCCGGAGGTGGCTGGGCTGGATGGCGGCACTGTACTCCTCCCCAACAGCCAGGGTGGTGGCCAACGGGACGAAGTCAGAGCCTTTCCCCCTGGGGCGAGGTACAAGACAGGGATGCCCACTATCCCCCCTGATATACGCCTTAGTTATGGAACCCTGGGCAGTTTCGGTATGCAACAATGAAACCATCACAGGGGTCTGGTTGGGCGACTCCCATTGCAAGATTAGTCTGTTCGCAGATGACGTCCTCCTGTACGTTACCAAGCCATCGCAGACGATCCCTCATTTACTACAGGCCCTGACGCGCTATGGTAACCTCTCCGGGTACAAGGTCAACTTAGACAAGTCCGTGGCTTTCGTGGGGGGTCAGTTGCCAGAATCGGAGGTACAATATGTAGAAAGTCTCCCCTTTCAACTGCAGAGGGAGGGGTTCCGGTACCTGGGAATCCAAATCCCATCCACTCCGGGCAACCTCTTTGCACGCAATTTTACCCCACTATGGACAGCTGTCAAGAGAGATATTGAGAGGTGGGCGGTGGCGGGGTTTTCATGGATGGCACGGCTCAATCTGATTAAGATGGTAATACTCCCTAAGTTCCTATTTCTCTTCCAGATGCTCCCCACCCAGGTGCCGAAGCCCTTTTTCGACTCAATGAAGCGGGTATTGCTTCGATTCCTCTGGGCGGGAAAGAAACACAGAATCTCTTACGATGTCTTGACAAGACCGAAGGAGGATGGAGGGGTGGGGTTTCCCGATTTCAATGCATATTACAGGGCATCCCAGCTAAGGATTCTGGTTGACCATTTTAATCCTGGGACGGAGAAGCAGTGGGTGGCTCTAGACAATAGACTTCTCGCCCCAGTCACGTTCGACGAGCAGTTATGGGTCCCAAGAACACGCATTCCCAGGAGGGTACACGAGCACCCAGTGTTGGGGGTTCTTTGGTCGATCTGGAAGGAGGGGAGCTACTTCAGGTGGCTCACGACCTGGCCCTCCCCGCTGAGTTGCATCTGGGCGCCACCATTCCTGGCCAAAATAGCAGAACCAGCAGCATACCAGAGTTGGTACGAGGCGGGCCTAGTTAGGGCCGGCCATCTATGGGTGGGGGGATCCTTCATGCCCCTTCCCGATCTCGAGGAGGCTCTGGGTCTGGGTAGGCTGTCGCCATTCCGCTACCTTCAGCTTAAGGGAGTCCTTTCGGAACCCTCATGGGGGGACACTCTTAGGAGGGACCTTACAGATTTTGAGAAAATGATTATCTCCACCCGGGGCTCCAGAGGGGTGATAGCTCGGTTGTACAGACTTCTCTTGTTTTCAATACCAAGGGACCCCCCCCGGCACGAACGCAATGGGAAAGAGACCTTGGCATGGCAATAGATGATAGGAGATGGACCAAGATGTGCATCCGAGCCCATCGCTCAACTACGTCCCTCCAATACAGACACCAGGCATTAAAGGTCCTACATAGGTGGCATTATCCCCCCCAGAGAATATCCAGAATGCTCCCAGGCTATGACCCACACTGCTCGAAATGTCGAAACACCACTGGAGACTACATACATATGTGGTGGTCATGCCCCAGGGTACAGATGTATTGGGGCGAGGTCCTATCCTGGATCAGGGGAGTTGATGGGATAGATAGACCCCTTTGCCCCTGGTTACTCCTCTTTGGGATTGAGGTTGGGGACGATCAGGAGGACACCTAGGGCCACATGCTCCAGGTCATGCTCGTGGCGGCCAGGTGTTGCCTGGCCCAAAAATGGAAAAACCCAAACATGCCACAGGAAAAGGAATGGGTCACCAAGGTCCGAGCAATTTATGACATGGAATTCCTTACGCACGTTCTTGATGAGTCTAAAACCAGCATCGGAGAACTCTGGCTTCCATTTTTTGAAAGATACGAGCGCAGTGCATAAAGGGCCCAGTCTTCAGGGTGGACCTGGTTCTGTCCTTTGGACATTATGAAACTGTAAAGTCGGGGACTCCAAAGGCACCCATTGACTGGGACATGCTTTCTCCCCCCAATAAGGGGGTCCTAATAGGTTGAGCCCAAGGACAAGTGTGCAAAATGTGCCCATCACCTATGCTCTGGGAATGTGCAGTGTGTTCCAAAGTGTGCAATCAAGAGTCTACTTTGATTAAACGGCTAGGGGGGTGGGGGGGATAAAAGGGTTATTGGTGGGTACGCTTTCTAAAAATGTAATTTTGTTTTTTGGTGCAATGTCTGCAATAATAACCTACAAAATGTCAATAAAAACATATTTTCAAAAAAAAAAACATTTACGGTACTTACCGGAACAGACAAGCGAACTCGAACTTACTATCCAGTGACGTAACTGGATCCCAACGCGCCCCTGCATCAGAAGCAGGATGGAGAGCTCGCCTTTTCAATCCATAAGGTGAGTCTCCACAGGGAATTACAGAAGGGTTGCAAGGAGGGTGAGAAGGGGAACGGGAGATCAACACAAAACCCGCAGAGTATTAACCCTTCCTTTTCGCTCACAGAAGGGTATTCATCCGAGCCAGACAAGCCAGATTTGGGAACCCAGCCCACTCCATCTTCAGGGTGCTGAACATCTCCTTCGAAGAGGCCACTGCCGTCCAGACCACGCCCACGCCTCCGTGGGAACCAGGTGAGCGTTACACCAAGTGTAGCAGGACCCATCACAATGGCGCCACTTCTCAGGTAGCCCTGCACAGTCTCTAATTGTAATTATGGAAAAACAAATATTGATGTTCAAATATTACAGTCACTGTAACTCTGCATAAAAGCCCCCACCCTGCACAGTCCCCGTGAAAATGAAGCACACCGGGGATTGTGCTGTCTGGCACTCAGGCAAGGTGGCAGCCACTGTCGGAGTTGGTCCAGTAAGGAAACAGACAGCTGCACTGCATACCACCATCTTCGTGGCTCCACAACTGTCCCACTTGCTTGAAGGCTCTCTTGAGCGGTTCTGAAACAGCCACTGGGTCTCTGGAACACAGGTTCCGCTGCTATTGACCTTCCCAGCTGGACGAGGGTGTAAATTGCCCAAGATAACTGGCTGTGAGGTTACAACCACTATTCTGTGTAAAGGCATCTGAGTGATCCCAATAAAAAAACCATGGGCCTCATCACGACCCTGGTGGTAACCCTTAAAAGTCATTGGGCCTCATTCCGACCCTGGCGTTAACCAAGGCGCTATTAGCGCCTTGGTTGACGCCGTTATCTTTCCGACTCCGCCATGGTGAATGGCGGAATTACCGCCCCATTCCAAGGTTGGCGGGGTCGGTAATTCCCCATTCACCATGGGCCCTTCCCCATTCCCATTTTTGCCCCATAGGGCTCAATGAGAATGGGGAAGGTGCTAATTACGGCACCGTAAATTACGGTGCCGTAATTAGCTCCAAGGTCCCTTTGCGGGTTGTTTTTTTAACGCCTGCAAAAAGCAGGTGTTAAGTTCCAACCCGCAAAGGGAACTCGGAATAGGGCGGTAAGGGTTTAACGACACCGGTCTCGTTACCGGTGACCGTTAACCCTTACCGCCCGACTCGGAATGAGGCCCATTGTATTGGATTTACCGCCGCAATTACTGCTTCGCAGAATCATGAGTCGGTGCAAATTACACAGACTGTATTACAGCCGGCGCAATCAGCACTGATGAAAGAAAGCGCAATTGCAGCCACATCACATGTCCTGACACAGCAGAATTACTGCTGAAATACGGTGCTAATACTGCTGAAAACACAGCGCAGTTACCTCCAGGTGGACGTAAATGCATACAGGTGTCGAAACCAAAGCCACAGGTGAACCCAATCCACTCAAGGGGGCTACAGAAGGCACATGCCTTCCCTAAACACAGTTCCCAACACCATACTGCCACTAAACATTGCGAGATGAGACATGCAGCTGCTCATGCTGCACCTGGATCTGCAGAGGCAGGAAAACCAACCAAGGGCACAGGGTGCAGAGAGGAGGAGCAGGAGATGCCAAATAGATGTGTGCGCCCATACACAGACTGTATTACAGCCGGCGCAATCAGCACTGATGAAAGAAAGCGCAATTGCAGCCACATCACATGTCCTGACACAGCAGAATTACTGCTGAAATACGGTGCTAATACTGCTGAAAACACAGCGCAGTTACCTCCAGGTGGAAGTAAATGCATACAGGTGTCGAAACCAAAGCCACGGGTGAACCCAATCCACTCAAGGGGGCTACAGAAGGCACATTCCTTCCCTAAACACAGTTCCCAACACCATACTGCCACTAAACATTGCGAGATGAGACATGCAGCTGCTCATGCTGCACCTGGATCTGCAGAGGCAGGAAAACCAACCAAGGGCACAGGGTGCAGAGAGGAGGAGCAGGAGATGCCAAATAGATGTGTGCGCCCATACCCAGGGTCAGACCCTCACCCTGCACCCTCACTGACACTCAGCTGGTAACCCCCTACACCCTCAACAGGGAGACCATAGGTGAGCTGCTTGCCGCAATCCAGGGGGACAAACAGAGAAGGATAAACATTAGGACAGCTGTGCCCCACTGCTAAAGCTAGTGTCCGTCCTGCAATTCCTAGGAACTGGCACCTTCCAGCACTCCGTGGCCATGTTGCACGGCCTGGCACAGCCAACATTTTGTGACATGCTCGCCCAGGTGCTGGAGGCCCTCCTGCAGCATGTTTCATGCTACATCTCACTGCCCAATACCCCAGCACAGGTGCACGCCATGAAGGCACATTTCCATACTGTTACATACATGCCAAATGTCATTGCAGCCCTGGACTGTGCATATGTGGTGTTGGTGCCCCCGCAGGCCCACAAAGCAGTGCAACACAAAAGAAAGCACCACCACTCACTGAATATGCAGGTGACCTGTGATCCCCACCTGTATATCATCCAATCATCCACAGTTATGCCTGCTACCCTGGTTCCACCCATGATGCGATGGTCCTACGCAATAGTACACTGCCTGGATACATGGAGAGTCACAGGGGACAATGGACCTGGATAGTGGGTGAGTAAACGTTGCAACACAATACGTGAAGGTGCTACAATGCATCCAACCATATTGGGGGGGGGGGTGCATGGGCACAACTGTAGAATGCATGCACTGAAAAAGTAATGTACATGTAGTACCTGCCCTCTGCCAGCACCAATGGCACCAGACACCCAAGAGAACAAGTACATGGTGGACCTGCCTGTATGGATACGCTGTTGCACATCAACAGTAAGGACTACCAACACACACATATGAATCCAGACACCACAATGCACCATGTCAGATCCATAATCAATGTTTCACAAAGTGTGACATGGCATTCCACGCTAATGACCCTGCCAGTACCACAGCCAAGTACCTAGGAACATTCAGACATTCAATGTAGAGCCGCTGCCCCCAGAAGCTTATGGAGGCCCGAGAAAATATCTATCAGGGCACATGCACATAAGTAATATACAGACACAAGACAGCCACCATGTCATCTTGACATGACATCGATGGACCCTTAAAATTATATCTGCTGCATGAGAATAGGGTGCATGTGGTCACACTACAATGCATGGGGCTATAGATACAACATGTGCATGCAGTGAAAAAAACACATGCCTTGCGATGAAGGCCAATATACATGAACAAAATGCCCTTTGCCATGATACAGTGAATGGCAGCACCCACAAAATACAGTGACTTGCGGCTCTGCCTTTCTGCTTGCAGGTGACTTCGGATACCCGCAGCTGCCTTAGCTCATGACACCTGTGCGGGATCCACAGGCACCACAGGAGTTGATCTACAATCACGCACACAGCAGGACTGTATTGAGCATGCCTTTGGCCTCCTGAAGGTCCATTTCTGCTGCCTGGATTGGACAGGAGGTGCACTTATGTATAGCCCTGAAAAAGTGGGGAACAATGTGTTGGTGTCTGCCATACTGCATAATATCTACCTCCAGAGGAATGTCCCTCTACCCCCTGATGTGGACATGCCACCCCCGAGGATGAGGACACACTGCCTGTGACGGAGGGGTCTGAACGCATTTGCAGAGACGACGTCAGAGCTGGCCAAGTGGTTCATCAGGAATTGATGGACAATTTTTTCTAATGATTTGAAATGTCACATACCCAAGCACCTCTGTGTGAACTCACACATTAATGATTAAACACATTGACACAATGAGGAATGTCCTTACATTGATTAAGTTCAAAAATGGTTTAATGTTGAAGTGCACAAACTAGCTCCCCGACCCCCACCCCACAACATCACCCCTTAACAATATGCCCACTCCCCAACTCCACAACACCACCCCTTCACAATATCCCCCCTCCCCACCCCATAACACTACCCCTTCACAATATCCCCCCTCCCCCACCCCATAACACTACCCCTTCACACTATCCCCCTGATCCCACCCCGCAACCCCACCCCTTCAAACTATCCCCACAACACCACCCCTTCACAATATCGCCCCTCCCCCTCCCCACAACACCACCAATCCACACTATCCCACCTCACCTCACCCCATGTCATGATGCCTACCCCCAGGGAACCAGACCAGGTCCAGCAACCCCGGAAGCAGGCATCAAGTTGTTTTGAGCAAGCCCAAAAGCCCCTGTTAGGGGCTGTTTTGGTGCGGCCCTGGCGCCTATGGTGCCAGGCTCATATGGAGAGTCAGTCCTGGCGCCATAGGCGCCAGGCTCATAAAGTAGAACTTACCTGATGCAGACCATGCTGCAAGCTTACCTGGTACAGACCATGCTGCAGAGCACCAAGCCAAATGAGGCTTGGAAGGGACTATTTTACCTAGGGACTCTTTTTTTTTTACTCGGGTGGGTCTGGGGAAGAATACTTACCTGGGACTACTTTGGAGGCTATTTACACCACGCCCGAAGAGCAGCACACACTTTGCGTTATTCTGCATCCAGCAGCGTAACGCTCACTGTGTCTGCAAGCCTGCATCCAGTCTTCTGCCACGCCCGTCTCGAGTCTGCAGCTCCTAGAAAAAGGGAGGAACAGAAGGAGAAAGGTTAGAATAAGAGCAAACCTTCAATCCTTACCCTGATTCCAGATCCACCGCACCTTCGAGCTGGAAGAAAGAAGCATTTACGCGTGCCGCCTCACCTTCTGCAGCGCCGCGCTGAACTCACCGGCCTTCGCAGCATCCTCACGATCCACCGCATCCTTCTGCACATTCCCGCCGCATTCTGGCACCTAAGGGGAACACGAGAACAGCAAAGGTGAGCCAAGGAAATAAACAGAGGCAATGGTAACTACCCCCATAGACTTACCTGATTACCGCCGGGGGTACTATTCCTCTTCACGGGTTGGCGCACTCTCCATTGCATCCTCGCCGCACCCCAGCCCCTAAGGGGAACAAAAGGACGACAAGGTGAGACAACGGGACAAATAAGTGAACTCTTCTCACCGCAATAGACTTACCTAATTTTACCGCCGGAGGCATAATTCCTTGAACTTCATATTTTCTCGCCATATCTGAATAAGGGAACAAGCAGCTTAAATTCTGGCCCTATTTTATGGATCTGTGTAGGATAAGCCAAATCCTTACCTGAACTTCGTCAGCTACCACGAGGAACTCTTCGCTGGTGTCAAGCTGCAAACTGCAAGGATTCGGACAAGAGTGAAAGTCAGACATGTGAACTCTTACGAACTACATATTTTTCGGAGTCATTATTGTTCTGGAACTCACTGATTCCTTCGAGCCAGTGATGCAACTGGTTATTAACGCGCCCCTGCGCTCAATGCAGGATGGAGAGCTCATCTTTTCAAACCATCAGGTGAGACTATAAGAGGGGACATCAAAGGGGGGAGAACAGCGGGGGTGGGGGGAATTTACACTCAACTGCACGGGTGGTTAATTCTCTTTCTCCATTTGCAGAAGGATATTCCTACGGGCCAAGCAAACGAAGCTAGGTGGGCCAGTCCAGTCCGTCACCTCGGCCCTACGCGTCCCATTGGTGGAGACCGCAGCGGTCCAGTTCATATCGACGTCTCTGTGGGAGCCAGGTGAGCGTAACACCCCACCCCACAACACCACCCCACACACCATTCCCCTCCTCACCCCCACAACCCATCTCTTCACACTAACCCTCCTCCCCCTAGCCGCCACAACACCACGCCAACACAACACACCCACTGGGTAACAACTAGGACAGAGTCACTTGCGTGGCCTCTTCCCTCTCAGGGCTTCCCCAAGTGACTTAAGGCCCAGATTGCACTCAGAACAGCGCCTTGGGTTGCTCGGCAATAAACCCTGCCGGTGTTGCCAAACTGGTTGGAATGGACCCTGGCCCCCGGATATATGTTGCTGAGTCAGTTTCATGCTCTGCTGCATGCCCTCAGCAAAGGCAGAGATGCCCTCCTTTAGCTCCCTGACACGGTGGCCATACATGGCAGTGCAGCAGTTGTAGCAGCGGTCTGTGCCCGGTTGCACTCCATGCTCTGTGCAAACCAGCATGTAGCACCCTACATGCAATCCTGAATGGTCTGGAGGTGGAGGGAGTGGATATTGGCAATTGCCTCCATTTCAACTTGGTGCCTCTCCATAGTGTCCAACCTCTGCATGATGGTGTGGCTAGGTATGGGCTGGGGAATCTGTTGTGGGCTATGTACTGAGCTTTGGCTGAAATATGAAGAGCCAATACGAGGGGGGGTCCATGTCTCCCTCTGGTGTATGAGCCTGCTGGCCATGTTGCATGCTGTCTGGGCTGTGGGATGCAAGTGTGCCCTGTGTTTGTCGGGTGGGTTGCTCCACACTGCTCCACACTGGCTTCATACCGTCTGCCAGCAGCGCTGTCACCCATCACAAGTACTGTGGTCAGCTGTTTCGTTGCAGTTGGAGTGGGGCACCCTGCAGTAAGTGGGGTGGGCGCAGGGTCTGCACTGGCGCCAGCCGGACTGGTTTTGCTGTGGCCTGGTGTGACATGCTGTGCCTTGCGCTTGCGTGTCATGTCGGATCACCCTTACAGGGTTGTTGTCGACATTGACACCCTGGAAGCCGCAATCGCCCATAAGCCTTCCCCCTCATCCTCCTCTTCCTCATCCTGAGCCACCTGAGAGCCTGTAGGGGGACAGATGACATGCTGTCAGGCATTGTGCATTCCCAGGCATTGGCATGCAAGTCACACATGCTTTTGATAAAAGTGACAACCCAACCATGTGGCCTGAAGGGCATGGTTATACATAGGCCACTGCATGTGCCCACAGCAGGGTGGGTCTGTTTGCAGCTGTGTGTGTGACCCATGGCAAGGTGGCCTTTGGCCCTTGTGTGGCCAAGGTGGTATGTCCATGAAGCTGCAGCTGACTGGGTCAACCATGAGTGCAAGGGCTCTGCATGGTCATGCGTATTGTGGCATAATCTTATGGACAAATGCTGGCACCCAGGCACAGGCTTTGCTTTAGGAGCACATGGGATGATTGTATAAATTCATGACTCCCCCCCCACAGCCCTTCCCCTGGTGACACACATGGCAGGAGTGGATTTAGCTGTGTCATCCAGGGCACTGCCATGGCTCAATGGGACGCTGCTGTGGAGCCAGAAGCGGTGCTCAGTTTGGTTTTGTGTTTGGCTCTCTGAACCCATGCCGTACGCTCATCTGCCATACCAGCTTTGGGCTGCCCGAGAGGACCCGGCACATGCTGGTGTGACAGCTGCACAGTGTCATGATTACTCACACACTCCTCCTGGTACAGTGATAGGCTGCATGCCACTCCTTCACACTCTGCACCAGCTCAGGGATGCACTTGGTGGCTTCCCCCAGACTGCTGTGGTGGGGAGGCTGATGTAGCACCCCATCAAGTCACCCTGACTGCCCCAGGCCTGAAGTTTGGCTCGCGGGCACATGTCCCTGTCCATTAATACACTTGATGCTAAGGGACACTTTCTTTGGTTGGTATTATGGAATGTTAATTGGGGGAGGGGTGACTCACCTCTTGCCTCCTGGCAGCCTCCTTGCTGCTGGCACCCGCCTCCACTCCCCCAAATCCCTCGATCCCCTCAATATTGAGGATGCTGCTTGCCTTCTCCTCCCATGGTGTGAGAGCAAGGGGTTCTGTGGTGCCGCCTACTGTGGCCATGACTCCCTGCCTGTGTTAGGTGAGGAGGCCCCACACTATGACCCAAAGGTCATTCGACTTATTTGCCAGATTGCAGTCTTCCGATGCCCTGATGTTTTGCTCAGCCTGCTACCATATAATTTGTCGCAATGACCCACCACCTCATTAGTGGGGACTTGTAGCTCCCCCTCACTGAATTTAGGCTTCCGGAGCCTATTTTTGTGCACCTTCCCCAGGTGCTCTCTTGCAACATTATCCCAGTGGCTTTTGGGTCAAGGTGGCTGCATGAAGTGGGGAATTCAGGGTGGATTCTGTTTTTAAAGATGGCCGCTTCCATGCTTCCCATTCCCGTGATGATGCTATTTCCGCCAGCACTAATTGCTCTGATTGACCAGCGGTAACGGTCTTTGCGCTGGCTTTCAGTGGTTTATGAGTGGAGTGGCCTGTGTCGGCGCTAATTCCGCCAGGCGCAATTAGCGTTACCGTTGAAGTGGTGTGCGCGTTCACGAAACATTATGATCTGGTGCAAATTCTGCTGCAGCGCACGGCAATAACGCTAATTCTGCTCGACAGAATTAACGCCGGGATACCACCAGACTCCTGATGAGGCCCCCTATCTTTAACATTAGCACTGTCTTTACCATTGGATATGTTACATATCATTGGGACCTGACGAGTGTCCGGCTCCTCCGTTCAGAGTCCAGTCTATATCTCTCATTATTTCCTAGGCAGACTAAGTGTCTGTTTAGTGAATGCAGATTCTACAGTATTCTAGGGTTCGCTATAATAAAGCAGATATACTGGCTGAATCTGGACTTTGTGGTTGACCCTGCTAGGAAGGGGGACTGCCTAAGAACACGCTTTTCGAAGATTTGAGGCTTTCTGAAAACAAATAACTTACCTCCATCAACACTTCAACTTCAGAAAAATTAAGTATATTTTCATGTTACTGTGCTGACATTTGATTATTCATCGGACTGCTAAGAGACCGAGCTCTCCAGCTGAGGAGCTAACCCTGATGGCCAGAGTTACCGGCGTGTCAGACAAATAAAGCTCCTTCAACTCCACCTTTTATAGCCCTTTCCTGCCCATGCCCTTTTGTGTGCCCTGCCGGCGCAACCTCTTGGCTGTTTCGTCCAGCCATGCGCTTTATTCCCTTTCAGCCTCCCCACTAATCACTATGCTTACTTCTTCACACCTGTCTGACTTGCACAGACCTTGCTGTGTTTTGCATTCTTTTTTTAAAACTTTTTTATTAAAATGCTATAGTTTCATTTACAAAACTTTTCATTTGTCCTTTAACAAATCTATTCTCAAAAAGTCCAAATGCAAAAAAGTAAAACCAAACGAGGACACGAAAGAGAGGAGAGAGAGAAGTATCGAAAGAGAAATGAAAAGACAAAAGAAGATCAGCAGAAAACGAGAGGTCAATGTCCACATCTCTTTTTTAGTTTCTTAGTCCATATTGACAGTGAGGTCCATCAGACAATGAGACCATTCCTACCCTTTGTCTCGTTTTTTTCTGTATTTCAGTTATATTGTTCCAAAAGTGGATGATAATATTAGTCAAGGTTTTGTTTACTTCAGCCAACACGTGTGCGCATCTACCTTTAGGATCACAAGGTGGACCAGGGTTTACAGTCATTTCTCTAAATAGGTTTATTTTTCCAGTCAAGGTAGGACATTCCATTTTAACGTGAAAAAGTGCCTCGATTGTGTCTTGTTGTTCACAGAATCGACAGAAGGCTTGGGATTTTGGAATCTGTCTTGTTAGGGCAAGTAGTTCACGCGCAGGTAGTTGATTAAGACAGAATCTGAAAAATAGATCTTTAATTTGGCGATCAGGAAATCGTGACAAGTATGATGGTAATTGATTGATTGGTCGAATATATAGATCACAGTGGAGATTCATTCGCTATTTGGTTTTTGACCTTGCTGTGTTTTGCATTCACCTCCACCCAACCACCGTAATCTTGAAACCTTGCATGTTTTGAATTTCACCTACCCGCAACCACTGTTTGACTTGAAACCTTGCATGTTTTGCATTTCACCTACCTGCAACCACTGTTTGACTTGAAACCTTGCATGTTTTGCATTTCACCTACCTGCAACCACTGTTTGACTTGAAACCTTGCATGTTTTGCATTTCACCTACCTGCAACCACTGTTTGATCTGAAACCTTGTGTTTTGCTTTTCACCTACCTGCAACCACCGTTTGCCTTAAATCCTTGCATGTTTTGCATTTCATCTACATGCAACTGCCATTTGTCTCAAAATCTTGCTGTGGTTTGCATATGACCTACCTGCAACCACTATTTTTGACTTCTCGCAGCCTGTGCTGTGTTTTCACTGCTTTTCTTGGTATTACTTGATGCAGACCCTGTCACCAATTGTTGAGTCTTCCCAAGACGTGCACCCACTTTTCCCTCAAGCCTTGCAATCACTGCTCGACCTGTCTGTGCTCCCATTTTTGTACACCTAATTAAGCCCCTCCCTCCAGGAGGTGCGGCTTTTCCAGTCTACATTCATGCATTCCTGCCTTGTCATAACTGCTTGTCTGCACGCCTGATATAGCGCCTCATGCCATGAGGAGCAGCTTTTCCAGTCTGCCATCATTCATATCTGATTGTCATAATTGCATGCCTGGCTTTTTCCACAATGCAGCTTACCTACTTGTACTTGAAGTTGTTTTTTAACGTGTCCTTCATTTGTTCCTCTCTCCTTCCTCCCCTCCCTCACTTCCTTCCACTCTCCCCTTTTTTCATGTCTCAGCACTTGCACTATCCAAATTGCCTCATGGCCTAGTAGGAATGCATTTTTTTTTTCAATTTGATTTTTATTGACAATATGCATATAAGGATGGGCGGGACAGCCAACCCAACCAGCAAAACAATCAAAATGAACCAGATTGTCAATGATATTTTCTCTTTTTTTACAATAACTCCCTTCCCCATTTCCCTCCACCCACCCCACCCCCCCCCCAATAGATTAACATGTCAGGTTTTGAGGTGTTGCAAACTTATTGAAACTTAGGGGAGAACACTTGCATACCACATGATTGTTAGAGGTACCACTTGAGACAGTGGGGTCCGACCAAAAGACAGTTGAACAGTAAACATCTCGGGTCCTTAGGAGGTGTAAGAACATGTACCATATCAAAGCAGCTCAGTATTCATTCTACAACCGCATAGAAATACAATCATCATGGAGAAGAACTGCAGTCCATTCCTGTAGAAAATCAGTCATAGTATCGTTTGTTATTGCAGTAAGTTTTTCGTATACAAAAATCGACCTAAGTTTACAGAGCCATTCCTCCTTGGAGGGGGCAATGGCGCTCTTCCATTTTTGGGCTAGCGCCAGCCTCCCCGCTCGTAGCATGGCCCCAATGACTTTGGGATAAACATTCGATTCTGTCTCCGGCATAGGAGTGCCCAGTAGAATTTCCAACGGGTGTAGGGAAGGGCCAAACCCCTCGATATCTTTAATCCAGCTGAGTAGTTCCGACCAGTAAACCTGTATGACCGGACAACCCCACCACATGTGAAACCAGGTTCCTCGTTGGTGACAGCCCCTAGGGCATAAGGGGGACACATCTCTAAACATCTTGGACAGCAGGGTCGGGGGACGGTGCCACGAATGGAGGATTTTAAAGCTATGTTCCATGGCAGCGGTATACAGAGAGCCTGTAAAGATACTTTTAAAAACAGCCCTCCAAGTGTGATCATCCAATGGCATGCCCAGCCTTTCCTCCCATATTTTTTTGAAGGGTTGTCTACCTTCTAGGTCCGCTGTTATCAAGACACTATAAAACATAGATAAAGAACCCTTTCGAGTTGTACTTTTAGCCAGGATAGTTTCAAAAGGAGTGAGGGAGCGTCTAACTGGTCAGCCCAGCGAGGGTGGGTCAAAATCCCCTTCAAGCGTAAATATTCAAAGACTGTGGGTGGTCTATGTGTCAGTGCCTCGATCAGGTTGTCATACTCTATGAAGCCCTCTTCTCGTGAGAGCTGAGAGACCCTCTCCAGACCCATGTCTGACCAGGCCTGAGTGTCTCGGAAACCCCTAGAGCCCAGATCATTGGGCGGGCCCCAGAGCGAGGACAAAGGGGAAGGCCATGAAGACAGTTGTTTATTAGCTTTATTAGGCTTCCATACTGCCCACAAGGCTGCCAGGGTGGGGTGTGTTCTGAGCTGAGAAGGGAGAGCC
Source organism: Ambystoma mexicanum (assembly GCF_040938575.1). Taxonomy (NCBI): domain Eukaryota; kingdom Metazoa; phylum Chordata; class Amphibia; order Caudata; family Ambystomatidae; genus Ambystoma; species Ambystoma mexicanum. The sequence continues at coordinate 981,264,684 of NC_090923.1, forward strand.
TTAGGAGGGGCCCACAAAAGGTCTCTAACTTTTTTCGGGTGGGTGTGAATGTCCTCGACATATGTCCAATATGTTCCCATATCGTCCCGCATATGCTCCAACATCACCGGAGTTGGGGCGCTTTATAATAGAGTCGGAAGTCGGAGAGACTGAAACCACCATAAAGCTTTGGGAGGGTCAGGGTGGAGGTTTTAACTCTCGGCCGCTTACCATTCCAAATGAATTGGAGGACACGGGACTGAAGCACTTCAAAAAAGGTCTCGGGTATCACGACTGGAAGTGCTGCGAAGAGGTAGAGGAGGCGGGGCAAAATATTCATCTTCACCGTGACCATGCGCCCAAGCCAGGAAAGCGTGAGGGGTGCCCACCATCTGAGGTCGCTGCTAACCTGAGCAAGGGTCCCCGGGAAGTTGCACTTGTATAGTTGGGATAGATCTCTGGGGATGGTGGTGCCCAGGTACCTAGTGGATTTCCGTTCAATTCTAACCCCCAGAATGTCGGCGTCACTTCAGATGTCTCGATCCCCTGGACCCATGGGCATGATGCTTGATTTGGACGTGTTTATTTTCAGTCCAGAAAAGGAACCGAAGTAGTGTACAAGATCAAATAACCGGGGCAGGGAGTCTTGAATATTTGTTAGGTAGCCCAGAATGTCATCCACAAATAAGGATAGCTTAAAGTCACAATCACCATACCGTATTCCTGTGATTTCTGGGTTGTTCCTAACCGCTCTGGCCAGGGGCTCCATTGCCAAAGCGTACAATAGGGGCGACAGGGGGCATCCCTGCCGGGTACCTCTAGAAAGGGAAAAAGGCTCTGAAGTGCCTCGTTGACCAGCACTCTCGCCGAGGGACCATTGTATAGAGCTGCGACCCACCCACAAAAATTGTCTCCCAGACCCATCTTTCGGAGAACCCTGTCCATGTAAGGCCACTCCACGCGGTCGAAGGCTTTTTCTGAGTCTAGCGAGAGAAGGTACCCCTCCACTCCCTGTCTAGATGCCTCATGCATAAGGTCGAGTGTTTTTCTTATATTATCTGATCCCTGGCGACCGCGGATGAAGCCCACTTGGTCTCCATGTACTAGGGTAGGGAGGAGCTTTGCTAGTCTATTCGCTAGGAGCTTAGCCAATATTTTAACATCGGTGTTAAGGAGGGATATGGGGCGGTATGATTGGCAATAGGAGGGATCCTTGCCCTCTTTAGGCAGGACTACGATTAAAGCAGACATCATCGTGGGTGGGAGGGTGCCTTGATCCAGTGCAGCTTTGTACATCTTAGCCATGAATGGGGCAAGCGTGGATCTGTAGGTTTTATAAAACTTAACTGTAAAGCCATCGTCCCCCGGGGCAGTGCCGCTCTTTAATGAGGATATGGTGTCTATTACTTCTTCCGGGGAAATGGGGTGTTCGAGAGAATCAGCCTTGTCAGGAAGAAGACCCGGGATGGGAAGGTAGTCTAGGAAACTGTCAACATCATTCCCATCCCCCGTATATTCCGAGCAATACAATTTTTCATAATATAGCCTGAATTGTTCTGCAATCTTGCTATCCCTCACGGTCGAGTCCCCTTCCGGGGTGTGTAATGAATTTTCCCTCCTACTGTTCCTAAGTTCTCGAAGTCTCCAGGCCAATATCCTATCCACCTTTTCCCCCTTTTCCATCTACTTCTGTTTCAGAAATGAGAGCTTCCTTTCCGTTCGTCCCATCTGGAGGTCCGCCAACTTAGATCGCAACCCCTGCAGTTCCTCCCATTGCCCGGGAAACATCTGTGTTTTCAACTTCCCCCCCAGTTGGATAGCCTCTATCTTTTCCTTTAACAATTTCTCCTCACGGTCCCTCTCCCTTTTTCTCCCAGACCCTATACCAATAAGGGTGCCTCTAATCGTTGCCTTAAATGCCTCCCATACTCCCATAGTACCAACCTCCCCGTTGTCATTAAGGGTGAAATAATCTTCTATGGCTGCTAGGAGGGATTGGCGTATCTCCTTGTCTTGCAGGAGGAGGTTGTTACACCTCCACCGGGTTCCGGTCGCCGGGCAGGGGGAAGGCCAATCCTAATCTTTACCATATCGTGATCCGTCCAGGGGACGATCTCCACACCCGAGTCCGAGGCCTCTCCCTGCAGCGGGGAATCAACCAGGATGTAATCTATACAAGAGAAAGCAGAATGTGGCTTTGAATAGTATGTGTACTACCCGCTCGGGTATACACGTGTCACATAGACCCAGTTCCCCATTTACCTCCTGGAAGGCCAACGCCAATTTCTTGTGGAGACGCATGTTGGGGCAGGGTTTATCAGACTTTGTGTCCCTCTCGGGGCAAAGCACCATGTTAAAATCCCCACCCACCAGTAGGGTGCCCTCAGAAAATGACATGATTATCCCTTTCATTCCCTCCCAGAAGGTGTCCTGCGCTTCATTCGGAGCATATATGCAGACCAATGTGAACAAACGGCCCTGTACTTCCCCCTTTACCATGAGGTACCAACCATCCAGATCCGCTTTTGAGGCTTTAAACACAAAATGGGCCCCAGGGGAGACCAACAAAGCTACCCCCCGCTTCTTTACCTGGGAGGAAGCCGTGAACATCTGCTCAATGGTCTTGGCCTTGAGCTTAGGCTCCTTTCCCCGAACCCAATGAGTCTCCTGCACAAAGAGAAAGTGAAGCCGCAGCCTCGCAAATTCCCTCACAATTAGCGACCTTTTTGTAGGCGAGTTGAGCCCGCGGACATTTAATGACCCCACTGTCATGAATTGGAGTGAATCCATCAAAACACAGGTAAAGTCTCATAGCTCCATGCTTAGAACAGCAAGCATTGTTGCTCCCACAGTGCTTCTGCAACCCCCTAGCGGCTCGAGACAGACCAGAAAACTTGGTGCGCCATAAATGTAACCCCAGCAACCCAACTCCCCCTCTCCCCCTCTCCCCCCCTCATCGCCTGGTTGTTCCATGGCTTCATCCAATCGCCAGACCAGGCCACCATTGTCTCCCCTCTCCGGGCTCATAAACTCTTTATAAACAACAACTCGAGCCCCCCCACCACCCCAGGATCAACGCAGTTCACAAACCGTTACATCACCCTCCATTCACAAAGTCAAATGCCGGTTTTTCCGTCTGGTGCCAAGAGCTCGCTTCAGGTACTCGGAAGGTCCGGGGAGGCTGGGGCCACTCTCCTAAATTTCCTTTGGCCACGAACTCTGCGCCTTTCCCTTGGAGCTTTGTTCCCTTTTGGGCCTGTCGGGGTTCGCTCACGGTCCTGCTCCCCCATCTCCATGTTTGAGTTGTCCAGAAGTTCGCCCGACACTCTCTGGATATCGTCCTCAGTGATCAAGGCATACTTGTAGCCCTCAAACTCGAAAGAGAGCGAGAATGGGTATCCCCACCTGTATCGGACCCCCCTGGACTGGAGCATCTTCGTCAATGGGGAACAGAGGCGACGTCTTGCAAGGGTGAAGGCCGACAGGTCTTGATACACCGAGATCTGGGCCCCTTCCCACTCCACCGAAAGCGAACTAGAACGGATCTGGGGCCTCTAGAGGATGCGCCCGCTCTATGGTCCCTGTCAATGGTAGGTTCATTGGTGTTTGCCCCCTCTAATAGCACTCCTATTACTGCATTGATAGCTTTGATGATGTCTGCTTGCGTTTCGCCTTTGTGTTCTGGAAAGCCTAGGAAACGTAGGTTACAGCGGCGTTCCCTATTCTCCAAATCATCCATTTTTAAGGAGCATTTCTCTTCTCTCCTCTTGAGCTCCGACAGGCGCATGTCAAACTGTGTTTCAAAGATGTCGCTCGAAGCTGTATTGTTCTCCAGTGCCTGAACCCTGTCGTCAATATTGTCCACTTTTTTATCCAAGGTGTCCAATCGTAGAGCAATATCCGCCCTAAAGCCTCTAATTTCCTCCAGTAGGGCCGCCATGCCCCTGGTGACTGTGCTTGTATCAGCAGATTCCTTGTCTGCATGCCTGATGTAGCTCCTCATGCCATGAAGCGCAGCTTTTCCAGTCTGCAGTCATTCATACCTGATTGTCATAATTGCATGCCTGTTTTCTTTCCACAATGCCGTTTACCTACTTGTACTTGAAAAGTTTTCATCTTGTCCTTCAATTGTTCCTCTCTCTTTCCTCCCCTCCCTCACTTCCCTTCCTCCCCGAATCCCCCTTGTTTCATGTCCCAGCACTTGTCCTTGCATGATCCAAATTGCATCATGGACTAGTAGGAATGCACTTTTATTGTTTTTCAACCCTTCCTCCCCTGCCTGCACCTCCTTCCAGTTCCTCCCCCTATCCACTGTTCTCACTCATAGCACGTGCACTTTCCGAATGTTTGAAGACCGTTTAAGACCTTTTCCTCTGCCCTGCCCCCATCCTTCTCATGATGCACCTTGAAACACAAATGTTGCTGTATAGTACATATCACAAATAACCAATAGATCAAATAAATAAAATTCCCCCCTGCCATGATGCATCTGCGGGGTGATGCAATGACTATGCAATGACTGTGTTGTCTTTTCATCCGGCTCCAGCCCCTGAAGAGGATATGCAAAAGGATGCAGGGGGTCTCCACACACCACAGAATTAACTTTAATCCTGAGCATGCATGATAGATACCGAGCCCATTTATGAAGTATGCCTTAAAACAGAAAAGTGTTGCAATGAGGCAAAACAAAACTTTTGTGTATTCCACCGAATTGCAATCTTTAGCGAAAAAGCCAATTAATATGATTTATCACGGTTGTCTTACAAATGGGAGATTCACGTATGAGCCTCGCCGAACAGCCTGTGCAGTGTCTCCAAACACTAGTCTCCTCAAATACTGACTTTTTTGTGCATACATTTGTAAAGTTATGGCACCGGGCTATTGACAGTAACTGCAACACATTTCCTGTTTGTTTTGCTGTCCTTTGTAGAGGCTTCTGTTCCTGTGCTCGCATGATGCAGGACCGTTGACATTTTTCATACATTTTTTAAAGGCTGGTTATCAGCACATCTGTATGTAGTTACATAATTTCGAATAATAAAAGAACTGTGGAGTAAAATAATGAAAATGGTACAGGTGCGGTAAGCATGTAAGAACACCTTCCAATTGCACCCTCTGCGCGTGCTACAAAAAGGTGTGTAGAATCTGATGCTTAGCGTCATGCACCACACTACACCAGCAACCCTAAGCAAGATGCACACACATTTCCCCGTTCCCACATGTACTTTCCCATGCTGCATCAGCACCTGTGTCGCAGAAACAATATCTATACTACCTGCAAGCCGTGCAGTGACGTCACCATTTTTGATGTCACCTACCACGTCACTGTTCACGTCAACACGCCACTTGTGTTGCATGTTACGTGCGCGCCCTTGACAGCGCTGGACCTGGACCCTTACAACACATACATGGGCCACTGGGCATGCAGGCTCAGGTATTGCAAGTCCAAACCTATGAGGGCTGGTACTCCGCATCCGCTCGTTTTTAGAGTGGGTGGGCATTCTGTTGAAGGCACTCCCGCACCACCTCACATATCAGGAACCAGTAAAGGAGGGGTATTTGACTGGCATTGACCCCTACTTCCTGGTTCCTGTTTGCGGGCTGTGTGGAGGCTGGAGAGCCATCAACAGTAGCATGTGTGGCGATCACGGAATGGAGCTGGGGTGTTGTGCATGTAAGGTTAAAAAAACCCTGAATGTAGATAGGTGGTTGTATCTGTGTAAGTACGCATGTGCACGTGTGAATGCGAGTGCAGTGTGTATGTTGTAGCCTATGGGTGCACATATGGAGAAGAGAGCAGGGTGTAAATGATAAGAGTATGGGTGCACATGTGGGTGTGTACGAATGTGTGCACATGCAGGCCTAAGGCAGAGAGCCGCTGATTGGGTTAGGCTCCAGATCCCAAACTAAAAGCTTAAGATTTTGGCTGGTATTTTAGTTAAAGCAAACAATGTGAGCATCCTTCCATGAGGATACTGGCTTGCAATGATGCAGCCAGCATGATTGTGTTTCCTTACAGTGGCATGGCATTGTAACTGGAGTTGCAGGCAAGGCCATCAACATGATGAGTGTTGTAGTGTAGTGATATAGGCTTGTCATTGTGCAGCCAGCACATACATGTTTTCCTATAGTATAATTTCATGAGTATGTTCTTACCTGGTGATATTGACATATATTTGCAGGGCAGCACAGACATGTTTTCTTATAGTATAATGTCATGAGTATGTTCTTACCTGGTGATATTGACATATATTTGCAGGGCAGCACAGACATGTTTGGCACAGCCAGAATGAAAATGTTGTTTTACACTGGAAGAATACTGGCATATATTGTGCACAAATGAGAATGCGTTGGAAACTTCTCCTGTGCACTGTTGATGTCCTGCCAATTATTGGATTTTTTCATATGTCACCTTACAAAACCAATTGCAATCTGTGTGGCTTTTTACCTGACATTTCAAAGAAAGGGTGCTACATTAGTCCCCATTTTAACACATTACGTATAGCCATTTCTCAGGGGGTGACACCCCCCACTGAAATCTCCTGGATTGGTTAGAGCTCCCTCGCTATGCTCAGTCACTTGCGCATGCATGCTCATAGGAAATGCTGACCACACTCTGATTACAAAATGTCCCTGCCTCCACTTGGGGTGGTCCAATAATTGCTACACTTAAGCTTCCGGGTGTCACAGCAATATGCAACCCTTCATCTAGAGATGAAAACAGGCGGGCCAAGAACACGTCATCCACTTGTTGGGTGCAAGGCTGCACGTTTAGGGTGTATAGCACACCTATGCAAAATATTATGGTTATACTTAAGCCAGACTATGGATAATAAAAATAGCACAACAGAAAGGCTGTAACTGTGCTGAAACCAACAGCAAAGATATGTGTGGAATGTCACTCATGTATTCAGCTCAAGCAATGGAGGGTGACATTGTTTGTTCCCTTGGACAAATCTCAGACTATTCTCTAGCCGAGTTTAAGCCTCAGAACCGCTATTGCTATGCAGGTTCAGTGGCGGGTATTCCCACTGCAGGCTTGCCTGGTTTTATTCCAAGATGGATGATCATTCGGGACAGAGAGACAGATTGGAAAAGCCAGAGGCTCTCTTAGACAATCACAGCCCACGGGGCACAAGGGGTGTTCTGAAGATACAGACAGTTCTCAGAGCTATTGGACCTAAAGCCTCAATTCGAATGTGGTGTGCTGCACATACATAGACACAGGGAGATTATTCTAGCTGCTATTGGTTGGCTCCTGTGCTTTTAGGACCAAATAAGCATCTGCGGCACCACTGTCAGACAATAGGGCTTTTTTTACAACAGGGACAATGCCCTCTGTATCAGGGTCTCAGAAGACCACAATTTAGGTAACACCTAGGTTAGGAGAAGCTCTCCACAGGGGGCCATTACAAGACATCCAGCCCCAATCAACTTGTATCTTTTGGGGTGTGCCTCAAAACAATACTTCATGTCAATACCCTGCATACAGAAGCTACAGGACCAAGACGGGTCTTGTAATGCAGCAGCGGTAGTAGCATTAGTAGCAGTAGTAGTAGCAGTAGTAGCAGTAGTAGTAGTAGAAGTAACAGTAGTAGTATTAGCAGCAACAGTAGTAGCAGTAGTAGCAGCAGCAGTAGTAGTAGTAGCAGTAGTAGTATTAGCAGTAGCAGTAGTAGCAGTAGTAGCAGCAGTAGTAGCAGTAGTAGTATAATCTTTATTTTCTCTGCAAAATACAGCCATAAAAGTAGTCTCGGGAGGATAGCTCAGGGGCGATGTGCTTGCGTTGGAAGCAAGACGACATGGAGCAACACAAGTTCGATCCCCGGGTCTGCTCTTAGAAACCTCTGGGTATTAAGCGCAATATAAATAACCTATCATATATACCATCTTGATTCTGATTTTTTTTGTTAATTACCACATCTCTCTTCCCTCACGCTCATGTCGGTATCACCTCTTTAATATTCGCAAGGCTAGGCCATTTTGTACCTTTAACGCTGCTAAACTTCTGATTTCATCTCTTATTTGTTCTTGTTTATTTTATTGCTCTTGTATCCTTTTTGGTTTGCCAACCTCGCACTTAGCCTCTCTTAAATCTATTTTTAAGTCATTTGTGATGTCATCTTTGATGTCAAGGGTGTTAGTCTTAGCAGTGCACAGTGGTGGCACGAGTTATGTTTGCTTAGCTTGCCAAAACTGGCAAAATTCTGTTTTATTTTCTGTTTTACGTGCACCCATAATATGGATAGGTTGTTGTTGGTGCAAAGTAACTATAACTTCCCTTTAACCAATGTTTTTTTCACTGAATTTGAAAGGTTTTTAGTAGCGCAACTTAACCATAACGTCCCTTTAACAATGTTTTTTCACTGAATTTCATAGGTTTTTACCAGGATACCCTTAGTTTATATATATGTACCACACAGCATGATAACTGCATGCTGATGGGCACAGTAACCACGGATGGTGCGTCTGTTCGCGGGTATCGGGTAGCATTCAAAATGCTGAAAAAGGCAGGGGTTCTCTTACATAGTGGCAGTATTCGGCAAAGACAAGGAACATATACAAAGAGCACCATGTATGTGCATTGAAGGAAAAATGGAATAGGTCTGCAAACTCTGTACTTGTGAAACAAACAGAGCAAATGAATAGGGTATGCACCATAATGGAATGCACGAACAAGTAAAATAACGTCTGAATCCAACAATATTACCATACTGCTGCTTTACATAGGAACAAAGAAGGAGGTGGCAGGGTAAGGACTGCAAAGTATTGAGAGCAGAGACTAGAAAGTCTTCTGCAAGACCAACTAGGACAGCCAACTCTCATTGTCTCCAAATACCTAGGTTCCGTCTAAAAAAAATGGAGGGAACAGTTTCCCTGTAAAAGCAGCTCAGCAATGGAACGCATTACCAGTGGAGCTAAGAAGGGATCAGTCTTATGACAGTTTTGGATGCAACACCCGTATCTGGCTTCGCCACAACAAACACTAGACCTACAACCACAGGTGTTTGTTTTCATGTGTTGCCTTTTATCTGTTAACCTTTGCAACTGTGCCTGTAAATATTCTCTGTACCTGTCTATACCTGTATCTATGCAAATGTATAACCAAGCTCTAAGTATTCTTGTCATGTTGCGCCCCCAGCTACCTAAGGGTCAGGGCACCCTATAAACAAACAAACAAACAAACAAACAAACTATGAGTCCGGGGAAGCCAACTGTGTTCGCATGACACCTTTGCACACGTGCACCATGTATTCCGCCCAATACGCTTCCTGCGGAGAGCCGTCCCATTTGAGAACTTTCGCGACATCACTATGTGACCGCATCCACGCTGCGCGTGGGCCCTTATTTGCTGGACACCATCCAGACCATCGGACATCGGAAAAGTACTGTGTTCTGCAATGTAAGGAGTGTTATTGTGAAAGTACACACTTACAAACATCCCACACTGTGCCATTGTGCATATAACTAGTTGTTTGAATGATTTAGTGCCGCTTTCCGGTTCCAATGTCTCCACAGCAGCCCTACAAAAGGCCACACCCCAGAGCTGTTCTGCATTCTGAGCAGAGTAGTGGGTCACATTGCTGGTCAATTCTACTGTGCTACATTACCTTTGCAACTAATGGCAACCATGACTGCTGCCTCTAAATCAGCAGCACTCACACCTTCACCCTCACCACCACCTCCTTCCAAAGGCCCTGGACAAGAGAACAGGGGTGGTGATGTAGATAAGGATCAAGAGGAGAATGAGTATGAAGTAGAGGAAATCCCCAATGTCTGCAGCCAGCGTGTCTGCTGAGTGTGGAAACTGTTTACCAGCGTAGGAAATGTGCTGAAATGTCGTGCTAACCAGATGAGATACACTGACTCAGGCACAGAAAACCTGGCTTGTACAGCTACGGCACCACCTGCATGCGACGACACCTCAAATCGAAACACAAAGCAGCAGTTCAGAGGGTAGTGCGCTTCAAACAAGGAAGTAGATCACTTTCCTCTATAGCATTCTCCGCATCTGCTCCTGCCAACACCAGGGACACTCCTGTGGGGCAGCGGATTTCCAAAGCATCCTTGCAGGACATATGCACCGCAGCAGACCCTTACCTTTCAATGGTCATTGTATTGTGCATGTACTGCAATGCGTTACTCTGCAGGGGGAGCAACTTCGAAGTGCTATCGAGGGTTTGATCCGGGAGAATGTGAATGACTATCCCCTACCTAAGTGAGGGCCACCCAAAATCCTCCTCTCTCTGCACCTGCCCTATCTTATCCTTGTGGTTGGTGCCCCTTCTGTACCCTTCATTTCCTTCTGTGTCATGGGTTACAACAGCAACAAAGGTACAAAACAATGAAAAAACAAAAAAGTTTAAAAAAGGCTCCTTTCAGAGCCACCTTTCTGAGGTCAAAAATGGAATTGCCAATGAAAGCATGCAGGCCGCCACGCAGCACATAAGCTCCACAGATTGCGCTGTAAATAATGGGAGGAGTCTCTCCATCAAAAACATTGCAGTTAATTCTGCAAGAAAGATCTGGCTGTAAAAAGAGGCTTTTTGTGGTGTTTGTGTGTGCTTCGAAGGGTTGAAGTGCACAACACCTACAAGAAAAATGCCTATTGTTCTTGCAAAAAGGGCAGCAATGCATTTTGGATTGTTCACAGAAAAAGCTGATTGCCAGGGGCATTAAGATGAACAACATTTTCTGGTAAAACTCTTCATGCTAATAAACGTAATATTTCCATCGTGGAAGTAGGACATGGCAACATCTCTAAAAAAAGGCACAAACAGCCTTCTTGACAATGTGCCTCACTTTATCCATTTGCGGACCAAATGAAGAAGAACGCAGACATATCTGTGTCTGCGCAATGCTACACAAAATTATGCAGGAGTTCAGAAACATACGGATGAACTGGCCAAGTGCCTCCTTCATCACAAACTGCAGACAAATTCCGGTAACATGTCCTAAACTGTTCCCTCCACAATGAAAAATAATAATGTCTGGATGATTGAGTGTCACCAAACTGGCACAAAGAGGAACCAAAATAATCCACTTCATTGCACGTACTCCATACCAGTGCACATCCACATGATAGAATCCAAAATGTGCAGCTACTCCACAGTGTTTTATTTATTTTCAACCAATGTATCTAGGAGTTCCCCAAAATCCATACAATCTGCCTCCTAAAAGACACAACCATAAATATAGGCTTCTACATTCCTCTCTACAAATGGACCTTCTGCCACAGTCTCTGCATACACACCACTCCCATAAACCTTATTGAGCAATCCCTTAGCGTCCACAGTCCCTTTTCCATGCCTGCCTTCCTCAAAAGCACTGGATGTGGCACGTGTAATCCTGGAACTACTGCAGTGTCCACAGACTTATCGTGCTGTGTACGGCAGTGGGGGAACAAATTTCAACCAGGGTAGGGGATTTCGTCTTAATTGGTGCCTCTGAAAAGAGCCTTTTTTTTAGGTGCTTGTAAGCAAACACCTCTGTTTTTTTTATAGGGGTTTTTGTTTTCTTCTCCTCCTTACATTCTTGCAGGAACCTCTTCAACACATCCTGTAGATTGTAAAACAAAATACCATTCACAATGGTGGACAAAGAAATGCCATTTGCATGGAGAAAGTACACGTTTCCAGAATTAAGGATGTCATTGTCACAGGAGAGCATTGCAGCAGCGGACAAAAGAATCACACATGCTTCTGTTTATAAGACTTTGGGTTAGTCCCATACTTTTCTTGGTGGTATGCATGAGAAAACCACCTTTGCAGTGGGCCCTTATTTGCTGGACACCATCCAGACCCTCGGACATCGGAAAAGTACTGTGTTCTGCAATGTAAGGAGTATTATTGTGAAAGTACACACTTACAGACATCCCACACTGTGCCATTGTTCATATAACTAGTTGTTTGAATGATTTAGGGCCGCTTTCCGGTTCCAATGTCTCCACAGCAGCCCTACAAAAGGCCACACCCCAGAGCTGTTCCGCATTCTGTTTTTGGCTTTGCAGAGCAGAGTAGTGGGTCACATTGCTGGTCAATTCTACTGTGCTATATTACCTTTGCAACTAATGGCAACCATGACTGCTGCCTCTAAATCAGCAGCACCCACACCTTCACCCTCACCACCACCTCCTTCCAAAGGCCCTGGACAAGAGAACAGGGGTGGTGATGTAGATAAGGATCAAGAGGAGAATGAGTAGAGGAAATCCCCAATGTCTGCAGCCAGCGTGACTGCTGAGTGTGGAAACTGTTTACCAGCGTAGGAAATGTGCTGAAATGTCGTGCTAACCAGATGAGATACACTGACTCAGGCACAGAAAACCTGGCTTGTACAGCTACGGCACCAACTGCATGCGACGACACCTCAAATCGAAACACAAGGCAGCAGTTCAGAGGGTAGTGCGCTTCAAACAAGGAAGTAGATCACTTTCCTCTACAGCATTCTCTGCATCTGCTCCTGCCAGCACCAGGGACACTCCTGTGTGGCAGCGGATTTCCAAAGCATCCTTGCAGGACATATGCACCGCAGCAGACCCTTACCTTTCAATGGTCATTGTATTGTGCATGTACTGCAATGCATTACTCTGCAGGGGGAGCAACTTCGAAGTGCTATCGAGGGTTTGATCTGGGAGAATGCGAATGACTATCCCCTACCTGAGTGAGGGCCACCCAAAATCCTCCTCTCTCTGCACCTGCCCTATCTTATCCTTGTGGTTGGTGCCCCTTTTGTACCCTTCCTTCCCTTCCTTTCCTTCTGTGTCATGTGTTACAACAGCAACAAAGGTACAAAACAATGAAAAAACAAAAAAAGTTTAAAAAAGGCTCCTTTCAGAGCCACCTTTCTGAGGTGACAAATGGAATTGGCAATGAAAGCATGCAGGCCGCCACGCAGCACATAAACTCCACAGATTGCGCTGTAAATAATGGGAGGGGTCTCTCCATCAAAAACATTGCAGGTGATTCCGCGAGAAAGATTTGGCTGTAAAAATAGGCTTTTTGTGGTGTTTGTGTGTGCTTCGAAGGGTTGAAGTGCACAACACCTACAAGAAAAATGCCTATTGTTCTTGCAAAAAGGGCAGCAATGCATTTTGGATTGTTCACAGAAAAAGCTGATTGCCAGGGGCAGTAAGATGAACGCCATTTGTGGTAAAATTTCAGAGGCACCACATCCTGTAGATTGTAAAACAAAATACCATTCACAATGGTGGACAAAGAAATGCCATTTGCATGGAGAAAGTACACGTTTCCAGAATTAAGGATGTCATTGTCACAGGAGAGCATTGCCGCAGCGGACAAAAAAATCGCACATGCTTCTGTTTATAAGACTTTGGGTTAGTCCCATACTTTTCTAGGTGGTATGCATGAGAAAACCACCTTTGCAGTGGGAAAAATCTGCATCATTGCTTTCATCAACTTCTTTAGCTGACTGAACAAACATGCAGAAGGCATGTAATCCAAATGCACGGCTCCATAATGCACCACAGCAACATGAACACTAGTGACAGTGGCCACATCTCTGCAAAGTGAAAGCACAGTGCCGAAACAGCACACATGGACACTGCACCACAAAGCCTCCACTCCTTCCAAATCGAAATTGCCAGCAAAGCCTAGGCATACCTGTGCAGATCTTGCACAAAGGCATCACCCACGATCAATGCTGTGCTTCTCTCCATCTCTGCCCCCTCACTACACAGAGTAATGAAAAAAGTATTACCGCCCCTTCCTGTGAAGCACACCCTCAGCACCTGATTGGATAAACCCCACAGCCTTATTGCCTTGCCAGCATGCTAAGAAGGGCAGGATGTGGCACGTGCACTTCCCCAACTACCGCAAGGGCCGCATCCCAGTAAAGTAGGGGGAGTCCTTTTTCCCTTTCCACTACTTTTTTTCCAGCACTCCCTCATTGGGTACTGTTAAATAGTCACACACGCATCCACCAATCACATCCAAGACCTCTGCATCTAACACTATCATTTCTGTACAACACTCCATATGTACAGCTAAACAGTCAGAGTTCAAGTCTTGTGTGATTCGAAAGCAACTCCATTAGAAAGTTCTGTGAAACTATCCAAGATTTCTGCATCCAGATTCATCCACACCGCAACCCGTCACCACAAAGTACAGGTATGAATATTTTTTGTACAGTATTTTTGCAACTCTGTTATAAGTGCCTCTGAGCAGGGTATCTGCCACTGAACCTCCATAACGTATTCAAAAAACAAACTGTCATTTCTCCCATCACCTACCATCAAATGCCACTTGCAATGGTATGTGCTTTGAAACGTTTCATTTATGTATATCAGCCATTGTAATATCCAAACAGTTACTCTCTTCTTTCCTTCTGTCAATTGTACACATTTCTTTACGCACCAACGCATCTCCTATAAAATTCTTTAAATTGTTGCAGAAAGGAGCACTGTATGTATCCTACCAACCTAAACCAAGTACATATATTGCATGCATGCCAACAGGGTGTCTGCCACTTACCTTGCACACTTCACAGAATGTCACATTACGTAGAAAGGCAAACAAAAATATGTGTGCATTGACAACAGTACCAATCGTAAATGTGGATACATACATCCAACAAGTGAAATGCTTGCTGTATTCATGTAGGAAGCACATATGTGCAGAAAGGTTAATGGAATTTCACACATGAAAACATTTTCCTTTCCAAGCTGTACACTTTTTCCAACCTTTTTCTCACCCTTCTTCAACTAGGACTAATCCATTTGCAACACCAATGCACACACTTGCTAAATGGCATGTCATATGGCACACTTACAAATGAACCACATACCCCCTTACCAACAATGCTGATGCTCCCAAACCCTCATTTATATACAAAGCCATCCAATTGCACACGCACACTAAGACTCCCTGCCAACACATCCCCTACCCTTTCATGTAATGTTTTCTCCAAATGCAGTCAGTATGCTATTAACAAACATATTTTCTTACTGTCTTCTTTGACAGTTGCAGACACCACCTCTTTCCTGAAAGCCAGCGGTGTATCAACTTGAAAATGCAACCCAGAGGAAGCCTACTCTCGACAGCCAACAAAGTAAGTGCAATGTTATCATGGAGGTGCACCTGTGACAAGTTAGACTACAAATATGCAGTTTACTGCTAACCTGAGCAGATTTCAAGTTCTTGATGACAGGAAAAGCCCCCTGAGAACTTTACAAACCTCCACCTGGCTAAAACAGGATTCAGATGCATGCAACACCCCCAGGGAAACCCTCTGGTGGTAAAAACCCGGTTCTGGATTAGCCATCGAAGATTGTGGAAATTCTTCTATCTTAGGAACCACGGACTGGAGCTTACTGGACAGGTTTCTCTAAAAGGATGGCACTGAAGCAACCTTCTGTCGAAGAGAAGGAAAAGGTCAGTATGGATAAGGTGAGAAGGAGTGATAGAATAGGAAGAGAGGAAAGGAATTGCACCTGGGAAATGATTCATACAAGTCTCTATTCAGCAGACCACAGAGGCAGTGGAGCAGAACTTCTTTCCAATATGTGATGGCAAATAAAAACAGAAAATTTGTGAGAGAGAGGAAATGCCCTGATACTGCTCTACCCTATTCTACTTACTGGGTTGCTTCGGTAGAAAAAGCTTTGCAGTTCAGCTGGGGCTGAGTGGTTGTTGGCGGAAGAGGCAAAGGCCTCTTCTGCGGGATCCCTGCAGATAGAAATAGATTAGCCTTTGGCTCGATCAAGGTTTAGAGATAAGAATCCAATGTAAAGTTCCCTACCAGGGTTTTAAGTCTCTGAGAGCAAAAGATGAGATGAAACGGAAGTGGGGGTCCCTGTTGGAGACATAGACCAGCGAGAGGTAATGAGCCAGCAGGAAGTCTAAGAATCAGGTGCGGAGGTAACCGCAAAGTCAGAAGACCTGTAATAAGAAAGACAGGTAAGCATAGGATGACTCAGTAAATAGAAAGAGAGGATTCCTAGGTAACAAACTTACGGAGCATCTGATGCAAGAGTAGCAATGTGCCAATTCCCAGGAACCGGCAGAATATAAGGCATCACATGATCCCAGGTAGGCGGAGTCCCTTCCAAAGAAAGAGGGGACCGACCTGCTGTAGAGAGCCGGCAAGTTCCGGCGGCCATGTTGGATTTCCATACAATAGCAGCATATTGAATACAGACTCAGCGTCATCACGACCAGTGGCTGTAATGAGACATAACAGCACCTCTTACTAAGACAGTGCAGTGTCTATATTAAGGTACACAATTGCATCAACCCACTGGTATTTGCTTCATGCTTACTCATTGCACCTCAGCAGGTGCTCACTTTGTGGTATCATGTCACCAGCATTAAATTAACTCCCAAATAGCAATATAGCATTCCAACCGTACACTAACACACCATTACACAATCACACACCTCTATCTGTATTCGTATCCTCATATTCATCCATTCGTGCACAGATGCACACAAATACATCACAAAATGTGCAGACCTACACTTTCCTTTTTTCTCCAACAGCTGCTACAGAATGCCTAGCAAAAAGGAACTCCATAGAAAACAACCTAGAAATAGACCAGCTCTACCTAAAAGCATAGCAAGTAGCCACCCACCCCTAGCAGATTTTGTACAGAAAGTTGAAAGAGAACAGCTAATACAGTCACTAAGGAAAACGAAAGCACTCACCAGTAAGGAGAATGTAATGCCTCTGTCAAAATGTAGAAATTAAAACAAAGATACTGAAAGGTACTGAAAAGACTGCAACTGTCACTACTGGTTATAGAGTATGTACACATGCTAATGTCACCACAAGGAGGCATTCCAAAAAAGTAACTTTACAAAAACTGTTCCACCACAGAGTCCTTCAGAACCTTATAAGTATACGGGAGAATTCCCGCTCAACCCTTAAACCTTACCGCTGAAAAGTAATCCTGGAATTTAATGAGAATGAAATCACTAACAAAATTAATCTGTAAACTACCACCTCTACTTTGAAATAAACGCAATATCAGCATAGATACCTTTGGCGACATCAGTACAGGTGAGTTGAGCCACACTACCAGCACAGAGGCATATTGCATAAGGAATCATACAAACAAGAGTAAAGAAACTAAGTTGCCATACATAGCACTGCACGAGGGTATGAAAAAGCAGACAATAGCATAATGGAAGAAAAAACACTGCTTTCAGAAATATCTGCAGCAAACCTAGATGCCACTGTCCAGGGTACTGAATCAATGTGGCACATCTACAAATGGCCTTGCACATTAATTTGTAAGAGTCGCCACAACTCTATATCAAGTCTTTGCAGCAGTTCCTCAAGCACCATGTGAAAGGCAACGACAAAGGAAAAAGGAAAATACTACAAACTATGAACTCCTGTCCGGTGCACAAATGCACAGGAATACAAGGTCATTTGTCAGCCTCAATTTCTGGACCTGCTTGCAAAAGCACCTTCCACCATGTCAAAATGTTAGCAACACACCATTGCAGTGCAAGAAATTCGGTTTATAAAGTGCAGTAAGCAAAAAGCACTCAGACACAAATCTGCCTGGTCCATTCAAATTTTCCGATACAAGTGGTGTAAAATACTATGCAAATGTAGCAAACAATGGTGTATTGCAAAGGGCAGCAATTGTTGAAAACATTTATTGAAACGGCTCAGACCAGTTGTGTTTAGAAATAATAGGCCAGCACAGAAATACTGCCCAGAATCCTGGAAACAGATGCGATGTCTCAGGAATAAGACAGGAAATGGACTACTGTGCTTGAATGGGAAATACACTTTAAACAGACAAGGAGATCCACAGGAAGTTGTAATGTACTTAATACACGTATTGGAAAGCAAAAACATACCCATAGATGAAATCTTTCAGATTTCATACATGTGGAACCATACATGCACTCTCTGCAATCATGTCATTCAGCAAGAAGTCCTTAACGAACGGTTTCTATATGTAGCTATACCTAACTGTGATTCCATTCCATTTCAGCAAGTGGTACAACATGCAAACCATAGCATATTGTGTAGGCCTCGCATTTCCGATAATCGTTCCACCTTACATATACAATCCCATAGGCAATACGTAATATGAATGCTTTCAACGTACAATGAAGATGGAAAAAAAAAAGTTACTGCAAGCTTACTACCTTCACACACGTACAGGTATCACTTGGCAACAAAACCTTCACACCAGTAGCCGTAATCTACCACTCAGTTGACACAACCAGGTCAGCTCACTATACTGCATACATTATAAAGCATGTACAATCTTTGAGGAAGTTGTACAGGAATGTGTTTCCTTTCATGAAGGAGAGGCCCAAAAATCTCCTTCTCTAAAGGCACTAAAGTGCGTGAGATGGCCCTGCCACCCACGTATGCGCAGCCATTGCACACACAGTCTGCCAACATACACCGTTGATTCGTAAGACACTGCACATATAAATAGTAGATAGGGTCTGTAAATGTACATTTATATATTGTGTCAACTGTAAATTCAATGCACCATGTTTAAGGTACCAGCATGTTTCAATGTACGTAAAAGTAAGTTCTACGTAACTGGAGTACTTAGCATCGGAAATGCACGATGAAATGGTTACACAATGCCGCCTGATTTTATTTTTGTAGCCGCATGGTGGGCAGAAATGGAAACCTACCATACCTCTCTATCAACAGGGGAAAAGCTCATTGTAAAATAGGCTTGAGTGGTATGCATTAATTGCTCCAAATGTAGAGGTTCTATGTAATTTAAAAAGAAAAAAAAACGGTAACTTTGTGTCGTTGCAGCGCACATTATCTGTAAAGGTCACCTGCAAGTCTTTAGTACACCGTACAGTGCGTTTTCGTCGAGACACAGTGTAACCATGGAATTTGGGGAGATTATGTAAGTACAACTGTACATAATATGTGAATAGGGATTACAATGTAGTAGGATGCAGCTCTGTGTGCATAACTACTAATGTTCCATGCCTTACACTTTGTCCGTTTGCAATGTAGTGGGTTTTTTAAGGGTAGTCGTGCACGCTGCATTAGAGTACTATTTCTGCAGCATTCAGCCTAAATGAGCACCATGATTGGTGTTTGTTTTGTTCACATGGTTCTTCAGGCCATTCAAACCTATGTATGGAGTACAAGAGCGAAAATGAATGCAAATCCTGCACTGAAACAGTACACAGTATTCTCAAGCATGTGCTAAAAGGTTTGTGGTATAGTCCTTACAATGACCTTTCAAAGACTTAACAGTTTTACATGCCTTCATTGTATTAAAAATAATAATGGTCAGAGGCGCATATAGCACTCGGCTGGCACACAGATGTGAACAGCTCATGTTTTACTGTTGAATAGTTTGGAAAAACACCTCCTACATTGTCCTGCAGTTGGAGCGGTCCTGTATGAGATTTTTAAAAAATATATTTGTTTGGGCACACATAAAGAGAATGTGCCCTATGTTTTCCTAAACTCACTGCCGGTGACATCTGTTGTGAAAAGCAAACACATGAAAGAAGTGTCTGTTCACTACGTTTGAAAGACAAAGGACATGTGTGTAGCTGTGCAAGGAGAGTGGCACCTACAAAACAGACAGCAGGCCTGTGGGTGAATATCCAATGGTACTCATTAACACACAGTACCTCACCCTAAGGTGCATGAACCAGCCATCTAGGGCCCTGTATGACATCCTTCCCTCAGAGCCCTTGTCCTTTACGCTGCCACTGAAAATGGCTACTGAAATGTATTCTTATTCTTCTGCATTCGCAGATAACTGATACCTTACTGGCCGTGTAAGCCCTACCACTTGCAAACAAACGGATTGTGGAACATTCATCACAAGAGTACCATAAGTGGTGTGTAGACGCTCATCATTATCTGGAGGATATATGCTGGATGGGGGAGGGGGGAGAATTACAGCATACGCATGTAGCTGAAGAGATTTGTATAACCAATTATGTAGTGCAAGGGTATGTCCTTGTGAATTGCTCCTTTTGTTGTAATGGGATATGTTTGTTTCCAAAGAACACATCTCATAAATGGGTATGTGAAGTACACCTTCAACTTTATGTGGGTGGCTGTGTACATTATCCATATTTTGAATGTGTGATGCAGAGGAATTCCTTTCATGGCACAATATCTTACTGCACTTCCTAAAGAAAGGGTCTTATCAGGGCAAACCGTAGCAAATGCAAATTGTGGCATGCCGCTCCCTAATGTGCAACAAGTGCAATAACCTACACCATATGGTAGTGTACGCATGTCAGCTCACTTCTGGTGCCCTACCAAATCTAAAACGTTCTCCACAACCATTCTTTTAAGGTGACCATCCACGGTGAGAAGCAGAGTTAAAATTGTGTATGATGCAGCAATGTATGGTTGTAACAACTTATCCTAAGGAGCGAAGGGAAAAACAAAATGACCCCATACACATATTTGTGGCATCCATAAAGCAGTATCACAGTGTTGGCATGCATGGCTGCATTACATTGTGGTGGGTGTGGCCAAGGCCTAGGCTCTTGGGTGCATGGCCTACGGCCTACCTCCTTTGGCCATGCACCCAAGACCCTAGACCTTGGCCATACCCACTGCAACGTAATGCAGCCATGCATGCGAACATGTGGCCAGGTACCAGAACCCATAAACATAATACAGCCAATGGCACTCCTACCCAACCCCTGTACCATAATACAGGCCATGAATGCAAACATGAAGTCAGTTAACAGAATCCACAAACATTACGCAGCCTCCGGCACCTCTACCCACTTCCATTCACATAGTATTTTACTACTGCCAACCAAACCACAAAATCTTCAGAACATTGCCCCTGCTCCCAGCACTCTATTAAGTAAACAGAACCAATAGATCATAATACAGTACAGTACTCAGTAATCTGCACAATGGCCACAACACAACCACATAAAACATCCACTGGAACCCTTTGCAATTCTATACACACAGTGGACACACTGCAGGACTGTTGACTCCATCATGTCCAGCCATGCACCCAAAACTGTAGGATGTGCTAACAATCACCACACCCATGCAACCAACAATGTGTACAATGCTGACAAACCACACACACAAGGCAACAATGTGAAACCTACTTGCAACCAGTGAACATACTTTTTGGTGCATGGCCTCCAGCCATGCATCCAAGGTGCTAGGGGATTACCACACACAACACAACATAGTACATACACCCTATGTGAAAATTCTCATGTCATGTGCAATCCACTCCCCATCTGCAATTGAGCCTGCCAGCACTCACCACAGTAAGAGGTCGCCTCAGGACCTATTGTGCCGTAATGAAGGCTGCCTGCAATCACTACACAAGGTAGTTGCCTGAGGAGGTACCTGCGAATTGGCGCACTACGCACAAATACACTCCTCCACCCTTTCCATCTCCTCTTCCCACCACCAGATGCCGGAAAACATGTTTTCCAGCCCCTTTCAATGCTGCACTATCCTTGGATACAACATGGCGGCGTTACCCAGAATTATGACGCACATCATGCTTCCCTCCAGACAACCACCGGGTGTGTCCAGTCTCTGCCAACATCACCCTACACTCCAGCCCAACCAGACTTTTGACCGCAGAGTGAGCAGGGAAATGGGACCGAGAAGCGGAGCCAGATATCAGTAATTCTTTCAAATGTACATTTTACCTGCTTTTTAAAAAAGTACACGGCGGATTATTAACAAAGTATCAAAAGCACACTTTCGGGGCCAAGTCGCTGCTCCTGCCGCAAATTTGATGAAAATCCATCCAACGGTTTGGGCTGCACACGTGCGCAAAGTTTTTGTCCATTCAGTCTATGGAAAAAAATACATTTTTGGGACCCCTCTATAACTTTAGCCCCAATGGACGAAACCTCACCAAAGCTCCCAGAAAAATTCAGAGCGGGCCATATACTTATTTTTGCAAAGTTTTATAAAAATTCGTCCAGGGGGAGCGAAGTTATAAGCCTCCCAAAAAGTGGTCTTCCTATGGGTTGAGCAACTTAACCATAACTACACTGCTGCTACGGCGGGCAGTGTAATATATGTATGTATATATATTCAATGAAAAACTTCGTTAAAGGGACGTTATGATTAAGTTGCACTAATAAAAACCTATGAAATTCAGTAAAAATTGTTGTTAAAAGGACATTATGGTTTCAAGTAAAATCCCTGAAATTCGCCAGTTAAGTAAGCTAAGCAACCATAACTCACGCCACCACCGTGCACTGCTAAGACTAATACCCAGGACATTAAAGATGACATCATAAATATCATTGATGACATCACTGATGACATCACATGTCTAGCCCCTTCTTTTTTGTTCACTGCTATCTAGGCCAGGTGGTTTTATTTACTGACAGTCAGAAACGTAACTTTCAAAAGGTATTACATTTATAGATATTGCTATTCTCACAAGTTTTTACACTACTTTCCTTAGAATTTAATTGCATCTTATTATGTACATATATAGGGGAAGAAGCAGGCTTGAAACACAGCCATCATTTTTGTGCTTGAATACAATCATGTAGAATATACACAGCTGCTAATGATACTGCCTCTTGTTTGCTTACTTTACTCTCCATATATAAGCCCCATATTTGTATGCATTGTAGTCTATTAATGTTTTGTGTTTATTAGTAGAAATATATGATGCATTATTAGCTACTTAGTACATGTTTCACAGTACAGAAAAGTCTGATACAGAAGCATTCACCATTTTATTATATAACTTTGGAAAATTACAAATATTGCACCTCTGTGGTGTATGCTGCAGCCAATACCTGCATTTCTGTATGTGTAGGTTCCTGTACTAGAAAGAACACTGCAATGGAATGTTCTTTAGAACACTACATTGCATAATGAATTATGTAGTTTATTACACATCTCCTGATAATCCCTGATACTTTTTTTGCCAACATTACATTCACAACCCCTTGTATGAAAAGTAAATGCACATGTGATGTCATCAGTGATGTCATCAATGATATTTGTGATGTCATCTTTGATGTCCTGGGTGTTAGTCTTAGCAGTGCACAGTGGTGGTGCATGTTATGGTTGCTTAGCTTACCATAACTGGCGAATTTCAGGAGTTTTTCGATTTTACTTGTAACCATAACGTCCTTTTAACAATGTTTTTTTACTGAATTTCATAGGTTTTTATTAGTCCAACTTAACCATAACGTCCTTTAACAAAGTTTTTTCAGTGAATTTCATAGGTTTTTATTAGTGCAATTTACCCATAACGTCCCTTTAACAAAGTTTTTTCATTGAATTTCATAGGTTTTTATTAGTACAATTTACCTATAACGTCCCTTTAACAAAGTTTTTTCATTGAATTTCATAGGTTTTTATTAGTGCAACTTAACCATAAGGTCCCTTTAACAAAGTTTTTTCATTGAATTTCATAGGTTTTTATTAGTCCATCTTAACCATAGCGTCCCTTTAAGAACGTTTTTTCAGTGAATTTCATGGGTTTTTACCAGTGCATGCTATTTTTCTACAACTTACTGATAACATACTTACCAAATATAACAATATTTGTGTCCAATTTACCAAGTGTCACCTTAAAGCTCTGCCAATTCTTACCTTCTAGAATAATTTTTAACACTTCTATACACTTTTTGCAACTATTTCAACTAGTTTTGCATCCGTAGACGTCTATGAACATCTGACTTCATTGTGGACCTTCCGGACAGTGCCACATGACCATACGCTGGTGCGCAGCATGATGATGTGTCCGAGAACCCGTCTGCACTTCACGATAAGATCCGTGCTTCGCGGACAGTTCGGAACTGCATTTTCTACTGATCTAGAAACTTTCAACTTCAAAATTTTCCTTGCACAGCTCCAACACCAATTCCTACTCATTATCCATTAACAATCTAGTACACAGTGGCCCTCATTACGACCCTGGCGGAAAGTAACTGACATGACCGCCATAGCGTAAATAGCGTTTCCGCCATTGCACGATGGAGCAAAGTGCGGCTAATTCCGACCCATCGGGCACGAGCATTACGCCATGGCGGAAGTGCAAAGTCCGCGACGGCGGAAATGACCCCAAAACGCCCCTTACCGCCGTCGTACGCCGCCCTAGGTGCAATTCCGCCACCCATCTCAGCGGTCACCGTAATGAGCGGCCAGCGCAAATTACAGTCACCGTAAATATACGGAAACGGAAGTAAAAACATGGGGCCGGAACGGGAAACAGCACGCCGTACACCTATAAAATCAGAATCCCAACACAACCATTAAAAATCCGACCCTGAGACACATCCCAACCCGTTAGCCACCCCAGTTAAAAAAATAAACATGGGAAAAGTTGCTAAAAAAGCGTGCGATCGCAAGCGGCAGGTCCACTTCTCCCATGAGGAACTCACCGTGCTCACAGAGACCCTCCAGGAGAATGCTGCCGTCGTCTTCTCGACGCAAATGACGAGGACGGCACTTGCGAACAAGAAGGCCATATGGGCCCTGGTGGCACAGCGGGTAAGTGCGGTGGGGACCGCACCCCGCAACCCACAGCAATGCAGAAAGCGATGGGACGACCTACGGATACGCGTCCGGAGCATACTTTCTGCCAACCGGAACATTGCCACAGCTACCGGGGGAGGATCGGAATCACCCATCAAGTTGACCCCCTGGGAAGAAATCTGTGCCTCCACCATTGGAATGGAGAGCATAGAGGGAGTCGGAGGGATGGAGAAAGGAGTGCAGACATCCGAAGAATCAGGTAGGTGGCCCAAATAAAACATTGCTAAATCCACAATAACCAATCATGTGAAGTACCATGTGTCCCCATAGTGCAATAGAAACACATGTCCAGGAGAACGTCCACATACATTGCCATGACAGCGCCCTTTAAAAGTCAGATTAAATACATAAATAAGTAAAAATCCTAAAAACACCCTCTACATGTGCAGCATGCACACCCTAACTGCAGACTGCAAAATAACTGCATCCTCAATCCACACAAAAATGAGACCACCTCCAAGGCCCTGACCCAAATCACCCTCAGGTACCACCCCAATGCATGTGATACATTGCCATTCCAATTTCCACAGACCCATAAATAACGCTCGCCCTCCTTTACTCCACCACAGGGTCCGATTCAAACGACGAGCTTCAGGACACCCCTACCAGCACACCTGCAAAGAGGGCCAAGACCAACGGCCAAAGACCCTCCACCTCAGCTGCACGGATCAAGACACGGCAGCAGCACAAATCAAGTGGCAGCACACTGGAGGGGACTCCAACAGGCACCCCAGCAGCCAGCATGGCCACAACAGCAGCACCACAGGTCCCCCCAATGGATGCCACAGAAGGCACTGCTTCTGGTGGCAGCAGCACCATAGGTGACACTGCTTTCATGCCAGCATGCTCCGACACAGAAAACGGTGCTGTCGATGTAGGACCCATCCATGACCTGTCTCAATCCCCCTGTTTGTATCATCCCGTACACCATGAGGAAACCACGCAGGGGCACCCACAAGACGACGACTGGCAAACCCCCACAAGGCCTGTGGCAAGGCAACATGAGGTGTCCAGCCCCTCTGTGACACCACCGCAAATGGGCATGGCCCAGCAGAGGCAACAGTCCCTCGAGCAGATGATTGTGCAACAGCAGCAACTGGCCACGCTCCTCAAGGAGCATGCTGCTGAATGTGGGGGTTCTAAGGCAGCCATTGAAACATCTACCGAGACACTTAGGGCAGAAATGGAGCGAAGTACCGAGACACTTAGGGCAGAAATGGAGCGAAGTACCGAGAGCCTGAGGGGACAAATGGAGAGAAGCACAGAGAGCCTGAGGGGACAAATGGAGAGAAGCACCGAGAGCCTGAGGGGGGAACTGCATGCGACGTCCAAAGACGTATGTGGTGAACTTGCCGCTGTGCGCCGTGTGCTCACTGAGCTCTCACAAACCCTTAGGGACATGCATGGACGTGAGCAGGCAGAGACATCATCCATTGCAAGTTCCGTCCAGGGCAGCCCCCAACGTAGATCTGGGACGAACCGGCGCTCCACAGGCAGGGGTGCCCCTGATACCCGTAGAGGGGGCTTGCGATAGCGTCTGCCCACTGACAATGAGCAACTTTGGACACTGGTGTTCG
Organism: Ambystoma mexicanum; assembly: GCF_040938575.1. Taxonomy (NCBI): domain Eukaryota; kingdom Metazoa; phylum Chordata; class Amphibia; order Caudata; family Ambystomatidae; genus Ambystoma; species Ambystoma mexicanum. The sequence continues at coordinate 981,290,735 of NC_090923.1, forward strand.
GGGGGGAGGTAGGAGGGTGGAGGGGGTGTTTTGGGCTTTTTTGGGTGGCGGGTCGATTGGGTGTGTAATATCATTTCACATTTGCTATACATTTCTTCATATTCATCCAATGAGATGTGTGGACATTGATCTTTGTGTACGAGGCCTTTCTTTGCGTACAGTCCACGTTGTGCATGTTCCAGACACTCACAGTGCCACAAGTCCCGTGTCCATGCAACAGCCACCAGGCGTGAGTGCTAGAAGCATGCATCTATGATATTCTGACGAATTTCACGGGCCTCCTGTGCCTCGCGGACTCCTTGAGGTGCTGCCACATCCCCACCCTCATCATGACCATCTTCAGGTGCTTGCAGTTCTGCGTCGGGGGGCATGGCCACATTCCTACGTACGCACATGTTGTGTAGCATGACACATGCCATGACCATCTTTGCAACCTTCTCATGCCGGTACAGGAGTGCCCCGCCAGACCTGCTGAGGCAGCGGAAACGAGCCTTCAGTAGGCCGAATGCCTGTTCTATGACTACACGGGTACGTGAGTGGGCATGGTTGTAGTCCTCCTCATGCTGGTTCTGTGGGTTCCGGATTGGTGTAAGGAGCCATCTCTTCAGTGGATACCCGGCATCACCTGTATGTGGACAACAAAGGATGTTTGTGGAATGTCATTGCTACGTACGCATCCCCCCTCCCCCTTCCTGCCAGGTCATTCATGCATCACCTACCCCACATTCTCATGCATTAAATGAGACTCACCGAGTAGCCAGGATCGGTGCCCTGCGTGTCGCTCCATGTAGCGTGGTATTGTAGAGTTCCGCAAGACCATAGAATCATGGGTTGATCCTGGAAATCGGGCACAACAATGTGTAAAAATCCTGTTGGAGTCACACACCATCTGTACATTGATTGAATGATATTGTTTCCGGTTGCGGTACTGGACCTCCATGGCATGTGGGACAACCAATTCCACATGGGTGCAGTCGATGGCACCAATGCAACCCGGTATGCCGCCAAGTGCATGGAATCCCACTTTTGTGTTTGTAATCTCCTGCTCCGAGCGTGGTAAAGTGATGTAGTCGTCTGAGTGCTTCAGGAGGGCATCAAGCACTTGGAATAGTGTCCGTGAAAATAGTGGCTGTGAAATGCCATGCACCTGTCCGACTGTGTGCTGGTAGGTGCCTGTGGCCAGGAAGTGGAGTACAGACACCACCTTCAGTAGGGGTGGGATGGCGGTTGGGCTATCTATCATGCTGACGGGGTCAGCGTGTGTCATGTTGACAATGGCGGTTATGGTGTCCCGGTCCAAACGGTAGAGGGTGTGGATCTGCTCAGCAGTGAGGTTGAACGGATTAGCTCAGAGGCGTGGGATTGCGGGCTGCCTGCGTGGTGGTAGTGGCTGTGCTGGTGGGGCTTGCTGGCCCTGCCTTGCTCTCCTCCTCCTCCTCCTCCTGCGTCTCCTCTGTGCGGCCGGTTGTTGTAGTAGTTGGTGTTCGTCTTCTTCTTGAAGTTGGAGTACTTGCAGTGCAATCAGGTCCCCCAGGCCCAACATCGCTAGTCCTGTCGGTAGCATTCTGGAGTGGGTGTGGTTGTGGGAGGGGGTTGGGTGTGCAATTTATGTGTTTTCAGGCTGTATAGCCTCCACCTGTGGTGATTCATTCCACCTGTGCCAGCTGCAATGCCTTTTGTGCGAGCACGTCCCGCACACAACGCTGCAATTTGACGCATGGCATCTTGCAATTGCAATCATGTATTTAATCCCGATGGCAGTGAAATATTGGTTTATATGTTAATTCTGCTATGGTCCCATTGTTTCACATACTATATTTGCAGTCGCAAGCAAACTTGTGAAGGGTCAGTGGAATGTAGTACTCGATCAACGGTGGACCCTCATGCAGCACTGTACCGACGTTCACCGACGGGCGGGGAGTCCCATTAGTGATTGAAGCCAGTTACCATTTTCACACACAGCCGCACTACATAGATGTATTTGTGAATTCAAGCGTTCACAGATGCCTTTTCGACGTGATGTTGCGAATGAGGAATTCGAAGGACAGCGCTTTTGGTTTTCAACTAGCGGCGTGGAGACGCCCACAGGTCTGACTGGAAATGTAACGTTCTATTGTTGAATGTCCTTGGGACAGGGCCCATGACGAGAATGCAATGATTGATATGAATTGAATGGGATGCGCAATAGCGTAGTGGACGATAAGGCAGGACGTTCCCATATACATGTTACTTCACTACACTGGAAATCCGGGCAGGAGCACAGTGGATTTTGCAGACTGCATTACGCACAGACTCAATGGAAATTTCAAATGTTATGTGAGTAAATATTCAGGCGTTTTCATACCGGGATGAGGGAATGATGAATGGATGCATGGACAGATGATTTAATTGAGAGTCTGCCATGTACATGGCTTTTTGGAATCTATCCCCTTCCCCTGCGCTATGTGATGCAAAGCTGCCATAGTGGGACCATCGTCTGTCTGCCCTTGTTGAACCCTCCCTGTCTCGACGCGCCTTCAAACACTTGTGTCTATGCACGTTACTAATCCCATCTAATGGATTCTGTTTTGACAGACGCATGCACACAGACACTCGTTTGTAATAGTGTATTCACCTCGATTTATGTCGTTATGATTCGCAAGTGATTTTTGGGTGAAATTGATCCTTTTGAGTGGGCTAGCATGCATATGGTTGTAGATTTAGTGTGTTGAATGAAGTGAGTAATACATATGAAGTTCGGATGCCCATACTATTATTTTTTGTCATTTGGGTGACAGGTATCTCCTCCCCTTCTGCCGCTGCCATCTGTACGCCACTCCTGCAGATGGCTTCTACAGTCGACACCTGCAGCTTCGAGTTAATCAGTGGAGCACCATTACGATCTTATGGGACGATCGCCAATGGGCCACATGCCCTTACGCAGTACTGGTGGCTAGGAGCAACATACCTACCTTCCAGCTGGACTAGTGCCTACTTCATGGGACGGCCCTGCGGTTCTAGGCGCTTCCATGTTGCCTTTTTGAACGTTGATGTAGCCCCTGTGTACCATGAAGGTACAGGGCGTCACACAAGGGGAAGCTGGTCATTTATTGCGGATGCAGCCCACAGTAATGATAATCATTTGGGAGTTTATGAACAAATAGCTGTATGGGCTTGGTGATTTTGATGTGCATTAAATTTATATTCAGATATTAACCGTGTAGCGTTATTCTTTGCTAGTAATGTGGCATATTACGATTTGTGGCGCGATGTATTGTGAGGTGATCTGCATTGGGTTCCGGCTTCTGAGTAGAGTTGTGTGGTACTTTACTGGCCGCGTTTGCCTACGGAGCCCAGTTAGGTCAGGGATGGGGGCTGCCATTATGACTGTTTTTATGATGTCATGCTCAGGGGCGGGGGATTAGCTTTTGTGCAACAGATGCCGGTCAGCCAGGTGGATTGGTGGAATGATGGGATTATCAGAAAATGGCTGGTCACAGGTGCCTGTGTTTGCGTGCGTTTCTTGGAGGGAGACTGAGGTCAGATCCATTGGAATTGCTTCTGTATTCGTGCCATCTGTGCCCTACAGCTCCCATTGGCCCCTCTTGGGATGAGCCTGGCTGCTCAGTCACTCTGCCAACTTGTGTGGTACGTGCTTATGCTGATGGTTGGTTTGACTACTGGCAAGTGTACAGGGCTGGTGCAGTCTCCCTCAGGATACTGCTTTGAATGTTGATTTACACTGGTGGCAAGCGATGGGGGACTGTTGTTGTTTTGTCTCATGGGATTTTCAGTTCATTTTGGTGTACTTGCACCTTCAAATGCCTGTGCTGCATCAGTACGGCAATGGTGTCATGCCAAATGTGGATGGCCACTCACAGGGCACTTGGAGCCCCTGGATGCATTTGTTCGTTGGCATGTATGGGTGACTTGTACATTTCACTGGTTGCATGGTGTGACTACATTGCGCCTACGAGGAGTTGTGCAATGTGGCCAGGGAGTGGAGTACAGGCACTCAGTAGGGCCATTTACGGTTGGTTCACAATGCCGTAATTCTCACCATGGCGGAATGGTACTTTCCGCCATGCTTGATGGCGTTAAGTAAATGTCCGCTAGGGTCAGCATTCGCGTACCGTTGCGCCATGGCGGAAATTACGGTTTTGCAAGGCGAGCGTGCGCGTACTTGGTGCCGTTAGCGTTGGCGTTCACTACGGTGTCGCTAATGGCATCGTACTTTACGGTGACGGGTCATAATCGCAACGGGCGGTATTCGATGGCGGTATTACATTTCCGCCATCGTTTTTCGTATCCCGCCAGGGTCGTAATGAGGGCCAGTACATACGTATAGCAAAACAGCTATTTATCTTAAAATGGCATCAGCTTTTGCCATCCCTCCTCCCCAAGAGCCACCACCACTGCTGTGATCAAGGAGCATATGATACACTGCCACCTACCTTAGAAATAACACACGTGCAACATTTTCCCCTGTCCACCTGCCCTTGCATATTAGTGTTTGGTGCCTCTTCCCTCATTTCCCTCCCCACCTTTTGTTATTAGCTCTCCTGTCATACATCCAAAAACAACAAAGGATATGTTCCTTTAGGAACCACCATTCACAGTTAAAAAATAGAACGTACAGACTCCATCTACTTTATATTTCTCAGTAAAGTACACAGACTCAATAAGATTTTCCAACATTTCCGTTTGCATTTTGTGTTATGCTAATGGAAATATTGTGGCGTTCATCCCCCATTCCAGTGACTGGAACGGTGGATACCGGCCCAGCAGCCCAAGTTATCAGCCCAAGCAAAGCGATTGTAGATAACAAGGTCTCCGGACCATTATCCCCCCATTCCAACCCCTGTAATGCATTAGCACACTAGGTTCCCAAAGCAGGAACCCGGGGTGCCAAAAAAGGATTTTCCTTCCTACACCGGAAAATCCTTTTCCAAGATGGACACCATGGAAAGGGAAGGTTGGGCTCCATACAGGGCCCCTCTTCGCTTTCCATGTCAGCCTACAGAAGGCGACGAGAAAACCCTATGACCATATTAATACGAGCACATTTTTCTTCCCTTTCAAACCTATCCCAATTTCGAACAACGTTACCACAAAGCCGGTCTCAGGTGGATATGGCCACTTTAACCCCATTTGTTGTCCCTCGTGGTCATGGCCAATAGCCAGATTGTCAGGATCATGACCTTATTGCATGACCCGGACAATCTGGCCACTGGCCACGGCTACCGGCTATACGTCTGTCACCAAAAAAGGTACATCACTATTTTTTGTACCTACACTATGACACTTGTTCAAAAATAAAACACGGGCATATTTGCAAAATCATGCTTTCAGATCCTTGCCAATGCTCCTTCCACAAGTTTTCTGGAAATCCACACATGTTTTATTTTTTCAAAAGTGTCAAATGTATGCACATACAATAGTCATATAACCCAGCCCCCACAAAATCCATATAGACTTTATGAAAACATTTATATCTAGATCTAAAATCTTTTTGCAAACCTTTGTGTAGATGTGTCAAATTGTACCACATTTATAAGCCTTTACAATATTTTGGGACACCCCCTCTAATTTTGCCCCCTCCTGACAAAATCCCACCAAACATTGCAAAAGCATGTATACCTAGATATATATGTTTTTGCACACCTTTGTGTAGATCCGTTAAATGGCACCCCATATATAAGCCTTCAAATGATTTGAGACTCCCCTTTAATTTTGCCCCCCTTGACAGAATCCCACCAAACTTTGCAAAAACATTTAAATCTAGATCTATAATCTATTTCCAAACCTTTGTGTCGATTCGTCAAATGGCACCCCATTTATAAGCCTTTAAAATAATTTGTGAACCCCCTCTAATTTTGCCCCCTCTTTACAAAATCCCACCAAACTTTGCAAAAGCATTTATACCTAGATCTTTTATCAGTTCCCCATCTTAAATTTAGATCGTCAAATGGCATCTCATTCATAAGCTTTTATATTATTTTGGGACCCCCCCTCTAATTTCGACCACTCTTGACAGAATCCCACCAACCTTTGCAGACTAATTTGGAATCATGTGAAGAATATAAGTGCACATTTTCATGCAGTTTAATTAAGTGGCCCCAAAGTTATAAGCCATTCAATAACTGCTTTTCACTAACCCTGTAATGCAAAGGTGTCCACAAAGCTCAAAGGACAGTTTGCAAACATCTGAACTGTTTGCGGGCTTTCGCGGCAAAAACGCCCGTTTATTTGCCTCTTGCAGCCATATCCCATCCCATCCTCATCACCCCTCACCTCCGCAGAGATTATTTGATAAGTCTGACAAGTGCAAAGTTGTGTTTTATTATATGTTTTTACCACGATGTCCGCGGACAGCGGCCGCTGTCCGCGAATCCAAGCTGGCGGGCACATCAAGAAAATGTGACGCACCTCACACTTCACTCCAACCAGTCAGCGAGCACGTCCCATGTCCGCAACATGACGTAAGCCAATTGGCCAATCAGTGTCCTGTCCGCTGAGCGAACAGGGAAGTGTGTCCACGGAGCGGACATAGATATCACTAATTTTTTTAGACCTACTTTTTGGTCGTTTCAAAAAAAAAACTACTGGACGGATTTTCACAAAATTTACAAAAGCACGCTTTCGGGACCAAGTCGCTGCTCCTACCGCAAATTAGGTGAAAATCCGTCCAGCGGTTTGGGCTGTATGTGCAACAGACATTTTTTCTCCATTCAGTCTATGGGACAAAAAGACATTTTGGGACCCCCCCCTCTAACATTGCCCCCACTGGACCAACCCTCAGCAAACCGGTCAGAGTGGGCCATATACCTTTTTTGCAAAGTGTGGAGAGGATTCATCCAGAGGGAGCGAAGTTATAAACTGCTCAAAAAGTGCTCTTCCTATAGGTTTAGCAACTTAACCATAACTACATGGCTGCTACCGCAAGCCATGTAATCCATATATATTCAAGGAAAAAACTTTAGTTGCAGGGAAATTAAGGTGAGTGCTTAATGCAAAAAAAAAAACTACTGGACGGATTTTCACAAAATTTACAAAAGCACGCTTTCGGGACCAAGTCGCTGCTCCTACCGCAAATTAGGTGAAAATCCGTCCAGCGGTTTGGGCTGTAGGTGCAACAGACATTTTTTCTCCATTCAGTCTATGGGACAAAAAGACATTTTGGGACCCCCCCTCTAACATTGCCCCCACTGGACCAACCCTCAGCAAACCGGTCAGAGTGGGCCATATACCTTTTTTGCAAAGTGTGGAGAGGATTCATCCAGAGGGAGCGAAGTTATAAACTGCTCAAAAAGTGCTCTTCCTATAGGTTTAGCAACTTAACCATAACTACATGGCTGCTACCGCAAGCCATGTAATCCATATATATTCAAGGAAAAAACTTTAGTTGCAGGGAAATTAAGGTGAGTGCTTAATGCAAAAAAAAAACTGAAATTCAGCTAAGGCCACCTTAAATTTGCACCCCCTGTTGCGCAGCCTATGACCACAATGATGGCATCACGGATCACATCAATGATGACATCACTAATTACATTACATCAGTAACTGGCATTAAGCATGGTCTTCAACCATGGTCAGTGTGTATGGCCAAATATATTTTAACACATGAATGAGTACAAGTCATGGCCTTCAGTTATGGACAATGGTCACAACACTAACAGGTTACCAACCATAGATTTTGGCCTTTACCAGTGGATACAGCTTTCGACCAGGTCTACTGTATATTATATACACAGATCAGACACTAGCCAGTGGCCACAATCTTTGGCTGTGCCCACTACATATTCTCACATATAAATGGGCCACTAGCCATGGCCTTTGACTTTGAGCAGTTTGTACATCTTTCGGCCATGTCCACTGTATATTTTAAACTAATAAAATGCAATAAGCAATGGCCTTCGGCCATGCCTACTGTGTTTTATACAACACTAAACAGCCACTAGCTATGGCCTTCGGCCGTGCCCAATTTACATTATATACAATATCTAGCCATGGTCTTCAACACAATATTAGCCAGTGTCCACAGCCTTTTTCTGTGCTGACTGTCTATTATAACATATTAATGGGCATTAGCTGTGGCCTTTAGCCATGAGCACTGACTACAGCTTTCAGCATTTCCCACTGTATATCTTAAAACAGTGATTAGTTACTAGACATGGCTTTTAACCATGTATATTGGTATTTTTGAACACTAACCGACCACTAGCTATGACCTTTGTGCTGGCAAGTGACCCCAGCCTTTGTCATGGCCAAGTCCACAGCCTAACTTGTTATTAAGGTAATCAATGTTTTCAAGAGCTAACTTATAAATGATGTTATGTCTAATTCCCTTATTGATGTTATCCGGTATATGCAATGTAATTAGTACTGTCACCAGTGATGGCATCAGTGACGTGATTTGTGATGTCATCAGCGTTCTCATACAACATGTAATTAGTGATGGCATCAGTGATGTGATCTGTGATGTCATCATTGTGGTAATAGGCTGCACAACAGGGGGCGCAAAGTTAAGGTGGCTTTAGCTGAATTTGAGGGGTTTTGTTGCATTACATTCTCACCCTAACATCCATGTAACTAACGTTTTTTCCTTGAATTTTAAATGTTTTGTTACAATGTATTGCTCACTGTAACATCCCCGCAACTAAAGTGTTTCCTTGAATTTCAATTGTTTGTTATTCCATACATTATTAGAATGCTTCCCACTAGCATGATCTTCCATCATGGTCAGATGACACGCCTTTGGCCCTGCACACTGTCAATTTTATATGGACACAGCCACCTTATATTTTAAAAAACTTGTAACCCATTGCTCAAAGACGTTCATCAATAAGCAGCATGCTCCAAGCACCTTGTTTTAAGGCCGGTCTCTTTGTGACTGTTGTGATGCATCGCACAACCCCAATTAACCACATTTAAGCAGCAAGGAAATGGGAAAAAATGACCGACTGCAGGAATCACATATGCCCAGGTACTTTCCGCACCCATACTGAACATCAAAAGCTAGCACCCATGGATACACGTACAGTAAGTGAACATGTATCTTAAAGTGAAATATACAAATGTATTTCATGTGACCTTCCCCTTAGAAGAAAGTGCACAAGACAAAATAGAACTGTACTTTAAAAAAAAAAAAAGTAACGAACACCAGAAAAATAACCTGCGAGAGGAAATGGTCCAATAAATATGTTGGCAAAGTATAAAAGGTGCTCACTTTTTAAATCCATCAATCTAGCATTAAATATTCCCTGGTAAACAAAATCCCAATACGAAACAAGTGCTTGTGGTCTTGTGGGTAAGCATCTGCACTGAGAACAGGACAACCTGAGTAAACCCCTGGTAGCCAAATACTTGAGCAAGCTTGCCAACCTCAAAAAACCTAATGTGTTGCGTCCAACCTCGGAAAGAAAGTTACGCTCTTCACCCACATGTCCTTTACTTGTGCCCTGAAAAGCAGACACAATCAGGGGGAAAAAACTGCACCAGTGTCCTGGATTAAAAACTATCTTGGCACATTGTGGGCAAATACTCATGACTTATTTGCCCTCTCATCATTCCCAGTGTTGTGGGTAAGCATCTGCACTTGGAACAGGACAACCTGAATAAACTCCTGGCAGCCAAATACTTGAGCAAGCTTTCCAACCTCAAAAAAAACAAAGGTGTGGTGGGCACCCTCTAAAGAATGTTTTGCTGTCCATACATATGGGTCCTTTAATGGTGCCCTGAAAAGCAGCAACAATCAGAGGAAAATAACTGCACCAGTGTCTAGTATGGCAAACTCTCTTGACACATTGTGGGCAAATATTCAAGACGTACTTGCCCTCTCGTCATTTCCTTTCCTCACCCTCATGTCTAGCTTTCAACAACTTTATAATACTCTGCTTTGTAAAGCTAAATTGAACAGTAAACATACCATAGTGTCACTCAAATATATAAATCCTTATAGAACTATGTTAGGCAAAAAGTGTATGATTGTGGCATTATTCCCCCCATCTTGACTCTGAGACTATAAATACCAGAATGAAATTCAACAAAAGGCAAACAAATGGTCTCTGAGTGCAAAACTTTCAAGGACTGGCAGTAACATAGTTGAAAAAATAATAATATGGATGCTGTGTGTTATGACATATTTAAAACTAATAAAACACACAGCTTTCGGGACTGTGGACTGTCTCCCATCCATGCAGTAACCAAGACTAACCCTGCTTAGTTTCAAAGCGAGGAGGGATGCAGCCCCCTTGGACCATATTTCTCTAAGTGGTATTGTTACGTGAGCTAATTTATTAGGCAACATGTCCTTATGCGGCTGACCCCTTCTTGAAGCTGAAGCTGAAGCTAAGCAGGGTTTGTCCTGGTTACTGCAGGGATGGGAAACCCACTGTTGCTTTAAAAATATCTGTATTTTTTATATTATTGACTGGGAGACTACAAATACCAGAATGCAATTCAGTAAGAAATGGTCTCTGAGTGCAAAGCTTGCTAGGACCAACAGTAGCACAGTATCGGTCACCCATCCATGCAGTAATCAGGACTGACCCTGCTTATCTTCAAAGCATGAAAAGGATCAGTTTGTGTAAGGTTGTCTTGTTTATTGGGCAACATGACCAGAGGAGGATGGCCCCTTCCTCAATTTAAGCTAAGCAGTGTCTATACTGGTTACTGCATGGATGGGAGACCTGGATGGCAATTGTGTGACTGGACATGGCCTGTGATTTTTTCACCCCTGACATAACTATAGCTGTAAAAATATATTTTAAAAAAAATGTAACTACGGGTACCAATACCAAATTACACATACCCCTTGGCTATCTGTAGTCCTTTATAGCTGCGAATATTGGAAAAACAGCCAAAAAAATCAAATGCGTTCCTGTCTCACCAAGTGCCCCCTCATCAGTGTCAGCTCCCCCCACTCACCAGATGGCCTCCTCACCTCCCCTGCCCTCTGCCTTTCCAACCACAACACAGGCTGATTCGGTGACACAGTTTGCTTTGAGATGCCGGCTATTTGCGACTATAGTTGAGGCTACAGAAAGCTTCGTGTTGCAAACTCTGGTGGGGGGTGAGTCCCTAATCACTTTGGAAATTTTGGTCAAATTCGTTATCTAATCAAAAGTACCCTATGCCCTATATATATATATATTACACGGCCCACGGTAGTGGCCGTGTAGTTATGGTTAAGTTGCTAAACCCCATAGGAAGAGCACTTTTTGGGCGGCTTGTAACTTCGCTCCCCCTGGGCGAATCTGTATCAAACTTTGCAAAGTATACAGCCCACTCTGAATGTTTTTGCAAAGTTTGGTGAAGTTTGTTCAAGGGGGGGCAAAGTTACAGGGGGATCCCAAAATTTCATTTTTTCCCATAAACTGAATGGAGAAAACATTTCTGTTACGCCTACAGCCCAAACCGCTGGATGGATTTTAACCAAATTTGTGGCAGGAGCAGCAGCTTGGTCCCAAAAGTGTGCTTTTGTAAAGTTGGTGAAAATCCGTCCAGTAGTCTTTTTTAAAATGACCAAAAAGTAGGTCTAAACAAATTAGTGATATCTATGTCCGCTCTGTGGACACCCTTCCCTGTTCCCTCCGCGGACAGGACACTGATTGGATAATCGCTATGCATCATGTCAGCGGACACACAAAACATTCTCTGATTTGCTGGGATGAGGTGTGAGGTGCGTCAAATTGTTTCGATGCGCCCGCCATATTAGATGCGCGGACATGCGCTGGAAGTGAGCATAAATCCAATTTTGGGGAGTGTGTTGGTGTGTATGAGTGCTTGGAGAGGGTGGGGGAGTAAGAGATGGGTCAAATGCAGTATTTGTTTAGGTGGGAGAAGGCCATGATGTGTTTGCGGTGTCCACGGTGACCGCGGTTGTCCGTGGACATACTAGACACTGGGTGCACTACTGGCTATTTTATTTAGTATGATGTTGGTTTTGGGTCATTAGAACAGAATTGGTTGAAGAGGGTATGTATTGAAGAGTTTGTATGTTGGTTGTAATTATAATTTAGAATGTTAATTGAAGTGTACAGTTTTGAGGTGGATGTATTATGTTTTTGGCTTGCAGTCGTTTGGTAGGTTTTTGTTTCTATGGGTGTGTTATGCTGCAGTGGTTGTGGCCAGGCCCCACTGTGGAACGATTTTAGGTGTTACTTCATTGAGGTAGTACCATAGCTGTACAAACCCGGTTTCCAACGACTCAGCACCATCTTGCACTGATAGCAGGTCATCTTGTGTGTAGGTGCTTTTGGTACTCCATCAACAGTGGTAAATAACCTCCACACCCAAGATTCACGGTGAGAACTAGTAGTAGGGACTTCCACTACCTCATCCTCTTCATCCTCTTCTCTGTATCCTGACGCCTGTTCCCCTCTGCAGCAATCAAATAACACACAATCAGACAAAGTGTTCACCATCAATCGGCATCATGTTCAGGCAAACATTAATAGGATGCCAGGCAAGTTTCCTTCATGACGTAGTTCATATCCGCGCTGCAGTGTTTGTGGGGGAAGTAGAATCATGAGACCAATCAGCAGTGTTCCAGAGGTAGGTCAAAATGCTGACCATATAGTCTTGGGCCCGCATGCTATCAGTTCGCCAAATCCTCCACTGTGGGGGGAGGGGTCCATCCAGGAAAAAGCTAATTGTTTTCGAGCTAATATACATGCCAGCATCATAACATTTCAGTTCTATGAATTTGCAATCTTTTCATTGATGGGGCTGATTGTGTGCTTTGCATGAAAGAATTGCACAGCAAACAATGGCAGTTTCAACTCAATGCAGTAACATATGAGAATAAATGACTGACTCATGTTGTGCGAAAATATGCTGGGAATCCACTCAACTTAAAAATCACATCTGCATCCATCAGTATAAGGTACATGTGGATGTTGGCCAGCAGAGAGTATCCACAAATGTTTCATGTGTACAACATGGAGAATTTAAAAAATATCACATGCAACTACCATTTAACAGGGAAAATCATAGAAATTGTCATGTGTGTAGCACTGATTTCATACGGAATACCATAAACTCGTGCCATGCTTGTGGCTCTTATTTAACATGGAGATTCCGAAATAATGCCTGGGGTATTCTTTGACCCATTTGAAAGCAGTTTTCTCAGTGTTACCCTGGTTGTAAATAGAAGGAGCAGGACTCCAGAACAGAAGAGTAGTAGCACAAGTGCCGAGGAATATCTTACTAGTAAAAACAGCAACAAATAAATTCTCGTGTGGCACTACAATCTCTGGGTGTTATGATGATTGGCTGCTGGTGAGTGGGCTGCAGTAGAGGCCCTCTGCGTTCATCCCAGTCCTCTGTATGCTGTTACTTCATATGGCACGGCAAATACTGCAAATATGTGGTACCGATATGGTTCTGGGCTTTTCCCCTACAAACAGTCCCCTTGCACACAGTGCAGGTGCCAAAATACTGTGATTATTTGTCCTATGTAGAGAAATTATCTACTTTATCTTGATGGATTTTGGGAAATGATGGAGTGGTATATCCTGCTTCTCTGCACTTTTTGTTAGTTCTCCCGGCTTGTCATCAGTTGGCGCAATTCAGATGATTCTGAATTTGTCTGAATAGGTTTGCCAGGGCACAGTAAGCAGTTCATTATGTAACAACCATGATGTCTGTAGCATGTAAATTATCACTGATGCTCAATCGTCAATTATGGAGAACCAGTTATTCAGGTTCAATGGCATGGGAACAATAGAATTTGCTTAGTTCCATCCTTTCTAGCTAAACCATTTCACACTAATGGTGATACCACAGAGGGAAAACACTACATACACGAGCCAAGGCCCAAATAAACACCCCTCATGTATCATGCGAGACCATAGGAAGATAGGTGCAGTTTCCTCATCAAGAGTCACTGTTCTTCACTTGTCAAGTATTTAGGTTAAATAAAATTGTAGTATATTCCTAAAGCGAATCTGCTTCTTAGAGCTGACCCTCTCCAACAGGTAGAGCAGCAATAACACATTCTCACACTTGCCAATGTCGATCTTTTCACATGTACATAAAGTGTGCTAAACATAGGACTAAGCATATCATACATTTCTAAGCCATTCCAGTTGGTAGCAAATTGATTCCCAACCAAAGTGGAAGAAACATGCATGAACATTCTAGGTGGAAGCCTATAACTGGGGGATATTGACTGTACTAAGTATAGATGAGATTGAGCTAGTGTGACAGATTACACTCTATAAAATAGCAAAATGCAACACTAATTTGCAACAAAAACAATTTTAATACTTTCAAAGAATTCTTAAAAATGTATTAAATCAATGTACACAAAGGTGGTAGTGTTTAAGTAAAAAACTGGTCTATAGGAATACAAACAAAACCATTAATTGGCTACTGTTCAAGAAACAAAGTGAATGATGCAAACAACATATCAATGCATACAGTAGTCAATTGGTTGGCATGCACTAATCCCACACTGCACACCAAGGTCTCTGCTACTAATGAGGTGCTTGTGTAACTTACTATCTAAGGAGACTCCACGTTGATCTAGAACTCCTCCAATACTCTATCACAAAGACAATCCTCCAGAACAGGCGGGTGCTCCGCCTGAACGGAGATATTCCCTAATGAATAATGAAATGCCTGCAATGATGTTGTTAAGTACGGTAGCATTAGATACCCGATTGAAAAGCTATCTTTTTGCTTTTTTGACAATTGGCAACTGTGGATTATTTAAAAGCCCTCCAACAACTGAATCACAAAGTGGTGGGCTGATTTCTCAATGCATATAATGCAAGGGGCAGGCAATGCAGCCACCCCTTCTTCACTGTCAATTTTAGTTTCTCTATCTTTTCCTTGAGTAGACCGTTGAGTCTCTCACATTTTCCGTACTCTTGCAGGTGATAAGCAGAAGAAAACTCATGTTTAATATTAAGCAATAAGCTAATCTGTTTGGCTACCTCATTCACAAAATGAGGTCCATTGTTTGATCTCTGCACCTCACATACTCCCCATCTAGGAATTACTTCTCAGACTAAAAACTTTGCAGCGCAAGTGGCATCAGGATCTGTGCATGCACCGGCTGCAATCCATCTCGAGAAGCGGCACACTACCACTATCATATACCTATATCCATTATACACCTGCAGCATGTCAACTTAATCAATATGTAAATGCTAAAAAGGACCATTTACTTATCTGACTGTTTGCAGTGTATGCCCAGCAGTAAACTTTTGACATACAATGCAATTTACTACATAAAAAGCAACGTGTTCTAACAGATGCGGTACAAACCAGACCTCCGCAATGGTTGCTGCGAGGCTCTCACTAGTAACATAGACAGCGTACTAACACCACCCCTAATAAGGCTACAGGCATCACTGGTTTACCAGTGCTGTCTTGTTGCCACAGTGCTTCTGAAGGGGATAAAGAACACTCCCTGCATGTCTACAGTTCTTTTTCTTCCTGTGGGGCTCCACCTTAAATTTCCATCAACTGTGCTCTTGACAAATTATCAAACCCTTCATCTACAACCATTATTAATTAAAAAATGATTTATTTTACATCAGGAGTATCAAAACTAGAAATATCAGATGAATATGCAACCGTTTTGGACTCTTCGTCTGCGGCTTGGTTTCCACGTGAAATAAAGTCAGTTCTATTAGTATGTGCTGCGCACTTAACTATCACGATGGCTACTAGCAGTTCTAGTGCTTTAATAAGCCTGTCCAATAATGCGGCATGTTGCACTGTAGTACTGGCCACTCAGAGGTATCCCCTCCTTTTCCAGCGTGCTAACCCTGCATGCACGGTTGACGTCATGTAGGCAGAGTCACTATACACTGTCACTTCTTGCCCTGCATGATTCTCGAGTGTGACAATAAGCGCCACCAATTCTGTAGCGTGTGCTGAAAAATGAGACGGGAGTCTCGCACTTGCTACTACTAACAAATTCCCTGTTGGCTCTGTGCCTCATCACAGCTGAACTTGAATGTCTTTCTCCATCAGTTTGATCAATCTTTGAAGACCCATCAATAAAGAGAACCTCCCCAGCTGCCAAAGCATTTTCCTTTACCCTTGGGATCTCGTCATAGAACTCCTCATAATTTGAGCAATCATGCACTTGTTCATCCGCTGCCAGTGGGTCAGCTACAAACATGGCAGGATTCACCATTTTACACCTGACTATCTTGATTGCTGGATTCGATATAACCACCTCATAAGCAGAAGTTCTTTGAAACGTCACTGTACCCTTAGGTTTTTCTAAAACAGCAAACAAAGCATGCTCAACAAATAAAGTCATGGAACACCCCATCACTATGCTTGCAGACTTCTCGATATCAAAGGCGACTGCTGCCAGTGATTTGTGATAGTGATTGTTTGCAAGGGAAGTGACCCCTCATAACTGGGTCTAAAATCCCACTATAATATGCTAAGGGTTTGTACCCCAATGTAGTTCTCTGGGTGAGCATTGTTGTCATAACTGTTCCATTTGTGTGCAAAAATAATAGGAACTCTTCATAATAATTGGAAATTCTTAAAACTGGAGCTGTACAAATTGCCTTTTTTAATTCGTCAAACCCTTGCCCCGTCTCCTCAGTCCATTAAATTATTTCCTTATTCACCTGTGGTTTCTGCAGGGCCTGCAAAAGGGTCTTGTGTATGAACTATAATCAAATATCCATGCTCTGACATAATTACACAGTCCCAAAAACTGCTGCATTTGCTTTATTGTGTGCGGTTTTGCCACAGCCCTTTTAGGTGTAACTTTCTTTCCCTCATCCAAAATTAACTGACCTATGTACAACACCTCTTCCGGCAATACTGACATTTTTCCTTATCCACTTTATATCCTTTGTCTGCCAGAAAAATCATTAGCTGATTCGAGTCTCATCTGCACTCTTCCTCTGTCGTGCTAGAGACTAAAATATTGTCTATGTATTGCAGCACAACACTAGGCAAATCAATAATGCTTAGGTCCATCTGCAGGACTCTATTAAAGATCGATGGAGATTCACAATACCCCTGGGGCAAACGTGTTCTTTTCAGCTTAGTCTGACAGAACGCAAATATTTTTCAAGTCATTCACCATAAAATATCACGCTTCTGGAGGAATAATGCATAAAATCATGACAGGATTCGTAACTAGAGGAAACTCTGCCGCTACAATTTGGATGTGCTGAATTAAATGCCATGACCCACCCTTTGATTTTTTTATTGGATACACTGCGGTATTACATGGTGCCTTGATCCATCATGGCTGATATAGTCTTAAAAATATCCTCTTCTGCCTCTTGAGACATAGGATACTGTCTTGCTCGAGGTAAAATTGCTCCTGGTTTCAACTTAATCTTGACTTCTCCCACCCCCCTTCAACAGGCCTACATCATAGGGGCCCATAGTCCACATAGAGGTTGGCACTTTTTCCATGTCCTCGTCAAAAAATGCTGGACGTTGTCACACTATCATCATCTGCAGTGGGACGATGATAGTTCTTTTTATCCTGATCCAATAAGTAATGCTCATTTCGAATAACACTTCGTCGTCTGATGGGTCATCTTTAAACATATCCTCGTCAGTGACATCAGTCAATCTGTACCCTTCCCCAATGGCAATCACTCTTCTCCATGGCCTGCCCTCATCATCAAATCCTTCGAGCACAGCCAGTTCTCCTCGCACTATGACTGCCTGTAATTCCAGGGGAAAAATCTGTCCCCCTCTCCGTTCATAGGTGTCTGTGGCCTGAACAAAAAATCATCAGGGATTCTCATAATCTTGATGCTAAACCGGGTAGCCACGTTAACAAAATGCATACCATGTAAAGACCCGAGGGGGGTATCTGTACTTCTGCTCTCTATATGGTAGAGGAGAGGCACAGAGGACCCCAGCCAAAATTCTCTATTGTGGTAGCAATGGATGAGCAATCAAGGCCTAGCTTCTCAGGAGGTGATGCAGGCTGGTTCTTAAGTACAGTGTAGTCCCCAAGCACCCACAAAGGAATGTCTGCACACTGTATTAGTTAAAACACAGTCTTTAAATAATTAATATTCAAGGTTATTTACAATATCACGATAACTCACTTTGTACTCGGTTATCTATAATGGCAAATATACAGTTCTATGTGGTACCACAATTACTATTAGATCTCTTTAAACTGTACAGTTAAATGGCACACAAATCAGTTCGTAACGGAAACCAACAATAGATATAAGAGGAAAGCAGTTGGTTAGAACAACTGGCAGAATACTGGCCCCAATACGTAGACACAGTTCTGTGTGGAGATCCCCCCACCTGGGCAACCTGTAGAATAAAGATATATCGCAAGCCAGTCCATATATGGTTCACAAGAGACTTTCCAATAGTTCTGCAACCCCAAAGTACCTGGCGTTGTAGCGTTCTTCGTCAGGGAATCGATAGCCCTTCTTGAGTGCCCTCCCTTTAAGGCAGGAGTCACGAGTCATCCCACATCCGACAGAGAACAGGGTGAACTTTGACGGTGAAGTGGCAGCTTCTTTCCTAGCGGTGCTCATCTTCGGGGAAGCCTAAACGTCCTGCAAGGAAGAGGCATGCGGGGCACCTCGGTGTCGATAGTTCAGGACTGCAAAGAGTTTGAAGAACTGTGGCCCAGCAAGGACGTCGAGTCGTCGGCGTCTCTGTGGTCCCCGGTGCGTCGACGGCCTGACCTTCTCCGGCGGGATAAGGCGGGCGTCGGTGCTGATGAGCACGTCCCTGAATTGAAAGTTCTTAGGCAACGGGAGGACAGCGGCTCTAGTCGGGGACGGCGGTAATCGACAGTGGCAGACAACAGTCTGGGCGCTTCTGTTTGGGATTCCACGGCAGTCCCCATCTCCCATCGGCAGCCTGTCGTAGGTCTGTCTACCAGGGAGCTTTGGCAAAGATCAGCTGGTGCACGATGGCCCCTCGTAGCTCGGGAAGAGGGCGCCTTACCAGGTCCTCTATGGGTCAGTCCTTTTTAGACACAGCAGCTTTCAGATTGATGAAGAAGGACAACAGCAATTCTTCTCTTCCAGTAGGGCTTCAAGGTCAAGCTTCAGTTTCACTCCAGTTATTCTTCGTAGTTTGGACTTCAGCTTCTGAACACAAATTCTATCAGTGAGATGCCCCCAGATATACTAGTTGATCTCCCATTCATTCTGCTGGGTCACACTTAGGCAACCAATTGGTCAGAAGGGCATTCATGCAAGCAGGCAGCCAATCAGGTGCATAGTGCATTCAGGCCATTCACTTCTCTCAGACACTCACAACAAGTTATGTGTATTGGGACAAGTACCCAGCCATTCAACACTCCACACTGCATTCATACCAGTTTCGGGCAAGGCTGTCTCAGTCATTGTGTCAAACACCAGAAACCAGCCATCCACAACAAGAAGTGCATATTGGTCACACACTCCATTCACCTAGGACCCACCCACAGGGTGTACCCACAACATTCAGTCACTGGGAAGGCTCCAGCTAGTCTGGCCTTGACTTCACAACAACACCATATATGGAACGTTCACCCAACAGCCAGTCAGGGGGAAGGGACAGAGTAAGGGCTTCCCAGGACTTTGGGAAAACAAGGTAACAGGCAACAGAAAGCAAGAGGCCACAGGGGCCATCTTGTTTCCTATCAGGAATCAACTGATACCAAAGGCAGGGCCTGGGTATCCCAAAATGTAGGATACTCAGCGCACCTGTAAAATTCAGCATGGAGCTGCCACCAGCCGATACCCTGCTCTGTGGGTCACACACAGGTGCCCAAAAACATACACTAGGGGTACAGGGTTGCACCCCCAGCCATGGGTGCCATAAGGGTATCCCATGGGTCTCTACACCAAACCAAAAGAGAGCTGCACCACAAGGAGTCCCACATGAACTCCTGCGTGTAAAACATGACAGAACACACGATAAAAAGCAGTAAAGGACAAGGATACGGAGGCCCTGTCCCTCCGATGCATTTCCAGCATCACATACCCTTTAGTGAAAAACCTTGGCCTCTAACGGTGTTCCTCGCAGAGCAATTTGTCCTGTAAATGCCATGATAAATTCACCCACATTTAAATAATGTATTACTGGCATAGACCACACTATGCCTTCGTCAGTGAAAGAAATCGCCATATTTAGCTTTGTCATTACATCTCGGCCCAGAATATTAACTGGTGTCTGTTTTGAATACAACAATGGGACAGACATATCACCCTCTCCTATAAAGACTGGTAATTTCTCAGTGAAAGGAACTCTTCTTGTAGCTCCAGGTAACCCTTGAGCATTCATGGCACTTCCGGATAACAGAAATGATCCCTCTTGTACCCATATCTGACGTATCAGGATATTGAACTTTAACCCCTTTCCAGACTGCTGCTCTGCAATTATTAAACAGTGCTCCATCATGTGCTGTGTTCTGTGCTATGACACTTGTGTATCCTGCTCTCGTCCTAATGTCGGCAGCCCTATCCCCAAGGATAGCTGCTAGAAGACCTTTAATGTCCCCTATACTTAGGGCCTCATCACGAGTTTGGCGGTAACCCTTAAATGTAGCGGTAGCGCTATTACCGCCGCATTTAGGGGTCTGCCAAATCACGGCTTCGGCTGATTTCCCCCCAGCTGTTAGCTGGGGGGAAATCTGCCGAAATTTCACGCTCTAATGCCGTCGGTGGGAAATCCGCCGGCGGTAAGAACGCAAAATTTCCCCATTGAGCACAATGGGGAATGGGCCCTTCCTGAATGGGCTCAATGGGGAATAAGGATATCCCATTCCACCAAACCCATGATCCGGCGCTAATAGTACCGATGGGTTTGGTGGTAAGGCAGATAACACCAGTGCTATTAGCGCCGGCGTTACCGCCCAACTCGTGATGAGGCCCTTAAAGATGTTCTTCCTATGATTTTTTCCAATTCAAAGATCTATTTTCCCACCCCTGCCGTTAAGCTGGGTAATTTGCATCTTAAATTGTCCTTATCCATCTGGGGTCATGAGATATACTGCTGTCTGGCCACTCCTTTTTCTAACAAAGGGAATTGCGAAATCCCAAAATCGCAAATGTCTCCCATCATCTGTCTTTCCATAGTAGGGACAATTGTTCCGGATTGCCTTCTTCCTGGTAATGACCTCAGTCTGCTCACATATGATGGCGATTCCCCACTCTCACTACGAGATCGCCTTTTAAGTCGCTCTGGATACGCCATAGGCTGTGGAGTCCTTTCTTTTAGCCGGTCTAAGTCCGACCACCTTACTTCTTTGTCTGTCTCAAAACATGCATTAGCCTCCTCCTCTTGGAAGTTTTCCCTGTCTTCGTCTGACATGTCTTGTCCCCAACTAGTATGGCTGTCATCCTTCTTGTCTCTGTTTAGAGTCAGCCTGTCCAAAGACAAGGCCCTGTGCTCGAGACTAAACAAGCTTGCCTCCTTACCTCGTGACTGGGCGATTTCAGATCGATCGTCTTTCCCTCTATTTCCCAATTCACTTTTTGTCCTCATCTCCTGATGAGCCTTCTGAATTCTGTCTCTGATACTTCCTATCTTGAAATTCTCCTCTAGGTTTACCCTAGAGGGTCCGGGTGTCGCTTCTTGCGATGGGAGAAACTCCTCTATGTCTTCCCATAACACTGCTGGATTTCCTTCCATTAGCTCTTTATCGATGTGATCAATGTCGTGTGCCCTCTTTCTATTTATTAATCAAATTCCCTTTGTTTCCTTGCTTCCTCTCTAACCCTTTCATCTTCCTGTTTTATCACTTTTCGTCTTTCACTTGCCCTACAAACCTCTTCATCTCTTCGTCTTTGCATTCTTGTTTCTCTTCATTTCTGTTCTTCCTCCTCTTCTCTTCTTTTTTGGCCTATCTTGCTCTTCGATTGCTCTTTGTCTATTGTCATTTCGTCTTTGCTCTTCTGCTCTTTTTTCCTTTCTTAGCTGTTCTTCCTGATACATCTGTTCTCGTCTTTGTCTACTCTTTCTTTTACACTCAACTCACCCTCAGGATCGTCTCCTCCTCAACCGGCCACCATCGCCTTCAGTCTGCTTAGCTCCCTGTAGAAACCAGGAGGGGATTTCATGAAAGAGGGATCCGTCCCACCTATCTCTTTTTGTCTTGCAAGAACCTTTTTTGGCCGATATCCACAGGAAGCCTTGCGGTCCTCCAACAAAATGGTAGAGGACATCCAATATTCGAGACCCTTAAAAGCCTACTGGGTCGACAGACCTGTAACCATCCTACCTCTGCTACCACATGACCCCCGGGACCTGGGGCCCTTTAAAATGAGGTAGCAATACTTAGAGATGGATGGGGATGCAGAACTTACTCATACATCAATAATCAAACTGACTCAGGCCGTTGGCAACACTTAGCACTGTTTTATTAACAATTATATTACCTAAAACACAGAGTTACAAAGGACATCAATGGATGTCGCACAGTATGATCTCAAAGCCTTTCATAAAAAACAACACTCTGATACTAAAGATTTGTCACTACTGAAGTCATAGTATGTGGCAAACTATGAAAGCCTACTTGGGGATGTGATAGGCTTAACAGGAACATCTAGGTATATGTTTCATACTGATGGGGGTTGTGATTGGGTCTCTAATATCGGGTGGACAACTAAGCCCTCCTCTAGTGCAAGTCATCTTTATCGTCACAAAATACATGATGATCAATTGGCTACACAAACTATAGGGCTCTTTGATTCGTGGCCCTCCATAATTGATTGCAGCATGTGTACCCTTCTGGAATATTCCACTTGCTAGCAGCACACAAGCTGGTTACCCCAGGTGCGAGGAGGGTTGGCCCACCTAATAAGCCCAACATCTATCATCACTCCTGCGGTCTGTCATTCAATTAGGCTTTGAACTTGGCCTTGTAGAAACTCAATGTGCCTGAGAATAAAAGGGAGTGTGGCATGGTCTTATCTTCTGATTTCGGTGTAGCTTGACCCACAGTCTATTTCGTTCTGATCATGTGACTGAAGACCACGTTTTTGAGCTTTTTGTTGCATATAACACTATTAAATGATGAACTCTTGACTCCTTCAGTGGTTTTCCATTCCACCTTAAACAGAAGTTTGTTTCTTTCTCACGTTCATGTAGCTTCTTGTGTTAAACGGGATATTATATTGTGCCTCCTTTATTGTATATATTGGCCTAAGCACAGTCGCTCTGCAAAGAAATCCGTGTTACAAAGCCCCGATCTTAGATCGATTTAGCTGCCATTTTAGGTTCATCCGCCATTTTGATTCTCACTCCAAAGTTACCCTGTGTTCTAAAATGGTGGACATTGTTCTTCTGTTTGTAACTTGGCCCTCCTGACCTCTACATGTAAGTTAATGTCTAAACTGCCCGTAGGCCAAATGTTAGGGTCATGTAATGAGACCTTGTGCTTCGTTGACCTGTAGATCAAGGATTACCTGTGCCAACGAAACTGATCCGCGGGCATATATTAAGTACAATGTTGTTTAAATACTGAATGTGAACACTTGTTGAACTACATTGTATAAAACATGTACTAAGGCTTAATGTTAAATCCAAAGATACACTGTTGCCATTGTGATTTATTTGTGTATAAACTAGGAATAATCCCTATGCATATAGATGAATAAATTAGAAGTGAACTCGGCACAAACCCCTAGCCCGAGGAATGATTAACCTGTAGATGGGCTGGATATCATGTTAGAAATTGTATAAAAAGAGTGAATGTTCTGATGCACAGCCCCACTCACTTCTCACACCGAAAGGGCTGGTAGTCACTGTTATGTACTGAGGGCCAGATAGCTCTCTGATACTTTGCTCCTTTGAAAACTGTTCAGTTATAGAATAAAGATCTGTGTATTTCCTTTTGGGGTACTCAGCCTCGATTTTCTCTTTTTGCTTTTACAGATGGCGCCCGAATAGGGACCCTCAAGATTGATGCCAGCTCGTTGAAGGTTGACGCGGCTATCGGACAGGGATCGGACGGTGTAAAGGGGGCCCCTTTCGTGGATGATACGCGACACCTCAGCAGCACTGCATGACCCGATCTCTGGACGGTGAGCACACGGTCTGAGGCGGCATCTTGACGAGGGTCCATATATCGAGGCGGGCAGATTTGCCGAAATTACCAACCACGAGGAAATCTTTGTTAGAAAACTTTGTAATACGATCGGACCTCCTTAAGATTTGATCAGGTGAGTCGTGACCCGTTTCTTAAGTATCCTGATAATTTGTTTTGGCGCATTGCACTCGCGAGTTCAATTATTGACCAGGTAACACCAGTATTCTGATATGCCTGGGAAATTGTCTGCCTGCTTCAGGGTATTATTCCGCAAGGATAGACAATCTTTGGAATTTGGCCATCCGGCGCCAATGGAGGCGTCGCCGACGTGTTCTATGTACTGTAAGCACGGCATTGGTAGTATAGTATTTAATGAGATTTGGCACAGACAAACTAGACATGCTTCCAAACTTCAGTGGCCAATCAATGGAAGTTTTGAAATCCCTCGTATTGAATACTTAGAATCTATATTATTGAAGAAAAAGGCTAGACCTGCAGCATTTGATGTATTACAGAATTGGAAGAAAGAAGCTTTGCAGCAGTTTAAGAGTAAAGAAAAGAATGCGCGCCGTCATATGACGAACGCAGAGAAAGCGTTGTTATATGACCAAAATAAACAGTCTGAGTCAGTAAGTAATATGGATAGGGCCTTTTCACTTGGGATCCAGAAAATGTATCCTTCTAAAGACTTTCATGTTTCTGATGAACTTATCGATAAACTATTAAATGAACGAAGGTCTGGTGCCACTGTGCCACCTCCGTATGTTCCTCTACCTGCTGCTTTGACTCTCCCTGTTGTTATTCCTCCTCCCGTAGTTCCTCCTGCTCCTCCTATTGTTCCTCCAGCTGTTCCTCTTCCTCCAGTCATTGTTCCTCCTCTTGTCGTTGCTCCTCCACCTGTTCCTCCACCTTTGCCTGCTGTTATGGGTCCGGTGGGTTTACCTGCCGCGCCAGTGATAGTACCTCTGTATCCGAATGTTCAAAATGTGCCTACTCTCCCTCTTCCAAGTGGTTCTACACCGCTTGTAGTAGATCGGGGAGCGGGATCGAGGGTTGTAACTCGTAATACTGTATCTTCAGAGAAAAAGCGTGAGTTGACGACCTGGGCTAAGCATTGCATGGAGAAGGGTGAACAAGCTGATGTTTTTGCCACACTTTCTAATATAGACAATCTTCCTGAGAAAAATGTTTTTATTGAAGGATTAGGAATTCATTTATGTGTAATGTGGAACAGGCTAAATAATATAGATCTCCCAAAAGGATTGAGGGATCTGAATACTTTAGCGTTTTCTAGAGATACTGCGCAGAAGGTGCTATAGCATGTTGAGAGGATTCTTGAGTATAGAAGGGAGCTGGAAAGGCTACGGAATGAAGATGAAGATGGTGATAGCTTGGACGTTATGTTCGTATAGAAACGGTTCCTTCCTTGTCAAAAATCGATAACTGAGGAAACACGAATTTGTATGCAATATGCGAATAGGTGGATCTCAGACATGTTGATAATTCCCATTGAAGTATATGACACGTCTAGTCAGTATATGCCAGAAATGCAGAGGAAAGTGATACAGGTAATGGTAGAGTACCTACAGATGAGTGTGTAGAAAAGAAGATGTGTTGTCCCGCAGAGTTATTGAGTATTTATAAGAGGGCTTTTTCGTTTGACACTTCTTCAGCTGCTTTAGCACTCGATTGGGCTCTGTTGCTTAGTAAGCGTTCGGAGTTGCCTACTTCTCAGTTGCCTATGAAAGAGTTCCCTCTGACATTTGTCCCAAAAGTCGAGGTTTCCGCGGATGCCGTAATGGGTGCACAGGCCTATGATATTCCTGCACATTATGTGTCACAGTTCGTTCACGTCCCGTTCTCGAGACAGGAAGTGAACACCATTAAACAATCTATTCCCGACATTTGGAAGAATCCGACAGGGTTCTACAAAGAAATAGAGTCTGTCTTGCAATCATCGGTATTCACCTTAAGTGATATCAATTTGGTATTTCCTGTACTCCTGCCTGTTGATTTGTGGAAACAGATTAGAACTGTAGATGATGCACCAGGGCTAGGAGATACATGGACTAACATGGTTAGACTTGATGGAGAAAGGCCAGCTGGCGAAAGACTGCCTCAGGTAATATTAACTTTGCCTGACAGAATAGTTACGAAATTGAAAACTATATTTCCTGAAAAGAGAATTATTTGGGACAAGCTTACTGCCTGTGTCCAAGGAAAGTCTGAGGGTGCTATTGAGTTCTTTAATCAGTTCGAACAGGTATTTTCAGATTTCAGTGGACAAGACTTAGGCACAGAGTCTGGGAAAAGATTATTTGTGGACAAATTTATGCGTGGATTGCTGCCTGACATCCAGTTGCAAATGATGTCCTCCGAGAGTGCTTGGCAAGCGAAGTCTCAGTCAGAAGTATTGCATATGGCTCAGTACTACGAGAATCGTGTCAATAATGAAAAGGAAAGAGTTGAAAAGAGAAAAGGTGACTTAAAAACGAAAGTATTATTGCAACAAATTGTTAGAGGCCCTAGAGGGGGTAGTACGCAGTTTAGAGGTCAGTATGCGTCACAGGGAAATGTGCCATTGGGTCCTGTAAACATAAACCAGTGTGGGTATTGCAGATAAGAGGGTCATTGGAGTGCACAATGCCGATCCTCCAACAGAGGTTGAATAACGCATTTGGGAATATGGGTAGATGATCCAGAGGTCGCCCAGGTGTAGGGGGTCCTGGTAGAGGTCAGTTTTCACAGGATTCACAACAACCTTTTTCGCTGGTCAATCAGGCATCGAGTGTGGATAATAGAAACATTTTTGATCATCCTTCTGCTGTTTACCTCTTTGAAGAACTTCCTTTTGACGACATTCTGTTTCGTTAGGATTGCCCGAAGCAGGGTTTGGAACCAACGCCTATTCCCGTTAATCAGAACGGTCCCTACGTTGAGATGTTAGTGGGAAATAGGAAACATCTATTCTTGATAGATACAGGGGCACAAAAGTGTTCCATTGATCATTCACGGGTTCCAAACATTCCACTGTCAGGGCAAACCAATATTTCTGTAGGGTTTTCTGGCACACCAGTCGTCTGTCCGGTTTCTTCACCGGTACCTATCTCTTTGGGTCCCTTTATGGACCGTTGTCCATTCCTTTTGACTGTGAATTGTGGAGAGAATTTGTTGGGGTTGAATCTGTTGAAGGAATTAAATGCGGTAATTCATTGTTGTTCTGATGGAGTGCGTTTGACGATTTCACCACAGCAACTTTCTGTCTCTCAATTCTTGACCAGACCTTTGCCGCCGGAATTTAAGGATGTTCTGGAATGTTTGTGGGCTATTGATTATAATGACATTGGTGTCTTGCAAATTGAACCTGTTAAGATTATTTTGAAACATGGAGTAAAGCTGACACGTATTCCCCAGTATAAGATTTTGGTTGATGGTGAGCAAGCTTTGAAATGCATCGTCTCCAATTTTGTGCATCGAGGAGTGATTGAGGAAATTGCAGGTAGTTTGTGCAATAGTCTGATTTTGCCCATGTACAAAAAAGGTGATAATGCAATTCCTTTTCGTTTCATAATTGACCTACGTGCCATTAATAAGATTGTTGCTTCACAATTTCCAATTGTGCCTGATGTGACGACAATATTAACCATGATCCCGGCTTCAGTTACTCATTTTATTGTCGTGGATCTAAAGAACGCTTTCTTTAGTATTCCTATACACAAAGACAGTAGATACCTGTTTGCGTTCACCTTAGGGGGACGTTCATTTACCTTTACCCGTGCACTGCAAGGTTACACAGAAAGTCCTAGTATCTATAGTAGGGCTTTGAAAGAGCAGCTTGATACCCTTGAGTTGCCCTCTACTTGTACACTGCTTCAATATGTTGATGACTTGCTTTTAGCTGCTGACTGAGAGAGCGCTTGTAACAAGGGCACTGTGTTGTTGCTTATTCACTTGGCTAAACATGGACATAAAGCTTTGCTTAAAAAATGTCAATACTGTTGTCAGGAGGTCGCCTATTTAGGCTATCTCCTGTCAAAGGAGGGAAGAAGATTGACGCCTGAACGGACAAAACTAATTTCTAGCATGTCTGTCCCAAATATGCAGAAAAAAGTTAGAGCCTTGATAGGAATGGCTTCTTACTGTTGGCAGTGGATCCTCAATTTCTCACTAGTGATTAAACCAATGTTGGCTTTGATGAAGAAGGGCATTTCTTCGCCATTTCCGTAGAACCTGGAACACCAGAAAGCATTTGATCTGCTCAAGACTGCATTGTGCTCGGCAACAGTTTTGGGCACACCAAACTATTAAAAGGCCTTTGTGTTGTATGTGCATGAATGTGATGGATGTGCTTTGGCTGTATTAACGCAGGAACATGGAGGGAAGAATAGGCCGTGCAGCTACTTTTATTCCGTCCTTGATTCTGTTGCATGAGCTTTGCCAAGATGTTTGCGAGCTGTCGCTGCTGCTGCGTCCGTAAAACAGAGCGAGGTCTGGTCCTAGGCCATGCTTAAACCTGATGGAACCTCACTCTGTAGATGTTCTATTAAACAGAATACAAACGCAACACCTCACCTCTGCACGATTAATGAGATATGAATTGATCTTGCTTGTACCGCCCATACAAATTAAGAGGTGTTGTGTTCTTAATCCGGCTGAACTTTTACCTTTCCCGCAAGGTACTGCTTGCAGTGACGAAGAGTCACATGACTGCCTTTACACTACCGAACAAGAGACGAAGGGTAGAATCGATCTGAAAGATACTCCTTTGAACAATCCACAAGGGGAGCTGTTTTGCAATGGCTCCTGCTTCAAACTCCCGGATGGTACATCCACAGCCGGTATGCAATCACTACATTGAGCACGGTTGTGGAAACCAAAAGAATCACACATAACTCCGCGCAGGCTGCAGAGATTATAGCATTGACCCTGGCTTGTGAACTTTCCGAAGGGCTTACAGTAAACATATATACTGACAGTCAATATGCCTTTGGAGTGGTTCACAACTTCGATAGACTTTGGGCAGAAAGAGGTTTTTTGACTTCACATGGTATAAAAATTCAACATGGCTCCTTGATAGTATGGTTACTCTCAGCGCTTGCACTCCCTACTCAACTAGCTATCATAAAATGCGCAGCGCATCAGAAGATTGTAGATAATGTAGGAAAAGGGAACGATTTTGCTGACCAGATAGCCAAACAGACTGCCACTGATCTCTCTTCAGAAATGTATACTTCAAGGGAAGCCACAAATGCCTGTACTTTGGATGTGGGTATTGACTCGGTAAGGGATATCCAAGCCGATGCCACATTAGAAGAAGCTAAGAAATGGGCTGAGGGTTTGGGAAAACTGGATGATGATGGGTTTTGAGTGGACAAAGTTGAAGGGTGGTGGTTACTGCCTGACGCATATATTATGATGATGGTTGTTATGGCCCATGGTCCCACCCATGTATGTGCTCGTAAAATTACTAAAATGTTGCAAAATGTGTGGGAAAATAACAAAATCCCTAAAGTAGCTGAACGCTTAATTCAGGGGTGCATGATTTGTTTGCAGCATAATGTGGAAAGGGCACATCAACTTCTAGGGGTAGTTTCGGTCCACCTTCTGTCCCCATCAAGGTTATTCATTTTGATTTTATTGAAATGGAGCCTTGCCGCAATTTCAAGTATGTATTAGTCGTCACCTGTGCTTTTAGCAAATGGGTTGAGGCCTATCCTGTCAAAGATGCCACAGCTATGACCACGACAAAGACTATGTAGAAGGAATATTTTCCAAGATTTGGGTTGCCGAGAGTCATCTGGTCGGACAATGGTCCACACTTTTTCGCTGCTGTAATTCTGCAGATATGCGCGGGATTACAGATTGATAAATGGTTCCATTCGGCTAGACACGCTCAGAGTGCTGGACTAGCAGAAAGACACAATGGCTTCATCAAGAACAAGCTTGCTAAAACGTGTGCTGGCACCAAACTAAAATGGCCGGACTTGATCGTGTTGTTATCTATGAGAACAACCCCTCAAACTAAGACTGGGCTCTCTCCCTTTGAGGTGGTTATGGGTAGGCCAGCTAATATTTGGAATGTTCCGAAGTCTCATTCTTTACGAGACGTCAAAAAAATGTTCTTCTCTCTGAATATTGTGGCCAGTTAACTAAAAACCTGTATTTGATTTATCACCAGGTGCGAGGGGCTTTACCTGTACGGTACGAGGGCCACGGTCACAGCATACGACTGGGAGATTGGATCCTCACGAAATCGTTTGAGCGATTGTCTTGCCTCGCACCTCGTTGGCGCGACCCCTTCCAAGTTTTGCTGGTCACAAAGACTGCGGTGAGGCTAGCAGGCCGGAAGCATTGGATACACGCGTCACACACCAAGAGGATTCCACACCCAGTGCCACACGATACAGAAGATACAGAACCCCTCACCAATGCTGTAACCAACGATCACGAAGCAACAACCAGCATCGAGAGTGCATCATAGACTCTCCCTGAGCCCGTGAGGTCTGGGGAAACAGCCATTACATCTCCACACTCTCCAACCATTTTGTTTCTGGAAGTTGTTCCGAATCTTGTCTCTGATCTTGCTTCTGATCATTCGCCACTTCCAGTGGGAAGTGACGACATGTTGTTCACAGATCACTCAGTACCAGGGATCACAAGATACGATCTGCGTCCGAGGAAGTAGACTTACTGCACGGTCCGGCTGTGCCATTGAGGAAAATCATCAAAGGGCTTGTCTTTTTGGCCCGATCATTTGTACATAAGGAGATACTGTTGGCTAGGGTTTGTGGAAGGACTAAGACAATGCTCGGCCTGGAGGTCGCTAGCAAATAACATTGGTGCTTTCGTTTGAAGAATACAAAGCCTGCAACCGCTCCCGCACGCACAGAACAGATAAGAGAATGTGTGACCAGCTGCAAAAATGGACAATCCAATGTGTGAGCCCCGAAAACGTATTGCTGTTTTGTGATAATGTTAATTGGTTTTACAATAGTCATTGTCTTGGGTTTCTGGTATCTAGAAGAAGTACATCCGTTTGAGAATTTGTTACCTACTGAAAATGTACCTACTGTTTCTACTCCTTTCATGCATCTGCACACTCTCAGCACAGACAGAGTTATCACAACAACACACTATTATTCATCATGAATACTACACATGTCATTTTTAACAAGTCTAATTGTTGGGTATGTTCACATTTACTGCAACACGAGGATAAGGGGCTAGGTTGGTATATTCATCCTTTACCTTTGACAACTGCATGCTATGCTCTTTTAGAGCACTATTCTTTGGCCGATGGAACGATAGAATCTCGGGGAACTTGGATGGGACTAACTGGAACGAGTTTGAAAAACGTGTTCTGACGCCCCTGCGATGCTCGCTCTTTGCAAATAGGAGTAAGCTTAATGTTGCTTCTATTAGGCCTTCTGATAGACTGTCCCGTCCTTTTCAATTTTTGATCTCTTTCAAGATGGCTCCAATAGGAAATAAGGATGCCACGCCTCCTTCCTATACTGTTAACCACAGCCTTAATTCAGTTTCTTTCTGCATACAAAGGAATGGTACTCAGTTAATGGGTGATTTTAAAGGTTGCGCCAACGTTGTGAATTTGACTAGTGAGGACAGACCTTTTTATGTAGGCGAACCTGTCTACTTTGTTTGCGGTAATGTAGCATTTCCATGGTTACCCAGGGATTGGCAGGGAACTTGTTATTTCGGGATTCTGCTACCCAGGGTATTCATTGCTAGTACTGTAGAGATTTCAAAGGCTCGTCTGCGGCTAGACGAGAATGGTGACACTTCAGCACAAGTTCTAGGTGATGTAGCTAAATTCTTTGTGCCATTTTGGGGGCAAATAATGAACTCTGAAGATATCAGGAGACTAGCGAGAGTACTGGAGAGGACCATCAACTGGACCACTGACATACTCTATAATATGACTCTAGAACAGAAAGCAATAAGGTTAGTAGCACTTCAGAACCGGATGGCATTAGACGTCATCCTGGCTGAGCGTATGGGGTATGTAAATTATTAGGGTCCGCCCGTGTATTTCTTACCAGATTCCTCCCCAACTATCTTTAAGGCAATACACAATCTGCATGTCCTAAGTTCAGAAGTGCATGTTCCCGAGGGAAACTGGGATTTTAGCGCTTGGTTCTGGGACTTCTTGCGATCTTGGGGATGGAAACTACTTTCGGTCTTGCTGATTATTTTAGGTATTCTGTTGTTTCTTTGTTGTTGTATACAATGTCTTCCTGGTATGTGTTCGATGCTAGGGGGATGTTGCGCACAAGCGATAGGTACATTAGGACATAAAGTATATGCCCCAGAGAAGATCTCCAATGAATATGTGCTGAAAGAAATCTTAGTATCTGATCTTATGGCAATTGATATCTCCGATAGTAATTCAGGATGTATGGACATTAAGACATTGAGTTACTCATAAAGTCTCTAGAAGTAGTTTAGCGCTTGGCTTAGGCCAAAAGGAGGGTTTGTTAAACAAGATATTATATTGTGCGTCCTTTATTGTATATATTGGCCTAAACCCAGTCACTCTGCGAAGAAATCTGCGTTGCAAAGTCCCGATCTTATATCGATTTAGCTGCCATTTTAGGTTCATCCGCCATTTTGATTCTCACTCCAAAGTCACCCTGTGTTCTAAAATGGTGCACAGTGTTCTTCTGTTTGTAACTTGGCCGTCCTGACCTCTACATGTAAGTTAATGTCTAAACTGCCCATAGGCCAAATGTTAGGGTCATGTAATGAGACCTTGTTCTTCGTAGACCTGTAGATCAAGGATTACCTGTGCCAACGAAATTGATCCGCGAGCATATATTAAGTACAATGTTGTTTAAATACTGAATGTGAACACTTGTTGAACTACATTGTATAAAACATGTGCTAAGGCTTAATGTTAAATCCAAAGATACACTGTTGCCATTGTGACTTATTTGTGTATAAACTAGGAATAATCCATATGCATATAGATGAATAAAGTAGAAGTGAACTCGGCACCCCTAGCCCGAGGAATGATTAACCTGTAGATGGGCTGGACATCAGGTTAGAAATTGTATAAAAAGAGTGAATGTTCTGCTGTACAGCCCCACTCACTTTTCACACCGAAAGGCCTGGTATTCGCTGTGATGTACTGAGGGCCAGATAGCTATCTGATACTTTGTTCCTTTGAAAACTGTTCAGTTATAGAATAAAGATCTGTGTATCTGTGTAAGCCCGTGTTTGGTGTATTCCTTTTGGGGTACTCAGCCTCGATATTCTCTTTTTGCTTTTACACTTGACAGACAACCAGGCTCACAGTGGCCTTCACTATTGGTGCTGCGCCAGCCAGCCTTTTTTGAATTCTGCTTCGCCATCAACTATTTTTCAACTGCGCCACACTCAAGCCATTTCCATTGACTGGGTTCAAGTTTGCTAAAGTGCATTGTGGAACATCCAGATTTTATATATGTTTATGTATATACATTGGCGCATTGCCGCAATCTATTCACTACACAGCCTTAGGATTACTTTGTCTACTTGTGTTACAACATCTATACAAGTGTAAAACGACTTTTTAATTGTCTTCTTTGCACAAACATCTTCATTTTGATCTCAAAATGTTGCTTAACTTCAACACCTCCTCTTCAGATCTTATAGAATGCTTATGTTCCTCTTTCATTTTTGTCTTTTTCTAGGTGCGTCAGTTCTACTTTTCATGACCTTACCAGTCCCTTTTCTCATAAATGTTCATACTTCTTCAGGGACTCTGTCCAGAAGACCATTATTTCCTTGTGAATGCATGTAGGGTTTTGTCAATGGACACCTTCTTTCAAGAATTCTTTGCGGTATAGGCATCCTCACTGGTACTGCACGGTTCCCAACATATAGGTAACATGGGGTCGGAGCTTCTGGTAGCGGTATTTGGCTCTTCCTCCACACTACTGTTGGTGACTTGGCATCTTTTGGATTTTTCCATGTATCACCCTACAGAATTGACTGTTAACTGTATGGATGTGTAATTTCTTTTTTTAAAGTGTGCTGTCAAATGCACCTTTTTAACCCATAATTTCAAAAACCAACCTGAATCACCCTTGTTTTGCTTTTTTTCCCTTGCAATAATCTGTTGCTTGCACCCAATTACAAAGAGAAAACTACATCCCTCCATTTTAAACAATATTCCGTAGCCACCAGTGGATGATGGTGGCAAACTTAAGGAATAGCATACACAACGTCATTGGTGAGAAAGGGAATCAAGGACAAGCGTGACACAACCATCCATTTTCTTGGTTTTTACCCTTCATTCCT
The DNA here is from genome assembly GCF_040938575.1 of Ambystoma mexicanum. NCBI lineage: Eukaryota > Metazoa > Chordata > Amphibia > Caudata > Ambystomatidae > Ambystoma > Ambystoma mexicanum. The sequence goes on from NC_090923.1 coordinate 981,325,023, forward strand.
GGACCCTACCTTTCAACAGGCAGTGGAAAGGAGAGGCAGAGAAGGGGGAGCAGGACAGCAATGAGGAAGGGGGAGGCAATGGAAAAAAAAGCTTATGGAACAATCCCTGCAATTTGAGGAAACAGACCACTTTTTTGGTAAAGACATTTTGGGTAGCACCGCAAAACCATCATATGGCTCACTTTCTGAGACCTCAGAACAGGTCGAGGACTCCACAGAAGATGAGTACTAATATGTATTTGCAAATCAAATGCAATGTAGTGGCAGTATCAGATGGCAGTCATGTCCTACATCCTCACCTTGTGCAAATGTGCACTCCTTTGTAAATATCCATCATACAACCTTGCACCAAAACTCAGAGGCATGAAACGTGGTTTTGGGGGCGAGACTCTTTGGAGGAAAGAAAGCCAGAAAAACAACATCCAGGTCATGTGAGTTCTTTGGTCCATGATCACAGGACCGCTCCTGCTGAGTTCCAGTGAGACACCTCATCAGCACCACCTAAGGAAACGGAAGATTATGAATGCCAAGATTTCTTGGGAACCTTCCCAACTATCTCCATGCAGGCGAGCGATCAGTAAAAATAACATCGGCCATCTTGGAAGGATTCTCCCATCTGCAATGTTATGATTGAGATCCTAGATTCGATCTCGAGTGTCTCGGCCCAGTCTTGGAGCATTAATGGCATTAGCTGCTGTAAAGGGCCCATAACATGCAATCTTGAGAAAATGCCCTTTGAGCTTATAACCCTTCTTCATGGCCCCCTCAGAGGAAGTTGGGGTTCTTCATCATGAGACCGTTTTCAGTTCAAAAATAATTGTCAATCAATCACTAATAGTGAAACACATTTGCCATGATAGCATATCCCATGGTCCGTCAAATTTCATAAATCTTTTTACAACAGTTATAGACTCAATTGATCATTTCTGGCCACAAGTGATGTTAATATAAACCATTTCATTTCATGCGGCGAACACAAGGCTGGTAACCTTGCATTGTTTTCTTCCAGGATTGCAAAGTGCCTCTGAATGTTAATTCCGAGGTCGTTTGGCATCAGCATGGTACGTGCCCACCCGTGCATGCTGGGCAGCCAGACGGAGACGTTCCATGCAAAGCCACCACCCATGTAGCGGGCTGTTTTTGCCTGCGTGAAATGCCGCCTCCCGTCTGCACTGCTGTAAGTTAATCACAGTGCAAAACATGGCGGATACGCTACTTTATCAAGACAGGATTTCTTTGACAACCTTTACTTCTCCAAAAATCACAAATCATTGACAACCATGCAGCGTCGGTCTCCCAGAACTCTCCAAAAATCACAAATCATTGACAACCACTCAGCGTAGGTCTCCCAGAGCCAACATCAGTGAGACTCCCGTGAAACCGATTCTTAAAACATATTTTGGCACGAGTGACAGTAAGCGCATGCGTATCTCTTTCCCTTGGTCCGAAAAAAGTTGAGCATCATTCACAAAGTGGATTCCACAAACCCCCAGTTCTCAATTGGGCAAATCAGGTGGCATTTCTGCACATTGCAATGTGCACCCCCAAATTCAAAAACATGATGCACTTTGCAGTGCACAGACATTCCACTGATGTTTGTAAACAATGTTGTCGGATAGCCCACATCGTTGTGTGGGCGGGCTGCTGTTGCAGCCAGGACATTGACGTCCCTGACATGACGTCAAGGGAAGGGGAGGGGCGGGAGCGGGGTTGCGACAGTTGCCGCCACGCAGTTAATAAAGATAGTTCACAGAACCTCCGGCTCCCGCGTATCATTCCGCACGCTGGTAGGTGCGCTTGGTAACCCACCGCGCGCAGCGGGCTAACAATGGCGACGAGCGGACACGGGCCCTAGCTATTCGTGCTGAGGCCTGCAGTCGAGCAGTGCAGCGCGTCAGAGCGCCTCGGGCACGACCCCCAGCAGCGGACTTCAGCAACCCGGCTCCCGTGTGACACCACGCCCTCGCAAAGGACGGTGCCCGCCTCGAGGAGGCAGCAGGGAACCACGAAGCCCACAGAAGGGACCCCACAGCTCCCTGCACACAACCCGTCAGCGGGAGCAGAACGCTCACCCCTGGGCGACGCGGAGCACCGCAGTGCAACAGTGCCCACACAGGCAAGTCGCCCCACGTGCGCAGAGGTAACTGTAAACCTCGAGCGCCAGACGCCAGCGTCGCACGCCCCACGTGCATGCACAGAGGCAAGTCGCCCCACGTGTTGAGGTGAACACAACCCTCGGGCACCAGGCACAGAAGCCGCACCCCGCACGTGCCTGCCCACTAGCGACCACTATCGCCCAGCAGTCATGTCGGACACGGCGAGCACCCCAGCCTTATCCTCGGGTGGGGCGGGAACGGCGGCACCTGCGTCATCAGGCATAGATGCAGCACAAGTGAACAATCAACACACACCAAGTGAGGGAGGCGCATCCCAGGTCATGCAAATGCCAAACCCGTTTGAAATTCGGGATACGTCGAATCTAGGACCTCGATGGACCATATGGCTCCGGGACTTTAAGTTCTACACCGGTGCCATAGGGCTAACCGATGACACAAGACTGAAAAACACATTATTAATGGCTGTAGGGTCAGCAGCAAGAGACATTGCAGGGGAATTGCTAAACGTGGACACGGTCACATACGGTGAACTACATGCCAAGCTATCTGAATACTAAGACACCAACGTCGACTATGAACGACAAGTGTTTCACACGACCAGACAAGAAAAGGGTGAGTCAATAGACAATTTCGTAATGCGTCTTCGCATTAAACTAAAACATTGTGAATTTCATAGATACTCAAACGAGGAGGCCCTCAGGTCTCAAGTAATTGCAGGATGCCTCTCGCAACCATTTCGCAAGCAACTATTACAGAAACAAAGATCCCTGGAGGAAATACTAGCATTGGCGCGCATGGAAGCGGCCGTCGACTCCCAACTGGACAGTCTCGGAAAAGTATCTATACAACAGCCTAACGAAAACACTGATTCAGTCAACAAATTGTATGCACACCCCAGCCAAGGAAGCAAACGCCCCGAAGCCACATGCTTTAAATGCGGATATGAGTACCCGCACATAGGAGAATGTCCGGCCATAGGACAAAAGTGCGCCGCATGCGGAGTCATGGATCATTATAGAGCCATGTGCAAAAACGCGCCGACATACACGCCCACCAAGCACCGAAATCAAGACAGGCGCCGATACAGTCACCAGAGCTCACCCAGGTCCCTAGGGGATAGTGAAAGGAGACCCTCCAGAAAAGAGGAAGGCGATCGTAAGAGCCGATACATGCGTGAGGACAGCTGCTCATCGGAAGACAAGAGACGCTCACACAGAAGACGTTTTGTGAGGTACGTTGAAACTCGCTCTCCCACCAGCAGCGACACTCCGTCCTCAGAAGAAGACCAAAGAAGGAAAGGGTACGTGTGGGCTTTGAAAGACAACACCACAGCCACCCAACACAGTCCCATACTAACGTTGCTGGTAAATGACACCCCAATAAAGTTCCTGATAGATACCGGCGCAACCGTCAACATCATCAGTGAACAAGCGTACGAGTCCCTGGGCCGACAACCCAAAATCAAGAAAGCCACGGTAGACATATATCCATATGGCTCCACAACCCCTCTGCCGTGCCGGGGCATGATCACAGCATGGTGCACTCATAAGGAACACACAGCAAAAGTCACTCTACACATTATAAAAACGGAGGCTTGGTCAAGCCACTTGACCTCCTCTCGTGTGGTCTCTGACTCTCCCCTCACGTGTTGTCTCATGAAGGCCATCTTGTCTTCTTGCGGATGCATACTAAGCTTCCGTACCACGGTAGACTTGGGACTGGTGCACCTCCTATACCAGCTGATGGTGCACAAATATTTCGCCAAACCGGAGGCAATCGAACAATCATTTCCAAAACTCTTCACCGGGCTAGGCAAACTGAGAAACAGGAAGGTCCATCTCCTCATAATCCCTCATATCAAACCGGTTGCCCAGCACTATCGAGGGATCCCTTTTAACATTCAGAGGCAGGTGGAAGAAGAACTTGATAAACTCATCAAAATGAACGTCATTGAACCTGTGTCGGGTCCCACACGATAGGTTTCCCCCATCGTCCCAGTCCCCAAGAAGTCACCGGACGGTTCCATACGTCTATGCGTAGACATGCGCTGAGCTAACACAGCCATCGAAAGAGAGAGGCCCCCAGGATCACCGATATGATTCATCTCCTGCACGGTGCAAGGATCTTCTCCAAATTGGACCTCACGAAAGGCTACCACCAGATCGAGATAGCGCCTGAATCCCGCTACATCACCACATTTGTCACCCATCTGCGTTTGTTTCAATACAAAAGACTCAGTTTCGGCATTTCCTCCGCCGCCGAAATCTTTCAGGAGGAAATACACAAGGTTATCAGACACGTCCCGAACTGTTTGAACTATTCGGACGACGTTCTAGTCTATGGCAAGTCGCAGGAAGAACACGACATAGCCCTCCACAGGGTGTACCAGGCTCTGGACGAAGCAGGTTTGACACTAAACAAATCAAAATGTGAGTTCTCAAAGGGTTCTCTGAGATTCTTCGGACACATTTTCTCGGACAAAGGAATGAGCCCTGATCCGGAGAAAGTCGAGGCTCTCAACTCAGCCACGCCACCCGTCAACACCACGGTCCCGAGGTCGTTTCTGGGCCTAGCGAGCTACTGCTCCAGATACCTAAAAGACTATGCCACAGTCAGCAACCCGCTGCGCCTACTCACACGCAAGGACGCTCAGTTCATATGGTTGAAAGATTGTCAAGAGGCGTTCGAAGCCATACGGAAAGCCATATCGCAAGCTGAAGACATGGTGTACTTTGATGCCAGCCGCAACACCAAACTCATCGTGGACGCCAGTCCTGTGGGACTCGGCGCCATATTAACACAGAAGGACCCCAAGGAACCACACAGCACACACATAGTGGCATATGCCAGCAGAAGCCTGACAACCACGGAACAGGCGTACTCCCAGGCAGAAAAGGAAAGTTTGGCAGTCGTCTGGGCCTGCGAATATTTCCATCTCTTTCTATTCGGCAAGGAACTTATCATCATCACCGACCACCAAGCACTACTCACCGTATACGGAAGCCCGAAAGCCAGGATGCCACCGAGAATAGCCCGACGGGGTCTGCGTTTGCAGGATTACAGATTCATAATACAACACCGACCCGGGAAGGAGGAAAACCCCGCAGATTACCTCTCCCGCCACCCTAAAAACACAACGGCGTCCCAGCCATCCATAGCAGACGCGTACATAAACTATATCATACACCACCTACAACCGATGCCAGTAGGGTGGGCAGAGCTATCAGCACAGTCAGAGGCGGACCCCACACTCAAAATCGTGAGACACTGCCTGCAAGAAGACAAGATGGCCTTCATGAGACAACAAGCGAGGGGAGAGTCAGAGACCACACGAGAGGAGGTCAAGTGGCTTGACCAAGTCCGGGAGGAACTGACGGTAGTAGTGAACAACGTACTGCTAAAGGGCTGCAACGTCGTCATCCCGAGAACCCTCCGGGAGAGGATAGTACATGTGGCCCATGAAAGACATCGAGGTGTAGTCGCCACGAAACGTCTCCTTCGACAGAAAGCCTGGTTTCCGCAGCTCGACTGGCTGGTAGAGAACATCATTGGAAACTGCCACGTCTGCGCCCAAGTGGCACCGCCACCTCACCCGAACCCCCTACATACATCACCATTGCCGAGCAAAGTGTGGGAAGAGCTAGCGGTAGACCTATTTGGACCTCTAAGCAATGGGACTCACGTCGTCGTACTCATGGACGAACACTCAAGATACCCAGATGCCCAGATAGTGGACAGCAGTGCGACATCGAGTGTCATCCCGGCACTTGACAGAATGCTCTCAGCATACGGCATCCCAAAGGTCATAAAATCGGACAATGGCCCCACATTCATAAACCATGACTTCCAGAAATTTGCGAAATACATGGGGTTCCAACACAGACGAATAACCCCCCGGTGGCCCCAGGCCAACGGCATGGTCGAAAGGTTCATGGCCAGCATCAAGAGAACCCTACAAATCGCACACGTGCAAAACAAGCCCTTCGAGCAGGCTCTCAACCAGCTACTCAGGGAATACCGGCACACGATGCACAGTACGACAGTAGTATGCCCACAGACCTGCTATTCCAGAGGCCGATCACCACGAGGCTACCGGAAGATCCAAGGCCGCAAGAACTGACGCCGCTGGAGCAAGTGGCGAAAGACAACGACACCGCGAGGAAAGCAATGTCCAAGGAAGTCAAAGACAGGAAAAGGAGAACCCGCGAAAACATAATGCAGCCAGGTGACGAAGTGTGGCTCAGACAACCAAAAAGCCGAAAGGAAGAAGCCACGTTCGCATCCACCCCTCTCCTCATAACCCATAAGAAAGGCACTATGGTCACCGCACAAAGACACAACAGCTCAGTAGTGACGAGAAACAGCTCGCATTTCAAACGCGTCACACCTGGCCCCGAAGGTGAATGGACGATGGACCGAGACAGCAAGATGATCGTCCCCGAGAAGAAGCCTATCAAGGAGATGGGCAAGAATCAGTAGGCAAAACAGGCACACCGCCGCCTGCCAAGGAACGACCAACCCCGAGCAGGTCGAGACGCCCCCAGAGGAGCCGTATGAAGCCCACTCGACTCATCGAGGAGATGGGGTAAGGCCAGCGGTGGGACTTACATGTTAAAAAGGGGGGAGATGTCAGATAGCCCACATCGTTGTGTGGGCGGGCCGCCGTTGCGGCCAGGACATTGACGTCTCGGATGTGACGTCAAGGGAAGGGGAGGGGCGGGAGCGGGGTTGTGGCAGTTGCCGCCACGCAGTTAATAAAGATAGTTCACAGCACCTCCGGCTCCCGCGTATCATTCCGCGCGCTGGTAGGTGCGCTTGGTAACCCCGCACGCAGCGGGCTAACAAATGTATGAGGGTGTCATTTCTGATCATTGTATGCATTGTTTAAGTGGGACAGTAGCAGATTGAAACACTGCTATCCCGATTGCATGTCTAGCCCCCAACAGGGGTAGAAATGCATTTTTCATGTTTGCACATTTCACGGTGAGCAGTTGGAAGCCTGCTAAAGCCACTAATGAAGCCAAGGTGGCGAGCCAGCACCATGCGAATGAATGTGGAGTTACCTTTGGGGATTCCTCCTTTGTGCTATTTATTTTATTCCCAATGTGTCAGTACAGAATGCTGTGGGCCTCATTACGAGGTTGGCGTGTGGGAAAAAGGTACAGTAACTCCAGGCACAAAATTAGAGAAAGGGGAGTTATGCCTAATCCATCATCTTCTCCTCAACAAGAGTTGTTAAATAAACAATTGCAGCCACTCAAGGAAGATTAACCAGTGGTTTACGCCCCATTTGATCAAAGTGCCAAGGGGAACGAATGATCGTTGTTGGCTAAAGGAGGCCCCTTGGTTTCTCACTTGAAAGTGAATATGTTTCTGATAAATGCACCCTATGGCCAGCACCGTTTTCTGAGAACTTTTACTCCTTGCTGCAAAATGACTAGGAAGAAGCCATTCATATTTGACCATATTTCAAGACAAGTTGAGATGCCGCACATGCTTAGGTCATCTCACTTCCAGCGCTGTGTTATACAGGACAGCACTTTAAGGAAACGGCAAAAGCTTCACTGCGCCCATGGAGCTGCGTGTGCTTACTCCACCAGTTCCTGCAGCAAACACTTTCTCAAGGACCTTATTATTAACAAAAACTGATGGGGTTGGCACTGACCATGCACACCTCAGCTGCCTCCGTGCAAAGTGCATGAGGCTTTGAAAACAGTAGAAGAATATTGAAGGGGAAGCATACTGGGTTAAAAAGATAACTTTAGGGCCAGAACTGAAGTGCACCCCCGGAACCTCCCGAGCGAGCATGAGATCATGGAGACCCAGACTCCTATGGTGAAATACTGGGGCTAAAAACACCCCGCAAACTAATGCCATATTACTGTCTAATCCCGCTTACACCAATGCGATTGAAACAATAGCAATGGGGAGTACTGGTACCTGGATACATTAATTTGACCACAGTGACCAGAATTCCTAGTACGGAACTTGAGAACTACTGAAAACAGAGCTCACACTACTGATGGGGTGATGCTGGCAATGCATGCACAGCTGAGCTGCCTTTCCAAAGGGAGCATGAGGCTGAAACAGGTTAGAATAAGAATACATCTGATGGGCAAGCATACTGGGCTGGAAAGGTGAATATACTGTAAGGAAGGCATGGTATCAACAGTAAGACAGACACAAGTGTCCACAGTTCAAGAGTGGTTATTGAACTTTTGCAAGGGTGTGATAAACACCTAACTAAACCTAAATCTACAGATGGGAGCAAGCTACGAGCATCCAATCATAATAATGCAGTCCTAGTGGAGTTCTGTCAAAAGGGTCTATACTAAAAAAACCTATTGCCAATCCTTACCACTAATTTACAAATAATGTGGGGTGAAGGTCACAAAAAAAGGAAAGAAGTGTTCACAAAATAATAAGTTGGGATGTTTGGCCCATTGGCCTACCTTCCCCACGTTTTCAGCACAGGACAAGACGGTTTACTCAAGCAAAGCACACACTTTGGCTTCTGGGGTACGAGGATACAGTTCTGTTTTCACAGTTCAAGACTTGTGTCCAAGCCTTTTTACTTCTTGCAAGTCTCCTGACTCAGGAGGTCTTGATGTACAAAACAAAACAACACACAAACGTTATTTTCCTTTTCTGGTGTTCAGTTTGGGTGTTCACCCTGGATCCCCCTCAGTCAGGCTCAGATCCTCTTCAAAACCTAAGTTCAATGTTGAATCCCCCTGTTACGGGCTCATATCCCTTTCATTCACTCAATTTAGTCTCCTTCAGCTGGCCTCGGACCAATTGCTATGTACTGCAAACTATCAAAGACTTTTGAATGTGCACAGGATTTAGCTTGACTTTTTGCATGACTACTTCGATCTCAATATTCCTTTTCTCACTTTCGGTAATAGTTGGATACATAACAGAGAACTTCAAATGAGCACCCATGCAGCGCTGAACCACTCTGTTTATGGTATCTTTTCCCAGCCCCCCAAACTTCAATTATAAAGTTCAGCTACTCCTGCTGGTTTCCAATAATTCTCATAGCTTCTTCCAAACGCCTCACACACTGTTCTCTTTACACAATGTTGCTGCTTGCGACCTTGGTTCAAAAGACAAGCTGGTTTGATTTCAGTCTCTCTGACTCACTGGCTGTGCTGTCTTTTATGATGCTGATTTTTGGAGCCAAGGACAGTACCAGAGCGGCAATCGCTCCTCCCCGCCTGGGTTATCGATGTGGGAGAGCCCTAGGTACCCAGACACACTTGACAGGTTTAATCAGCCTTAATTACTGGTCCTAGGATTCTTACTTTCCAAGGCACATGAAAGTAACAGTCCTTAAAGGTCAAGGGTACTTCCCTCCTTGCAAGTAGATAGGACACGTTAACACAAGATTCTTTGAATCTTTGAGGGAGATTATGAGGATTAAAGAGGGTTTCCTACAAGTGCTATTTGGAATATTGCTATGATATATGATATTGTATTTGTATCACGCTCACACACGTGCTGCAGAGAGCGACAAGACAAGGGGGGAAGAAGGGAGGAACAAAACAACAATCTTACTTGGCCCAGTGACATTGAGAATGTGCAAGGGCAGGGGAGAGGGAAAGGGGAAGTGGAAGGGAGAAGGTAGAGGTGGAAAATGCTGTGCAAGGGATAATAACAACAACTGGTAGTGCAGCCAGCAAGGTGGCAAGTGAAGGGTTTAAGACACAGGCAAGGGGTGTATTGTCAGTGCAGGTAAGGGGACTGTAGGGTTACAGATACAGACCAAGTGCAAAGGTTGCCAGGAGGCAGTGCAGGTGTGTGGCTGGGTGGGCAGGGACCTTGGCCCGAATCAGAGGGTTGCCAGGTGCACAGAGTCAGGCAAACAGAGATCATCAGTGGAGGAAAAGAGCGAAGGCAGAAGCAAAGAGGAAGGCCTTGAGGTGCTTCCAGAACTGGAGATTGTTCTCCTAAAGTTTCAGAGTGGCATGGAGGCTGTTCCAGGGGGTTAGGCCCCAGCTGAGGAAAGAGATCTACCTCCAACTCGTTGCTTAGCGAAGCGACTGACCCTGAACGAGTTGGAGGTGGAGGAGCTAAGAGCTTGATTGAGAATGTATATTCTGGATGTCCCTCTAAATTGGGAGATCATGACTGCGCATCTTTTCTCCTGAAATTCCTCATCTGTTGTTTGCAAGAAACCTGGAAGTTAGATATCCCCTGAATTGTGGGCTTAAAATGTTCACTTCGCCAATTATGATAAATCTACATGGTAGACCTAGAGGTGGTTTGGTGATTGGATTTTATTGTTGTAGTGGCCGGGACTGTCGTAGCAATTGCTCCCCCAGCATTTTGCATGCTAGAATTATTGGTTACATCATACATGTTAATGTAGACATTGGGTGAATGATTCTGTTAATATGAGAACTCCAGGGGATATAGAAGAAGCTTGGCAGGATAATGAAGCAAGCAGGTCGGGTGCCACTTTAATGGCTCATTCTCACAGTTGACAGTGAGTGACTGTGACAATGGGGGAAGATGAAGTTTGGAGTGTTTCTGAAATACCCAAAGCGCTGATGGAAGAGGTTTGAAAGTAGACTTGTACCTGGTCAAGTTTCTATGCTCCAATTCATTATGCTTTCTTACAGAAATCCCTGCAAGGTTAACTTTAAGGATGAGGGAAAAAGGCTGACCTTTTTGATTATGTCATTAAAGGAACTCCTTTCTGGTTTTTCTTAGAGGATTTTCAGGTAGAAATTGACAACGATCCCATAGTGAAAACTACAGTTTTCCCATTGGGAGATGAATTGGAGGCAGCAAAGGGAGGGATGGTTAATCATTGCCCCAATTCTAGCCTCAGAGAAATCAGAGGAATTGGGTGGGCAGGAGTAAACCTAACAGTAGTGGTCTGTAAAAATATTAAGCATAAGACTAATGTTTTGAATAAGTTACTGGGCCAGCTGATTGAGGACCCTCGATTACTGGTTGATGCTTTTAAGCGTTTGACCCAAGGGATACACCGTTTGGAGACAATAATGAAGCCAAAGCAAAACTTTAAGCCCATGCTAGGTTACGGTCTGACAAAGAATGTTTATTAGAAAAGAGGGGACTAGCCATGTTAGTTGCAATGGGGGCAGACATAAAAGGGGAGATTTTAAAGCAAGCAAGGCATGCTAGGGTCCATTATAAAACATTCACGTTTAAAAAGAAAGCAGAGATACAACAGATGGGCTAGAATGACTTGATGGTGTCAGTGATTAATAAAGATAGTACATTCCTCTGGCCGCTGGTATCCTGGGGTGCGCGGGAGTTTGTCCCACAGTTAGCATGCTCAGTATGAGCAGACACATAGGTATGTTATTTTTCTGCATTTTATGGACCTACGTTCCAAACAACTAATCAGATAAGGAGCAAGAGCTTTAGTGACAATCCTGTTCCCACTGTAAGGCTAGCTGAGGTCATTGGTGCAATTTGGTCCCAGAAGGGGAATGAGGCACTAGGGCCGGATAAGGTCCATGCTGATTTCTATAAGTAGACTGATGATCGTTGGCCCCCAATTTTGATTAGATTTTTGAACAGAGGTTTGAGACAGGGCAAGCCTCAGACATGATATCTAAGCAGGGGCACAGTAAAAGGCTGGAAAATGACTGCCCCGTCTTAAATAGTGCAGTGACGATCTTTGATAAATTGATGTTGGTCAGATTGAAAGATTGGATAGAGGAGGAAAAGAGAAGGCACGAGTACTACCGACCAATGTTTCAAAGTAGTAATCGACTGAGTAAATAAGCACTTGCTATGTGAGTCGCTGATAAAAGTGGGGATGGGAGATGAGTATTTGGCTATATTGGAAACTCTCCACAAGGGGGTTATGGCTATGTCAAAATTCATATTGGGGGCTGGAACGAGGTTGGTGTGTGTCATGGGTCCAACCTTATTTAGTTTGTTACTGAAGTACTATCTAATTGGGCAGAATGTGGATGTGCCCAGAGTGGTAGACCTGTATGTACCACTGTTGTTATTTGCTGATTATGCGGTTTTGCTCTTGTATTCGTAGGTGACTATGCATGGACAGCTGAGTGCTTTCTGCCTTTATTGAGGGTCAAACCCAGGCAAAGATAGTGGGCGGAAAGAAGTGACTTAGGAGAAGAATTGTTGCCCATTTTCTGACATTATTACATTCTTATGAACAGCATATCACAAAAACGAATTTCTAGCGTGCTTCTCCCCTTTTAGGACTAAGAGAAAGTAGGAGGAATTGTACAATCATGTCTTGGTACATCTCCTGTAAATCTAGCTGGGGAATAGAAAAATATTTGGTAATGGCAAGTCGGTTACCCTTTATATAAATGCTACAGAGCAAAATATATTGTATTGCTTTTTAGAGGCAACAGTGTTCTAACAGTTGAACATTGCCCTGGACATCTCTACTAATTAATATCCAGCACGCAAGTAGTCAGGGCAGTAGCCCTGTATTTGTAATCTGCTGTGAGCGTCAGAACCAGATTGTACCTACTAGGGAAAAAATGTATTTGGCAGATTTTTATGGGTGCCTGTTAATTAAGACAGGGCTGTGTTTACTAGGTTCTTAATGGATTATGAAATAGGTGTTAGGACACTGAGACCATGTACTAGTGAGGCAACTGTCCTTGGTGAAAATGTTACTGAAGCAATATATTCTGCAACCAATTTATGAAAGACCGTGAGGGCTTCTGGATGAATTATGGAGAAAAATATGCAATTTTTCAAATTGCTATAGGTGGGCAGTAATGTTATATGTTCTTGCCAAGATTTCTAGATTTTTGGACTATGAATTTATTATGAGTAATTGTTGTAATGATAACTTTTATTAAATGGGACTTTTTTTTTAAATTATTGTAGCAGTTTATGGTACATTGACCACCATCCAAGGGAGCCACAGGAATGTATGTGTTTGATGCTAGATGGATAGTAAAACTGTAGAGAAAACGAAACTAGGATTCAGAACAGATCATAAAATGTAATTCTTGTTAGGGGCTTGAGGCTTAGTTGGTACTTTCTTGTACTAGATGCTGTGTATAACGTAAGGATTTCATGCTTTCTTGAGGGGAGTGATGTGCGCACTCCAATTCCCAGGTATTGTGAGAAACCTGAAGGTGTCTCACCCGCTAGTCCCAGGGGATCTGTCATCCAGATGGCCAGGACATGGCCACCACTTTTGGATCCAGTTCTTGGGGGTGGAGGAGTGCGGGGTGGATCACCTGGATGAGGGGTCCTCGGGGAGTGGAAGTGGGACACCAGAGGGTGAGATGGGGCATTGTATTCCTTATAACACCTGTTCCCCATTTTACCAGGTAGGATACCTAGGAACTGAACCCCCGCCCCTTTCCCAACACAAACACCTTCTCACAGACAGTTCACTGTGAGCAACAATGGACTTACACCAGAGCCGTATACCTGACATGTCCCAATACCATGGACAGGCAAGATCAGACAATTACGTATCATTACACACACCTGGCTTCCATCACACTTGCCCACACATAGAAAAGGTGGAGCATGAACGCACACTTTGAGCTAGGCAATACACACATGGAAACAGCAGTCCCAAGATGGCAGTTTGGACAAAGATAATGTCTGCAATAAGTGTACATGCAGAAGCTTTGAGGTACTCGTTTTAGCTCTAAATAATCAAATAACTAACCCTAATTAAACACTTAATTGGGATATTTGCTGGGGTGAATAGTATGCAGCGAAGCCCAAGTGACACCACTTCCCTCCTCACGGCCACTATGTGTGCAAGAAAAAAAATAACATGTAATACACAGAATGAACATTGCCATCCCAACCACAAGCCATGGAGTTCCTACTCCCTCTAACAAAGACCACTCCCTATAGCAAGACCCGAGTATGGTCCTAACTGAACTCACAGAAATTTAAAAAACCATGGCTTCAATCGACAGACTTCAGTAATAGATGAAGTCTATCTGCAGGTTGGCTTGGTTATGCTGAAGAAAGAATACTGATGCTAAAATACAGGATGGAGGGCCTAGAACATCTTCAGGGCAGACTATGCAAGCAGGAAGCCAGCGTAACAGAGTTAGAGGACAGGAACAGATGCAACAACATTAGAGTTCTTGCAATTCCCAAGGGAACTGATGGGGTAGACTCTCTTGCATGGCTTGAAAAATATCTTGCTAACTTTCTACTAGTCTCCTTCGCCCCACCACCTCAGATCCAACAGGCACATTGTATCAGGCAGAGGGCAAAAAGCCAGATGAATAAACTGAGGCCTATAATTGGCTGCCTTCTGCAATTCCCACAGGTTACTGAGATCTTGAATGCTGCTAAACAGATTAGTGACAGTCCTCATAATACAAGATTTCTCCAGAAGTACGGTGTCCAGAAAGAAACCGTTTCTCAGCCTTTTTCCATATTTGGAACATAGAGGGACACAGCACGGTCTCCTTGTGCCAGCGAGAATGACAATCTTAACCCAGATTGAACTCTCTAAATACTTTAAAGATTTATCTGATCTCTCTCATTTCCTGGAAACCTGGGCTCAATGCCCCTATGCTCCATACAGTTGGTAATCTTTTGCTATATCTACTATTGTGTTTAGCAAACCCAAATCTCCAAGTTCAGAGGTGGAAGACAAACTCATTCGCTTCATATTTCAGAGGATTTCTGCTACCAGACCAAGATCTGGATCCCTTGACATGGCTAGAGCGTTGCAAGACCCTAGAGCAGAAAGAGAAAATACAGATCTCTGTTGAAAACTAAGCGGCTATCCAATGGGCGACCAAATATCTGACTATAAAAGCCAAAATAATTGCTCCTGGATGCTCTCATCTATGGGGGCTTGATATTGTGAGAACATATGATCTGCATGGCATTACTTTGCAATAGTGGGATTGGTGGGATTGAGGATATTGTGATCTCTGCTGTGTCTGCACCAACCCCACTCTGTTACACTATTGGGACCGATTTAGGTTATTAATATATAGGGAGGTTTTATATGGTTGGTGTGCTTACCCTCTAGAGGCCGACACATCAGCTGGCCTATGTGACGACTTGTTCATGGTATTTACTGTCACTATGTGCAATTGTGTGTCTATTTTGTTTTTTCTCCTTTCCTTCTTTTGTCTGCTTTCTGTTAGTTTTACAAGAATTGGTATAGGACTGCATGGCCATAGCCCCACAAGCAGGTCATGCCTACTACTTAATATGGCGTTCTCTGTTACACTGTGACCACTTCCCGGGGTGGACAGTGCTCTTTATCTACTGTGTGTATTTTCACTTTCTGGTGGGTACTATTCTTTTTCCAATACACACAATCTTTGAGGTGAAATGCTTAATTTTATCACAGGAAATGTTAGGGAGCTAAGACACTCCATTAAAATGTACAGGGTCTTGGCCCACCTAAGGAAGTTAGAGGACCATGGGCCTCATTACGACTCAGGCGGTAAGGGTTTTACGACGGCGTAAACAGCGCCGACCCTTACCGCCTGAGTACGAGGTCCCTTAGCGCCATGGCGGATTTAACACCTGCTTTTAGCAGGTGTTAAAATCCATGGCGCTAAGGGACCATGGAGTTAATTACGCCACCGTAATTTACGGTGGCGTAATTAACGCCTTCCCCACTCCCATTATGCCCTATGGGGCAAAAATGGGAATGGGGAAGGGTAAATGGGGATTGGGGGCTTACCGCCCCGCCAAGGTCGGAATGGGGCGGTAAGTCCGCCAACCACCATGGCGTAAACATAGTTTACGCCATGGTGGTAAAGTCACGGCCCAGGCGGTAACTTACCGCCTGGGTCGTAATGAGGCCCCATGTCACTCACATCCAAGAAACTTCCTACTCAGATCCTAAGCACTAAGACCGACACAGACTGCATATGGGTTTTGGCAAAGTGTAAAATTTATAACAGGCCATTAACCATCTTAAGAATATTTATGGCCCGAATCAAGCAGACATTACACTGTCTTTAAACAGCTCTTCTTTATTAGTTGTGTGGGACTGTAACCTACAATTTCCAGTCCTCAACAGGAAAACTCACTGCAGGTTTCTTCTCTTAAAGATGCGTACAGTTTTTCAGCGATTTATTTGAGACTTGGAGTTAGCAACAGAGTTACTGTACTTAAGACTGACCATAGTTTTATTATAAAAGATAAGGACATTGCAGAGGAATTTGCAAAACAATATCAAAAGCTATACACCCCTTAATCAAATGCCCTATGCATCCGCATTGATGAATATTTATGTTGATCTCCACACCCAACTCAACATAACATCCCTCTCGTTGAGTTTTCAGAGCTGGATCACGAGATTTCTCTTATGGAGATAAAGCTGGTGATCTCCATGCTCGATAGGGTAAATCCTCAGCCCGGGTGGGCTCCTAATTGACTTCTTCCATACATTTACTGACTTACTCGCCCCCAAGCTCAAAGCTCTATTCTCTCACTATAATCTGACCTCATCCTCTCCGGACACTTTTTATGAAGATATGGTTCATGGGATACCGGAACCAGGAAAATACCCTTTTTTAACAAAGAATTATAAACTCATCTCCCTAATTAAGACTGGGTCAAAAATGTACACCAAAATCTTGCCAATGAGACTAGACCCTCTCTTGCCAAAATTGATACACAAAGACCAATCAGGTTTAATTAATGCTAGACTCTCCTCAGCTAATATCCGACCATTTTGTGATATCAATGACCTGGCCATAAAACAGAGAGGCCTTAGCAGCGGTGAAACTTGATGCCGAAAAGGTTTTTGACAGGGTAGGTGTGTGGGGTAAAATATAGCCCCTGAATGCCAGAAATAATTAGGCCAGGTCCATATTTAAGAGTGAAGGAGACTGGTGCTATCCATTGGAGAATGCAGGCCAGTCCCAAAATACTGCTGTTTTCTGGCTTAAGGCCTAGGACATGAACAGAAACAGAGTGAAGGAAAATGTGCCTGGAGACTTAAAAAGTGCTGGATGTGCCCAGTGCATGGCAAAAGACATCTGTGGCTGAAAATCCTGTTTTCCTAAATAAATGGAAAGCTACACTTTCTACTTACAGAGACAGATAGCAGCATGTACAGTATCTTCAATGCAGCACAATACTGTGATCCAGAGATCTAAGGTGAAGCCAGGCACTGTGCATTTGTCATGAATAAAAAACATTTACTTTTCAACATTAAAATGACATAAGTAAAAAGGAGAGGCCTTCTTGTGGTAGAGGTGAACACTGGTGCTCTCTGTTAACTGTCCTATTTGCTGAAATTCTGAATGTACCTTGGGTTAATATTGTGGAAGCAAAGCTATTTTATGAGCAACAGGTTACAATGTAATTTACTATACAAATGGCTAAACACCATGCCATGCAAAATGTCAACAGGTAAACCCAGTTAGTTCATTCATGACTGTACTTTCAAAAGTAAGGGTGCAGCTGGGTATTTCTAATGTACTGAAACTTTAACCTCAAAGACCTTTCCTCTGCTTGTCCCAAGAGGGAGGTCTGTTTGTCAAAAATCAATTGGGTTCATTGCTTAAAAACACAAAGAAATACACAGCCAGAGATGCAAACCACAGTGGAAATAGATAAGGCTGGCTCAAGAGAAGTGACCTCCGTTCAGGTCTGTCCATAAAATGTGCATTAAACAGAGTCCTTTGGAAGTTCTTCAGGAGAGCTAAAATCAACATGGTCCAAAAGCCACATGCCCTGTAAGTGCATTTGGGAATCGAAACTTATCGAAACCTAAGAAAAGGTGTGGGCTTGGAAATTGAGAGAGGCCTATGAGGCAGGGGTTTAATTAATATAAACATACATTTATTGCATACACAGGGCAGTGTATATGCCACAAAGCTCATTCCAGACTTTTATTAAAGGTGACAGAAATTTTATTTGTAGCAGGCTAAAACAATTTTTGTGTGATAAATATAAAAGAAGTTATCAAGAACATTTTTATTTGGGCCTTCCCATGATTCTGACAGATTTGAAAGTTGGTGTGAGGGTAAAGGACTAAATTAACGTGTTTTATCATGGAGTGTCATAGTTTTCACTAGTACGGTCTATGAGGAAATCACAAAAAACAATAACTCCGCTCAGGAAGGGTATGCCGATGTAAAATGATTATGGTCTGATTCACCATTAAATATAGAACTCATACATATGGATGATCATTGGGTTATTTAAAAGACCCAGGGAGTAATTCAGTATGAGATTTTTCAGAACAAAAGATGCAGGAATCCTTGTCAATTGTGTGGGGAGTCACCTGCCTTAATCCCTTTCCATTGGTGGGTCAAGGAGGGGGTGAAACTGGGTAGGCCCTTCGCACAGTTTATTAAATCTTAATCAAACTTATTTTCCCCATTAGAAAACCACCCCTCTGTTGAAATTGCATTGTGTTGGGAGCAGCCATCCTTAAACCTTTCCATTAAAGTGTGGGGCAGGGAAAATGGTGTAGATCTTTAGCACATTTGATTAAAGCAAATCAATTAATTCCCACATGGAAAATCATGGGATGAGGATTGTTAGAATTTGAAACTGACAATAGCTCATGTCCAGTGTTTTACAGATGGTATAGCAAATATAGAGTTGGTTGACAGTTTCTAAAATCCTTGACTCTCAAATAGAAAGGGAGTGGGGAGGTCCATATCCCAAAAATCAAAGTCATCCATAGAACACTACCTTTCAATTCAGTGTGGAGGGCGTAAAACGAAATTCCCTATTCCTTTTAAGCCAGAATTACAAAGTATTGTATCCCATCTGCCTGTATGGTGCAAAACAAAATGTTTCTTTTGTTTTCATTTTTCTCTGACTTCAAACTATGAACTCATGCCTTTTATTTTCAAGTGTTAAAAACGATTTTCATTTGAGTTCCTTATTCCCAACCTCGCCTTTTAAATTACAAGCCCAAAATGACTTTTCCCATTGAAATTCCTTTCCAAAACATTGCCTTTTAAAATCAGCAGCAAATTGTTTTTTCATTCGTGTCCTCACTCCCTGCATCTTGCCTTTCAATCAAAGGGGTCATATTAAATTGAAGCCTGAAGGGTGGGTGTCGCTGGGTGAAAAGTATTGTTTCAAATTAAGTCAGTTCTGTGGATTTGGTATTGTAAATGCTTTTCATTGGTTAAATCGAAATTCAATCGGGTGTAAGTTGTTATTGTATGTTTAAAAATGTCACCAGTGTTCTTTAGATAACCGAGTCATAAGTTGTGATGATGGCTTTTGGCACAGCATTGGTGGCTGATGGTAGTCTGTTTGTCGAATCTGGATTCAATAAATTAATAAATATATATTCTTACTACTCACCGGCCAGGTTCCTAGTCCATTGGGGGCACTGGGTATTTGGTAGGGTTGGGTGCGAGATGGGTTGGAGGCCTCACCAAATTGAACCTAAAATAAAATAAACATTCCTTTGTTGTGCGCCACCTTGCTTGGGGGATAGGGACTCCCTGGGATCAGTGTGACCGCATAATAAACCACGACAGGGTGGTCCTTCTTGGCAGAAGTGCTGAGATGGCATGGGTTAAAAATGATTTCCTTAATTTTTACTGTATTGCAGCAACCTAGATCTACCGCCTTTGTGAATGGTGCTTTCTCTCATTTTTATTCATCCTAGCGCTAAAATAGCTCCTTCAGCATATCAGAATTAATTAACCGATTAAAGTGGTAGGCACTCGATGGATAGCATTGAAGTAGTGGGGCATGCGGACAACGTTTTGCCCTTCATTGAAGATCCCCTTTCCTTGCTCCCCCCTACTTAGAGGAAATTGCACAGTACTCCGATGTCTCAGGATAAAAGTTAAATGTTGACCAAACAGAAGTCATGCCAAATAGTGTCTCAATACCCATGCAGAGCTAGCAGGTTTCCTTTGGCAGCCCACTGGAATTAGCACCATGGGCAGAAATGCCAGCCAATCAGGGAGCTCTGAACATCAGCTGGTTTCTCTGATATAAGACTGCACCCGGAAGTACAGAGAAGTACTGTTTGCTGGGAGGAGTTGCTGCCCGTGTCTCGTCTTCACCGCGGATGCCGCAGAGGATTTGTGTTTGAAGTCGCGCCAGGAGGACGTCTTTACAGGCTACACGTTGTGCCTGACCTAGAGGGTGTAATTGGTGTTGGCAGCCCCTCCCCTGTGGCCTTGTGACGTAGCTGCTTCTTCAAAACCCGGGAAGCCAGCGCACCCGCGCGCGCACCCGGAATTACAGAGAAGTACTGTTTGCTGGGAGGAGTTGCTGCCCGTTTCTCGTCTTCGCCGCGGATGCCGCAGAAGATTTGTGTTTGAAGTCGCGCCAGGAGGACGTCTTTACAGGCTACACGTTTTGCCTGACCTAGAGGTGACTTTACTACGAACTTTTGTCCGCGAGCACCCCTAAATCCTTACTGAACTTCCCCCCCTTGAGGACAGTGCGCAGCACGCACGTTTTTGATTATTTGGCAGACGCTGCACTTTTGCAGACGCTGAATGCAGTGACGTGCATTGACCTTGCCCACGCTAATTACTGTCAGTTGCAACATTGTCTGTAGAAATTTGTACACTAGTCCCTCTTTGATGCTTATCATTTGCTTTCCTTAGGGTGTAACCGGCCTTGCCAGCCCCTCCCCTGTGGCCTTGTGACGTAGCTGCTTCTTCAAAACCCGGGACGCCAGCGCACCCGCGCGCGCACCCGGAAGTACAGAGAAGTACTGTTTGCTGTTCGCGGTGCGCGTGTGGGTGCGTGGGGTTCATTTGACCCGTGGCGTAAGTTGGGCTGTTTAAGCAGTGGGCCTGGTTTACTGATCCAACTTGTGAAGTTGGTGGGTGCGCCTTTGGAAGTTAATTGATTCACTGTAACGGGATTTGGGAATTCTGGGTATAGTGTAACCCATAGGCGAAGGTCTGACTGTGTGCTACGTTTCCATAGTATAAGTCTGATGGATTCTACATTGAGAAATGGTAAAAAGAGGAAGGAGTGTACCTCAAAAATGCCATCCATGTTGGAATACCCCCAAAAAAATGTAAATAAGAAAAAAAAAATGATGAAATCTGTCTCAATCCGTCGTTGAATGGGAAAACATCATTCTTGTCGATGTCTCTTCAATCGGACGAAGTGAAGGACAGTGGCGGACCAAATCTGGCGCCTGATACGCTGGCTGGGATATCGTTAAACAAAGAAGTTTGCGCCTTGAAAGCAGCAAATGAAAACATCACCATTGATCCATTTGCTGTTGAGGAGAATTCAGAAGAAGTACAAAATCTCATTGCTGACATTCACGATAATAAATATCTGCCTATATTGGATACTTCAATGCTGGCCCCAGTGATTATGTCTGACCTTGATAAAAGTGTTAGGCTCTCGTTGGGACCCTCGACTCCGGTATCCACCCATGGCCCATGGAGAGAGCATGTACACTTTCACAAACCTGGCAAGCTGCCTGATAGATTACTCAGTCCACATAGGGGTCAGTCTGCTAACCCTGGTAGCCAAACTCCTGTGACCAGCTCTCCAGTTAAAAATTAAGTTGGCATGAGTAAGAGACAGAAAAGTATTTTGGAACAGAGACCACTTAACACTTCTGTACCAATATTAAATTTTTCAAATGTGCCGGATGTTCCTACATCTCAAAACATAACGGAAGAGGAAGCGGGTGAGCAAAAGTTTAGTGACTTACCTATTTTTGTGCGAGTCCTAAATTTGCTCGACCGTGGACATGAATATTCACATCTTCTATTGCAAGAGATGAAAAAGGAGCTGGCAAACAATAAGGCGCAGCTCTCAAAAATTGAAGGTTACATGTTAGCACAAGAAGCATGTCATGTATACCACTCAAAATGTCATATCAGAGCAGCCGCAATTGTCAAAAACGATTTGCTTCAGTTCACCCAATCCGTGGAAAAAAAAAATGTGGCGTCCCAAACTATAGATAAACAGTTTCTGTTAAATGGCATTCCGGTAACTTTTGCCCAAATAATTCAGGATAAGGACAAAAGTGGAACCCAACCCCAAAAACTCAGTCGTACAATTGGTGACAACACAGAATATCTGGAGATAGCAAAATTACAACACGACAGACTTTGTCAAATTGAAGCAATCCTGCTTCAAGGTAAGGAGAATGAGAAATTAGAGAAAACAGTATTGGATAATGTAGAAAATGCAGTAAATGCAAGCTTGCCTGTCAGCACAGCTGATAGTCCCTCGATCTTGATAAAGCTGATGGAAAAGGAAAAATTAAATGAAACAGCGCAAGATCACAATAATGATCAGGACAAACTCTATTTCTTATCTCGACGTTCTAAAAAAAAACACTTGAAAGCATTGAAGAGAAGACACAAAAATAAGGGGCACTCTGTAAGCGCGAAATTAAAAATACGTGAATTAGCTGCCGATCTGGCAAACGATAAAGTTCCAACAACATCATCCAGCAAAATAGTAACATCTTCAGAGCTGACAGAACAAAACCTGAACTGAAATGAATTAAACGAAGAAAGCAAGAATGCGCTTCAAATTAGACCCTTAAAGGTGCAGGAATTGAATTCAACGGCAAAGCCAAATCCAACTAGTTTAAAAAAGACTACGCTGAAGCCTCCGATTCAAAAGAATGAAGGGGGAGAGGAGTTAAAGTTTAAGGAAGCAAATCTTCATCCTATCATCGAAAATATGATTCAATCTCAAGTAACAGCTTTTTTTAAAGACTTGACCTCGAAGAAATCTGATAGTTTGATGCGAAATGCTAACAACAAATGCAATGATGGGTGTGCAGAATCTTCACATCTAATGGAAAGTGAAGAGGATATTGCGAGAATGACTGCACTTATGTCTGATACAACAGAAAAATGCTTGACAACAATTACAATAAATAACAAAAACGGAGGAAACAAACAAGAGTTACATCGGCCGCAGGAGCAGAACAGTGATCAAATTCAACCACAAGCCAACCTATGCTGTTCAACGTTGGAGGAAGCGAAGCTTCCACTGAAAAAATCGTGTACCGAGAACAACAACCCGAAACCTGGTTCTTCCTCGAGAGATCATCAGCAGGTGGATGGATGTCTTCCCAACTTAAAAGATAATGAGGTGTTTGAAAGTAAAATTCATGAGTTACCAAGAGACGTTGCAATCTCTCAGATTATCCTGCAATTTCATAACGTACCTGGAGAAACGCAAAATATTATTGGCTGGCAAAGCGATCCTAAGATTAATGGCACGGTGTGCATTAATCGTTCCTTTCTCATGAACTCACTTTACAAAATACCCTCCTTACGAATTATAGTGACAAATGACATAGAGTGGATTCGCCTACCAGCAATAAATAACAATAGAATGTTATCAAATATGATATCACCCATTATCGCTAAACTAATCTGGGAGCATCGTAATGATCTTTTGTTCCTTGGTTTAGAAATGGTGGGGTTTGATCACATGAAAACAGCGATGGATTTTTTGGAATTCCAATACCCACCCTCGGTAGCGATCTCTGAGTCTAATGCCTCCAACTTTGGGCAAACAAACTCCCAAAATGCTATGACGGAACAGCTCACTGCTCTGACAAATGCCCTTAACGGACTAAAATGGTTAAAACCATTGATTAAAACAGTGGTTACTCAAATACCTCCTCCAAATACGTCATAAAATGACGACTTAGTTATCATGTCATGGAACTGTTGTGGCATGAATAACTTTTTAAAATGGAGAGAAAATCCTCATACAGAGCAAGTTCCGAACATACTCCTTATTCAGGAAACTATGGCACTTAAGAACGTGGAAGTTGATGGTTTTATTGTATGTTCTCATCAGGCGAAGAAAGGGGCAGAAGGAAGACCATCGGGAGGTCTCATGATATTGATTGACAATACTTTAAACTTTGCCATCAAGAATGTGTATCACACTGATCTATTCATTATATGCGATGTTTACTTTGATGTAAAACCACACGGTCATTTGCTCCTGACCTCACTTTATTGGAATCCTTTGCGATACACCATAGAAGAAGCGTGTGAGCTTTTTGGCAAGACTCTCATTGAAGCCCTATCTAAAGCGCCCCATGCGGAAATATTTATTGGAGGGGACTTCAATGCGGTCTGCCCACCTTACACTAACAATAGGAATACCAATTCTTCATATTTACAGACTTCAATTAGTAAAGGAGACGTGTGGATTAGGTTTTTCAAAGCGTGGAATATATTCCTAATCTCAGTGTCAACCTTCCATGAGAAAGTGAAGTGGAAAAGAGGTAACCTATACTCATGGATTGATCATATGTTTGCATCCAAAGATCTAACTGGTCGACTTGTCCCAGTTAACTCTACTAAAATTATATTTGGGGATCATGCCATTATTATATCAGCAATAACAAACTACTTCACACACTCTTTACCTGCTCCACAATTAGCGCTGATTCAATGTGATAGAACAATGCTTTCTATTAATTGGTCTCTGAAAACTTGTAGAATGATAACAGCCCTTGTAAATAGAGATCTCTGGAAAACCAACATTAGCAATAAGGTCGATAATTCATTTATTATAAATTGGAACTGTAAGATGATTGCCGCTCATTTGGCAAAGATGTCTACATCTGGCGTCACGAAGAAGGTGACTGAGGAAGAAGGCAGATCATTTTGTGCTGTCATTGCCGCATTAAAAAGAAAGAAAACCTTAGATCTACGTAAAGTAACGAAAGCCAGGCTTAGCCTGTCTCAGAATGACTATCGTCTTCAGAAACAGAAAATAGTGTTGAATTATAAAAACGCGATCAAAGAGTCACGTATCTTAAAGAAAATTCAACAAAATCAAAGAATAGTCAATCTTTTATGTAACAGGAATAATAAAGAAATCTGGAAAACGATAAGGTCACTTGATAAAGACGTTCCGAGAAATTTCGAATCGTGCATTGACAGTACAACATGGTATGTATTCTTTTTTCAAAAATTTGCACTGCCTGTTGAATTCCTGGAGTATGAACATCCTCCTAACTCACAGTTAATTCCAGATGGTTGTCCATGGAACACGAATGACATTTGTGCCGCAATTTATAGATTAAAACCCTCTAAATGTCCAGGGATCGGATGGCCTGCCACCATGTGTAATTAAGGACGATCCTTTGTTTTGGTCGGGCTTGTTTCACTCCATATACCAAGAGATATTTCGCTCGAAGAAGATTCCAAGCTCATCGCTCACGTCAATCATTATCCCGATTCACAAAAAAGGCAATATTTCGGATCCCAATAACTTCAGACCAGTGGCAATTATAGATGTGGCAGCCAAAATCTTTGCTGCATTAATTCTTCAAGACCAAGACATTTTTGCTGCTAGAAATGACAGCCTGAGTCCCTCTCAAGTAGGTTTCCGTAAAGGGAAGGGAACTCCGATCAACGCAATTATTTTGGCTCACATTATTGCACATGCGACAAGCCCTGATAATACACCCATGTTTATGGCATCCTTAGATCTAAAAGCGGCGTTCGATTGTGTAATTAGAGGGAAATTATGGGAAATACTGTGATGAGCTATGATACCACAACATCTGATTATTTTGATAGAAATGTTACACTATCAGACAAACTTTAAAATAAGAATTGACAAATTGGGTTCACTCACGCAAGCAATACTTTCCTTCATAGGGGTGAAGCAAGGCTGCAACCTTGCAGCGATTCTCTACAACCTTTATTTTACAGGGATTGATGAGATCTGGGACGGTGATAAATCCTTTCCGATTCGCATTGGTTCACTTTCTTTGTCATGGCTTGCATGTGCGGACGACATTTTACTTTTTGACCGCACAAAGGCGGGGCTTCAACAAAAATTAGTAGGTTTTATGGGCTATTGTAGAATTAACAACTTGCGGGTGAATCCCCAAAAATCTAACATAATAGTCTTCTCCAACAAAAAAAAGATTTGTCATTTCACATGGAGAGTCAATGATGCCCCGATTATGATAGCAAAGGAACTTCCCTATCTCGGTCTTATTTTAACACAAAATATGTTGTATAAAAGAATCAAAGAAATTCTTATCATCAAGGCAACCACTTTGAAATGTCAAATGAAAGTGTTACAATATAAGATCTGCAAATTCTCATTAATACCCTTGCTTGAATTCTATCTAAAAAAAGTAGAGGCAATATTGCTGTATGGGGTGGAGTTATATCTTTGGGACTTGGGACCCGTATTAGACCAATTGCAAGGGCAAATGTGGAAATATACCCTTGGTCTACCATCATCCTTGCCAAATGTGATGGTTAGACATGAGCTGGACTTGAACGCTCTATCTGCCAAATACAATTGGAGATTATTGGTAAACTCTGCGAAAATCCTATATCCGCCACGCAATTCACTATATATGGAATTAACAACCATGATGGTGAATAACAAGCCATCCTCCATATTAATCTTTAAAAAACGCATGTTAGCGATTATGGAAAGGATTAATTTACCTTATGAGGACCTAGAGCTCTTTCAGGAAAAAATCAAAAAGCAATTGTTGCAATTAGATTGGGCTGACACTTGCTCGAAGATCGCGAGTTACTCTTCTTTTGCAGAATACTATAAATTTGTGCATAAACAAGTACCTCGAATGGAGTACCTAACTTTATGCCCTTGTCCCAAGGTACGGTAAATTTCTATGAGGTTTAGATTTGACCTGGTTCATACCAGGGTTAGACAAAGACACTGGTTTAAACAAGATGTGAGTGACGCAAATTTAATATGTCGCTTCTGCAATCAAACAGTAGAGTCTCTTAAACATCTTTTCTTGTACTGTACGCACTTTGAAATCATGCGCTGCAGAATGATAGAAGCGCTTGAAATGGCAAATACGATTGAAAGTAGAGAATGGATTTGGATTAAATGCATGTGGGGAGGGACAAATGCCTCAATAATTAAAACGACAAGACTTGTAAAGGCCATCAAATCTGAATTGATACTATGTCAATAGGTTAAAAAGCTGACACACATGGTGATATATAGAGTTAGCCTTGTTATAAAGGTGATGTGTGTATTGTCCACGCTTTAGAGTTTCGGTTTGCTTTATGTACCTTATTGCACGGAGGATTTTAAAGTTTACGCTGTTTTATATTCTGTTGTGTTTTCTTTTAAATTGTGAATGAAAATTTATCAAGCTATCAAAGGAGATATGTTGAAATATGAAAAATTTGGAAAGGTCTTGAAGTTCTTCTGAATCTTGACTAAAAACAAATAAAAAAAAAAAAAAAAAGACTGCATTTCAAGCTAATATAAGATAATGACTTCAGAACCCGTACGTAACCACACGTGGGTGCTTAAGGCAAAGCACAAATAAAAAAAGGAAAACCTGCCTTTCTCCAGTCCTGTGATGCTGCATCTGGTACAAGAGTACACCTTCAATGTTCATTATGTTATCATAGTCCACACTGGAAACAGATTCCTGTCCCATACAAGGAATCAGAGGAGTAAAGTTTTCCCTTTTTAAAATGTATCTTTAGCCATTAGAACCTACATATGGCCATCGCCTCGTTAAATACATAAGGATTCTATTTTTTAATTGAATTCAGAGCACTCGGAATTTGAACACAGAGGCAGTCAACCCCAAGATAGTGGCACTGGTAAGTAAACGTTCCCCGCTACTCCTTGCTTGATGGAGCCGGGTGGAAACAGTGAAGGTGAGCATATGTCCTGTAATTTTATATGCCCTCTCAATGCACCCTATAGAATGTCCATCGGCCTTCTTTAATGATGTTAATAAGGTCCTAGCCCTATTCTTATGAAAAACTAAGAGATCCAGGATCTCAATGAGTAGGTTGTGCTTGAATCTGGCACAAGTGGGAATTTGTTTTCCCCACTTCAAAAAATATCTGATCTCCTTTGTACTTCACCAGGGCCTAAAGTGGGCAATAGAAGCACACTCTACCTACCTCCTGCCCTGCTTGTCTTGATCTAGATGAGCACTTATCCTTTCTGTACAAGGCACAACACATCCCATACTTAAAGGAAAACCCCTCTCTTCAGCGGTTTTGTGTGATTTCCTATACACAGAAACTACTGGATGAGTGGTAAATAGCAACGGGTGGAAACTTGTCACAGCAAATTCCCAACCTCTTTGTTTTAATGATAACCTTAAAATAGCATGCAAATCTACATACTGGCATACTTAGGTAAACCAGGGATTACTGTACTTCAACCAGATTTGTCTCCCCCGGCTACCTTCCCTTTTTATCAGTTGTGATGCACTTCTGGGCTCCCAGAGGGTGCATTTTTAACATATCACCAATTGGCATGCCCTGACCATGGGCCAAATAGGAGCTCCATGTTAGGCTCTCGAAGCCCTCATAATTTCTCTGCCTAAGCATCAGCCTTTTAAATGCCCTTATATACCGTTGTCTCATCACATCCCAACTAAAAGATCAAAAAACAGTGATCATATGATAGGGCTGCGGACGGTAGATGGAATCATTTTGGCTGGCCATTTGTAGGAAGATCCATTGTGCCTTGACAGCAGTCGCTGCCACGCAAACCCTTTTCATGATATATTGTCTTGTAATTGTGATTTATATAGTGCCTTTTACCATTAATATATTCTCAAAGAGCTGGTAGTGGGAACGCCCTCGGTGGACCGAAGTCCAGGATGTTGGAGATCACGGAGTAGGATTCTAATGCTTTTGTGCATTTGGCCATTATAAGGCTTAGCAGGATTGGCCAGGCTCTGGTAGAAACAAGCCACGAAGATCAGGCAGGTGGATGTGTGCTGAGAGAGGTCAGGAGTTGGCATGAATGCTAGAGAATCGCTGTGTGTCCAGCATGCCCAAATTTGTCATAGGACTTTGCTCCATTCTGATGTCATGGTGTTGAGACATGGCCTGGTGTAAGTAAGCTTAACATCTTTAAGTGCTCAACTAGCCCAAATTCTTATATAGGCACTAGCTGCACTCTACTGTGAGTGAATGGATAGCCATGCCTGCAGAGGAATGTACAACAAAGTGATGTATTTATACGTACCAAGAGCACCGATGGAGCCTATCTTTGATCTCGGTGTGACGTCCAAAAGTCTATTGGGAAAAAAAACAGCACCCCTCGTACACATTTCTAGGCATCTTCGGAGGGGCTATCCTCAAGGCCTCTTTTAGCAGTGTAGACTTGCTGACCTAGTATAATATTTGTCATACGTGACATCATTCTATATGGCAAACAAAAAAACCTACGGGGGTTGTGATACGCTCAAAGGAAACATCTAAGTATACTTTCTATATAGGGACGGGTTGTGATTTGGTCTCTACAGTCAGGTGGACAATTTATGGCCACCCCTAGCGAAAGTCATCGTCAACAGTTATTAAGTAAATGGTATATTATTAGCTCTCAAACTATAAGGCCCTTCGTTATATGGCCCTCTACAGTTGGTTGGCACACTTGTACCCTTCTGGAACATGCGGCTCACTAGCAGCATGTAAGATGGCACCCATATATCAGTTGGTAGACTTGACCGTGTCTCCCCACCCAATTAGCACAACATCTCTCATTGCTCATGCCCTCTGCCATTCAGATTGTCTTTTAACTTGACCTTGCAAAGTATTCTTGCTCCTGGGAATATAAGGGATTATAGGCACACTCTTATCACAGTTCTGGTCTGCACACCCAACTCCTATTTCCATCTTTGGCTCAAGTGACTGAAGACTGTATTTCAGCCTGTTTTACAGCATTTAATTGTCTTCAATTAATAAACTTGGCACTCATGGTGTTCTTTGCACCTTGACACGAGATGATTCAGCCTCTCACAGTGCCTGTTCTTCATAGATGGATAACCAGTTCTTGGCTACTTCATCCTTTGACACCAGGCCAGACAGCTCTTCCAGGCCTTTCCATTCTCTTAGCTTCATGTTGGTGTGACACATCCTTCCGATTCATCCTTCTCCTTGGGTCTGAGCTTACTTAATATGTGACACTGATGTCCAGAATTCTATATGTTAGTGGCAGCACCTGCAGTCTATTCACTACGTATAGCTAGCCTTTAAGACCACTTACTCTACTTTCGTTGCTGCATGTGTACAGTTATAAAAACGGCTTGTATTTTCTGCAGTGCTCTTCACACGTGCAATCTTCATTCCGCATATGGAAGTTTACTCGATTCTTTATTTCGTCATCAGATTCGATAAAGTCTATAGATCCTTCTCTTAAGCCACTCTTCTCAGTGCGTCACGCATGCTTCTTGTGATATCACCACTTCTCTTTCTCTCATCTTCATATTCCTTCGGGGACATCCTCCAAGAGATTGTCATCTCTAAGGGGATACATCATATTGAGTTTTCTCAGTGGATACCTTTTCTCTAAGGCTCTCCGTGGAATAGGCACCATCACTGGCGTTGTGCATGTCACGATCTCTGGCTTCCAGCCTATAGGAAGGATGGGGGCGGGACTTCCTGAAGGGGCATTCAGCTGCTCCTGTACATCTTCCTGTTTCTTTGTACGCGCCTAACAACCATCTACTAACTGTGATATCAGTATACCAAGTCTGAGTTAGGATTTTCAAGCGTTATGGATGGATCACCAGTGTAGATCTGTGGTGTAAAGGCGGCTGACTTCATGGGTGCAGCAAAAATGGCCATTCCCAGATCAATGTAATTCGCACACTGGCCATACCGGTGCCAGCCTAAGCTCTTCAAGAGAAATGTGACTACTAAAATGACACTGTTTCTTCTAATGGAAGCATGTGCTAAACTTCACAATTCTTCAAGAGTAACACATTCCCTCTAACAATCCATCTTAGTGTAACCCAGTGCTTGTCTTTCATAGAAAGGAATAACCCATTTCCTACTTCAGCAACCAATCTAAGTGTAGCACAATTCCAATCCCTCACAAACAATCTCGGTATGACACGTTCCTCTGACAATCCATCTAAGTGTAATGCAGTAGATACAGTATTGGGAAAAGCGCCTAAATTCAAAACTCACGGTAGTGGGAATATGCACCTAGTTTTAAAATATACAGTAGTGGGAAAAAGCACCTGGTTTCAAAACTCACACTAGTTTTTACTTTTTTTATTGTGCTTTAGTTATAAATATGTAAACCTTCAGCACATGCAAAAATCGTACCGCATGAATACAAAAACAACATAAATTAAACTGTGATGAAACTAAAATTAGAGAAGATCATTCATAAAGGAGAATTAATACCAAGAACACAGCAAATACATTGCTAAATCTACAGAGAGTAAATTAATAGCAAATTAAAACTGATATTATTTATGAGATTAGAACAGTGCTAGTGTAAACAAAACAGTACTAGAATATAAATGCATACAAAGTCACATGGTCACCAATACCATTTCTCTGGATGAAGCAATTAAGTTAACAGCAACTTTCAAAACGTGATAGGCATCCAAGATAAAACAATTGATTCTGCCCCAAAAATGCTGCTCCAGAACTGCTCAGTTTCGATAAAAGTAATATTGGTGACATAACTGGAGTAACTCTTCCAATGATATGGTGTCAATGCAGGGTATTTGGTGAGGAGATGGTGTGCGGTTTCAACGGTCGAATTAAAAAGATGGCAGATCCTCTCGTCTCGAGGTAAACTAGACCATCTGCCAGTGTGCTCCTGTGCCAGTAATATGTTAAAACGTAAATATGTAATGAATCGATGTATTTGAAAGGAGCATAGTTTGGCTAAATAGAGTCAGGGGGAATTGTGTTTAAAACCCTGAGTACCTTATGTCGCATAAAGTTTCTTTTTGGCTAGGGAGTCGATGTTCGACATGATATCAAAGTCTCCACTCTTTAATATTACTAAAACATAGGGGGACTGTATCATGTCCTCATGCTCAAAATCAATATTCATAAAGTGCAGTGGAAGGTAGTTCGGTCAGAAACGTGTTGGTGCTTTCCTGGGTGTATTGGATTGCCATGTGGCCAGTTAGTGTGTCTAGCACTGGGCAGGAATACAAATATTAAGAAAAAGGCTGCAGCGTTGGAGAAGCCATACAAAATGTCTAGAACGGACTCGCAATTCACACTAAAGTGCCTGAACTGGCATGAAACATAAAGTATCTCAGGAAGAATACTCCTCCGATAGATCAGGGTAAAACCCTCAACACTGTAGCCGCCTTTTTTACTAATACATTTCTTAAGATAGAGCCATTTCTTTAAAATAATTGGTCGGATAAAATCAACCCTAAAAATCAGAGATGGGGGATGGACCAATGGGGATTCCTAGATAGATATACCTGTCCACCATTTCCAAGTGGACACTGTTGAGCAGCCAACGATACTTAAACCCCTTCGATTTGCCACCAATAATCAACATTTTTGTTTTTGCAACATTAACTTTGAGATGGCTATTGGTGGCAAAAAATTACAGGGCGTCTATCGAGTGCTGCAAGCGATGGGGGTTTGGTAAATAAAAATTGGTATCATTGACATATCCAAGCCATGATACTGCGGTGCTACCAATATGGGGGGAAGTTACACGTGGCATCAATGGCAAGGGTCATATCAGCAACGTATATATTGTAGACTTAGGGAGCTAACACACAGCATTGCTTCAAGACAATATTAATGGGACTGTCATGCGAAATTGCCCCCTCCTTAGTGATACAGACTACCACCACAGTGTCAAAGTACAAGGCAGAAATGAAATATAATATGGAAGGGTGTATTTCCCAATATTTAAACTTCGTCCAGAGGAGAGGGCAGGAGACAGTGGTAAAGTCTATAAAGCAAAGATAAAGTTTACTCTTTGCTTTGCTCTTACATGCCACCATAACAAAATGAAGGGCACAGAGATTGTGCAGAGTGTTGTGTCCTTTACGAAAAGCCGTTTCAAAAAGGGGAAAGCAACCCTTTTTCTAAAACCCATTGAGAACGTTTTCTCAAAGTACAGATGTGAAATGTTTCTGGCTCATGTCTAACATTGGCAAGAATCTTTAGTCATGAGGATTGGTGCATATGCCCTTTTTAAAAACGGGCACTAGGATTGATTTCCGCCAACTCATGGGTATCAAGCTACTACTTAAGATATTATGAAAAAGGTGCTCCAGCACATGGGCCCAAAATTGCGAAGCAGACAGGAAAGTAGCGGAAGGACGAAAGAAGTAGCCTTGGTGGAGGGGCTTGCAGAATCATAATAAAGCTCAGAGATGGTCAAAGTCCACACAGATTCGCAGATTGGATCTCACTCTAGCATGGGCTGCCCATTAATAAAATGTCTGGCCGTGACCAGAATTTCTTATTGTCATTGCTTCTGAGAAGGCCACAGAGGAATTTCCAATCAGCGTTTGCAATGGAAAATGTATGGCCTCTGAGCCAGTTCTTGTATTGTGTGTGTGCGTGAGTGATACGTTTCTTTTTCTCGTTCAGTGTATGTAAGGGGTTGTGACTGATGAGGGTGCATTTCTTACAATGAGTCTTCTTGGCTTGTTGTATTGCATTGTCAAATATGTTATGGTTGTTAACGATACCAACTAATTCCCGGGGATCTAGGTGCAACAACTTTCTCAAAAGTTACATCAGAGAAAGAAGGTCCCAATTGTTCATCACCAACGACTGTAGGAGTAGCGTTTTGTTTGTGCGCACCGAATTTTTAATGTTGGAAACGTTCTTACTGCTCCAATTAATGTAATTCCCCTGGGCATTTATGGTGATGTTAGAATTGATGTGGGAGGTGCTGCGGGGAGGAAGTTTATGCATCCACCATAGTAAAGCAGGGTCACTAAGAGGGGTACATGTACCAGACACAATACTGCAGCGTTCCCAAAATTTCGTGTCCATTAAAATATAATCCAGACAAGAAGAGCTGTTCCCATTTGTCCACGTACAAAATGTCTTTCTTGCATTGCTGGATTTAAGATTCAGACATAACAAATAGAATATATTAAGGAATTTGACCCATCCCAAAACACCCCTGGCTAATGACGAATTTGTTGCCCAACCCATGTCATAATAAGAGTTGTTCACTGACGGTGGAATGGATGGTAGAAGTAAGGAGGTGTTTAAATCACCTGCAACAACAATTGTTATTACTCAGGCACAATACAATCCAATTAAGGAGTATTCAATCGAACACTGGATTTCATTGATGGCTAGCCCTCCTCCCCCCAGAGGTTTGAAATCATGTATAATCAAAGTTGGTGGCAGAAAAGAATGAAGGCAGAAAAGATAGCAGACAAGATGTAAGGAGAGGAAGTGTCATCACAGAAAGGTTTTAAATAAAAAATAGATTGAGCCCCAATTGCATGGCCTCCTGTAGGGTGGCCCCTAGTTCCTCGACTTGGAGGGCGGTGCTGAATGTTATATACATCAAGAATGAAGGCGTTGATAGACCAGGTTTCTTGCAGAATCAAAACACCAATGGATGCAATAAGTGCAATGCCCTGGGGGTGGGCCAGAAATGAACGGTAGCCACAAGTGTTCCGACAAATCCATTTGATGGACTTCATTTGATTGTGTTGACAATAGTTATCCAGATCTAGAGAGTCAGGAACCCAAGAAATAACTTCTCTGCAGTCTTACGGTTGCCAAAAGGATGATCAAATGCGGCTCGCAAGCTAGATCTTTCAATAGCAAGTGCAGGCTTGATGTTATGAGTGTTGAGTATTCGGGTAGATGGGAGAGGGCTGGAGTGGTCAGCAACTGTGCCGGTTTGCTTATAGCAAACCATAAGTTTAAATCCCATATTTTGAAAAAATACCACACAGATGCCCAGCAAAGATACTATTGAAGGGGAAGCACATTCAATTAGAGCCCAGTTTGTTGAGTCCACTCTGGGGATCTCAATGTAGGATAAATAATTGCTGGAGATAGATGAGAGCTGGGGGGGTGGTACTCCACATGGCTAACAAAAGAGTGTGATTAAGGAAGGGGCTGTCAACTTTGGGTGAAAGCTCTTCCAACTTCACCCAATTTCCGAGTGGAAGTGAAGTGCATGCTCTCAGAGAGGACAGAAGTTGGCTTTAGAATGAGCCGCAGGTGGTGAAAAAGTAGAGAGGGAGAAACAATATTTGAATAAGCTGCACAGTAAGAAACAGCTATGGCAGGCTGCCGTGAAAGGGCAGAGGTTTGAGATGGAACACAGGAGGAAACAAAAGTAGCAGGCTGTGCCGGAGGCCTAGCTTACATTGGCATGTTTACATCCAGCAGTTTGGAATTTCGAGCCGACTGGGGCAAAATGAGATACTTCTTTAGTGTGCTGCTGGGGCCTACCCATTTGTCCAAGGGGCTCCACAGCACCACTTGCCTAATGGTTCCATCACCTTGATCTTTAGTAAAAGTGAGTTGTCGAGAATTCAATAACGATGTCTTCAAAGATATACGTCTTGCAATGGGCTGGGTAGTGGAGCAGTTAGTGAACATCACACACTTATATTGTTGGTAAATTTGATGTGCTGGCTGGGGCTTCCTGCGTCAACTTTTACTTCCAATAGCAGGGCTATTGATCATAGAAATCTCATTGCATGAAGCCTTGAAGGCTCTTTCCTCTGCCTCAGGAATAATTGATAAATTGTATTCAATTTGGTGGAAGAATTAGTAGTGACCTGTGAGGGACCAGTTAAGTCGACCATTGTCAACCCGCCCGA
Source organism: Ambystoma mexicanum (assembly GCF_040938575.1). Lineage (NCBI taxonomy): Eukaryota > Metazoa > Chordata > Amphibia > Caudata > Ambystomatidae > Ambystoma > Ambystoma mexicanum. Next base: position 981,360,606 of record NC_090923.1, read on the forward strand.
TGTTTGAAAGTCACAGGAAAGATATGTGTTGGGCGAGGGTGGTATATTTGATGCCACAGAGCCTTCAAAGTGAGACATGCAGGGATTAGCGTTGCTATCAAGGATGATGTCGACGATGTTCGCCAGTATAGATTTCAGCTTGCGCTGTTCCGCCGATATGTTAGTACAGAGTGTCACTAGTCCATCGGTTTATGAAATAATTATATTTGTTTGGGAAGAAGAACAGACCAGTTCCTCATTGAAACCAAAAGAATCATTATGAGGAAAAGTAGAAACATCCTCTTCACTGTCACTCCCACTACTAGAACATTCTGATGAGAATGCCAGCTGTTCAAGATTAGGACTAGCAGACAGGTTTGTGCCGAAGACATTGTTGAAATTTGCAGATGTGGGACACAGAGAGTTTCTCTTCAAGCTAAGGCAAAGATTAAGTAAAACGCCATTGTTGTCAATAGAGGGAGAAGCAAGGGCAGTGCTTTTCTCGGGAGAAGGTTTTTTAGATGGGCTCTCCCTCAATTCGGGCAGGATTGATGCCGCCTCAAAATAAATGGTGATTGTAGACTGAGAAGTCACTGCTTTATCGAGTGACTGTCTTTTGTATTTTATATCTTTCTTGTCTTTCTTGGGATGGGGTGCTTCTTTGGGATGGCCGGGGTTTGTTGCAGGGCTGTGAACATGGTTACCCATATTGGAGGACCCACTACGCAAGCCGTACCTTAGTTGGTTTTTCAGTTTTCATGTAGACGATGTAGATAGTTAATCAATCAAGCAATCAGGCATTTAGGTGATCCCATAAGAGATGTTTACCACAATTGTAGGAACAGGAGCCACTACACATAGCAGCAAGCATTTTCAATTTGAGGCTAGTAGGGCTAAATACCAGCTGGGTGAGAGGGGAGAGTATTACAGCCCATAGGCGAACCGGTCTTCTAAAGCTAAATTGGAAGGCCAGGGAAAACCTCACCCACTGCACTCTGCGCACCAAAACACTCCACACACTCTGCATGCTCTACGCGGAATGGAGTATAAATAGAAAAGGCAGGCTCCTCCAGAGAGCACATTGATAGAAGTTGAAGAAATACTTCACCTGCAGAAAGTCAATGACTCCAACTGCAAGTTCCCTGTAAACTGAAACAGTCCAAACACAACTCAAAGTAATGGGAAAATGCACCTAGATTTAAAATATACAGTAGTGGGAAAAACACCTAGATTAAAAACTCGCAGTAGTGGGAAAATGCACCTAGATTTAAAAGTGGGGAAAAAGCACCTAGATTCAAAACTCACAGTACTGGGGAAATGCACCCAGATTTAAAATATACAGTAGTGGGGAAAAAGCAACCAGATTCAAAACTCACAGTAGTGCCAAAATGCACCCAGATTAGAAATATACAGTAGTGGGAATAACACCTAGATTCAAAACTCACAGTAGTGCCAAAATGCACCCAGATTAAAAATATACAGTAGTGGGAAAAGCACCTCGATTCAAAACTCACAGTAGTGGGTGTTAGGTTAGATTTTCATTTCTAATGTTAAATCTCGCTCCACTGTGAGAACCCCAGCACTTTTTGCTGGACTTGTGGATTCTTTTTCCATGTTTGTGAGTAAGTGGGGACCTTTTTCCCCACTCACCCTTTCTTTTACTCTTTTAATGGGTGTAATTTTTCTGAATGTCCATAGTTTATTTTTTAATCTATCCTTTCCTATAAATTTAGGGGCATCTACATTTTATTATTGCAGAAAACACTACTTTCTGTGCAATATTGCTGGGTTGCCCCTGGGGCTCCCCTTTTTATTTTCTCTTGGCTTACCTTGCAGAACTACTGTTCTCACAGGTAGAGACAGATTGTCATCTCATTTACATTTTATATTGTGAGACCAGCACACCCCACCTTATGTGCAGTGATGGGGAGAGACATGGTATCCTCTTTCCCGCGGTTCCTGTACCATTTCTGGTACAGTGACAAGCTCACTATTATTGCAGGTGGCAGTAGACATACTTTACTTACTTTTGTGTGATTCTTATTCGCAGGCTGTCAAACGAGCCGCAGTAATGCACAGAAGGGTCACCAGTCTGCTAGAATAGTGGCTTCTTTATTTTTCACCATTTTTATGGTGCGTGTCCTTATAATAGAGCCTACATCACCCTGTTAAAATGGAAAAAGCCTAATCCAAATCCCATGCACACACATTGCTGGTCATGTCGCTCAGGGGAAGGCCCCCTCAAACACATGCTTTTCACACGCCAGCACACATCTGGGTTTTGGGCTTCCATCTGGCATCCTTCTGGCCATTGTTTGTATTTGCTCTATCTCTGTGACTTACTCTCATTTTGCTGTGCTGTGTGCGGATTCAGATGGATACCCCACTCAAGGGAAGCTATTTGATGCGCTATTAGTGATGCCTTTCAAAGGGATCACTTCTTATTGGACAACTCTCTCCAAAGTGTCAGCTGTTGCCTGGTGAAACCAAGATGCCTTCGTCCACCACATAGAAACCACCACTCCAAGAAGTCAATTTGTTCCCTATCAGAAACTTCCTCATGGTCTGCCCCGTGAAGACCTCTTAGGCAGCCCCACGTGAGCCACTGAGATACAGATGTGTAACCCTTGTGAACGTGAGTTCACTTTAGCCCTCGTTGAAATCTCAGAATGGGCAACGAGGTGTCACCACATGGAGTAAGTCCAAATTCCATCACAAACATCCAGTTAGTGGTGATATACATGTTGGGGATTTGCACTGCCACAATTCTCCATGCAGCTAGATGTGTGCTGAGTGCTTTGCACCTAGTGCCTATTATTTATTATGTATTATTGCAATCACCCCCGCATCTGTGGGGTAACAGGGCCAGTAACAGCCCACCAGCCCGCCCTGGTACGCCACCCGACAAAGGGGTGATAGCTGTTCAAATATCAGGGCTCCGTCCAGTTTGCAAATAGTTTTATTTTTTTCCACGACTGACTCCATGTGTATTGCATGAGCCCGATCACCTGTAAAAAAATTAAATAAGATGGCCACCACCATAGAAACAGTAGTAGTCGCATTGATCCATCCCTGTCTTCGGCGGCCACCATAGAAACATTAGTTTCTATGGTGACCGCCGAAGACAGGGATGGATCAATGCGACCGGAGCAGAAAGCTGCGTCCAAGAAGGTAAGTGGGTAGGGAGGGAAAGGGTTGGAGGAAGCGAAGTAGGATGTCTTGTTGGCTCGAAGCACTGGGGCAATAGATGAGGGCCTGGGGGAGGGTAACAGGGAAGGGCACGGGAGCCATTGAGGAAAAAAAAATGGCCGTACCCGCGGAAGGAGATCAGGGGGCTGGGGAATGCAGGCAGGACATTGACACTTCACGTACGAGTTTCCAGCAACCCAATTGGCTGAGCAGCCATCAAAGGATGTAAATAGGTATTACTTATTACGTATTATGTATTTCCTATTGTGGATGTTATGTTCTCTCCCTCTCTGTCATAAATCACCAATGTATCAATTGAAAAGGATACGGTAACCAAAAAAGGATACAATTGGTAGGGCTCTTCCGGATCCTTTTTCACACGACTTGATTGTAGGTAGGTCAAATTAGACCTTCCAAATGATACAACTCTCTGACTGATGAAACAGACAGAGAGATGGATCACTGGAAAGGGCGTGGGTATTGTATCAGAAGTACGCCTAGGATAGATAAAGTATCATAAGAAACTGTCCCAAACTCAAATCACCATGATAGCACAGTATGAGCATTAATTCAAAACACTGACCTTATGGCAAAACTGAAGTATTCAACGAAAGTCTCTTGAAGAAAACCAGGAGTTGAACCAACGACAAAGGAGGGGAAGATTAGTAAGGGAGACTTATCCCAAAGGGCACGAGGCTCACGCTAGAAACCGGGTTGGTGCACCACAGGATAGCGTCCAAAGTACTGTGCACAATAACCTTCCAATAGTTCAAGACATACTTCCTTTCCCACGAAGAACAAAAATTAGAAGTTCACCTGTTAACTGTCACAGGTACCAAAAGTTCAAAGTAGTTCAGAAAACCACATGCAGGATTGCACGCGACAGCGTACACACAGCCAGGCCAGCCGCGCTTGGAAACAGCGTTTCCGCGTGGAGATTTATCACGCGAACAGGTTACACGCAGCCAAGGTCAGCCGCACTTGAAAACAGCGTCCGCGTGTGGAGATTTGGCACGCGAAACAGGATACACGCAGCCCAGGACAGCCGCGCTTGAAAACAGCGTCCGCGTGTAGAGATTTGACACGCGAACAGGATGCACGCAGCTCAGGACAGCCGCGCTTGCTGACAGCGTCCGCGTTGAGATTTGGCACGCAAACAGGATAAACGCAGCCCAGGACAGCCGCGCTTGGAGACAGAGTCCGCGTGGAGATTTGGCACGCGAACAGGATAAACACAGCCCAGGACAGCTGCGCTTGGAGACAGCATCCGCGTGGAGATTTGGCACGCGAACAGGATACACGCAGCCCAGGACGGCCGCGCTTGGAGACAGCGTCCGCGTGGAGATTTGACACGCGAACAGGATACACGGCTCCAGGAATTAGCGTGTGGAGGAAAACACGCTCCAAAAGGCCAAGGAAGTTGCTGAAGGGAATGCAAGGACGCAGGTCCGAAGTTCAGCTACAAAACGCCAAAAATGAATTAATCAGAAGCAGCGATCGACGTTTCCATGCTGCTTATGTACGTACTGCCATGATACACGTGATGGAACTAAGTCACGTGGATTTAACGACGTGAAAAATGATGACGTTGTTTTCCGGGCAATGCATCGAACAACCTCCATTTCGAATAGAATGGTCTAGCGGTTCAATGGGCGTAACTCATTTTGTATGGAGAGGTGGTTCCTGGTCCAGAGATATGTCCAGCAGGCATGACAGTGCCACCCCCCAAAGGAGCAGCCTCTCCCCTTTTCGAGTGGAATTGCCTTAATAAAGCAGGTGCATGAATGTTAGACAGAGGTTCCCAGGATCTATCCTCGGGACCATAACCTTTCCAATCCACCAGATAATACGGCTTCCCAGACCGTAGCCTCATGTCCAGTATGTCCTGTACTTCATATTCGTCTGACCCTTTCACAGAAATAGCAACAGGCCATATAGGCAATCTAGTAACATCAGAGCACGGTTTGATGAGTGACACGTGGAATACAGGATGCACTCGCCACCATTGTGGCAATGCCAGACGGACAGCAGCCGGATTAATAACGTGGAGCACTTCATATGGCCCGATATATTTAGGCAACAATTTCTTTTTACCGGGTATCCTCACGTTTTTAGTGGACAGCCATACCTTCATACCTGCTTTGTAGACAGGTGCAGGGATTCTATGAGCATCGGCATAGGTCTTATTTTTTAGCTTGCTCCAATTGCTGCTTAACTTTCGTCTGTAGACTCTTTAGATCTCTAATATTACGTCCTGCTGCAGGAGTATCCAAATACAAACTGGAATCCAAAGGAATGGATCGGGGGTGTTGCCCATACAGAGCATAGAAAGGCGAAGTACCTATGGCACCATGGTAGGAATTATTAAAGGCGAACTCCGCTGCCGGCAGGACATTGAGCCAATCTGACTGAAACTCCAGGCACAAACATTGCAGATATTGTTCCATAATGCTATTGACTCTCTCAGTCTGTCCATCCGTTTGAGGGTGATAAGCACTAGACAATCTGTCATCAATTAGTAATGCCGAATTTAGTGCTCTCCAAAAACGTGACGCAAATTGTGAGCCCCTGTCAGTGATTATCACTGAAGGTAGGCCAAAAAAACGGAATATATGCCGGATGAATAGATCAGCCAGACCAGCAGCTGTTGGTAAACCAATACAGGGGATAAAAAGCGCCAATTTTGTAAAGTAGTCCACCACAACCCATATGGTATCGTAGCCTTTAATTTTTGGAAGTTCTACCACAAAATCCATTGATATCATGTCCCATGGTTTTTTAGGAACAGGTAGGGACTGGAGTAAACCCACTGGTTTGCCAGGAGTGTTCTTGCATTGACTGCATACAGAACATGTTGAAACATAATTTATAACATCTTGTGTTATAGACGGCCACCAACACCATCTTTTCAGCAACTCTAGGGTCTTCTTCTGTCCAGGATGGGCTGCAATCAAGGAATCATGACCCCAACTGAGGGCCTTGTTCCGAGTGGTACCAGTTGGTAGATAGAGTACTCCTTGTTTGAAAGGCAAACCATTGTATATATCAAGATCCAATTCCTGAATCAATTGTGGATTTAGTTTCACCCACTCCTGTAACTTTTTTTTAGGGAAGGTTGTGCAGAACAACTACATATCACGTGATCTGCCAACAACTTATTTTGCACCAATGGTTCTTCCTTCACCTCTTCACCGATGCGAGACAAAGCATCCGACTTGACATGTTGTCTGGCAGGGCGATAAGTAATTCGGAAATCGTATTCAGCAAAAAAGACATGCCATCTGGCCTGTCTAGCTGTAAGACATTTCATAGTTTTGAATGCCTGAAGATTTCTATGATCCGAGTACACCAGCACCTGATGTTTGGCCCCAAGAAGATGATGTCGCCATTCTCTGAAAGCATCCTTGATTGCAAGTAATTCACGCTCAGTGACAGTATAGTTCTGTTCATATGAGGTAAGCTTTTGTGCGAAGAAAGCAACTGGATGCTCCTCCGTGGTTTCTGCACAAACATGCAAAAGTACAGCTCCTGTAGCGACACTGGAAGCATCTGCTTCAACGATAAACTGACAATCCGGATCAGGATGTTGAAGTACAGATGCAGTGGTAAATGCTTCCTTTAACATCTCAAAAGATGCTTGGGAATTCTGGTTCCAACAGAATGGAAATTTGGAGCTAGTTAAAGCTGTCAATGGGGCCACTGTTTTGGAGAAAGAACGAATCAATCTGCGATAAAAATTCGCAAAACCTAGGAATGACTGTAATGACTTGATGTTGTGTGGAACGGGCCAATTCAATATGGCCTTCACTTTGGAACGACTCATTCGAACACCTTGATTGCTAATGTCGTAACCCAGAAATTCCACTTCTTGTGTATGAAAGACACATTTCTCGGCTTTAACAAAAAGCTTATTCTCTCTCAGTCTTTGTAAGACAGCTAACACGTGTTTAACATGTTCTGGAAAAGACGATGAATATATCAAAATGTCATCCAAGTAAATCACCACGAATTGGTCCATCATATCTCTGAAGATATCATTCATGAAGAACTGAAATGTGGCGGGAGCGTTACAAAGACCAAAAGGCATCACTAAATATTCATAAAGGCCGCACCGCGTCTTAAAAGCGGTCTTCCATTCGTCTCCTTCGCGAATGCGAACCAGATTGTAAGCACCGCGCAAGTCCAATTTAGAGAAGTACTTGGAAGTTCCTAATTGATCTAACAGAACATTTATCAGTGGTAAAGGGTACTGATTCTTTATGATGATGTCGTTAAGATCCCTGTAAATAATGCAAGGCCTTAGATCTCCTTCTTTCTTGGGAACAAAGAATAAAGGAGAGGCAGCCGGCGATTGAGATGGCCGTATAAATCCCATATCAAGAGCTTTATCGATGTATTCTTTCAAGACAACATCTTCTTTGGGAGTTAAAGAATAGACTCGACCAGTAGGGATTTTAGCTTCAGGAATTAGTTCAATTGGACAATCATACTGCCTATGTGGAGGCAGCTTTACTGCCTGGCCTTTGTCAAACACATCAGCAAAATCTGTATATTCACTTGGTATATGTGTGCCGCTCTGATGTACCACACTAATAGTGGAAATTCCCTCGATAGAGGCCAAAATATGTGATTTATTTGACACCACCTGACTGGTAAAGCAATGTTCATTGCAAAAAACGGAAGGATATTGGATCAATCCCGTAACCCAGTCAATGGCGGGATTATGAAGAGTCAACCAAGTAAGTCCAAGTAATATTTTGTACTGAGGAGCCGCAATGACATCGAAGACTATTTCCTCCAAATGACCATTTAACAAAGTCATCTGAATAGGTACAGTCTCCTGAGTTACCATACCGGAAATCAAGACCGATCCATCCACAGTATTAACAGTTTCAGGTTTGTTCTTGTCTACAAGGGGTATAGAACATTTCTTGGCATATGTGATATTGATGTAATTATTAGTGGCTCCAGAATCAACCATAGCCTTGGAAACCAATTCTTGATTATCAAAATGTAAAGTCATCTCAACAGCTATAGGTGCGTTCGCTGGAAATGTAATGGAGTCCGATGTAACACTCGACACAGGGACTCCTGCTACTGTCGAGTTTTGGCGTTTCCCGAAGGCTTAACTGGTCTTTTAGGACATGCCACCAGTAAATGCTCAGATGAACCGCAATACATACATAAATTATTTTTTCTTCGGTTCTCTCTTTCTGTTCTAGACAACCAGCCTCTCAACGTACCAATTTGCATTGGTTCAGGATCATTCGAAGAAGCTGCCGGTGTATCAGAACGAACCGGTGCATGCAGGAAAGGTTTTCTCTCTCCTTTGCAAGCATTTCTTCGGGCATCAATTTGTAAAATCAAATCAAGAAATTCTGAGAAACCTGTAGGAACCACTGGGACCGTGGACAAGGCATCTTTGAGTTCTTCTGAGAGACCCTTGTAGAAAACAGCCGTCTTCTTTTCTTCCGGCCATTGGGTTTCGGCTGTTAATTGGTTGAATCGGGCGATGTAAGCCAATAGAGGTTGAGTGCCTTGTTGTAGATTCAGCAACTCCAGATCTGTGGCTTGAGTAGCGTAGCGCATATCAAAGACTTTGTTCATAGCAGCCAGAAGATCATCGCAATCGTACAACAAGGGGCTATTTGATTCCAATAAAGGATTAGCCCAAGCAGCCGCTGTACCCCCCAAATGGGAAAGCACGAATGCTGCTTTAGTAGTTAGATCGGGAAACGAACTAGGCCGGCAAAGGAAATTAAGTCGGCACTGATTAACAAAAGTTCTATAGGTTTTAGGATCACCTGTGAACCTTTCCGGGGGAGCCAAGGGAAACTGTGTTGGCATAACCACTTTAAGAGTTTCCTGTGATAATGATGGTGTCGTAGTCCCAGATCCAGATGCAATGGCTACTGGAACCTGTGCTCCCTGAGGAGTGGCATGCATGGCATCTTGCATAACATCCATTCGATGCCGTAGCATGTCCTGTGCCGTAATCATTTCATTTCTCAAGTCAGTGATTAACTGAGTCAAAACAGTTAAAGGATCCGTACCCTCCATGGCTTCTGATTCTGTCATAAATCACCAATGTATCAATTGAAAAGGATACGGTAACCAAAAAAGGATACAATTGGTAGGGCTCTTCCGGATCCTTTTTCACACGACTTGATTGTAGGTAGGTCAAATTAGACCTTCCAAATGATACAACTCTCTGACTGATGAAACAGGCAGAGAGATGGATCACTGGAAAGGGCGTGCGTATTGTATCGGAAGTACGCCTAGGATAGATAAAGTATCATAAGAAACTGTCCCAAACTCAAATCACCATGATAGCACAGTATGAGCATTAATTCAAAACACTGACCTTATGGCAAAACTGAAGTATTCAACGAAAGTCTCTTGAAGAAAACCAGGAGTTGAACCAACGACAAAGGAGGGGAAGATTAGTAAGGGAGACTTATCCTGAACGGCACGAGGCTCACGCTAGATACCGGGTAGGTGCACCACAGGATAGCGTCCAAAGTACTGTGCACAATCACCTTCCAATAGTTCAAGAAATACTTCCTTTCCCACGAAGAACAAAAATGAGAAGTTCACCTGTTAACTGTCACAGGTACCAAAAGTTCAAAGTAGTTCAGAAAACCACGTGCAGGATTGCACGCGACAGCGTACACGCAGCCAGGCCAGCCGCGCTTGCAGACAGCATTTCCGCGTGGAGATTTAGCACACAAACAGGTTACACGCAGCCCAGGACAGCCGCGCTTGAAAACAGCGTCCGCGTGTGGAGATTTGGCATGCGAACAGGATACACGCAGCCCAGGACAGCCGCGCTTGAAAACAGCGTCCGCGTGTAGAGATTTGGCATGCGAACAGGATACACGCAGCTCAGGACAGCCGTGCTTAGAAACAGCGTCCGTGTGGAGATTTGGCACGCAAAGAGGATACACGCAGCCCAGGACAGCCGCGCTTGGAGACAGCGTCCGCATGGAGATTTGACACGCGAACAGGATACACGGCTCCAGGAATTAGCGTGTGGAGGAAAACACGCTCCAAAAGGCCAAAGAAGTTGCTGAAGGGAATGCGAAGACGCAGGTCCGGAGTTCAGCTACAAAACGCCAAAAATGAATTAATCAGAAGCAGCGATCGACGTTTCCACGCTACTTATGTACCTACTGCCGTGATACACGTGACGGAACTAAGTCACGTGGATTTAACGACGTGAAAAATGCAGACGTTGTTTTCCGGGAAATGCATCGAACAACCTCCATTTCGAATAGAATGGCCTAGCGGTTTTATGGGCCTAACTCATTTTGTATGGAGAGGTCGTTCCTGGTCCACATATATGTCCAGCAGGCATGACACTCTCTCCCAAAAGAGTATCATGACCTCGACTGCTTAAAGTTTCAAATTGTGGGTATGATGCACTATGAGACAACCCTGGCTGTCATGCGGTTCCACTGCTCTCTATTTTAGTCTCTTCAGCTGACATTCCTTGCCTTTTTCTCCTTGCTACTTTCCATTTCTTTTTCTTTCCTTGACCCTTCTTCTCTATTCGCCTCGGTTTGGAGCCTAGAGCAATACAACTTTGGGCTTTTATATGCTGTGTATGGATGTGGCAAATCTAGATCTGAGGTGTTCTGTAATTGGATGTTGCGTCCCAAGTTATACTCGTTGGTATTTAGAAAAAGTTTGGGATTACACACCCGGAGAGTGGCCATCGAGTTTTTTATTTTTATTTTTTATAATCGTTTTTCAGAAGAATTTGCTAACAAAATATAAGGCCTTGGTTCTCATCTGGATATTTGTTCCTGTCTGCAACTAACAACCCGCAGCTACTAATAGAAGACCATTCAATGCCAGAGTAGGCGCAATAACATCTCTAGCGCAAGAGTTCCCTCCATTCCTCTTGCACCTACTGAGGCACTTTTACCTCCCGGCTTCCAGGAGCGCCTGGACCCGATCCAGTGGATGGACTTGGTAATGAGGTCAGCGTAAAGCTCCTGCTTAGCTCTTTCTGCGCCAGGTAATCCAGCGACGTAAACCTTCAAAGCTGAGCTTTGGGGGTCAGAGCCCACTTAGAGCGTTGCAATGTGTCCACAAGGTTCAGGATAAAATGACCCTCACTCCCTGTAAGTGCCCCCAATCTTTTACGAGGTGCGATTTAAGCTGTTTCTGTTTTGGCTTAGATGAAGTGAGATTTAAAAAATGTGGATCTACATAAGAACGTGTTCTGGCGCCTACATAAGGACCCAGAGGCCCATACCCGGAAGTGGCTTCAGCTTCTGAAATCCAGCCTATGCGACCCTGGCTTTTGCCACCTATCTCACGAGAAAGTGGTTGAAGCAAAAAAGTGATTATGTGATGAGAAAGAAGAATATGAAGAGTGGGCGATGGCCCATTTGCTTACAGGAAAAGTAAGTGGCATTAACACCTCTAGCTGCTTGATGTATAAAGTCACCTGGGTACCTGACTCTGATTTAAATTGGATCAGAAACCAACAGGCACGAGCTTTATTTACAAAATTCCGTATGGATATCTGCCGCTCGCGGCTGCTGACGCCTAATGTATTCCACCGTCTCTAGCAGATGCCCCCTGCTCAGGCGAGATTGAAACTGGCACACACTTTCTATTTCTTGTCCTTTATATAAATCTGGAAGTGAAAAGTGGATTGTCCCGTGTTTGAGCAGCGGCTGGATCTTGCGAGAGATCGAGGCAATGATTACTGTTCTAAGCAGTCACATCTGTAGATGTTTTATCCCCAGCATCCAAGTTCATAGTGGATGTGTGGTACCCATGACAGCAGTATGTGAATTTTACCTACTGATAAATAACCGAGTGAGGGTTTCCCTTTCCTATATATGAGAGTAATGTAGGGGTTATGCCTGGCCATGTCTGTATCGTGGCTCTATCACTGATTGATCTTGTTTCTTAAGCTTGAGTACCATTTTTTTTATATCTTATTGTTAATTTGGCAAATTGTGGTACTGAAATAGTGAAAGTAATTAATGAATGTTTTGTTTGCTTCTTCACCATATTATATAAATTGCATGCAGGAATAATAGCCAGCAGTACTGGAGATGGGGGCTAGCTAGCTAAATGACATTCAGCTCTCTGTAAGCAATTGTGTGCATTTCTCCATGTGATTTGTTCAAACTGTCAATTGCTAAGATGATTGTGCTCAATGTTGCATAAGGAGTTTCCAACTGAATATTATTGGTTGTACTGAATATATATATATGAATTTCGTGCAACTCGTCTCGGGTGGATAGCCCAGGGGAAACGTGCTCGCCTTGGAAGCAAGACAACATTGTTTCTGATCCACGGGTCCGCGTTAGAAACCTCTGGGTATTAAGCGCGTTATACATATCATATCATAACTTTTGGTATAAATGTTCTAATGTTATTTTTGGCTGATGTACTCTACATTTATGGATGATTTGCTTAATAAGGGAAATGAGTGCATGTATAAACCATGCGATTAGCTTGTTGGGCCACTTACTGTTATTACCTGGGGGCTTTCCCATACGTTTCTTCCACTTTCCCTACCACCCATATCTACCACTGTCCCCAAAGTCATATTATGCCTTTTATAAGGCAGACCTAATTTTCCTATTCTCATGCTGGGAGGTGCTTAAAGAGCCTATCACTGTGACATACATTGCCAGAGCCCACCCAATTGTTCGCAGCTTATGAATCCCTTATTCAACAGACTTGGCAAGTGCATCATTTGCGCTGATGTGTGAATAAGGTGACCAGTGCATTTCAGAGAATTGGCCAAATACAAAAAGTGCATCCTGTGAACCATTTTAGACGCCCAAATCCTTGTGAATCATGGCCCATATTCTTAGAAATGTTCCACATGGCATGCTACTGTATAAACCCTATGAGGGTGCATTGTGTGCATGCAGGACTACATTGGTTGCCATAGGATTTAAGTCTGCTGTACTCACTATCATTCCAGTGACAACACAACGAAGGTGTGTCTATCAGATCATTCTCTCCAGACTGCTCTACAATGTGGCAAACAGAGTGTAAGTATCATTGTTTAAACAATCAGGATATTCTTCTAATTCACATATTGTACCATCCCAAACCATGTGCGATTCCAATGTTCCGCCTCTTTCACTATTTTGATGCCTTCCTGTTTGCAGGGTTAAGGAAAATAGCACCTCTAGAGCCTAGCACTAGCACCTTGCTATAGGGACGACGATTCAACAAAATGCCAGGGATAATGGAAGTGACATCAAAGACCTAATGGCATCACAGAAAGTGATGTCACTTTACCTTTGACCAGATGGCATCAGTTCCTCTTTAACCCTGGTGACATTACCGAACGTGGTTTACGGGAGTACAACAAAGTACTTAAATGTAAACATTTTAAAATACCAAATACATACTGAAGCAGACAAGAATATTTTAGATAGCAACCACATTTTGACAAAGGTGCTGCCTTCATATGCCATGGATGTGGTCATGCCATAATAGAGTTTTACCCAATAGTACAACATAGGCCGAGACAATATTGGTTCCACCGTCGGGTTCAGTATTTGAAGAATTGAAAGATCTTTAAGCAATAATTATGACAAAGCGCTGATCAATTTTGGGGAGTGCTGTGACCTGATTCTTGCTGAAATGGACTGAGACAAGCTTACATTGATAGAAAGCCTGGTGAAGATGTACAACAAAATGAACATTAAAAAAATGGGGAAAGATATGCAGAGAATGTCATTATATAAACTACAAAGACAGCTAACCACACACCTGACGACATAGAGGGAGATACAGTCCTTCATGATGAGATTCCAAGGGCCGAAATATTGTTACATTTATATGCGCTTTCGTCTGAACTTACTAGACTCCCTACAAAGGTGAAGTCCCATAAGAGGGAGCACTTGGCAAGAAAGAAATTGTCGGCTCTGTATAAAGACGGGGGAGGAAGGAAGACTAAAACATTGGCTAATTAGCTGTCGCGCAACAGGAGGGCTGAGGAAAATATGGATGGGAAAGTTCATAAGGAGATTAGAGGAATTAAACAGTGATGTCAAGTGGACTAGGCTCTTGTATGGACACTCTAGCTCAAAGACCATTGCGTTAGTGAATATCTTAATAGTGATAGACGAAATGTTGGGGGGAAATGTTTTTTTCAGATTAGTCCACCATAATGAAGTAGGGAAGGGAGTAATTTGGCGGACAGGTGGAAAATGTAATCTTGGGGGTTAGAAAGGGATACCCTGATAGGTATACAGTATATGATAATATATTGCATTGTGTTGAATTAATTAATGTCTGTAATGTTTGTTTTAGAATGTTGTGCCTGTAGTAATTTATTGCCATTTGTAATGAACTAAGAGTTGTGAAGTATACGATTAAAACTGTGTTACAGTTTTTATTAAATTATAAACACACAAAAAAGGCAGAGGCACTGTCATAGATGATGCACAGTAAAACATGTCGTGCCACAGTTAGACATACCTAGACTCTCAGCACCAAAATGCCAATCTAACCATGTCATAAAACTTTTCACGCTTACTTTTCATAGCTTCCCAGAAAAATATACAATTACACAGCAAGAAGTGGCTGTAACCAAATGCCAGTCCTGCCAGGTAATATCACTTATCATGATTGCTTTATAAGAGGTGCCCAGTACAAAATGTCAAGCCACAATAAGAAATGGCTAATCATGCTGCAGCAAAATGCTAGTAATGTTCCGCTCTTAAAGGATCCTCTGACTGATTTCTGGTTGCTGGTGGGATACACCACCCTCTGATGCCACCTGTAAAGGCTGACCACGCATGCTACTTCCAGAAGTAGTGAAAACGTGTTGTAGCTTCTTCACCAGCACCCATCAGGATTGCTGACCCCAGTTTCCAAGGAAAAGCGTAAGAGAGCGTATCACCTCTCTTCTCAAGATGCCCCCTCTTTACTTCTACCCCGACCCTTTCGTGGCCCTAACCCTCCTCAATGCCACGCCATGCACGTGTTCCTCCTCCCACCCTGAGTTCAACCCCTTGAGATCGGGGGCCCCTACCTCCTTCATTGGGCTGCGCATAGCCTTGCGTTCCTCCAGGCTCCTGCTTGCCCTACAGGCACTGATTCCTTTGAACTGCTTCTTATCCTCTTCTTGACGGTTACCTCCTGACACATCCCGATGTCTCCTTCCTCTCATGTCCTAGGCTTTTTCTCCAACCTCCTATTATTTGCACCCTCCAACCACATGGTGATCTTTTCCTGGCTGGGCCTACCATTCCACCTCCTCTTGTCTCCCTTCAATGACCTTCTGGTCTCCCTCCTGCCACCTCCTCATATCTTTCTCCTACAACCTCCTGATAGTCCCCTCTGGCCACTTCCTTATGTTTCCCTCCTGCTACCTGCTGATATCTCCCTCCTACTGTATTCTGACAGGTGCTCTCGCCCTCTTGCCTCTAAACCTCTGCACTCCTACATGTCGCTCGCTGAGCTCCTTCTCCCTCTTCCTTCCAGAATCACCAATTCTCTCCAACCTTCAACCACGACCTCCTCAGAACACCTACACCTCCCCTTCCTGGGAGGTCCCTTTACCTTCTCCATGTGTCATCCCCTTTGAGCTCAGTGTTACAGCCTGAATATGTGTAACATCATTGATGGTGCAAGGTGATTAGGTGCTGGGAAATTGCCTTCACTTGGCAGGTGCAGGACATGGCTTGTCGCCTTTTCCAACTGGCGCGTCATCTTGGGCTTGTGTTTTTGAATGCTGTGCATGCGTGTCAGCATCCGTGCAGAGCAGCAAAGCTTTGTCTGTAGTGAGACCTGCTGTAAGTTTACCAAATGGAGGGCAAGTGTAAGAATAGTTTTGAATGCAGTCAGGGTTTCTCTCTTATACAGCCTGTGATGGGGGGAAGGCAGTGCTCTACTCACCATAATGTTGCAGCTTTTTTTATCATGCCTTTAATGGGCCAGTACCAGATCTCGTCATCTTGTGAGTGTTCCCTGCACAGTGACAGGGACAAAGTGGGGGTGCCAGGGGATCCTCACCATGCCCCCCCCCAAACCCTATGGCGCCATCACCTACTGCCATTGGAAGATTGCTGGTCCCTTTGTTCACCCAACTGCAAGTCCCCAGAATAAGGCAGACGACTTTTCTCACACATAACAGATGCGTTAACATGTGCATAGAAACAGGAAACTGCGCAGTGTTACCAGAGAACAGTTACCAAATGTTCTAATATTGTTTTGGAAATCACCCAATGATAACTGCCATCCAAAAAAGGGAGTGGCAGATTACTGCGCTGGAGATTTGGTTGCAGGAGAATTGGTCGCAATTCTTTTAACGCATTTTGCTGCATAGATATGTAGGGGGGTGGGTTTAGGGATATAATTAATGTATTGGGGTTAAGGGAGGAGTGCAGGGTTCTCCCCGCATATATATATGCGGCAAAATGAACCTGTAAAAAAAACGCTCTACCAATTCTCCAAAGACCAAATAGATTCGACCAAATCAAGCTAAACCCCACAAAACATGAGCCTGAAAAGTGGTGCTGGAGAGAGGGGAGACAGTGGAGACAGTGAAAATGGCTAATGTCACCAGGGAAAGGTCGCATTCTTGGAGCAGGAGCTCACTGTCTTTGTAAATTGGTTTGTGAATCAGTTGCCCAGGCTCATAGGCTACCTCATGGCTAAAACCTCCCTCCAACCGCAGGCCATATGAGGGACCGAGTCATGGGCTTAACACACAGCACAACATAACAGAAGAAGCTAAAAAATGTGGCATGTTCTTAGGCGTCGGCCAACATCGGCAAAAGTGTGACGTCAAAGGAGGAGGCACTGGACCGCCTCTGCTCGTGCACCCCTGGAAGAAGAAGGCTACTCCATCCTAGACCTCAGTAGCCTGCATGAAGTCATTGGGCCTCATTACACGTTGTGCAGTAAAATCCGCAAATTACCGGCATGGCGCCCTTAACGTGTCCGCCCTCGCAGGAGGGCGCTAATAGCGTACCATTACGAGTACGCGGACACGAGCATTGCGCCATGCCGGTAATGCCCCTGCTGCTTTGCTGCTAAAATCCCCCAAAAGTCACTTACCGTCTTCCTCGACAGTGCAGATAGCAACTCCGCCTTGACGCAGCATGCAAATAGCGGTCCGTTAAATACTTGAACCGAAAAAAGCGTCATCGCACAGGAACGGGAAAGAGCACGGCGGCCATCTTTAAAAACACAATCCATTGCCATCCTCTGCCCCGTGGACCTGTTTGTGTTACCTTGCTGTCTTAGATCCATTGCAACACTGTTACCATGCCCAAGGCACTTAAAAAACCACAGACCGCCAGCGGAAGGAAAAGTTCTCTACTGAGGAGTTACTCATGCTGACTCAACCTTATCGGACAATGCTGCAGTGGTCTTCGCAAATCACATGTGGCGGGAGATCCTCCTTAAGAAAAAGGCTATACTGGCATTCCTTTTACTCCCCGATCTCCCTAGGTCACACAAAAGGGGTCATGATCACTGAGGATGGGAAGCACACACTTCTGGGGGCGGGAGTGGTGTTTGGATGGGTGTCTTGGGGAGTGATGAGTGGAGGGATGTTTTGTAATTATTTATCTGGAGGGCGATGTGGGTGGAGGGGTATTTTAGGGAGTGTTTCGTGGTAGAGGGTTGCAGGGGGAAGGGCATGTTGGGGGATACATTGTCAGTGCTGTGTGCTGGCGCATTCTGTTAGGGGATGAGCGGGGTGTTGGGGACAAGAGTGGTATTACATTACAGGTGTGATAATAACACATTTGGGTAATAACAAATTCGACTCAGGAACATCATTTGGGAGAGGTTACTCCATGTATTGCTCTATTTATCCCTTGCAAGGAACATGAGGGGTCATAGGCACCCCATTGCCAGGGCCAGACCTTCTGCATGCGTACTGCCATTAGCAGCATCGTGCATATAGCACATCTGGGAGTGGGAATCTAGGGACTTCTACAAAACAGCTGGAAAGCCATGCTTCATCTTCTCGCGGGGTGATGCAAGTCCTACACCTCTGTGCCACTGGCACATTCATGCACACTGTTGGCATGTTGCACGGTCTGTCCCACCACACATTTTCACATGTGCTTGTCGATTGTATGAATGCCCGCCTTCTTCATGCCCATCATCACACTGCACATCACAACTATCACATATGACAACACCGACACCAAAGTGAGGTGTGTGACATTGTTCACTTCTCCTACTTCACTGATGCCCTGGACTTCACTCATGCCCATCGGCCACACTCCAAGAGATAGGCAGGTGTGCAAGAATGGTTTTGTTCTACTTGACATAGAAAGGTAAATGACCTGAGATGATGATCTCAGTGCCATAAAGTTGCCCTCAGACAGGACACAAAACAATTGTTCACCAATTCCTTCTGGGTGGTCTTGCCCAACTAGTTAAGCAAGTAGTGGACCGACCCCTTCTTCCTCGTTATCACTTTCTCCTGTCATTTCGTCATGTGTTGGATTTGGGAGATTGTGCAGAATGCTATGATAGTTTGGCTAATAAATGTTATGTGACCTCTGTGGACTCTGGAATTGCATCAGCAACCAGGGCAATAGGGGATAGCCAGCAGCACCTGTAGAACATTGCGCAGTCAGAGAGGGGAGGGAAACCGGGAAAACGTGAAGGGGGATGGGACTTTCCCTCCCACCATATCTCCCATTAATTGACTCTAACCCCATTCCCTGACTCCATGCCAATCTCCCCTCCATGTCTCCTTCCTAGACTACATCCCTGCCAGACTCCCCCATCCCTAACCAGACCTCTCCTCCATGTCCCCCTCTTATGCTCCCATCAGTGATCTTCTTACCAGTCTAGTAGCCACGTTCATTGGGCCACATAGGGAGACATGTAGGCTGACGTTATGCTGTAACACAAAAAGATACTAACAGTGTAGTGGGAAAGAAGCTAGGAAAGGGATTTTTAGAAACAATAAGAAACAACAGACCAGAAAAATAATGTGTTAGTTATGCTCTGAACAATTCATTACCAGACATATTTCTTACCCCTTTTCCTCATATTGTTTGTAGAATGAGTTAAACTAAATACAGAAACACATACTCTCATGCTTTAACATCGTTGTGACATGTGCTTAATATCTTTGACTTAATACCCCAAATGTAAATCAGCCATTTCCTGTGATAATATTGCTTGAGAGTTTTAAGGGCTGAGTGATACTTTCGACATTTGTTATCTAATACATTTTCAGTACTTGCAATTTTCATTCCCAATGTTTTGAATGGCATGCTTAGGGCCTGGTTTACAAAAGCCTTTTTCAATGGTGCAGGCCAGGCCCTTAGTGGCATATTTATATCGTCAATCGACTGAATAATCTGATTGTGTCTAAGGCAATGTCTGTATCTTTTGTAATATCTATGATTGAAGCCATTCATTTCACTAATAGAGTTAGTGCTCATTTGTCAGTAACCAAACACCAATGCATTTATCACTGCACTGTGCTGAGTGCATGTTAATGAGCAGTCTCAGTTATACAGTGCAATTGAATTCTTTCTCACTGAGCAATTTGGTATTCACTCTCTCAACAAAGCCCTCCATCTCGGCTTACTTCTCTTTCGTTGATACATACATATGCAAATTTGATATTTCTCAATGATCTCAATAATCTTTCATTTTATACCTAAATGCTGGATGTGAAAGAGAGCGCCATGGACATGAATAAGTAATGGGAGCTACAGGCACAAGATTACACATTTGTGAAGGCATGTTATCCTAAGAAAGGTAAATAACTGATGCTTGACACATGTTTAAGGGACATATTTAAGGACAGATTGGAAAAGCTCTGAGTAGATGAAGCAAAGGAAGTAGGAGCTGTTAACTAAAAAGCCTTAATTCATCTAATTCTAGGTTGTTGGTAGAACATATCTCATCTATTGGTGGGACGATTCCCTCATTATTCACATCATTCTGAGTGTGTGTGTCTAACTGCACATTTGGAAGTGAACATGTTTGAAAACATGTTAAATACATTTATTCTATACTTGCTGGACTTCAATTTAAAAAAAAATCTATTCATTTGCAATCGGAACATCTTTAGTAAAAATGCTGAGTCGCTTAGGGAGTGAAACCTGCGTCTTAACTAGGACGTTAACTCATGCCATTGTGTCAACATACAGCCAATTACTACAAGTGTGAGCAAACTGCCAGCTACACACTGCTCTCCCCTTCTCCTCCCCAGTCCAACTCCAGCACCCCAACGCTACACCCTGCAACCATCCCCGTCCCCTCCCAACGCTGTCATAGTGGTTTTCATGTCCCCACCAAAACACCCCTGCCTGATCAATACCACCCTGGACCCATCCCCCTCTGAACCTCCCACAACATACCCACACAACCATGCTCCTCCCACCCCCACGCAAAAACCTGCTCCCTTCCCCTATGCCTACCTCACAGCTAAACCCTCCTCTTCTATTCTGCATACTCATCAACGCCAGATCGGTCGCCAAAAATAAACACAACATTCGTACTGGGCCTCATCAGAGCCTCAGTGGTATCCCATCAGTAATACCGCTGGGATACCGCCAAAGCAAATAGCGTTACCGCTACTCAGGCCAGTGCTATTAGTGCTGGATCACGAGTAGCCGTGCAGCGGTAAGTTCCTTTGGACCCAATGGGGTTTTGCGGCGCTATTTGCACCAGCGCAATAAGCGCTGCTCTAATAGCACCAAAATGGCCAGAATGTGGAGAGTCCGTCCAACTCGTGATTGGGCCAGCACTTAAATGCAGCGGTAATAGCGTTACCACTGCATTTAAGGGCTAGTGCCCACCTTGTGAGCAGGCCCTTTGACTGAAAACCCAAACAACCTATTCTTCACAGAAACCTGGTTAGCTGATGATTTCAACCCCATCGCACGTGAGCTTTTAGAGCCCTTTTGGTAACACGCATGCAATGGATGGAATGCAGAATAACTCCAACACCAAATAATCGACCCAACTCAGAAATATGGCAAAAGTTTTTCTGTTTTAATATCGATTGTCTAAAACAGAATTACAACGGACATCAACAGATGTTTGCTCGAGCTCCCATACATTTCATAAAAAATCAGTTATATAGTTAAAATTCATCATATGTGACGTCATACTACCTCTAGTGCAAGTAATGGTCAATTTTATTAAGTACACAGTATATCATTGGCTCTCAAACTATAAGGACCTTGGTTATATGGCCTTCTGCAATTGGTTGGCATGCTCGTGCCATGACTGAAACATTCGGTTCACTGAGCAGCACGTAAACTCGTACCCAGGTGCCAGGAGGTGGACTTGACATTACCTCCCCACACAATTAGCCCACCGTCTCTCATCACCCATGCCTTCTGCCATGAAGATTGTCCTTGAACTTGGCCTTGCAGTGTTTTCTTGGTTCTGGGAATATAAGGGAGTGCGGGCACCCACTATCACCTGTTCTAGATCTCCAAACCCAACTCTATTTCCATCCTTGGCTCATGTGACAGGAGTCCACAATTTGGACAATTTTGCTGCAGTTAATTGTCTTAAATCAATAAAACTTGTCACGCATGGTGTTCTTTCATTGCAGCTTAACAAGGAATGATTCAGCTTTGCATGTTTGCCGCCTTCAAGAGTAGAGGACCAGTCTTGGCTGCCTTCAGCCTTGACACCAGGCCAGACAGCTTTGCCATTAATTTTCAAGATCTCAGCTAATTCCTACTGCGACAAAGTTCTCGGCCTACCTTCTCCATGGGTATGAGCTTACTAAAATTATGACACCGATGTCCAGCTTCTATATAATGGTGGCTCTGCCTGCAGTCTATTTACTATGTATAGCCAGCTTCTATGATCATTTAGTCTACTTGCATTGTTGCATCTGTACAATTATTGAACAGCTTGCATTTTCTGCAGTGCTCTTCACATGTGTACTCTTTTATTCGCATATGACAGTTTACTCAATTCTTTATTTCATCATCAGTTTCTATAAGGGTCATGCATCTTCTTCAGCCTGTGTTCTCGGTGTGTCATGCTCGCTTCCTGTGACATCACATGCTCTTTTCTTGCTCTGTTTCATATTCCCTCAAGGATTTCTTCCATAAGATTGTCATCTTTTCAAGAATAAATTTGATAGGGCTTTCTCAGTGGGTACCTTCTTTGGAATATTCTCTGTGGTATGGTGACAACAGCAGGTGTCAAGCACAGCACAATCTCAGGCCTCCAACAAACAGGTGGTAGGGCGATGGGACTTCCTGCAGAGGCATTTAGCTGCTCCTCTATACCCCCGTCTGGTCAAGTCATCGACCACACCTTCACTGGTCTCCAAATCTTGATATCTTTTCTCAAAGAAGTGCTTCTTCAGAGTCCAGATCACTCCATTCAAGGTGCCGGCTGATTTTACATGTTCATCCACACTCCAGATCATGTAGCTGCATTGACCATTTGGATTGCAATAGACCCACCGTCCTACATACTTCTTGTGATGCTTCGGATACAGGAACTTCGTCCTCTCAGGTGCTACTATACTGGCCTATTCTCTGACATCATCATCAGTCAATTCCTTGGGTTCAAACCCTGATTCGACATCAATCATAATCTTCATTCCTACTGCTGTCTTTGCTGTCTTCTTACACTGTGTAATTATTATCTGATCACACAGAATCCAAACATCACTATCACTAATACTGCACCAAGAAACTTGAAGATGTTCGCCATCCACTGCAGAATCCATGACAATATGGATGTGAACCAACTGGCATCTACAATATCCTCTGTCTCATCTTCCATCTTGTTGTGCAGGTTCATCAACAGCGTTATGGCCTCTATCAAGGTCCCATTCTCATCATTGTGAGAAGGTGTGAATGTGCAACATGATGGCCCAATTTTGTCACAAACTCCTCCTTCCATCGCAGCGAACATGTCAAGGACATGTCTGTTCTGCATGGTCATCAATCGTATGGCCCTTAGTTCTTCCTTGATAGCATTAACTCCCTTTACGATGGTGTTGATTGTCTGCAAAGCTACTATCTGGTAATTTGCAAACATTTTGCATAGGAGGGTAGGCCATCGTCTGGATCCCAGGCATGTAGATAATGATGAAGATTGAAGCAGTCTTGTTGAACAACCTATGCTCATACGGAATAGAGTCGTACGCTTCTATTGATTTGGCTGAGAAGTAGTTCTCTCTCTTTGTTCGATTGGGAAGTTCAAGTGATCTTCTCCTTCTCAAATGGGCATCCACCTTTGGAAATTCACCAATGTTCAAGTCACTCTGAGGAATCACTAACGCTGGAACATGAATGAGTACCAAGGAACACGTCCCTCCCCAATCCTTGGGCAGCATCATGTAGGCCCTAAACCCACAAGCCCAATATCGATCCATCAGAACAGCTGTTCCTGGTCCCATTCTAGTAACGTCAACTGTAGTTTCTCAGCCTTTGTAATCTCCAACATGACTCTTTCCATGTCTTTGGAAGCACAATGTTGCATTCGCCAATGGGATTACAATCATAGGACCCAATTCATCTTCTGCCCATGTTAGCAGCTTGGCATGTTTGGCCCATGACTCCAAACACCCATTGTTCACTCTCTGCACGTCTTGCAGAAAATTCTGGCTTTAGTAGATGAGCTGCACAGGACATCCGTGCCTCTACACATCTCTTCTTGTATTTCACTTGTCCATAGACTAAGACTTGAGTTTGTTCCCAACATCCAGGTGGTCCAGCTATTTCTGTTTTATCAGGGCAGTCCATTCTCTTCATCTCTTTAATGACTACCTCTTCTTGTCCTGTCGCCGGATAAGTAAGCATTTTACTCTTCCATGCAGGTTCATTTTGCATCTGTGTAGTCTTGATATAATCATCCTGGAATTAAAACAACCATTTCGATCTCCATCGTAGAGTAGCCTAAACACATTGGAATTGTCCTCTGGTCATACATGCTGAAAGATGAATGAGGCACCTGGCATCATGTTCTGAAACTTCTCTAGAAATTAAGGTTTGTACTATATTCAAGGCAGAGGGATATGAGAGCGCAGACATGGCAAATCTCCTTAGATGTTCTCTCTCCCACCTTTCTCATGTGCTGATACCACATTTTACTACCCAGGTGTACTGCATTGTCTACATATGTATTTATCCCCTCACTATCTTCCTCTGGATTTCTCCTATATCTCCCCATACACAAGGTTTGCATGCTGCCCACAAAGTGAATAAAAAGCTTTTTTATAGCAGGGAGAACCATAGGGGCCTTTGTCTCAGCAGAAGGTCCAGTTTAATAGAGAGTGTGAAAGAGGAGGAATAGAAAGACAAAAAGAGTAATTGTACAAGCATATACTATGCACAAGACCATTGACATGCACCTTTTGCGGCATCCTGGTGCTGGCTGCACTTGTCCATTCGCTAGAACCGTGTCAACTTCTATCTTTCTCATTTTTAATACACTTTACCAATTTATTTTACACCTGCAGTTGCAGTATCTGTTCAATGATAACAATTAGCAGCCTGCTAGTCACATGGCCATTTTTAGTATCCTGTAAAAAAGTGCGAATATCAATGTCTCTTCTGACAAGAACAGGATAAGCTTGAAGAATAAATACAAAAACAGGGAGCACAAGCCTATGCACATCAATATCGGTGAGGACCATAGAGATTAACTACTTAGAACAAGCATGCACCAAGAAATGCATCTGGATATTGAGCTTGTTTCCAATTTCTGTTCAAGAACTGACGTTTAGGCATAACTTTGATACGTCAATGTAATTCTAAAGTTCATTGTTCAAGATTCCTAAAACTATCAGCAAGGGTTTGCACTCCTACTTAAACATCTATAAGGAGCGTCCATTTAAGTCTTAGTCCAAATGCAAAATCTGTGTTATCAGCCGGTCGTCTTAGTGTTCTTCTTCTTTGTCATTGATCGGGTCTGCACACGCTGAATTTCTTCTTCCTGACTTGCTTCTGGATCAGCAACGCTGGCAGGGTAGGTCTCACCTTTATAGGCTTATATGTCCTTTAAGTGAAGCCAAGCACGTCTCCCATGGACCTTCAAAGCGAAGGGGGTTATGTTTTCAATGCAAAAGGGGCCACGAAAACATGGATTGTGCCACTTCCGGGTGAAATTCTTTATTAAAATCCAATCTCCAACAAATAACTTGGGTGCTGATAAAAGTTCACTTGATCCAGTTGTTGAATTGTTTTCATCTGTGTTCTGAGACCAACCCCCTTGACGCTTGAGTTGATCTGAAATGAGAGAGGTGATAGAGGTGATACATGTCAAATCATTAATTTATTTATTTATGTATTTAAATTTTTTAGAGCGCACTACATCCCACAGGAATCGAGGCACTATATCAGAGCTTAAGAAGGGTTGATTAACGGTTACAAGGAGGCCACCCAAGAGTGCTTGTTACAGTTCAGTTTAGAGAAAGTGTTTACAGAGTATCACAGAATACATGCAAGTGCATATTGTCATAGAATCCATGTTAAAGCAGTCAGACAAAGAGGTTAGTTTTGATGGCTTTGCAAAAGGCTGAGTGGGATTCAACGATCCTGATGTGAGGTGGTAGGGAGTTCCAGAGTAGGGGGGCGACAGCAGAGAAGCTGGAACTGCCTGCCCGGACCTTACAGGTTCTAGGAACTGATAGGCGGTTAGAGTAAGAGGATCTGGAAGGTCTGAGGGTAGCGGGTTTGGTGATTCTGCATGACAAGTAAGGGGGTGCAAGGTCGTGGAGGCACTTGTGAGTCAAGGCCAGGGCTTTGAATGTGATCCTTTCCTTGACTGGGAGCCAGTGGACCTGTCTTCTAAGTATCGAGATGTGTTCTCTACGCGTGAGGCCGGTGGCGGCTCTGAGTGCATTATTTTGAATGATTTGGAGTTTGGCGACATTCTTGGCAGAAGTGCCGATGAGTAGTTCATTACAGTAGTAAAGCCTGGAGCCAATTATGGCGATGGTGAGGCAGTTTTGCTGGGACAGGAAGGGTCTGACTGCGTTGATGAGTTTACAATGATAGGCAGATGAGAAGGCTATGGCTTTGACCTGCCTCTCCATAGTTAGGTCATGTTGGAGGTACACACCTAGTGTTTTGATGGAAGGTCACACAGTGATGGGGATGTTGTCAATGGAGAGGTGGAATATTTGTTATCCAGTTTGCTAAAGGTGGAGGGGGGACCAACAAGCAGTAGTTCGGTTTTCTCACTGTTGAGACATAGCCAGTTTTCTGCCACACAGGATTGGATTGTTGTGTAGATGGAGTTAAGGGTGTTCTGGTCGGCCTGGTAATCACAGGGTGATGAGTACCTGGGTGTCATCTGCATAGTTCTTGTATGAGATTCCCATCATGCAGTTTGTCACATAAAGTCTTACTACACTCTGGGCATCACTTCTACTACTAGCAGAGGTGTAAGAGGTGTTCTCATTCAAGGGTAGGCAATATAGCCACCCAGTCTTCATTGTTAATTTAATCTTGGCAATCCTTTCTTTAAGGAGGCAATTGAGTCTGTCACATACACTGTTTGCTTGTGGGTGATAAGCAGAATAAAACTTGTGTTTAATATTCAATAGAAACCCTATCTGTTCAAACACCTCATTCACAAAATGTGGCCTATTGTCGGATCTCAGCACCTCACACAGAACGCATCTTGGAAACACTTTGCTTACTAAAAATGTTGCTGTGCAAGTGACATCAGGGTGTGTACACGGACCTGCCTCGACCCACCTAGAGAAGGGACACACCACCACTAATAGATACCTATATCCATTACACACCTGCAGCATATCAACGTAGTCAATATGCAAATGAAACTGACTATTTGGTCGAGTTATTACCCCTCTAATTGTTCTCAGTGCATGCCCACCAGTAAACTTTTGACATACAATGCAATTCACCATAGAAAATGCAATGGGCATCATTATAAGTGTTGCGGTAAGGCAACAATGGCCTCGCCATTGTTACCTCGCCGCAACATTATGAGTTCTGCTCACGGGGGCCGCTCTGCACGCCTGGTCAGACAAGACATGCAGAGCGGCACCCGCGAGCAGTACCGGATGGTAGCAAAGGCCCAGTTATTAACGGCACTGTTGTAACCATCCTCCCCATTGCCATTGAACCCTATGGGGGCTCAAATGGGAATGGAGATGTACCGGGTCTGGGTCCGCGAATGGGAATTACTGGGCTGGCAAAGATCAGAATGGCCCGGTAATTCCCATTTTTCAGGACCCCAGTTTGGGGGTAGCCATGCCGGTAAAAATAGCATAGCTACCTCCAAACTCATAATGAGGCCCAATGTGTTCTAACAAATTTGGAATGAACCAGTCTTCCGCAATTATTGCAGCAAGACTCTCCCTAGTTACATGTGCGGGTTAATGCAGCTGTTCAAGTGCAACCTTTAATAATGCTAGTGGCGTCACAGGGTTTCCAGTGCTATCTTCTTGCCATAATGCTTCAGTGGGGTTAAAGAACACCCCCTTTGCCTCCATAATTCCTGCTCTTCCTGCAGTGCACTCCTTTGAATCTCCATTCATTGGGTCATTGATCATTTATTAAACCCTTCTAGTATTCCCATAGTCATGACAACCTTTCCCTTAACATTCGGAGTATCAAAACTCAAAATATCTGGAGAATATTCAACCCTTTTGACTTCTTCATCTGCGGCTTGGTTCCCGCAAAAGATAAAATCTGTTTGCTTAGTGTGTGCTGCACACTTAATAACCTCTATGGCCACTGGGATTTGTAGTGCTTCAATAAGCCTGTCCAATAAGGATGCATGCTGCACTGGAGCCCCATCCGCACCGAGGTAGCCTCTCCTTTTCCAATGTGCTAGCCCTGCGTGTACAGTTGACGTCACATAGGCGGAGTCACTGTACACGTCAATTCCTGCCCTTTGTGCTTCTCAAATATAACAAGTAAGTGTTATAGTGCTACCAATTCAGCTGCTTGCGCTGGAAAGTGAGACAGTAGCCTTGCACTTGGTACAACTTCAAATTCTCCATTTAACTTGTGCCTTACTCCACTGTGCCTGAAAGCCTTTCCCCACTAGTTTGATCAATTTTTGAAGAACCATCAATAAAGAGAATTTCCCCTCCTGACAAAGCATTTTCTTTCACACGGGGTATATCATAATAAAATTCAACATAATTTGCACAATCATGCACATGATCGCCGTCAGCTATTGGCTCAGCTACAAATGTGTCAGGAATCACTATTTTACATTAGAACATTTTAGAAATCATTACCTCATATGCTGAAGCTCTCTGGGGTGTCAACGTACCCTTGAGTTTTTCTAGAATGGCAAACAGAGCATGCTCCACGAAGGGAGTCATAGAGCAGCCCATGACGATGCTTGTAGACTTCTCAAATGTGAACATGGCAGCTGCCAATGACTGTTCACAAGGAAAGTGTCCTTTTATAACTGGGTCTAAAATCCCACTGTAATATGCTAAAGGCTTGTACCCAAATGTAGTTCTCTGTGTAAGCACTGCTGTCATAACTTTCCTATTTGTGCATGAAAACAAATACAATTCCTCAGCATAATTGGGAATTCCCAAAACAGGGGCTGTATAAATAAATTGCTTTTTTCAATTCCTCAAACCATTTTCTCCATTTCTTCAGACCACTCTATTTTTACTTTATCCACTTGCGCTTTCTTTAGAGCTTGCAAGAGGGGTCTTGTGTATGAACTGTAATCAAACACCCAGGCCATAACATAGTTGCATAGCCCCAGAAACAGTTGCATCTGTTTCACTGTGTTTGTCTTTGCTATTTTCATAATCGCCTTAGCCCTTTCGGATGTCACCTTCTTTCCATCATGTGAAATCAACTATGTATAACACTTCTTGGCAGTGTTGTAACTTCTCTTTATCTACCTTATATCCCTTGTCTGCTAGAATAGTCAATTGAATTGAGTCTTGCCTGCACTCATCTTCTGTGGTGCTACAAATGAAAATGTCATCTACATACTATATCACCGCACTCTTAAGATCAATATTGCCTAAAGCCACCTGTAACACTCTGTTAAATATTGATGGGGACTCACAGTAACCCTGGGGAAAATGAGTATGTTTGAGTCGAGTTTGATGGAACGTAAAGGAACCAAAGTCTTGTGAGTCTTTATGCAACGGGATTGAGAAAAACAACTTTTTCAAATCGATCCCTCTGAAATATCGAGCTTCCACTGGGATTCTGCATAGTATCGTCGCCGGGTTGGGAACTAAAGGAAGCTCTGCTTCTACAATCTGGTTAATTGGTCTCATATCTTGTATACATCTCCACAACCAACCCTTAGATTTTTTGATCAGATAAACCATGGTATTACACGATGATTCTGATGGCACCAGAATACCTTGTTTCATCAGTGCTGAAATAATATTAAATATTCCCTCATCAGCCTCTCGAGACATGGGGTACTGTCTTGCTCAAGGTAAAATTCTCCCTGGCTTCAGTTTTATTTTGACTTCCCTTATTCCCTTTAATAGGCCTACGTCATAAGGGCCAGTGGTCCAAAGGACACTTGGCACCTTCTCTGAGTCTTCCTGAAAAAATGCTGGACGCTACCGCATAATCGCCATTCACTGTGGGAGTTCCCTTGTCTCTATTCTTATCCAGTATGTAATGCTAATAAAGAACACTATCTCATCAACTGTTTGGTCTTCCCTAAACATGTCGTCATCAGTGATTTCAGTCAATCTGCACCCTTCTTTGAGAGCTATTACTGTACTCCATGGTCTAACGTCCATTCCTTCGAGCATCACCATTTCCCTTCGTAGAAGGGTGCTTCTAATTCTACAGGGATAGCCTGCTCCCCCTCTTCGTCCATAGGTATCTGTGTCCTAAACAAGAACTCATCAGGTATCCTCACATTGTTTCCCACGAAGCCAGGTAGCCATGTCAATAGAATACTCACCCTATACAAAACAACATCTGGATCTACTGGAACACCTCACAGAGCCACTTGCCCTATGAACACCAGTATACATTCACTGACGTTGAAATAGTGTATTCCTAGAGTGAAGCACACTATCCCTTGATCAGTAAATTAAATTGTCATGTTAAGTTTTGTCATTATATCTCTTTGCAAAATGTTAACTGGTATCTGT
Source organism: Ambystoma mexicanum (assembly GCF_040938575.1). Lineage (NCBI taxonomy): Eukaryota > Metazoa > Chordata > Amphibia > Caudata > Ambystomatidae > Ambystoma > Ambystoma mexicanum. Next base: position 981,390,826 of record NC_090923.1, read on the forward strand.
TGTGACTATAACAAAGGAACAGACATGTCACACTCTCCTATATAGAGACTGGAAATGTCATCAGGGCTAGTACGCTAGTCACCTGCCTATTTACCTTTCCTTCCTATCAGTGTCTTTGGACCTGCACTATCTGACTTGTTGCAAGGCCGAGTACGATAGCTATTTTGACATTCTTGTTGTTCATGGCCTGTAAGAATTTCATGGTGGATTTCCTCCTACCACAGTGACACCTGCTATTCTGGGTGTCAGCACTTGTCCTGTGTTTGCGTACTGCTGTGTCTGCATAGGGGCTTGTGGTAAATTTGTTTGCGCTCGCTCTGGTTTCTGTACCTGCTGCCCTAGCGGCGCTTGTGCCTGATACAATGTCTGATCTTGTGCATACGCTTCCCTAGTTTGTGTGCTATATGATGATGGATAAGCTTACCCCCATCTTTAGAATTGGCCATTTTGTACATTCTCTTGGCTCCCACATATGCGTGCAATGTGCCCTGTCATCCCACAAGTCCAGCATATTGGAGGTGCTCATCTGACAAGGGGGTTGTTGTCTGACAAGTCCCCGTTGGTTAAATCCTCCATGTGTGCTCTGGTTCTCATTCAGTAGATTCTGAAACCCACCTTGATTATTTTGGAATCCCCCTCTTCCTCTATAGCCTGTAGGTCTGCCTTGTGGCACAAACCCCTACCCAACTTGGTCCATCGGGTGCTGATTATTCACCTGTGATACACCCATTGCTTCCTGCATTCCCAGTCCTTCCCTGCTTGTCAATACCGCCCCTTCTATGGCATATTTCAACAATTTCTTCTGAACTAATTTGTCTACCTCGATTTTCCTAGCCTCATCATATTTTTCTCCTGCAATAGCTGACAGTGATGCACTGTCGTCAACGGTATCTCAGCCCATGGTCTTCCTTCCATCCCCACTCGTTTCTTCCTCTGTCTCTGTACTGGCTCAGGTAACCGCTGACATAAAATGTGGTAAAATAATGCCACTGTTTTTTCCCAAGGCTTGCAGGTTTCAAGCTGCCATTTCTCTGGAATATCCTGAATGTAAGCAATAGGGTCTTCATCTTCCTTCATCTTATGTGTCATAATTGCTCCCATATCTGATGTATCAGGATACTGTACTCTGAGAGCCTTCCACACATCTGCTCTTCAATTATTAAATGACGCTCCATTGTGTGTTGTGTTTTGTGTGCTTTCACACTTGAATATCCCGCTCTCCTTCATATGTCATCAGCCCTTTCTCCGAGGATAGCTGCCAGGAGAATCTTAATGTCCCCTATGGCTAATTTATTTCCTTCTGTCATTTTTTCTAACTCGTGTATCCATTTCACAGCACTCGAAGTCAAACTCAAGAGCTTGCACCTTAAATTATCCTTGTCCATCTGCGGCCATGGAAAATACTGTGGTCTTGCTCCTCCTTTTTCCATTAAGAGAAACTGTGTAAACACTAACCCACAGTCTGCTCCCATGGTCAGCCTATCCATGGCAGAGATGATCGTCCCTGTCCGTCTCCTTGATGGTAGTGATCTTAGTTTGTTCACATATGGCAGTGATTCTCCCTTCTCACTATACGATCATCCTTGGGGGGACTCTGGATATGCTATGGGATCTGGCATCCTATCCTTAGGTTGTTCTAAATCCGAACATCTCAATTCTTTATCTGGCTGCAGGCTTCCTTCAGGGGTGCACGCGCCCCCCCCCTCCTGCCTTGAGGATGGAATTTCTGTTCTCATCTGACATATCCTGTCCCCAAGAAGTGTGACTTTCCTCCCATTCACCCTAGTCTAAGTTCAATCTGCTTAAGGACAATGCTCTATGCTCGTGACTAAATTTCTTCTTCGTTTCGTGAATGAAATACTGAGGATCGATCCCTGCTCCCTCGACTTCCATAGTTGCTACCTTCCTTTAATTCTTGATTGACCTTATCGATCCTATCTCCGATGCTTCCTACATCAAAGTTTTCTTCTTCCAATATTATTCTAGATGCCCCTGACATTGCTTCCTTTATCGGAAGTATTAAGACAGATTTCTGAACTCTGACCTGGTGGGCAGAGGTTCAGGAGGCCAGCCTAGTTTCTTGGAATAGGGTAACCTCTGGACAAGCCAGACCAATCAAGGTAGCTATGGCAGGCGGTCAAGACTAAGGGCCTCATTTCACGGATGGCGGTAAGGATTTACCGGTACCGGTAAAATACTGGTACCGGTAAATCCTTACCACCTTACTACGAGGTCCCTTTGATGGTTGGGGGATTTAACGCCTGCTTTTTGCAGGCGTTAAAAACCAACCCGCAAAGGCACCCAGGGAGCTAATTACGGTACCGCAATTTGCGGTACCTTAATTAGCACCTTCCCCATTCCCATTGAGCCCTATGGGGCAAAAATGGGAATGGGGAAGGGCAATGGTGGAAGGGGGAATTACCGCCCCGCCAACCTTGGAATGGGGTGGCAATTCCCATTTCCGCCAAGGCGGTGCCGGTATTTTACCGGCATGAACCATGGCGCTAATAGCGCCATGGTTCTCCGCCATCCGAGTAATGAGGCCCTAAGTCTCAGGAGGGGTGAGGGTGACTGAAGGACCTCAATGAGCACACATAGCAAGGACACTTATAAATTACTCCCAGACAGCTATATATATCAAAAATATAAACACATTTATTACAAGGGGCCTCATTACGAGTTTGGAGGCAGCCATGGATCTGATGCCTCCAAACCACGCTCCTTTACCGGGTTCCTGCAATGAGGACTTACCGGGTCATTCCGACATAGGAGGACCCGGTAAATCCTCCTTGCAGGAACCATTCCCATTTGAGCCCCCATAGGGCTCAATGGGAATGGGGATGGAGGTAATAATGGGCACATTATAAGTGTCCCCTTGTTACCTCCCTCTTCCCCTCGTGGGACCCGGAAAAGACGTCTGGTTTTACCAGACATCTGATCTGGGTCCCGCAAAGGGAACCTCGTATTACATGCTCCCGGAATGAAGGGGGCTGGTCCCATACCGGCCCCCTTCATTCCGGGAGCGCAAGGGTCATAATGAGGCCCAAGGTCTTTGTAACTCAACACACAGTAAAAAAATCACAGCAATTTTACTAAACCAACACAACACAATCAATACAAGATATATACAAGACCATTGGGGTATATAGGGTTAAAGGCACAAAATATGTTCACAACCTAGAGGGGAAGGAAAATAGGCAGTGCAGATAGTCTATAGTCCCCTTTAACATCCAACACACACCTAACTAAGAGATAGTCCAAACCCTAAGAAGAGAGGAGCCTTATGCTCAATAGTACATGTAATGCAGGCGCGCACACGGTTGTTCCAATGGGCAAAACGGGGTCCCTTTAGGGGTCTCTAGCAGTTCAGGAAGGTGGGTGGGGCGATGAAGAATAGATTCCCACTATTCGAGGAGGGCCTCCACTTGAAGGCAGAAGTGATTCCAAGGTTCAGGAATAAGTTGCTAGTTCGCACTAGAGGTGGAAAGGATAGGGACCCTCAGGGGCCAGTCATGTGTAAAAACAGGTGGAGGCACTAGGGGCCACTGGTTAAGGTTAGAGTTACTCACCAGCCCCAGGTACACTCCGGACCAATACTTCGCCAGTTGAGTCAACTGCGGCTGCAGGTTCAAATGCAACAAAAAGGACGTCTCTGCGGCTTTCAGGTCCAGCGCTACCGCAATGATTCCCAAATGGGACAGTGATGATTTCTCTGCTCCTGATTCCTGATGGATGGAACAGGTCAGTTTCACTGCAGCAGGCTTCCGGGGCAACAAGGTCACAAATGCAGCGCACCTGCGGAGATCGTTGCCGCGGCTGGGCAACAAGGTAACCACGTTAACTCCTGTCCTGGGGAACTCGTCTCACTTCAGACCTGGGAATGCCAAGTGTTCGAAATTTGGTGTAAGTGTGCCGGGGACACGGAGCTAGCAGTATACCAAGTTTCGAGGGCCTCATTGAAACGACGGCGGAGACAGAGCAAAGGTCCTACATAAGCTGGTCAGCCCACTGGTTGGCCCAGGGACACTTCTGAGAAGGCTTACTTGCAGGTTTTGTTGAAGGTGCTGAGAATAGTTGGTCCCAACTGTTCTAATGGGTCGAAGCATCTTTGCAGACCTACTAGGATGACCAGATGCAGAGGGGTCCCACACGGCGACAGCGGGCTCAGGGTGCCAAACCTTCCAGCGGTTCACCAGCGGTTCCTCGTCTTGGCTTCTTAGTTTCAGGATGTTAGGAAACGCCTACCTGCAAGCTGTCACTCTTCGGTTCCTCCTCCCTCTTCACGTAAGAATCTGAGAAGGGGCCACGAAACTCTATGTGACCGGTCTTGGAAAGCAAGGCATTTGACCGTTCTTATGTCTTGTAGGGTTTTCCTTACTGCTCGCACCAGTTTCCTGGAACGTAGCCGGCTGCCATGGAAACTGGTGCGGCGTTCAGGATTTCCGGGTCACGTGACACGCTCTATCAGGTCACGTGGCAGCAGCCTCATAAGCCGCCGGGTTACGGGTCGCGGCGCTTCTGATTAAGCATTTTACGGTTTTTGTGCCTCAATTGTGTATTGCTGTTTTGACCACGGATTATGCCTTTTGACTACTGTTTTCTGCCTAGCCCTTGTCTGTCCTTGTTCCTCCCTGATTCTTGCTGAACCTACGCGTCGTTACCTGGACTGCTTTTGTATCCTGAATGGTCGTATTGCTCATCGGTTACCAGACCTCAGCTCTCTCCACGGATTTCTTGCCCTTGCCTGACATTTTGCCTGTGGATTTCACCCATCTGTCTGCCTGAACGGATCTCTGTCCACCAAGCCTCTGGCCACAGTATCCAGTTGCTCTCTGGTTTTAGGAGCTAAACGACGGATTACATGACTTCTTATTTGGAACAGAACCTTACCTCTTTCTGTGTTATCATCCACTCTATGGCCCCTGCAGTAGGCGTCCTCGTGCCGTCGAGTCCGATGGCGCACCTGGGACTAGAGACTCGCCACTTCAGGTTAGGCGTCCTTGTGCCGTCGGGGCCGGTGGCTCACCTGGAACTAACTGTTATGTCTTCAGCACAGTGCGGTAAAGGACTGCTACGCATTCTGATTGTGGTAAGCCTACTTGCTCTATGCACCTATCGTTCTTTTCTTTTCCTATCACTTGATGGTCACTTGTTAAAATTTCTATTGCAGTTATCATCTCCTATTTGAACCGCCAGCAGTACCTTGGCTCCTCTGTGGTTTCACGCTTTCCACAGGTTAGTTGGTGACTGTTATCTTGTTTCCTGTTCTAAGGGTAGTCTATTTTTGCATAGTGATTGTTGATGTTTTTCTGCAATGGATTACCTATTCTGGCGTTTGCCTCTGAAGTCTTCTTGCGCATCAAGTTCCGCGCCAACTCGAGACTGAGGTCCATCTTCTGTTTAATAACCTTCCTAGATTGTTCTAGTACATTACTCTTTCGGGAAGGGTATTATTCTGAAGACTCTACGGCTACACTACTCGGTCAAGAGCCATAGAAGTCTGACACAGGATACTTGGATCCTATCCTTCGTTCAGTGAGAACTCCAGAGATCAACCTGGTATAGGTGTTTTTGGCCTCCTCTTATCCAAACTTCCCTTCACGCCAAAACGGAGATGACCCAATGGGAGATCTGCTCACAAGCACACATTCCATACATGGACCAATCACCGACTACGGTAGTCCCAGGCATTCACAGCACTCCAGACTCTCTGGCACCCAGGATGTGTATTGGGGACAGACACCCCAGGCCACATCCTGTAGTCACACACACAAGGCATGCAGAAGCCCATGAAAGCTTGGCATTTCGTGGGAAACTGCATGACCAAATAAGGACTGTCCATGATACATCTGCACTTCTCCCAAAAAGCCCTGTGAGAGCATCTATGGTCTTTGGAAATGACTATGAGACCCAAGTGCACTGTATTGTAAGGTACATTGTGCAATTGTTACATGTTGCACAAAAGTTACAAAATTGGGAAAGGACTATGGGAAACAAAGTCTCCCAGCACTGACAGTCTTAAGGGCATGTCAGTTTCCACATAAAAAGTGAGCAAAATCCCAGAGGAGTGCAGCAGAAGGCTGTACTCCCCTGGCAAAGTCAGACTATGGGGTTTAACAGCAGCAAAAAGGGAAAATTACATGTAGTATTAAAATGAAATCTTTCCTAACAGAAGGAACTCTTCTGCTCTGTCCCATCGTATTGCTGTGCTTGGACCTACTGGCTCCTTACGAATAAGGCTAATATCAAGATCCAACTGTCTTCTTCTTCTTCTTTGCTCTGGCTCTTCATCTAATTCCCTTCATTTTCTTGCCTCTCTTTTAAGTCTGTCTTCCTCTTGCCTTTGTTCTTCTCCCCTCACTCCTGCCCTCCTTTCCTCTTTCTCTCTTTGCCTCTGTATTCTTTTGTCCCTTAATGTCTGCGCTTCCACCTCTTCTCTCTTCCCTTCTTTTCTATCCATTTCTTCCATCGATCTCTGTCTATTGTCATACTTCCTTTGCTCTTTTACTCGTTTTTCTTTCTTCTCTTGCTCCTCCTAATACATCTGTTCTTGCCGCTCCCTGTTCTTCCTTTTCTGCTCATCTTCTTCCAATCTCTTCTCCCGTTCTCTATCCTTTATATCTTATTCATCCTTATCTTCTCTTGCCTAACTTCCTCAATGCTTTTCCTATCTAGCTTGAGTAATATCTGTCCCGCATCCATTCGTTCTACACGAGTGTTACCTCGTCAGCTTTATCCTTCTCTCCTTTGCATCTCTTAATTTCCCTTTCTATTTCTGTCAATATGTTTGACTGCTCATTCTTCTCTTCTTTGTCTTGCAGGATCTTGCAGATCTCTCTTTTCTCTTATTTTCCTCTGGCCTATCATCACTGCTATTAGCAGGAGGTTTGTAGATTGGAATACAATACCCTGTTGTCGCTTTCAATTCCTTTAAAGGATACTACCCTGCTTCTTTTGTGCTATTGCCTTTTACTTCAGGTGAGGTAAGGGGAGCTGAAGGCTCAACACCTTCCTCTTTTTTCGCTGACTAGGCATTCAATCCTCAGGTGGCGGATCCTCTCTTTCTACCTGGTACATCTTCCAGGGCTCTAGAATAGCTAACCTTTTCTCCAATTTCTTCCCCGTGTACGCAGCGTTCAAGTATGTGGTCATATTTTGCAAAATCGCTCTTGACAGCGACCCCCCTTGTGGCCACAGCATGAACATCTTATCTATTGTGCCTTTCACCCTTTCCACACCATACTGTTTGAGCTTGGGCGTGTGCTTTGTCAGTGTCTTACATAAGTGCATCAAAGGATTATCTCCCATAATGACAAGTCTCAATTGACTGTTGATACTTACAGACTTATGAATTAACCTGTATACTTTTTACTCAAATCAACACTTTTCCAACATTTTAAAAACAATAAATATGAACGCACACCATTCATCGCCGCACAAGCCTCTAGTTTCTCAATTAGCTATCCCTACCTCTGGATTGGTACCAACCTCTTCACTAGGTAGTTACTATAGCTCCTCAACTTTTCTTACTGACTTATCAATTTCTATTGTTCTTCAATATTCTTACTTTATAAACAAAGAAACAAACCAGTCAACATTACACATTTATAAATACTCGCCTTTTCTTATACCCTGTACAGGGTTTGAGACGTCACCTTACACGGACGTGTCCATGTGTTATATTTGTCTGTTCTACCCCCATTGGGATTTAAGATATCTCTTCTGAAACTCTCTTGAGTTTAGGACTCTAGGCACTTATCTCTTCTTCACATAATATTGCCCATTACTTAAAACATATCACAGTCCCATCCCTTTAATCGACTCGAGGCCTTCAGTATCTAATCCTCCTCCAATCGACCACTTTGGCTTCCGTCCACAGAGCCCCTGTGGAAACCGGGCAGGGATTTCGCCAAAGGGGGACCTTCCCACTGTCTCTGTGGTTCTTGTAAATTTATTTCTATTCAGCCACTCTCCACAGGAAACCCAACGATCTTCCAGCTAGATGGTGGAGGATACTCGAACGTCCAAAAAACTAGGGGCACACTAGTTTGGATCTTTAAACCATCCACAATGCTACCACGTGAGCTTTTAGAGCTCTTTTGGCAACAGGCATGCAATGGATGGGATGCAAAATAACTCTGACACCAAATAATCAAACCAACTCATAAAGATGGCAAAGTTTTCCTGTTTTAATATTACTAAAACAGGGAGTTACAGCAGACAGAAACGGGCGTTCGCTCAAGCTCTCATACATTTCATAAAAAATAAGTTATATAGTAAAAATGTGTCATACGTGATGTCATACTATATGGCAAATACGAGAAACCTACGAGGGATTGTGAAATGCTCAAGGGGATCATCGAAGTATACTTTCTATAAAGGGTTGGGTTGTGATTGGGTCTCTACTGTCAGGTGGACATCTTGTGCCTACCTCTAGTGCAAGTCATCTTCAACTATATTTAGTGCAAGGTATATAATTGGCACTCAAACTATAAGGCCTTTCATTATATGGCCTTCTACAATTGGTTGGCATGCTTCGGTTCACTGAGCAGCACATAAACTTGTACCCAGATGCCAGGAGGTGGACTCGGCTTTACCTCCCCACCCAATTAGCTCAACGTCTCTCATCGCCCATGCCTTCGGCCATGAAGATTGCCTTTGAACTTGGCCTTGCAGTGTATTCATGTCTCTGGGAATATAAGGGAGCGCAGGCACACACTATTTCTTGTTCTAGAACTCCAACCCAACTCATTTCCAGGAGACCACGATTTGGACCATTTCGCTGCATTTAATTGTCTTAAATGAATAAAACTTGGCACACATGGTGGTTTTTCTTTGACCTTAAAAGGGAATGATTCAGCTTTGCACCTTTACCGCCTTCAAGAGGAGATAACCAGTCCTGACTGCCTTCAGCCTTGACACCAGGCAAGACAGCTTCGCCATTCATTTTCACGATCTCAGCTAATTGTTACTGCAACTCAGCTATCTGCCTTCCTTCTCCATGGGTCTGATCTTACTAAAATGATGACACTGATGTCCAGCTTCTATATAATGGCGGCTGCGTGAGCAGTCCATTTACTACGTATAGCCAGCTTCTATGATCACTTAGTCTACTTGTGTTGCTGTATCTGTACAATTATTGAACGACTTGCTTTTTCTGCAGTGCTCTTCACACGTGCAATCTTTTCTTTGCAGATGACAGTTACTCGATTCTTTATTTCATCATCAGTTTATATAAGGGTCATGCATCTTCTTCAGCCTGTCTTCTTGGTGTGTCACACTCGCTTCTTGTGACATCACCAGCTCTTTTCTTGCTCTGTTTCATATTTCTTCGGGGATTTCTTCCATATGATTGTCATCTCTTGAGAAATTCATTTGATAGGGCTTCCTCAGTGGGTACCTTCTTTCGAATATTCTCCATGGTATGGTCACAACAGCTGGTGTCAAGCATGGCACAATCTCAGGCCTCCAACATACAGGTGGCAGTGGGGCGTAACTTCCTGCGGAGGCATTCGGCTGCTCCTCTACACACACAAAGCCTTTCCTCCTGCCTACTCCCTGCTCATACACAACAGGCCCAACTGAGTGGGGGGCCTAGCCATCCTCCACAATTAACATCTGTCGGTCATTTCCACAGAGAGTCTTCCTGGTGACAACAAATGCAAATGCTTTCTCGCTAAGCTCCGCCTCAGCTTTTCAGTCACCCACAGCTTCCTTCTCCTTTATAGGCCTCCCGGCTCCGACTGACACTTTTGCCGATTCTCTCTGTGACAACACCCTCTCAACCTTGCTGATCCAGCACCCTGCACTCCGGAGATTTCAACATATGGTTTGATGTCTTTGCCAACCCCATGACTCTCTCCCTCACCAACAATCTGGAAGCTCCCGGCATGTCACAATTGATTTCACTCCCGACCCACATTGCTGGATACACCCAATATGCACTTTTCTGCACATCTGGCCAAGTCTCCCCACTCACTCCTCACCCACTGATCTGGATTGATCACCATGCTATCCCTTTCTAAATTGAATACCTTTCCCCCTCCCCTCCTCTTCTACCAATCAGCCCCTAAACTACGCTGGCAACACTGCTTCTTTGGAATAAAACCATCAACAATCCAGACCTGGCCAATTCCCTACTCTTCCAGATCTTTCTCGCAAGGAAGGCCACCCCTCTATCGATCTACTTGACCTTTGGCTCTGCGAAGTTATGACCTGCCCTCACACCATTCCATCGCACCTCCCGATGATCGACCGCACACCAAAAGTGGTACACTCCATCCCTCAAAGCACTCAAAACCATCAAGCAATGCCTACAGCGTGCCTGGAGGACCTACCCCACTCCTCTTAACAAAAAGTCCCTTGCAAGACTGAACAGTGCATACTTGTATGAAATCAAAAAAGCAAAAAATAACATTATCGGAACAGAATCTCCAACTCCAAAAGTCCATGCAGGGAGCTCCACAAAATCCGAGGGGAATTTATTTCCCCAGCTGCCTAACCCCATGTCCCCAAACTCACAAACCCTCTGTACTGAACTTTCCAACCACTTTCATAATGTTGCACATGAAAGACACCACACCATAACCACAAAACTAGCTCTGATCCCACCAGCGGCCATTGGGCCCTCCACAAACCCAAACCCTTATTCACCCTCCCAACCCTCTTTCACTTCTTTCACCCCTCTTTCCCAGGCCGATTTCAGCAATCTGCTAGCACTTATCCAACCATTGGACTCAGCCTGGAGACCCTGGCCCACAGCCCCGCCTGAAAAAGATCCTCACCTCCACCTGTACTGGCATCATAGCCCGCTCCATTGTAATAACTTGCTTGCATCAGGCACTTTCCCAGAGGCCTTCAAAACCTCCCATGTAAAATCACTTCTTAAAAAAACTCAGCCTCGACCTACTCTCTCCATCAAGCTATCGCCCATTCTTCAATACCCATTTCATTACCAAACTAATGGAACGTGAGGCATATTAGCAACTAGGCCTTTTCACAGAAGCCAATAATCTCCTTGATCCAACCCAATCAGGGTTCTGACCCCTCTGTGGAATGGAATCTTCCCTGGTCTCCATCTGGGATGACCTCAAAAGAACTACTGACTCAGAAGGGTGTGCCGCACTCATCCTCCTAGATCTTTCCGCATCTTTTGATACAATTGGCCACACAATACTAAGAAAGAGGCTCCTCACACTAGGCATCAAAGACTCCACCCTTAATTGGATCACTTCCCTTATTTCCAATCTCTCACATTTTGTTCGCCTTCCACCTTTCTCCTCCGCTCCGCTCCCAGTCACAAAAGGGATGCTGCGAGGAACGTCCCTTTCACCACTCCTTTTCAATCTCTACTTAAGCCTATTGCCAGCTCTCGTCAGTTCCCACAACCTTATCTGCAACAACTACGCAGACAATATGCAGATAATGTTTCAAAATCTCCAAGATCCAAGCCTCACCCCCTCACGACCTCGCCTCTTGTCTCTCAGACATCGACCATTGGATGACCAACAACCACCTAATGCTAAACCCGGGTAAATCTGAGATCCTAATAGGTGGCAAAACTGCTCTGATCGCACAATCTTTACCGTGGCTGGCTCCCTTAGAGCCCCACCTGCCCCCTCCACCTCTGTCAAAAAATGTTGGAGGCACCATAGACGCAGGCCTATCCCTCTCCAAGCACATCAACTCCTTATCCAGCACCTGCCACCTCCACCTATGCATCCTAAAATGAATCTTTCCTTACCTCCCCTACTCTCAAAGAGTTTCTGCAATACTGGCTATTATCATCTCCCACCTTGACTAAGCCAACTCCCTCAATCTCTGCATACCCGTTAAGGAAACTTCAACATATCCAAAACACAGCAGCCAAACTGCTCCTGACCCTCTCACCCAGAGAACACATCACCCCCACACTCAGAATCCTGCACTGACTCCCAGTTAGAATAAGAGCAACCTTCAAAGCCATGTGTATCACACACCGAGTACTCTATAATATGGGACCTGAGTTCCTCCAGAACAAAATCACTCACTACCAGCCTTCTAGAAACCTTTGATTGGGCTCAGTTCTCCTCCTGGCTATTGCATCTCTATAAAAGATTTGGCAGCTCGGCTTTTTCCATCCTAGCACCCACCATCTGGAACACCCTTCCTCTCCACATCCAGCACACCAAAAATGACCTCTCCTTCAGAACAGCCTTAGCTTTTTGCTGCACTATCCTGAAAACCCCATAAATCCTGTGTATATGAACTGTCTCCCTAGGAGGTGCCGGCTGCATTTGTGGGATTGCCAACCTTTTTCTAAACACCTGACGGTGCCGGCTGTGTATGCGTTGGCCTGTATCTCATGCACTTTCTTAGATATATCTTGCCTTTGCTCAATTGCCACTAGATGATTCACAGAACTCACACATGTATTGTCCCATTATTGATGAATGGCTGCACTTGTCATGTATGGAAAATGGGCAAATCACAGTAATAGCAGCAGAAGCACAGTGATGTGATATAACGAACGCCAACACCACCACAATTGTACACCTGTGCGCCTCTTGTGGCGACTATTTAGGGCATAGACCGAAAATACACCACACCACTGGCCGCAGGCATGGCTAACCACACACATCAGTATACAGCAAGGACTAGGACAATATTTTGGTCGTGCTGTTCAGATAAATTCTCTGCCTACCTAAACCTGACTACTCCTCAACACCACTCACAGCAGAATGCAGGGCAGACCTACGATGAATTTGGGCATGCTGAACACATATAGACTCCAGCACTGATGCCACCCTTTCTCCTCTAAGCACCCATCCACATGCCTGACCGCATGGGTTGCTTCTCTATCAGAGCCTGACCAGCCCCTAGTAAGCCTTTTTCAGCCAAATGCACATACGCATCATAATCGTGTTCCAGGACCTTCAACATTCTGGACTTCAGTCCTCCAAGGGCATTCTCACTAACAGTGGATTGAGAGTATAATAATGGTAAAATTGGCACTATACAAATGACGAATACAATACAATACAAAACAATACAAGATCTGCTCAACCATGTTAATTAATACACCAGATATATATGCATACAGAGAATGCCAAATTGCTCATTGAAAATTCAATTGCACAGTGAAACTCAAACTGCTCATTAACATTACCTCAAATCTGTACAATATTTAATGCATTTTGCTGGTTATTGACAAACTGATCATAACTCCATTAGTCAAATTAAAGGTTTACAATCATGGATATTACAAGTTATAGAAACATTCACATAGACAAAATGATGTCACCCCCCTAAATCTGAAAAAAATATATCAGAAAACTGAATGTATTACACAGCCCTAGAAACTCTCAATTAATAACATCATGACAAATAATTGATTTACATTTGGGTTATGTGACAGATGGCCCAAGAATCACTCTAAATCTAAGATGCGGCCCAAGGGCTTTAATTGAACTCTTTGTGGGCCCAAGTGCCGTGCCTCTCTCGCTCTCTCGTCTTGTGTCAAAGGTCCTCCCTATCCCCGGTGTCCCAAGTCCCAGGTTAGTATCTGCAGAAGGTTGACTCCTACTGTCTAATTCTGCCTCCTTCTGGAGGTGATAACATAAATGTTTCATGCCATAGCTCACTAAACTCCTTCCACGACTTCCTAGCTCTCCAATGGTTAGTTGCACTACTCTTCCCTTCACACTACTACTCCTTCCTCACTACTGCTCACTCCTGCAACCTACTACTCCCTCCAGCACACTGCATATTCACTGTCTGTCAACCAAGTGGTCACCCACTTCACAATTCACTCCTTACACTACCTACATGCTCACCACACAAACAACCACACTCACACTGCTGTACCACTTTCACTCCATGGCTAATACCTCACCTGCTTATCAATTTGCATCCACAATCCACAACGCCTTCCTTCCTCCTGTTGGTCTTTTGGTCATCCTCCACCTCCACCTCTAACCTCACCCGAAAAACGCACACTTCCTGCTTCCTCCTCTACTCTTATATTTCCACCTCCCTCCTGGGATTGGTCCTCTTTCCCTGGCCAATCTAGCCCTGTCTTCCCCACCCAGGGTGTGTGCAGTGAAACGTTTTTTATTTTTTTATTTTTTTTATTGTTGTTTTAATCAAGTATAAAAATACTTGATTTTTTCCACATTACTTCATATAAAATTCTGTGATAACAAAATCAATCAACATTCATATACAACAATTAGTAAAGATTGAACAACTTTTTAAAGTAAGAAGATAAATACTACTAAAAATACATTTTCACATATTATAACATTGCATTAACTGATAATGTGTCATACGTGATGTCATACTATATGGCAAATACGAGAAACCTACGAGGGATTGTGAAATGCTCAAGGGGATCATCAAAGTATACTTTCTATAATGGGTTGGGTCGTGATTGGGTCTCTACTGTCAGGTGGATGTCTTGTGCCTACCTCTAGTGCAAGTCATCTTCAATTATATTTAGTGCAAGGTATATAATTGGCACTCAAACTATAAGGCTTTTCGTTATATGGCCTTCTACAATTGGTTGGCATGCTTCGGTTTACTGAGCAGCACATACACTTGTACCCAGGTGCCAGGAGGTGGACTCGACTTTACCTCCCCACCCAATTAGCTCAACGTCTCTCATCGCCCATGCCTTCGGCCATGAAGATTGCCTTTGAAATTGGCCTTGCAGTGTATTCTTGTCTCTGGGAATATACAGGAGTGCAGGCACACACTATTTCTTGTTCTAGAACTCCAACCCAACTCATTTCCAGGAGACCACGTTTTGGACCATTTCGCTGCATTTAATTGTCTTAAATGAATAAAACTTGGCACACATGGTGTTTTTTCTTTGACCTTAAAAGGGAATGATTCAGCTTTGCACGTTTGCCGCCTTCAAGAGGAGATAACCAGTCCTGACTGCCTTTAGCCTTGACACCAGGCAAGACAGCTTCGCCATTCATTTTCACGATCTCAGTTAATTGTTACTGCAACTCAGCTATCTGCCTTCCTTCTCCATGGGTCTGATCTTACTAAAATGATGACACTGATGTCCAGCTTCTATATAATGGCGGCTGCGTGAGCAGTCCATTTACTACGTATAGCCAGCTTCTATGATCACTTAGTCTCCTTGTGTTGCTGTATCTGTACAATTATTGAACGACTTGCTTTTTCTTCAGTGCTCTTCACACGTGCAATCTTTTCTTTGCATATGACAGTTTACTCGATTCTTTATTTCATCATCAGTTTATATAAGGGCCATGCATCTTCTTCAGCCTGTCTTCTTGGTGATCCACACTCGCTTCTTGTGACATCACAAGCGCTTTTCTTGCTCTGTTTCATATTTCTTCGGGGATTTCTTCCGTAAGATTGTCATCTCTTCAGGAATTCATTTGATAGGGCTTCCTCAGTGGGTACCTTCTTTCGAATATTCTCAATGGTATGGTCACAACAGCTGGTGTCAAGCATGGCACAATCTCAGGCCTCCAACATACAGGTGGCAGGGGGGCGTAACTTCCTGCGGAGGCATTCGGCTGCTCCTCCACACACACAAAGCCTTTCGTCCTGCCTACTCCCTGCTCGTACACAACAGGCCCAATTGAGTGGGGGGCCTAGCCATCCTCCTCAATTAACATCTGTCGGTCATTTCCACAGAGAGTCTTCCTGGTGACAACGAATGCAAATACTTTCTCGCTAAGCACCGCCTCAGCTTTTCAGTCACCCACAGCTTCCTTCTCCTTTATAGGCCTCCCGGCTCCGACTGACACTTTTGCCGATTCTCTCTGTGACAACACCCTCTCAGCCTTGCTGATCCAGCACCCTGCACTCCAGAGATTTCGACAAATGGTTTGATGTATTTGCCAACCCCATGACTCACTCCCTCACCAACAATCTGGAAGCTCCCGGCATGTCACAATTGATTTCACTCCTGGCCCACATTGCTGGATACACCAAATATACACTTTTCTGCACATCTGGCCAAGTCTCCCCACTCACTCCTCACCCACTGATCTGGATTGATCACCATGCTATCCCTTTCTAAATTGAATACCTTTCCCCCTCCCCTCCTCTTCTACCAATCAACCCCTCAACTACCCTGGCAACACTGCTTCTTTGGAATAAAACCATCAACAATCCAGACCTGGCCAATTCCCTACTCTTCCAGATCTTTCTCGCAAGGAAGGCCACCCCTCTATCGATCTACTTGACCTTTGGCTCTGCAAAGTTATGACCTTCCCTCACACCATTCCATCGCACCTCCCGATGATCGACCCCACACCAAAAGTGGTACATCCATCCCTCAAAGCACTCAAAACCATCAAGCAATGCCTACAGCGTGCCTGGAGGCCCTACCCCACTCCTCTTAACAAAATGTCCCTTGCAAGACTGAACAGTGCATACTTGTATGAAATCAAAAAAGCAAAAAATAACATTATCGGAACAGAATCTCCAACTCCAAAAGTCCATGAAGGGAGCTCCACAAAATCCGAGGGGAATTCATTTCCCCAGCTGCCTAACCCCATGTCCCCAAACTCACAAACTCTGTGTGCTGAACTTTCCAACCACTTTCATAATGTTGCACATGAAAGACAACACACCATAACCACAAAACTAGCTCTGATCCAACCAGCGGCCATTGGGCCCTCCACAAACCCAAACCCTTATTCACCCTCCCAACCCTCTTACACTTCTTTCACCGCTCTTTCCCAGGCCGATTTTGGCAATATGCTAGCACTTAACCAACCATTGGACTCAGCCTGGAGACCCTGGCCCACAGCCCGCCTGAAAAAGATCCTCACCTCCACCTGTACTGGCATCATAGCCCGGTCCATTGTAAATAACTTGCTTGCATCAGGCACTTTCCCAGAGGCCTTCAAAACCTCCCATGTAAAATCACTTCTTAATAAAACTCAGCCTCGACCTACTCTCTCCATCAAGCTACCGCCCAATCTTCAATACCCATTTCATTGCCAAACTAATTGAACGTGAGGCATATTAGCAACTAGGCCTTTTCACAGAAGCCAATAATCTCCTCGATCCAACCCAATCAGGGTTCTGACCAGTGGTCGAAGTGAGCGGGAGCGGTCGGGAGCGGTGCTCCTATACTTTTTTAAATTACCTTTTACAGCTCCTACACTATTATTTTAAAAAGAAACCGTTCCGGAACGGTTTTGTTTTAAAATAAATGTGTAGGAAGCAGTTGAAACTTGCACTTTCAGTGCAGTGCACTGAACATTCCCTTAAACTGCAGGCGCATGCATTTGGGGGTTTATACTGTGCATGGGAGGGGGTATGGCGATGGGGTTTGCTGGGAGCGGTGCAGACCAGTAGGGAACATAGCTCCACTACTTATTTTCGTACACTTCGACCACTGGTTCTGACCCCTCTGTGGAATGGAATCTTCCCTGGTCTACATCTGGGATGACCTCAAAAGAACTACTGACTCAGAAGGGTGTGCCGCACTCATCCTCCTAGATCTTTCCGCATCTTTTGATACAAACGGCCACACAATACTAAGAAAGAGGCTCCTCACCTTAGGCATCAAAGACTCCACCCTTAATTGGATCACTTCCCTTATTTCCAATCTCTCACAATTCGTTCGCTTTCCACCTTTCTCCTCCGCTCCGCTCCCAGTCACAAAAGGAATGCCGCGAGGAGCGTCCCTTTCACCACTCCTTTTCAACCTCTACTTAAGCCTATTGCCAGCTCTCGTCAGTTCCCACAACCTTATCTGCAACAACTACGCAGACAATATGCAGATAATGTTTCAAAATCTCCAAGATCCAAGCCTCACCCCCTCACGACCTCGCCACTTGTCTCTCAGACATCGACCATTGGATGACCAACAACCACCTAATGCTAAACCCGGGTAAATCTGAGATCCTAATAGGTGGCAAAACTGCTCTGATCCCACAATCTTTACTGTGGCCGGCTCCCTTAGAGCCCCACCTGCCCCCTCCACCTCTGTCAAAAAATTTTGGAGGCACTATAGACGCAGGCCTATCCGTCTCCAAGCACATCAACTCCTTATCCAGCACCTGCCACCTCCACCTATGCATCCTAAAATGAATCTTTCCTTACCTCCCCTACCCTCAAAGAGTTTCTGCAATACTGGCTATTATCATCTCCCACCTTGACTAAGCCAACTCCCTCTATCTCTGCATACCCGTTAAGGAAACTTCAACATATCCAAAACACAGCAGCCAAACTGCTCCTGACCCTCTCACCCAGAGAACACATCACCCCCACACTCAGAATCCTGCACTGACTCCCAGTTAGAATAAGAGCAACCTTCAAAGCCATGTGTATCACACACCGAGTACTCTATAATATGGGACCTGAGTTCCTCCAGAACAAAATCACTCACTACCAGCCTTCTAGAAACCTTTGATTGGGCTCAGTTCTCCTCCTGGCTATTGCATCTCTATAACAGATTTGGCAGCTCGGCTTTTTCCATCCTAGCACCCACCATCTGGAACACCCTTCCTCTCCACATCCAGCACACCAAAAATGACCTCTCCTTCAGAACAGCCTTAGCTTTTTGCTGCACTATCCTGAAAACCCCATAAATCCTGTGTATATGAACTGTCTCCCTAGGAGGTGCCGGCTGCATTTGTGGGATTGCCAACCTTTGTCTAAACACCTGACGGTGCCGGCTGTGTATGCGTTGGCCTGTATCTCATGCACTTTCTTAGATTTATCTTGCCTTTGCTCAATTGCCACTAGATGATTCACAGAACTCACACATGTATTGTCCCATTATTGATGAATGGCTGCACTTGTCATGTATGGAAAATGGGCAAATCACAGTAATAGCAGCAGAAGCACAGTGATGTGATATAACGAACGCCAACACCACCACAATTGTACACCTGTGTGCCTCTTATGGCGACTATTTAGGGCATAGACCGAAAATACACCACACCACTGGCCGCAGGCATGGCTAACCACACACATCAGTATACAGCAAGGACTACGACAATATTTTGGTCGTGCTGTTCAGATAAATTCTCTGCCTACCTAAACCTGACTACTCCTCAACACCACTCACAGCAGAATGCAGGGCAGACCTACGATGAATTTGGGCATGCTGAACACATATAGACTCCAGCACTGATGCCACCCTTTCTCCTCTAAGCACCCATCCACATGCCTGACCGCATGGGTTGCTTCTCTATCAGAGCCTGACCAGCCCTTAGTAAGCCTTTTTCAGCCAAATGCACATATGCATCATAATCGTGTTCCAGGACCTTCAACATTCTGGACTTCAGTCCTCCAAGGGCATTCTCACTAACAGCGGATTGAGAGTATAATAATGGTAAAATTGGCACTATACAAATGACGAATACAATACAATACAAAACAATACAAGATCTGCTCAACCACGTTAAATAATACACCAGATATATATGCATACAGAGAATGCCAAATTGCTCATTGAAAATTCAATTGCACCGTGAAACTCAAACTGCTCATTAACATTACCTCAAACCTGTACAATATTTAATGCATTTTGCTGGTTATTGACAAACTGATCATAACTCCATTAGTCAAATTAAAGGTTTACAATCATGGATATTACAAGTTATAGAAACATTCACATAGACAAAATGATGTCACCCCCCTAAATCTGAAAAAAATATATCAGAAAACTGAATGTATTACACAGCCCTAGAAACTCTCAATTAATAACATCATGACAAATAATTGATTTACATTTGGGTTATGTGACAGATGGCCCAAGAATCACTCTAATTCTAAGAGGCGGCCCAAGGGCTTTAATTGAACTCTTTGTGGGCCCAAGTGCCGTGCCTCTCTCGCTCTCTCGTCTTGTGTCAAAGGTCCTCCCTATCCCCGGTGTCCCAAGTCCCAGGTTAGTATCTGCACAAGGTTGACTCCTACTGTCTAATTCTGCCTCCTTCTGGAGGTGATAACATAAATGTTTCATGCCATAGCTCACTAAACTCCTTCCACGACTTCCTAGCTCTCCAATGGTTAGTTGCACTACTCTTCCCTTCACACTACTACTCCTTCCTCACTACTGCTCACTCCTGCAACCTACTACTCCCTCCAGCACACTGCATATTCACTGTCTGTCAACCAAGTGGCCACCCACTTCACAATTCACTCCTTACACTACCTACATGCTCATCACACAAACAACCACACTCACACTGCTGTACCACTTTCACTCCATGGCTAATACCTCACCTGCTTATCAATTTGCATCCACAATCCACAACGCCTTCCTTCCTCCTGTTGGTCTTTTGGTCATCCTCCACCTCCACCTCTAACCTCACCCGAAAAACACATACTTCCTGCTTCCTCCTCTACTCTTATATTTCCACCTCCCTCCTGGGATTGGTCCTCTTTCCCTGGCCAATCTAGCCCTGTCTCCCCCACCCAGGGTGTGTGCAGTGAAACGTTTTTTATTTTTTTATTTTTTTATTGTTGTTTTAATCAAGTATAAAAATACTTGATTTTTTCAACATTACTTCATATAAAATTCTGTGATAACAAAATCAATCAACATTCATATACAACAATTAGTAAAGATTGAACAACTTTTTAAAGTAAGAAGATAAATACTACTAAAAATACATTTTCACATATTATAACATTGCATTAACTGATAATGTGTCATACGTGATGTCATACTATATGGCAAATACGAGAAACCTACGAGGGATTGTGAAATGCTCAAGGGGATCATCAAAGTATACTTTCTATAATGGGTTGGGTCGTGATTGGGTCTCTACTGTCAGGTGGATGTCTTGTGCCTACCTCTAGTGCAAGTCATCTTCAATTATATTTAGTGCAAGGTTATATAATTGGCACTCAAACTATAAGGCCTTTCGTTATATGGCCTTCTACAATTGGTTGGCATGCTTCGGTTTACTGAGCAGCACATACACTTGTACCCAGGTGCCAGGAGGTGGACTCGACTTTACCTCCCCACCCAATTAGCTCAACGTCTCTCATCGCCCATGCCTTCGGCCATGAAGATTGCCTTTGAACTTGGCCTTGCAGTGTATTCTTGTCTCTGGGAATATACAGGAGTGCAGGCACACACTATTTCTTGCTCTAGAACTCCAACCCAACTCATTTCCAGGAGACCACGTTTTGGACCATTTCGCTGCATTTAATTGTCTTAAATGAATAAAACTTGGCACACATGGTGTTTTTTCTTTGACCTTAAAAGGGAATGATTCAGCTTTGCACGTTTGCCGCCTTCAAGAGGAGATAACCAGTCCTGACTGCCTTTAGCCTTGACACCAGGCAAGACAGCTTCGCCATTCATTTTCACGATCTCAGTTAATTGTTACTGCAACTCAGCTATCTGCCTTCCTTCTCCATGGGTCTGATCTTACTAAAATGATGACACTGATGTCCAGCTTCTATATAATGGCGGCTGCGTGAGCAGTCCATTTACTACGTATAGCCAGCTTCTATGATCACTTAGTCTCCTTGTGTTGCTGTATCTGTACAATTATTGAACGACTTGCTTTTTCTTCAGTGCTCTTCACACGTGCAATCTTTTCTTTGCATATGACAGTTTACTCGATTCTTTATTTCATCATCAGTTTATATAAGGGCCATGCATCTTCTTCAGCCTGTCTTCTTGGTGATCCACACTCGCTTCTTGTGACATCACAAGCGCTTTTCTTGCTCTGGTTCATATTTCTTCGGGGATTTCTTCCGTAAGATTGTCATCTCTTCAGGAATTCATTTGATAGGGCTTCCTCAGTGGGTACCTTCTTTCGAATATTCTCAATGGTATGGTCACAACAGCTGGTGTCAAGCATGGCACAATCTCAGGCCTCCAACATACAGGTGGCAGGGGGGCGTAACTTCCTGCGGAGGCATTCGGCTGCTCCTCCACACACACAAAGCCTTTCGTCCTGCCTACTCCCTGCTCGTACACAACAGGCCCAATTGAGTGGGGGGCCTAGCCATCCTCCTCAATTAACATCTGTCGGTCATTTCCACAGAGAGTCTTCCTGGTGACAACGAATGCAAATACTTTCTCGCTAAGCACCGCCTCAGCTTTTCAGTCACCCACAGCTTCCTTCTCCTTTATAGGCCTCCCGGCTCCGACTGACACTTTTGCCGATTCTCTCTGTGACAACACCCTCTCAGCCTTGCTGATCCAGCACCCTGCACTCCAGAGATTTCGACAAATGGTTTGATGTATTTGCCAACCCCATGACTCACTCCCTCACCAACAATCTGGAAGCTCCCGGCATGTCACAATTGATTTCACTCCTGGCCCACATTGCTGGATACACCAAATATACACTTTTCTGCACATCTGGCCACGTCTCCCCACTCACTCCTCACCCACTGATCTGGATTGATCACCATGCTATCCCTTTCTAAATTGAATACCTTTCCCCCTCCCCTCCTCTTCTACCAATCAACCCCTCAACTACCCTGGCAACACTGCTTCTTTGGAATAAAACCATCAACAATCCAGACCTGGCCAATTCCCTACTCTTCCAGATCTTTCTCGCAAGGAAGGCCACCCCTCTATCGATCTACTTGACCTTTGGCTCTGCAAAGTTATGACCTTCCCTCACACCATTCCATCGCACCTCCCGATGATCGACCCCACACCAAAAGTGGTACATCCATCCCTCAAAGCACTCAAAACCATCAAGCAATGCCTACAGCGTGCCTGGAGGACCTACCCCACTCCTCTTAACAAAATGTCCCTTGCAAGACTGAACAGTGCATACTTGTATGAAATCAAAAAAGCAAAAAATAACATTATCGGAACAGAATCTCCAACTCCAAAAGTCCATGAAGGGAGCTCCACAAAATCCGAGGGGAATTCATTTCCCCAGCTGCCTAACCCCATGTCCCCAAACTCACAAACTCTGTGTGCTGAACTTTCCAACCACTTTCATAATGTTGCACATGAAAGACAACACACCATAACCACAAAACTAGCTCTGATCCCACCAACGGCCATTGGGCCCTCCACAAACCCAAACCCTTATTCACCCTCCCAACCCTCTTACACTTCTTTCACCGCTCTTTCCCAGGCCGATTTTGGCAATATGCTAGCACTTAACCAACCATTGGACTCAGCCTGGAGACCCTGGCCCACAGCCCGCCTGAAAAAGATCCTCACCTCCACCTGTACTGGCATCATAGCCCGGTCCATTGTAAATAACTTGCTTGCATCAGGCACTTTCCCAGAGGCCTTCAAAACCTCCCATGTAAAATCACTTCTTAAAAAAACTCAGCCTCGACCTACTCTCTCCATCAAGCTACCGCCCAATCTTCAATACCCATTTCATTGCCAAACTAATTGAACGTGAGGCATATTAGCAACTAGGCCTTTTCACAGAAGCCAATAATCTCCTCGATCCAACCCAATCAGGGTTCTGACCCCTCTGTGGAATGGAATCTTCCCTGGTCTACATCTGGGATGACCTCAAAAGAACTACTGACTCAGAAGGGTGTGCCGCACTCATCCTCCTAGATCTTTCCGCATCTTTTGATACAAACGGCCACACAATACTAAGAAAGAGGCTCCTCATCTTAGGCATCAAAGACTCCACGCTTAATTGGATCACTTCCCTTATTTCCAATCTCTCACAATTCGTTCGCTTTCCACCTTTCTCCTCCGCTCCGCTCCCAGTCACAAAAGGAATGCCGCGAGGAGCGTCCCTTTCACCACTCCTTTTCAACCTCTACTTAAGCCTATTGCCAGCTCTCGTCAGTTCCCACAACCTTATCTGCAACAACTATGCAGACAATATGCAGATAATGTTTCAAAATCTCCAAGATCCAAGCCTCACCCCCTCACGACCTCGCCACTTGTCTCTCAGACATCGACCATTGGATGACCAACAACCACCTAATGCTAAACCCGGGTAAATCTGAGATCCTAATAGGTGGCAAAACTGCTCTGATCCCACAATCTTTACTGTGGCCGGCTCCCTTAGAGCCCCACCTGCCCCCTCCACCTCTGTCAAAAAATTTTGGAGGCACTATAGACGCAGGCCTATCCCTCTCCAAGCACATCAACTCCTTATCCAGCACCTGCCACCTCCACCTATGCATCCTAAAATGAATCTTTCCTTACCTCCCCTACCCTCAAAGAGTTTCTGCAATACTGGCTATTATCATCTCCCACCTTGACTAAGCCAACTCCCTCTATCTCTGCATACCCGTTAAGGAAACTTCAACATATCCAAAACACAGCAGCCAAACTGCTCCTGACCCTCTCACCCAGAGAACACATCACCCCCACACTCAGAATCCTGCACTGACTCCCAGTTAGAATAAGAGCAACCTTCAAAGCCATGTGTATCACACACCGAGTACTCTATAATATGGGACCTGAGTTCCTCCAGAACAAAATCACTCACTACCAGCCTCCTAGAAACCTTTGATTGGGCTCAGTTCTCCTCCCGGCTATTCTATCGCATCTCTATAACAGATTTGGCAGCTCAGCTTTTTCCATCCTAGCACCCACCATCTGGAACACCCTTCCTCTCCACATCCAGCACACCAAAAATGACCTCTCTTTCAGAAAAGCCCTAGCTTTTTGCTGCACTATCCTGAAAACCCCATAAATCCTGTGTATATGAACTGTCTCCCTAGGAGGTACCGGCTGCATTTGTGGCATCACCAACCTTTTTCTAAACACCTGACGGTGCCGGCTGTGTATGCGTTGGCCTGTATCTCATGCACTTTCTCAGATTTATCTTGCCTTTGCTCAAGTGCCACTAGCTGATTCACAGAACTCACACATGTATTGTCCCATTATTGATGAATGGCTGCACTAGTCATGTATGGAAAATGGGCAAATCACAGTAATAGCAGCAGAAGCACAGTGATGTGATATAATGAACGCCAACACCACTACAATTGTACACCTGTTGACTCCTACTGTCTAATTCTGCCTCCTTCTGGAGGTGATAACATAAATGTTTCATGCCATAGCTCACTAAACTCCTTCCACGACTTCCTAGCTCTCCAATGGTTAGTTGCACTACTCTTCCCTTCACACTACTACTCCTTCCTCACTACTGCTCACTCCTGCAACCTACTACTCCCTCCAGCACACTGCATATTCACTGTCTGTCAACCAAGTGGTCACCCACTTCACAATTCACTCCTTACACTACCTACATGCTCACCACACAAACAACCACACTCACACTGCTGTACCACTTTCACTCCATGGCTAATACCTCACCTGCTTATCAATTTGCATCCACAATCCACAACTCCTTCCTTTCTCCTGTTGGTCTTTTGGTCATCCTCCACCTCCACCTCTAACCTCACCCGAAAAACCTACACTTCCTGCTTCCTCCTCTACTCTTATATTTCCACCTCCCTCCTGGGATTGGTCCTCTTTCCCTGGCCAATCTAGCCCTGTCTTCCCCACCCAGGGTGTGTGCAGTGAAAAGTTATTATTTTTTTATTTTTTTTATTGTTGTTTTAATCAAGTATAAAAATACTTGATTTTTTCAACATTACTTCATATAAAATTCTGTGATAACAAAATCAATCAACATTCATATACAACAATTAGTAAAGATTGAACAACTTTTTAAAGTAAGAAGATAAATACTACTAAAAATACATTTCACATATTATAACATTGCATTAACTGATACCCTTTATCTTCCTTTGTTTACTGAGTTTTAAACCATAAAGACAGTTTAAAGTAGCATACCTAACAGATTTCCTTGATGTGTGATATAATAAGTTCCACAATTCTGTAGGCGTCTCAATAAATGATCCTTCAAATAAAGATTTAAAGTGTGCAATCCTCTGGGGTAGCAACTCTACACATTCCATACAAAGATGGCTCAAGGTTTCAGGAGCAGATAGACAAAACCGGCAGGCTAATGCTTCTGGTGGCAACATTTTCCTTCTGCATAATACTTCATGAGTGGGCCATATGTTTAAGCGAAAGCGCAGGAAATCATCCCTTTGACGAGAATTTGGAAAAAGTACCATGTATGGTTCAATCATACCATATCATTTCAATTTAAATGGATTATCTTTGAAGGACTGATACATGGAGCAAGCCTCCCTTGACTTTATGCAATCTGATTTCCATAATTGTTTTTTGACCACATTGGGCCTTTCAATCAGCGTAGCGTCAGAGATATTTAATTGTGTTAGGATTCCCTGCGCCTTCGTTCGCCATAATGTTGGGAAACTATCTTTTGATTTTAACAAATAATTTGCTATAATATACATCAATCCTTTATATGTTCGAGCACTTGTTATTAAACATTTTCTGTATATTGCACAAAGTTTCCATTTGTAAATTGCATATAATGATGATCGACCCAACTCATGTCTTAGTAACGCTATGGGGATTGACATTGGTAGATTCAGGACTCGTTTCCAAAAACTGCCTTCCAAAACGGTCCAATACTCATAGGTTTTTATCTTAAAGGTTTCACTGCCATATGTGACAACCGGCACAAATTTCTGCTTATAGTAGATTATAATTGCTTTCAAGGAAAATTTGCAAAACTTAGCTTTAATCAATCACGCCTGGGAAAGAGTCATAATTGCTTTTTTCCTTATGTGATTTTCGTAACCTTGGGAACTTGGATGTTGGGTTATTAACGTTCCCAAATAAACATAAGAGTCCACTGACTCCAGATTTTTTGATTGTAAAGGCAATTGGTGGTATTTGGTTCTCTGCCTAACTGTGCCAAATTGAATAATTGGTTTTTGAAACGTTTATGGAGATATGATTTTTATCACAATAAATCCCCAAGGCATTCAGTAGGGCACGTAGGCCATTAGGAGTTTTAGAAAGTAAGACCATATCGTCTGCATATAATAAATGTCTCACATGGATATTATCTATTTTCGGAGAATCTGTCAAAATAAGTTCAAATCATGCTTTGATATCTGCAATGAAAAAATTGAATAAGGCTGATGCCAAGAGGCATCCTTGCTTCAATCTGCGAGCGGTCTTAATCGGCTCTGATAGGAGACTTGTGCTGTCCAGTCTGATTTGAATAGAGGTGTTTGTGTGAAATTCCACTATCCATTTAAGAATGGACCACGGGCAACCGCTATTCATCAGCTTTAAATACAGCACCTCTCGCGGTACAGAGTCGAAGGCTGTTCGAAAATCAATGAAAGCAATGTATAGCGGTTTCTGCTTCTCCTGTGCCCGATAAATAATGCTATTCAGGGTGATAATATTTATTCCAGTACCGACTTCAGGTATAAAACCTGTTTGGAACGTGTCACGCAAGGAACGGCTATCCAGCCATTTGTTAAATTTATTAAGAACAAGGCGTCCAAAGATTTTACCTGGACAGTCTAAAGGAGCTATAGGCCTGTAGGCCTTTGGATCCGCTCTATTGCCCTTTTTAAATATTGGTACTATTACAGATTGCTTCAATGTGGGTGGAATTTGCATGGTTGTAAAGGTATTCTGAAAGATCTGCATAAGAATAACAGCCCATTCATATCGATAGGCTTTAAAAATGCCATTATGCAGCCCATCTGGTCCACTAGCTCTGGAATTACTCAAAGCTTTAATGCATGTTAAAATGTCATCCAGGCGGATCGAGAAGGAACATGGCATGGCGTGGAATTGAAACCATCCATCTAAATTTTTGAAGGGCGATTGATATAGATTCTCAAAATACACTTTCCAATCATCTTTTTGTATTGAGTTGCTCAGGACCGCTATTTGTGGTCTCATAGAGACACTATTCATACAGGCCCAAATACCACTGGTCGATTTCTTTACCAGTTGTATGAGCATTTGTTCACTATTTTGTTGATGCAACTGAATTTTCAGCCCCCTCAGCCTTTGGGCATAGGTCTTTCTAAGGTGCTTTTTCATCATGCTTCTGAGGTTGATGGGATGATGGATTAAAGTTTGTATGGATCTTTTCAAGTTAGTTTTGGCTTGTTGAACCTGTATGTTAAAGGGATGAAGATGACTAACTCTAATTGGAGACTCAGAAGAATTAGATTGCTTAAATAATTGCATATTAGTCACATAACAATTTTGGATGTTAGCAAAGTTGTCATTATATATCTCGTAAAGCACATTCTTAAAATACAAGAGACTTTGAGGATTCCACCTAAGGTGATTGCCCTGGTTGTTGATGGCAATGCACGTGGTGTTTTTGTTAGTCTCCTGGATGTGCCATGGAGTAAGGGAAGAGAAGCACACGACCAGCTTGTTATGGTCACTTTCGCCCGCTAGTACAACAACCATTGATTCGACCTGTGGCAAGAATTCTTTGCTTACATAAATGTAATCCAATATTGCACCGGAGGTGCCCCTCTACGATGTATTACAAAGAGGGGCGTCTCCATTGCAGACGTTATTAAGCATGATCAGACCTCTTTCCTTCATAATCTCATTCCAAGTGTTTTCGTCGCTCGTTAATAGCATCTTCTGAGCTGATAGTAAATGCAAATTTAAATCACCCACTATAAAAACAACCCCAGATTTTGTGTCCGAGGCAATATTATCAAGATGCCATAGAAGAGTAGTGAAAAAGGATTCTGATGTAAGATTAAGTCTACTCCAGTATATATTCACAATGGTTATGTTAAGTTTTGCCACAGAGAGACTAACAACTTGAAAATATGGGGAAGGGGACTAATGCATTCTCCCAACGAACCCGCATGACTTTTTGATTGCTAATAGAAGACCCCCTGATGGTCTACCTTTTAATCTTTTGGACGCCAATGTGTCAAAAATAATGTGAGTATCCCATGTCGGAGATTCCATTAACCACGTCTCTTGCAACGCTATGATGTCATAATCTTCCAGCGTACTTTGTTTAGAATTAATGAAATGACTGTTGCCTCTTGTATTCCAAGACATTAGTTTAATGGAAGTTTGGGTGATGAGTTGTAATGACCTATTCACATTATTCAATGGTAAAATTGTCTGACTCCGTCTGTCATTTCTTGGTTGGTAGATGTTTATATGCGGTTTATCCGCCTGGCTATCGGGAGCAAGATTAACTGGTGTTAATGTAAATCCCATGTCAAATAAGTTAATTCTGGCCTGCCATATCAGATTGTATATAAGGGCAGACTTAACGTAGATGTTCGCTTCAGACGTATTTTCGTGACTGGCAAATTCAATCAAGTCGAGATCAGACGATGTTAGTTCTTTTAAGATTTGGATTTCCGTGCATATATTTAATATGCTTGTGCGATTAAGCACATAAGTTTGAAAAGGATGATCTCGACATTTCAAATTGAGACAGGGTAGGCCCTGCCATTTATTTGGATTTTGCCAGTTGGGATTCGTCAGGGCTTGCAAAGACAGTTGGGTCTGAGCGAGTGTCTTTAAATGCATGTTTGGTTGTTGATCATGAGATTCAATTACTACACTTGGGCCTTGTAATAACGGCCCAACTTCTGGAAAAGCTACATTTGATTGCCTCGATGGGATAGAAGTATGATGACATGTGTCAATTATATAGGATTCAATAGATGCTTTGATCAATTCACGAAGTTCTTGTTGGGATGAGGTGTTAGGCAAAGGCCTGTCCACAGTGGTTGTTTGAGTTTTGGATACGTCAAGCATGGGTTGAATTTGACGCTGTGGATTAGCTGTAGGATTTAAGCTCTCCGATGTTCTCTGAATTTCTGCCCGGCCATGTTCTTTCAATCCTTCTGGTTTTTGAACGGTGGGGGCAAATGCCTTTATGGGGTCAGCAGCTTTTGTGATTATGGTCATAATATTATTTTTAGCTGCTAAATTCGCAGAGGGATCACTTCTCTGGGAGTTCTCGGTTTGATGGATCTGATATGCCTTGATGGATTCCCTGATTTCTACTCTTAAAGCTTCAATGGTTATGGGTGGCTGTAGCGGTCCGGCACTAGAAATGGCATGTGAGTCCATCGCCTTCGCTGGATTCTTATCCTTGAACATGGTTATATTAGTTGCTGGAGTGACATTCTTATTCACATCACGAAAAGATGATGCGCCGCTTGTATGAGCTGCTTGCTTGGTCAGTGCCACTAAGGTGTCCAGAGGTTCGAATTGCACTATTTTTTGTGCTGGCACGTTTGTTGTCTGCGATATCATCGTTTGTTTTGAATTTTTATGTTGTATTTTAACATACTTGCGTTTCTTCAATCTCGAATTTTTAGAGCCGGTTTGATTAATGGCTTTGTCCTGCTTTTGCTTTCCATTCTTGGGCGGTCTGAGTTTATTAATGTTCGATAATTGGTCTCCACTGCTTGACTCAAACAAGTCGAATATGTTTTTCTTCAATTGTGACTGATCACTTATTTCCTTTGAGGGGTTTGAGGATGCAATGATTTCCACCTCTTTTTCAGAATGCTGAATTGGGGGCGGTTGAGCGTCCAACTCTCGTATATTCGTCACCACTTGTAATAAAGAGGGCTCATTTGATTCTGTCAAGGGTGTTTCTGATTCTTTCGATAGTACAAAATTGCATTCAGATGGAATGCATTCTGTTTTTCCATGGTATCCGATGATTTTTCTATGGCATCCTGTATTGTTCCTGGGTTTCCCAGCTCCTTTGATCTCGAGTTAGTAATGAGAGTCTTATCTAGAAGTTTTTCAAGTAATTTCGTTTGATTTATCATTTTACTATCTAATGTTTCATACAGTTTCGCTATCGCCAGTAGAGCAGTATTCATCGTGCTAAGTGTGTTGTTAAGCGCCGGAGCCTCAGGAAACGAAAATCGCTTTGATTGCGCTTTTTGGATAAAGTAATCAGATTCCCGTGCTTCGTCTTTGAATCTTGTCCGCCGTGGAGTGGGTGCGATGAATGAGGGAGATTTGTCCACCATTTGAGCATCTGATTGTGGTGAGCTGTTAAATTGAGGGAGATTAATGTCATCAGTGCCACTGTGGGCCTGCTCCTGTGGGGTTGTCATCGACTTGTCTGATTTATCAAGCAAACTCTGTGTATGACCTTCCTGGAGTTGTATGAGATCTCCTGTGTTTGAGCAGATATACAAAATTTCAGCTTCTGGGTTTTCAGAACTAGAGGATGCATCCATGAAATCAAGCGCTTCTTGATCAATTTCACCCGTCAAAGTTACGTGTTTGTATGCTTTTCGCAATTTTACTTGTGCTTCGACTGAGCATATGATGGGTTCCATAGGTTGGAGGGTTGAGGGCATTGGTTTAATAATGTTCATCTCGCCAAATTTCGCTCCCTCCATTGTGCACTCTTTTATGATTTCCTTTGAGGGTGCTATGCTTTGGTCTATTTCCTTCATGATCAGGTCACCTGATGTTACCGCTAGTTCTAGTGTAACATCAGTAAGCTCGTTATCATGGCCGGGCTTGGATGTCTGCAAGGGCGCTGGATGCACACTTTCCTTCACACAAATGGCCTCCTTTTCGTTTGAGACTAATGCACTTCGATGCATTTTGCCGATGGGCAACTCGATTACAGCCGCGACTGTTTACGACATAACATCCGATGATTCTAGCGGAGTTATTGACTCATTAAGTTCGCTGGCTGCCTGGTTGGGCGTTGCCTTTGATGAGGTCCATGGATTAGCTGGTGATTGTAGACTAGGGTTAGGGAGGGCAATAGGTAGTGAACTAGCTGTCTCATTGCTGGTATGTTCAAGAACTAATTGTTCCTTGCCCTTACAAAGCACATCCAGCTCAGAGTGGTCAGCTACCTGTGAGGCTGTTACAGCCGGTTGTTGCTCTATCGTGAGTGATTTCGATGGGTTTTTAATACGGTTTGTCTCGTTGTACACTCACCCTCCTGTTTGAATTTCTATATCATAGAAGGAGCGAATGTCCGCAGATAGTGATACTGTGTGGCAGAGAATGGCACCCGCTGCCCCCGCTCGTGGAGGAGCTGACTTGGGCAGAGGACGCTTTGCCGTTGCAGATTGCGCTTTAAGCTGCAACAACGAGACGGTCGCTGTCCCAGGCATACCAGATTTTAGCATAAATTTCTTTGGTGTCATAGTTTGTTTGTGGATATTGATGCAAAGGAAGTAGAATAATATCAATCAGCTATTTCACTGTTACAATTAAACAAGATAAATAAATAAAAATAATCTTAACACAAACACAAACAAGACACGTAATTTACTAAAAATCGAAACTCGTGGGAATATCTCCACTTGTGCACAGCACACTATACCACTCAGTGGTAGCTGTTATACTTTTGTACTCACGCTTCCACAGTTATATAGAGCTTATGACATATAAGTCTGCTTTCACCCCTCCACCCCAGCACACCACAGACAGCCACTAACAGCCCTTGTCGAAACAGCACTTTCCGAAAAAGCGCGCGCGCAAAAGCACGGGTCCTGCAATGATATAGGGATTGTGGGTAAAAGGTGGGCGGGACTTAGAGTCTTTTCTCTATGCTGGGAGAAAGAAAGACAAAAGAGCATCAGGCTTGCAAGAGTTTGGAAGAGTTTGCCAGTCTTTCACTAAGTTCTATGTTCAGTACTTGACACAGGAAGCAAACCGTGAATCCAACAGGTTAGAGACACGAATTCAGCAAAGTCCGCTCACTAAATCCAAAGAATCGGGAGACACAATGTGCAGCCACTGACAGCCCTTGTCGAAACAGTGCTTTCCGAAAAAGCGCGCGCGGAAAAGCGCGAGTCCTGCAGTGATATAGGGCTTGTGGGTAAAAGGTGGGCGGGACTTAGAGTCTTTTCTCTATGTGTGAATCCAACAGGTTAGAGACACGAATTCAGCAAAGTCCGCTCACTAAATCCAAAGAATCGGGAGACACGATGTGCAGCCACTGACAGCCCTTGTCGAAACAAAGCTTTCCGAAAAAGTTATAAGTAGTGGGCTAAGCCCGCCCACATTTCCAAAATGTAATGGAGATGGCAGAACGGGAAGGCAAATGATCATGGTCAGGCTTCCTCAAGGTAAGGTATCTGGGTAATGGTGGCTATAGTTCCTGCTTCTGTCCCTGGGGGCATAGGGGGCCCTCCAGTTATTGATGGCACACCAATGTTGCTTGGCAGCTCCATGAGGTCTTTCTGACAGCTGCATAGGTAGGCAGCCTCTCCTGGTATTTTCCTCTCTCCCAGATTCTTCTCTCGGCCATGTCTAGTACACTTTTCTAATACTGCTGTGCATTCTATTCTAGGCAGTTCACCCTCTTTCTGCTGCGGATCAATGCTGCAGTGAGAATGCAATTCAGTTGCTTTTTCTAAGGTTACGTTCTGATTAATGTTCTTCTTCCCTGTTATGGACGTTGTGTTTCTAAAAGCAACTGGAAAAATCTGGCAAACATTTGATCATGAAGGTAATGCAAAATGTACAGGTGGACTGCATGGAAACATGCTGGCACAAGGGGTGGGGGGCAGGAATTGGGACGCTCTCATCTGCCAATGCCCTAAGATTGAGGGCTGGCGCTGGATTTCTTCCTGTTACTGAAACCTCCTGCAGAGAAGGGTTCTTACCCCTTCGTATCAAGGCCAGGGTACTGGACTTGTCACAGTTATTAAATGACATATGGTCATTATGTTACAACAATGTTATGGAATGAGACTAGGGACCTTGTTCACACAGTGTTCTCCAATGGGTTTTTGGCATCATAAAACGCTTCTGTGAATTGGGCCTTATGTGTTTGTATGTATGTATGATGTACGTATGGGATTTACAAAGTGAAAAGCTAGCCGGGGAGTAACGGTGCGCTGTACAAAGACAACACATCCAGGGGGTTACAAGTAGGGTGCAGTGGTAGCAGAGAAGGTGGGACGGGTAGGTGAGAACAGGGAGGGAGGGAACTCTAGAAGGGGAGAATAGGGTGAGTAGAGCAATCATCCATTGGTAAGATGCTCCTTAAAGAGTAAGGTCTTCAGGTCCTTCCTGAAGTGTAAAATGGAGGGGGCCAGTTCTTATCTGCAATGGTAATTTGTTCCAGAGACCGTGTGCATAGCAGGAAAGGCCTGTTTCCTGTTTTTTCCCTTTTGCAGTTCCTTTTCCAGCCTGGAAATGTTGGAGTTTCTGGTAAGATGCTGGCCTCCAGAAAATATGTCTTTCTTGGCCAAGAAAAGTGCTATTTTGGTTGTGACTGCTTTGTAGGTGATGCAGGTAGCATTGACAGCTGATGAATGTTTTAAGTGGAGGGGCGTAAATATTTGTACCAGATATGCCATAGCGACCAAGTGTAGCGATGGAGCCTGAACCAATCTATAGGGACCCCGGGGGGCTATCCCTCGAGACACTATTTTTAAATAATGTGTTAAAATGCTGTATTATAGAGCACACTTTTTTCCCCAAAAAATTGGATTAACAGCCAAACAGTTTGCAATTAGTTTTGTAGGGTAACTCATGAAAATATCCAATAGATGCAAGTCACCAGCAGTGCACAGGAACATTTCTCCAACACATTTTCATGATGCCTATGCCCACAATATGTGCCAGTATAAACGTTTTCACACTGGCTGTGCCAATATATTTTCATGCTGACTGCACCATTATACCCTAGTTTTCCAAGAAAAGAACATACACATGTTTGCTTTGCGCATAATGCCAGTAATGACACTATAAAAAAATGCCATGTTTGTTCCACCAATGTAATGCAGTTTCCCCATGTAAGAACATACTACAGCTGGCCTTACCATTAAAAATGCATGCCACAGTATGAAAACATGTCCAAACTGGCTGCACCAAAACGCCAGGCTAGCTACATAATAACACTCATCATGCTTGCTTTACCAAAGATGCCAAATACAACATGTCATAACACAATAAGAAATGGCTAGACTGGCTGCATTGAGACGCCAGTCTAGCTACACAATAACACTTATCATGCGTGTTTTATCAAAGATACCAAATACAAAATGCCATGCCAAAGTAAGGATAATGTCACTGATCATCCTTGCTTTATCAAAGATGCCCAATACAAATTGTAATGCCACAGTAAGAAAGGGATAGACCGGTTGCATAAAAATGCCTGTCCTGCTTCGTAATAACACTTATTATGCTTGCTTTACCAAAGATGCTGCATACAAAATATGACACCACAATAAGAAATGGCTATGCTGGCTGCATTGAAATGCCAATCCAGCTACATAATATTTATCATGCTTGCTTTATCAATGATGCCCAATACAAAAGTTCATGCCACAGTGGGAATAATACCACTGATCAAGCTTGCTTTATCAAAGATGTCCAATATAAAATGTCATACCACAGTAAGAAATGGCTAGACCTGTTGCATAAAAATGTCAGATTAGCTTCGTAGTAACACTTATCATGCTTCGCTTTATCAAAGCTGCCAATACAAAATGTCTGCCACAATAAGAAATGTTTGCTTTATCATCCACGCCCAGTAAAATATGCCATGCCTTCCCCCTTGTGCACCAGCGCATTGCACACAGATACAATCACATTCATTATGAATGTGATAATGTGTGAGTGCAAGGTGCTTGGGCACCATGGGGCAGATGGGTGTCAGGTGCTGGAGTCCCAGGGTACAGCCATTGCATTTTTTACTGGGCATAGATGTCTAGTAAAAAAAATACCATGCCTGTCCCCTGGCCTCCAGCTCCTCACACACACACACACACAATCAATGTGATTATGTCTATATGCCATGCTCTGGAGGTCCAGGGGGCAGACATGGCATTTTCTACTGGACACCTATCATAGATTTCCAGTAAAAAGTTACCATCCCTATCCCCTGGTCCCCACAGGGGCTAACACACGCACACATTCAACGTGATTGTGTGTGTATGTGAGGCTCTGAGTGGCCCAGTGGGCAGGTATTTTTACTGGTCAACTATGATAGATGTCTTGTAAAAAAAATACAATCCCTGTTCCCTAGGCCCCACAGCGCCTCAGAATTTTTGATTTTGGCTGGTGGGGAGGGGGTTGGTGCAACTCAGGCATTTTAAAATGCTATTGTTGTACAACCCTCCTCCCCCTACTCACCAAAATCAGCTCCGTTGATGAAGCACTAACACACACATTCACACAACATTCAAACAGTAAGCACCCATCATCATACACTCACTCATAACAACACAACCATACATGCAGCCATACACATATTTAAATAATAAATTAACATACAACACACACATTCACACAGCATTCATACAAGCACCCATTATCATACACTTACTCATAAAACCACAAGCATACACACATCTATAAACATATTTAAATAATAAATAAATGAACATACAAACACACACATTAACTGAACATTCCTACAAGCACCCATCATCCTACACTCACTCATAACGCATGCATACACACATCTATACACATATTTAAATAATAAGTAAAGGAACATACAAACAGACACATTCTCACAGCATTCATATGAGCACCCACCACCATACACTCACTCATAACAACACAAGCATACACCCATCCATACACATAAATAAATAATAAATAAATCAACATACAGTTATCTTCTGCCCTGGTCCTGAAATGCCCTCACCACCGCTCCAGCTCCTGCTAGGATGAACAGGAATCAGGAAAAAAGAGTTTCCTGGTTCCTGCACATATGTGCAGGGGTATGAGCGTAGGTGGCGAAACGCCAAACTCCAGCCTGCTCTGTCTGTATGTGCGAGGAGGTGCAGGAGTGCCGCCTCACACATACAGACATGCAGTTCCCCAGCCAGCATTTCCAATGAGCTATGCAAGTCTCGGGAAGTAAAACGCTGAAAGCCTTGTATGGCTCATTGGCATGCGTGGCTGGAGAACTAAAACGAACTGCCAAAAGGACACAACACAATGTTTCCCTTTGACAGTTTTCATCCATCCCAGGAGTGCACCCATATCTGAAAAAAGCAGATGAGGGAGTGCTCAGTGTTGTTACTGGTCTAGTTCCTCAGATCCTCCATAATGGGCAAGGGGGCCGGTGGGTCGACGCCCCGCCCGCCCATTATGGACGAGCTGCCCCTGGCAGGTAGTCTTGAACATGCTGGGCCAGATTCTCAAACATGAGCACAAAAGAAAAAAGTGCAGAGGATGCGTTTTTTCATTTGCACAGGTCACCTTATTCTCAAAGAGGTGCTGACTAGCCCACTTGCATGATCCATAATGAATGACAGACTGTCAGCCACATCGAAGTTGATGGGAGCACAATTCAGGGGTCTGTCTCTGAGAAAAGATTCACTCAAAAAAAATTCCATCCCTGCTTGGGAGATGTAAATGCAAGTGTGACAGCCGTGTTTTAAATCAAGGCTGTAACACTTAAAGAAAAAATCATGACCGTGTCAGAAATTACCCTGGCATGATTTGCACCAACCCCTACACCTATTACAAGAGGCACAGGAAGATAAACCTACTTTCTGGACATTTAAAAGTGCATGCCAATTGTAAATTGTCGATGCACCATTAAATGCACAGAAATGCCCCATTATTTGCAAAATTGTGAATTGGGCTGCTCCTTTTTGTGGCGCAAGTGAGAAGACGCACTAGTGCATCTCCTCACTTGTGCCAACACGGTTTGAGAATCTGTCCCGCTCTGTTGTTGATGGGGTAGCCAGGGCAGCTCCTTGAGGTTTTGGGTGATGTAGTCGAACTGTCTTAGTTCCATGATGAAGCATGCTGCAGCATGGGGACAGCTTTCAGAGGCACCAGTGTATCATCTGAGATACCTGACAGTATGGCATGGCCACAGACCATGTGGAAAATGACCAGAGCCTGGACAACTATTCTGAAACCTGGGGCAGGGATGAAAGGGTTCCCTTTGCTGAGGAGTGCCAGCTGGTACTATGCTTCCTGAGTCTTCTTGGTGATGTGTGTTTGGAATTAGAGGTCACAGTTGGTATGAAAGCTGGGATATTTCTTACTGGGTGATAATTGAGGCATTAATCATTCAGTTCTGTATTTGAGAACGCTTGTTGGGGTTTACTAGCAGAATGAATTTGGTCTTTGTTAGGTTGAGCTTCAGGTAGGTGGTTGACATCTAGACTTGCATGTGGGACACACACTGCTTGAGACGATGGATGTTATTGATGCAATAGATTTTTAGGCAAACCTGTGTGTCAGCTGCTTATTGGTGTATCTTAATGTTGGTGTTGGCGAGGAGTTCCCACAGAGGTTCCATATTGAGGTTGAAGATGGCAGTGTTTCTTTGTTTAGTCAAAATGAATTTAGTCTACATGCAACGATATAAAAAGGGGGAAGCAATCTATCTGTTAATATATTGTGCAAAGCGTACCTAACAGATTGCTTATACTTTTCTGTTTTTTTTCAATTTAATTTTTGTCTCTATATATAAAAGGGATGTTTGTGGATATGTGTGTGTTTTTCGAAATGTTCAGCATACTTCCCAACATACTACAAACCTCACATGTGCCATGTGGGCAGGTTCCATGGTGTAAATAATGTAAAAAGTATAAAATATACTGAAGAGGGAAACCTAAACGTGGCCCTCGTTTCACCCATCCTACTCTCATCTCGGCGACATTGTTTCTGGGCCCATCTTCCCCATCATCGAAGTATCGCAGATGTCAGAAACGTTATTCACTCAGACATTCAATCAGACCCTATCCTGATGATGTTGTTTAAGAGACGTGCTTGCAATCGAAGAAAGCCAATGACGTCACAACTGACATCATGACATAGATGCGTTAGACATGAAGCACATAGGCATCCCTTCATGAAGTTACACAGACACTTAGATTAATTGCTGATAGACTTGAAGAACATGCTTATGACTCACTTAGATAGAGGACTGACACAAGTTTGCAATGCAGATATCTCAAGTCACACAAGAATACATATGAACCGCTTGCTGATCCTTAACTGCAACTAAAATGGGCCGCCATGTAAATCAAGATGGAAGCCACTAGTACATTAGAGTGAATGGAAGACCTGAAAGGATTGAAGAACAAAGAGAGGAGCTGACAGGCTAATTTCGCAGAGACATGTAGACTAGGCTTCCAGTGTAACCACTGTGCACAGCCCAGCCAATGACTTTGAGAGATGGAAACACTTCCAGTTAACAGCAGAGATAGGGAACCTGCAGGAATTACAAGCTGAAAATCCTCATAAATGTAAGCAGGAGAATTCAAGTTTGTGATCCCTGCACACGTGATCTGAACCTGGCAGACTGGGCCTATTCAGTCTATCCAGGCTAATTTAGCTGTATCCATCAAACGGAAGGCAGGATGATACAAAAGTATTACCAGGATCAAAGCATAATGGTTTATTTCATGGCCTAGTGGATCAGAGATGGGAACTTGTTGTGAACATGCAGAACCTTCAGGGAAGTTCTCACTATCTTGAATTGCTTCACTTGGTCTGGTAACTGTCAAAGCCCCAAGGCTGAGAAAACCCTCTTTGCCCAATCCCTATCCACCTTCCATGTCAAGCTCACACTTTGTTGCATCACCCAATCACAGCACACTAACCTGAAATCCTTGTAATTGTAACATTTAGGAGGTGTTCACAGGAGGAGCCACCCGATTTGTTTTATCCAATTAATGAACTAATCCTCTATGCAATATATATGCAGTAGACCTTATGAACCAATCCTGATTCCTGTTAGGTTTCTGGGTGCATCTTTATTCTTGTGACGTCACGCATCATTAAAACTGGTCAACAGACTCAAGATCAATGAAAGAGTACTGGAGAATGTTGCATTGTTCATGTCTCAATCCCTGTTCATTATTTTTTTAACAAACAGTAAACCTTTTGTCACATAGCTGGACTCTTCCATTTTTGGTGCAGGCGATTTCCTCAGCCCAGTTCCCCTTGCTTGTAGTTGGGGAGATTGATAATAATTCCCTTTCCTTAATTCAACACATTTTCTAATTGTTTTTTATTTTTGTATTGCTTTTTTTATGCTGTCCGCAATGCTTGGATATGTCTGTGTGTCTGTTTGAAATGTTCAGCATACTTCCCAACATGCTACACACCCGAGCATCGGCATTTGAGTAGGTACCATGGAGTAGACAATGTAAAAAGTGTAAAATATACATTTTGCAAATTTTTCCTGTATGCAATGCTTGGATTTGTGTGTTTGTTCGAAATGTTCATGCTTCAAGCATGCTACAAACCTGACATTTGGCACGTGGGTAGGTTCCATGGTGTATCAAATATAAAAAGTATAAAATTGACATTTTTCTATTTTTATTTAAGCAGTTTTTGATTAAGCGGTCTGCTATGCTTGGATATGTGTGTTTGTCTGTTCGAAGTGTTCAGCATACCTCCCAACATGCTACAAACCTGAACTTTGGCATGTGGGTAGTTTCTATGGTGTAGACAATGTAACCAGTATAAAATATTCCTTTTTTGGACACTCCAACTCAAAGTAGCTGGAACCGATTAACGGGATGGGATTCATGCTTTTCTTGTGGTCAGCTTTATGTGGCTTGCTCCAGAGTTGGAAACAAAGACAATTTGTTCACACTAGCTCCTACAGGTTTAGTTCATCAAATAAACTTCAAACTAGGACTGAAGTAGGAATCACTGTGCAAAGCACAGGTACACCTGCTAGTCTCTCTGTATATAAAAGGGACATCTGTGGATAAGTGTGTGTGTCTGTCCGTAATGTGCAGCAGACTTCCGAAAATGTTACAAACCTGAAATTTGGCATGTGGGTAGGGTCCATGGTGTAGATAATGTAAAAAGTATAAAAGATAAGCGTTCTGCAGCTTACCCCTGCCATATGTGGATATGTGTGTGTGTGTGTCTGTTCGAAATGTTCAGTATACTTCCCGACATGCTACAAACCTGAAATCTGCCATGTGGATAGGTTCCGTTGTGTAAACAGTGTAATACAATATAAATGTTTCTTATTTTATTTTAAGTGATCGTCAATGCTTATGTGCTCTAGCACCTTGAATCGTCTCTTGTGCTAGATGGAATTACCAATAAAGATCTCAGAACAAATAACCGGACAGACTCAACTAATATGGCAAAATACTACTTTATTCTTAGTTTAATAAAGCAGGGCAAACTGGTAGACATTGGACTGATGCTTGCACACACACACACAAACTTGATAATATCAAGGTTTTATACCCCAACATGCATTATCTATGATGTCATTCTATGTGGCATATTACAATACCTATTGAGGGGAGGCATTGGTTAGGGTAACATGTGTACTTAAATTATCTGTAAGGGTAAGTACATCATTGGCTGCCTCTAATCTGTAAAGCACGCCTCGAACTACCTCTAAATACGTATAATACTGATTTGTAACAGAGAAAATGGCAGTGGATTGGTCTATGCAACATTGTGTAGCAGGTTACCCCATACACCCTCTCATTGGTTGCCATTCTCACCTAACCTTAGACATTTCGGCTCGTTAGCAGCATGTAAGAGAAACAAAACCCAGGTGCTTCAGTAATATCAGATTACTCATGGCTTTCCCAATTAATCCATCATCTCTCATCAGTCCGGCCATGAGCTAAAGCCTTCTTGTCTGTAGTTGACCTTGTAGCCTGCTCACTGTTCTGGAACATAGTGTACAACATCACTATCTTCATCCAAAGCTTAATAAATAGCCCTTGTTTTCGACTTCTGAATCACATAGGAGGAGAACAAAAATGTGTCAATTTCTATTTACTGCTATTTGATTTAATCATGCTATGTGTTCTTGTTCTTCTTGGCCTCTGAAGACTTGCTCACTTCATGTTGTATGGATTTCATACACTTTTAAAAACTTTTTTTTTTAATTTGCAGTATTGGCTCTACAAATCTTTTAGCAAAACAAACAATACAAAACAACATTAAACAAACATCCTACTACATCATACACAATGTTCCTAGAGAACAATTAACTGGATAGCCCAGCCCTTTAAGATGAGTAGCAATTACCCTGGAGATTGATGGGGATGCAGATTTCTATTCATAATCGAAATGACTCAGTTAGTTGTCAAAAGGAAGACTGTTTTAATATCAATTACCTAAAACAGGGAGCATAACGGACATCAACAAACTCGCTGGATCCTCTTACTCAAACATTATTAGTAAAAACTGAGATCTTATAAGCAAAACTTTTCAAGAATGAAGTTAACCTATGTATGAACCAACGACATACTACGTGGCAAAGTACAAAAACCTATGAGTATGGGTGATTGGCTCTGAGTGAACATCTAAGTGTACGATCCATACTAGTCTAAAAAAGTGTGAATATGTGATTGGTTACTTAACATCACCACCAATTAGCATATCAATCCATCATCAACTCAGTGGTCTACTGTCAATTAGGCTTTGAAGCTTGGCCTTGAGTTTGCTCTTGTCTTAGCTCTAGGAAATTTAGGGAGTGAGGGCACGCTCTGCACTAGTGCGTAGGTGTGACCATCTCGTTTGTCCAACTTCATGCTTCCATGTGACTAAAGACCATGGAATCAAGCCTTTTGCTGCATTTAATACTATTTTTTAATAGACCTTTGATGTCTTCCTTGTTATGTTCATGCCTTCTGAACAGGAGTTTTGTTCTTTCACACGATTTGTATCCAATGTCAGTTCACTCCAGTTTGATAAGACCTTGGCTTCTTGGATCATCCAGCCTCGTCTACTGAGATTCACTTTGTAATTCAATTTGCTTTCTAACTGTGAAACACAAGAAAGAAAGCCTTCTTGC
Organism: Ambystoma mexicanum; assembly: GCF_040938575.1. NCBI lineage: Eukaryota > Metazoa > Chordata > Amphibia > Caudata > Ambystomatidae > Ambystoma > Ambystoma mexicanum. The sequence goes on from NC_090923.1 coordinate 981,433,353, forward strand.
TAATGTCCAGCACTGCTATAATGCGTAGTGGAAACATCCATCCTTTACTTAACTATAGCTATATATGTATATGTTGGCACTTGCCTCAGTGTATTCACTCTAAACTTGAGGCTAGCTTTCAAGATTTCTTTGCCTGCTTGTGTTTCTTTGGCATCTGAACATGTGTAAAATGACTCAATGTCTTCATCTGTTTCTGTGGCATAGGTTTCTTCACTTTGATCCCGAGATGTCACTTATCCTTGACACTTTCTTGATGCCTTACAGAATATCTGTATTCTCTGGTCTCTGCATCTCTTCTAGGTACGTCATCTCAGCTCTGCATGACGTATTCTGGCAATGGTTGGTGAAGTTACCATTCATCCTTGCCGTTTATTGGCTCTGCATCTTCAGGGATGTCATTCAAATGGCCTTCATATTTTCTTGTATGCAGGTATGGTTTTCTCAATGGGAACCTTGCTTCCAAAAGTCTCTTTGCTGTCGGTATTTTCACTGGTGCCGCATAAACCCCATACTCTGCTCTTTGTTGGTTCAACTGTTCTGTGTATTTCACTTACTCTAGTTTCCAACATACAGGTAAAATGGGTGGAATGGTTGAGGTGGGGGTACTTAGCTCCCCCTCTACACTAATGATAAAAAAGAAAGGCCATTCAACATCTAATAAAATCCTCATGAAAAAAACAAAGAACCATCAATGTATCTCAAAAATCTTCTTTAAAAATGAATCACTGCAGTGATCAATGGACAATATTCCCCACTTAACAACAACTTCAACCATTCTTCCAGTGACAAGGTTTTTGTTCTATCTAAAAAGTCAGAGAACAGCCCAGTTCTTATGTCCGTAAAGCACCCAAAAAACAGAAATAAGTGACCAATCGATTCAACTGTTCCCTCTTGTTTACAAAATCAACATGCTGCTGTTTCAAGTCCTTTGTCTGCCCTTACCGACCAAACCTCACCTGATGGATACAGCTTGAACCTTGTATGTGCTATTTGGGAATTTAACGAGATATCTTGGGAGAGAGCCAGCGGCCCTCAGCTCAGATCTTAAGTTATAGAATAACTTAAAGCCGCTGGCCTCCTCCAAAGTCTCAATCCAGTCCACTCTCCACAATTTTTCCTTGACTTTTGTTGGGTTCTCAAATCTTCTACAGTGGAGGAGGCTTTTTCCAGAAGACCTACACAGTGGAGTTACCATCTCTGAAGAGCATTGGACCTTCCCATTGTCATTTCATTTTTGATTACTTGAAATAACAAAGGTGGGTTTTCCATGGTGCACTTCCCAGATAGTGACAGGATGTTCCACTCCACTGTACCAATTAGTGAAATTAGGTCCAATTCTCTCCTAATCACTTGTATTGGTGTTGATTTTGGGAGGCACAAGACGCTTTTTCCAAAACAGGCCTTCTAATAAAAGCCAGATTGTTTCACGGATGAAAAGCAAATATTCTGAACCATAAGATTGCACTGCTGTTACCTTTAGTTTATAAAAGTTCAACAAGGGTATAATTGAAAAGCGGCAAAACCACCTACTGAAGATCCCATCTTGAGCTGCCAACATTAGGGCACTATTCCTGACTTTGCCTGAATCTTACTAGCATTTATGCAAACACCCAAATACCTTAATGACTCAACTTGTTCAATGATTAAGGCACCAAGATGCCATGAGGACCGTAACCCTGCTCTCGATTTTTGTTTATCTATGACCAAAATCTTTCTTTTAGTTGTGTTAATTGCCAGTTCCTTGTTTCAAACAAACTCCTCCAGTTTAGCCATTTTACGTTGGAGTCCGATGGCTGTCTGGTCCATAAAAACCAAGTCATCGGCGTAGTGTAAATGGCCTACAGGTGTCCCATTTAATTTAAGTGGGAAAGCGACTGCTTGATTTAGAGTCAACCCCAAATTGGAGATGTAGAGATTGAACAAGGAAGGTGCCAGCAGACACGCTTGTTGAAGGCCTCTAAAGGTCAGCATCTCATCAGTTAGCAAACCCGCCCTTTTCAGTCTCACTCTCAATGTAGTTCCAGTATGGATAGCTTGCAATTGCTCCAATAGTTCCTCAGGACAACACCGCTTCTTACCTTTACTCCACATCCTTGGCCTACTTATACTATCAAAGGCCTGGGGAAGGTCCACAAAAGCCACAAAGGTCTTCCTTTTTCCCCCCAGAGCCCCACTTTTAAGGATGGAAAACAGAGCTATATTTGGGCTAGTGCCCAAACCCTTCATGAAACCTGTTTGGAAAGGATCCTGATGTCCCACCCAATCTATCCACTCATTCAGCCTTTTCAACAGTCAGCTTACATATATTTTGCCCAAGATGTCCAAGAGAGCAATAGGTTGGAAATTACCATGATCGTGCCAACTGCCACTCCTAAATATCGGGACAATGATTGCTTGCATTCACGATAGAGGGATTACCGATCTCACTCAATCCTCGCAAATACTGTCCGCAGGAAGTGAGCCCAGAGCACAGGTTCCTGCTTAAGTATTACATTCGAAAGCCCATCCTGGCCGGGGCCATGAGAGGAACTTGCCCTTTTAATTAACTGCACTATGTCATTAGTAGTTTGTGGAATTTCCCAGACAGATGAAAAACCAGGGCTATCCTCCTGTTCCGTAACACTTTTGGCAGAACAGAGATTTTCAAAATGTCAGACCCAGGAGGATTCAGAGACTCTATTAGTCTGGGTCTTATAGCAAGATTTAAATAGCCTCCAAGTTTCTCCCGTGTTCTTTTTGCTGATAGTTTTCAGCATCTCTCCTGCATTTCGCTTCAACATCATGTATTTATGACCCTGCAGCCAATTTTTATAGGTGTTTTTTAAACAACGTCCTTCTATAGCTGATTTATCCGAGCCTGAGTGTTGAACTTTCCTTATAACCTTTTATAATTCACTTCTTTTCGCTACCACCGTTTTGTCATATACATGGAGATGTTTTACCTGGATTGTTAGATGGTCAAACTTCCTAACCACAAAAGACTGCAAAATCAGCAAGTAATCCAACAAGGGCTGGAACACAAGCCTCTTTGGTTGGTTTACCACTACTGAATATTGTCTCTAAAGGGACTCCAAATTTTGTTTAGACATCCTAACTCTGCATCCTTCATTAACTGAGTCAATATCCAAAAGCACCCTCTTCCCATCCTTCTTCACCTCTTCCACCATTGCACTTTCAACAAATTATGATCACTAACTAAGCTTTCCACCATCTCAAAGTCCTTCACCTTCAAGAACAAATCCTGAGAGACATATATATAGTCAATGATTGCGTCCTGGACGCCTCTCCACCATATTTGCCTACCTGGAGTGTCTCCTGGAAAACAGACATTTAGGAGTTGGAAGTCCTGAGTCCATCAATTTAGACCATACCAACACCCTTATCTCTGATGGCATCAGGTCGGATCTTTCCACTCTATTAATGGTCCCTTTGTTATCTAAACAAGCCTTGTTCAGGTCTCCACAGATGATCACAGAACCACCTTCACTACACGGCTCATCTATGGGGGTTGATGCCCATTCTACAAAATCCTCAGTGGTCATTACATTGGTGTTGCATTACAGATGTATTGTAGACAGCAGCCTCACCCTACCCCCACAGATCTGGATCTTGAATGTTCCCATCGTAAGGATACCCTCTTCATTAGAGAATGTGGGTTTGCTGCCCCTTTTACTTCTAGCCCCAAGCATTTACTCACTGCCACCAACGGACCTGATGTTGGCCTTCCTTTTGGGCCACTGCCTGCCGGATTCAATTCCACAGTAAAGCTATCAAAGGTAGGCTTATGGTAAAGCAAAGTCTCCTGGAGTCAGATTAAGTAAAAGCTTCCCAAGTTAATCACACGCTCTATGAATAGGTGAGAAAATCCCCTAGTGTTGCACGAGGCCATTGACCAACCTTGCCACCCTGCTATCGTATTTCTAGTTGCACACTTGGCCCAGGAAACACAGGTATCTTTTCTTTACCAGAAATGGCCAGGTTTTTAGGATCCTGCTTCAACTGACACTGCAAAGTGCTTGACAGTAAAGGCCCCTTCAGAGGGTCAAACCCCCAAAGCCTCAGGCTCTCCATATTATTTCTGGCATTAAGCCCGGGCTCCACCCTAGATGTTCTGTCGATAGAGGGATTATCTACAGAGAAAACAGGAGCATTGCTCAGAGGGACATTATTTGCCAGCCCTGTTTCCACCATTGTAGTCAAGTCGAAGCACAACATACAAAAGCTCCAGATTTCTGCCAACAAAGTGTGCTTCACAACCGCTGACGAAATGTGAAAGAACACAGCATTCATGTGAACCTCATCCACAAATTCGATTACCTACAGATCTTCTGAGCGTATTTGGCGCAGACAAAGTCAAAACATATCTTCTGTTTAATATTAAGCACTATTCTCAGTCTATCAATCTTTCCAGGCGCAAGCACCGATACTCATCTTTCAGGCGGCCTTGTATTTTGAGTCTCGCTCTTCAATATAAGGTGTCCGTCTCAAGTCCACCGTCTATGCCTGAGTCCTCAAAGTACTTTTCCGTTGGCCACACTCCCTGGGGCGGAACTAGGCACTGTGATGGTTTTGAGACTTTTTTATCCAAAAGCTCTATCAAGCCCCGGGACAACATTTCCATAAATGTAGGCCCCACCTCTGGTCTCCATGGGCCCAACAATTTGGGCTGCCCACCTCGCGACTCAGAGCTAGAACCTGCTCCCTCAAATTTATGAGATGCAGGATTAACATTGTTTGCTGTTATACATTTTACATCCCAAGGTAGGGGTCTTGGGTCAATATTTGCAGTCTTAGGGGAATCTAAAACCATCAGTGACTCTAGCAGTTCGTGGCCACTCAATTTATTTGAGGGGGGCATTCAGCCATCACTCGGAAACTGACAAGTTTTGGATCACATCTAGATCCTCACCGTTCCCACAGGTTTCTTCCTCCATCCTATCTTCAAGTCGAGTTCTGTTTGTTCCAGTAGGTAGGCCTGCGTCTTTGAGCTTTGCTTGATTCTTTCCTAACCAAACCCTCCTAATTTCAGCAGGAGGTCCAGAGATGTTTTTGAAAAAACGCCTAGAGGTGTTTGATCTTATGCATGAACTATTTTGTTGCTTCTTTAGCTTCTGAAGCTGTTTAGCTTTGCTCATCTTCTTCCTGCTCCTTCAAATAACAAATACGTTTTGGGAGCCTGATCTAACAAAATTACTTCCTCCATAACAATCTCAGCAACTGAAGCATTTGGGACATCATTTGTTACTTTATCACAAATCGATATGGCGGTATCTTTGATTGTGTATGGGACTCCTTTCAGATGTTGTTCATTAATAGGTTCCTCAGCTTCTTTATTGAGACTTTCAAAATGTGAGGCTTCCTTCGTGTTTGGCTGTGCACAGTAACTAACACAAAATGGGCTGCTTGCCCCAACATTTTCTGTTTTTGCTGGAACTGATGCATTGTTTGATCCTATAGATGAGTGTTGATCCTTGTTAGCTTGGCTTCTAAAGGCTGTAATGTATCCCTCGATAAAAAGTACTGTACTATGCATCATGGCGACCAGGATCGCCTGGTCCTTAATACTATCATTTAGTGACTCATACATCTTTAAGAACGGAGCCAATGCAAGAGTCAACATTGATATTCCACTACTAAAGTCCATTGCCACCAGACCTCTACCGGACTCCACTGCTCCCGTATTGCAGGTACATTTCTGAGCCACCTCTATTGAGTGGGTGTGGTCCACTATCTCCTGCGGCCCAATCAAGACAAGAATGGATTCACTCGTTACCTCTATTGCCTCTGTTACAAGTTCTTTCTCCTCCTCTTGCCAGGTAGATGGAATGTCTTTTCCAAGCTCTCCTGCTGTTGTATTCAGTTGGTCATATATTGCTTCTATGCCGGTCTGCCCAACTGGCCTCACATGGCCTCTCAGCAGAGTGCCCGCAAGCACCAACTTGATTTATTGAAGATGAATATCTTCAGGCATCTACCAGCTCGATCATTTTTTCAAGTCTTTCTATATCTCTCCTTAATGATTGTTCAATAGATTTGCTGCAAATGCTGCAGACACTGCTTGACATGGGGTACTTGTCTGATGATGTTAGAACTGCTTAACCCCCTGGCCCCTCGTTGGTCTAGATCATTAGTTAGAGGCATCTGAACAAGGGCTTTAGTCACTTGAGAGGATACTTGAGGGTTTGTAAGAATAATGGGCAGTGGATCCCGATAACCCCACTTACTTTGAGCACTCTCCAAGGCTTTGTATTCAAGGCCGGGCCCGTAGTTGATCCCAAGACTGAATTTCTAATTCAGGGACCCCTTCCAAAATGTCCCCATCAGTAAGATCACCCAGCTCATCCGGCCAATCTTTCAGAGTTTTAATCTTTTTGGGGACGAAAGAAGTTGTCAACCTGCCCAGTGGGGGCACCTGTCCTGCTAGGAGTGTGGTTGTCAAAATGTACACTAACCCACCCAGGTCCCTTGTCACCAAGGCCAGGCTTGCAGCCACTACTAATTGGGCAGTATAATTTTTCTCTCTCTGATTTCGTGGGAGCAAGTGATCTGTGTCTACAACTAAGTTATTGTCCACAACTAAGTTAGTAACAAAAGTCTCGACAAAAGGTTCAACCATGGTGTTTACTGTATCAGTGACAGCCAACTGTGGTTGTAGGTTCATGGCCGAGGACTGCCCATCAGCTTGGTAAAGGATCAATTCTGGTCTTTTCCAGCTTTCGTAGATTACACAAGTTTGAGATCCATAAGCCTTGTATAATTGGGCTTTCACAATTACTTGATTCAAAACAGGAAGCATAGTTATGTCCAAACAACTCTTATGATTAGGCTGACCAAAGGTGTAGCAGTTGCTTTCACCAGCAGGAAGGAAACCAAGAGAGAATCCAAAGTTGACATTTCTGTCCCTTGACTCCTTCAGCCGGAGTGTCTCCTCCAACACCTACGTCTCATTTGTACCCGTCTCAGTTAAAAGAAGCCTGCACCTGCATTGTTGCTGTCTTCCGTTCTGTCTTCTTTGCCGTTCTTGCTGTACTTGGAGGCAAAGTCAGGCCCTTTGAACCCAGGCTCAGACTCAGAAGGGAGCGGTCCACCTCGTTTTCCCTGGGGGGCGCCACAACTGCAGTTATAGTATCATCATCAGAGTCAATGTTTCCAACCTGCGATAATACGGCAAAGAAGGGAATGGATTTTCATGGTATTTCAAGCACTGGGCAACAACCTGAGGGATGGGAGGATAGCTCAGGGGCAATCCGCTTGCCTTGGAAGCAAGATGACTTGGAGCTAAACAGGTTCGATCCCCAGCTCTGCACTTATAAACCTCTGAGTATTAAGTGTGTTATAAATAACCAATTATAATTGTAATAATATCATTCAGGTCCTCCAACTGAGTAGCACTTGTCGGGATGGTGGACATGAGGGAAAGGGGAGCAGGCCGAACTGGCAGTGGTACGGTTGCCGTCACAGTCAGTATAGTTAGTACATTTTGCATGGTCACAGCCTCAGGCTCAACCACAAAGCAATTTGCCTTATCGTCTCTCTCCTTCTGCTTTGAATTAGGAGTATCCTCTGCTACTTCCTTGGCTTAAACGATCTGCTGCACGTTTCCATGTGAAACGGTCCACCCTCTGCCACTTCTTGTCGGACGACCGCTGCACGACTCCATGTAAGTGCACCGGAGTCTCCCCTGACTCCTGTCCAACTGGAGAGCGACTGGACTCTCCATCGCACTCCTGCGCCAGTGCTCCATGCATCTTTTGCAGTTTAAGTTATTTCTTAAAGGTGTAGTGATCCAGCTGATCGCAACTTTCACCTCAAGAAAACATAATGTTGCAAGCTCATAGGGGCCCTTAAGGAGAGCCACTGGACACTCAACTGGACTCCTGTGCCGGTATTAGTGATCCAGTTTATCGCAACTTTTACTGTCAAGAAAACACCTTTTAATTGTCCAATACTTGCCTCTTGCAGATGTTTTCTTCTTTAATGTTAGAGAAACATGTCACTCGTTCATAGCTTGTCTGCCTGCCTTCCCTTGTGTCTTGCAATTTATTCCTCAAAATAGCCTCATTTATCCCAGGCCAATTTATCCCATAGACTCTTCTTCATTTGGCACACAGAGCTATTCTCCGAAGTTGAAACGAGCCAACATCCATTTTCTTGTCATGGCCGTCCTTGCCACTCTATATTTTCCTCTATAGCAAGCTTCTATATGTCTTTTCTACCTTGCGTTACTGTGTATCTACATTTATTGGTTAGGAAGTTACTGTATATTCTTGTATATACGATTACATGTTTCTCTTGTTGCTTCGGTTACAATTTCACTCTTAAAGATTTTCATATCGTTTTGGTATGTCTTCATAATTGACATCACTCTTCCCTCTTCAGATTTCACTTAACAATCCATAATGTCTAAAGGTGTGTGCTGACATCCATCTTTACGACATCCATCCACTCTTTCAGTGCGAGGGTACATTCTGTACAGTTGTCTGAGTGCATATCGTCTCTCATGCACTCGATGCAGTATAAGAACAATGCATGGGGTCCCATTGTTCAGCCCTTCTCCTGCTATTCCAATATGACGGTGGTGAGGGTTCGGGAGCTAGGGAAATCTCTTCCATCTGCTTCTCTACACTTACACCTGCCACATGGCTCTTCGTGCCGCAGTTCTGCCATAGTTCTACGTAAACTACAGCAGTTCATTGTTACTAAACTTTCCACACTTTCAGCATTCTAGCTGACATTAGAGGCACTCTCTTTTGAAGTCATGCAGGTGACACAAAACAGTGCTTTTGTAGTAATGCGGGTGACAGGAAACAGTGCATGTCTCTTCAATAGTGTCCACAATGATGTTGTCCATCACATTGTGGAAAATCTCTCATGATAATTACAGGAATTTCATTTCCCCCAAAAGTTGATGAATGCATGCCATCACAAAAGTACAAAGCTCACATGCTTTAGTCGGACACATAGGGGTACGGCACTTCAAGCTTACACTCTTCAACCCTATACGTAGGGCACTATGTTGAGGTCGCTGCTGCCGCGGCTGTAGATCGGGACACCAAAAATTTTGCTGGGCAATCTCAACGCTCCAACTCAAAGTACGAGCTGGGGGTAGATCTCTCTCTGCGGCAGGGGCCTCCCTCTGGAACAGCCTTCCTGCCTCCCTGAAACTTGAGGAGAACCATCTCCGGTTCCGGAAGCACCTCAAAACCTTCCTCTTTGCTTCTGCTTTCTCTCTCCCTCTCCCCTGCTGAACAGCTAATTAATTCTTCACTGAAACTGCACTGATCCTGCAACTGGACCACTCTAAACGGCCTCGGTCCTGCGCCCAGCCACTCTCCACTTGCACTGATGCCCTGGAACCCCTCTGCACTGCGGGACTGTCTCTGTATCCCTACAGCCCCCCCCCTTCCCCAGCACTTGTTCTGCACTTATCTTGCACTTGGCACCAGCTGGCCCTATTTATTTATTACTTTACGCCACTTACCTTGTACTGCACTTCCCCCCCTCCCCTTCCCCTTGCACTTTTCCCCCTCCCTCACCCCTGCACTTGCGCGATCTGAATGACACCTGGCCTAGTAGGATCGTTGTCTGTCTCCCCTTGTTCCTCCCCTCCCTGCCTCGTTGCGCCTTGAAACACCTGTGTATAGGCGCGTTACAAATACCATATCATATCATAACATCATCATGTATATTCGTTTATTGAATGAATTTCAAACTAGGGCCAAGGTGGGAATTACCGTGCAAAGCACGGGTACACCTGTTAGTTAATTTCTAAAAATCCTTTTCCTTTCCGCTTTCCCAGAGCACTACTATGGTCTTTTTGTTTGATTTGAATTAAAAATCCAGTCTCCGGACTTGATAAAGCACTTATGTGTGAAACAAGGGTCAGCTGTGAGCAGTTCAGAGCACATATGGCATTGGGAAAGTGAGCTATGCCATGCAACCTCCTGTTGATAGCATTAATTACATCTGGGGTGGTCAAAAGTGCAATGTGGTCAGAGGCATGTTGGAGGGTCCTGTAAGGTCTGGACATGCACGCATGAAAATGTGGGCTGCAACAAGTCACGCAACATGCCAGCAGAGTGTTGGATTATAGTAGTGGCACAGAAATGTGGTACTGTCACCATCTTGAGTGAAGGTGGGCATAGCTGTAAAGCTGCATGGATATTGATGGAACTTTATAGGCCCCCCTTTATGACCTGTACAATATGCCTGATACTATTCCCCTTAAGGCGACACAAGGTGATCAATTGGTGATTGGTGGTGCATTCGTGCCTGTGTCGATGGTCTGACTCTGGATATGGGTGAGCTTAGGATCCTCGTCCTCCTTCTTGCCACCTGGACCCTCTTTTGCAGGTTCTGTTACTGTCATTTTCTCTGAAACTGGACCAGGATGGATGTGAAGTGTCATTTATCCACCAAACTGCATCGTGGTCTTTGTCGAGCTGGAAGATTGTATCTGCCTTTTCTATCCTTTTGGAGTTGATGCTCTGAACGTGTGATGTCGCCAACGGAATTGGAGACAATTCTGGTTTGATTTAGGCAGTTCTGGGACTTGTGATCGTGCAGTAAATACGGCATTGAGTATTTCTACCTTTCTGTACCCAATATTTACTGCATGCCATGTTGGCTAAATGCTGCTTGTGTTGTCTTTAATCACTCTGCATTCGTTGATTCTGCAAGTGCTATAATATTCTGGATCTGGTGGTCGATATGTACAGGTGGTAATTCTTAAAACCACCTGTTTTACCGTCATGGCGTTACTCGCAATGAGACCCCGAGAATGCGTGTAGTGGAGAATACATTAGGTGGTCCTTAAAGATGCTTTTCTTTTTCCATCTGACTGAAGAACTAATGCAACTAAAAATAGAGAAAAACCATCAAAAAGGTCTCGGGTGATTGGTACTTAGCTGGCTCAGAGGTAAGATGGCGTTTCACTACTTTTCTGGGCAGAGATGTCTTAATAGCAGGGCAAAAGGGTCTCGTGCCCAGGGACGCCACTCTGTGGGAGCCCCGCATGGCTGACTGATCCAAAGAAGTTAGTGCCCATTTTTTACAAAACCTGCCCGGAGGTTTTATGGTGAGTTGCTGAGGCTCTACACCGGTTGCCTGGATGTTGTTCACAAGTCCATTCTATTCTCACCAATGAATCCTGCAAAGCTTCCTGCCTTTACTGTAGTACATACAGTGGTCCAGATTCTCACACCTTTCTTGCACAAGTGGCAAAATCTGTGAGTATATCTCATCACTTGCACCAAAAAAAGGTGCACCCAAATCCACAAAGGGCCTTGGAATATGTGCGTCCACTGTGGTAGGTCTAACGTAGAGGGTGGTGGTTCAGGGATGTCAACACACCAAAGGGTGAGTGAGGGGTAGTGGTAGTAACATTGCATATAGCCAATGGGCCTAGGTGACATCACAAGGAATGCTACCGCAACAGCAAATACAACCCTACAATGTGTGTACAATTGATATAAAAAACAAGTAATACCAACGCTCACAAAGGCTAGTTCAGGTTTGGGTGCAGTCATAATATGCCATAGGCACACACATCGTGAACACGGTGTACCTATAGGTATGCAGTAATAAAATTGCAGCAAAAATGTTGCCATTACAAAAAATCGCAACAAAAATGCCGTGCTTTGACCCGGTAAAGGTGTACCCCATTATTACATTTAAAGGGAGCGCGGGTTGCGGGGGTGACCCCGGTCCTCTTAAATGATATAATGGTTCTGGAGGTTGCGGGGGTGACCCTCGCAACCTTTCCATGGATTGCGGCGGCAAAACCACAGCCTTTTTGCAGCGTTTTTTGTGTAAACGGCCATTTTATACGTGATTTTAACACATGGAACCTTACACCTATGCCAGTAAAGCCTCCGTCAGCCATTACTGCCCTGCCAACATATATGTGTTAAAGCATCCTTACGTGTATAGTCACAATATGCAAAATACTGCCTCACGTGCCAGACACTGTCAAATAAGCTAAGTGCAGCCCCATACATCCAAATAGTGGCATCTTCTGCCATGTTCAGCCTCAGACGCCCTGGACAGCCGTAAATGCCCCAGTGCTGTGATCATATGCCAAGCGCAGCCTCTATCGCTCATGTTCTGTCATCTTTTGACAGGTAATGCCTGATGGTATGCTGGACTGGATACAAAATTCAGCTGAACTGAAAATAATGGCTTGTCTAGGTTTCCAATTTGAGCAATTAAGAACAATGACGCCCTATGGGGTACAGTGATTTGGCCAGGATCACCATTGTTGCTCAAGGGGAGAAGCCAGGATTCGTGTCAACGTGACCTGTTCCACTGTTTCCAATGTACCCAGACATCTCCGGCCATCCCATCTTAAGTTTAACACAAACATGCTAAGATGTATGCGTTGCGTTATTTCATGCGCAGAACCATGTTCTCATAAAGTGGATTTGCAAAGCACCAAACAATATTCTAAATCCTTCTAAAAACGTGAAAGACATTTTTATCAGAACCTATTGAGCAAAGCACACATGATTTCCTGTGATGGGATGCAGGATCTACAGTTCCCAGCAGCAAGCTATCTCCATGCCTTTCTACAGATTGCACTAAAGGTGCCCTCCATCAGGAAATATTTGTAGTGGGGGCTCCCAACTCAATCATCATTTTTTTAAAAAAAGGCGGAATGGGACACACTCTGAGTGAAAGTGTTGCTGCTGTAGTCAGTGATGCTGTGAAAGTGTAAGGTGCATCGGAAATTATTTTGTTGAGGCTGATAGTGGTGGAGCAAGCCATTCAAGGGGTGGTGACACAGGCTGACCTGGCAGATGGAAACGCACCAGAGAAAAATGGCCTATAGGCGATTGCTTCGTTCCAGCATTGAGTGCCAGAGGTTGTTGCTAACTGCAGGGAATTATGGAATGACTTGAAAATGTGACCATAGTCTCCAATACAGGGCTCCTGAGCCATGTTCCAACGATTTTCTGAGCCAGGTGCATGTCCATGAATGAATAGTGATTTAAACTGGAACTCATTCGTGCATCTTTAAGGGGATGAGGTTCTGCTGTCCTTATTAACAAAACGCTTGGGACTGGTGATGATGTTGGATGAGGGCACTTTCCCCATCCAGGAGTTGTTTCTTTAGAGCTACTAAGAGTGTGAGGAGGGGCAAAGTACAGTAAAGGGAGTCAAAGGATGGTGCACAAAGGCTTGTTAAGTCTTACCCTTGGTCCTGTGTGCCCTCCTCTCTTCAGCCTTTGCCCCTCTCCTCTGGCTGTGGGATTAGTCCTTCTAGTGGGCAAAGTGACCCAGAAGAAGGAAGACGCAACACCACTGTAATGTAGTGCTACTAGTATAACTTCCTGCACTGCTTTTGGGCAAACTAGACCTCTGGCGAATGATTGCCTTGAACTTTGGCCTTTTTGTTTGTGAAATCCAGTTTCCTTTTGTGACGAATCAACCTCCAGGGATGAATATGGGTTTCTAAACCATCGATCAGCCCCACACCTCTAGTACACCAGAAGGGATGCAAACAGATTGGAAACGCAAGTCAATTATAAACCTTCTTGTCCAATTTTGTTAATGTGGACGGAACGGCAGGCTTATCTCTGAGAATTCGTAGATCGTTGTTTAGTTGTAACACAGCAAAAATACATTTATTACCCAATGATAAAAGGGACTGTCCAGTCAAGGTTTTATACAAATATCTACTTTATTATTATCACAACAGACAGTTCTAGCACACTACAAAATGTAACCCACCCTGTAAAGGAATGCAGAGGACAGACAGTTTCAAAGAAGGAAAAGGAATGCACTCTGGATTCTGACAGGAGCGGAGTAGGTATAGCAATTAATCATAATAGTTCAAGGATACTTAGCTTCAACACAAAGGAAGCAATGGATCCTAAAATGTCACTGAGGACCTTCAGAGAAGGACCAGGGGGATAGAACCACAATGTGCCTTGTGCTTGTAAATGTTCTTGGTGCTCGACAGGGTCTAGTCGGTTTCAGGGAATTTTGCAGCTTCTGCGACTGAGTTCAAGACGGGAGACAGCTGCAAGTATCGGGCAGCAAGCAGTTCAGCGAGTGTGGTTGGATGAATGGCTGTAGGCTGGCATACACAGCGGCTCAGGGTCAGGAATCGTTGTCTCTGGGCTGGTTGGTGGTTCTGAAGCACTGGTCGAGTAGTCTCGGACGGTGTTAGCGACTGCGGCACAACAGCAGTCAGCGGTGCAGACAGTTGAGCCAGAGAGGTTAGACTGGCTCAAAAATGTCCTTTAAGGAGGACATCGGTAGATGCTTGTTGATGCACTCCTCCTAGCATCTTCACTGGACTCATGTTGTCCTTTAAGGCGGACAGCCCAAAGCTGAGGAGAGTGTTGCAGGCAGCTGTCTTGTCCTTGGTATGATTCAGAGGCTCTCTGGCACTTGCCACCTGGAAAGCTTGCTGCAGAGTCTATCAGGGCATGCTGTGTGCTGACTGGGTACCAGTTCTGGAGCTGCCAGAGGGTCCTCTGGATTCAGTATCTCCCTCTATTCCCTGGGAGATGTTTAGGGGGCAGGGGGCTCTTGCTTCCCTCTTGGATGTTGTGGACTTCCTTCAATGGCGGAACATGTAAGGCAGACTGTACCTTCAGCCAGGGTACAATGAGGAGTTCTTCCTGTTACTTCTTGCTAAGTATTCAGATGATCTACCTAAAAGAGGCCATCAGCCCTCTTTTAAAGTCAAATGGGCCACAGTGATTGGTGTAGGCTAAGCCTACCTTAATGAACTAATCCTGGGTCCCCAACAACACTCTCCTGTAACAATGAGGTCATAACAGAGTGTTTTGCAACCGAAAAGGCAAAGGGGTGAAAACATGTAATATTAAGTCCCACCCATCTTCCTGTCTGTTGTGGATCAAAGGCTCTTTCTAGTTAATGGAGCTCTCTGTGGATCCTGATTAAAGCGGCAGGTATCCCTTGAAGCTGCGGTGGGAAAAGACTTCTTGGTGCCATCAATCCACATACTTGTACCTTCTGCATGGGGTACCCCTGTGGGGATGACTACTGGAATCTACATGATATCTCACTATCCATTGATACTAATGGCGGGAGCTGGCTTTAGGTTGGCATAGTGCATATCAAAGGTTGTCAGAGTTTCCTGTCTCCTTTGCTCGCCTCTATAGCCAGGCCCCATGTGGGTCTGTTTGAATTAAACTCTCATTAGTATGCAAAGCTGCCACCAGCAGCAGAGGTAAACAAAAGGACAGAGCCGATCCATGGATGATGATATGTCAGTTAATTAGGTTGGCCATGGCAGGAGGAATGATTGTCCCTCCCCCTTCTGAGATGACATGGTGTAATCCTGGCTGTCATATCCCAACTAAATATGATAGGGGGGACGGCATCAGTAGGCTGTGTCCACCCAGAGTACATAAGTCTATGGGCCTCATTACAACCCAGGCGGTAGAGGGCTAACGGCACCGGTAGAGCTACCAGTGCCGTTAACCCGCTACCGCCTCATTATGAGGTCTGCTCGCGGGTCCCGCTAAGGAAGTCTGGTAGAACCAGGCGTCCTTAGCGGGACCCGCAAGCAGACCAGGATGATAACAATGGGCCTGTCATTAACGGGCCCATTGTTAACATCCTCCTCATTCACATTGAGCCCTATGGGGTCTCAATGGGAATGGGGATGTACCGGGTCCGAGTCCCGGGGAAAGGGAATTACCGGGCCCTCCAAGGTAGGAATGGCCCGGTAACTCCCGTTCCAGGAACCTGGACCCGGTACCTGGTATGGGGGTAGCCATGCCGCTAATGAGGCCCTGTTTGTATGTCATGCGGTGAGCATAGGAAAATGTGTGCAGATTATTCACACACATTTTCCAGAGGCTGATCGACCATCATTCAATGGGCCTCATTACGAGGTTGGAGGCAGCCATGGAGCTATTAGCTCCATGGCTGCTTCCAAAACCCTACCGACTCCGCCCTGGTGAATGGAGCAATTACCAGTCCATTCCAAGGTTGGCGGGACCGGTAATTCCCCATTCACCAGGGCCCTTCCCCATTCCCATTTCAGCCCCCATAGGGCTCAATGGGAATGGGGAAGGCGCTAATAAAGGTACCGCAAATTGCAGTATCGTTATTAGCTCCAGAGTCCCTTTGCGGGTCCCGTCCTTAACGCCTGGAAAAACCAGGTGTTAAGGGAGGACCTGCAAAGGGAACTCGTAGTACGGCGGTAAGGGATTACCAGCACCGGTGCCCTTACCGGTGCTGGTAATACCTTACCGCCCACCTCGTAATGAGGCCCAATTTCTTTTAAAATTTCAACAACAAAAAACAGGGGAACGCACACAAACCATGCTGATGGTCGAATTCCTCACCCCTTTGGACTTTGCTTGCCTGCTATGTACCCTCCTATCCCCAGTCTTCTTCCCTGGCTATGGATTGGTCCTGCGAGTGGCTCAGATAACCCAGAAGGAGGAAGCAGCCACACCATTGTAAATCAGTTCTTCTAGCCTGTGTTGATGCACTGCTTTTGGGCAAACCAGACCTCTGGTGAGTTGTCCCTTAAAATTACTCAGATTTGTTTTTTGAATGCATTTTTTTTCTTTCTACTGTTCATCCCTCCTTTTTTTCCTCTACCCAGCTTTTGTCCCTCCATTCTTATATGTAGATTTTCACTCCTTTTGGGTCAAGTGACCCAGGCAGCCGGCAAAAGCAAAGGGTGATGCCTGTTTGCTTGGCACCCAAGCTCTGCTCCTGCCACCCTCTTGCCTAGCACACTGATCAACAACCAGGCAAGGCAGAACACCGATATTTATTTATATTTCCATATGAAAACTTTTTTTCAACCAGATACTTCATTACATAGCTAGATTAATGTACTTTGCGGTCAGAAAATGCATGCCATAGCTGGATTCTTTTTTGATTCTACTGCCAGAGAAATAATTGAACAGCCAGATTAATTTACAGCTGCTACAAGAGAACCCATTGTCGAGCTTGATTATTCTTTTCACTGCCAGAGAGTCCATTGTATAACAACATTAATTGACGTTGCTTCCAGAGAACCAGTTGCATAGCCTTGTTGCGCTATTTTTCTTACAAGTAATTGTATTGTTTCTACCAGAGAATCCACTGCATAGCTGTATTGATTTGTTTGCTACAAGTGAATCCACTGCATAGCGAGTTTGATTTACTTACTACCCATAAATCCAAAGCTGCGTTGACATATTGCTAACAGAGACTCCATTGCATAGCCAGGTTGATATGTTTTGTCTCCAAATAGTTTAATTGCAGAACCAGATTAATGTTACTGTTGCGACCACAGAATACAAATCATAGCCATATTGGTGTATTTGCTAATAGAAGAGACATTGCATATTCAATTTTTTTTATTGTGCTGTAAAATAAATCATTGCACAGCCAAACTAACTTTCTACTGCTATCAGTATTGTAGTATTGTAGAGGAGGAGCCAAGTACTCCCACCTCAATCGACCCGCCCCTTTTAGCTGTATGCTGGAAACCAGAGTATGTGACATACACAGAACAGTTGAATCGACAAAGATCAGAGTATAAATTCAGTCCAGTACCAGTGAAAGTGACAGTACCTAAGAGAATCTAGGAGCCAAGGTACCCATTGAGAAAAGCATATCTGTTGTATACAAGGAAATATGATAGCCATCTGAATTAAATCCCTGAAGAAGCAGAGCTAATAAGCGGCAAGGATGAATGGTACTATCACTAACCATTGCCAAGTATATGTTACATGGAGCTGAAGATGACGTACATAGAAGAGGTGCACTGACTAGAGAATACAGATATTCTATAAGGCATCAAGAAAGTAATAAGTATAAGTGACATTGTGAGCTCAAGGTGAAGAATCTTATGCCACAGAAACAGATTAAGATATCAAGTTATTTTACACGTGTACAGATGCAAAAGAAACACAAGCAGCAAAGTAATTGTGAAGCTAGAATTAAGCTTATAGTGAATAGATTGCTGCAAGCGGCAAGCACCAACGTATACATATATAGGAATAAGAGAACTATGGATGTTTCCACTAAATGTATTATAGCAGTTTGGACAGTAGCAAAGAAGGCCTCATTTTAGTGTGTCGCAGTTAAAAAGCAAGTTGAACTACAAGTGAAGTTCCGAAGGCGAGGCTGGACGAGCCAAGAAATCAAGGTCTTATCAAACTGGAGTGAACTTACATTGGCTACAAAGTCATGTGAAAGAACAAGACTCCTGTTCAGAAGGCACGAACATAACAACGAAGACATCAGAGGTTTATTAAAAAATAATATTAAATGCACAAAAAGGCTCGATTTCATGGTCTCCAGTCACATGGAAGCATGAAGTTGGATGAACGAGACGGTCACACCTTCGCACGGAAGCATACTGTGCTACTCACTCCCTAATTTTCTCAGAGCTAAGAACACTTTCAAGGACGAGCTTCAAAAGCCTAATTGGCAGTAGACCACTGAGGTGATGATAGATTGATATGCTAAATGGTGGGAAGCTAAAGTTAAGGTTACCTCATCAGCACCTGGATGGCAAGCCTGCAGGCTGCTAACGTAGGTGGAAAAGTACTGAAGGAGGATAGCGTGCCAACCAATTGTAGAGGACCTGCATATATAGGGGTCCTATAGTGTGTAAATCAATGGGACGTTGTGTATTTAGTGATGTTCATAGTGGTCATTTTTAGGGGAGGGCTTAGTTGCCCCACCTGATGTTAAGTAACCAATCACATAGTTACGTTTTTTTAGACTAGTATGGATCATATACTTAGATGTTCATTAAGAGCCAATCATTCATGCTTATAGGTTTATGTAGATTGCCACGTAGGATGACGATAGTACACACGTAGGTTAACGTCATTTGTGACGAATATTGCTTATAAATGTTCAGTTGCATTGAGTAAGAGGATTGAGCGATTGCATTGATGTTCGTTATGCTCCCTGTTTTAGAAAATTGATATTAAAACTGTCTTCCTTTTGTCAACTTCCTAAATCCGCTCTATTATTGGTGTATGAGTAAAGCCTGCATCCCCATCCATGTCCAGGGTAATTGCTACTCATAAAAGAGGCTGGACTATCCAGTTCAGTATCAATAGATTGCTTAGCTAGATTAATTTATTTTGCAACCTGAGAATCAGAGAATCAAATGCACAGCCAGACCAATTTGCTTCTGCTTCCAATTAATCCATTACCTAGCTAGATTCATTTATTGCACTGTCAGAAAGTCCTTTGTACAGCCATATGAATTACTGTTTCTAGCAGAGAATCTGTGGCATAATCAGATTGATTTGGTAATCTGCCAAATTTTATAGCCAGATAAGCTTTGATGTTTCTACCAGAGATTCTACTGCATAGCTAGGTTGGTTAATCTGCTACTAGATAGCCATTGCATAGCTGGTTTCGTTAATTTGCTACCAGCCACTACATTGCAAAGCCAGATCGATTTGTTTCACTGCCAAATCATTTAATTGCATACACACATCAATTTCACTGTTGGGACCAGAAAATCCAAATCATAGTTTGCTGATTTATTTGTTACCAGAAAAAGAATTGCATAATAGATAATTTTGTATTCTGCCGCAAGGTAAATCATTGCAAAGCCAGACTATTTTACTACTGCTACAAGAGAATACATTGCATACATAGATTAATTTATTTCACTGCCAGATAATCCATTGCACAGCCATATAATGTATTGCTGCTTCCAGATAATTCATTTCCTGGCTAGATTAATTTATTTCCCTGTCAGAGAGTCCATTATACAGCCTAATAAATTACTATTGCTACCAGATAATCAGTGGCGTAGCCAGATTTACTTGTTTTTCTGCCAAATGTAATTGCATAGCCAGATTCATTTTAATATTGCTATCAGAGGATCCACTTCATAGCTAGATTAAGTAAATTGCTTGCAAATATCCATTGCATTTATTTGCTACCAGAGACTATAATACACATCCAGACTGATTTGGTTTGCTTCCAAATGATGTAATGGCATAGCAAAATTAAACGGACTCTACTACCAGAGAATCCACTGCCATGGCTAGATACATTTTTTGCTACCAGATAATCCACTACTTAGCTAGACCGTTTTATTTGCTACCAGAGAATCCATTGCATAGCTAGATCAATTTATTTGCTACCACAAAATCCATCGCATTATTAAATTCTTTCATTTGTCTGGTGTTCCCAGGTTAAAATGTGCAGCACCGGATTGTGTCTTTTTCTGCATCTAGGTGTCCCAGAGAATTCTGCGTTTAAGTGTCCCAATGGAAAGGGCATTGCATTCTTCTATATTGTGTTCTGCAACTAGGTGTGCCTAAGCAAAAATGCCCAGCATTGTATTTTATTATGTTCTACGTTTAGGCGGTCCAAGAAAAGCACAATTCAATGTGCTCTATTGTGTCCTTCATCCAAGTTCTCCGACGGTATGGCGAACTGCACTTTACTATATTGCTTTCAGCATCAGGGTACTTGCAGGTAAAGCATGTTTCACAGTATTATACTGTGTTCTGTGTCTAAATGTTCCAAGCCAAAGAATGTCTCACTGCATCCTACTGTGTTCTGATCCTTGAAGATCTTTGGGTGAGCGGTGTGGCAATGCCCAATATTATTTATTTTAAAAAATGCATTTTTACATTTGTAAAGAGCGCTTTGTTCAGAGGCATCTAGGCGCTGGTTGCAGGACAAATGTATGGTTAGAGTAGAAATGGCTGAGGAAAGTGGAAGCAGATCAGTTAGATGAAGAGCCAGGTTTTTAGTTGTTTTCTTATTTATTTATTTTTTGTGTATCACAGATTAATACAAACTTTTCACACAAATAGTAAAACAAAACCCATATACAACATTGCTATCAAATACATATATGACACTATTAAAACAATTCTTAAAAGGGGGCGTGGCTTAGCACTGTAGTGGATGGCTGCTTAATTTCCAAGCTTCCGACCCGACTTGCTAATATTCATAATACTACACTCATATTTACATCACTTACGCTCTAATTTACTTGTGGCACTTCCCTATACTGCCGCTGTATAACCGGAGCTCAGCGACCGTGTGTGAAGGAGGTTTGGAGGAACGACATTGTGAGGAGGCGTGGCCTAAAAGCAGGGGAGACACTCTGCATTCTGAAGTGGCACGCCTTGTCAGCTGATCGGCCTTCACGGCTTGGAGGTCCCGTAGCGTTGGGAAGCACGTTTGCTTCACGAACAGGTAAACCTCCATAGAAACACTTTCACCACGTAATGAAGTGGAATTAACGTATATAATGACCTCCTCATCGAAATATAGACTTATTTAATATCTCCTTCATTCAGTGTGGGCTCTCAAAAGAAATAAAGGTCTAAGAATAACATTTTAATCACACCAATGATGAAATAATCAGTCCATAATTGTAAATATTGGTGAATAAAGACTTCCAGAAAGAGAACAAGGAGCTTAGATACCTCTTTGATATTGTTTGTGAGGTAGTGGATGCTCATGTGTGACAAACAGCACTATTAAAACTGCGGAGCACTAGTCAACTCACTATCAGTTCATGCTACTAACAAATGCCGGCTTGCAATGCAATACTTTTCTCTACAAATATAATACACAAAAGGCCTCATTACAAGTATGGCGGTAAGGCAACAATGGTGCCAGTATCGCTACCGGCACCGTTGCTACTGTACCGTCATACTAGGATTTCTGCTCACGGGTGCCCTTACAGCCACCAGGTCTGACCTGGTCGCCGTACTGGCACCCGCGAGCAGAACATGATGGTAGCACTGGTACCGTTATTAATGGTACCGGTGCTACCACCCTCCCCATTCCTATTGAGCCCTATGGGGCTCAAATGGGAATAGGGATGTACAGGGACCGGCACCCACAAAAGGGCAATTACCGGGTCCGGCTGGGCCAGAATAGCCCAGTAATTGCCCATTTGTGGTTGCCGGACCTCGATGCGAGTTTGGAGATAGCCTTGCTGGTAAAACCGGCAAGGTTACCTCCAACCTCATCATGAGGCCTGTCTAGCAAGCTTCCTCTGCCCATTTGATACCTAGCCTGGTCTGAGAGTTCAAGTGGATATTAAGTTATAAGAGCAGCATCGTCTACTAGTACGGAAATCAAAACTGTTTCATTGGGCCTCATTACAAATCAGACGGTCCGGAAATAACGGTGGCGGTAAACCCGCCGCCACCGTTGTTTCCGGACCGCCTGATCCCGACTCCTGCAGGCGGGAGGTGATGTTCCCACCAGGTTTGACCTGGCGGGTTTAACACCGCCCGCCTGCAGGCGGACGAGGAAACACCGGCAGCATTACGAGATGCTGCCTGTGTTTCCATGATCCCCATTCCCATAATGGGAATGGGGATTAACACCATTCCGCCTCCGTGATTCCCGGAAAACCGGGGTTGTAATGCCCCAGTAATTCCGGGAATCACGGAGGCGGAATGGTAATACGAGTCCGGCGGTAACCAGGCGGTTTTACCGCCTCGGTTACTGCCGGACTCGTAATGAGGCCCATTGTGTTCTCTCAAACCAAACTTTTCAAGTATAAAGTGTGTTTTGCTGCTGAATCCTGTGTTCTATTATAAAGGACAATCTTTTCATTGCTGTGCAAGCATTCTACTTGCTAAGGAGCATATATCCTGCCTTAACATGTCTCTTAAAAAGGGACAATCCAAAGAAACAATACCCACATCTACCAGCATTGCCCCCAAAAGACAGAAGAGTGAATCTCCCGCAGCCAAGGAAGATTCACCTGACCCAGTTATGAATGCCACCCTAAAGGAAATCAATGCACTTAAACCCTTTATGGAAGCCACAATGGCCGAACTGAAAGGGGCCCTTAGGGGTCCCTCGCGATATGGAAACAAGGCAATAACCATACACGAAAGGATGCGCCAGACACGAGGTTCAAATTCCCAATGCTAGGGTTTATTGCAAGCAAAATAGTCCCAATTGGCCAACTGTGGTCTCACGCCCCGCGACATGTATTCTCTAGACCTCGAGGGACGCAAGAGAGCGAATTACGTACATCAGTTACATATATACAAAATGCATATCATACAATCAGCTATGACATGTTTAACACCCCCCTTTTATTGTGTTTCTTTGAACTCAGGATGATGATGGACATTTCCAACGAGTATGACAATTATGACACTTTCGATGTCTATTCTAATTCTAGTAACAATGTGCAATTTAGAAAGTGCAGAGGCATCTTCTAGTTGTTGAACAGAACATGGTGCTTCTGTTCTTGGAAGCAAGCTGCACACGGGGGAAGAGTCACATTCCAAGCTTTGCTATCTATGAGGTGCTATTCGTGTCCTGGGAGCCGACACGCTCTAAAGGGTTTTGTGAAGGGGGGCCGTAAGAAGAGAATAATTCAAGCCTTTAGCTGCTTTATTCTAACATATTCTACCACAGTACGAGACTGGCTGGCAGCTGTGAAATGATTAAATGCCCTGCAGCTCTCCCTCAAGGCTACAGAGAGGGAGCGTGGGCATTTCTTTCTGGGCTGCTCATGAGGAGTTTCAACAAACTCCTCAGTCCTGCGGCCTTGCCCTTTCATATTCAGACAACAATGTTAACAGTTGAGCAGAGTAGGCAGAATTCGCAAGAATTGCAAGCTGCAAAGCAGTTTAGACAGAAAGCAATGAGCAATGGTTAACAAGCAAAATGGCGATTCTTGCTACATTTAAAATGGCCGCTTGTAAGTCAAGCATAGCAGTCTGTATTTCTATAATTCTGTGGATAAGACGGTTGGCCTTCGGCCATCAAAATACGTCTATCATCCAAATGAAGGGTATTCATTTTTCCAGATTGACAAACCCTCCTTTCGGCCGTATGCCAAACGTCTTATTCATTCATTGTATCCTCCTCTGATGAGGATAAGTCTGGGGTATCTATGTCTGAACGTTTCATACTATCATAAGCATCATCTTCATCATTAATGTCTATAGCCATGAATTGTTTTACTGTTTTTGTTTCATCAGTGTCTCTGTTATTTCGGCCATGCGTTTGTTTTCCTCTCGACACCATGTGCATACATCCCTTTGTACATCCCTCAGTTATCTCAGTGCAAACTATTGGTAGGCATTGTATGCAACAGCAACATGTTATGAATATACCAAGTACCACCACTAGTATCGAAATTAGCTTCCATCCCCAGGACCGCAATAGTCCCCAAAACCAGGATCCTATCCCCTAACACCCTTCTTCAGTAGAGAGTGTGGAACTTAGGACATGTAATTTCCGCATTGCTTTAAATATCGTAGGGGAGTAATCATCTATAAACACACAGCATGCAGTTTTTACGAGTTTGCAAACTCCCCCACGATCAACTAATATTATATCAAGAGCCATTCTGTTTTGTAGTGCCATTAGCCTAATTCCTTTTTCTTCCAACGTCATGTTTTGTTCTGGACAGTTTCCTTATGTTATAGGAGTTTTCTATTTGTGCCAAGAATGGTATAAAAGATTTGGCTACATCCATTGCTATCATTCCATCTTTACTACTCCTTCGGGTTCTACCTTTTAATCGCCTCACTACTTCTGCAGTTTCTAAGAGGAACACTCCTGGGAATAGTAGACCCAAGTAACACGTACCTCCCCAGTTTCTAGATAACCATGGATATGCTTTTTCCCCACATATAAAGTAAACAGGGTCCCCTACGTACACGGGTTCTATTTCGTGCTTTAAAAGCACTGTGTTCAGGCAGCTGCTAAACGTTCCTACTTTATAGGAACCTTGTTTTTTTAAACATAGGGGAGCAGTTTTGGGGCTGTAATCCACTATATAGGCAGGGGGCACAGCATCTTTATTCCATTCATCCCTTATTCGAAATGTCATTACTGATGTTTCTTCTGCTGGTGGGGTCAGTCTATTCTGCCTATGTAATCTATCTAGTCTTGTTGTCTTTCGTGTATTTTTCCTCATGGGATCTGGTGAAAACACGCAAGCTTTGTGGAATATGGAACAACCCACAGGTCTCATGATCAGTTCCTCAAATTCAGTCATATTGGTCTCATCTAGCTGACCCGTATTACTCTTGTTCCATTTCCCAAAGAACATTGCACTCAACGATACTTCACATGAATACACCAATGATAACGGTTGTACATACCAGCCTATCCCTTTCCCACCGTGCTGTGGTAAATGAGCACAAACCCAGCAATCTTTTTTCTTTAAAACCGCATGGGTCATGTTCATGATGAGCAACAATGTATTGTTGCCATATCCTTCTCTATGTATTTCTTCCATTGGGGACAAAGTACCATTGATTACATGAACCGGGCTTTCAGTAGCTGCTTTTGGCAAAAGTGTTTCTAATGGGTGCGCGGACTCCAGGAACCATAGTGTAATAGCAATTATTGTTGGTACTACCATACCTAGAGAACACAGGACCAATGTCCAAATCAGTACCTTATTCCTTTTACCATGCCTTTTTCCTAAATTTACAGTTTCTAAAACTATCATTTTTTCAGCAGGGGTGCAGGAGGAGGCTGAAACCAGTCTTGATTTGTTCTTCATCATCCTTCTTCTTGCTGGCAAAGTTCGTCGCAAATGTCTCTCGTTCTTGATGCCAAAAGTTCAATGAAAATATCACAGTTCAATTCTGCCAACCCTTTCACAGCCTAGATCACTTATCCCCTCCGAGCAAGATTAGTTGTTCTTTCTCCCACTGCTCAGACGATTTCTGAACAGTTCTTTATTGACAGAGTACTATGTGTATCCAGCTTGTCCCGCTCTGGCTTAGGACACATGTACTCTATCAGCCTTAGTACTTATGTGCGTCCAGCTTGTCCTGCTCTGGCTCCTGACACATGTACTTTATTCTAAGCGCACTGAGGAGCTGTGAGTCTTGAATTGTCTGACTTGCACAACTCTCACACTTCTCTCCTCTACGCCCCTGGTTCCTACTCCGTCCATGAGTGGAACCAAAGGCAAAAGAAAAGCACCAAAGATCTGTGGATCACTTTGCCTGTCGAGGCCGCAAATTATACCGTTTCACTCCTGGTATTGTATGA
The DNA here is from genome assembly GCF_040938575.1 of Ambystoma mexicanum. Lineage (NCBI taxonomy): Eukaryota > Metazoa > Chordata > Amphibia > Caudata > Ambystomatidae > Ambystoma > Ambystoma mexicanum. The sequence continues at coordinate 981,459,333 of NC_090923.1, forward strand.
TCCGTGAATAGTGCCGTTGCACTTCCAGTATCAGGCTCAGTGTCAGCCTGCGGCACTATGATGGGTAGCGATGAGCGCCGTGGCAATGATGTAGTTTCTTTCTCTGGCCTTGGTGCGTTTGCAGAAGCTGGTGGGCGCCAAAGGGGTACCCGCGTTGTTTCTGCTCGTGTTTGCAATGCAGAGTTTGTGTCGCTCGGCAGTGATGTTTCTGCTGAGCAACGTTGGGGCACTTTTCGCCCTTTCCCCTTCCTGGCAGCCTCCTCAGGCTCTGTTTCGAGTTTCACTTCTCGCTTAGGCTTTGTTTCAACTTTCACTTCTCGCTCAGGCTGATGCTGTGGCAGTGGACTGGCAACAGTTTCTTTCGTTTCCGAGACCGTTTCCTTTCACTGGTCGTCGGAAGTTGTCAGCAGTCCTGGGAATCTATTGGCATGTGTCGCATGGATCCATGCCTTGCGACCGTCCACTCGAATGGCCGTCTGTGTCGCCAAAAGTACTTGGTAGGGGCCGCGCCACCTGGGTGCTAATGACGTCTTCCGTTGAAAGTTTTTAATCAGGACCCAGATTCCAGGCTCCAGCGCATGCCCCAGTCCGATGTATCATACTGGTAACGCCTCCTGCACCTGCTGATGAATCAAACGAAACTTCTGCATTAAAAGGCCAGGGTACGTGCTTAACACAGGATGCTCGACCTCACATAATCTTTTGGGCTGCGGTGCGCACCATACATTTGCGGTCTCCCCATTATAATTTCATATGGGGAGAGCCCAGTTTTAGCCTGCACAGACGTGCGCATGCACAATAGCGCTAGGGGTAATGCATCCACCCAACTCAACTTGCTCCCAGCACAGATTTTAGCTATCTTTGACTTTAAGATACCGTTATGTCTCTCAACAAGCCCGGCGGAACTCGAATGCCTGGAGCTGTGGAATCGCTTGTCAATCTGCAGACCTGCACAGATCTGTAGTACTACTGCGCCCACAACGTGTGGGCCGTTATCTGACCACAGGACACGGGGCAGCCCGAACCGGGAGAAATACTCCTTCAACATTACTTTTGCCGTTGACATGGCAGTACAGTCTTTTAAAGGATATGCCTCCACCCACTTGCTAAATGCACAAATCACCACTAACACATATTTGTAGTTCTGGCACCTTTCCATTTCTATGAAATCAAAATGGATCACCTCGAATGGCATAGAGGGTGGGCCAAAACTACCTACTGGAGTCACGGTTCCCTTCCCTACATTGTGTTGCAGGCACGTAATACAATTCTGCACTAGCCTTTCTGCATTCTTTTTTATGTGCTCATTTTTCCATACTGTGGATAAATGCTGTACCATCTTCTTTGCGCAAATGTGGGTAGGGCTATGCGCCATTGTAACCATTGCGGTTACGTAACAATTTGGCAACATCAAGTTCTTTGTCTCTTTGTCCACCCAACATCCTTCCAAATCTAACTCAGCAGAGCCCTCAGCCCACCCCTGAATCTCTTCGGTCGTGGCCTCAGCCTGCATTTCTTTGACTGTGGCAACTCCATTCTCTATCATACAAGGTACTTCCTCAGTCTGTACTGTCATCATATTATTTCCCAAATCAGTGGCTGTTTGTTTCGCAATCCTGTCTGCAAATGCGTTTCCCTCTCCCACTTTATATGTTACTTTTTTATGCGCCTCGCATTTTACTATAACTAGGCGCTTTGGAAACGTGAGTGCAGACAACAATCGTACAATCAAAGGCCCATGCTGAATCCTGGCCCCATGTGATGTCAAGAAACCCCTCTCAGCCCAGAGTCGACCAAAGTTGTGAACCACCCCGAATGCGTACTGACTGTCAGTATATATGTTTACATTCAAATTTTCAGAGAGTTCACAGGCTCGGGTCAGTGCTATTATTTCTGCTGCTTGTGCCGAATTGTAGGGGATTCTTCTGCTTTCTACAACACTCTCTAGGGTAGTAATTGCATATGCGGCAGTTGATGTGCCATCAGGTAATTTAAAACAAGAGCCGTCACAAAACAACTCCCAATCCGGCTCTTTTTGTGGGGTGTCGCTCAAATCAACTCTTCCCTTTGTCTCTTCTTCAGTGACCATTAAACAATCATGGGGTGGTGATTCGTTGTCACCAATTTCTGCTATGGGCAGTGGCATTAATTCTGCAGGATTCAATGCGCTACACCTCATAATTTGGATGTGGGGTGCAAACAAGATGAGCTCATATCTTGTTAGTCTAGCAGAGGTGAGGTGTTGCGTCTGTGTTCTGTTTAATAGAATGTCTATGGCATGTGGCACCATCAGAATTAAAGTATGCCCCAATACCATTCCTTCCGTTTGTTTCACTGACACAGCAGCTGCTGCAACAGATCGCAAACATCGTGGTAGTACGCGTGCTACAGGGTCCAGTGCGGAAGAATAATAGCCGCACGGCCTATTTCTTCCACTTTGTTCCTGTGTCAAAACCGCCAATGCACATCCTTCACTCTCGCTCACAAAGTCTAAATATTTTCTTGTAGTTTGGTGTGCCTAAAACTGGCGCGGAACATAATGCAACTTTCAATTGTTCAAACGCTTTCTGACATTCCTCATCCCACTGTAAAGGCATCACTGCATCCTTTTTAGTTAATTTTATCATCGGCTTCACAATCAACGCAAAATTACTGATCCACTGCCGACAATAAGAGGCCATGCCTATTACAGCTCTCACTCCTTTTTGAGTTTTTGGAATAGGCATACTAGAAATACTTTGTATGCGTTCTGGTGTTAATCTTCTCCCTTTTTTCGAAAGTAGGTAACCCAAATAAGACAACTCCTTTTGATTATACTGGAATTTCTTCAAACTTGCCTTGTGACCATGGGTCGCTAGGTGTGTCAATAGTAATATAGTACTTTCTTTGCAGATCTCTTTTGTGTCAGCAGCTAGTAACAAGTCATCTATGTACTGCAAGAGTGCGCAACCTGTTCGTAGTTCTAGCATATCTAGCTGTTCCTTTAGTGCCCTGCGGTAAATGCTCAGGCTTTCTGTGTATCCTTGTGGAATGCGTGTGAATGTGAATGATCAACCTCCTAGAGTGAACGCGAACAGATATCTACTGCTTTTATCCACTGGAATGCTAAAGAACGCATTCTTCAAATAAACTACACTAAAGTATTCTGCAGTGGCCGGTATCATTGTCAGTATTGTTGTGACATCTGGGACCAAAGGGAATTGTGGGTCTACCACTTTGTTCAATGCGCGCAGATCAATTATGAAACGATATGGTACTTCATTGCCTCCTTTCTTGTAAACTGGAAGAATCGGGCTGTTGCACGTGCTACCTGCAATTTCTTCAACCACCCCCAATCTCACCAGGTCAGTAACAATACCCTTTAATCCCTTCTCACCTTCAACAGAAATGTTATTCTGGGGAATTCGTGGTAATGTAACACCTTCTTTCAAAGTTATTTTTGCTGGCTCTATTTTCAAGCATCCTATATCGTTATCATGCATTGCCCACAGACAGGTTGGTACTCTTCTTAGCTCTTCTGGTAACGCTTTTGACATAAATTCCGTCACCGATGCATCGTGAGGCCAAATCGTGAGGAACACCCCATCTGCCGTACAATGTATAACTGCCCCCAATTTTCTCAACAAGTTTAATCCTAGCAAGTTCTCCCCACAATTTTCTGTCAGAAGAAATGGACACTGTTCCGTAAATGGTCCTATTGTAATTGGGACAGCTTCGGACACGGGGTTAATTACTGGTGTACCTGCGAACCCTACAGAAACACTCTTTTACCCCGACAGCGGGCTCTCTGGAACCAAGTGGTGGTCTATCGAACACTTTTGTGCCCCTGTATCTACAAGGAAACGGTGCTCCTTATTCCAGACTCTCATTTCTATGTAGGGTCCTCTCTGATTCACGGGAATAGACATTGGTTCGGACCCCTGCCGTTGGCTGTCCTATTGCAAAAATAACACATCGTCCGATGTGTAGTCACCGCTGCTGCTATAATACGTGTTTGGCTGTGTATCAAAAATATTCCCATTTCCCCCTCGGTGTCCTCCACTCTGATCATTTCTCCGTTGGCCCTGCCCGCCCTGATTTTGGTTCGGAACACTTTGGTTCAATGCCTGTTTCTGTTGAGCTTGGTTTTGACCATAGGATTGGTTTTGATTACCTCCATTGGTATATCCCTGCTGCTGCTGCATGCTATTTCTGTTTGGGCCATTTGACCCCTGATGTCCTCTATGAGGCCTTCTCTGGCCAAACCCACCTCTTTTCTGTAGGTGCGGGCATTGCGCTCGCCAGTGTCCTTCCTCTTTACAGTACGCACATTGATTTAATCCCAGTGACACCCCGTGCATATTATTCAAATTTCCCCTGCCTTGTGCATTTCCTCTACCTCTATTGTATCCAATTACCTGCTGCAGTAACACTCCTACTATCGTTCGCATCACTTCTTTTCTCATCTCCAATGGGTACCCATTACATATCTCACTTACTTCCTTCACTGACATTCTTTTGTTCGACATCCATCGCATTGTTTCCCCCACCCATGCCTGCAATTTTTGTTTATCACCTATTTGTCCCGGTGCCGGCAAATGCTTTGCACCACCTGGAGAAAACTGTCGGCCTTCCTACCTTTCTTAATACACTCCTGACTATATTCAGGTGTAGCAAACATTTCAGCATATCTATCTTCCATTTCATTTTTCAGTTCAATGAGTTTGTACACATGTTCTCTTACATCCTCCTCTCTTTGCTCACTGCGTGCTAACTTATTCAAATCTAACAATCGTTGTGGCGGTAAATTCCCAAGTAACTTTTTCCATTCTCCCACCAAAAATTTCCCCATGTATTCCAACACTACCTGTCTCTCGTTGCTTCTTCGGTACCCATATAATGAGGCCAATGCTGCCGTCCCATCATTTCCTTCTATGTACTTTTCTGCCTCTTGCTGTAATTCAACCTTTCTTTCTTTGCTGATCGCGCTGGGAGTTACCCGTCTAAATCCTGTTCCTTCAGCCCCGCCTCTCGCCTTCCCGGTCTCAATTTCGACTTTGGCAGGGGCGGATGGTGCTGAATCTGTCTCTGGAGCGGGAGGTGCGGATGGGACAAGTGACACAGGTGGCATCTGTGAAGGGCCTTGCTGGGTGCTGGGAAATTGCGCGTCTGCGGTCTGCGCTTGTGGGAGGGCTCGAGCTGTGGGCGGGGCGTGAGTTAATGCTTGCGTGAGCAGAAGTGCTTGTGCTGCGGGAGGGTGTATGAGAGCTACTGATTGGGCCTGCGCAGTCACTACTGGCGTGTTTGGTTTCGATCCTGGTTTTGGGCCTCGACCCGTATGGTTAACAAATGTTCCATTAATTCGTCTGCTATGTGTAGTTCCCGCTGCAGGTATATTCCTTCTATGTTCATTTGCTCTCGTCTCCCTTCCCTTCTTAGATTTGCCATCCACTCCTCCTCCTCCTTTTCTTCTGCTACCTCAAGCTTCGATTTGTGCCTACGCGCATGCTTCTCTCTACTCCTAAATCGGAGCATTGCTTCCCTCCTCCAATCTTTGATAGTCTCAAAAGCTGCGGGTCGCGCTTTTTCCCTTATCAACACCCTTTCTAAGTTATCTATCCTCGCAATCTCAAAGCTACCATTAATCGGCCACTGATGGTCCTGTTGCTTTCTAGTTTGCCTATGCCAAATTTCACAAAATATTATCGCACCCACACCATATTTTGCATACATGTCATAAGCCGGCGTTCCCCCAGGTGGTGCACTTTGGCCATTTTCCAAGGACTGTCTACCGCAGCGGAAAATCCCCGCTAAAGTGGACAGTACTCCAGGCATGTTTTTAACCTTCCCCTTGGTTAACCAACCTTACTCTGGATGTTTGAATTTGCAAAATCAACACTCTACCAATAATCAGGGTTTCGTTTGAATCGGGGAATGACTCACCTGATAAAACAAGTTGCCTGTGTCCTGACGCAACCCCTCCCAATGTCGTGTCTGCGCTTCTCTGGCTTCTGCCTCGTTTCGGGACCCTCGCCTCCTTTGCCCTCTGGCCCGGTACGTCGATCAGGGATCAGATGTGTGCAGATCTGCGAAGGAATCTCTCCTCACTTCTACAGGGCGCCCTGTACACCTCTTGATCCCGGCTCGATCGTCCCGTCCTCGCCGTTCTTCTGCCTCTACTCCGTTACAACTGTCATGATCTCTGCTTCCAAAAGGTCAGGGTTTTCCCAACTCCCTTGGAAGCAGATCCATAACCCAGGTTCCGAGTGCCAACCAGTCCCAATTGGGACCTTTTGGACCCAGTCCTGGCGCCAGTGGCACCAGACTCATAAACATGCCCAGTCCCAGCGCTGGAAGCGCCGGGCTCATAATGCTTGGGTGGACTTACCTGCAGCAGACCATGCTGCTTACTTGCCTGCCAGTTGAGCCTCTGATCCTCTTCTGTTTGGAACTACTTTTCCTGTTGGGTGGGGCAGGAGCCACTCCCTAGGTTCAGAACACTGGAACTCTTCTGGAAAGCAGGAACTCTTTTCTTACCTAGGCGTGGCTGTGGAAGGAGACAACTAAGCACTACAGGAGGCTATTTAAACCACACCCGATGGATGAATCTTGCTTTGCGTTATTCTGCATCCTCTGCAGCAGAACGCTCATCGTGTCTTCTGCATCTGATCCTGGGCCTAAGGAAAAAGGCTTACCATCCTGAATCCAGTCTTCAGCAACACCTATAAAGACAAGAAAGAACAGGTTAGCATTACGGTCTTCAGTGACAGCGCTTCACTTACCTGGTCCATCGGCTGTCACCAACGCCTCGCGCTGCATTCCGGCATCTGAAAGACAAAGGCTTACCTACTCTTCGTGCGCTCCGGAGGTCTTCGCACTGCATTCCGGCATCTGAAAGACAAAAGCTTACCAACTCTTTGCACGCTCCGGAGGCCTTCGGCGCTGCATCCCGCATCTGAAAGACAAAACAAGGTGCGTTTAAAGACATTGGGGAACTTTAATACTCACGTGCCATTACTCCTTTCCACATCTAACCCAGTGGGTATTCCGGCACCCTGCAGCCGCTCCGAACTTTTACCTGCAAAATAAAAAGACAGTTAGAGCGCATCGTGAAGCAGGCAACAAGCGCTTACTTACGTGCTTCCAGGCGCTTCTATTCATCACACGGGCTCCATCTTCAACTCACTTCAGCCCGTCATCCGCCATCGCCGGAACCCTGCAAAACAAGAGACATCATTACTAAAGACTTTTAAAGACATTAGAATTACTCGAAACTTACCGTTCGTGCAGTAAACGATGGACAGCAGTCCTCTGAAGTCAAGAGGCCTGCTCCCCTTATCCAGTGAAGAAACTGGTTACAGCACCCTGCCCCGAGGCAGATGGAGAGCACGGCGTTCACTTACCTAAGGTGAGAGCGTTAACCTTTGGGGTTCTACAGGAGAAGAGAAAGGGAAGAAGAGAGAGACATTCAATAACCCAGTTCATTAATCCCATATTTTCTATCTGCAGACATCTTACCCTTCGAGTCAGACATACAGTGCACAGAGGTCCAGCCCAAAGAGCCAGCCGTGTGTTACACATCACCTTTGAAGATACGGTATACGCTCAGTCAAGACCGGCGCCTCTACCGGAATCAGGTGAGCGTTACAACAACGTCTACGAAGGGGCAAGTGGGGGAGGGTCCCTATTCTGGTGCCATCTTGACATGGGCCCTTTGCGGTCCCTTGCGATATGGAAACAAGGCAATAACCATACACGAAAGGACGCGCCAGACACGAGGTTCAAATTCCCAATGCTAGGGTTTATTGCAAGCAAAATAGTCCCAATTGGCCAAATGTGGTCTCACGCCCCGCGACGTGTATTCTCTAGACCTCGAGGGACGCAAGAGAGCGAATTACGTACATCAGTTACATATATACAAAATGTATATCATACAATCAGCTATGACATGTTTAACACCCCCCTTTTATTGAGTTTCTTTGAACTCGGGATGATGATGGACATTTCCGACGAGTATGACAATTATAACACTTTCGATGTCTATTCTAGTAACAATGTGCAATTTAGAAAGTGCAGAGGCATCTTCTAGTTGTTGAACAGAACACGGTGCTTCTGTTCTTGGAAGCAAGCTGCACACGGGGGAAGAGTCACATTCCAAGCTTTGCTATCTATGAGGTGCTATTCGTGTCCTGGGAGCCGACATGCTCTAAAGGGTTTTGTGAAGGGGGGCCGTAAGAAGAGCATAACTCAAGCCTTTAGCTGCTTTATTCTAACATATTCTACCACAGTACGAGACTGGCTGGCAGCTGTGTAATGATTAAATGCCCTGCAGCTCTCCCTCAAGGCTACAGAGAGGGAGCGTGGGCATTCCTTTCTGGGCTGCTCATGAGGAGTTTCAACGAACTCCTCAGTCCCGCGGCCTTGCCCTTTCATATTCAGACAACAAGGTTAACAGTTGAGCAGAGTAAGCAGAATTCGCAAGAATTGCAAGCTGCAAAGCAGTTTAGACAGAAAGCAATGAGCAATGATTAACAAGCAAAATGGCGATTCTTGCTACGTTTAAAATGGCCGCTTGTTGGTCAAGCATGGCAGTCTGTATTTCTATAATTCTGTGCATAAGACGGTTGGCCTTCGGCCATCAAGATACGCCTATCATCCAAATGAAGGGTATTTATTTTTCCAGATTGACAGAACTACAAATGTTGGATGATAAGTGGTCCACTTTCAAATCCAGAATATCTGAAGTGGAAAGAAGAGTAAGTGATGCCGAGGATGTTGCTGGAGAGTCCAGTCTCTGGAGAATTCAGTTCTATCTTTGCAAAAGCAGGCTGAAAAAATAGAAACAGGAGGAATAACATACGCATAGTTGGTCTTCCTGAAAACATTGAAAATGATAACCCCATTCAGTTGTTATAGCACATGCACCCCACTCTCCTGGATCTATGTCCACCTCCACAGTTCAATATCCAGAGAGCCCACCGTATTGGACCCAGAAATCTCCTGTAATGCACCTTGATTTGCGCCTTATTGGATTACACCCTTGTAACTCTCATAATGGAAAGAGTTAAAACAAAGAAACTCTTATGTGGGAAGGCACCAACATCTTCGTTACCCAGGATGTGTCAAATATTGCAGCAGAAAGGAGGAAAGAACTATTAGCTTTTAGACCAGCGTTGTGGCAGCTCAATGCCAGATATGGGATCATACATCCTGCATCCCTAAAGGTCACCCTCAGTGGCCGGATGTACACATTTCAAGATCCATTGGACTTACGCAAATTCATTCATAATCACAGGAAAGATGAGATGGATACCACCAGACCGCATAATAATTGAATAAAGGTTGTGTACGGAAGGTGTTAGTCTATAAATTACTTCTTTGCCGGGAAGGGGCACGGAGGGGTACATCCGTATTAGGTGCTCCACCCTCGAATATTATTGACTCTATTTTTAACATGGTTTGGAATGGCTGTATCCAGTTAGCCACTTTTGTTTCATATACAGGTCTACTTTCATGTCCTTTGATAAACTCCATGTTTTTCATGTTTGTCCTCCCTATTTCCTTCTGTGTCACTCCCTTCAGTGTTCTAGACCATATGTTCATGACTAGAATGATTACCTTGCATATAATCCTTTTATTGTAATTTCATGGATCTGAATGCTGTAACGTGGAATGTCAAAGGATTACATAACCCAGTCAAACGACAAAGCATTCTTTCACATCTCAATAGGACGAAACCAGTCATAGCTTACATTCAAGAATCCCATCTCTCACAAGATGAGGCAGCCAAACTGAAAAGATTATGGGTAGGCCACGTTTTTTCAAGTGCAGCAGATCTGAAGAAGAACTGAGTGATCACTCTTATTAACAAACACCTCCAATGCAATATATTATCTACGGAGACAGATAATGTTGGAAGATGGGTCTTAGTCAAAATCCTCATTGAAAATCCTCAAATTCCATAGAATACTCTATTCTCAATGTTTATGGCTCAAAACTTCTGGATTCATTTAAGAAACCATGTATTCAAATCTTGTCCCAATAATGTAATTGTTTGTGGACATTTTAATGAAATCATAGACCCTGTACTCGACAAAAAATCTAACGTGAGATTCAGAATGACCAAGTCCCACCCTCAATTTGCCAATTTGTATCAGATTTAGGTCTCATTAATGCCTGGTGCATCATTCATCCCCCGGCCTGGCGCATCATTTATCCCTCGGATTTAGATTACACATTTTTCCCCTCCCCACAACTCACTATCAAGGATTGATTATATTTTCATTTCTAAATCCCTAACAAATAATCTAATAGAGGCAAATTAAGAACCTATTGTCTTACCTGAACATGCAGTGGTCCAGATCAAATTATCCACTGATCAAAATACACATCAATTCAACAGGTGGTGATTCAATTCTACCCTCTTAAATGATGAAGATATTGTAAAATATATTCATCAACAATATTCCTTCTTTTTGGCAGAAAACTCTCCTACTGATACATCGATTCATAATAATTGGCACTGCTTTAAAGCAACAATGAGAGAACACATTATATCTTATATGGCAGCCAAAAGAAAAGACTTAAAAAAAGAAACAGATGATATTCTCAAACAAATTAAAATCTTACAATCACAGTATAGTCATATTGACTCTGCCCCAATTCTTCAAAGAATCATCAAACTCAAAATACAATATAACAATCTAACCACTAAATATTTGTGTGCCAATCTTTTAAAATATAAATCTAAGATTTATCAGTTTTTGAATATATCAAGCAAAGCATTGGCATCCTATCTCAAATTCAAAAAAGATAAAGCAAAAATCACGGTTATCAACGAACAAAATGGCAAGAGTCCTGTCAGACAAAGACATTATACAAGTCTTCTCAACATTTTATTAAAAACTATATTCTTCGGAAACATCCCCAGAGAGTACCCATGCCTCTGATTTTTTTTAACAATATCCATCGCAATGCTTATACTTCTTCAAATTTAAAATCTTTGAATGATCCCATTTCATTGAGTGAAATTTATAATGCCATTAAGCATCTCAAAAAGGCTAAGGTGCCAGTGTAACGCTCACCTGATTCTCGCAGAGGCGCCGGTCTTGACTGGGCGACTACCGTATCTTCAAAGGTGATGTGTAGCACCCGGTTGGCTCTTTGGGCTGGACCTCTGTGCACTGTATGCCTGACTTCAAGAGTAAGATGTCTGCAGATAGAAAATATGGGATTAATTAACTGGGGTTATTGGGGTGTCCCTATCTCTTTCCTTTTTTGCTCTCCTGTAGACCCCCAAAGGTTAACGCTCTCACCTTAGGTAAGTGAATGCCGAGCTCTCCATCTGCCTCGGGGCAGGGTGCTGTAACCAGTTTCTTCACTGGATAGGTAGCGCAGGCCTCTTGACTTCAGAGGACTGCTGTCCGTCGTTTACTGCACGAACGGTAAGTTTCGAGTAATCCTATTATCTTTAAAGTCTTTAGTAATGATGTCTCTTGTTTTGCAGGGTTCCGGCGATGGCGGATGACGGGCTGAAGTGAGTTGAAGATGGAGTCCGTGTGATGAATAGAAGCGCCTGGAAGCACGTAAGTAAGCGCTTGCTGCCTGCTTCACGATGCGCTCTAACTGTCTTTTTATTTTGCAGGTACGAGTTCGGAGCGGCTGCAGGGTGCCGGAATACCCACTGGGTTAGATGTGGAAAGGAGTAATGGCACGTGAGTATTAAAGTTCCCCAATGTCTTTAAACGCACCTTGTTTTGTCTTTCAGATGCAGGATGCAGCGCCGAAGGCCTCCGGAGCGTGCGAAGAGTTGGTAAGCTTTTGTCTTTCAGATGCCGGAATGCAGTGTGAAGACCTCCGGAGCGCACGAAGAGTAGGTAAGCCTTTGTCTTTCAGATGCCGGAATGCTAACCTGTTCTTTCTTGTCTTTATAGGTGTTGCTGAAGACTGGATTCAGGATGGTAAGCCTTTTTCCTTAGGCCCAGGATCCGATGCAGAAGACACGATGAGCGTTCTGCTGCAGAGGATGCAGAATAACGCAAAGCAAGATTCATCCACCGGGTGTGGTTTAAATAGCCTCCTGTAGTGCTTAGGTGTCTCCTTCCACAGCCACGCCTAGGTAAGAAAAGAGTTCCTGCTTTCCAGAAGAGTTCCAGTGTTCTGAATCTAGGGAGTGGCTCCTGCCCCACCCAACAGGAAAAGTAGTTCCAAACAGAAGAGGATCAGAGGCTCAACTGGCAGGCAAGTAAGCAGCATGGTCTGCTGCAGGTAAGTCCACCCAAGCATTATGAGCCCGGCGCTTCCAGCGCTGGGACTGGGCATATTTATGAGCCTGGTGCCACTGGCGCCAGGACTGGGTCCAAAAGGTCCCAATTGGGACTGGTCGGTACTCGGAACCTGGGTTATGGATCTGCTTCCAAGGGAGTTGGGAAAACCCTGACCTTTTGGAAGCAGAGATCATGACAGTACCCCCCCTCAAGGCCCCTCCCAAACCGGGCTTCTCTGGGGGTTTTGGCTTGTCAGGAAATGTTCGGTGAAATCTTTTGATTAGGCGAGGAGCGTGGACATATTCAGCAGGTTCCCAGGATCTCTCTTGGGGGCCGTAGCCTTTCCAGTCAATTAGGTAAAATAGTTTAGATTTGGAGATCTTGGAGTCCAGAATGCTTTTGACTTCAAACTCGAGTTCTCCATCAACTAGGATGGGATTTGGAGATTTAATTAGTCGGGTTTGAGGTTGCACGGGTTTTAATAGAGAGACGTGGAAGACCGGATGTATCTTCATGTGAGGGGGCAAGTCCAACTTGACCGCTACTGGGTTTACTATGGTAGTGATGGAATAGGGACCAAGGTATCTTGGGTTGAATGTGCGTGGCCCTTTTAGAGGTAGATATTTGGTGGATAACCAGACTTGGTCCCCTACCTGATATTGAGGGGCTTCCTTCCGATGTTGATCTGCTCCTTTCTTGTATTGTTCTTTAGCCCTTTGAAGGTGAGAAACAGCTTCCTTAAAGGCTTGGGTGATTGTAGAATGCAGGTAGTCTACTGCTGGTGTTTCAAGATTTTGGAGGGGATCCAACTCCGAGGTTCGAGGGTGACTGCCGTACAAAAGAAAAAACGGTGTTTTCCCAGTTCCCGAATGGACAGAGTTATTGTAGGCATATTCGGCTATCCAAAGGATGTCTTTCCAAGTTTTTTCAGTTTGTTGCAGCATGCAGCGTAAATACTGTTCCAGAGTTTGATTGGTCCTCTCGGTTTGTCCGTCGGTCTGAGGGTGGTGACTGGTCGATAGTCTCACATCAATTTGAGCCGACCGACAGCAACTTCGCCAAAAATGAGAAATAAATTGACTACCTCGATCCGAAATTAGAACCGAAGGAAAACCGTGTAGTCGGACGATGTTTTCGAGAAATTCTCGGGCCAGAGTTGCTGCTGTTGGCAAGCCTTTGAGCGGAATGAAATGCGCCATCTTGGAGAATAAGTCCACGATTACTAGAATCGTATTGTATCCGGAGCATGGAGGTAGATCGGTGATGAAGTCCATAGAAAGCGTATGCCAAGGGCGAGGTGGGATGTCAATAGGGCGTAAGAGGCCTGCTGGTCTTTCCTTTTGACTCTTGTTTTGGGCGCATACTCCACAGGACATTATAAAGTCTCTGATATCTTTTTTCCAAGACGGCCACCAGAAGTAGCGCTTGATCTTTTCTGAGGTCTTGGCCATACCGGGATGACCTTCCATTAAAGAATCGTGATAACAAGAGATTACTTTTTTATGTAAATCTGTGCTGGGTAGGTATAATCGTTCTTGGAAATACAATAAGTTGTCCTTTACTGCAAAGTCCTTTCCCTGCAGATGCCAATTCTGTATGTCTGCTGGAGTTACAAGTTGCCTGGCTTTATCCTTAACTTCCTCTATGGATTCTGTGGCGATTACACCCAGAATTCTTTGTTCGGGAATGATTGGTACAGGTTTAGGGTTGATCAAGTGTTCTTCCACTCCCATCCGAGAAAGGGCATCAGCTTTACCGTTCTTTGTACCAGGTCGATAGGTAATTATGAAGTCAAACTCGGCAAAGAATAATGCCCAACGGAGTTGTCTAGAGGATTGGGCTTTTGCGGTTTTCAAATATTGCAGGTTTCGGTGATCCGTAATCACAGTAACGGTGTGTCGGGCCCCCAGCAGATAATGCCGCCAAGCCTTAAAGGCAGACTTGATAGCCAGAAGTTCCTTGTCAGTAATCGTGTAATTGATTTCAGGAGGCGAGAATTTGCGGGACCAAAATGCCACGGGATGCAACTGATTGGTTACCGGGTCCTTTTGTGATAGAACTGCCCCCATGGCAAGGCTTGAAGCATCAGTTTCCACGATGTAGGGGAGTTCAGGGCGAGGGTGTTTTAAGATTGGTGCAGAGATAAATTTAGTCTTCAAATCCTGGAAAGCTTGTTCCGCCTCGGTAGACCATTCAAAACGTTTGTTTTTCTTTAACAAGGCAGTGATGGGCTGGACTATTCGAGAGAATTCGGGGATAAACCTGCGGTAAAAGTTAGCGAAGCCTAACATGCTTTGCACACCTTTTACGGAGGATGGTGATGGCCATTTGAGAACTGCATCGACCTTCTTTGAATCCATATGAATCCCAAGAATTCAACTTCAGTCACGTTGAAAACACATTTTTCCAACTTAGCGAAAAGTTTGTGTTGACGCAATCTTTCGAGGACCATTTTCACGTGTTTCCGATGTTCAGATTCCGATGAAGAATAAACGAGGATGTCGTCAATGTAAACAACAACACACACATCTATGAGCTCTCTGAGGACATCGTTCATAAAATATTGAAAGGCGGCCGGGGCATTGCAAAGTCCGAAGGGCATGACCTGATATTCAAATAGCCCATACTTGGTGCGGAAGGCCGTCTTCCATTCATCGCCCTCTTTTACTCGTACCAAGTGGTAAGCTCCTCTAAGATCCAGCTTTGCATATATGCATGCTTTTCTGACTTGGTCCAGGAGTTCAGGGATCAAAGGTAACGGATATCTATTCTTAACGGTGATCTGGTTCAGGGAGCGATAATCGATACAAGTTCTAAGGTCTCCTTCCTTTTTTGGAACGAAGAACAAAGCTGAAGAAGCAGGGGACTTGGAAGGACAAATAAACCCATTCGCCAGGTATTGTCGAAGGTGAAGGTTCTCAGGCTCGGTGAGGGCATAAATTCTACTACAAGGAGGAGTAGATCCAGGTATCAGGTCTATCTGGCAGTCATAAGACCTATGAGGAGGTAGAGAGTTAGCCTGATCCTTCCGGAAAACATCTTGGTATTCTAGGTATTCGGGAGGTAACTGGGGAGTCTCTGAAGAAATTGCTGCCAGTGCAACACCAGGTGGAGGGTGACAAGTAGAGACACATTCTGGAAACTGGACCGTTCTTGCTCGCCAATCGATCAGAGGATTGTGTTTCTCTAACCAAGGTATTCCTAGAATAATCTGAAACTGAGGGGCCTTGATCACATCGAACACGATCTTCTCATGGTGTCCATCTTGACTTACTAGCGTCACCTCTTGAGTGGTATGCGTTACTGGCCCGGAGGCTATCTCCGTACCATCCACTGTAGTAATGACGTCCTTTACAGCCTTGGGACAAAGAGTTAGATTCATCCTCAAAACCATTTCATGATCCACATAATTGCCGATGGCACCGCTGTCGACGTAAACTTCAATTGCATGTAATCGATCCGGATTATCAGGGCTAATGAGGACCATAGGTATCACGAAATGCGAGGTCACGGAACTGGTTTTCACGCTCGGCAAGAGGACCTCTATTCTTGTCGGGCGAGGTCGTTTCCCTGCTCAGAGTTTGTAACTTTGGTGACTGCAGCTCCTACTGCCTTCTTGGCAGGTTTCACCGGACAGTCTCAAAGAAAGTGCCCTGAGTTTCCGCAATATAGGCATAATTGCAACTGTTTTCTCCTTTCCCGCTCCTTTTGTGTTAGAGGACCTTTCAGACCCCCTATTTGCATGGGTTCCCCGGAGTCTACTCCTTTGGAAGGAGTTGGCGGTTTGGAAAATACTCGAGCATCAAACTTGGAACGGTCGGCCTTCCTGTTCTGCAGTCTATGATCTATTTGAACGACCAAGTCTATATAATCCGAACAGTCTTGTGGGGATTCACTACTTGGGCTAAAACGTCTTTGAGCTCTCCACGTAGACCTCTATAAAACAGCGCAATCCTTTTGTCCTCAGGCCATTGAGTTTCCACTATTAGTCTATTGAAAGATGCAATATAAGCCAAAAGGTCTTGATTCCCCTGTCGCAACGAAAGAAGCTCATTGTCCAAGGCCTGCCCCTGTGAATGTCTTGCGAACAGTTTTTCCATACTAAGCTGAAAGGCTTGAAAATCATGGAGAACCGGATCATCTTGATTAACTAGAGGGATCGACCAGTCTGCCGCATTGCCACTAAGGTACGAAAGTACAAAAGCTACTTTAGCTTGATCAGTTGGAAAGGCTGCTGGCCGGCATAAGAAGTGCAACCGGCACTGATTGATAAATACTGCAAACCTCTTTGGGTCACCAGAAAATCATTCGGGCGGAGCCAGAGGTACATTCCCAGGTAGGTTGATCTGCACAGGATTCATAGAGGATGTTGAAGGAAGATTTGCCCCTGATGCGGGTAACGGGGTTTGTCCGGCTTGTGACTGTAGCAATTGTCTAGCAAGACCGTCTGTTCTCTCCTTGGAAATAATTAGTTCCCTTCTTAGAGCATTCGTTTCCTGACGAGCTGCATGCACTTCTGCCCTTAGTTCCCCAAGTAACCGGGCTAGGTGGTCAGTATCCGAGGTTTCCATAGCGCCTGGGCGAGAGTTTTGCGGTAGGCTTTGCGTTCTGTAACGCTCACCTGATTCTCGCAGAGGCGCCGGTCTTGACTGGGCGACTACCGTATCTTCAAAGGTGATGTGTAGCACCCGGCTGGCTCTTTGGGCTGGACCTCTGTGCACTGTATGCCTGACTTCAAGAGTAAGATGTCTGCAGATAGAAAATATGGGATTAATGAACTGGGGTTATTGGGGTGTCCCTATCTCTTTCCTTTTTTGCTCTCCTGTAGACCCCCAAAGGTTAACGCTCTCACCTTAGGTAAGTGAATGCCGAGCTCTCCATCTGCCTCGGGGCAGGGTGCTGTAACCAGTTTCTTCACTGGATAGGTAGCGCAGGCCTCTTGACTTCAGAGGACTGCTGTCCGTCGTTTACTGCACGAACGGTAAGTTTCGAGTAATTCTATTATCTTTAAAGTCTTTAGTAATGATGTCTCTTGTTTTGCAGGGTTCCGGCGATGGCGGATGACGGGCTGAAGTGAGTTGAAGATGGAGTCCGTGTGATGAATAGAAGCGCCTGGAAGCACGTAAGTAAGCGCTTGTTGCCTGCTTCACGATGCGCTCTAACTGTCTTTTTATTTTGCAGGTACGAGTTCGGAGCGGCTGCAGGGTGCCGGAATACCCACTGGGTTAGATGTGGAAAGGAGTAATGGCACGTGAGTATTAAAGTTCCCCAATGTCTTTAAACGCACCTTGTTTTGTCTTTCAGATGCAGGATGCAGCGCCGAAGGCCTCCGGAGCGTGCAAAGAGTTGGTAAGATTTTGTCTTTCAGATGCCAGAATGCAGTGTGAAGACCTCCGGAGCGCACGAAGAGTAGGTAAGCCTTTGTCTTTCAGATGCCGGAATGCTAACCTGTTCTTTCTTGTCTTTATAGGTGTTGCTGAAGACTGGATTCAGGATGGTAAGCCTTTTTCCTTAGGCCCAGGATCCGATGCAGAAGACACGATGAGCGTTCTGCTGCAGAGGATGCAGAATAACGCAAAGCAAGATTCATCCACCGGGTGTGGTTTAAATAGCTTCCTGTAGTGCTTAGGTGTCTCCTTCCACAGCCACGCCTAGGTAAGAAAAGAGTTCCTGCTTTCCAGAAGAGTTCCAGTGTTCTGAATCTAGGGAGTGGCTCCTGCCCCACCCAACAGGAAAAGTAGTTCCAAACAGAAGAGGATCAGAGGCTCAACTGGCAGGCAAGTAAACAGCATGGTCTGCTGCAGGTAAGTCCACCCAAGCATTATGAGCCCGGCGCTTCCAGCGCTGGGACTGGGCATATTTATGAGCCTGGTGCCACTGGCGCCAGGACTGGGTCCAAAAGGTCCCAATTGGGACTGGTTGGTACTCGGAACCTGGGTTATGGATCTGCTTCCAAGGGAGTTGGGAAAACCCTGACCTTTTGGAAGCAGAGATCATGACAGCCAGGCCCTGGTGGGTTTTCTATTGATTATTATGACCACTTTAAAGACACATTAGTTCCCCAGCTTAATGAGCTATTCAAATATTATATTACTAATAAATAAGCATTCGGCTCCTTTTCACAATCTATGCTGATAGTTTTCACTAAACCTAATAAAGACCCTTAATTAGCTCCTAATGATAAACTCATTTCCCTAATAAACACGGATAGTAAAATGTTTGCCAACATTTTAGCTAATAGACTCAGCCCCCTTCTTCCTAACTTGATTAAGAATGATCAGGTGGGATATGTGAAAGGAAGGATGTCCTCTGCAAATATTAGATTATTCACCAATATCATTAGTAGCATTCAACATTCCTCACATCCTTATATGGCAATAGCATTGGACGCAGAGAAGGTGTTTGATGGGGTAGAATGGGGCTGTATGCTTAAAGCCCTAGCGTGGCATGAAATCCCTGATTCGTTTATATACATGGTTAGAGTGTTATATTCTAATCTCACTACATCAATTTATGTTAATAGTTAAATGTCCCCATTATTCCATTTACAGAGAGGTACCCGTCAGGGCTGTCCCTTTTCCCCTTCATTGTTTATACTAGCATTAGAACCATTCCTAGAAGCCATCAGACAAGAGGATAGCATAGAGGGCATACAGTTTAAAGACATTAAGATCAAAACAGCAGCCTATGTGGATGATGTGTTACATTTATTAAGAACATCTGATATGTGCATACAAATCGCAGGGAAACCAGCGCACATCGATTCATGGAAGTCTGTGCGCGAGAAAAACATTGGATGTGCGCTGAAAAAGTGTGCAGCGCACGCCGGCGCACAGGTCATCCAACAGCGTGCGCCACGGCCACTGCGAAATCGCACATAGCGCGGCGCACATCACAAAAGTAGGCGTAACACTCGGAATGGGGAACAACGAGTGAAAATATGGGCGTCACGGGGGAAGTACAGGAGGCAAGTGCGCGGAACGCCCACAAGCTCGCCTACAACCCGTATTCATGGAATCGAATAGGGCACAGTGAAAGACACGCACAGGGCCAAACAAGTACGCCACAAGAAAGCCGGCGGTAGCGTCCCTGCGCCTGAAAAATGTGCGCCAAAATGTGCGCTAACAAAAAGCACCCATTTACAGCCATGATGAATGGTCCATACAGTGGCCCTCTAGGACAAATGAGGTGCAAAGGAGTACCGACAAACACGGACACCCGCTGTGTGAAAAATAGCATGTGCGTGTGTTTCTGGGTGCGCGGGAAGTTCCACACGCGAATGGACTGGGTACGTGTAATTCGGGGTGCGCGGGAAGTTCCACACGCGATTAGCCTGGGTAGGTGTGTTTCAGGATGCGCGGGAGGTTCCACACGCGATTGACCTGGGTACGTGTACTTCGGGGTGCGCGGGAAGTTCCACATGCGATTGGCCTGGGTACATGTGTTTCGGATGCGCGGGAAGTTCCACACGCGATTGGCCTGGGTACGTGTAATTCGGGTGCGCAGGAAGTTCCACACACGATTGGCCTGGGTACGTGTGTTTCGGGATGCGTGGAAAGTTCCACACGCGATTGGCCTGGGTACGTGTACTTCGGGGTGCTCGGGAAGTCCCACACGTGATTTCAGCAGGGTACGTGTATTCCGAGGTGCGTGGGAAGATTCACACGCGATTTCAGCAGGGTACGTGTATTTCGGTGGTGCAGGGGAATGCTATACGTGATTTGGCCGTGTGGGTCCTCCCAGGTGTTCCCTCTACACCCTCCACGCCCCTGCAGGCAGCCCACACCACAGGGGACTACCCTGCACCCCTGCTCATGTCCCACAGGCAACCCATCCACCATGGCCATGCCCCCCAGCCAACCCACATGTCACCTTGCACTACTGATCACCAACACATGTCTCCCAGCACCCCCACCCCCCAGCACTGTGGGGCATCCTCCACCAGGCCCCCACTCATGTCTCCCTGCACCCCCACCCCCCAGCAGTGCAGGGCACCCTCCACCAGGCCCCCACTCATGTCCAACTCATGTCTCGCAGCACCCCCACCCCCCAGCAGTGCAGGGCACCCTCCACCTGGCCCCCACTCATGTCTCCCAGCACCCCCAGCAGTGCAGGGCACCCTGCACCAGGCCCCCACACATGTCTCCCAGCACCCCCACCCCCCAGCAGTGCAGGGCACCCTCCACCAGGCCCCCACTCATGTCTCCCATCACCCCCACCCCCCAGCATCCAGGGGCACCCTCCACCAGGCCCCCACTCATGTCCAACTCATGTCTCCCATCACCCCCACCCCCCAGCAGTGCAGGGCACCCTCCACCAGGCCCCCACTCATGTCCCCCTGCACCCCCACCCACCAGCATCCAGGGGCACCCTCCACCAGGCCCCCACTCCTGTCTCCCAGCCCCCCCACCCCTCAGCCGTGCGATTTGCCTGGGTACGTGTATTCCTGGGGTGCGCGGGTAGTCTCACATGCGATACCATCAGGGTACGTGTATTATGGGTCCGCGTAAACTTCCACACCCGAATACCAGCAGGCTACGTGTATTTTGGGGTTCGCGGGAAGTTCCACACACGATTGCCCTGGGTACGTGTATTTCGGGGTGCGTGTGAAGTTTCACACATGATTTTGCGGGGTACGTGTATTTCGGTGTGCGCGTGAAGTTCCACACGCGACTAGGCCTGTGAGAGTGGGGTACGTGTATTCCAGGGGTGGGCAGGAATATTTACTCGCGACTGGGCCTGGGAGAGCGTGTTACGTGTATTCCTGGTGTGGGCGGGAAGATTCACACGGTCGCCTACAACGTGCCAAAAAATAAATGGTCCAATCCTGAAACACGTACGCCAGCATGAAGCAGGCGTACGTCGACCCGCGCAGCATAAAAGTGCTCGCAAGCAACAAACAAGCTCAGACGCCAGGATGAATATACTGTTCCTAGCAGCAGTGGCCGTGGGTTACCAAAGAAGGAGGAGGAGGATAGTGAGGGCCCAAATTTTCACTCCCAGAACCAGCCTTTTTGGGATGCCTGATGACCAGGTGTATGGGAGGTACAGGTTTCCACCACACATAATACTGGACCTGGTCAGTGAGTGGGAGGATGACCTCACATCCCCCACCCTGTGCTCCCAAGCACTCAGCCCCCTCGAGAAGGTCCTTAATGTACTGCACTTCTTGGCCACTGGATCATTTCAGCGGACAAGTGCCATAGTGGGTGGTGTGTCACAGGCCACGCAGTCACGCTGCCTACACCAGGTCTTGAACATCATCACTGCACGCCCATCAGTCTGCAGGCACATATACCTGCCCAGGACACCTGCAGAAAGGCAGGCTGCCGCCCTGGATTTCTACGGTGTGGCACAATTCCCCAAAGTGCTAGGTGCCATTGACTGCACCCATGTGGCACTACGTCCCCCCAGGGCATCTGAGCACATCTATAGGAACCGCAAGCACTGGCATTCCATCAACGTGCAGGTAGTATGTAATGCCAAGGGAATCATCACCTCAGTATATGCCAACTATCCAGGGTCCACCCACGACAGCTTCATTTACCGAATGTCTACCCTAAGCCGGGACCTAGAAGCTGGGCGGCATGGCGATACATGGCTGCTTGGTGAGTATGAATGCCACTGCACATGCATGCATGTCAGATGCAGAGTTATGTCACTACCCCACTAATGATACCCATCACCTCCTCACCAGGGGACAGTGCCTACCCTCTGAAAACCCACATGATGACGCCATTTCGGAACCCCATCACGCCTCCTGAGGTAAGATACAACACAGCCCATATTGCAACCCAGGGCATAGTGGAGCGCACATTCGGAGTGCTCAAGTCATGCTTTTACTCCCTTGACCGTTCTGGCGGGCAGCTGTTATATGCGCCCCCAGTAGTGTGCAGGATCATAGTGGCAGCATGTGTCCTGCACAATGTTGCAACACGCCGGGGCCTGGCTGTGGACATGGTGGTGCCCCCACATCCCCAACCACATGCACGCCTGCTGCGCATGGGAGGGGAAAGGGCACGGGGTGAGGCAGCCCGTACGCAGCTGGTGGCTAATTACTTCACATAGAAATCACACCCCTGTGGAGTGCACACAGCCCTGGCACATAATGATGACTCGACCTGACAATTATGACAAAGGGACAGTCAACTGTCAGAACCATAGCAGCCTGAGATTGTTCATGTGGAAGTGTCAGAATGGGTGCATCACAAACACCACCAATGCAGTGTCATCAAAAGACACACTTCCATGCTGCAGAAATGAATACCCACTTGCAAAATACTACATGAGAACAGTGCCATGTCACCCAACCCCTCCCCGGCACGGCCACACAACACACCATGGCATGTCATGCAATGTGAGAGCAAACAAATTAATCCCCACAACATGCCCCAAGTGTCACCAACTACAGTGTCCCTAATGGAAACTGGCCACACATGAAATGTTCACAGTAATGCCGGACCTACAACACACATTACCAAATACTTACCAAGAATACCAATCACCTACACAACCTCCAACCTACCTTAAACATGACATTACAGACTTAAAAAATTGGTAGCCTCACTACCTAATAATGCCAGCACTTCGAACACTTCCAAGTATACAGTGTTAGCGCCACGCAAGAGTGTAGGTGCACTGCTTACAACATGGACTCCAGTTCCAAGGTAGACCGCCTTGTGAAGATATGAGAAATGGACCTGCAAATTAGGAGGATGAGATGGATGCAGAGGCACATATCAATACACCATGCAGTGTACAATACAACAATATGCACTATGAATGTATACACAGTATTGACTACAGACTGCCCACACATCAAATGGGAGTCCAACGTCACCATGTACGTCCATGTCACTTGGGCACACCCTTTGCAAGCCCATGGAAACGGGAAGCAGGAGGGGTGTGTGTCACACAAACCCAAGCATCTGACCCAAATTCATAACAAGCCTGCATGTGCCCAGCCACAATACAGCGTATGCCCACGGGAGCCACACAAGGCAACACATTCCCCAAAAAACAAAAATTAAATTAAAAAAAAAAAAAATCAACAATGGCCATTAATGGGCCCGGGGGAGGAGGGGAGGCCACCCAGGAGGTCCGAGGACAGGGTGCACACCAAAACTCACCTGTGTGGATCTTGCGAGAAAAAAAAACACCTCCATGGGCTCATGGCCTGCACGGCTACCCTATTGTAAGAGAATCACTGCTGTCGCTCTCCTCACCCTCTGCAGCTGCATCAGGAGGTGGTGACACTATGGGAGGCAGCCCACGCAAAGCCCTAGTCTGGTCCTCCATGGCAGCAAGCATGCGGGTGTGGAAGGTCTCGTTCTGGAGGATAATTGTGCGTAGGTCCCAATGCAACAACTCACGGGATGCCCGGACCTCCGCCCTAGTTGCCTGCATCTCAGCTGAGAGCGTACGTGTGAGACGCTCCAGCTGCTGTTCTGTCCTTCTGTTTGTTGAAGCCTCAAGCTCAACAAGAGTCGTCCTGAGGTGAAGGAGTTCCACCCTCAGGGCTTCCCTGTGGCCCTGGGACTCTATGGAAATGGTTTCCTGCAGAGTCACCAGTGCCGCCCACCTGTCCCTGTCGGACGCCAACATGTCCTCCCTGTGTGACTGGCAGATGGAGTCTGTTGCCTGCTGCAGTCGCTCCATCAGCCTTTCGGGGGGGACAATGGAAGTGGCCACCCTATCTGTGGCCTGAGCCATCATCTCTGATAATGCTGCCTGTTGGGTTGCCATACCATAAATGGATTGCTCCCATGCGATATTACCAGGTGGCGTACGGCCAACACGTCGGCAGGCACCACACCTGTCTGGGGCAAGGCGAACTGCGCCTTGCTGTGCCATCACTGCCTGAGGCTGCAGGACTGCATTCCCCCTCTGATCTGCTGGCCCAGGAACAGGATCAGATGTTGCGGAGTGTGACCCTGCATCCGTAACCACCAAAGGCGTACCTGCCAACACTGACATCCCCATTGAGGGTTCTAACCCTGGTGCAGGTGGGTCGGACAGAACAGAATCCCTCCCAGGAACTCACCTGCGACGGCACATAGGTCTCATCATCCGAATCGACACCTGAATACAGCTCGGGGGAGGTGCAGCCAGAGACACCCCTTGAGAGCACGACCTGCAGCAGTTGTGGGTTCTCACCCACCACCACACCACGTCCCTCACTAGTGGTCGGTCGTGCCTGAGTCCCCTCCTGGGTCTGCACCATCTCCACAACCCCAGCAGTATCAAGTGCGTCATCCCCTGCAAAGACATAAAAGAAAACAAATGGAAACAGACATTAGCAGTATGGCACACAATTAGGGCTGAGAAGCTACAGAAACAGTACTTGATTGACACATGTCCCACATGACTAAAACCCTCCCATGCATGCACCGTCACTGCGTGTGAAGGGGAGGCAGATGGCACACATTGATGACACCAAGATGGAAGATGAACACATTTGCTGCATGCTGCCTAGCAGTGGCATCACACATTGGCCTGTGATTGGCAGGTCAAATACACATGCCATCACACAGGTGGCATGTACCCTAGCCATAAAGTGAAGAGGGAGAGGAGGGCACCAATTGTTCATTCAGTCTAGTTTGCTCATGAAATTGATTTTGTTCATTGAAATGGTTCAAATGTTTAACCTGGAGCTGCCAGTCCAAAATGGTCCTATAGCACAGGGACATGTCTAAACCAGGAAACATAGCCAGTCCACTGTACCATGTCAGACATGTGACAATAGGACTGAGAAATGCCTAGTAAAAGTGGTTGTATGCAAACAATCTGCCAGAATAAACAGAGGAAAATAAGCAACAATGTTGTGGCAAGATGGCACTTCAAGGGCAACTGGCGTGGTGTTGGGCTAGATGTCTAATGTTGGCAGAAGGGATACTGCTATACCCAAATGCTGGTGCGCAGAATGTATTGGATGAGGCACATGGGTGACCCAAACCACTCAGGCACACACACCCTCACCTGGCACCCAAACACAAGCCCTCACACACACACCATGCACATGGATGACACACACATGCATGTGCACTCACCGGACAATGCCTCGTAATCTGCCAGTTCTCCCACGCCTTGGATATGTTCCTCCGTGACGTAGGTCCCAGCAACATGTTCATGTGGAGTGAGTTCTATGTCCTCTGCGGAAGACCCACCTCCAGTCACTAGAGTAGCGGCATGACTTGAGGCCAGCTTATTCTTTGCCCTGCGCTTCAGGTCATTCCAGCGCTTGTAGCATTCATTAGCTGTGCGCCTCACGATTCCAAGGGCACTTATGATGTCCCCAGACGTTGTGCAGGTGTGGTCTTGGATCCTGCAACAATCACCATTTCGCGGTCATGTGCGGACACATACTCTACAAGTGCATTCAGTTCGGCCTCATTGAAGCTGGGCTTCCTTGACGGGCCGGACTGTGTAGCCGTGTCTGGGGCATCAGCCTCTACTGGACGAGCACTCTTCCTCTTCCGCTTGGAAGGTGGTGGGGATCCTGAGTGTCCTGCGCCGCTCTGGACACTAGGGGCAGGAGCATGGGAGTTGGTGCAGGCATTAGCTCAAGTGTGATGGTGTCAGGGGGAATGTCAGCAGGATGGACTTGGACCGACACTGTCCTGGCTGGGTGTGTGAGAGGTGGGGTGGATGGAGCCGCAGCTGCCCCTGCAGCCTCCCCAGCCTTCCTACGCGGGGCAGCAGATGACCTAGCTGCCCCTAATCCACGTGACCTGATGACACCAACGTGCACCGGCGCACGTGGCCTAGACCTGCTGACCTGGAAGTCAGCCATGGAGTCACCCTGTCCCAGGTCTGATTCCACAGTGGGCTGGTCCAACAAGGGCTGAGCATGGATGGTGTCAGCCACGTTACCCTCAACCAGGGGTGGGGGGGCATGGGTGTCCCTGACTGCGCCTCCACACATGGGGGGCTAGGGGCACCCTGCAAGTCACGGCCACGTCCCTACCGGATCCACCACGGCCACCACTTGGGGCTCGGCCACCTTTGCCACCCTTACGGCTTGTTAGCCTCCCAGCCATGGCACTGATGTTATTGTGCGTATGGGAGTCGCTGTGAACTATTGTCCTGGGCAATTGGGGGTCAAAGGGGTTGGGTACCAGATGGTAATTGTACCCTAGTGCTCTAGCAAGGCTGTATGTCACCCCTGGGGAAAGATGACGGGTCACGCAACGCACAGGCACCCCAAAAAAGGGAAGTAAGGTGCACGCAACCCCTCCTAGACCACGTGTGTGGAAAAATAAACCTGCACTACGCTGTGGCACCCAGAAACACAAGAATGAACGTATGCGTGTCACACGCAGCCTAGAATGACCTCTGAAGGGGTATGCGACACACGGGGCAAGCACAGATGTTAAATACGTGCGCGACTCACCGTCTGCCAGGAACAAAAGCGTGAAAAATATGCGCGTGTGCGCGTTGGCAACACCCCCGCCAAAAGAAGAATTGTACGCTGTCTGAGGAGACAGGACAACAGTAGAAGGGAACGCTGTTTGAGGAAACAGGCCCAGGAAAAAGAGGAAAAGAGAAAAAGCTGTCAGAGGTAACAGGGAGTACGAACTTGAAACGCCGTGAAGTAAATCGCGTGTGAACCGACAAGAAGTACAGATTTCACCCACTCGCTCTCCACGAAAAGCACGTACAAGGAAATGGCGTTCTACACGTACCTTTTATACACACGTCACAGACGCGCATACGCGATGAGGCCATTTCCACCAATTACACGCTTTGACACTCAGACGTGTATTTTTTTTTTACACGCGCCATTCTCTACGGCCATGCGCGTGACGTCATAGATGCGCATGGGGGCCTTTGGGCCAATGAATTAAAGTACGTGTGCTGACGCACTTACGCGCTAAGGGCCTTTCCTCGAATTACACGCAGACGTGCAGCATTTTCATGTGCCAAATCAGTCCGTATCAAGCTGGCCACGCGTAAGCACACGGAAGACCATGCTCCTGCCCAGAAAGCCGATTTACTGCCCCCCACACCCATGAGCACGCTCCCACCTGCCATCTCCTGCTGCCTGACTGCCTGCTGCCCACGTGCCCTGCCATTTGCTGCCTGCACATCAGCCAGGGGTGCTGTTGCTGTGACCACCCCTGCTGGAACCGAAGACTCCCGACTGGGATTCCATCGCTCCACAGCCCAGCCCCAGGACCCAGTTGTCCACCCACTCCTGCCTCTGGGGTTGTCATGTCGGGCACTGCAACATCTGGCACCACTGACAACCCCCGGCCAGAGAGGCAGAGGGGCACCAGCTTCACTGCCACCGAAGTTGGTGTCCTGGTGGAGCAAGTCCTGGGGCAGTATGATGCCCTCTTCGGAAGTGTGCGCGCCGACAAGGAAGGACGGACTCGGATCTGGACAGACATCGTGACTGCCATCAACGCGGAGGGGGTGGCAGTCCGCGACTTCCAACATGTCAAGAAGCGCTGGGAGGACTTCAGGTCCAGGACCCTCAACAAGGCCCAGCGCCTCTTCAAGGCAGCGGATGCTAAGGGGCGCCGGGCCACTTGTCGGAAGATCAGATGAGGGTCCTGGAATGCATATCCCCAGCGCTCCACGTCCAGGTCCTTGAGAGGCAGACCCATCTGGAGTCGAGCGGTAAGTGTATATGCATCATGATTGTAAGCTGTGCGTGTGGTGATGTGCCAGTAGTGTGCAGGTTGCATATCTGTTTGTATGGGGCCGAGTATGGGTGGGGGTGTACAGGGCCGTGAGGCTAACACATGCGAGGGCTGTCATGTGTGAGACATGGATGGTGCTTGTGTGTGTAGGCTTGCATGCCAAATGCAGTTGTGTGGGCACACATGTTTGGATGAATCTGTATGTAAGTAGGCATGTTCGTGATGTCACGCATGTATGTTGTTTTCAGCAGCATGTAATCGCACTGTGTACATGTGCATGTGTGTGTATTTGACAAGGGTGCAACAGTGATGCAACATGGATGCATGTGACAGCGGGATGTGGAAGCCTGATTGGCAGATGTGACATGGATGCCCATCTGAACACTGTGACAGTTGACTGAGGTGTACACATGCATGCAAGTGTGGTGGTGTGCGTGCATGTGTAGTGCACTCCCTGTGTTGCATGTGATGTCTGGCTCACCTTTGCCTGCTCATGCTGTTGTATGTGTATGGATGGTGCTGGCAGTGGCGGCATGGCTGTGGTATGGCTCATGTGTGCAAGTTGAAATGACATGTGTGTTGCCGATTGTGATGCCATGTCTGAGGTTTGCCAATGCCACTCATGTACAGCTGTCATGTGTGTATGTGTCCATTGTACAGTGCCCTGATGCCTGTGTTTTATTTCTCCCTGTCTGCAGCGTCAACTGATGAAGAGGGCGGAGAAGGTGCTGTGGAGCACAGCGGCGGGGATCGCACCGCCAGCCGGAGACGCAAGGCCCGGCTCCCCTCCCAGGTTGTGATCTCGTCGGGGAGTGAGAAGTCCGGTGCCGCGTCCCAGGCCCCAGCTACCGGGGGGAGGTCCAAGAGGCGGAGGTCGTTGTTGGACTCCTCGGCAGCAGAAGGGGCAGCTGGGACCCCACAGGGCCCAACGGGGGAAGATGGCACGGAGTCATCCAGGTTGGTGGGGGGTTTGGTGGAGGAGGAGGCCGTGCAAGCAACAGAGACGGGGACTGGAGGTGGGGATTCCACTGGTGCTAGTGGTGCAGTGCAGGGCCAGGGACAGGAGGCAGCACTGGTCGCCGCGGAGGTGCCTGTGTGCAATCCTGTCCCTGATCCTGTCACTGCATCATCTTGCACCAGCAGGGATGCCTACGTCCAGACCCGTTTTCAGGCAGGGGATGAACTCACGACAACTGGCCTTCCTCTGCCTGCGGACGTGGCTATCCGGGTCTGGGTTGAGCCTGTCCTGACTGGTGTGGCGTTGCGTCAACGGGCCATGCGAGTTGACCTGCAGTCTTTTCATGAGGAGACTGCACGTCATCTCGAATGGCTCGTTGACCGCGTCGGCCTATTGGGACAGGTCACCCAGGCCGGATTCCTCCGTTTGATGGGGCTTGCTCCGACCCCCTCCTCAACTGAACCCCCTATGCGCCAGTCGTCCTCCGTGCCATCTTCCCACCCATTAGTCACCTGGGTGCCCTGTGGAGCTGCCTCTGACGGTGCGGCCAGGCTGGTGGAGGAGGCGTCCCTGCCACAGTCGGGAGTCGGACGTCCAGCAGGGGTGGCCACATCAACGACTGCACCCCAGCCAGCGGAGGATGTGCAGGCAGCAGGAGGAGTACACGGGCAGAGGCACAGCAGCAGCAGCAACGTGGTGGGAGCCATGATGGCTCGGGGCCTTCGACATCGGAGGGGCAGGCATCGGCCGGAGGGCAGGAGGACCCAGGACGGGAAGTGTCTTCCATGTGGCAGCGGTTGGGCCACGCCATAGATGCGGAGCGGCAGCGGGCGGAAGAGGCACGGCTCACGATGGTCAGGGCGGAGAACTCCATGCGAAGGGCCCAGAGGCGGGCCGAGTGCCTCGAGGCAATCAGCAGGGAGTTGGGGGTGAACATGTCGACAGCCCTGTGGACCTTCGGGGCCATGGAGGTGGACCGCCTCCGGGACATTGAGCAGGAGTTTGATGATGCCCTGGCCCGGAACATCCCGAATTGAGCCGTCGGACTAGCCCGCTGCCCTTGTAAATAGTTCTGTAGTTAGTGTTAGGTTTCCTTTGGTTTTGCATTTCTTTTGGACCTTTTGGACAATGGGCCACATTTTTGTATATATATATTATTTTTTTAGGTAGTGTTGTTAGATAGGTTTCATTTCTTCTGTTGGGATCATGGACCCTGGATTGTTTATCTGTATATAGTTGACTGTTGGATTTTCATTTTTTTTAATGATTTACCCATGGAGCAATGGTTTTCGATTTTAATTTTCCATTGGATTTACTTTTGTGGACTGTGACTTTGGACACCTTTCCTTTGGATTATGATTTGTGGTTTTTCATTATTTCTCGAACATGCTGGTTTATTTTTTTTAAATTTCCATTATTGTTTGTTTATTTTTGATTCAATTTATGTTGATTTTAATACATATGTTTTCTTCAAACTTCAATGTGTAGTATCATCTCATTGGTTTCATGCATATCATGATATGGGTTTTGACATTCACTGACACCCATTGAGTGTATGTGAGGGACATGTGTTCATTTCCAAACTTGCAATTGGAGTTCTATCATGTTATTGCCATTTCTAAGTGGGTGGATGCAATACTCGGGTGGGTGTTTGGCATTTGGAGGCTGACCATAAGGGCCAGGGATCTAGATCGTGATGACATGTTGGCTGGGGGACATGAGTGGGGGCCTGGTGGAGGGTGCTCTGCACTGCTGGGGGGTGGGGGTGCTGGGAGACATGAGTTGGACATGAGTGGGGGCCTGGTGGAGGGTGCCCCTGGATGCTGGGGGGTGGGGGTGCAGGGGGATATGTGTGGGGGCCTGGTGGAGGGTGCCCTGCACTGCTGAGGGGTGGGGGTGCTGGGAGACATGAGTTGGACATGAGTGGGGCCCTGGTGGAGGGTGCCCCTGGATGCTGGGGGGTGGGGGTGTAGGGGGACATGAGTTGGACATAAGTGGGGGCCTGGTGGAGGGTGCCCTGCACTGCTGGGGGGTGGGGGTGCTGGGAGACATGTGTGGGGGCCTGGTGGAGGGTGCCCTGCACTGCTGGGGGGTGGAGGTGCTGGGAGACTTGTGTGGGGGCCTGGTGGAGGGTGCCCTGCACTGCTGGGGGGTGGGGGTGCTGGGAGACATGAGTTGGACATGAGTGGGGGCCTGGTGGAGGGTGCCCTGCACTGCTGGGGGGTGGGGTGATGGGAGACATGAGTTGGACATGAGTAGGGGCCTGGTGGAGGGTGCCCTGCACTGCTGGGTGGTGGGGGTGATGGGAGACATGAGTGGGGGCCTGGTGGAGGGTGCCCCTGACTGCTGGGGGGTGGGGGTAATGGGAGACATGAGTGGGGGCCTGGTGGAGGGTGCCCTGCACTGCTGGGGGGTGGGGGTGATGGGAGACATGTGTGGGGGCCTGGTGTAGGATGCCCCTGGATGCTGGGGGGTGGGGGTGGTAGGAGACATTAGTTGGACATGAGTGGGGGCCTGGTGGAGGGTGCCCCGCACTGCTGGGGGGTGGGGGTGCTGGGAGACATGAGTTGGACATGAGTGGGGGCCTGGTGGAGGGTGCCCCTGGATGCTGGGGGGTGGGGTGATGGGAGACATGAGTGGGGGCCTGGTGGAGGGTGCCCTGCACTGCTGGGGGGTGGGGGTGGTGGGAGACATGAGTTGGACATGAGTGGGGGCCTGGTGGAGGGTGCCCTGCACTGCTGGGGGGGTGGGGGTGCTGGGAGACATGATTTGTACATGAGTGGGGGCCTGGTGGAGGGTGCCCTGCACTGCTGGGGGGTGAAGGTGCTGGAAGACATGTGTGGGGGCCTGGTGGAGGGTGTCCTGCACTGCTGGGGGTGGGGGTGCTGGGAGACATGAGTTGGACATGAGTGGGGGCCTGGTGGAGGGTGCCCCTGGATGCTGGGGGGTGGGGGTGCAAGGGGACATGAGTTGGACATGAGTGGGGGCCTGGTGGAGGGTGCCCTGCACTGCTGGGGGGTGGAGGTGCTGGGAGACATGTGTGGGGGCCTGGTGGAGGGTGCCCTGCACTGCTGGGGAGTGGGGGTGCTGGGAGACATGAGTTGGACATGAGTGGGGGCCTGGTGGAGGGTGCCCTGCACTGCTGGGGGGTGGGGGTGATGGGAGACATGAGTTGGACATGAGTGGGGGCCTGGTGGAGGGTGCCCTGCACTGCTGGGGGGTGGGGGTGATGGGAGACATGAGTGGGGGCCTGGTGGAGGGTGCCCCTGACTGCTGGAGGATGGGGGTGATGGGAGACATGAGTGGGGGCCTGGTGGAGGGTGCCCTGCACTGCTGGGGGGTGGGGGTGATGGGAGACATGTGTGGGGCCTGGTGGAGGGTGCCCCTGGATGCTGGGGGGTGGGGGTGGTGGGAGACATGAGTTGGACATGAGTGGGGGCCTGGTGGAGGGTGCCCTGCACTGCTGGGGGGTGGGGGTGCTGGGAGACATGAGTTGGACATGAGTGGGGGCCTGGTGGAGGGTGCCCCTGGATGCTGGGGGGTGGGGGTGATGGGAGACATGAGTGGGGGCCTGGTGGAGGGTGCCCTGCACTGCTGGGGGGTGGGGGGGTGGGAGACATGAGTTGGACATGAGTGGGGGCCTGGTGGAGGGTGCCCTGCACTGCTGGGGGGTGGGGGTGGTGGGAGACATAAATTGGACATGAGTGGGGGCCTGGTGGAGGGTGCCCTGCACTGCTGGGGGGTGGGGGTGCTGGGAGACATGTGTGGGGGCCTGGTGGAGGGTGCCCTGCACTGCTGGGGGGTGGGGGTGCTGGGAGACATGAGTGGGGGCCTGGTGGAGGGTGCCCCTGGATGC
This sequence comes from Ambystoma mexicanum, assembly GCF_040938575.1. Lineage (NCBI taxonomy): Eukaryota > Metazoa > Chordata > Amphibia > Caudata > Ambystomatidae > Ambystoma > Ambystoma mexicanum. The sequence continues at coordinate 981,492,039 of NC_090923.1, forward strand.
TGGGGGGTGGGGGTGCTGGGAGACATGTGTGGGGGCCTGGTGGAGGGTGCCCTGCACTGCTGGGGGTGGGGGTGCTGGGAGACATGAGTTGGACATGAGTGGGGGCCTGGTGGAGGGTGCCCCTGGATGCTGGGGGCTGGGGGTGCAGGGGGACATGCGTTGGTGGGTAGTAGTTCAAGGTGACATGTGGGTTGGCTGGGGGGCATAGGCATGGTGGATGGGCTGCCTGCGGGACATGTGCAGGGTAGGCCCCTGTGGTGTGGGCCGCCTGCAGGGGCCGTGGAGGGTGTAGAGGGTACACCTGGGAGGACCCACACATGCAATTCACGTGTGGTGCTCCCCGCGCACCCCTGGAATACACGTACCCTGATGGAAGCGCGTGTGATACTTCCTGCGCACCCCTGAAATACACGTACCCTGCTGCTTTTGTGTGTGATACTTCCCGCGCACCCCTGGAATACACGTACCCTGCTGTTTTTGCGTGTGATACTTCCCGCGCACCCCTGGAATACACGTACCCTGATGGAATCGCGTGTGATACTTCCCGCGCACCCCTGGAATACACGTGCCCTGATGGAATCGCGTGTGTTACTTCCCACGCACCCCTGATGTACACGTACCCAGGACAATCGCGTGTGAAACTTCCAGAGAACCACAGAAATACACGTTCCCCGCTTGGCGTTTGCTGTTTGGCAGCCCTGTGAACTGGTCCAGGGTTAACGCAGCCCTTTGCGATGATTTGGGAATTTTGAAGGCTTTTCCTTGCGCGAGGGCGTTCTTGGGGGCGTAATTGCCGCTGCTGCAGGGTCGCTGCGCCACTCTGCGCCACGGCTGGTTTCGGAGGCTAAAATCCATGAATTCACTGTGCGATGAAAAGGATTTTTTCGCACGCGGCTGGCGCAGTGTATCGCACGGGGACACTGTGCGCCAGCCGCGTGCGCCCCTTTTGTGCGAATTTCTATGAATTACCCTGTTAAAGTGTACCATCTCACATTTTTCCCTTGCATCAGGGTACAACCTTAATACGGACAAGTCTGAAATATTACCTCTTAACGTACATTGTACAAGTTACCATTGCTCTATTCTTGGAATTAAATGGTGCCCGACTGATATTAAGTACTTAGGCATCCAAATTTCATCCTCAAACTAAAAACAGACAATATTATCACCAAAGTGAAGGAATCAACAAATACATGGTCACCGCTCTATATTTCTTGGTGGGGTGGGGATTGGAAACTGTTAAAATTATGTTGTCACCCATTATATTATATTTTCTTTATATGCTTCCTGTGCCTATTCCTATATCTTTTTAAAAATTCTTTGGACTCTTGTGTCCAAAAATTCCAATGGGGAAAGACGAAAAGAAGGATTTAATTGTATAAACTTAAAAATTCCTAAATCCGAGTGGGGGGGGGGGTGGGATTTCCGGATTATAGAAAATGTCACTGTGCCTTCTTGCTAAAACAGGCTCAGTGATGGTTCTCCCCAAATGATATATATATACCCAACTGGTCGCTGCGCCACTCTGCGCCACAGCTGGTTTCGGAGGCTAAAATCCATGAATTCACTGTGCGATGAAAAGGATTTTTTCGCACGCGGCTGGCGCAGTGTATCGCACGGGGACACTGTGCGCCAGCCGCGTGCGCCCCTTTTGTGCGAATTTCTATGAATTACCCTGTTAAAGTGTACCATCTCACATTTTTCCCTTGCATCAGGGTACAACCTTAATACGGACAAGTCTGAAATATTACCTCTTAACGTACATTGTACAAGTTACCATTGCTCTATTCTTGGAATTAAATGGTGCCCGACTGATATTAAGTACTTAGGCATCCAAATTTCATCCTCAAACTAAAAACAGACAATATTATCACCAAAGTGAAGGAATCAACAAATACATGGTCACCGCTCTATATTTCTTGGTGGGGTGGGGATTGGAAACTGTTAAAATTATGTTGTCACCCATTATATTATATTTTCTTTATATGCTTCCTGTGCCTATTCCTATATCTTTTTAAAAATTCTTTGGACTCTTGTGTCCGAAAATTCCAATGGGGAAAGACGAAAAGAAGGATTTAATTGTATAAACTTAAAAAACCTAAATCCGAGTGGGGGGGGGTGGGATTTCCGGATTATAGAAAATGTCACAGTGCCTTCTTGCTAAAACAGGCTCAGTGATGGTTCTCCCCAAATGATATATATATACCCAACTGGTTGCTCATGGAGAAAGCTATGGTCTTACCTCATGCTCTCTTAGACTGCCCCTACATTAATAACTACAAGAGATGTTTTTCTAATACCAGTATTAATATTTCTATTAAGTACCCACGTTCATATCTATCTTCGCTCAAAGGAACAATTCTCAGCTTATATCCCAGTATATATGAATGAATCCCCTAATTAGAATTAAAAAAGAGAGTTATCTGTTGGAGACCATGGCTTGATGTAGAAATTAAGCATATAGGATAATTATTCATTAACATTTGATGAGTTTACAATTAAATTCCAAACCCTAAGGACCTTTATCCAGAAATATATTAGTTTAATGAATGCGATTATGGAAAACTATGAATTGTTAGTATCTACTTCTAATCACTATCAAGTTCAAAGATGACTCAATTTATCGAATCCTAATGTTACAGTGTCTATATTGTATAAAGCATGCTCCTCTGTGCCAACTGATGAAGTTCTTTTTTAAATGTCAAGTAGCTTGGTATTAGGCCTGCCTCAGCAACCCCACACAACCTAGATGACGTTGCATTTGGGCAAATATCTCTAAGGTAATTGTCTCAGCTAGTCTTCTGCAACCGCTGTATTTTTGTCACCATAGAGTGTTTATAACCACATTAATGGTCTTTAATAGTGAATTTCTCAAAGTAATAACTGTTGGAGCTGAGCAAGATCTCAAGGATTAAGCATAAGATATTTGAATCTTACTATGGTAATGCCTTTTGGAAAAAGATTGGAGAAACCCTTGGAAATATATTTTGAATACAGTTCAATATGTCCCTTGAAGTTGTATATCTGGGAAGTGAAATAATCCAATCTGCTATTTGCAAAAATTATGCTTATTTCTTTTACTTACTTGTTGCTATAGCCATCCAGACGTCAAATTGGAAAAATCTCAAAGATAGACACTTTAAATTTTGGTGGAATTCAGCCTGTAATATTCATAGGATGGAAAAATGTAACGCTACATCCCCGCCCATGATGCATAAACATCTATTGAAATGGAAATCTTTTATAGATTATTTAAATAATGCAATAACCAATTAAGATTAGGATTTTGGTTGAATAGTACTAGACCTTTTCGTATATATATATAAGGAACCCTCCCCTTCCCTGCCCCCCCTGCTGGTGTTGGTGTTAGTCCTGTGTTTCATGTATATCCATATATTGTTTCTCTTACAAGTAAGTTATAGAACTATTAGCTTATTTAAATTGCATCGTGTGCATTGGAATAGAACATACCTATAGTATATAAGGTTACATTGTTATTCAATTGCTTTGGTAATTAATTGATTTATTTTAGTCTTGTGAGGATTTACATTTCTCCATATGCTGTATTATTTAACGTGTAAAGAACTTAATGTTCTCAATAAAATATTTAAACACTAAAACATTTCTTTAAAGATCTGTAGCAGCTATACATCCATACATTTATTTTGTATTTAAAAAAGGTTTCCAAACACATTTTCTAAATAATTGGCAGAGATTGTTTTGGTGTTTTCTGAATGATGATTAAGAGGGCTCCGAGCAAAGGGGGAGCAGCAAGGAGTTCCATTTACTGGAGACAATGGGCTTCATTACAAGTGTGGCAGTCTGGAAATAGGTGTGCCGGTAGCAACGTACCAGAACCTTTTCTGGACTGCCACACTATGAGTCTGCCTGCAGGCGCCATCGCGCCTGGCAGAATGCAATGATGCTTACTTGCCGTGTTATGTTAAGGGTGGTGTCAAGGTCGATTCCCAGAGTTTTCACTGCCGGTGAGACCCGGATGTTGATACCTTCTAACATAAAGGATTGGTAGGATGGGTATAGTTTATTGAGAAGGGTTTGGGCGCCGCCCAGTAGGATTTCTGTTTTTTTGCCATTTAGGCAAAGCAGGTGGGAGGTCATCCAGGTTTGGATAATTTTCTAGATGGTGTTGTGTGGTGGTGTCCTGTAGGTAAGCTCCTGTCAGGGGTAAGAGCATTTGTGTATTGTCTGCATAGTTTGTGTTTGTGATTCCAAGGTCATGCAGGTGATGGAAAAGAGTTTTTGTGTATTTATTGCTGCAGGAGCCTTGCAGGACGCCACAGGACCGGTGCAGGGGCAGCTACTGATTCTCCAGCGAAGACTCAAGTGTTCTGTCGGCCAGGAAGGCGATGATCTGTATGGTTGCCTGGAGGAGAAGTAGGCGGCAATATTGTATATTGTATTCTGCAACTAGGTACCGCAGTGTGAAGCATAGCACCTTTCATCCTGTTGCACCTTGCATGTAACTTCAATGAAAGTACTACTTACCAGCTCGTACATTAGCCTTTGGTGCCCTAATCTGCCTATCACTCCTTGCAATCTGTTTACGAGATACCGTCACATCCACGACCAGCCACTAATTACTAGCCCAGACATCTATTGCCTGTTTTGCCCAATACGGGCATAATCATACCCATCCATAGATGCACTTTATACTTGCCTTTGGATTATATGGTCACACTGTTTATTATCCATGTTGCATAGTTGAATCAGCTTACTTGCCGTATGCCATAATTTCGTATCTCACCATTGTTTGACCCTACTGATGACTCTGGTCTCTAATGACCAATGTACTTGACAACACCATCCCTCTGTGCACACCCCGATTGTAGCCTACTGTGCCTATCTTGAAATTAGCCCAATGCAGCTTACTGTGCCTATCTTGAATTTAGCCCAATGCAGCCTACTGTGCCTATCTTAAATTTAGCCCAATGCAGCTTACTGTGCCTATTTTGAATTTAGCCCAATGTGGCCTACTGTGCCTATCTTGAATTTAGCCCAATGCAGCTTACTGTGCCTATTTTGAATTTAGCCGATTGCAGCCCACTGCACAGACGCTGGCTGATTGGAATGCACATTACTCTTACTACTATGTATGATCTCCTAAACTAGTGTGCGCCACGTTTGAACCTGAGCCCACCGGTACAAGCCTTTTTGCTTCTGGTACTCACCTGAGCCCACTAGACCTAGCCTACGCCATCGAGATATTAACCTGAGTTTACTCGAACCAGTCTGTACTTTGTACTCACCTGAGCTTATCTAACCTAGCTCACACCATTTAAGTCTAAACCTGAGCTTATTTGATTTAGCCCACGGCATCCTGTACTAACTGCTTACATTGACCTTCCATAAGTCTTCGCACTTCAAATTATAAACCTAGTCTAGTGCATGCATATACCAATTCTTAGAAGGTGTGTCTACTCATAACAAGTCACCCCCTATGCTATATCACATCATGAGCATTATATATATATTTTTTTTAATTGATATAGTTGAATTTTACAACTTTTCAATATAATGAATTAAAATATGCAATTTACAAAAGAGAAGAAACAAAATTATATAAGATTAAGTCAAACTGTGTAAAGAACAAACATTTGGAAAAAGAGATTAATAAAACAAAGTAACATTAGACACATAACAACACAATGGCAACAAAATCAACAACTACATCTTGCATTGATATCTAGAGTTGATAAATTGCGGTGTCAAGTCGAACTTTTGTCCGTAAGTCAGCGCTTATTCAACTACCATAGTTCCCATACTATTAGTCTGCTTTCATTTCGACGAGCTTAAGTTCATATAAGAAGGCTAGTGCCCCAATTGACACCGCTGTTGAAATGCCAGCGTAAATAGTTCTCCAAAGTGTGTCTGATGTTGTGACCCCAAATGGTTCGGTTAGATGTTTAAAGAATTTGACACGAAAGTTTACAAGTTATTCACATTCAGTAAATAAGTGTCTCAATGATTCAATTGTTTCTTGCTGTTCACAATATCTACAAAATGCTTGCTCTTTATTGATAAACTTACGCCGGGCCATCATATGCCTCGTTGGCCATAGGTTAAGTCTTAGTCGTAGTAGATCATTGCGATGTTTTGCAGATGGAGATTTGATCAGATAACGTTCCGGAAAGGAATGCTTCTTAAATGTGAAGGTTAGGGGATCATGATCACAATATTTTGCGCATTTGGTTCTGGTGTTGTTCCAATCCATTGCGAAAAGTCTTGTTTTAATGTAGTCTGGATTTTGAAGTAAACCTAAAAGAGAAGCATCAACTAACGCCAATGTGTCAATGACCATTTTTTTATGAAACTGTCTTTTGAGTCGAAAATGTAATTAGCCACTATTCCCAGGACCGTTGTTGATTTCCACGCCAGTAAGCATTTCCGGAACAAAGCTATTACTAGCCAAATGTATCTAAAGTATAGAGAAATAAGTCCCAACTCATGTCTAATGATAACTAATGGAATTGATGTTGGCAAACGAAGGACGCTACGCCAGAACTTTGATTCTAGGTTGTTCAAGAATGTTTCTATCATTACTGGTCTCGATTCCGATGAATATAACAAAATAGGTGCAACTTTTTGATTATAGAACGATAAAGCCGGAGCCAGAGTGAACTTTCCGTATTTCCTTAGAATTATTTTGGTTTGTTGTATAAAAGTAGTCACCTTGTCTTGTTGTTGTTGCTTGTATGCCACTGCTTGATCTTTTGTAAATATTTGGGCACCCAAATAGGTATAGTGATTTACTATTTGGAGGTTCTCTCCCTCGATGTTCCAGGTGAACATTACTTACGGTTTTTTACGGTTAACATTAAACGTCATCACCTTTGTTTCCTCACGGTTGATGCTTAGATGATTTGCGTTTGTGTAGTTGATGATTGCGTCCAAAGACTTTTGCAGGCCCTTCGGTGTTTTGGACATAATCACAAGATCATCCGCATACATTAAGAAAGGAATGGCCTTGTTGTTTAATTTTGGAGGATCAATGAGGATATTTTTAAAGGACTCACCCACATCAGAAATAAAAAAGTTGAAAAGCGCTGATGCAAGGGTGCAACCTTGTCTCACTCCTCGAAATGTTTTAATCGGTTGAGATAGTTTCCCATCATGTGTAAGACGGATCTGTATTGTGTTATTTGTATGTAAATCTTCGACCAGATGTATGATATAATTCGGACATCCTAATCGAATTAGCTTTTGAACTAATAACTCGTGTGAAACCGAGTCAAAGGCGGCCCAAAGGTCAATATAAACAAAATATAATGGCTGTTTAATTGTTTTATGGTGCTCAATGATAGCTGTTAATGTGAGTATGTTAATAGATGTTCCCATACCGGCTACAAAGCCGGTCTGAAAGGGATCTCTAGTATCTGACTCAAGTGTCCATTTGTTGAAGTCTCTCAAAATGAATTTTGAGAACAGCTTGCCAGAAGCATCTAGTAGGGAAATAGGCCTATAGTTCTTAGGTAATGAGCGGTCTCCTTTTTTGAAAATCGGTATTATGATTGCAGATTTCCACGAAGCTGGTATAATGTGATTATTGATAATTTGATTGAAGATTAACGTCAAAATCTTGGACCATTGTATCAGAGCTTGTTTAAGCATAAAATTGCTCATACCATCCGGTCCAGGCGCTTGTGATTTTGATAGCTTGTTTATGTAGAAGAGTACATCTTCTTCTTCACTTTTTAGGCCTATATAGTTAGAATTCTGTCTTATGACATTGCTTATTAAGCAAGGCTCTTTCTGGTACATGATGGTGAAATAATTGATCCATTGGCCTTCACTCACTCCATTTAATTGAGCTGCCTTTTGGGTGGAATTCGTGGCGTCATTAATTAAAGCCCAAATTTGACCCGTATTTTTGTTAATACTATTGTGCAACATAGATTCACCATCTTTTTGATACATAAGAATACAGTGGCCTCTCAGCCAGTTTGTATACTGACATCTGAGTGATTTTAACTTCTGGTGTTTATCAATGCAATTTGAGAGCAGGATTATTTTTCTGTTTTTTCTTAGAGTTGTTTTTTTTTGTTGCACAAGCACATCGAATTCCTGCCTAGGTTTTGCAAAGTCAAGTTTACGTTCTTTGTAAACAACTTGAAAAAGATGGAGATGTGCTGTGTAGTCAATATGAGGATGGGCAGTATTTGCTTCAATTGTTTTGTGGTAGTTCGCCAAATTCTTCCCATTCCATACCAACCTTGAACGAGCGTTATTAGTTGATACTATATATTCAAATTTTTGATTATCATTTTGAAGGTCCATTTCGACATTCCATTTTAAGTTCAGAGCGTTATGATCACTACTTGTTTGTGGGAGGATCTGAAAACTAACCGCCTTATTGAAAGTAAGTGAATCCAGATAAACATAATCGATTATTGAGGACACTGTGCCTCTACCCCAAGTGGTATTGGGGGTAATATCCCCAGGAACCGAACCATTGCACATGACCAGTTTCTGAATTTTCATTAGTCTCTTCCATCTTATACAAGTGAGATTGAATTTTAGGTTGTGTTTGGGTAAAAGTTGCAAATTTAGATCTCCTGCTACAATTACTGAGGTAATATCCGGTGCATCTGAGATGATATTCAAAAGGAGTTCCAACTCCAGAAAAAATTCTTCATCCCCAATGCCTTTCGGATTGCGATAGACGTTCAAAATCGCCATTGCATTACGTCCCATATTCAGTATGACCAATTGTAAATAAGGATTCGGGGAGGCCCAGTCAGAGAGATTCCAGTTTTTATGATTTTTAGTGATTATCATCAGCCCTGAAGAGGGCCTTCCAGACTGCCTTGAAATTGCTGCATTTAATAGAATAGTGTGGTCTTCCCACGTAGGGCTCTTGATTAGCCATGTTTCTTGCAACAATATTATATCATGAGGCAATAGAACAATTGCACTGGGGCCTAGTAGATGGATGTGGCCACATGTATTCCAGCTGATTAAGGATAATGTACGTAAATCATTTCTTTGTTATGATTATGGTTCTCCCTCATTTACCAATGTTTGTGAGTTTCTGGATATATTTGTGGCAGTGTTATAATTAGAGTAGATGTAATTTCCCTGATCGTGTTCCTCCATATAATTACTTTTTGTTTCTAAGGATATATTTCCTTGCGCATCTAAACACATGGGATCACTAGCTAACACAAATCCCAAGGCAAATAGTTCCATTTGGGCTTGCCAAAGCGCATTTCTTGTCAAGTTTGAAGGTAACCAAAGTCTCACCATAGAATGATCATGATCTTTGATGAATTCGACCTGTGCAATGTCAATTTAGATGATGTCGTGCAATGCATCAATATCTTCACAGATTGCTAGAATACTCGTTCGATTGAGTACATAGTCCGGATATGGAGCTGGACGACATTTGAGGATGAACCTGTGGTGAGTATTCCACTTGTGTTTATTCTTAGCCTCATTGCGTTTTCCAATCGTGGAGCTATTCTCTTTCTGTTTAGCCGGTTCTTGTCCTTTTCTAAGTTCTTGATGCTTGCTTATTATTTGGTCTCGCTCCACTTCTGTTGTAGCTTTATTAGACTGAATGGGTTTGTTCATGTTCAGAATAAAGTAATTTTCATTTGCTTTTGCTATTTGCGTATCTATATCAGCTGCTTTTAAATGATGTTTCTCTCGTGTGTCAAGTTGCTGACTTTCGCAGTCATCATGGACATATAGACTATTTTGCCCAGCGGTCATCTCTTGTTGAATGATAGACTCTTGAGAATATAACTGGCCTTTTCCCTTCTCCTGTGTATCTGACTTTTGAGTAAAATATTTATTGCAACTTGGTTGCAGCTGCTGCACTGCTTGATGATACAAAGTAAGTTGAGACTGTTGAGTGACTTGCACTAGTTGTGGTGTTGGAACGTTCACCTTGGTAGAGCTTAACACATGTCTTGAAATGTTCAGCCGATTTTCTTGTAACTGTAGAGGGCTTTTCATTGATTGTTGCAGTTCGAGGTAATTCTTTATGGAATTCTCAATCTGAGATCTAATATCAGCCAGTATTGAGAAGTTCTCTCCATCTTGTTTGGAACTATCCAACACATCTCGTTTTGAGCAGCCACCCTGAGTTGAGCCATTAACAGCCTGTGTTGTAGTGGTTACAACACTGGAGTTCGTTGCTTGGCTAAGACCTACTTGTTGGATTATTAAGGATTGAACATGTTCTTCTTGAGTTTCAGGTTGAACCACTACTGCATCAATTGGTACTTCCATTTTCGTTTTTTCATTGGTAGAAGCGTTGCCTTCTATAGTGGCAATCAGTTGGTTCAAGGGTATATAGTCTCTGACAGTATGTACTGCAATTTCAGATGTTACACCATCATTTTTGTTTTTCACATTTTTAGAAGCCTTGTTGTTTGCCGCCTTTGGGTTCTCTTTCATTTTCGGAATTCATCGTTTGATTAGATGTTTGATATTAGCTCTCGAGCGTAATGTTACTCGTTCCTGTTTTATTTTTATTTTTTTATTCGTACCAAATTCTTTGATTCTGTCTTTTATTTGTTTGGTATTTTGAAACAAGTTGTATATTGTTGTTCCAGGAATCTCTAGAGATTTCCTTTCATTTGCAGCACAGGATGACTTGACGTTGCTCTCTTGAGTATACACATTGGAGGTTAAGTCATCCTTTTGATGAGATGGTATTCAAACAACATCCTGATTATTGCCTTGCGATTGATCGGCTATATTTTCAATAATCAGAACAGATTTGTTTGAGTTCTCTTGAGGAAGTACTTCTTCGATGACATGATTTATCTCCGGTAAAACGGAATAAACCTTTGCTTTGCACTCATTGTTAGGAATGAGTTTATCAGGGCTCCTAGGATAGAGGCATGCATTAGTCATCAAACTATTCATCCAGGTGACTAGTTGATCAAGTTGATTAGCTTGTTTTGATCATTTGGAGTCCAGAGTTTCAAAGAGCTTCATCAATGTGACTATAGTCATATGCATTGAGTTAAGCGTAATTTCCAGTAGGTTGAATTGTGATTGGGGTTCCTGGGTTGACCCAACAAACGGTGTCTTGATGTTATCATGAGAGGGAGTCACTTTTCCTTCATTTACTAAACCAGCCAGAGACATATGTAGAGTGTTCGCAGTGTTATCATATAAACTTGGCGATTTGTACAAACTATTGTCCTGGTCCGAAATCATAGACGACGATGCTATGACTGACAATTCTTCCAGATTTAAACTTGACCTTTCTTCCCTTACTTTTAGGTCGATATCAGCTGAACCTGTTGGCATATTTTTTCCCTGGTCACAAGGACAAACAGGGTTTAAGCTCGACCCTTGTTCTCTGTGTTGTAAATCGCTGTTAGTTAGTACTGGTGGGATATTATTTTTTTTTCTCTCGTCTAGTGGGCAGCCGAGAGCTTTGTCAGGTTTCAACTTGGAATTATGAGTGTGTTTGATTTAATTTTCTTTGTAGTGTCTGAGTCAACCTGATCTTCAATCAAGATAACTGACACTTCTAACGGAATTGGGTTTGAGCATACTTCCGATGTCAAAGTTTGAGTGACTTCAGATATCTCAAATTGATGTTGGGGAGTTCGGGTCACCATCTCAATTACGGGCACATTTTCTATGGATGTTGAAAGTTACTCAGCAGCCAACCTCAGTTGCGTGTCTGTTATGGAAACATCATGAATGCCGATAGAGTTCGCACTATTACACTTTGCTAATAAGATAGCATTAGATGAAGTATGAGGAGACATAGTGCCTGCCATAGCGATCAGAACATTGCCGCTTGTCTTTGATTTGCAGAACTCTCGAATATCGCCTTCGCATGGTTTCTTTGTGGCAATATCTAAAGTTTGATTGCGCACTTTTATTTTCAAATTGTTCTCTGTCGAGATCTTGTTGGGAGTGGATTTCAAAGTTAAGGACGTACTTGATATTTTCATGTTTTTAGACATCTTTGAGCGCACGAAATAGCCACTGGTTTGCATCCAACAACCACACTTTTTAAGCGCTTTTTGTCAAGTGGCGGACGCACCGTTGCTTTGCTTTTGATGTTTCTTTAAATCGTAGCACATCCATTCAAAGGCCAAGCCCCACAGGCACGAGATGCAGCCGTTCAAAGGGCAAAGCCCTGCAGTCACGGCTTAGTCCCGTGATAGTGTCCGTTATTCCTGTAATGAAGCCGTTCAAAGGGCAAAGCCCCACAGTCACGGCTAGGGCTTCAAGAGGACTAATGTGGTGCGCTGGAAAATGTAAACTAAATTATGGAGCGCATGCAAGTACACATGCCACGTGAAAGTTTGTGCTCCAAAATAGCATTCCCGCAAGGTTAAATAGATCTTACCTGCAATATGTTGCAGACTGACCTGCTATGTTTTTCAAACGCCGGCGTCAACGGGCTGGACTCGGTCTCCCCTCGTCCCGCCGCTCCCCAAGCAACACAAACAACACACTCGCCGCACTCCGCGACACTCTGCGTATGTCTGGTGTTTTTGTGCAAAAGGACCGCCTCCTGGCAGGTAAACAGCGTAAACAGACAGGTCGCTGCAGCTCCTCTAGGATACAAACACAAACAACACACTCGCCGCACTCCGCGACGCTCCGCGTATGTCTGGTGTTTTTGTGCAAAAGGACCGCCTCCTGGTAGGTAAACAGCATAAACAGACTGGTCGCTGCAGCTCCTCTAGGATACAAACACAAACAACACACTCGCCGCACTCTGCATGAGCATTATAGCCTGTAGCCTCTTAATTTGCTATCCACCAGACATCTAGAAGTCGCCACCCCTCAACTACCAAGCAAGCTCCTCAATATTCAACCAATATATTTTTAATTACCCCCACCGTTATTTAATGCCTTAATCTGAGCCTCAAAGTAATCCAAGTAGTCTACTCCTCAGAAATTCTCAGAAATTCTAGACTTCGAGACTCCAGGAGCCCCTGACTAGAAACTTACCCCCCCGCCAACCAAAGACCCAAAGGTAAATAGCACTTCAATTAACATCCTGAGGCCTCTAACCACGCCCACCAAAATAAAACCTACCCAACCTACTGTTGTGGTCCCCCCTCTTAAAGGAGGATTAATAAATGCCAGATCCTTGACTGCACATGCCACAGATATCTGCGACTTAATATCGGCCGATAATCTGGACTTTCTTGCTATCACAGAGTCTTGGCTGCATGATGCAGCAGGACGCCTACTTTCTTCAGCAATCCTATATGGTTATACCATACTAAGACAGGACAGAACTAATATGCGAGGCAGAGGCAGTGCTTTCATCGCTAAGACTAGACTAGGTATGTGAACTATGCCTACCCTAGTTTCTGCATCATGCGAAGCGCTCACCATTAAACTCCCTCTAGATAACTCCCAGACATTGACCATTCACCTTATCTACACACCACCTGAACCTTTAGCGACATTCGAGGAGGACCTCTACAACCTACTGTCCAATAATCTCATAATGTCTTCACAACTACTTGTTTTAGGGGACTTTAATTTGGGTTACAATGATCCCCTAGACAAAAACACCATCACCATTGTCTACATTCTTTCAGAACTGGGCATAACTCACCCACTCATACTAAAGGGAGAATCCTTGATTGGCTACCAGATTACAACTGCGCTGCCAATATCAAATCTATAGACCCTCAACACTGGACAGACCACTTCCTCTTGTCCTTTGAACTCTCCACCCTGAGACCACTCTCCCCAGCACCCACCATGGCCCGCCATGTCCAACAAGGAACAAAAAGTGTATCACCAAGGATAAAGAGATTCCCGCGATCCTACACACTCTCAACTTTTTAGCGGATCACTTAGACCCTGAAACGCTCATCGATGAGTACAACAAAATCATGTTAACTACTCTTGACAACATTGCCCCTCTAAAAATTAGACAGAGTAAACCCAAATCCCATTTAAACAAGTGGTTTACACCCGAATTGAAGGATTCATGACAACTGAAGAGGAGTTGCGAAACCAAATGGAGGCTAATCCCCTCAGAAGACCACAAAAACAAACTAACGGAAATCTCCTCTCACTACAAAAAGGAAATCCACCTGGCCAAGCGTAACTCATATAATAAGCGTATATCTAACGCTAACTCAAGTATGAGAGAACTGTTCACCATCCTCAAGGAATTAGAGTCACCCATCCACATTCCGGATACATGCTCCAAAGATAAAACATGGTGCTCAGATACACAACAAGCACTATCTAATAAAGTAACCTTGCTGCAAAAGAAAATTGCTAAGAAAAAAGCCTCTCTTAATCAATCAGCCCAGTCTTATATTCTGAATACAGACTCCCCTTCAAAGGATCAGGACTCAATTGGGCGATTCATGTTCTCTAAAACGTCTATCCTGGAGGTAGAGAAAGTCATCCTATCGCTTAAGCCATCCAACTCCCAGGGTGACCTCTGCCATGCCCAGCTTATAAAAGATGCAGCCAGAGATCTCTCCCCATTTGTATTAAAACGTATCAATGCCTCATTCGCATTGAGCACGGTGCCCACCACCTTGAAACAATCCTGGCAAACCCTTGACCCATCCATACCTACAAACTACCGGCCAATAAACGACAGTCCCGTTTTTGCTTAAAATTCGTCAAGGCTCTTGTGTCTCCCCAACCCTATACAACATATTCACTAAGCCCCTTTTTGATGATCTGGACCTTCTTGGTATCACCTACACCAACTATGCAGACGATACCCAGATTCACCTCCCACTTTCAGGGGATTACAACAAGGATTTGGCCTTGGTAAATAGGGTATATCTCATCATCCAGGCATGGGTGGCAACCCAAGGTCTATGCCTGAATGATGATAAAACAGAGCTTATCATCTTGGGGACTCATTCTAATCTTAAAGAATTAGGCCTAGACTATACCTCATTTGAGATTGATGGTAATATTATCAAGGTGTCTAAGGAGGTGAAGACACTTGGCTTTTATCTGGACTCCACCCTCTCCTTCGATAAACAGGTGAAATCCATGGCATCCGCCACAGCTTACACTTGCAAACTCATCAGAGCAGGCAAACACTTTCTCTCTGATAACAACTGTATCATCTTAGCTAGAGCCTTGATTCTGTCTAGGCTTGACTATTGAAATGCCCTATACATCGGTGCTAACAAGTCCATCATCTTCAGAATTCAAATTTTACAAAACAATGCATTGAGAGCAGCTCTAGGTGTGCCCAAAAGATTGCTTATATCTAAGATTAGGCGCCAAAACAACTGGCTGTCTACCCAAAAGAAAATCCATTTAAATGTTGCATCCCTTGTTCACAAAGCTTTGAACAATGCTGCACCTAGATACCTAATGGACAAATTCCTAGAGAGAAGCTCCACCCGACCGGCAAGAGCCTCCAATGCCAATAGCCTTATCATACCGAGATTCAGGCTGGGTAAGGCTGGGGGATGTAGCTTCCAGGTCTGAGCCGCCCAATTATGGAATTCACTGCCACACCCACTACGTGAGGAGCAGCCGCTCCTGGAATTTAGATCCAATTATATCAAGCTGCTGAAGTCTGCCGATGACTAGCTGCTATCCAGTTCTTATAAAATTCCTGAAACCTCCCTGTGTATATACATACTTACTCACCAATATGCAGCCTATCTGCACATTCTCCCCTCTCTGGCTAGAGATCTGACATCTTGCTAGTGCCTGTATATACTCTGGGCCTCATTCCGAGTTCGGAGGTAACCACGCCGCTATTTGCGGCATGGCTGCCTCCAAACTCATCCAAACTCCGGCCTGGTGAATGGAGTAATTACCGGTCCATTCCGAGGTCGGAGGGACCGGTAATTCCCCATTCACCAGGGTCATTCCCCATTCCCATTTGAGCCCCCATAGGGCTGAATGGAACGAGGGAAGGCAGCAATAACGGTACCGTAAATTACGGTACCGTTATTGACCCCGGAGTCCCTTTGCGAGTCCCGTCCTTAACGCCTGCTAAAAACAGGCGTTGAAGAAGGACCCGCAAAGGGAACTCGTAGTAGGGCGTTAAGGGTTTAACGGCACCGGTCTCGTTACCGGTGACCGTTAACCCTTACCACCCTACTCGGAATGAAGCCCTCTGTCTTGCTTGTAATCTGTAACTGTATATATTTAGCTTCGAGTGTAATCTGCCACTGACTATATTCTGTCTATTGCCTGTATTTACTTTGCTTGTGTTTTTTACTCAGTAACCTTGTAACCTCAAGCCTCGCATATTCTGTACTGCTGCGCCTGGCTACCTTTGGGTTTGGTGCGCATTATAAGTGAATAAAACAAACAAACAAACTATTCCCTGGTTCAAGCGTTTACATCACACCCTATCAAACAGCCCCAACGGATCTCAGAATAAAAGCATTAAATACCCAGCTATTTCCTGCTACTGGATATCCTAAATGTACTGCACGTTTTTCTAGATGTCCCAAGAGTTTAAGCACGGAGTACTGCACAATATTGTAAACTGCATAGCTGTGGCTCAGACGCACGAGTGCTCTATGCTGCATCCTACTTGTTTGTTTTATCTTATCACTGCATAAACCTGCCTTTCTGGCTCAGGACACAGAATCAGCGTGTTCCTTGCTCACTCAGTCTACACATAGAATTCCTCCTCTTACATCCAGAGTAATTGTTCAAAAGCCTATCTTTCAACTCATTACACAATCATCTTGAACTGTTGTGCACAAGAGCACAGCAGCTTTGATATAGTTTAGCAACTTGCTAAACAAATTCAAGGTAAAGAGATCACCGTCACTAATTTCCACTAGCTCATTCGAGTACACACGATAATTAAAACTGTATTCTCCTCAAAAGGGTCACCCAAGGAAAGACAAGGGAATTAACCAGTAAAAACACTGCTCATGCCACAGGCAACATCGAAACATCGCCCAAACGGCTTGCCCTCACAACACCCAGCCACAGTGCCCGACATAGGAGAGAGATTCTACGAGCCAGACCCAAATCCCTTTACTTTTCAAGTTACCTCTCCAGCTACTGTCGTGCCCCATGAACTGCACAAACCTTATTAGGAAGAACCAGACAGAAGGGTGACAACATGAGGACAAGAAACAGAACCCAATTTAGCAATGTGGCATATCTATCATGTCACAGATGTTCGGTATTGCATTGCCCTAAGAATATCCGACCAACTACAGATACTATAACATCTATCAAGAAACAAACAACATAAATGACCCAACTTGTATCCTATGGGACCGTTTTGTCAAAGAGGGAGCAGCCTTGGAGCAGCTACTCATCCCCACAACCAACTAACCACACAACAATCTGAATGCTGATATGCACACCATGGACAAGACCAATAGAGGGCAGCCAATGAAATGAACATGGGACCCAGATGCAGGGGACATGCTACATTGCAGCCCAAATAACATTTTTTTTTTTTTTTTTTTTTTTATTTTATTATTGAATATAGTTGTATTACAACAACTTTTTCAATTTTATACATGTTACAAAAATCCATTCTTGCTTAAGTAAAAAACATTAAATCAATAAAACAAACGTTTACAATTACAACCATCTTCCACATCAAGTTTTCACAATTTAAAAGTGTTGGTTAACATGGTGTATATCAATCATTCCAGGTTTAGAGATTTTAAAAAATTGATAGTAGCAATCCTTATACCCATACATTCAGTTGCAGCCAGAGCGACCCATCTATTACTTGGGTCTATTTGTGAAAAATACACAAAATATTTAGCAAAGTGCATGTTTCTTAAACTCAGAAGTTTAGGGGCTGTGCACTCCAATAGTAAATGTTGCAAGGTTTCAACAATTGTTGTGTTTCGACAAAACCTGCACCAATTAAAGTCTGATGTGATTTGTCTCCTTCTTACTTTGACTTCCCTAGTGGGCCAGATGTTAAACCGCAGCCTCAGGATCTCAGATCTAATAGCAGAAGAAGGCGACAGGCACAGGTACGAGGCAATGTCTTTATAAGATTTAGGACCAAATATTGCAGGATCAAAGTCTCTATAGGTTAAACACTTTACTCGGGTTTCAATCCAGTCCATCATGTGGACTTTCTTCTTTGCTCTCTCTGGATGATCTAATAAAAGGCTCAAAGAAATATCGGCCTTTACCATAATAGAGAGAACATTTGAAGACCACTGTTTCGGGAATTTTTCTGCTGAGTTTAGTATGTAACTGGAGATGGCCGACAAGGCAGAATTGTCCTGTGTTGAAAGCAAACATTTACGCAATAAAGCGCATAGGCGCCAATTATGATGGGCACTTAATGAGGTTAAGCCCAATTCATAACGCATCATTGCCCCAGGAATACATTGCGGTAGATGCAAGATGGCTCGCCAAAATTTGGATTCTAAGCGGTTAAGAAATGCAGTTGGTAAAATTTGCGTTTCCATGCCATAAAGAATAGTTGGGACAACATTTTGATTCCAAAACAGAAGAGCTGCTTTGAGTGTAAATTTGCCATACTTAGATACAATTATTTGGGTCTGACAAATTGCCATGGTTAGCTTTTGTTTAATTTTATTCAACTGTGAGTCTGCAATGGGACAACCATCAAAAATAACACCCAAATAGACATAATTTGGAACTATCTTTATGGGGGTTGTCTCAATTTGCCACTCTAATAGATGCTTGCGTAAACCTTTAGGGATAAACGTAACAATCTGAGTTTTAGCAGTATTTACAAATAATTCATTTTCTTTGAAATAGCTGCAAAGTGCTGACAGAAGATTACGTAGACCACTGGGTGTTTTTGACACAAGAACAAGGTCATCTGCATACCATAATGCACTAATTTTAACACCATTCAGTATTGGAGCGTCAGCCGCTATTTTAGTAAAGATCCAGCGAACATCGTTAATAAAAAAGTTGAACAAGGCTGACGCTAAGCTGCATCCTTGTTTTAACCCTCTGTACGTATAAACAGGCGATGACAGGAGACCTTCAGCATTTAATCTTACAAAGATCTTGGTTTTTGAATGTAATGCAAAAATGATGTCTATAAGAGTGGGGGGACATTCCGCTTTGATTAACTTGTTGATAAGTTTAGGTCTTGAAACCGAATCAAAAGCGGAATGTAAGTCCACAAATGCAAAATATCTAGGCTGTCTCTTACACTGAGCTTGTTGTCGGATAGCATTTAAAGTTAGTAAATTAACACTAGTGCCCAGACCAGCCACAAAGCCAGTTTGTGCTGGATCACGTTGACCAGTTGCCGATGCCCAAGGAACAAAATCTCTTAATACTAACTTGGTAAACAGCTTCCCCGGGGCATCCAATAATGCTATCGGACGATAGCTTTTAGCGTCCATGCGATCACCCTTCTTATAAATAGGGATAATCACGGACGAGCGCCAAGAATCTGGTAAACATTTGGTGTGTAAGATGTGCTGAAATGCATTATTGAGGATTAGAGCCCATTCATTTATGTTTTGTTTAAACATCCAGTTAGTAAGACCGTCAAGGCCTGCTGCTCTTGACGAAGACGCTGTTTTAATAAGGGACTGGATGATATTTTCAGTACATTGCAGCTCCCAACATCTTGCAGTACTGCCATTGTAAATATAGCTACTCATCTTAGGATCATCATATAAAGTGTTAAAATGTTTAATCCACACATCTTCATGAACACCATTAAGTTGGAAATACGCTTGTGGAGCCGTGCCACATTTGTTTAGCAGTTCCCAGATCAAACCAGAGTTTTTATTACGGCATGTTTGTAAAAACCTTTCACTATCTAGTTGGTATAGTGCAGCTTTCCTTGACCGTGCCCAATTTCGATATTTTGTATTAGCAGACCTGACCGCCTTAGTTTGTTCAAGTAAAGGTAATTTTCGAAGTTTTCTGATCTCTCTGCGAAGGGATTTCTTTCTCTCATGAAGAGCTATATCAAACCCATGAACATGATTTCTCAATGGTCTGTCATGAACAGGCTGGATATTTGCAAAGGTGCTTAAAATATCTATATAGGACGTAGCCCCTTGTGCCCTTTGGTTGTTTAGTAAAATTGCTTCATTCAAGGCCAACAGATTATTCGTAGACCACTTAAATCGATTTTTACCATTATTCACTATCAAAGTCTGTTTATAATAACGTGCATATTTTAAGCAGTCAGGCGCGGGGACTGACCAAGATAGAGCTAGCAGATGATGGTCGCTAGCTGTTTGTTTTACAACGACAAATTTGGAGGCATTCATAAAGATATTGTTAGATATGAAAACATAGTCTATTGTGGATTTTGAATTGCCTCGCTCCCAGGTGTTCATTGAGGGAATATCTCCTCTAATTGAACCATTTGCCATTTTTAAGTTTAGATCTTTCATAAAAGCCATCCACCGAACTCCATTGCGAGTTTTACTCGTTGGGTTATGCTCGACACATGAAAAGTTTAGATCACCCATTACAAGAGTTCCAAATATATTACCCTGAATAGAGATCAATTCAAAAAGAGATGACAAAGCTGTGTAAAAATTTTCATCAGTGATGCCTACAGGGTTTCGGTACACATTAATAAGGGCATATATGCGCTTCTGATAGGATATTTTAACCAATTGTATGTATTTATTTGGCGCTCTCCAGGGGGAAATTTTATAACCCTTGCTCACTTTCACCGCAACTAGTAGGCCGGCAGTAGGTCTGCCTTTGCCACTATGTTCCGCTGGGAGAAGACTGAGCTCGTGGTCATCCCAGACGGGCGACTTTAATAACCATGTTTCTTGTAATACAACAATATCATATATGTTCAATTGATTATTTAATGTCCATTGCAAATGAGAGGAGCCTCGGGTATTCCAACATGCTAGTGAGATTTCAGTGAAAGGCAAATGTATTGATGGTTATGAGTCGTGATTAACAGTAGTCAACATGCCTGTGCGTGGATCATTGGCACAGTAGTTACAGCCACATACTAATTGAGGTTTGAGTTTTATAGAATCTTTATTGCCTAACTCTTTAGTGGATTGGCGTGCTGGATCTTGAGCTAACAAGAACCCAAGATTAAATAATTCCATTCTTGCGTTCCAAAGAGTATTGCGAACTAATCCAGATTTAATCCATAATCTTACTACGGAGAGATTTTTATCACACAAGAACTCTATTTGATTTATGTCAGAAGAAGCAATAGCATCTAGCCCTTCAATGTCGCCGAAGATGTTGAGAACACTTGCCCTACATAAATCATATTTCGGGTAGGACCCGTCACGACACTTCAAAATTAAAGTATGAAACAAGCTGAACTTCTTTGACAATGCAGTACTAACTTCATCCATATGATGGTTGTTTATAGCTTGGCCAGTTTCTGAGTTCAATCTGATGTTTTCTTTTGCAATATCTTGTATACAACAACCATTTCCTGGGAGTGGATTCTGATTTGAACTAGGACCAGATCTATTGTTATAGGAAGGTACTTCCATAACACTCTCATTAAGTGTCTTGTATATCTGAGAAGGAAGGGCTCTACCACTCGGAATTTCAGGCGGGGCCTCTGAGATTTTTTTTTGTAAGTAAGCATCTACCGCGACTCTTAATGAGGTTAAACGATCGGTACACCCTGCTAATGGGTCAACTATTTGAGCAGGCTTAGCTTCCATACTTAAAGATGGTTGTGAGTGTGCTGAAATAGTCGTCTGCAGAACAGGCAAGGGTTGTATCTTGTTAGATGATGTTAACAATAATTTTACCAACTCATTCAAGGGATCATGTTCTACAGGCAGAATTGGAGCCTCCTTGGGGGCTACGTGTGGAATTGAAGAAATACAAGTCGAGACATTAATTACCGAGGGTGTGCTCGCGGTGGTGTGTGGTTCAGACTGTATGATATCAGCACCACTATCTATGGATATAATCGGTACACCAGAAATAATTTTTTTTTGGACTTCTGCCAGGGGACACTTTTGAAGTTGTTTTTTTGAGCCAGTCTTGGTGGCTACAGCTTTCAATTTTTTATTATTCGCGGTTGTACGACTATTCCTTTGAGGATTAGGCTTGTGACAACCGCGTGCGTTATTATTGTCAATATGTTGAACATCATTCGTGGCTGGTGAATCTAAGCTAATCCAAGACTCATTATTTTTTGCAGTCCTGGGATCCTCAGGACACTCGATTGGTCGAATGATATTAGAGAATGTTGGTAGAGCAGAAGTTAAGCTCACGGGTACTGCACTGGCAGATTCCAAAGAGCGAATACGGTGCGTAATAGAGGCACCAGGATTTCCGAGCAATACTTGCTGAGATGAGACATATGTTTCGAGAAGGGAGACTCTTTGCTCCAAATTTCCTAAAGATAAATTTGCATTAGATTTCACTGTATTCACTTTCATCCAATCACTAATGGTGTTTAGCTTATTTGTTTGAGCAATTATTTTCTGCTCCAAAGAATTAAAAAGCTTAAATAGGCTATAAATCGTAGTATTAATTGCCCCCAAAGTGACCTCTAAAAGGGCCGGGTTTTCAGCTATTGAACTTCCTTGATTTTTCCTATCAGTAGCTAGGCAACGACGAGGAGTTGGTTGTAAAAAGGACTCCTCTACCTCTCTAATTGAGTCAAGGGAGCAGGGTTGGGCATAATCGATCTTAATTGAAGCCCTCGAGCTCTCTAAATCTCTGCAGACAATGGTATCAGAGTGAGAGGGTGGAGGGGATTTAACGGGACTAACATGTCCCACAGTTTCAATGCTTACAGAAGCCACCGAATCATTCAAAATTGACGTTTCCTGTACTGCAATAAAATTTGTGTTTAATGGGTCTTCACTCTCATGCATTGATTCTTCTATAACTGTGGCAAAGGTTGGTCTGGGTTTAGAGTTCCTTGTAGGGGAATGTGATGCGGTTAAAAGCGTCTGATCAGAGATGGTGGTACTTAAAATAGAAGCAGGAAGAGCACTGTTTAAAGAAATTACTGATAGATTCACATCGGTTGTAACTGATTTAGGTATACCCAATTTGGGCGTTTTGGCCACCGGAAAATGCAGGTTCATTGGCTCAATCAAAGTTCTCCCACTTTGAACTTTTCCATAAAATTTGCGTATGTCATTGTGGATAGAACTATTGCTAATTGGAGTCAAGATGATGTTTTTTCTTGACACCCGTGTACCACTTTTAGACTTCTCCTGGGTTTTTGGAGTATTCTTGTTAGAAGGAGTTTGCGGGGGGGATACTTGAGCTGATGCACTCTGCATTTCACTAGTCCGCAGCGCCATGGAATCTCTACTACTATCAGGAGGCATTCCTGACTTCAAAGTAAACATTTTAAAATAAACCAACAATTAATATACTATACCTATAAACCACAATATTGCAACATATAATGGAGGTGGTAGAAATTCACTTTAAATTTAAACCTGACGATAATTGGAAGAGAAAAGTCAACTGATTCTGCCGATCTTTAGCAGGGTCACCTCGCCACCATCCGCTTAACAGCCGAACAACAGCTTGCAGACTTTACACCTGACGGGCTTAACGCCGCGAGGGTGGTGCAAGGCAGTTTAAATGTCCCAATGAGGTCACGTGAAGCGTCACGTGTTGTCCGCCAGCCCCGCCTCCTCCAGGAAGCGGAGAACGAATGGAAATGGGCAGCAAGAGCTAGTAGATGCTCGCAGTGCTGCAGTGGTTAAACGAGCGTTCCACAGGTAAAAACGCCTTAGCACCGATTCACAACACAACCCGCTCGGGGGGTGCAAGGCAGTTTAAATGTCCCAATGAGGTCACGTGAAGCGTCACGTGTTGTCCGCCAGCCCCGCCTCCTCCAGGAAGCGGAGAACGAATGGAAATGGGCAGCAAGAGCTAGTAGATGCTCGCAGTGCTGCAGTGGTTAAACGAGCGTTCCACAGGTAAAAACGCCTTAGCACCGATTCACAACACAACCCGCTCGGGGGGTGCAAGGCAGTTTAAATGTCCCAATGAGGTCACGTGAAGCGTCACGTGTTGTCCGCCAGCCCCGCCTCCTCCAGGAAGCGGAGAACGAATGGAAATGGGCAGCAAGAGCTAGTAGATGCTCGCAGTGCTGCAGTGGTTAAACGAGCGTTCCACAGGTAAAAACGCCTTAGCACCGATTCACAACACAACCCGCTCGGGGGGTGCAAGGCAGTTTAAATGTCCCAATGAGGTCACGTGAAGCGTCACGTGTTGTCCGCCAGCCCCGCCTCCTCCAGGAAGCGGAGAACGAATGGAAATGGGCAGCAAGAGCTAGTAGATGCTCGCAGTGCTGCAGTGGTTAAACGAGCGTTCCACAGGTAAAAACGCCTTAGCACCGATTCACAACACAACCCGCTCGGGGGGTGCAAGGCAGTTTAAATGTCCCAATGAGGTCACGTGAAGCGTCACGTGTTGTCCGCCAGCCCCGCCTCCTCCAGGAAGCGGAGAACGAATGGAAATGGGCAGCAAGAGCTAGTAGATGCTCGCAGTGCTGCAGTGGTTAAACGAGCGTTCCACAGGTAAAAACGCCTTAGCACCGATTCACAACACAACCCGCTCGGGGGGTGCAAGGCAGTTTAAATGTCCCAATGAGGTCACGTGAAGCGTCACGTGTTGTCCGCCAGCCCCGCCTCCTCCAGGAAGCGGAGAACGAATGGAAATGGGCAGCAAGAGCTAGTAGATGCTCGCAGTGCTGCAGTGGTTAAACGAGCGTTCCACAGGTAAAAACGCCTTAGCACCGATTCACAACACAACCCGCTCGGGGGGTGCAAGGCAGTTTAAATGTCCCAATGAGGTCACGTGAAGCGTCACGTGTTGTCCGCCAGCCCCGCCTCCTCCAGGAAGCGGAGAACGAATGGAAATGGGCAGCAAGAGCTAGTAGATGCTCGCAGTGCTGCAGTGGTTAAACGAGCGTTCCACAGGTAAAAACGCCTTAGCACCGATTCACAACACAACCCGCTCGGGGGGTGCAAGGCAGTTTAAATGTCCCAATGAGGTCACGTGAAGCGTCACGTGTTGTCCGCCAGCCCCGCCTCCTCCAGGAAGCGGAGAACGAATGGAAATGGGCAGCAAGAGCTAGTAGATGCTCGCAGTGCTGCAGTGGTTAAACGAGCGTTCCACAGGTAAAAACGCCTTAGCACCGATTCACAACACCATAACATTCATAACATTTGTTCCATCTCTAAGCCCAGAACCAAGGTTCACAAAATTCTTACCAAAGGAAGAGCATGCTCTTCATAACAGATACATGGTTGTTGGTTGACATCAAGGTAATAGCACACAAATCACCCCAAAAACCTTCAACTCATCCAAACTAAATAAATTGGCAAAACAAGCAGGTGGTATCACTGTGGCATACAAGGAATACTTCAAAGTCTCAATGTCATATCACAGAAACCTCCCAGTGTGTGAAGGAATCCTGACACACCTTGAGCTTAATTATCAAACCGACCTCTGTTTCCTAATTATTTACAGATCACCCTCGTGCAATTCAGACGTTGCAGAAAGCTTCTCAGGTGTACTTGCCAACCTTGCCAAAGAAGACAAGCATCTGATCATTTTCTGAGATTTGAACATTTGGTTCAAGGAACAAACAGAATCAATGCCCTGAAGTCACAGCTCCTGCATTGTTCCGGGTTCCATATCAAACAAATGGTAAAAGCAGTGACACATACTGCCGTCCAGCCTCTCGACGCAATCTGTTGCCTGATAACCACCTCCCTGCCTTCCATTCAAGTACTACGGAGCAACCATCTAATGATACCTTTAACTTTCAACACACCCAAGTCTAAACTCCTGAAACACAAAGACCATACAGCTGCCACTAAAGAAACTGGAAACATTAAATCTTGACAAAAATAGAAATTTAATAGGAGAGATTAAGCCAAATCCTATTAATCTGATCTGCTACTTTCAGAAGAAAACTTAGCAACACTACAAAGCTGGCTAACTGAGGCACTGGTCTCACAAACGAGACGTGTCACCCACTCCCAAAATAAGACCACAGCAAAAGGTAGAACTCCCCATCTAAGTATCCAACAAATAAAATGAAGTACTGGAAAAAATATGAAGGAAAACATTGTAGCAAACAAGACAAGGCAGCGCACCAAAGACAGATCTGCCACTACAATGCAGAAATCCTTAAAGCAAAGGCATTTTACTACTCGAACATGTTAGCAAGGTCGACCCCCCAGAGAACGTAATCTACGAAATCATTCATGAGATGAGACTCTCTGCATTTGGCAGCACACCACAACTCAAAAATTATCAAAAGATATCACCAACCACTTCAGAAATAAAGTATCAAATTTATCGCAGTATGCAGTACAAAGTGGAAGCAACAACCATATACCTGGACACAGCAACCACCAACCAACTCTTCCGATGCACAGCTTTAAACCACTTTCAGAATCAGAAACAGAATTCATAAAATGGTGATACTGAGCGGAAAAGCCAGTTCTCCCACGGACCGCTCCCCACGAGATATCGACAAAGAGATCCTCAAAAAAAGAAACACTGGAACTCTATTTTTCCAAACTGATGAACAACTCCTTCAAAATAGGAAGCTTCGCAAAAGCATTTAAGACTTCACACGTCAAGCTGCTTCTAAAAAATACAGCAGGAGACCCAAAAGAACCCTCCAACAGCCAACCTATCTCAAACAAACCGTGCCCAGCCAAAATTCTAGAGAGCTATGTATATAGCCGGATTCACGGGCATGTAGGTTCGAATCACCCATAGGATCACTCACAAGTCACTTTTAAAGCTAGGAGAGGTACCCAATCAGCACTAGTATTCATTTGGAATGAACTCACAACACCACCTCATATCTCAGCAGCCTTTGACACCGTCAACCACAATACATTCATAAGACTAATGTATGGTTGGTTGTCAGAACATAGAATGGCTCTGCCTAGCAATGTATCTCTAATGTGTGGTGCTGCTAAGCTTCAGAGTTATCAGCACACAACCTAGTGCTAGACCATAAATATAGTAGAAAGAAGTGTCTCCAGTGCTAGTGCACACGCACGAGGAAAGTACAGACTAGCTATTTAGTCATTGTAATGCTCTTACACATTTGTTTTAATCAAAGGTTCATTACAATAAGAAAGCAGAATTTATCTTTTCGAATGGTTTAAGTGTAATGGTTACACCAAATACTAACATCTGTTAAGTCGTAAAGGCCTTTGTAGTAACAATGCATACATGAATTCAGGTGCTTGCCTCATAGTGTGCTAATTGTTAGTAAAGTGCAAAAAGTGTTCTGAACTTTGTTTCCATGAGTGTTACTCCATCAAAATCGATATTGTTTAAACAAGCAATCTAATCTATCGACATGCCACAATACATTAATAAGACAATGAAGAAACTGTAATCCCTAACACCGATTTACAATGAATCAGATCCTTCCTAATGGACAAGACTTCCCCGTTTCAGCTCAAGCCCAGGGACCATACTTGTGGAGTTCATCATGGATCGAGCCTCTCACTGTTCCTTTTCAACATCTATATGGCACAAATGAAGAAGATTATGAAAACAAATGGGCTCACATGTTACAACTATGCGGACCACAGTCAAGTTATATACAAAACGACCAGTGAGGTACAATACAGCACCACCATTAACAACTGCCTCACACCACTAAGTGACGGCTAACAACCTGAAACTCACCCCAGACTAACAGAAATAATGATAGTCTTGCCTCATAAACACCTCTAGCATGGCCTCCAGGAATGTGTAACTACCCCAGAACTAAGTTTTCAAGATTCTTGGCATAGTAATGGACCTTACACTGGAACCCCAAGACAAAGCAATCGTCAAAAGGTGCTCCTATCATCTAAGCTCAATCAGGGGGATAATGCCCTGTTCACATTCCCACACAGAATACTGACGGTCCTTTCTCTGTTTCTCTCAAGAATTCATTATGCCAATAGCTTTCATATAGGAATACTGGAGTACCTCATACAAAAGTACAACAGCTCCAAAACAGATAATATTATTCAAACTCAACAGGAGGGATCATATACCACCAGCTCTTATAGCATTGCAACTCGCTACAACCATGAAGATGCTGAACCCTCTCACCACTACACAACCAACAGTATGTCATGCACTCGCACCCGAACAGGAAAGCCTGCAGGACCAACCACTGACCCCATCAACTAACCCTCAATTGTTCCACCTTACTCGCCAGACGCAAACTCGCCACAAGCATATGGCTTGAAAAAGACAATCTGCCTAGAATCCAAACAGCGCAACTCTACAGCTTTAAAAACAACATACTCAACCCCAGCCCAACGTACACCCACGCTGCAAGCTTAAGGTTCTCTATCTGGTGTGAGATTAGCATCATGGAAGGAGGCCCAGATAACAGATTCAATGTAACGAAAATACCTTTATTAACTTAAATGTCAGGGTGGTAGAAGGCCTAACTTGCCCTATGCTAAGGTGGGATTTCCCTAACTGAAGAAACTAAGGATAGTCTGTGTCAGTAGGTTCAATTTAAGAGTCTGTCTGCGTCCAAAACCTATGCCTACCCTCAAAACTAACATCAAAACAATGTGTAGGGATGTCAACCATGAATGAAACAGTGTTCCAAAAGTACATTTCTGAGCTGTTTCCAACTCATGCTTATTCTTCAGCTTCTCCTCCCCAAATATCAACAAGTTCACCACAATGTTCAAGTTACCTTCTCTTGGGTTTAAGGTTACATAGTTCCACACCTTTTTAAATGTCAGTATGCCCTTCCCCAAGGTCAATGCAGTTTCAGGTCAGCATGTCTCAGGGTTCCTTTCCCCAAGTTCAATATCAAAAGATGTCATAAAAGGAAGTAATGTGAGGCTCTGTCTGTAATCTAAGTTCCAACAAGTCTTCACAGCTCATGGTTCCTTTCCGAAGCCTTATATGCATCAATAGTAGTTTTCCTTTTTACACAATAGGAGGTTTCCTTGGTGACTTATTGGGGGACTCTAGTCTTGGCACAGTTGTTGGACCACACAATCCACCCATTACAGGTCGCGTAACCAGGAACATTTAGTTCTCCTTGGAGCAGGTTGATTAGGGTTTCTCAGGTCTTGGCGGAGTTGTCAGACCACATGATCCAGACATTACAGGTCGCGCAACCAGGAACCTTTTAATATTCCTTTTAGCAGTTTGATATTCAACAAATAGTTTGCCAGACTTGACTTCAACTCTGCAGCCAGAGTCCATCATTCAATTTTAGTTTCCTATTTTCTTTCAATACATAATTCAACATTAGCAAGTTCACTATTTGCCTTCGGGTCGTTGTTCACTATTAGCAGGTTTGCTATTTCATTCAGTTCGATATTCAATTTTAGCAGTTTTGCTGATTTCATACAGTTTGTTATTCAATATCAGTAGTTTTGCTATTTTCATTCAGTTCGGTATTCAATATTAGCAGTTTTGCTATCTTCATTCAGCTCGGAAATAAATATTAGCTGTGTTACTGTTTTCATTCAGTCCGGTATTCAATATTAGCAGTTTTGCTATCTTCATTCAGTTCATTATTCAATATTAGCAGTTCTGCATTTCTGCTGCTTTTCGCGCCTCTTGGCTTTCATTCATTTAACTTCATAGCTCCATTCGTAACTGAGATATTTATGGCCTCAGTGGTGTTTAAAACCTTTGCAGCCCTCCCGGAGTGCCCCGGTCTCTGGGTAACTTCCCCAGCACTTACCAGTTGTAGGCATCTTCCTCCAGTGGTCCATGCTGCTTTCCTTCTTCCCTCTGACTGCTGCTTTGGATTTCACAAGCCCCACTCGTTCAGGGACAGGCGCTCTACGAGGCTGGTTACAGCGTCCTTGGTGTTCGTGCTATGCTGCAGCACCTTTTGCTCCCACTTCACACATGAGGCTTCCTTCTGCCTTGGGTTTTACAGAAATCTCTGTCCAAGTTCGCCAGGTCTCTTTCTCTCTCACTCTTTCATGGCTTTACTTTTTATACACCTTTGGTCCTTGAATGGGCTACGGGTGTATTCCATCGTTCAGTTCTGCCTGACTCTGATTAAGAGGACATGCCTGACCTTCATACCTTTCATGCATCTTCTTCATCCGAGTACCTAAGTGGTGAAAGTGAATGATGTTCATTATTCTCAGTAGCTTCTTCCTCGTCTCAGTATTAGAGTGGGGAGAGTGTGTGTTGTTCATTACTTTCAGCTGTTTCTTCCTCGTCTAAGTACTAGGGTGGGGAGAGTGTTTGGTGTGTATTACTCTCAGCTGTCTCTTCCTCATCTCAGTACTGGCAGGTGCCCCAAGAGAGGAGATAAGGTGAGTTGACCTGCAATAGCCTATAAAGGTTCAGGGCAGGGCTAGGTTGGTTGGCATTAGGATAAGAGTAATATCTCGCCTGAAGGCATCCCGCTCTCAATCCCAAAGAACCCTCCACCGAGATGATCCTCCCTCGCTTGTCCACCCACAGGGTCAGGATCAAAAAGCGATGGCTTTACCCTGGCCACCTGCGTAGCGGATCCCAGGGGAGTAGCAGTGAGAATACCGTCAGGTTTCTCACACTGGACACAAAGTCCTCAATGCGCCTAAAACATTGCATCTGTCACATACGCAGCGCTCAGGGTACCTCTGAATGGCACCATCAACACAAAGCCCCACAATCTCGCTTCTTCCTTCTCCTCCCAGCTTACCAAACTCACCCAATCTCTTACAGATCTGACCAGAATACCTGGAGATGGAGCAAATGGCAGTGCTGCGCAGTACATTTCCTAATAAAACGGCATTACGTAGTGAGAGAAGGGGTGAGAAAGAGCTAAGCAGATGGGGCGGTGAGAGATGTCCATCACAGTTTACAGAATTCTCTAGAAAGCGGTGGACGAATTCTATGGGGGAGCCCAGATGTCGTGACATTTCCACTTTATGCTGATGTTGGCAGCAAAGGAAAATTTGGAAATTGGTATCTGTCAGGCTTGAGGGTAAACAACACATTTCACCAAGGCTGCAGCAAAGCTGGAGCTCTCAGCTCTTCCGCTCCAGGAATAATCAGTGAAAGCTAAAATAACCCCTGCTTAATATGTATTGCTATTACAAATTAATTAAAAGGGTTTCTGATACCCACCATGATGTAAAAATAATCACCTTCGACCATATGGTTCGAAACAGCCTACAAAAGCACACTGTTGTGTGAATTCAACACAACCTTTAACCTGAAGATAAGATTTTACCCTTTCCTTCCCTGCTTCCCATTTACTCCCCTGTTACAAGCCCTGTGATGCCTGTGGGTTTTTGAGCACTTTATAAATGCAAAAATAAATACATAAATAAGGCTCTTCTGATGGGTGGAACCAAGTTGGAAATTAAAGGTAACGCCTTGTGTGAGAGTGAGCTTGAGCATTTTTGCAGACAAACCTGCTCCTCTTGCGGCAGATAAATACAAGTAATTATAAATGTTGGTGAAAGTGATGAATCCAGCTTACACCAGGTATCCCTTGTCAGCAGGGATTTAAGTGGACCGGTACTAGCCGGGGCCAAGCCCTGTCAGTCTTCAAAAAGGGCTCCCAAGCCGGGGCCCTGCCGGGGCCCACCATGACTAGCCCCAGCCATGCTGACACCTCCGTCAGGCAGCCTGTGTAGCCTGCGTAGCTGAAGCGCTGCAGTTACACAGGCTGCAGCTCTTGAGCTGCACGGGCTGCTTGATGTCTCTGTACCCAGAAACAGGAGTAAGGCTGGAATGCCCAGCATTGAGCAGCATTCCAGTAAGAGCTCAGCCATCCAGGTGCAAAATCCTGTGAACGTGTGCAAATCAAATAGTTACATTTGTAATTATTAATATTTTGGGAAACATTACGACATTTTATAGACAAAGGTAGGAAATCAATGCAAAACCTTCACCAATAAATTTATTAAATAAAAAAGAACCCTGCTTACAAAAAAGTTTAAAAAACGAATTCAGGTATGAAGTTAATTGTGGTGTTTAAGATTTTAATTATAAATATGCATAAGTGGTCACAAAGTGAAGTCCTTTTCCAGTGCTCCTTGCAGACACGCTGGCTTTGGAATCATGGTTTATTGCTCCGGTTTGTGTTTGTAGTCCTCCAAGTGGGCCAAGATCCAGCCGGAGGGAATCAGGAAAGTGAGAAACATGGCACTGAGGGCCACAGCTTGATGCGCCGGGGTCACGATCTCCTTGGGGGGCTTGGACGAGACGTTGGCTCTCTGCACGAGCTGCTGACGGGCAGCACTCCTCAGGAACCCTATGGTGCGGGTGACAGGCAGCATGGCGGCGGCAGGTGTGTCCCAGGGAGAGGCTCTCTAGTTATCTAGTTAATTGTAATATTTGTCTATTATCTGATGAAGGAAGGGAAGTTTTCCTTTTATACACACACACACACACACACACACACACTCTCTCTCTCTCTCTCTCTCTCTCTCTCTCTCTCTCTCTATCTCTCTCTGTCTGTCTCTCTCTCTCTCTCTCTAAATTAAATCTATCGGGGCAGCGAGGATAGCTCGGGGGCAACGCACTTTTCTCAAGACAATGCAAAGCAGCACGAGTTCGATACGCAATCCTGTGCTTAGATCTTGACTCTGGCATGAAGAGTGATATAAAAACGCAATGTATCTTTAATATTTTTACTGACGTCCCGTACATTCATATCTACGTAGACTGACTGTCCTGTTTGTATCTATTGTGACATTAGGTGCATGTAATGTAAATAGTCTTGAATGTCGCCATTCTGCCACCTTTCCTAGACTTGCTGTGCGTGGTTCTGTTAGAACATAGGGTGGTGTGGTCATTAGTAGGAAAGTGAGAGAGGCAGATACGAAACCTATGATGCTGAGGGGTCCAAGTCGGAAGTCCCTGGTGTGCTGATCTGCTTTCAATGGGTTTGGTCGAGACACTTGGGAATTGCAACGAAAACTGCCATTTTATGAAATGTTACCACAATTCCTGTAGCCTTTTTGAAACTTGCGTGTTTGGGAAAATGTAAATATTTGTAGAAATGTACAAGCCCTAGCCGACCCTTCCCCCACCCTTTTCTAAAAGGACATTTTTACGGTGCACTCTGGGCCTTCTGATGAATAAACATGTTAAAATAACTTACAGTAAGTTATATGTTAAGGAGGCTGCTGGCTCTTTGGGGTGCATTTGAACCAGTGACAAGTGTTCACCCCAATGTGTGGCTCTGTCTCTTCCTATGAGCAACTGATCACATGCAGTAGCAGAGCTATGGTGGAGTACAGTGCCCACCTCCATGAGGTACCAACTCCACTTCCCGGTGAACTACCTCTGGCACCCACTTGGCTGCCTGGTAAAATGAAATTGCATGCTCGCCTGTAAGCCTGGTGCTGGTGGAGTAGGTGTGCGGAACGGACGCACATCGGTGCAGCTCGCTCGAGCCAGTGGTTGCTTGGCAAGCAACTCTGGTTCCCACACGTGTTGAATGACCCGTTCGCTTCCTGCCAGATCAGCACTTTCCTGATGCCCCTTATGCCATGGTACCCGAGAGGAGAATGACGGCAACATCACCACAATGAAATTTCAGTTTAGTATGCATACACGGATGCATGTTTCAATTGCCATTCAGTGTGTTATCAGGGGCATGCTTGCATGAATTTTGGAGGCCATCATGAAAATGTTTTACTGTGGCGATGCTGGCACATTGGGCACAGTGAGCCTTAACAAGTGTTTGACAGGGCAATGCTGGCATATATTGTGGACCGAGGCATCATGATATGTATGTCCCCTCCATTACAAGAGACAAGGGCAAAGGGGCATGCAAGGGGAATGGTTATTCACTGCAGCATCAAAACCAGGCCTGGGAGAACCGGGCTTTGATGAAAATGGCCAGCAGGAAATCATCATAGAACCAATATACATTGTGGGCACCAGCATGAAAGTGTTTTACAGTGACAATACTAGAATATATAGGGGCACAGAACATAGGAAAAGGTGTTTTGCAGGGCAATGCCGACATAAATTGTAGGCACAGCTATAATTAACATGTGCTTTACAGTAGCAGTGCTAGCACAAATTGTGGGCACGATCATGAAAGTATTTACAGTTGCAATGCTCGCATATTTTAGGGGCACAGGCATCATTACAATGTACAATGCTTTTATGTACTGTTGTTGATCGTGCATCCATCTATTGGATTTTTTTCATGTGTTAGCCCACAAACCCAACTGTTATTTGCATGGCTCTTTATAAATGTTTTTCAAACCTTTTCCTGAGAAAATACACCTATTCAATCTATCACAAACCCCAGCCTATCACTTTTCGGACTCCATTGCTACCTCAGCAACTCACTCAAATGTGAGGGAAATATTCAGCGTTCCCAATGAAAAACCACACCAGCTGCCACTGACCTTGAAAAATGTATAGTGGAGGTGTCCTCTCAGGATCCTCTTTCACCATAACCTGCCTCTGGCACTGATCACTTGGACCTGTTCTAGTCATCGGTTCATGTCTTGTTCAAAGCCGAACCAACAATTGCACCCAGTAAAAACCTAAAGAGTGACCAATAATCCAAGCTCAATTATTTAGTCATTGTAATGATGGCCGGGAAAACCCTGGATTATGGAGAAGGTGTGGAGCTAGTTAAAATGAGTGTCAGTGACGGAAATAGTCAAAGTGAAAGGCAATCCCTGCTTTATTAACAATCCAACAGAAAGCAGGGACAGCATACAAGCAGCTCTGAAAGGTTCTCATGCAAAACGAGAGATTATAACCCGGGCTTTCGTCATTACTGACATTATACTGCAATCTTCGTTACAAAAACCTACAGGGTGAGGGGATTTGTTAGGGGAATTGACTATATACACATTATATATGGGTTTGCCTTTTAATTGAATATGACATATCTGATGGCTCCACCTCAGACCTGCTCTAAATTGATAATAGGGAATATATGTCATCTCTAATATACATAATTGGCCGGCACGACGTGTACTCAGTGGCTCAACATTGAGGATCCTGATTGGTTGGCATTTTACTGACCAACCTTGGGCGACAGGTCGTCAACACATGAGCCAGAATGGGAGTAGGCGAGAGAGGTCCGCAAACTGTTTTCCTTTCAATTAAAAAATATACTATCCCTTATTCTTAGGCCATGAGCCAGAGAGACTTCTTTGTAGCTAACCTTGTAAGACACCTCATGCTTGGCAATATATGTGAGGAATAAGGCAGGCATCCTATATGTGTTCCGGGGCTAATGAATAGACAATGGGCCTCATTATGAGGTGGGCGGTAAGGGATTACCGGCACCGGTAAGGGCACCGGTAAGGGCACCGGTGCCGGTAATCCCTTACCCCCTACTACAAGTTCCCTTTGCGGGTCCTTCCTTAATGCCTGGTTTTTTCAGGCGTTAAGGACGGGACCCGCAAAGGGACTCTAGCGTTAATAACGGTACCGCAATTTGCGGTACCGTTATTAGCGCCTTCCCATTCCCATTGAGCCCTATCGGGGCTCAATGGGAATGGGGAAGGGCCCTGTTGAATCGGGATTTACCGGTCCCGCCAACCTTGGAATGGACCGGTAATTGCTCCATTCACCAGGGCGGAGTCGGAACGAGTTTGGAGGCAGCCATGGCGCTAATAGCTCCATGGCTACCTCCAACCTCGTAATGAGGCCCAATGTCTTCCAGCTATGGGTCATGTGTGATGAGACTGCATTTGAAATCTTCTTACCCTGCATTTATTAGGAATTTAGCTAATATAAGTGCAAGTGTTGTTACTTTTTCTACCACTAGGGACTTTCTTAGTCTGTGCCCATTGATGTTTTGAGCTTATAATTATCCTGCACCTGGCTTTCAAAGCCTGGTTGTTCTTTATTTAATCTTAGAAAAATATGGCGTATGCCTTGAGAAATATTGTATACTGTTCACTCTGAGCAGACCGGACCCTCCTTAATTTCACAGCAACCTTGGCTTGGGTTGCATAGCTAGTGTCTGTGCCCTGCACAAGTTTGTATTTCAGTGAATTCAGCAGTTTGAGTTTTTGTGGAGTCTCGAGGCCTTTCATTCAATTAAATGTGTGATGCAGCTTCCATTTTGGAAAAGATGGCTGACCATTACTGTCGTGTTTCTATGTTAGTGAGCTATATACGTGTGTAATTCATGTTGCATTCTGCTTATACATTGTTTATGTTAATATTCCAGTGCCTTTGATATGATTGATCGCGATTTACTTTGGAAAAAAATTGAATTGTGGGGTTGTCCTGCAGGCCTATTAACGGCCATTAAAGAACTTCACACGGATACTTCCATTGCAATTCATCTAGATCAATCAGGTTCCTTGTCAGAACAGATCAAGACGCACAAGGGGGTTAAACAGGGCTGCCCGTTGGCAGCCGCAATCTTTAGTGTTTTCATCTCAGACATCGGTGAGGCTATACACTCAGTGAGAGCGTTTCCACCTAAGCTCCATCTATCTCAGATAAACTGGTTGTTGTATGCCGACGATTTAGTTATCTTAGATTTAACCCCGATCTGCATACAACGTCAACTTGAGGCAGTGCAAAGATATGTGAGCATGAACAACCTGAAAATCAGTGCAGCAAAGACCGAAATACTGGTGTTTCAGATCTTAAGAGCAACTCAAAAGTCTAAGGCAGCAAAGTTTGTGTAGAAACTAGATCAAGGCCAACTATGTATATCAAAATGTGTAACGTACCTGGGTATGATATTGAATTCCAGCATCTGTGATGACCCCTGGGTAGTCGAATCCAAGATGAAATGTGGTCAGCGGGCAAATCAGGGTCTATTGATATAAAGAAAGTTTGGGCGATTTTCTATGCAACCTCTGTGAAACTTCTATGAACAGAAAGTGTTGCTGATCCTGACATACGGTGCAGAAAACGCTTTTGGATACTCGTCTAATCATTGGGCATCACTAGAACGCATGTTCTGGACCAAAGCGTTAAGTTTACCGATTGGAATTTCGACAGCCTGTATAAGGTATGAACTTGCCTTAATTTCGTTGCATGCTCGGATAAGCTGGAACCAACTGGCTTTATTTCAGAAATCCAGAGCGGAGGAAGGAATCTTGCAATTTAAGATTTTGCACAATGCAACATCAAGAGGTTCTGACATTTAATCTCAATGGGTGAAACGTTGCGAAGATCTTTTGCTAATATATAACATTAGCTTGGAAACTCTCCATTCAAATCTCACGGCAGCAAAAGTGAAGATCTGGCGTGCCGATTGGATGATTACGTGTAGTGAACGCTATTCCGCCAGTGCTATGAAAGTCTCACCTGCTGAAGCAAGAGGTTTTAACGTGCTTCAAAAATATCTGCATCGATTTCCAAACTCGAAAGCCAGAAGACTTTTCATGCTATTCTGCTTAAATGCTATCAAAACCAAAGAGCGGACCAGCCACTGGTCATGTAACATAGGATCAAATTCCTCTTGTCGCTTTTGTGATAAAGAAGCTTAATCACTTAGGCATCTCGTGCTATTCTGTCCTGAATTAAAAAATGTAAGAACAATCCATTTGGGCCAGTGGAATGATGATCAATCAACTGTGTGCGCGGAAGAATGGTGGCAGAGAATGTGGAATGGATTGGACATGAAATTAATTATGCCACTAACTTCTTCTTTGGCTGCAATCGAAGAGAGATTAAATGTGTTTGACTGGCCGCCAACTAAAGATGTTAAGCAAAACTAAGGATGACTCATTTATGTTAAGTAAACTGCAAGAATATGACATTGGATGTGGGAAGGGAGGAGGATGTCATGTGATATGTTAATTTGTTTGTTAATTGTTTGTGTTGTTTTGTGTAATATTTTAAAGGTTTGAATTGAAACCAATGAAATAATAAAATAAAATAAAAATATATATATATATTCTTTGTCTAAATGGATGAAATCAATATTCTGCATGTATTAATGTATATTTGACCTACATCTCGTGTTTCTTTATAGTGAGGGCATATTTGCTTCGTGTCCAATGCATGCACGTGTGTTATTTCACTGTGAGTTTTCTTATTATCCCCATCTTTAGTTACATTAGCTTAATTTCCTGCTGTGCCGTTTTGGGATAAGGGTGGTACGGCTACCTTAGTGAGTAAAGTTTTTCACCTGTGCGATATTGGGTTGGGAGAGGGGCTGTAGCTATGAATGGCGTATTCATCTGCCTGTTAACACTATTTTTGAAGCACTAATGCTAACTTCAAATCACCATCGAAGTTCCTGATTGCTTGGGGGACAGTCCTGACAGGTTCAGAGGCTCATAGTTTGCTGAACCTGATGCGTGCAAGGCTTCAATGTCGACTCCTGCCAGAAGATAAGAGATAGGCTCTTCTTTCACTTCAGCCCAAAACTCATCCCAGAGACAGGCTGAAACAAGGTCTGTCATCAACAGGATGTTCAGCCCTGAAATGTATGCTCTGCATATCAGTTGCCATATAGATCCACTTCCCCTGGGAGGGGCGGTAGGGAGCTGGAAGGGCCAAGAATGATGTCATTGTCTTTGTGTCTGTGAAATCGTGAATGAAACCAATTCACACTTCTGTTTTCTTTGCCCAAGAAGCTCTAATACTGGAACATAGTGCATCTAGTCAGGATATATTTTTTGCTGTTGCCCAATTAAATTGGCATGCGTGGGGACTTAGAAGATGTTGAGTGGTACCCCGGGGGAACTCCTAGAATTTTAATTGGTCAGATTTCTAAGCACATAATTATATCTGTAATTTGTCGAGAGTTGGCAGTCGAGCATGTCAGTGGTAAATAATATTTGAGGTCGCTGCTAATGAACTGTATTACTGTTCCACTGTTATCTTTTATTGTTTAATTTCATCGCAATATAAACGTATGCATATATATAAAGAGTTTGTTAAAGTATTTGGATGCTGATCAAATACTATGTACTTGACTGGACTTCACAAGTTCTGCCTTATTATACCTGACTCCAACAGTGCAGTTCAGAAGCAGGGTGTGGGAAAGAAGGCGGTACATGCTTTAAGTTGTATTCAAATCACTGCGCCATGCCTGATCTCGCATCCAATTCACAGAACAGGGCTGTCCAACAGGCTGTTCTATGAAGAGATACATTCAACCGGGGTATCTGTTCGCAACAAAGACTATATTCTGAGATCCAGATACCCCCTTGCAATTACCCTAAGAAGCACAATTAGAGAGACAGACAATGAAAGACAGAAAGGGAATGGGATAGGGGTTGAAAAATATGAGGCATATTAGTAAAAAATTATATTTGAATATAGTGATGGTGAATTTGTCTATCTAGTGCTTCTCTGAGGTTCAGCAGTCTCTTCGATGTGATCATAATTATTCAACTGTCCATCTGGCACCCACTGGGATTTGAACTTTGTAACGTCACTTAAGGACCACTTTTCTGCACTGGTGAGTGGGAACACGCTAGGTGGGAAGGAGAGAATCTCAATATCCCCTTGTGCACATGTCTGGGTTCCTTGATTTGTACGTATGCACCTGGTTGAAAATGAAGCTCATTGACTGACTTTCATGTGTCAGGATATAGCTTGCCTGAAGCTTGTTTCATCCTCACCGGTTCTAGAACAGCATCCATGTCTACATTCACCCCTTCATTTTTGCATATGGTGTGTTTAGCCGGCTGATTGCCAACTAACCGCTCATCATCATAAACGGGTCCTTACCTGTTCTCGAATGAGGGGTGAACCTTAATGCACTCAATGCGGGACATTCCGACCCTGGCGGTAAGGGCTCAACGGCGCCGGTAAAGGTGCCGGAGCCGTCAACCCCTTACCGCCTCATTGCGAGTTCTGCCCCGAGAGCAGACTAGGGTGCTAATAACGGGCCCGTTGTTAGCACCCTCCCCATTCCCATTGAGCCCTATGGGGGCTTGAATGGGAATGTGGATGGGTTCCTTGAATGAGTAATTACCAGGCCCTCCAAGGTCGGAATGGCCCGGTAATTCCTCATTCAAGGAATCCGGACCCGGCATGGTTACCTCCATACTCGGAATGACCCCAATGTCTCTTGAAATACTTCTTTCCAGCCTAATTAGCTTGCTGCTGCTAATTGCATGATGCTCCTCAGAAACCAGTTCATTCTCTTAATTACGCCATTCGCTGACAGATGATGGAAGGATGTAAAGGAAGATATTTTATACCATTAACCTTAAAAAATGCTGGCATCTCTAAAAACCTCAATCGGACTCCATTATCAGTCACAGAAATTCCTTCATGGTCAAATATGGATCTGAGAAATGTGCTGACATTTTGTGTGGCAACACGTCTCATCACAACACCCAATGTCACCCACGTAAAGCATAGTCCATGAGCATCATTACGGTATTGTTTATCTTCCAAGTGGCCTGACAATATCCATGGCCACCTTGGTTCATACCTTTTTTGGTACTTCCATTATTTTAAATGTCTGACATATGGTTTGTTTGGTCTCAGCACTCTTCAACCCTTCAATGTCAGAATACATTCTTGGCCAGTAAGAATTCACTTGTAGCTTTCTCTTCACCGTGTTGCAACCTAGATGTCCTTCATAGGCCGGCTCTGCGCCTTCTTTATGAACTCCACATGTGGGGTTAACCTTTACCCAAATTGCTCCCAATTTGCCATTGTAAATCTTGGATAGAATGTCCTTTTAATCATATAGATATTGTCTCAAAGATTCCCAACCTTCCTTGATTCCTTCGTCAGTGCCTCATGTCTCTGTGTCTTGCTTGCAGTATTCCACCAAATCCTCGTTATTAAGGGTTATGGTTGCTACCATCTAATTGCTCTCCTCCTGACACGCATACTCTGCCTCCCCTGCACCATGTTCCATCGCTTCACCGGGCAATCTGGAGAGGCAATCTGCAACTATGTCTCCCTGGGACATAGACCAATTTCACATTAAACTGCAGTGTGTCCATAAACCATTTGCATATTCTAGATAGGGCCATATGTATTAGAGATGTGTTGTCTGTTTTACTGTCACTGGTATGCAAGACGAGTGGCTTGAAGTGTTTAAGGTACCAGAACACCCTCTGTTCTTCCCTTTCCACAGTCAATCATTATGTTCTGCTCACTTTAGTGCTCTTGAGGTAAACCCTATGGTGACTGCTTGATGGTTCAGTATTTGGAGGCTCCCAAGTCCTTTTTCACCCTCACGCGTGGGGATAAGTTTGCTGGCCAGAATATGAAATGTTCCCAGTGAGAGCACCTTGTTTACCTCATCTTTGAGTGTCTCATACTCGAATCGTCAGTCGACTGACGACATGAAATTTGTATTTCTCTATAATAACTCACACGTGCTGTTTATTATACAAAGCCTTTCACAAATTTGGTGAAATATTCTATGAGACCTACAATGGAACAGGGTTCTCTTTTTCTTCTGGTTATGGCACTCTCAGAATGGTGTCTAATAGATCCTTCTTTGATTTGATGCCCTTCGGGAAAATGATGTGCCCTAAATGTATTCATTCATTCACCCAGAAGTGACATATGTCAAATTGTAAACTAAGTCTTTTGACTGTATATATGTTCCAAATTCTTCTCAACCTCACATCCTTTTCTATTATGTCTTTCCCAGTCACTAAGATATTGTCCTGAAAGAAAGAAACACCAACCATGCCACCAAACAGTTTCTGCATTAAACACGGGAATGCAGAAGCGGCAGGTATCACAGCAAATGGCATACCGTGATAAAGAAAAGTTACAGATGGGGTGATAAAGAAGCTGAAATGTCTGGAGTCTTCGAACAGCTAGATTTGGTGACAAACTGAGAACATATCAAGTGTTGAAAATGTTGTTGCTGGTCTCATAGTGGATGCATCCTATTTATATTTGGTAAGGGTTGCTAGTCTACCCATATACTTGCATTTACACGCCTGAGGTCTACACACACCCGGGTAGCATTATTAGGCTTTCTCACTATAACCACAAGGGAGTGCAACTCTGACACTCAATGAATATTATTTTCCTTTGCAAAGCTTATCCAGTTTAATTTTTAGTTAATATGTGACCCTTATCGGGAATGGTCCTACTTAATACATGATTTCCTTAACACCTCTCATTAGGGTGACCATGTTTTTAAATCCCTTGAGGTATCTGATGTTGTCATTGTACACTTCTGGGAATCCTTTGAAGTATGCAGATTTGTGCAGGTTTTTGCAGGTTCTCACACACAATGTGAGTATAGGACACCATTCACCAGGATGCACCAGGATGCAACTTTATCTGCAATGCTGCCTGTTCTTTCCACCCAACTTTGAGCCCCCCTTTTATTTTACTATGTACAACAGGCAATTGTCTGCATGCCCCTTGAATTGCAGAGTTACTTACTTGTATCTCACACTGGGTATGGGCCCATTCCATATGTAGTGGGCATATAATTCCTCATTCACCTGACACAACACTTAGAATCTATTATTTCACATGGTGAGCCTGATTACAGCAGCTCCAAACAGGTGAGTACCACACATCTTGCCTCAGATACACCTGTAATGGATAAGTCACCTGAGATCCTTCTCTGAAGGGTCCTTCTGTGTACCCCAAACAAAGGTCGTTCACCCACCTTTACAAGAGTGGGCAGGTGGATGGCACAATGAAAAATAAAAGTCATCATGGATGATGAGGGATGTCCTAGAGAGTAAGGAACAAAATGGCATGGTGGGTCATTGTAATGCATTAGGTGTACCTTCAGAAGGAAGGGTGCACTGGAGTGATGGTCATCCTAGGAATTGAGAAGTGGGCCTCAAAAGCAACATTCCTGACAGCCCCTTTTCCCCATCCTGAAATTAGTGTGTTAACACTTGGCTACAAAAATGCACTGCACTGCAAAATAGAATGCTCTGCTTACCCTCATGCTATCAATTAACCTCTGATGACGTGGTAACCCTCTGCCACAAGAGGCAACCTGGAGTACTCCCTTCTTAGTATTTACACCTCTGTGGTATGCTCTGGGTCTTTTGCTCCTAGCAATGTTATGATGTGGGGGAAATGCAGGCCGACCTGGCCAGTGGCAGTTTGACCGCGCCTAATGACCTTAAAAGAACATTAGACTTACTTTTTTCGGGCCAACTTATTTTTTTGGATGGGGCACAGTAATGATGAGACACGGAATACTAAGGGGTTTCTCTGTCTGCTGCAGGAGATACATCAATCAGAATCCTTTTGCCGTGGTACTACCGAAATATGTCGCTTGGTTACGTGCACTGACCAGATGCAGTGTAGAGCTTGAATTGCCAGTTACCAAGGGGAAGAGTGCAGCGAGACAAAGGGATTGAAGAATGTTCAGCAGGGAACGATCCTGTCAGGTTAATCTTCATGGGGTAAACCAAGACGTTTAGGCTGACACAGTCAGGTGGAGAGGGTAGATACCACGGGGAAGTTCATTGCTTATGGACGTGGTCTACCTGGGTCTGAATGGTTGCTCCAAGCAAAGAGGATAATAAAGGCCGTGAGTCAAAACATGAATAAAGGCGGATCAAAGTTATAGTGTGCAGAACAGGGAACCCCAAACAATAAATCAAAAATATAAACCAAATGTTATTCTTTATCAAAATAAAAAAACTCATATAAATAACACTTAGAAAATGTAAGCAAAAGTATTCTATTAATAATTCATCTTTACAGCATCAATCAGAACACCTTGTGCTACATCAATCTCCTTCACTACCAATGTGTACCTAAACCGCACACAAAATCATTCACTCCTCACCTCCATATAATTCCACTACAAATCAAAAAACTCTTCCTATCAATTCAAAAATGTGATCATCAATTATAGGCAGTGAACTTAGTTCCCATTTTGAACCAGAGCTCAAAATAATTGTTAAATGAATTCCAACGCTACCTCCATTCAAGAAACCACTGGTCCACAAACATGGGACGTATCAGCATGACAACACCCAACAAAGGTTTGAAAGGTTAAAAAAGACGGGGTGTCCTTGGCACTAAACCATGGAATGACTTACCAGAAATCCTATGCCTCACAGCACCCGAGGAAGGCCCTGAGAACCTAACGGTTCCCCATGGCCCTCCAAAATAACTGCTGGTGGTTTGACGGCCCATCATCTTATCTGATGGCTTACCCTCTGTATGAGGTATTTGTTCTGCCTTACAGGCCCAACTAGAGCTGGCTCCACCTGCCCCAGCTCTCGTGGTTGCCCGATTCTTCACTAGTCCCCATGGAATGCAGCCTTGAGCCCACCAAGATGGCTGGTGATCCCTCCCAACGCGATGCACTCACCCCTGTGATTTCATTTCGGTTCTCTGTGAAAACAGCCAGCTGATCTGCTGTGAATATTGTGTACCCTCTCATCCGACCACCATTAACCCATCCCCCCTCCTGCTACACCTGGTTATCATCTTGACATACTCCTAAGGGGTCTGTAGGCATTTTGATTTCAGGGAGGTTCTGTGTTATGGCCTTCAACAGTGGATTTGATCAGAGAAGAAGTTGCGCAAAAAAGGGCACAAGTGTGGAAGAAAGGTAGGAGCTCAAGAATGCAATATAATGAACAGTTACAAAGAAAACAAAGAAAGAGAGAACGAAAGTAACGACAGATGTAAAAAAACAGAAATTGAAAGAATAAAAATTGAGGTAAAGAAAGAAGTAAATTACAAAAGGAAAAAGAAAATGAAAGAAAAAATACGAACAAAAAAGAATAGAAACAAAATCAAGAGAAATTGTAAGAAAAGGTTAAGAAATTAAGCAGGAAACAATTAGAAAAGAAGGACGAGAGAGAAAGACAGAAAGCGAGCAAGGGAAAAAAGAAAAAGTGAGAAAAAAAGAAACAAAGAAAGAGAGAAAAAAGGAAGGATGCAAACACCAAGAGTAAAAATGTAGAAAAGAGAATGAAAAACTGAAGGAAAGCAAACAATAAAGGAAAGTGACTGCATGAAAGAACAAATATAAAGCTAAACATTTAAAGAAATGCAGGGAGAAGGAAGAAGGGTGAGAAGAACGATGTGGGAGTTGAAAAAAGATGGTAAGAAGGAAATAAAGAAAGACAAAAGAATATTACTGATCGAAGGCAGCAAAATAAAACAAATATTAAGAAAAGTGGAAATGAAAACAATGAGAGAGAAGTAATCTAAAATGTGAAAAGGAATAAAAGCAACATAGCGAGGGAAAGATGAGGAGGGAGGTCCGAGAGGTGGTCAGG
This sequence comes from Ambystoma mexicanum, assembly GCF_040938575.1. Lineage (NCBI taxonomy): Eukaryota > Metazoa > Chordata > Amphibia > Caudata > Ambystomatidae > Ambystoma > Ambystoma mexicanum. The sequence goes on from NC_090923.1 coordinate 981,537,008, forward strand.
CTGATTTATGACACGTCTGTGTCTACATACAGGTGTCTTTCATCCAAACAACACTCACAGCGGGGGTCCGCTGTCACATGCAACAAAAGCAAACGCCTCTGCAGTAGCTCCAGTCTGTCTGATTAACAGCAACACTTTGCAGAGAGCAGCGATTCCTCCCCGCCCTCTGAAACAATGAGGCATCGATCCGCAGAGCCCTAACAGCCACGCAGAGAACATTAGTCGAGGGAAAATGTTTGCCTGTTTTATAGATTTCGAAACAACCTTCCATCTTAATTTTGGCTCGAGTTCCAGACTGCTGAAGACAGGCTGAAGTGTGAAAACACACGACAACACCACCTATGTGTATTCGAGATACAGCAGGGCTTTAAGTGGCATGAGAAATCTAGGGGGTGGGGAGCTAGCAAGGGGAGTGGCCTAAGGAGGGCTGGCCGTGTCCTAGAGAGGGCCAGCAGGGGGCTAAGGCAAGGGCGCCATGCCCCAAATAATACAATAGTTGGATTTTTCAGGAGTATAACAGGCAGAACAATGATAAGTCTACACCACTGCCTGGCACCTTTGACAACATAAACATTTTCAGAAGGGATGGGGAGGGAAAGGAAGAAATAATTCAAATGTTGAAGGTTAGTCTGTTGTCAGCTGGAGTGAATGGAATGGTTGGAACGGATGGAACGGTTGGAACGGATGGAGTGGATGGAACAGATGGAGTGGAAGGAACGGATGAGTCCGGTGGAACTGATGAAGTGAGTAAAACACATGGAACAAGTTGAATGAATAAAAAGGATGGAACAGACGGAACACACTAAACAGGTGGGAACGATGAAACAGCTCTACAGACTGGATGGTGTTGTTTATGTTGATGAAAGATCGAACAATGGAATGAATGGAAAGACCAGTAAACTATATGATGAACCAGATGAAATGTACGAACAGACAAAGCGGAAAGAACGGACAGAGTGAACAAAACGGATCGAACAGATGGTAGAAATCAGCGCTCGATCACAAACACTGTACTGAAAACCACCATATCACACCTCCACGCTTACTCTCTTCTATACACCACCACTCAACTAGAACACAGCGATACTATGACACATTCGGTAAAGCTGTTCTCATACTAACACCCGCCGCATACTCCTCATCATCCTAAGTAAACACAGCTAGCTCAGCACACACCTCTAGCCTAAGCGTCAACTCAGGCCTAACGCAGCCAGAAATCAGTCTGGGTATCAACCAACCAGAATGAACACATACTCCTTACCCCCAATCCACCACACCTACCGCTAAAAAGCAGCTATCATGTAAGTGCCACACCAGCTGCACACATATCCGGTGCATCCACGTACCTTATGACTCTCTCTCTCTCTCTCTCTCTTTCTCTCTCTCTCTACTGACTTGAACTACGGTTCCCGAGGGCGTTCAACCTACCAGCACTTTGAGATCATACCAATGATACATAAGGCACTATATAAATGAAAAATAACATAACATAACATAACACAATTCAGAAACATAGTGCAACCTAAATATGCACACTCTGATTTTTCTTACTCGTTTTACCTCACCTCCAGATTCATTTTCTTCTCCTTTCATGTCCTCTTGGTTCTATGTCATAATCCTGCATTTTAAAGCCTGAACACAAAAAAGACTGTTTGTTTTAAAAACTGTTTTTGTCCAGGCTCTAAAATGAGGTATTATTACGTTGAACCCCCTCCTACCCCACCCTCTCCTGCTCAGTATCAGGTTAATCAGGGGTTTAACCCCACCTTCCCACATCTAAACATGCATTCTCCCCACACATACATGAACATACACGCACATAGTCATACAATGTCAAACTTACCTGTCACTCCCGCGTCTAGTCTGTTGGGTCACAAAGACCAGTCAGCCCCTGCGCGCACTTGTGTGTGGCAGGGACTTGACAGTGCGACTTAGAAAGAGACTGCTCCATGCGGTCACGGAGCGGTCCTTCTAAAAGAAAAAGGTCTTTTGACTTAGGACCGTCCTCTCTGTCTCCCCCACCCATTCTTTGCCATTGTCCCTCAGTGCTTTACCTACCTCTCCTCTACCGACAGACCGTGCAAGGCCCCCAGCCATTCAGGAAGCTCAGCTCTCATTTTGTGTTTCTAAATTAGCGGAGCTGATCCTCTGGCAGGCGGCCCTTTCAGGTGCATCACTAGCAATCACATCCCGCTCAGCTCCACAGCCACACACCCACGCAGCAGAATACAATACTCTGACTCTTGCATGCCAAGATATCATTTGTTCACACTCCCTGAAGCACAGTGAAACCATGGCAGAAATTGTGTCAGCTCTGCGCTTGCTAGAACAGTGTTGAGGAGACTGCTGGCTCTATGCAGGCCCTGCCACTCAACTCTCCCACCCACTACCAGCTTGCAGCCTTCTAGGCGGCTATATTAACACTGTAGCCCAGCTCCAGGTGGACAGTGGTGAGGAGGCTGCTGATAATGTGACCGGCACCTACCACTCAGCTCTCCCATCCACCACCTGCCTTTCCACCACCAACATTAGGACTCCTACCCAGCTGCCAGTGCTGTAGAGACTACCAGTTAAATCCAGGCCATGGCACTCAGCTTCCCCACCTCCACCAGTTTCCCACCTTCCCGGGGCTACATTAATACTCCAGCCCAGCTTCAAGAGACTATTGATTAAATCCAGGCACTGCCACTCAGCTGCCCCAACCACCACGAGTCTCCTGCCTTCCCAACAGCTACATTAATACTCTGCCCAGGCAGACTGGGTTGAGGAGGCTGCCACTCAGCTGACCCTCCCACCACCTATTTCACCAGTCTTTGTTATGCATCTTCATCTCCGGCATCTGCAGTAAAGGACCTTGCTTGGTTCTCCTTGACCTCTCAGCAGCATTTGACACTGTACACCACCAGACAATCGCTAACAATCTGCATTGCTGGTTGGTGATCAGCAAGCTAATCCTCAGCTGGTTCAAACTGTATCGTGCTAATCGCACCAGTTTACACAAATGGATTCCTCCAGATAACCTACTCTATCCATCGCCTGTGGAGTCCTGCAAGGATCCATCCTTTCTCCCATGATCGTCAGTCTTTACATGGAACCACGTGACACCCTCCTCGGTCCACATAACATCCACATCCACCAATACACAGAGGACACACAGCTGTACATAAAGATATCCTGCATCACATCCACAGGCTCAAGTCCTGCCTCTCATTGATCCAGCCGTGTCCAGTCCTTACTTGAAGCGCAACCCCTCCAAGACTGAGTTCCTACTCCTGACCAACAACACCAAACACCCTGACATACAGACCTGGCTCTCAGCTATGCACCTGGAGGGCTTCACACCCCAGCTGGCCACCTGTGCTATGTCCTGTGGGTTCGGCATCAACAGACACCTCTCCTTCAAACATCACAGAGAAAGGAAAACACAAACAACTTTCTCTCCTACGGAAAATCAAGCCCTTCATCCGAGAAAACAAGTTCAGATTGGCAGTCCAACCCTTGGTGCTCTCCCACGTGGATGGTAGCAATGCCCTTTTGGAAGGCCTTTCTGGTGACTAACCTGGCACCCCTGAGATGTGTCCTGCATTCTCCAACACGACTCAAAGGTTATTGCAAAATCAACCACATTTACATTTTCATTTATTTATTTGTATCACGTACAATTGACGCGCAGGCATGATGGCGCATACAGACGGACAATGACAAAATACAACATAAAACATAAAGCATGATATTATACAACCTAAAAACAAAAACCTGGTAAGCCCAATGAAACAGTTAATTAACCCATATTATACTAATCCGCCATACTGGTGCTAAAAGTAGGGAAAATAAGCTTTCCAACTACTGATGCAATTATAGTATTAATTTACAGTTTGTAACCCCTTTCGGGAAATAATTACAAATGCCAAGAAAATGTGGTAGCGTGCTGGACACACAGCACACGATGACACAGTCACTGTTTGGTAAGGAGCACCACTCGCTCAAGTTAATTCGGTGTGTGACTTTCAGATCAGAAGATCTAACCACAACTGGACCTGTGCGTTGGTGCAACCATGCTAATACTTTATTGCATAGGGATTCTCTTGTCTCTCTTCTAGCTACTTTACTAATATTAGAAATGACAAAGTTTCGATTGTCCATGATGAGGTCGTGGGTACTAATATCCTTAATACTTGGCATTTGAAGTTGTTTTAATCCAACATTCCGCATAGGTGCCTGCTTAGGAACGGCCTTAACTACTGTAACTCGTGCTTTAGGTTTGTGGTCATGATTATAGACAGGTGACGGAATTACAGGGGGTGTTTCCAAATCTGGACCCTCTGCGTTAATGCTGAAACGGGTGGAATGTTCGTTGCCGGCAAACAGGATACTAGAAGGTACCATAGGAGTGTCACTAATCAAGTTGAGGCTTGATCCGATCTCTCCTCTAGTAGATTGGCTTGGCAGTCTTGATCCAAACTCTCCACAATAGATTGGCTTGGCAGCCGTTGTCCATTTTATTTGACTGATTCAATGCAACTGTAGAGGGTTGTGCCACAGTCTGTGTTGCTGTGCTTTCTCTGAAAGGACATATGGTTGAAACAAACTCATTCAAGGTGACCATGAGTGAACAGAAGTCCTGGAGGCTATAACACATATTAATCTCTTTCGAAATACTCGCTTTTAGGTTCATAAACTGGAAGTAGTGTCGTCAATTTGATTGGTAGATAGCCTGGGGCACATTGTTAGGGTTAAATCAGGATCCCTCTTGGCGTATTTCTTTATCCCTCCCAATAATCAGGTTACTGCTGGTGAGAAAGCTGATTATATAGGGTCGGTCAAGTCCCTTCTCAATTCCCTTCCCAATGAGCGTTCTGGGGTGACCGTTACTGTATTATTTGGCCTTGTTGACTGACAGACCAACTCATTGTTGAGATTCTTGCATATAGGATCTTGTGCCTTAGGGTCCAAAACCGTGGTAAAATTACCCCCATACACCCACTGTCTCCTGCGAGTGCTTAGGGCAAGGACCTTTGTCATACAGTCCCTATTGAACAACGGAGAAGCGACTACTATTCCAAGTCCAGACCACAAGAGAGCATCCTTTGGTTTAGATGTGAAATTATTTACTGCCTGGCTACCAGGCAATGGGCTTGGATAGCCACGCTTATTGCAGTCCTCCAAAAAAAATGTTTATCAGGATATTCACGTTACTAGACAAGGCCAGCCTTGGCTTAAGGCCCCTCAAATACGTGAGGGAGAATCAAGTATAGGAGCACATCTAGTCAGGTACTCAACAGAAAGACATGGAGGAAGTCAGTGCTTACCAACTGGGTAGTCCGTGCCGTGCAAAGCGGTAAACGCCAGCTGCACGTTCCGGCTCCATATGGAGATTGCTCAAGGACGTCGAGTGCTGTATGGAAACCACTGCATCTGGGCACCAGAGGGCAGAGAGCATCAGTATACCCCCGGATGTACCCCTGGATGGGAGGACGCTTCACTGGAGCGGCTACCGAACTTCAGCAGCAGCCTGCGGTCCTCGCACCCTCGCGCCATCCTGAAAGGAAAGATTATAGTAAATAACTCACTAAGGTCCTGGATAAATCCTGGATACGTCAGGCCGTCAAACCGCACTGTAACTTAGAGTTACAGCCGCCTCCGACAGCAGGTCATACAGATTGATCCCTGACCCGAAGATTGATCTCCCTGACCTTCATCGAACTGCACTGGTTCCCGCTGCAAGCCCGTATCATCATCAACATGAAGTCCCCAAGAAACCTCATTGAGAACCTCAGCATCTATGGAGGCTTACAATCCTTCAGAAGTAAGGACATGTGCAGACTTGAACTCCTGCAGTGCAGGAAGGAAAGCACCAGAAGACAGGCTTACTTTGTCTATACCCCAAGACCCTGGAACCCCCTCCCTGTCAACATCAGACTTGCCCCCTCGCTTCTACAGTTCACGAAGGAGCTCAAGAACCTTCTCTTCAAGGAATGGCTCCTCCCTAACACCTCTGTCCACACACCCTCCACTCCCACCATACCAGAGAATGGGTGATCTCATCCCCATTGTTTCCTCCCATGACTGCTTGTAGATTCCTTGCTGATAAATCGCCCACCTTCCCCCAACCCTCTTGTTAGCTCTCTGCTCCCTTGTTTCTCTGATCCCCTCACCATGTTGTTCCCCCTATGATTGCAAAGCACTGTATTTCTTCTCAAAACTAGGGATGCCCTCAATAAATACCCTAATAACAGCAGAATTCACAAACCTTGTGACTCCCTTCCTCTATATGTGAAAATCTTTCTGAATTTCATGTTCAGAAAGATTTTCATGAGGTCTAGATTCCACCTGCTGGGCATCTTAGACAGAAGGTGCCCACTCAGAAATATTAATCCAGCAAGGAAGTTCTGTAGGATGTGTAAAGTGGTTGAGGCTCATGAAAATCTTAAACATCTTTTGATTGACTCTAGAGTAACACACGAAGTACAAAGGAATTCATTCAGGCGTTTCAAACGTTCAGATGAAGGCCTCCTTAGTGAACATTTCTGGGGTAGACTATTAAATGGGTGCCAAACCTCGTTTATTTTAGCTGTGATGCGCTGTTTATTAGAAATCCACTCTCTTTTGTGTGAGAATGTATATTTCACATAATGTTTGACTTCCAGGTTTTAAGACTAGCGTAATATGTGGTGTATATCTGTTATCCTTTTTTAACTCATACACCTTTATATTGTTTTACTTTTATATCATATTGTGTTGTGGATTGTCTATTTCATGATCATTTGTTGAATTTATAGTTTATTTGATCTAATGTACTTTATGGGCATTTTGTTAATATGTAGTTATATATTTTGTTAACTGATGTTTGTTTACTATGTTGTGTTAAAGTTTTATAAAAAATATATGTGCAATAAAAGAAAGAACATATAATAATAATAATAATAATAATAATAATAATAATAATAAGTGCCTGCTCATGCCTGATCAGGTCAAGGGCCAGTTATTCGACCCCGCACACACCAGGTAGACATCACCATGTGTCTTCTGTCACCACAGCCCATCCTCACGTGGGTTTGCACAGCCAAGTGCTAAAGGCAGCCCTGGACAGCTAACTTGTCAATATGCTCTGCGCATCTCTACAACACGCGCCAACTACTCGCAGTCAACCCCCTTATGTTGATTAATGCCTGCTCTGCAGTAGCTAATACTGGCAACATTGCTCACCTCATGATCTATAACAATCTCAACACCCTTTTTCTCATAAAAATCTGTTTCACACAAACTGCCTTCCACATCTTTGATGTCTTCCTACCTCATGGTTACTTTAACCAACATACTGACTGCGCAGGGAAATCCAGAGGTGGTGTTGCAGTCATCCATAAAATCAACTGGCTCTGTACGATAACCCAGACTCACACAAGCAGCTCTTTTGAATCCCTCTCCTGCTGGTTCCCCGTAACACACAACAATTCTGTCATATTCCACCTCATCTACAGGCCACCTCTGGAGAGCAGTGACTTCATCAAGGACTTCTAAAAACTTCTCTTCTATGTAACAATTTCCTTAGCAAATAACATTTCTCTAAGAGCTTCAATGTCACCGACTCTCAAGCAACAAAACACCTGCATGACTCATTTCTCTCCCTGACCAACTTCATAGAAGTCAAACAAATCGTTCTATCTCCCACACATTAAGGTCCACACATTCGACCTTGTCTTGGCCTCCTCCCTGCTCATTTCCTACAAGGACATATTCCCTCTCACTGGCCCGACAATGCCACGTTCCCGCTACTTTTATCACACAGAGCTTTGTCACATAAAGGCCAGGCTAAACACCCAGTGACTGAATGCTGCTCTTTCAAGACCTTCCCTCTAGAGAGGCAACATTTGTGGCGCTCCCCATTACAGAGCCTACAGCAGCCCTTCAAGAATATTCAGTCACTCCACCGAGGAGGAAGTTGATGCCCACATTCTCCTAAATACTAACCTCATCCAGTTTGGCTTCAAAGCCAAACCATCCGCACCGTGGTATACACCCGAGCTCGCCTCCAATAAATGCTCAATCAAATCCTTGGAAAAGCAGTGGAGCAAAAACTGCAGCTTGGTGGATCTCACATCACACAAATCCCTGCGTGCCCAATGCAAACACATGATCTCCAAGACTGAGGCCGCTTAGTATGCCACCACCATTGAGACAGCTTCTAACCGGATCACAGTTTTCATAGAAGTAGTAATGCACTGCACCAAGCCCATACCCGCACCTGAGGTGCTGGCTTCACAAGTAAAATGCGACAAAAACAATACCTCCTGCATAAACAACATGAACAAAACCAGAACTCTCATCGACAACTCCCAGTTGCACAAAGGTCCACTTTCCATCCCCTCCCACACATCCCCCCTTGAACCAACTTCACACCCCTCGTCCCTATAGATCACTTAGATACACGTGCCTCCCTCAACCCACCACTTACACAGACAATGTAGCATTGGCCTCCCTTATCTAGCAGTTCACTGGCCCAGCACTCAATGCAATCATCGGCATTGCGAAAGCATCCTTCAATGAGGGTTTATTCACAGATGCACTCAAGACAGGCCGCATACGACTCCTCTGAAAAAAGACCACACTCGACCCTGAAGACCTAGCCAATTACAGACCTATCACAAGCCTCCCCTTCATTGGCAAACTCGTCGAAAATGTTGTTGTAATATAATCATTTGCTAAAATCAAACAACTCTCCTTCCGCCATTACTACCAGTGTGGCTTCCACTCCAGATTCAGTACAGAGACTGCCACCATCCAAGTGGTGGACAAAGCATTGCAGTTCCTGATCATGGTGAATCGTGTCTGCTAGCCTTCATAGACCTCTCAGCTGCATTCAACACCATCGGCCATCTCACACTCCTCCCCCTCCTCACTGACATGATGGGCTTCTCGGGTATGGTTTGCTTCCTATTTATCCAGCAGACACCAATACATACAGAAGGGTCAGTTCAGCTACAAACTGCTGCCAATCACATGTGTGGTCCCCCAACGTTCCATCCTCTCCCCAATCTTCCTTAACGTCTAGATGCAACCTCTGGGAATTTACATAGAAGACCCAAACATAGCCATTCATCAATCCACAGACAACACCCATCTGTACCTTAAGGTCAAAGGCCGCCAGGACATCATACACCAACGTGCGTGCCTGGCCACCTTCCCAACCTGGATGTCGAATGCCTGACTTAAGCTTAACCCCACAAATACCAAATTCATCTTCATTAGTCCCCCTGCCAAACAAAAGAATGCTTAGAAACCTCTCGGTATGAAGCACATTATAAATAACCTATCATATCATACCTCTTCCATCAATACCTCCCACATGACTAAATACACATGTTGACACCCTTCCACCAACAGTACTGCACTGCTGTTCAAAAAGGCCAATGCTGGCGTCCACATGTTGCAAATCACTCTGCAGTTCCTGAGCTACGTTTGCATATGAAACGATAAAATGAAATAAAATAGGGCTAGTGTGCGATTGGGAGGAGCCCTGGCAGATCTCGATCTTGGGAACTGTTTTTGGAGACTGTCAGGACTATGACACAGTTAGGCCCGGCCCTCTTAAAGGCCTGACCTTCAGCAGCGGTGAACGATTGAAAGACCACTTTGGAACTTCTAGGCACAAAGGTTGGCTGGGCCAGGCAAACTGTTGCCAACCTTGATTAATGAATATCTCTACAGCATAGAAGAGCATTGACACTAGGACACTATCTATCCTACACAAGCAGAAGAGGGGCACAGCATCCCATGCCTGTGACTGTTGCCTCTTAGAACCTCTGCAAGGTCCCACAATACCTCTTCCCTGGCTCTCTGCCTTTGGCAATGGGGCCAGTAAGTAACTGGAGTCGAGAGGAGCCCCGGAACAGCATGCTCCAGCATTTCTCCTCTACACCTGAGTCACAAGCCTCCGTGTCCCAGCTGTCAAAGGCTAATACTACAGGACAGGCAGAGGGAGCACTGCTCTCCTTTTCCATAGCCAGCTCCTTCACAGAGGAGGCGTTGAAGAGGAGTATCTATGTACTGAGCCAGGCTTATCCAGTTGCCTGACCTTTACGTATTTGCCAGTGAGGCCTGGCGAGTGTACTGGGTAAAGGGACAGTAGTGATGCTGGAGTGTGCACCAGGTACTATAAGTGCTTAATAAGAATGCCTACGAACGGTCGATTTATTTATTAGCATTTTTAAAGCACTCACACAGCCCGGGGGCATCGAGGCGCTGTTACAGGAATATGTCTTAGTTGCGTATTTGTAACTTGCTTAATACCCAGAGGTCCCTAAACGTGGACCCGGGGATCGAAACTCTGTTGCTTCGTGTTGTCTTGTTTCCAGGGCGAGCACTTTGCTGCTGAGCTATCCTCCTGGGATGTACCTGGGTGCGTGATAACAATACCTGGAAATGACTATATGAGATTTTCATGGCAAACCAGGCAATTGCGGGAGTGCCTCTGCATTTCATGGCACTGCCCACCTATGATGTCAGTTCCCTAGATCTTCCTGGAAACCTAGCAAATGTATGAAGACCTGGGCATTAAATTCCAATTCCTGTCTTTGGTCTGGGAACCTCACATATAATAGTAATGTTTGCCATATAATATGATGGTAGTATCAGGACATGTGATGAAATTATCTGGCAAGTGATGAGAGTACCAGAATGTTATTGAACCAGCTGGCATATGGCAGTGATAAATGGAAAATTATAAGGGTGCCCAGGCATGTGGTGACAAAACTCAGGACATGGTGTAAAGGCCTGGGTGCCTGGCGTATGGTAGTTCCGCATATGATGACAGTGCCTGTCATATGTGAGAAATACCTGCAGTACGATGTAAATACCACAGTATATTGTGGAAATACCTGTGTAATTGTGTCTGGGCACATGACAGTAATAGCTGGCAAGCGGTGTAAGCACCTGGACTTGATAGATGTCAATATCCAGCAACATATAAAACATTTTCAGCATCCAGAAGAAAAAAGGTATTGGCTGTGCCAATGCTTGTTTCTAAAGAGAAAAAGTTATGTTCACTTCAGTCTTCCTGGGTCTTCGTTAGGGTCCAACAAGCACTAGTCTGAAATACCCTCCAAGTGTTACTATGCAATACACAATAGAAAACCCGGTGCATCTATTAGGGTCAAGGGGTGGTGATGAAGCATAAAAGAGTTACATTTACAGGTGGAGGAAGAGTGCAGTGGAGAGGAGGGAACAGGCAAAGCAGAAGAGGTCCCTTTAGGCAGAATCCCAAAACGACTTTTCAAGGAGGTTGATGAGAACATGGTGTTGGCAAACAAGTATATTAACCTACATTAGGAAGGTAGAGAACATGGTCAGACCCAGCCTGAAAGAATAACTCTGGTGGAAACTCTGGGACTCAGCCCTTTCTTCTGTGGCTACCCATGCCTATTGTGTAAGTACACCTGTGGCCCTGACACAGGTGAAGGGGTCTCCCAAGGGCCCAGGATGAGAAGCAGAAGTCCTTACTGACTGGACAGAGTATGGAAGCAAAAAAAGAAGTGAAGTGATGGAACCCCCAAGAGTTTGAGTGACTGAGGAAGCGCCCCCGGAAGAGATGAGGATTTTGAAACCCGACACATTATTGTTTGAAATCTAAAGCGAAGAAATCCAGTTGTTGCACTATAATTTCATTTGTTGGCCCACTTATGTATATATAGCTAATACATCAGTGGTTTTTAAACCAGAATATCTGTTTTGAAGGGATTGTGTCCTCCGACGTATTCCACATCTATGACAGGAATCACCACAGCTGTGCTGCTTTGGAAAATTTTCGGCGTTTGCGTCCTGCGTCAATGGCGTCGATACGCCCCTTCGAGGACCTCCTCCGATGGCTGACGTCACCCGATGTTATATGTAGGATGCACGACGCCCGTAGCCTCAGTTCCATTTTTTCCGTGAACGTGTTCGCTTCGGCATCTCGGCGCACCTCGGTTCTTCTACCTGTTGAATCGGTTCTTCATTCTTGGTTCTTGTTCGAATTATGTCTTCTTCTTCTTCTACCTCAATGTCGGCTGTGGTTGCAAGATGTCGCTTACGGACCCGCACAACGTCTGCCTGTGGTGCCTCGGCGAGGACCACGCTACCGATGACTGCGACGAATGACAGTCTTTAACGTAGAAGGCCTTGCTGGAGTGAAATAAGAAGCTTTCTGTAGGCAGGATTTCCAAACCCCGTAAATCGAAATCCGCTGGGCTTTCGACCGACGATTCGAGGGCCGAATCTCAGCGTCGGCGTAAGTCCAGGGGGTCTCGGTCCTGGAGTGGTTCCTGCCATTCCTCTGCCTCTTCTAGGCACTCGCGGAAGTGGCGTCACCGGTCGCCTTCCCCATCCTCGTCCAAGAAATCCACCAGATGGCAGGTAGCTTGTCCCAACAAGCATTCATCTCCGATGGAATGGGATGCATTTCGCAAGGAGATGATGGCGATTTTCGAATCGCAGGGCTCCGTTCCATCCGCACCTTCGAGAGAAGCTGGCAAGGAATGCGTTAGGGCCACTGCTCGCACGCCTTTGGGCTCGGGCGGTCGGTGCAATCATCGGGAGCCGTCGAGGTCCCGATCGGACAAGGTAGATCGTTCGAGCCGTGCCCACTCCAGGTCCTGGTCCTCAACGCCCTCGAGACCGTTGGAGCCTGTGAGGCCTTCTAAGAAGGCATCTATGCCATTGGCACCATGTCCGTCGAAGGACTCTCTCGAGGCTCTGCCTCCGAGGAAGTCATCGACGCCATCGGTGCCAAGGCTGTCAAAGGACACGCTCGGGGCTCCAGCCTCAAAGCCATTGTCGAAGCCGTCGGCACCTCGTTCGGCAATGACGCCGATTCCGTTGACGCCCTCGATGCCTTTTGAGGTGGCTTTATCGGAGGTGCCCCGGAGACCGGTGGAAACCCAGAGGAAGGCCCCGAGTAAGTAGGCGAGGCCTGTGTTTGAGCCTTTTTCTGTACCATCATAAAGGGATTTATTTCAGCCTTTGGATTACATCTCTGAGGTGGATGAAGAGTCAGATGTGGAGGGGTTTGTTCCTCCTGAGGTTCTGATGGCCTGTTGTCTGGTCATAGCCAATTTGAAGACCTTTGTCAATCTCTACATGACAAAAGTGGTCTTGATACCTCCCCGGAGGTTGAGTTTGACAGGCCTGAGCCTGGTACACATGCTGACTCCTCGTACAGGCGCCTCATGTCGAGGGTGATGGAGTATCTGGGGTGGTCTGCTCCACCTGTGGATTTTCTGCAGGATGATCTGACAGATATCCTTGACCAAGGTCCACCCACTGACCCGGTGTTGCCATTTCATATGGCCTTACGAACAAGGGTGGCGGCGGCTTGGACTGCTCCGGAGAGTCTTCCGGCAGTAGATAAGTCGTTGCTGAAAAAATACCGTCCAGCCGGTGGTGATCCCTGCTACTTGTCCACGCACCCCACTCCGGAGAGTTTGGTGGTACAGGTGGCTACGGCCCCAGCGAAGCAGGCGTTGTAGCCTACAATCCCTCCTGATAGGGATGACAAACGCTTTGACGGTTGGTCGAAGAAGGTATTTTCTTCTGGGGGTATGGCTTTAAAAGCAGCCAACTCCGTTTGTGCCCTTGAAGATTCACACACACTCCGTGGAATTGTGGATCTATGGCGGCTGAACATATTCTCGAAGAGGAGGAATGGGAAGGTTTTCTTGCCCTCGTTCAGGATGGCAAGGATGCCATGTGTGAATCCGTTCAGTCGGGTCTGGACGTGGCAGACTGTGTCAGCCGGTCCATGGCGGCGAGCACCGTGATGCGCAGGTTTGCGTGGTAGTGGAAGTCGGGGTTTGCTCCTGATGTACATTCCCGGCTTCTTAACATGCCCTTTCATGGTAACCATCTTTTTGGCAGCAAGGCTGACGAGAGCCTTGAGAGGTTGCAGACCTCCAAAGCTGCAGCGAAGTCGTTGAGCGCCGCAGTACGTCAACCTCCGCCTTTTCATCCTAGGGGACAGCAATGGAGGGGAGGTTCCTTTCGATACTACTCTTCCTTTGGTAGGTCGAGGGGAGCTGCCAGCCAAAGGGGCTGACGTAGGAGTACCAGAGGTGGTAAACAAGGTACTCGGGGTGCCAAAGCCACTCGGGCAGTCGTCTCTTTGCCCTCAGGCACTGCTGCAGCCGCTCCAGCTCAGTCATAAGGCCATGTCCCATGGTTCACCGGTTGGGGGAAGGCTGGCACAGCATCTTGTAGAATGGCATGCCATTACTTCAGATGTGTGGGTTCTGGAGATCATAGCCCACGGCTACTGTCTTCCTTTCCGGCAGAGGCCTCACGACAATCCACCGGGGAAGCTCTCTTTGAAGCTTCCGGATCCTCTCCTTGCACAGGAAATCAAATACCTGCTGGAGAAAGGTGCCACAGAACTGGTGCCTGTAGCGGAGAGGAACAAGGGATGGTATTCCCCATATTTTTTGATCCCGAAAAAAGATGGGGGATTGAGACCCATCATAGATGTGCATGGTTTGAACAAGCTCCTCAGGAAGGACAAGTTCAAGATGGTTACTCTCTCTCAAGTCCTCCAGGCCCTTCAACTTCAGGACTGGTTGGTGTCTCTCGACCTCAATGATGCTTACTTTCATGTGCCGATTCATCCCAAGCACGAGAAGTACCTGAGGTTCGCGGTTGGCGACTCGCATTTTCAGTTTCGGGTCCTGCCGTTCAGATTGACCTCCGCCCCGAGGGTCTTCACCAAGCTCATGGTGGTGGTGGCAGCGTATCTCAGGAAAGGGGGGAATTAACGTCTACCCCTATCTGGACGATTGGTTGATCAGGGCACGCTCTCCAGAGCAAGTCCTGGATCAACTGTCAGTCACCTGCCACTCCCTTCACAGGCTGGGCTTCTCCCTCAACTTAAAGAAGTCCCACTTGACACCTACCCAGCGGCTCCAGTACATCAGAGCAGTGCTCGACACATCACTGGGGCTGTGTTTGCCTCCCCAGGTGAGGGCTCATCACATTCTGTAGATGGTGCACAAGTTTCAACATGCCCAGAGTCTCCCGACATTCGAGTTCTTGACGTTGCTCGGCCTCATGGCATCCTGCATTCTACTGGTACCAGAGGCCAGGTTGCGGATGAGATCTCTGCAATGGGCTCTCAAGAGGCACTGCTTGCAGTCCTCTGGCAGGATGTCGGATCCCGTTCAGGTGCCGACCTCGGTTGCCCAGGATCTTCTGTGGTGGGCCGTCGAAGGCAATCTGATGAAGGGGGCTCCATTTTGGCTACCCTGGCCGGAGGTAACGATCGTGATGGACGCATCCCTCATGGGATGGGGAGCTCATGTCAACGACTTGACAGTCAGCGGTCGTTGGTCTCCGTCGGAGTCCAGACTCCATTTCAATCTGTTGGAGCTGCGGGCCGTCAGGCTAGCCCTGAAGGCTTTTCTGCCATTTGTGCGGGGGAACAATGTCCTGATTCTGATGGACAATACAGTGGCCATGCACTATCTCAACAAAAAGGGGGGACAGGGTCTCTCTCACTGTGCAGAGAGGCGATGCAGCTCTGGTTCTGGGCCATCCAGCAGGAAATTTCGATCTCGGCAGTTCATCTGGCCGGAGACGAAAACGAGGCAGTGGACACTCTTGCAGGCAGAGCACGGTCTCTCATGAGTGGGAGCTGGCTCGGAAAGTTCTCTTGGAGCTCTTCACCCTTTGGGGGTCTCTTCACCACCAGTGTCAACCAGAAGTGCGAAAGATTCTGCTTGCGGTAATTTCCTCCAAGAGGAACCTTAGGGGACGCGTTCATAGTGGAGTGGTCCTTCCCACTGCTGTACGTGTTTCCTCCAGTCTCCATCATTCCACAAGTGTTGCAGAGGTTACGGAGGTTCGGTTCCCGAATGATCCTCATTGCTCCAGCATGGGCCAGGAGAGCGTGGTACCCGGACCTTCTCGACATGTCCATCTGCCCTCCACGCCGTCTTCCCTACCGAGACGATCTACTCTCAGGGGGGGTGGAGTCTGGTTCTCCATCCAGAGGTCATGTCTCTCAGCCTTCATGCTTGGTATCTGAAAGGTTGAGGTATAAGGATTGGGACCTCCCTGAAGACGTGAAGGAGGTGTTGCTTTCGGCCATTGCCTTTGGAGAAAAGTTCTGAGACTGGTGCAGGGTACAGAATGTGGATCCTTTTTCATGTGGCATTCCTGTGATTCTGTCTTTTTTGCTTTCATTAGCCCACAAGGGCCTGCAAGTGGGTACCATTAAGGGGTACCTGGCGGCGCTGTCCATATTTAAGCGCTTGTCTGAGGATTGTTCTTATTTTAAGATTCCTTTGATTTCTCAGTTTCTGAAAGGGATAACTCATGTGTCTCCACCGTCGCCTTTCCAGGGGCCGGGATGGGATTTGAATTTGGTTTTAAAGTTCCTCATGGGAGCTCTGTTTGAGCCCTTACATTCTTGTCCATTGAGATTGTTAACCTTTAAAACTGTATTTTTAGTTGCGGTTACTTCTGCACGCAGAGTGAGTGAGTTGCAGGCACTTTCCGCCAAACCACCCTTCACTGTGTTCCATAAGGACTGGGTTGTCCTTAGGTTTCGTCCTTCTTTTCTTCCGAAGGTTGTGTCGGAATTTCATTTGTGCCAGAAGGTAGTTCTTCCGGTGTTCTATCCTCCTCCGCATCCTGGTAAGGAAGAGGAGAGGCTCCATAGGTCAGATCCTAGGAGAGCTTTATGTTTCTACATCTCATGCATGTCCCGGGTCAGAGTGGATGACCAGCTCTTTGTTGGATACGCTGGAAGGTGTTTAGGTCAAGCTGTTTCTAAGCAGACCTTGGCCCTTTGGATCATCTTGTCAATCTCTGAATGCTACCGTCTGGCGGGTAAGGACCCTCCGGTAGGCTTACGGGCCGTTCTACTAGGGGTGTGGCTGCCTCTACTGCTCTGCAGAGGGGTGTTCCCATTCATAATATCTGTGAAGCAGCCACATGGGCCTCTGTCCATACTTTTGTAAGACACTACTCCCTGGATTCTATCCATGGGCAAGATTTAGCCTTTAGTAAGGCGGTCCTCTATTCTGCAATTTGATTGGGCATTCTAAAATATCTAAATTCTTTTCCCACCTCCATACGTTGGTACTGCTTTGGGAGTCTGTCATAGATGTGGAATACGTCGGAGGACACAATCCCTTCGAAGAACAAGTTACTTCCTTACCTGGTAAAGTTCTTTCGATGGGATGTTCCTCCGACTTATTCCACATCACACCCTCCCAGCCTGCCCCTCTACAGAATTTCTTATGCGATTGCAGCTTGCGTTTCTGCAAGGCTTTCTGTAGTAATACTGGCAGAAGATTGGTGCCACATGTTCTGGGAAAAAACTACAACTGAGGCTACGGGCGTCGTGCGTCCTACATATAACATCGGGTGATGTCAGCTGTCGGAGGAGGTCCTCGAAGGGGCGTATCAATGTCATCGACGCACGACGCAGACGCTGAAAATTTTCCGAAACAGCACAACTGTGGTGATTACTGTCATAAATGTACAATACGTCGGAGGAACATCCCATCAAAAGAACGTTACCAGGTAAGGAAGTAACTTGTTTGTCTGCCTGATATTGATTGTACTCGGCTTCGTGACATCATCTACATCCAGTATAGAGGCTGCAACCTCATACAATCGCACAGACCTGTGGAAATTAGGGTTGCCAAAAGCTCACATGCCACCCGCTCACTGTAGTGTTTGCATGTCCTATGCAGTGCTCATAATAGCAGCCATAAAACGGTACCCTAACCTGAGGCCCAGATGCTATCAATGGCCCAGCAAGGACTAAGCTAGGTTGCATGCTTGTAATATGAGTCTGAGAGTGGACGAGGTGGTGCAATGGAATGGTATGCGAGGACCAAATTGTTGGTCGCTGTCATGATCTCTGCTTCCAAAAGATCAGGACTTGCCCGGCTCCCTTGGAAGCAGACCCATAACCCCGGTTCCGAGTGCCAGCCAGTTCCAATTGGGGCCTTTTGGACCCTGTCCTGGCGCCACTGGCACCAGGCTCATAAAGATGCCCAGTCCCAGCGCTGGAAGCGCCGGGCTCATAATGCTTGGGTGGACTTACCTGCAGCAGACTGAGCCCCTGATCCTCTTCTGTTTGGGACTACTTTTCCTGTTGGGTGGGGCAGGAGCCACTCCCTAGGTTCAGAACACTGGAACTCTTCTGGAAAGCAAGAACTCTTTTCTTACCTAGGCGAGGCTGTGGAAGGAGACACCTAAGCACTACAGGAGGCTATTTAAACCACACCCGATGGATGAATCTTGCTTTGCGTTATTCTGCATACTCTGCAGCAGAACGCTCATCGTGTCTTCTGCTTCTGATCCTGGGCCTAATGAACAAAGGCTTACCATCCTGGAATCCAGTCTTCAGCAGCACCTGTAAAGACAAAGAAAGAACAGGTTAGCACTACGGTCTTCAGTGGCAGCGCATCTCTTACCTGGTCCATCGGCTGTCACCAACGCCTCGCGCTGCATTCCGGCATCTGAAAGACAAAGGCTTACCTACTCTTCGCATGCTCCGGAGGTCTTCGCACTGCATTCCGGCATCTGAAAGACAAAAGCTTACCAGCTCTTCGCACGCTCCGGAGGCCTTCGGCGCTGCATCCCGCATCTGAAAGACAAAAGAAGGTGCGTTTAAAGACATTGGGCAACTTTATTACTCACGTGCCCTTACTCCTTCCCACGCCGAATCCAGTGGGTATTCCAGCACCCTTCAGCTTCTCTAAAGCTCCGAACTTGTACCTGCAAGATAAAAGGGACAGTTAGTGCGCATCGTGAAGCAGGCTACAAGCGCTTACTTACGTGCTTCCAGGCGCTTATATTCCTCACGCGGGTTCGATCCTCAACTCTTATCAGCTCGCAATCTGCCATCGCCGGAACCCTGCAAAACAAGAGATATCATTACAAAAGACTTTTAAGACATTTGAAGTGCCCAGAACTTACCGTTCGTGCAGTTAACGACGCACAGCAGTCCTCTGAGGTCAAGAGGCCTGCACCATTATCCAGTGAAGAAACTGGTTACGGCACCCTGCCTTGAGGCAGATGGAGAGCTTGGCGTTCACTTACCTAAGGTGAGGGCGTTAACCTTTGGGGTTCTACAGGAGAAGAGAAAGGGAAGAGGAGAGAGGCAACCAATAACCCCAGTTCATTAATCCCATATTTTCTATCTGCAGACATCTTACTCTTCGAGTCAGACATACAGTGCACAGAGGTCCAGCCCAAAGAGCCAACCGTGTGTTACACATCACCTTTAAAGATACGGCATTCACCCAGTCAAGACCGGCGCCTCTGCGGGAATCAGGTGAGCGTTACAGTCGCCCCAAGGCCAATGCTGCATCTGGTGCACCTGCACCTACATGATTTGCATTTGAGAACGCAAAGCAATTGTACTCCATCAGTAAACAATGGCAGTATCAGTATGCACGCTGACTTATAGATTACTTCCATCATGCAGCAGTTTTGTTTGGGAATAAGACCAAAATTCTCACATACGGTCAGGTTCTGAATACAAATTGTCATAGCCTAGTGAACTAATGAGCGTTGTCTAACTTGGTTTCATTCAGAAGTTTTAATTCGTTTTAGCCTAATGGTTTTATGATTTTTTATTTTTTATGTTTTTTACTTTTGCACATAGGATTACTTACATGTCTCTAACGAAGCAATTCCAGGAGTGGTGCAGGTATTTTTACCTTTAGACATACAGCCACATCACACATACATAAACCTCCCAATTTCAGCATTTCTGGTCACTTAAATATGTTCGCATCATTGGAGAGTGACAACAAGTACACACGTCTTCCATAAGCACGATACCGGTTTGTGCCAGAATGGCTGGTGATGCAGCAAATATTACATCATATCAAGTCATATCTAGATCTCAACTTGGCTGGTGTTGCTGTTCCCTCCCGTGTACTCCATTGAGATATATTTATATCTCAAATATATTGTTCCAGTCTTTGTTACTACACTTTTAGATGTGTTTGCTTGGTTGGGATAGTTCCTCCTTGTACATTTCTACAAAATTACTCTGCCCTTAGCCACTGATGCAGACCCTAAAATGAAATTATCAAGCCTGGCCTCTTGCTAAAATGTTTACAGAGACGCCCACTATGGCAAGAAGTAAAACTCATCCAAATGCAAAAAAGAAAACACAATCCCATGAATAATAACTTGAGAACAAACCATCAGATGCTCCCTATTAAATGCAGGATTGGCCGTGGTTCAGGTTGCTGATAAAGTCTACTTTATCCAAAACTTCAAACTGAGTGATCTTTTTATGATTACTGAATTTGCTGAAACAATGCATCAGGAGCTTGAACAGGGCCATCTAAACTTCTTTGACCAGCGACAGACTCTCCCCTTCTCTAAAATCCCACATCCTCCCCCCAAACCAACGTAATAAAGGGATTGCAAGCCTCGAATCAAGAGCAGCATATCATTTACTGTGACAATATCACCCCGGCACTATCCTCTCCCATTGGCTCCCTGTCCACAAACTGATCACCTTCAAAACCCCTGTATCACCCACTGTGCCGTCCACATGACCAGTCTGCACTTCTTCGCCTCAAAATGTAATCAGTACATCCCCGCCAGAAACCTCCACTCATCATCCAGATAGCTACTAACCACCCTTGCATTAACAAACCATAAACTGGCATCCCTTAGGCCTCTGGGCTCTGGAACAACAATACCATAAAACTCAAGAATATCTTGCACCTCCCTCCTACCAAGCCCCGAAAACCTGTCTCTTCCAATAAGACTAACCTCCTCGTCCTCTACAAATGCATAATAAATAACTTGCCACAGGTGGAAGGGTTCTGCCTCTGTGGCTATGTAACATGCAGTTTACATAGCTCACTTTCTTTTAATGGGCAGAAAAGTCTATAACCAGCCTATGTGATTGGTGATGGTGGAAAAGGCACAGGGGGACAGGGACAGAGCTCCGTGGTAGCTTTCCTCAGAAATATATGAGGGTATGGCTATTACCTATGTGGCTATTACCTATATAAACTACCTTATCATTGTCACTTGAGGTATTTTTGAAATAGGCGTGTTGCAAGAGGTCAAACGTGAGCTCTACCCTGAAAGGTTTTCTTCCGAATAATGAATTATGCTACAACTAATGCTAACCATGAACAATAAACATTTTCCACAATCATTTTAAGAAAAGTCTTAAATCTATTAAAGACACAGAGGCAAGCATTATTCTTCTCTTTCTTTCTTTAAAAATAATTCAGCAGCAAGATTTTAGCCAAGCAGAACCAGTCAAGTCATTGTAAAACCTGCTTGACTGCTGAAATCTTAAAGAAACCCAAACTAACATGACCGAACAATGACATTCTGATAACCAATAACAAACTCCATTTCCCAAGAGTTTCTGCATGTCCTTTACTGCAGTCACTGCAACAAGTGATCCAGATCACCAATCCTAATGTAACCAGCCCCTTATAAGCTTGGAGCCCTCATTCTACTTCCTCGTTCGACGTTGCAAGCTCCAAGCCACTTTGCACTCAGAATTGGATGAAATGCCTGTGCTGATTACCTACAACGCAAACCCCCCTAGCCATCCTCAGCTGGGCATATCTGTTGATCCTGCCAAAAAAAGGCCTCAGTGTTAGCGAGATACTACTTCCCCTTGTGAGATCATCATCAACACAACAATTGGTGGGGGAATAATTTGACACATTGCAAAAACAATAAGATCAAAAACACCAGTTGCACTACAAATATGTTTGAGAATAAATTCACAAGCAATGCACAGCAATTGGTACATCAATGCTCAATTATTCCATCGGGTGGGAATAATGCTTTCCTCGGTGTCTTTAATAGAATCATAACTTTTCTAAACATTATTGTGGAAAATCTTCATTCTATGTCGAGACCATAGGTGAGCATTATGCTTGTTTAAAGCTTACTTACCACTGACGATGCTGGTTGCTTCACTAGCTTAAGGTAATGTTCCTTAAAGACTGGCTCTCTTGACCAGTCTGCCATACGCATGATATCTTCAAGCCTGACTCCCACTTGAAAAGCCTTGAAGGCTATTGCACATCTGACTGATTGGGCCACGAATCTGCATGTGTGTTTCCCGCCTGTGCGAGCGTCCAACTCACCCAACGGGCAAGGGTTGTTGCCGCGACTGCCTTATGGGGCTTGCGCAAGGCAATGAACAACTGTCCCCTCCTATCCAATCAGCAATGTTTTGTCACCTCTTCGTGTGCTTTTAGGCACTTCACCACACACAGCTTCGGCTGATCTTCGAATGCTGGGTACAAAATGACCCTAGTGTTACACTTCGTTCGCTTAGCGATGTGACACGCCACTCCATCTGGCGAGTACACCCGATCCTCCAGGTCCAGAACCCTCACGTCTGATACTCGCCTGAAAGATACCAGACACAACAAAGTTGTGAGCTTGCCCGAAAGAGCAGTGCAGGAAAGTTTTGCATTGTGTGGCCAAGACAGGAACAGATTTAAAATGCTGTTAACGTCCCACAACCTGTCGTACCATACTGGGGATGTGCAGACAAGCAGATTCCCTTCAGTATACGGCACAGTAGAGGGTGAACCCCTATTGGGAGACCATCTACGAGCTCATACCCGGCTGAAATCACTGAGCGATAAGCGTTCACTCTCCTGTAAGCCAGGTCACGCTCCGCCAGCTCTGATAGGAAGTTGAGCACCTCCACTAAAGAAGCTGAAACTGGATGGGTACTCCGTTCCACGCACCAGCGCGTCCAGGCTCCCCATGGGTTGACGTTCCTCTTAGAAGTGGCGGGTTCCCAGTTGTCCTTAATAAGGCTGACTGCCCTGCTCGAAATGCCCAGGACTCTCCAACTTGACCTGAAATCCTCCAGGCCGCCAGCACAAGCATCCCACTCTCACCGAGGGTGTGTCGTTCCACACTCAGACCCAAGAGGAGATCCAGCATCGGGGGTAATAGTGCTGGAGAATCTGATGAAAGTTCCAGAAGAGCTGGATACCAGGCTTGAGTGGTCCAGACCAGAGCAATCAGGGCCAGCTCTGCCTGCTTCCGGGCCCTCGCGATCAAACTAAATGGGGGGAAGGTGTAATACACTCGGCGCTCCATGGCTGTAGAAATGCGTCCACGTTTCTCGACGCTGGGTCGGTCCTCGGGCTGAAGAACTCAGGAAGCTGGACATTTAGCCATGACATGAACAGATCCCTATCCAGCAGGCCTCAGCTGAGCTGTAAGAGGAGAAAGACCTGTTTGTCCAGCTTTCATTCACTGAAATCCAACAGGTACCTCTAATTCCAGTCCGCTATCTCGTTCGCCAGTCCTGGCAGGTAATCTGCCGTCACTGAACTTTGGTGCTGTAGGCAGAAGTGCCAAAGGTCCTTGGCTAGCTCTGCCAACATATTTGATCTAGTGCCCGCCTGATGATTGATATATCTGACCGCAAATATATTGTCAATTTTTAGCAGGATGCAGCAGCTCACCCTGTCTTTCATGAAGGAGCGGACTGTGAAGGATCCTGCTAGGAGCTCCAGGCAGTTTATATGAAGCTCCAGCTCTTTGGGCAACTGCTTGCCAACTGTGGATATCAAACCACAGTTCGCCCTGAGCCGAGCTGGCTGGTGTCCGATTCGGTTGTAGTTTAAAGGATCGACAACCAAAGGGTCGAATGGTCAAAGGATCGACACCAAAGGACCGAAAACCAAAAGTCGATTTTTTTTTTTTTTTTTTTTTTTTTTTTTGGGGGGGGTCTCCACCAACCCACATTTTTGTGGTAACACTTTTTTTCACTAAACGAAAACCCACCAAAAAATATATAATTTAAAAAAAAATAGATCCTTTGGTTTTCGATCCTTTGGTGTCGATCCTTTGACCAGACACCGTCTGATTCTATAATGGGATCTGGTGCAGACCTGGAGATCGCTCGGCCGTTCCAAGCTTCCATGTGCGCCTGCCACCATTGTAGCTTTGTTCTCGCTTCAGGAGAAAACGCAAGTCATTGTGTATATGAAGGACTGCATCTCAAGTGTTGCCCATTGAGTGTCTGAAGTTCCTGATAATGCAACGGTCTGGGAAATATGGCCTGAATGTAAGAGGGGACTAGACCTATCACTCTGGCTAACTCCCACAGGGAAAGGGTACTCTTTCGCAGCAGTGTGCATATCTCTCTTCGCGTTGTGTGTATCTTTGCCATGGGGAGCTGTAGGAGGCAGTCCCCCATTTCCACTATGAACCTGAGGAACTGTAGACATCGAGAGGGGGTCAGCTCTGACTTTTCCCAATTTATCAGGAAGCCTAAGCTTTGTAGAAGCCCTTTGACTGTCTGGGCTTGTTGTCTGACTAGGGCCTCACCCCGCGATATAATGAGAATGTTGTCTAGGTAGATTATCAGCCTGACATCTTTCTCCCTGAGGAATGCTACCACTGGCTTCATTAGCTTGGTGAAAGCCCAAGGCGCTGATGAGAGGCCAAATTGCAGATTTGTGCACTCCCAGTCAAGCCCCCTCCACCTGAAAAGCATAAATCTGGAGTTCTGCGGGAAAATTGGCACCACTAGATACACGTCCTTGAGGTCTAGCCGGACTATTCAGTCTTTGTGCAGGAGGATGTCCCTGAGCATGTGAATGCCCTCCATCTTGAAGTGGCAGTAGAGGATAGACTTGTTCAACCCTTTTATGTTTACCACTGGTTGAACCTTCTCCATCCCCCTTATGAGGAATAGGCAACTGAAGAAGCCGGCATGGCCTTACATGTAAAATAACATTGCACCTTTTGGTTACATCCCAGGTGTACCTACATCCCAGGTGGCACGAACCCCGCCGGGCCTCCAACCGCGTACGCCCAGCTTGTTGGTGTGAAATAAACAGCGGTTCCTGCTCATGCGCGCTGAGCCTGATCGCGCTCTTACAAGTGTTAACCCGGTGCACACACACCAAACCACATACATGATAATGAACAGGTGAAATAACTAATCACTTATCTTGCTGTGAGCAGCAAAGAAAGAAGAAACGAAATGAGAGCTGCAAGCTTTTAAGGGGCCGGTTAAGTTAGGATTGGTGATCTGAGTCACATGTTGCAGTGACTGCAGTAAAAGACCTGTCGAGACTCTTGGGATCTGGAGTTTGTTTTATCTGAGTTTCAACCTTTGGTCATGTTAGTTTGTGTTTCTTTAAGATTTCAGCAACAAGCAGGTTTAAAGGGACTTCAATGGTTTTGCTTGACTAAAATCTTGCTGCTGAGCTATTTCTAAATAAAGAAAGAGAAACACAATGCTCGCCTCCGGTCTTGACATAGAAATTTGAAAGGCATGAACATGGTCGACAATGGAAAGCAGATATAAAATATGCAAAGATCTCTGACAATATTTTGTAGGGACTAAAATATTTGTGTACAAACAGATGTTGAAATAGCCTGCAATCCATTTATGTGCACAAGGAGAAGTCGAAACGCAAGCTATTCCAAATGCAATGGATGACTGTGAATGCCTTGACTCGCAGTTACATTTATTAAGTACCCAGAAATCGTTCACCATGTAGTATTCATGAGGCCCTGCGCACAAAGGAGGTACAGGGCCTTTATGCTGCAATTTTGAATACTTATAGGGAGAAGAACACTGCGAGGGAAGCAGGGAAACAAGGGAGCAGGGAGCTGACAAGATGGAAGTGAGAGGGCGGGCAATTTGGCAGCAAGGTATCTACAAGCAACCGGTGGAAGAAACAGTGCAGAGAAGATCAGCCAGTCTCCCGTAGGGTGGGGAGTGCAGGGTGTGTTAAGTATTAAGAGAACATAGAGAAAATGACATCACAAACATTGAAATCAGTCTTAGATACACTGTGCATGTATGATGGGAATTTACATAAAACCCAAGAGACAAATCATTGTGTTATATGCGCATGAATCGCCACTATTATAATAATAATAATAATAATAATAATAATTATTATTATTATTATTATTATTATTATTATTATTATATGGAGCATCATCACCGTCTGTTAAACGATGATTGTGACTTTTTTTTAAAGCATGCACTGTGAACTGAATCACCTGTACGGACTCACTATTCCGGCAGGACAAGCATAGTAAGAGAACATTATTCACCCAATCTCACACCCTTTAGATAAGTGATGGAGCTGTGATTTGAGCACTCAGCCGAGTTTGCAATTTGGGAATTTGACCATATATCTTCTCCGCTAAGGTCCGGTTGGTAAAAAATATATATCAAAACAACCTGGAAAACATATGAATCCTAGCCCTTTTAGAAGAATGTTAAGAGGAGGAATCTGTACAATCTGAAGAAAAAGTGAAATCCAAAAGAGCTAACGGTCGTCATGTGAATCACTCAACAGTGTTTGGAGAGCAGGGATGTCATTTCACCAAAATGCCATGGGTAGCGGAAGTGACATCACACGACCCTTGACCTCTGATGACATCACAGGAAGTGATGACATTTAACCCCACCCCGAAGTGTTAATTCGGGAGCGATGGAACACGACCTTTCACCCCTTGACAA
Organism: Ambystoma mexicanum; assembly: GCF_040938575.1. Taxonomy (NCBI): domain Eukaryota; kingdom Metazoa; phylum Chordata; class Amphibia; order Caudata; family Ambystomatidae; genus Ambystoma; species Ambystoma mexicanum. The sequence goes on from NC_090923.1 coordinate 981,563,508, forward strand.
AACATGAAGTGGCATCACATTACATTGTTCCTAAGTACACTACTAAAAATATGGTTATATCATCACTATAATGTGATATACATTTCATACAAGAATGGATCGCCATATGTATCATTAAGATCAGTGTGCATAGGTCCATATCACTAAATTACTGTGAATGCAAGCAGATGTCCATGGGCAAACAATAATGATGTGTTACGCTTATGCGCTTTATATAGAAAAAATATACATACAATATCACCCAACCTGTGTTGGTATTCATTTATCGACCTAAGAAGGATGAAAGGCTGAGTGGAGTTGTTTAAGAACAGACTAATTCAGTGACGCACCCCCTGAAGTGTGTCTGAAATAAACCTTTTATGTGTCTAGCAATTATTGTATAGAATTCCAGAAAGACACATTATTTGGTATTCCTATTCTTTCATATTTTGGGTCACTGCCGAAAGTGTTAGACTTGTGGAACACCTTTTTATTTGATTTTTTTAGAGAGTAAAAGGCCTGAACAAAAGATCCAGCCACTCCAGAAGCAAAGAACCACATGGCGCTGGCCACAGCCCAGGACCATGCATTAAAAAAAGAAACAAAATTACCCTTTTTTAAAAAAACCTTTTTTAGGGGTAGCAAGGGAGACTACAGGGGTAGCAAGGGAGACCTTAGGGGTCGCAGTTGTGACCGCTGGCGACCCCTAAATGACGTCCCTGCGGAAGAGAGGGGTTTAATACAGGGTAAATGAAAAAAGAAGGAAATGACAACAGAGGTAACAGAGAAAAGTAGGCACAGAGGGTGAGTAAGGATGAGGGAGGACTGAACACCCAGAGGGAGATGATGGAGGGAGAAGGAAGAATGGAATGATGCGGTCATAGTAGAGATTGGTGCAGACCCTGAGTGAGAGACAAAGAAAGGACACAAGAATAGGAAATGACGAGACAGGAGGAAGAGGAAAGAGGATAGAGAGCAGAGCGAGAGCAAAGCGTGTGGGGAAAGGCAAGTAATAGACGTGATGGCGAGGCATTGGAGGTGAGCGAGAGGAAGGACAGAACTGAGAAGGCCGAGACATGGTGAGAAAGATGGGGGAGAGTGAATGGGGAAGCATGTAGGGTTAGCACTAGGTGGTCGAGGATAGATCAGGGATGGGATAGACAAGGGGAATGTGGCAGAGGCAAGGAAGGTGAGTGAGAGGGGTACAGAACTAAGGAGGGAGTGAGAAGAAGGAAGTGGGAGCAGGAGGCGGGAGCACAGACACATGGAGAGACAAAAGGTTAGCAGGAGGAGGAATACACAGGAGTGGCCAACAGTCTAGAGGAGAAGGATCGGAATGAAGAGGGCTAGATGAGACAGGAAAGGTGAGAGTGGAGAGGGAAAAGAAGGAGGACATAAGGGACACACTAAAAGAGGAACATGGAGGAGTAAGGTGCAGTGGGCCAGCGGCCTGAAAGGTAAGATAAGAGGGATGAAGAGGAAGACAGCATGAAGGTTTAAAAAAAGTTTGCAAGATGTGGGTGCGAGAGATTATGATGCAAGGAAGGAGGGTGAAATAAGGGTTTAATATGTGGGATGGGGAGGTTTCATAACAGGAGATTTGGTCAGAGCCGAATCCATCTAAATTGTTTGGCCGAATTTGGATGCAAATACATGTGGGGGGTGGGTAAGGGTAATAATTGAGGTGGGGGAAGGGGCTCACCCCCACATATATTTGCAGCCAGATAGCTTATAAGAAAAAAAAATAGATGATTTGGATTCGACCAAATCTTCTCGATGAAATCACATAGAACCGTAAAACGAATCCAAAGGGAAATCCTACGGCATAGAAACCGAGTGGTGGGAATGTTAAAGTTTAAAATACGACTCGGTTTGCCCTTCTTTTCCTCTTTTCTTCTTTCGTTGTTCTTTTACTTTTTAGGCTTTTTGTTCTTGTGCCCCTCTGTGTCATTACTGTTTTATCTACTTGCATGAACTATTGAAAAGGACATGGATACATGAGGATTATGTAAATTCTTCTTTTTTTGCAAAAAGTGTGTAATGATTAAGGTAAATACATTTTTTTTAAAAAAAATGGATGAAATCAAATAGAACCGTAAAACGTATCCAAAGTTTTGCATAAAGTTTGGAAAGTTATTTCAAATTATCTTCACTTTTATTGTGTCCACAATGGAAACATAAGATTTCACTAAAACAATGACTATATGGGCCTCATTTTAAGTCGTTCCGGAATTAAGGGTGCTGGTAGCAATGAACCGGGACACTTTCCGGACCGCCAGACTGCGAGAAAGCCTGCAGGGGTCGGATCTTCAGGCAAGTCTGACCTGCTGGGAGTATTAGCCCCTGAAGGCATGGCTCTGACGGAAGTACCAGCACCGTTAGAAACGGTGCTGGTGCTTCTGCGTCCCCATTCCCGTTCCACTGCCTGACATCCTGGGCCGCCGCGACTTGTAATATCCTGTTGGCACCAGGATATCGGGCGACGAGAATGTATTATGACATCGGTGGCGGTTACTGAAGACCTCGTAATGAGGCCCATATGTCTTATTTTTCTGTTCCACAATTGAATCACGTGGCAAATTAGAGAATTCAGATAGTTTGGGGATGTCTTGTAACATGTGAGCAGTGTGAACAAACGATTTTTTAGTAAAAGGCTTTCCAAGGTTTTACTGGCAAGTCACTGCTGGCAGTAGACAATCCAAGAGGGAGTGGGGGCACAGCTATTGACAGTGCGCCCAATAAAACAGAAAACATTGTGAAACCTAGATTAAAGCATTGACAGTGGATACAAGAGAAAAAAGCCAGCTTCAAGCCACTGGCGTAACAGGGGCCCCCACAACCCCCGTGGTGTGGGGGGCCCGCTAGCACATGTCCTGGGAGGGGCCCCACTTGGAGGAAAAAAATGCAAAAAAATGTTTTCAAAATATATATATTTTTTTATTTCTTTTTGAAATCACTCTGCCTTCATAAAAACATTATTTCTGTAACAGAAATAATGTCTTTATGAAGGCAGAGTGACTACAAAACGAAACTTTCTTTTTGAAGTCCGAGGTCTCCGCTCACCCCATGACATGGAAGACCCCAGGCTGGAGGCCTTTATGTCATACGGTGGGGGAGCCCTATGACTCTGAAAGAAATAGTTTGTTTTTTAAGTCACTCTGCTTTCATAAAGAAATGATTCCCGTTATGGTTCAGTCTTTAACGGAAATCATTTCTTTATGAAGTCAGAGTGATTTCAAAAAGGAACAATTTCTTTTTGAAGTAATAGGGCTCCCCTTAACCCCATGACGTGTGCGTGTGAGAGTGTATTGTAAAAGGGTGTACACTTAAATGTGTAGGTGGCTGCCTGTGTGAGTGTATGGTGAAAGGGTGCGCACAAATGTATGGGTGACTGGGTGTGCGTCTGTGCGTGTACGGTGGAAGGGTGCACACTTAAATGTATGTGTGGCTGCCTGGGTGTGTGTGTCTGTATGGTGAAAGGGTGCACACTTAAATGTATGGATGGCTGCCTACGTGTGCCTGTATGGTGAAAGAGTGCACACATAAATGTATGGATGGCTGGGTGTGCGTGCGTGTATATGATGAATGGTGTGAGTGCTTGTGTTCAAGGGGGCAACAAAACCTAAATTTGAGGGGCTGATCCTTCAAATGTTGTGAGAGGCGCTAACTTCATGGGCGGTGGGGGAGGGGAAAACTTATTTGTGTGGGGGCATCTAACTGCGCATTTTAATGAGACTATTCTAGTGCAGCTTCAATGTTACAAGCAGTTAACTCTCTCCTTCAAGTGTGAAAGCACCCACTTATGAACTGCTGTGAGAATGAACGGTCTCCTGTTCCCTTTCTACCCTTCCAATAACTTCCCTGGCATGAAAGTACTAAACCCACATCACAATTTAATTGCCTAAAAAATATGGCATTTGAATGCAGGTACTAACAGTGAAATACTTTATATCAGTAATTGCTGGGCCCTTGTTAACAACGAAACCCAGGTGCTGTTTAGCATCTGTGTCCTGTTCTGTCCGGCAACAGCTCTGAAGGTCAACCAGGTTGAGTCAACATAGCCCAACAATACTGGGGGTGAGTGCTGCAGCCCAGTGAACCCAATATTGTTAAGCCCCTACTTGTGTTTAATGCCTTAATTACTTATTGGCAATCATGATTACTCCTAGCCCTATTCCTCCTTGTCCCTGTACTTGTGTATGAGGCAGTACTTGTGTATGAGGCATTATGCCACATACACAAGTACTGGGATGGGGTAGAGGTACATGGAGTTAATGCCTGACTTAGCTACCTGTATCTTCATTACTCCTAAGAGTGGTACTCTTACTCATTCCAGTACTTACCTATGAGGCAAGGAGCCTCAAACGTAAGCTCTGGGACAAGGAAGAGGGATGTGAAGGTAATTCTGGGCCAAGGAGCTGATTTTGGAGGTTTGGTGTAGGGCATGGGGGGTATATGGGTTGTGTTGGGGGCGGGATTGTGCGATAAATACGATAAATCATAATGGTTGCCATGTCCAGGCTAAGCAGGCATGATATGTGATATTAGTGGCTAGAGAGACACTTTGGTGCAGCCAGTCTAGTTATTCCTCAGTTTGGTATTACTTTTTTTTAACTGCGCATTTCTGATAAAACAGTCCTGCTAAGTGTAATTACCGGGCTAGACAGGCATTTGGGTGCTGCCAGTCTAGCCATTTCTTAGTGCAGAATTGTATATTTTTTTGGGCATCTGTGATGAAATGATATGATATAAGTCTATTATAACATGCCTGTACATAAGTGCTTCTAGGTGCGACAAGCAAGGGAGCGTAGATAGAGGGAGGACAAGACAAATGATCTTACTAGGCCTTGTGTCATTCAGATTGTGCAAGTGCAAGAACGAAAAATACAAGGGGAAAGGGAGGGGGGAGTGCAAGGAAGATGTGAGGGGAAAATAGGGTAGTAATGTTCTGAGTAAGTGCAGCCAGGACAGTGTGGCTCTGGGTAGTGCAAGGAAAACAAGGGACTGCAGGGTTATAGTTACAGCCCCTAAGTGCGTGGTAGGCCGGAGGCAGTGCAAGGGTGACTGACAAGAAAGAGCCTGGACTCAGTGAGACTCTGACTGCAGCCAAGCAACCAGCCGGTACAGCAGACTGGTCGGTCAGGTAGGTCAGCAGGGGAGGGAGAGAGCGAAAGCAGAGGAGAAGAGGAAAGTTTTGAGCTGCTTCCGGAACATCAGGTGGTCCGCTAAAGTTTGAGAGGGGCAGGGAGGCCATTCCAGAGGGAGGCATCTGCAAAAGAGAGAGATCTACCCCCCACTCTCTGCCTGGAGAAGCGTCTAGCCCTTAGAGAGTTCAAGGTAGGTGGGGGAAGGGCTCGAGAAAGAAGGTATTTTGGAAGAGAGCATTGGATGTAGTGTGGGCCCGACCCCAGAAAGCCTTGTGGACAATGCAAAGGGTCTTGAACTTGATTCTTTCAACCACCGGGAGCCAGTGGAGAGATTTCAGGGCTGGAGAGATATGATCCCTGGGCTTGTGGCCAAGGATAAGTCTCGCAGTTCTGTTCTGGATTAGTTGTAGAGGGCGGAGAGTAGAGGAAGGCAGCTTGAGAAAGAGGCTGTTGCAGTAGTCCAGCCTAGAGAGAAACAGGGCTCTGGAGACAGTGAGCTTCTGGGGCAAAGTGAGAAAGGGAAGAGTTCCTTTGAGGAGGAGCAGTTGGTAGGTAGTGGAACTTCTTGGCATCATCCGAGATGTGAGGAGAGAAAGAGAGAGTGGAGTCGAAGATGACACAAATGTTTTCTTCGCAGGAAGATGAAGGAAGAGGGCCCAAAGTGGGCGGCCAGAGTGAGAGAGGGAAAGCAGGGGCAGGGGTCCCAATGAGAAGGATCTCCATCTTAATGGCATTAAGGCCAAGATCGTTGGAAGTGCATCAATCCTGAATCACAGATAGAAAGTCAGGAATGAGCGAGAGATGAGAGGAGCCTGAAGGAAAGCTGAGTGTCATCCGCATAACACTGGAAGTTAGAGGAGAAGGTAGAGATCAGGTGGGCCAAAGGAGCCAAGTAGAGGTTGAAAAACCAGGGTGAGAGGATAGAGCCCTGGGGAATGCCACAGGTAGAGAGAGAGGTGGTGGAGCGAAACGGACCAAGTTGGACCTGGGAGGGGCAGTCCAAGAGGAAGGAGGTCAGCCACTCCAGGGCCTGATCCATGATGCCCAGGTTCTCACGTAGTCGATTGATCAGGATGGCATGGTTGACTGTGTTAAAGGTAGAGGAAAGATTAAGGAGGATTAGGACAGAAGGAATGCTGGAATCATGGTTAGAGAGCAGATCTTCACAGGTGTTCAGGAGAGCAGTTTCCGAGCCCCTGGCAGCTCTGAAACCAGACCGATGGTCATGGAGACAACCAACAGATTAAATGTGGAGAGTAAGCTGTGAGATGGCCAGCTTTTTTCCAAGAGTTTGCCCAGGAAAGGGGTGATGGAGATTGGGCAATAGTTTGCCGGACAGCTAGGATCGGACGGCTTCTTGGGGAGTGGTTGCACAAGGGAGTGCTCACGGGGAGAGGAGAACGTTCCAATGGTGAAAGCGTGATTACAGAAATCGGCCAAGGCTACAGCGAGGGTGTCAATTTGGTCCTTGATGGTTCTGGAGGAGCAGGGGAGTGCCTGTTTGGACAACACGTTAATGGATCGGACTTGTCTAGAAACCTTGTCAGGCGTTGTCAGAGAGAAAGAGGAGAAAGGAGGAGGAGAGGTAGAGATGGCCAAAGGGGGCCGAGAGAGTAAGAGGGAGAGGAAGAGGAGATAGTGGACAGTATATCCTGAGTTTTAGCAGAGAAGTGAGAGGCCAAAGCCATACAGAGGGCCTGGGAGGGAACAGGAGAGGTGGAGACCGCAACAAGATTGACCAGTTCTGTGCAGATTTTAAAGAGTTTGGCCGTGTTGTTAGAGGCCGCAGAGACCCGGGCTTCAATGTGCGCTCTCTTCTTGATGAGTGTTATTGCTTCAACTGGCATTTTTGTGCAACCAGTCTAGGTATGTCTAAATGTTGCGTGGCTTGCTTTATTGTAATGTTATTACGTGTCTACACTGGTCAACATTGTGCAGCCAGTGGGATGTGTTTTCAATGTGGCATGGCATTTTTAATATCAAAGCATGAATGTACCTTAGCCAATTCTTCTCAGAAAGTGTGCTGTATATTGCATTAAAACACATATTTATATCTTTCTCCTAGTACAGTGTGCGGCGTGCCCCTTCAGCAGCACGTTCATGCGTATTGTGCAAGGGTGATAATCTAGGCCGGCCCAGAGTGTAGAACGACCCGTGATTTGTTGCCGAGTTGGGGGGGGGGGCTCAGCATGGCTTGTAGGGGGCCCCCACATTTTGTGTTATGCCACTGCTTTTTGCAGCACACCAGACTTCAACAAATGAGCTCATCACAGTTTATCAACCTATTGAAAATAAAATGTTGAGCCTGACCTTCAAGGATTCGAACTTGTGTTACACAATGCACACACAACCCTCCTCGGCAGCGTAGGATGCCACAGAGTCCCAGAGCTAATCATCACTAGCTATATAGTTACACAAAATCCCGTTTGATTTTTTTCAATAATGCTTTCCTTACCTACTGCAAAGCCTTAACCGGAGCAAACAATGACACCCTCTTTCTGGTCGTTCAGTGTTCATTTGAGAGCAGGTTATGAGCGGGAGCAGAGAAGTGCCACGAAATCGATACATTGCAGATTCGTTGCCCAGCAACACAAACCTTTCCCAGGCCAGCTCCCAGTTGGACCTCAGGCCCAGAGTGCAGCGCAAGCTACTGTAGGCATAGGCCTCGGCTATCTTTGCTGTTTTCAAAAACGTACAAACCTCCTGTTCCCCTCTCCGTGAGAAACGTGTTGCAGCCGCGTAAAATAAGAACATGTGCCCTGCAAAGTAGTCAGAGAGACAGTAAAATGAAATTGCCCATAGCAGATGAACTCCTAGTTGGAAACTCCACGCCACGTGCAAAACCTCTTCACGTCAATCCTTACTTGTTAAAATGGCAATTTGTCAAAATACTTCTTGATGAATGGTCATGCTGTATAGGTTTCAATCTCTAATAACAGTTAATGTGCTTTAGTGTTGTCCTTATGTCATCTACCTCATGTTATCATTCTCTGATTCGGTAAGCGGCCTTCACACTGCGTTTGACATGCCGCCTCTTAAGAAACTGCAAAAGGACACCTAGACAGGACCAAACGCTGGAAGCGGTATGTTGAGGGGGGAGCATGTGGGTGTGCAAATGAGGTTTGGAGGTGGGTATGTTTGCTTCTGGGGAGTGCGGGGTGGATGGGAAGCTCAGTTTGCTTCCAGCAGAGCGGGCAGGGAGTGTGGGTGGGTTTTCCAGAACGTGGCAGGCAAGAGGCGAATTGGTTGGGTGGTGAAGTGCAGTCCCAAATATTCGGGTGGAGGGGACGAATCTCCCAATGGAACCAATCCTGCTGCACCCGCCACTAATGGGGTGGACTGGACATGGCGGGGGAGGGAGGTTCGGGAGTGAAACCCTCCAATAGAAGCAGAATGCTACCCGTTGGAGGACACTCAATGGCGGCCTAAAATAAATTTCTTTTTTTTGAGCGGCCACCAACAGAGATTCTTCAATGATGTAGAACCACTGATTGGGGGTGAAATTGACCCCTGGGATAATGACCTAACGCGCCCCTTGTAATTGAAAATAGATAGAAATACTGGGCTTTCAGCATAATAACACAGGGCCTACCCATTATAAAGCCCACGCACTGGATTGGTTCTTACGAAAGAGAATGCCTATCGAGGTTTTATTGACAACCCATATGGACTGCACAGACCAATACACCATTAATTTCTCACTGCCCTGCCTTTGCTTCAATATTCTAATAAAATGAGACCTTCAAAACCTTTAGTAGCAGAACATTTCTGGCCACACATGATAGTTTGTTGAAAATATGATCAAGATAACACACTATCAGAAGTGAGGGATTTAGTGGCATCCAGGACAACCTTTAGACACATTCATATATCCAGGCTTGCAATAATCTCCACCTCCAGACCATAGGTAATCTCCCAAGGGGAGTGCAAGGCCTGAGCCATCCTAACAAGTGCTGGGAAGATAGCTAAGGGGCAACGTGCTCACCTCTTAAGCAAGACGATGCAAAGCAACACAGGTTCGATCCCTCGGTCTGAGCTTAGAAACCGGGGTATTAAGCGTGTTATAAATAAACAATTACAAAGACAATGGACTAACTTTAGCATGGATTTCCAGCTAGTGTCTGGGCAAAACACAAACCGAGCCTTGCTTGCTTTGGTAAACAGTGAAGTGATTATTTTTTAATCTTGCCACATGTGGCTCTGCAACTTCACCTCATTAAGACCCTTTGTGTAAAGGTCTCCAACCCAGGGACCTCATTTGGAGGTGACCGGGGGTCACACCTGTGACCCCCGAGGTCTCCCTTGCTACTCCTGTGGTCTCCCTTGCTACCCCTAAAAAAACAAATACAATGTTTTGTTACTTTGAAGCTCCTGGGCTGTGGCTAGAACCATGTGGCTCTTTGTTTCTGCAGTGGCTGACTATCTTGTTCAGGCCTCTTAAAAAAATAGAGGGTTCCATAAGTGTAACACTTGGAGCAGTGACCCTAGATAGGAAAGAATAGGAATAACAAATAATTTGTATTTCTGGAATTCTATACAATAATTGCTGGAATCATTAAAGGTTTATTTCAGACACACTTCAGTAGGTAAGTCACTGATTACGTCTGTTTTTAAACACCTCAATTTCACAATGCAGGCAAAAGCTTCCAAAGAGCACTTACAATAGAATAAGCATCCATTTCCGACTATGAATTTTGCTTTTCCAAGTCGCAGTTATAGCATGTTTTTTTCTTCTGTTGTCTCTGATTCGATCATCACAAGACATTCCATCTCGGTGTACTCGGTCACTTGACAAAATCCTTGTGCCTACAAGCTTGCACACATTGTGGAAATGTTTGACCATAGTGCATAAAGTGGCCGTTGATTTCATTGTGCCACAATTAATGCTTTCTTGTAATGAGTCTATCTTTACCCTGGCATGCTGTTCAGCATGTTTGTTTGCATGTATGAGGTAAGGGGATGCCGCGTGAGTGCGGTGCTTTACCTGTGCTACTCTAAATTCTTTAATACACAGTTATGAACCTTCCGAATGGTATGTATTTTGCTGACCTTTGAAGCCTGAAAAGTAGATCAGCGCAAGCTTGACATGTGGCCAATTTTGCACCAGACCCTCAGATGAGCTGGTCTGCTGTTAAATCTCAGTTACCAGTTTAATAATATCCACTACAGTGTGTTATTTGCTTTCTGACTTTGAGAACATTCAGACATGTAATAGCACATTTTACTGTCACTGGTAAGATAGCTCAGTGGGTTAAGCACTCACAGCTGATCTGCAGGTTGTAGGTTCTAATCCCGGCAAGGCCAACTCAGCCTTTCATCATTCTGAGATTGATAAATGAGTGCCAACACAGGTTGGGTGATATTGTCTGTATATTTCTTCTATATGAAGCGCTTCGTGCATTCGCAGTAATTTGGTAATATGGGCCTATACACACTGATACTAACGATACATATGGTGATCCATTCTTGTATGAAATGTATATTACATTACAGTGATATCGTAACCATATTTTTCGTAGTGTACTTAGGAACAATGTGATGCCACTTCCTGTTTTGTGAAGGGTTAAAATGTCGTGTTCCCTGCCTTCTCGTTATGTCACTTCGGGGTGGGATCAAATGACCTCACTTCCGGTGATGTCACCAGAGGTCAAGGTTCATGTGATGTCACTTCCACTACCCCTGGCATTTTGGTGACCATCCCATTCATGCCCCCAAGCCTTCTTCCCCATCCTCAAACAATGGCAGTCAGGGGACGGGTGGGGGGGGGTGGGCACATTGAGCACACCTAGGAGGACTAAAACGTTTTCTGTTTCATTTGTGTTCCACCATCTTCCCCACTAAACCAGTTGCATGAGTCCGAGTGAATTCTGGGTTAAGAAGGTATGTGGTCCCAGGGTCTGTGGCTTTGCTCATCAGATGATGAAATAGTATAGAAGTGCATGACTGCAAATTCAAGGGGCCTTTTCCAGTAGGGTGTTATCAATAATCAGTGTTATTTTTTTTTCTTTTTTTCTTTTATTCGTATATAATTGTATTAACAATTTTTACAAAAAGGTGATGTTGGTCAACTAACAAGAGCCACACGAAGAGCGACAGAGGAAAACAGAAAAGTGCAGCAGTCCCACAGTTGAAAACCAAACCGGGGCCGATTCCCGCCTGGTTTCCTCCTCTTCCCTGTTAGAGTGTTGATTCCAGGTCAGGTGCCTCGTCGTCGGTCAGCGTCGGGACTTTAGAGGCAATTGATTCTAATGCACATTCCAAAATGTTCACGGTCGCTATCGTCCATTTAGTTTTCTCCCCTGACATCAGCCTATTCCACCATGTTGTATCTGCATCTTCTAGTGTTCTAGAAAGATCTGTAGATAGGGTAGTCAGGTATGTGGCTCTTGTTTTACTTAACTCTGGGCAATATAACAGCAGATCTTTTATCGATTCAATCTCATTTATTTGTTTGCAGAGTCGGCAGGACTTCTCGTTCGTTTGTCTTCTGATCGCCTGGATTTCCCGGGTTGGTAGGAGATTGAAACGTGCCCTCATGAACATTTTTCTTAGTGTTATTCGGTGCTGTCCAAAATAAAAACACTACATTTGCCACTATGCATGATACTCCTCTGCAGCAAGACCTGAAACCAAAGTCTGCATATGTTTCAGTGCTACTCAGGGCACTGCGCAGGTCTAATGGAAGACCCAGAGCTACTGGAATCAATGCTTTTCAGCTTTGAATCCACCACAGTGGAATTAACTGGTCTACTGGAAGGCCTGAAACCGGAATGTGCACTTTTCTGCACTACATTTCCCACAGTGCCCTCTACCAGTCTACTTGTAGATCCGGGGCAGTAATATACACTTTTTAGCACTATAAACCCTGCAATCTCATGAAAGCCTGCAAACCCAAATGTGAAGTTTTGAATCCTCCTGATGCTGTGGCATTAGGTATCAAGCAGCCAGAACCACTTCTTCCACATTGCACCGTGCTGATCCACTGATAGGCCTGCAACCCCAATGAGCATCTGTCAACCTTACTGGTGTGGGATACTTTGCAGTTAGAAACTACATCTCCCATGATGCCAGCTACTGATCTTCTGGGAATAATGGAGATTGATTATGCACTTAAATAGCTTTCCAGAACTAGACTGAAGCAGTACCCAAATAAATACGATAGATCCAGGAGGAGGAATAAGATCTTCTTAGCTTGTTAATGGCCTCCTAAACCAGATATGAACCACTGCAGAATGAGGTCCGCCATCTTGGATAGCGCTTTACCATGATATATAATGATAATTATGTTTTATTTATATAGCGCCTTAATCCAAAGCACTTTACAAAGCACATATTTACATACAATATCACCCAACCGAAATTGGTACTCATTTATCGACCTTGGAAGGAGTGGGCCTTATGATTCTAGACTAACCCATATGTACAGTTGAGTGTGTTTTATTTTGTTTCCGTGTAACTGCTGAGGGGTTGTTCTCTTTAGAAGCTTTGTTTGCTGACTTCTTTTGGGGTTTTAAGGCCAGAGACTGCATTGTGAACACTAAATCCTGAAGCTGCCTTTTAGACGATGAAGGCTGTGGGATGTATTTTGGTTTTTATTACCAAGCAATCTCAACACCGGTGCTGTAACCCTGGTGGTTCCCTGGGATTTGCTGGATCATTATTCATTGTCTCTTTGGATTCTAGTAAAAGCAATACTACAAGTATCACAAGGCAAATCAAAACAGGTTTTTATAAGCAACTCACTGTTGGCATTGAAGAACTTGGGAGAGCTGGTCCAGAAAAAAAACAAGAAAACAAACTCTGCACAGGTTCTTAAAGCAAAGCACAGCTTGCAAATCAGAGCTCTCACGAGTTTTCTCATGCCATGGGTGGGATAGTCACCAGGTCCTGATTTATTCGCGGAATTGTGGGAGTTGTAGTTTTAAATTTAGGATTACAAATCACAGAATTCGAAGAGCAAAACATGGCTGGAAAACGTTCTCATGCATGGCATGGGGAAACTTGAAAGGGGTGCACAATGTACAACTTGCTACTTTTAATGCAATGTCACCATTTATATCACACTCTCAGAGTTAAATCTATTATTTCGCATTTGGCTGACCATACCACAAACGTTCTGATTTTTTAAAACATGTTGCTGTATTGTTTGGCTGGTCCTCGATTGTATTCCTAATTAGACAACCTGTCAGGATACCATTGATATACATATATAAGCATGGGGCACCGCTTTTATTGTATGTTGCTTAAGTGTTAAATTGTGGCATGTTATGCGCCTTAATGTTGTAGGCAGGAAGTTCCATTTCTATTGCTTCGTTAACTAAAGGAGTTGACTCGGACTTTCGACTGTAATCACCCTCCAGGTTATCCTTCAAAAAGTACCTGCTACGAAAATGGTACATTTATTTCTATTTCAAACTGTAATAAGCCATTGTTCTGTCTGTAAAGTTGTAGCAATACAAATGAAATTACGTTTTTTTCTTGGTTCTACAAATGAGCTTAGGTGATGTGTCTACAGGTATTAGCTTTCAACTGGAGTCTTACGGATTATTTTGATATCTCTTTTTCTCAATGCTGGAAATCTCCAGAATTGGAACAAATATTTCGAGTTGTCAAAGAGCAGATTTGAGCACTTTATCCTGCCCTGGCTTTTGAATTGCCCTCGCTTTTGAACCTGGCTTTTAAAGATGTACTTCTCCCGTCATTAATGAAAGTCTTCAAGTTCCAGAATGCAATGTGAAGCCCGCTAAAAACAAAGAATAACGATTTAAAACTCAGCGCAATTCAATGCAGGCCTTCGAGTATAGTTCCAGTACCAAGCAAAAGCTCTCCAGTTACCCAATATAATGTGTGAATAGTTCTTCCCGTCTTGAGTGTTCTGCCTTCTTTAATTATGGTCTCAAATGCGTTAGGTTGGTGATCAAAACTGCAAGTACCAAAATCAAACAACTCATCCAGACACATGCCGGGTTGGTCTACCCCATGTAATCCTGTAACTTTGGAATTCTGGTAGTTTTAGTACTGGTTTTTCCATTGGTGATAATATCACTTCTTGTGCATCTATTGAGGGGGACTGGAGAACTCTAGGCCCCGGGAGAAACCACCAGATGTTTTTGGTATATGGAGTAGCCTCCAGTACTCCCGCAGTTCTCCCTGGGGTGCACATGTATGAGGACTGCTGTTCTCCATGCAATGAAAGAGTCCTAGTATCACCAATTGATGTAGAATTCACAGGAAGTGAGAAAGACTGGGTATATGTGTTATTAATTCACAACCACCCTCCCCGACATATTTAAGAGAGGTGCAATTATATAAACAAACTTCAGTCCTAGAATATTTGAGGAAAATGGTGGACAGTGCCTTTAAAAAAAATATCGAGTTACCCTCAATGCTATTTCCAGCAATAATATCACTGGATATCAGAAAGAGTGCCCATTACTGTATCCATGTCAGGGGGATCAGAGCAGTGGAAGAAACCCTGTGGAAATTTGCCGATAATCGCGAACCACAAAGGACACCTACAAAGATCTTTGGATACTAACCTCGGATCCACCAATGGGATGGGGAGTTGTGATGAGCAGACAGTGGGTGTGCAAAGCTGGAACCCAGTGACAAACACGTCAGATAAAGAAACAATACAGATACAGCATACAAACTCCAAGCAAAGACATTGCGCGAGAACAAACAAACTCACTTGTAGCATTGCCGGTGCAAACACTGGATCACTCAACGACTCTGACTTTAGTGCTGGATCCCAAGATGGAGTTCAGGCTTTCTGAGACATTCAGCCTTGTGGTCTGGTGTGTGGGCCACATTAGTTTATTGGAAAAAGCATAAAACCTGAGCATAAGAGAAATTAAGGGCAGTACACCCGTGGAGGAGGGGAATCCATTGGGGCCACACCAATCATGACCACCAAAACTAATGGGGAACCACAACCATCAACCAGAGCACTCACTGAATAAATGAAAGAGAGGTAACAGCTTCCAAGCCATGAGTGGTTAGGACGGCGTTCCAGGGTGTAAGTGTTATAGCAGCGCGTGGAGAAGGGAAGAGCGAGAGAAAGCAAGAACTTGCCGTGGCCTAGCCAAATAGGTTACATACTGAGAGAGCTACAGAACAGGAGTGGGCTTGGCCACGCGAGCACAGAGTAGTGAGGGCAAGGCCTGCAGAAAAGGAAAGAGTAGAAAGTCTACTGGAGTCCCTGACCCAAAGGGCAGCAGGTACCAGGCCTTAAGAATAAGAAGCCCTAGGGTACCTCTAGTCCAGAAAGGACCCATGGCTCAGGGTTATAATAGCAGCCATGTCACAAATGCCTAGGTATGGGGCAAAATAAATCCTACCCAGAAGATGGCTCAGGGCTATATCAGCAGCCACCTCACAAATGCCTAGGTACAGGGCAAAATAAATCCTACCCAGAAGATGGCACAGGGTTATATCAGCAGCCACCTCACAAATGCCGCCAGTACACCACCAGTTCTCCCTGGCGCGCATGGATATGAGCACATTCTGTGACTTGTAGTCCTCCAGTTAAAATGTGATCAGCACAACTACAAATCACAGAATGCAATGGAGAAAACAGGATTGGATGACTGCTAATGCCTGACGCTTGACTACTAAAGAGCTCTGTGTCTCCCAATCGTGCAGAAGCCTTAAAGGCACCCATCTCCCCCGATCTCTTACAGTGCCTGCAGCAGTCTTTGCCTCATCCTAAAGCACCTGGGGTGCTATCTTATTGCTCTGTGTGACAATACATATAATTGACTTTGATCTCACTCCATCAAGCCCCTGGACAAAGTGTCAAAACATGAACTGTGGAGGGAGAGGCCTGCTAGGACCATAGGTGGGTATTGGCTGACAGGGGAAAACAGAGTGAAAAATATTTGCACCAAGAAAAAACATGTATGAGAGTGAAAGAGAAAGAAGTAGAACGATGAGCAATGGGAAGAAAGAAGGAGAGTTGAGAAGGAAAAAAGAAAGTGGAGGAGGGATTAATAAATAAGCAAAAAGAACAAGGAGGCAGAGAAGAAATAATGTACAAGTGTGGCAGCGTAAGAAAGGGAATGTCCTGGCAGGAGAGTGAAGGCAAGGAGAGAGGGCTGAAAAGAGCCAGATGGGCAGATACGTAAAGAAAAAGAGAAAGACTCAAAAGTACAAAGCAAAGAGATGATGAAATAAAAGAAGGTCTGTAGGGAGCAAGAGAAATGGTAGCAAGGAGAGATGAAGAAAGCAGAAAAGGAAGGAAAATGCAGAGGAATGAGATGAAGGGCAAAGGGAGTGAAGAAGGAGACTGGGCAAGGGAAATAAAGCGAAGAAGCGAAGAAGCATGAGAAGAAAGAGGGCATGAGGATGGAAGGATGATAAAAAGGGAATGCTGAATGGAGGAAAGTAGGAAGGAGGGTAGGAGGCGACAGGGAGCAGGAATACAAAAGGGAATAAGGCAGAATGAGGAGGAGAGCAAGTAGGGAAGAAGGATGGAGAGAAAGAGGGAACAAGGAGAGATAAATCAAAATAACTCGAGGGAAAAAGAGATTAAAAAAAGAAAAGTGTGGGTCGGGGAGTTGGAGACAGATGAAAGAATGGGAGAGATACATGTGACAGGGTTGAGGTGGAGATGGAAAAGAATTAGATGATGATGATTAGAGGAGAACTGAGTGTGAGAGGAGACGCTGTCAGAGAAGGGGGACTTGAAACGAGAGGCAAAAATAGAGAGCGTAGAGAATGGGATAAATGGTGGTGAGAAAATGGGAGTGATAGAGCTGCCTTGCCACATAGTGCCCTGGCACATCACAAATGAGCAAAAGGATGAGAAAGAGTAGGAAAAGAAAAGAGAGAAATAGAAGAGAATGCGAGACTAGAGGAAGTGTGCACTGTTTCAGCAGTAGCTGTTTTTTTAATGTGAAGGTCGCTGCACTTCTTAAGCCACTCTTTACAGTGCAGCCCTTTGCTGTGGACGCCAGGTGGTGCACAACCACTGCACAATGGACTGAGTGAATGGTGCATGGACTAGAACGTCCAACGAGAGAACTTCCTGGCTCCAAAATGGCTGCTCTGATGGACAAAGGGCAACCACAATGGTGGCCCAAATTCAGGGTTCCTTCTTCAGCTCAGCTCCACCAGGGAGCGAGCAGGGGTTGTTGCTGCTGGTTGTTAGCTTCAATGGAACAATGAGGAGCTAAGAAAAATGCTACTCAGAAAAATGCTACTAAAAAGTGAACCTGGAGTGCTGCTATCAGGTGGATTGGAAGGTTTGATGAGAGAGCTGCCTGGTTCCACTTTCGAACTAGCAGATTCACAACAGTGTAAGGGCACACACAGCAAGATACATACAAAATGGATGTGTGTATATGTATACCACTGTACAGGCAGGTCAAGGATGAGTGCAAGAGAAAAGCAAACACTAGTGCACAAATAATGGATTATATGGATTGTGTCAGGTTATTAAGAAAGTATTAAGGCCTCACATTAATGGTTATCATGTACAGATATACAGTCTGTACCTTGGTGTGCATATCATCCTTGCCACTGTATGCTAGTTAGGTATAGTTATGCACCATGGCAATAATACAATCAAAAACTGGCGTATATGACCAAACATAATGTTTATTCTTGATTAAATACAAACAAAAAAAACATTGGGTCCTAGGTACAATCCTAGGTTTTATAAAGTTCTGTCTAAAGTTTTCTAAGCCAACATTAGCCAAATGGTGGCATGTTCTAATGTTTTACCCCTGTGGAGGCTTTGTCAAGGCGTAGCAGAGTTTTTACACAGATAGAAACAAAATCCCTGCCCAGAGTCACAGGTAATGTATGTTAATAAGACTGTGCATAATATTCAATTAGTGAACTCAATGACCTAATATAGTTAATGCAGACCATTCGGATGTTCGTAACCTTGGGTAAACACAGTTTCTAGCTCTGTGTAAGCCTTTGTATGCATTAGTAACATGCATCAGCATCCCATTGTTTTTCAGTTCTTGCATTAGTAGCTTGTTTTCCCTTACAATAAGTTCAGTTTCACATATACATTTGGCCACTGCCCATCTTATAAATAATCCTGTGGGAGTAAAAGTAGAGGAGGAAAGAAGAAAAGAATGAAGAGGAGTGTTAGGGAGCGTTTCGTTATATTCGCTGTTTGTTAGCATATGGGTATTGTGAAGACCAAGCAACCATTCCGTCGACCAAGTTTTGTACAGTCAACGTATCCAAAGTGATTGTTCATGTTAGATATATATACGTAGGTGCAAGCCTCTGGGCAAGTATGGGTTGGCATAAGTCCTGTTATAGGGTTGTGTCCCATAGTCGTTGGGCATTCATTGTGGTAAATTCTGGTGACAAAGCTAGTTGTGCAGCGATGAGTTGGCTGGGTGGGAACCTTCAAAAGGAAGGTGTCCCGTTGGTGGCATGCTGTGACTGAAAACTACACTAGGCTGGAAATTAAGTTTGTCCTATTACCTTAGGACATCTTATGTACAGCATAGTACAGCATAGGTTCACTGGATTATATCTTAGTATCACTGCCAGGTATTGGATCCGTGGAAACAGTAGCAAAGTTGTAGAGTACAAAGGCATAGTATTTTGGGTGCTCAGTGTTAAGCTGAGGGCTGGGGTGCATAACTAAATTTCAGATACCTTAAATAATGATTGTTATCTTGAAACAGCAGGCTAATTCTTGCATATATCTTTATGCTTGTCTTACAGTTGATTGTATATATATTCACCTGGCAACAGTTACTGGCCTGGTAAGGCTTACGGCATTATTTTGCAGTGTGCCTAGTGCACCTTTACCTCATTAGGGGTATGGTTTCCTTAAAGTATGAATGGCGGTGCTGCGTTGGTATCTGTGAGCACCACCATCTTTGGATTGGCATAATACAGCCGTCCCGCAACAAACTTTATGTAGGGAGCATCATATGAGAACTGAGAACGAGAATAAGGGAACATCTTTACAGCCTAACAACTCCCGAAGGAAAACTGCACTGGCAGCCGTTTGCCTTGTGTGGAGCGGAAGGTTGCACTGCTGCTTCTTGCATTGTAGCCATTTGCATTGTTTGGAGAAGAAGTGCACACTGCTGCTTCTCCCATTGAAGCCATTTGCCTTGTGTGGAGAGAAAACTTGCACTGCTGCTTCTCCCATTGTAGCCGTTGCCTTGTGTGAAGAGGAAGCTTACACTGCTGCTTCTCCCACTGTAGCTGTTGCCTTGTGTGGAGAGGTAGCTTGCACTGCTGCTTCTCGCATTGTAGCCATTTGCATTGTTTGGAGAAGAAGTGCGCACTGCTGCTTCTCCCATTGAAGCCATGTGCCTTGTGTGGAGAGGAAGCTGCACTGCTGCATCTTCCACTGAAGCCATTTGACCTGTGTGGAGAGGAAGCTTGCTCTGCTGCTTGTTCCACTTTAGCCGTTGCCCTGTGTGGAGAGAAAACTTGCACTGCTGCTTCTCCCATTGTAGCCGTTGCCTTGTGTGGAGAGGAAGCTTACACTGCTGCTTCTCCCATTGTAGCCGTTTGCCTTGTGTGTAGAGGAAGCTTGCAGTGCTTCTTCTCCCACTGTAGCTGTTGCCTTGTGTGGAGAGGAAGCTGCACTGCTGCTTCCCCCATTATAGCTGTTTGCCTTGTGTGGAGAGGAAGGTGCACTGCTGCTTCTCTCAATGAAGCCATTTGCCTCGTGTGGCGATGAAGCTTGCACTGCTGCTTTCCCACTATAGCCATTTACCTTGTTTAAAGAGGAAGCTTGCACTGCTTTTTCCCCCACTGTACCCATTTGTGCGAGATGCTTGCACTGATTTTCTATGTGCTTCACCTGCTGCTTCTCTCAATGAAGCTATTTGCCTCGTGTGGAGAGGTAGCTTGCACTGCTGCTTCTCCCATCATAGCCATTTGCCTTTATGGAGAGGAAGCTTGCACTGCTGCTACCCCACTGTATCCGTTTGCCTTGTGTGGAGAGGAAGCTGCACTGCTGCTTCTCTCAATTAAGCCGTTTACCTTGTGTGGAGTGGAAGCGTGCACTGCTGCTTCCCCCACTGTGTCAGGATGCCCAGGTCCAAGGCGCAGGAGCGAAGCAGTACCAACCACCCCCTCAATGGTCTCAGTGTCTGCAAGTCAAGGCTTACACATACCTCTGTAACCAGAGCGGGGAAGGAGGGTTAGGGTCTCGATGAGTGGATAGGTAGAGGCATTTTAGGTTAACCGGATTGAGGGGTAGAAGAAAGAGGTTATGGGTGGGACTGGGGATTTTAGGATAAACGATAACTGCACACTTTTCTTAAACTGGCTGATGTAACTGTCTTAACACCTTTACATGTAAAGGTGTTTCCCTTCACATTGCATTGCCCTTCTAACAAAACATGTACGTGCTCCTCTGAACACGAAGTTATAACAAACATGGATCGGTAAAACAATTTGAGCCCAGTTACATCTTCATGAACATAGTCTCATGCACTAGCACACTAAGCTTTTGCTTCTGTCTTTAAGTCCTGTCCTGCAAAGGCTGTCGAGTCCTGTGCCACGTCCTTGCGGTCAGATGATCAGATGCAAACTAAAAGGAAAACAAAGGACAAGCATTAGCGTGTGCTTTCTAGTTCTGTCGGTCTCTCACTCTCCCAAACACACTCTACACGCATTCAGCATTCTGTGCATTCAAGGATCTCAGGTTCCTTTTGGGTGCGCTGCCGCACGTGGCCTTTCAACCCCCAAGATCTATGTTTTGACAATATTCGGTCTTCCTTCAGACCGAGTGCCTTTGCACTGTAATGCGCTCCCGTCTCGTGCGCCTTTCCGGCGTATGTTTCACGAGACGAAAACACGTGAAAACATCCACAATAAATAATCGTCTTTGATCTTCACACATTCACTGAAGCAGAACTCTTTCCCCGAAAGCCCGCCCACTTAGCTTCTATGTGACGGCGCAGGGGCTCTGGAGGGATTGGGAAATGCCCCCTGCGCTTCCCCCATAAATCCCAGACACTCGGTGGGCTGAGCGGTACTTATCTCTTTGAAGCGAGGGGCCGGATGGTTCCTCCGGAGGCTCTGGGCCCCTCGCGTGTGAATTCCGTGGAGCTGCTGGGCACACATCCACTCTCCTTGATGTCTCGAGCACAAGCCCGTGCCTTGGGGCTTGCGCATGCGCATTCGTGCGCCACACCCAGCGCGACTTCCCATTGGCTCGCGGGTCCGCACAGCATGCTGGGAAATGTAGTCCTGGCAAGCCAAATGCTGGGATTTGTAGTTTTGAACTGCAATATGTCTACAGAAAGGGCATAACAGCCTTTTAAAGTACAATAACCTTCTGGGTCTAGGTTTCTTCATGGTCCCTGGCCCTACAGCTCTAACAGTACATGGTCTATGGCCAGTCCTGCCCCTTACACACTGTACCCATTTGTGTGAGATGCTTGCACTTCTTTTCTACTTGCCTCACCTGTTCCATGTTGAAGAAGTTTATACTGTTGACTCCTCGATTGCTTACAATGCTGTGTGTCAGTATTGTTACAAGGGCGGTCCTAGGGAAGGCGTCACGCTGCGGTCTTGCCGCAAGCTATAACCGCTGGCTGCATCAGCCAGGATTGGTTGGGAAGTGCACTAATACCACTTGGGCCGGTTGGGACTCCTCCACAACTGATGCAGTGCCCTTGTTCACTCCATTTAAATAATATGGGAGTGTCTGAACTGGCAGTCGGATACCAGGGCGGGCTGTTCTCGCAAGAGCAGAAACCGAAGCAAGGACGCTCACCGGTTTTAAAAAGAAGTGGCAGTCGGATACCAGGGCGGGCCATTCTCGCAAGAGAGGAAACGGAAGTGAGAAGGGCTCACCCGTTTTGAATGGGACTATGTAACACGGGATTGGCAGAGGCACCCAGATGTTTTTCGGCCAGCATTACTTATGGCATGAACAGGGCTAGGACCGCCCGTTACAATGACTCTAAGAAAGCGACCATGTGTTTTCCAATAAAATGTATTATGTTTTCCATATCAGAAAAGGTCTCTGTCTCATCTCATTATGTTTGGACAATGTACATGGTGTATTAATGCTTAGGGGGCCATGGTAGGGGTTAGCCCCGCTATGTGTCAGTATCAAAATACCACTGAGCTCATCAGACTCTAGCCCCCAAACCCCTAAATTTTGGGCAATGTGGACTCAACCTGGCTGACCTATAGACCCGTTCCCGAACATCACAGGACACAGACATTAAACAACGGCGTCTGGCCCTCACTGTTAACAAAGGTCCTGCAATTAAAGCATTTCATTGTTAGCACCTGCATTCATGGGCATACTTGTTTAGGCAATTGAAATCGAGATGTGGGGTTAGTACTTGCATGCCAGGGCATTGATTGGAAAGGGGTGTGGGTGAAGGGGGTTGTAGGAGAAAGTTCATTCCTACAGCAGTACTTAAGTGTGTGGGTTTCCATGTGAAGGAGAGAATTAACTGCTTGTAACATTGATGCTGCACTAGACTTGTTTTATTAGAATACGTAAAGAAGTTAGTTCCCCCAACACAAGTAAGTTTGCCCCTCCGCCAAAGTATCTGTAGTTAGTGCCTCTCCTAATATTTGAAGGGTTTGCCCCTCCCTGAAATTGTATCCTTGGTGCTCCCCTGCAGAGAGCTCATGTGCGCGTTTACTTTTTGTTAAGCAGAGAGGTGAGGGACGCCTTTCATGAAACTTGCAGCATTAAATATTTACTGTGCTAATGCAGAAAAATGTATTTGCACAAATGCAGCTAAACTTTAAAGCTGCTAGTTTGACAAAAGGCTTTCCTTATATGTATCATTGGTTAGTTATAATATGCCTAATAGCCAGAGGTTTCGAACCTGTGTTGCTCCGCATCATCTTGCTTCCAAAGTGAGAGTGCTGCCCCTGAGCAATCCTCCTTACTGGTCTGCCCAACAAAAATCATATGCACACATCAGACAGCCCATGAATTGCACACATCAGACAGCCCCTTCCCCACAGATGCGAGCCAACACATAGCGCACGTGCTCTTTCACATCCGAGGGGAGGGAGCTGATGTCCACACTTGCTTTTTGTTAAGCAGAGAGGTGAGGGAAGCATTGTTGCATGCTAGCTCATTATGTATGTATGTATGTGTGCAAGGAGTCTATATATGTATTATGTAATGTGTGTGTGAGAGGGAGTGCATGACGAATGGGGAATGGGTGCATGTGTGAATGAGCGAGTGTATGATGAGTTGGGGCGTGAGTGCACAGAGGGAGTGGAGGCCCTAAGTTTACCCCACCAAGTTTCTGAAGTGGCCCTTCCCATCACATTAGCCCCCCCCTCACACCCGAACTGTAGGTTTCGTAGCACCCCTGATGTGTGTGGATAATGAAATAACACGGACTTGTGTGCACGTTTGAGGTGCCCTGTCAGATATTTGTGGGTCCTTCACATGAAATGACAGGAGGTGCTGCAGGCCAGGTCTGAGAGGTACCTTGGTAGACTTTTGTGTGGACTTTGACGTCGCAGGCCATGCTGCAGATTAGAATTGAGGGGCCTGAAGGGGGCAGTGTGTGGATTCCATTACTGGAGTGACAGGGCTTGCTCTGGATGCGTTTTGAGGTGCACGTGCAAGCTAGGAGGGTCCCAGTACTGGAACTATGGGGCTACATGTGACAGGCCGCGGGTGGCATATTTCCCATGAGCCTGCTCTTCTCATTGATGTGTTCTACCCCTCCCAGGCCTGTCTATGACAAAGACATGTGAGAGAGTAGGCGGCCTGGTGTCATACTCCATAGATGGGAAGTTCTGTTTATCAATTCTTTGACACTCTTTAATTAACCTCAGGTTCCAACCGTGGCAATTTCTTTAATTCAATAAGAGGTGACAGGGATGATGAAAGAAGTGTTCTGCTATAGGGAAATTCCGTACCAGTGGAGCGCCTATGAAAAACAGCTGCGGCAGAGTCGCTCGCATGACAGGCTTTGCATAAGGCGTGGTTGGTTTCACGCATATATTTTCAGGCATACACTGAAGTAACCATCAGCGACTTCCTGCTAAAAGGCTACAGACTATATGTAAATGAGTCCCTAAATGAGCACTCAAATTGACTCCTGTGGCAGCCATTTTAGAATTAATCCTTGCAACTCTGATATATGTCATTAATATTCTGCCCATCCCCACTGTTTTGGTCTTACAGCGCTGGGGCATAGCGGTTGCGTATTGGGTAACGAGACTGTGGTCTGCATAGGAAAGGAAGAGGGAAGAAGTTTGAGAGGAGACAGAAGGGGGCGCAGGAAGCAGGTGCTCAGACTGACGATTGGAAACGTACAAGGGGGTTAAAGGAGTGAACGTGTGATTTTATCAGTAGTAGTACTCGTTGGCATTAGATCATATGGAATACTGATCAGAAAGAGGAAAATACAGCATCTTCTGGTGAGGAGAATTTTTCAGTATTGCAGTTCCTAGTGCATTTTAACAGAATTAGTCAGAGCATGGTTCTGTGATGACCTCGAGATGTCCTGGACTTTTGTTAAATGATTGTTCACATGTTACCATTATCGTAGCAGGAGGGCATACATGCTATGCTCTTGTTCATACACAGTACATGTTTAGCATGTGTCCCTGTACATCTTATGTGCTTCCTCCCACTCCTACATCACCCTTCACCTTTGGAATTCCGGTGACGTCATTTGGCACCCTTCCTTTTAGGATTCCAGGAGGGACGGCTTTTGAGAGGGGCACCCAGCTTGAGACGTCGACTGCTTTTCCGCGTTGTTTCATACATGGGGTGTTGTGCCGCTGAATCTTTAATAAGGTTTCCTGTTGAACTGACCAATCTGATTCTTCCACATCACAACAAGTGAGGCCTTGTAGTATGGAGACTAAATTGGCAAGAAACATTTTCAGGTGTCCCGTGTCTATCCCTAGGGAATCAATCATGGACTCTTAAGCCAACATTCTCAAGTGACGGGACCAAGGACTAGCAGCGTAAAGGTGAATGTGGGGAACACAAAGGGAGAGCAGGAACAGGGAAGAAGGGGCAACCTCCCACACCGAAAGCCTGCATGCCATCTTGGTGAAAGCAAGTTCACTGTGAGCTGCGTGTGTAAATATGTGAGGTGTATTGGTGGACGCTAGCATCTTGGTATGAGGATTGGAGGACATATCTACCTGAACAGAAGAAGTCTTAGATTATCCCTTGGCTATGACTGGGTCCACAAGCATGGTAGAGAGTTTTGGAGCATACATGTACTGGCATATCATTCCAGATCCAATGAACAGAAAGGATAATAAGGTTCATCGTTAACCTTTAGGCGTGAGGCAAGATTGACAATGTCTCGAAGATAGGGGGACTTATCTGTCCAATAATTGAAGAATGCGATACACCTGAGCATGAATGGCAGTGCACACACTTCCTCCCACAAAACATCAAGGTGCAGAAAGCACACCATAGTGGGTCATCAACCTCCAAGCATGAGGCAAGACCAACCAGTTCCACAATAACCCAGCGCCCAATCTTGAAGGCTTACAGCCCCACATCCTCACCCACTTGCCCTAACATAGCCAGTCACTGTTGGGGTGGTTGAAGAAGGAAAGGCCAACAGCCACCAGAACCCTTGGCTACAAAGGTACGCAGCCTATCAGTAAAATCAACTTACAAGTGAGTCAGGGAGTAGGTGGAGTAGGGCATGACATAGTGTGGCAGAGTTGTAGTATAACTTTTCATAGTATAGTATAGCACGGCTAATTGAACCTGGTCACAACATAATGTAAAATAGTTATTGTATGGATTGAAAAGCATATATAGCAATAACATAAATATAGTAAAAATTGGGAACATTAAATAATATAGTGCAATATTAACAACTGTATTTGTGTAGCTTTGTCTGGTTCTCCGATTTGTAGGTAATTCTGAGTGCTATTCGATAAGGTTCACCGGGCTAGGCTCTGGAATAAACTATATGCGTGGGGTATTCCGTCTGGCTTGCTGCGAATGGTAATAGAACTGCATTCTTACTCACGGATCGAGATACGATTAGATAGCCATGGCAATCTAGGGTGAACTATCAGTACCTTTTTGGGTTTACGCCAAGATTGTGTATTGGCACCTATATCATTTGATTTATATTCATCAGATATGTCCAAAGAACTTGAGAAGTGCTGAATGTTTCCTCCAAGAATTGGTTCACTAAGACTGTTGTTACTCCTTTATGTGGATGATATTATCTTGCTAGGTAGGACAAAGATCGTCTTGCAGTGAGCATTGACTGAAATTAATGACTATGTTATTTGGACCAGTCGACTAGACGGTAGGGGTCCCTACAGAGAGGATGGGATAAGAAAGAAATGAGGCTTAGGCCTTAGGCCGTGGCATTGCTGGGCAGAATATCACTGTACTACCTAGATTAGAATGCAGTAAGGATTGGAATGTTATCACAAGAAGTTATGCATGTTAAGAATTATACATTTTGTAGTGTGATTAAAAAATATACATTTGTGTTAAGGTTTGTAACAAACTATAAATACAATTAAAAAAGAAATTGTATCATAGATATTGTATGATTAAAAAGCATATGTAGCAATAACATAAATACAGTAAGAATTAGGAAAATTGCAGGATATAGTGTAATAATAACCATATTTTTGTAGCTGTGTCTGGTTCTCCGGTTTGCAGATAATAATGCCAGATTTTAGCTCCCTTTAAAGGTTTTGTACTTTGCAGCCAGCAGGTGTGTATGGGCTGTTGTTGCACACTTCACATGTTCACCGAGTTGTTGATTAAGAAATGCCCATGGGCTTGTAAAGTGTTTGTGCCTGGACTCTTAATCATATTTTAATTCTGTGGCTTTCTTTGGAACTGTATTTTGCAGCTCCCTTGCCAGATAAGGGCAGTCTAGCAGTCAGTAGGTAATGGGGAATAGGTCCTGGGGCAAGGCCATGTTCACTGATCCTCTCCTATGCAGAATGATCACCCTTCATGGAAAGAGCTACCCTTATGACTGTTCACTGTTGATGGTGTAGAAGAGCAGCCAAATGATTCCGCAGGAAGTCTCGACTCTCCCTATTGCCTATGTTGGAAGCCCGAACCTGCACCTTGTTGGACACCAGTAGTTGTAACCATACCTCAACAAATATTCGAGAAAAGGTATCCATTAAGGAGACCATAACAGATGTATGGCCGAAGAGATGACAATATCTTGGAAGAAGTCCCTGAAGGAATATGAAAACAAGAGCCAGAGAAGCTGGTGACGTCATGAGAAGTGAGCATAACACACTAAGAAGATAAGAAGAAGAAGTATGGACCTTAAAGAAGCTGATGACGAAATATGGAATTGAGTGAACATTCCTATGCAAAGGAAAAAAGACTGCATGCGCATATGTGACACTGAAGACAACGCAAACCATTTAATAACTGTACAGATGCAGCAAAGCAAGTGGACCAAGTGATCATAGAATCGGCTATACGCAGTGAATAGACTGTAGGTGAAACTGCCATTACGTATGAAGAAACTGGACATTGGTATCACAATTTTCGTAAACTCAAACCCATGGAGAAAGAAGGATCAAGAGCTGTGCGTGTCACAGCAAGGAATTAGCCGAATATCATGGACTTGAAGTGAATAAGGCTGTCTGGTCTGGTGTCAATACTGGAAGCAGCCAAGAAATTGTTATCTATCCTCAAAGAACAGTGAACGTGAGAAGCTGAATTATCTCTAATTAAGATACAAGGAAAGAACACCATGAGTGCCAAGTTTATTAAATTAAGACAATTAAATGCTATAAAATGGGCAGAATTGCAGTCTTCTATCACGTGAACCAAGGATGAAAATAGGAGGTAGGTATGCAGACCAGAACTGAGATAAGTGTGTACCCATACTCCCTTTTATTCACAATTGAAGTGAAACAACTGCAAGGCCATGTTCAAAGAGTCTGCATGGCAGAAGGCATGGGTGAGGGGAGATGTGGGGCTAATTGGGTGGGAAGCAAAAGTAATGTCCAACTCCCAGCACCTGAGTATGAGCTTACGTGCTGCTAGTGAGCCGAATGTGCCAGACAAAGCACGGGCATTCCAACCAATGGTAGAGGGTCATATAACGAAGGGCCTTATAGTTCAAGAACCAATAGTATTCTGTATGCTTAATAAGTGTTGAGGATGACTTGCAATATAGGCAGGCTTAAGTTGCCCACCTGACAGTACATGTCCTATCACAACCTGTCCCAGTATAGAAAGTATACTTAGAAGTTCTCTTGAGCCAACCACAACCCCCATAGTATGACATCACTTATGACACATTTTTAGTACTTAAGTGTAATTTTGTATGAAATGGATTGAGAACATGATTGGAAATCTGTTGATGTCTGTTGTAACTCCCTGTTTTAGAAATTTGATAATAAAACAGTCAAACGAGACTTTGCCAACTTCCTGAGCAGGTCTGGTTATTTGATGTGAGAGTTATTCTGCATCTCATTGATTGCATGACGTGTCACTGTTTAAGGACCATAAGTTCAATGGGACATATGAATTTTAAAGCCAAGTCCCCACAACAGCTCTCACTAGCTGATTGGTTACAAAGTGCAAGACAAGTTGAACTACATACTTTCAGAAAGGAAACAAGATGCTTGTTTGAAGAATCTTGCCTTATGTGCCAGAGATAGCCGGGGGCCTCCCGCGTCAATAATCAAGGCAGGGAGAATCACCAGTTGCCATGGTACCGTCCTTGGCTCCAAGAACAAAGCAGTGTCAGTGATATCATCACAGCCAGTGAGTTGAGGAGACCGATACAAGACCGGTCTGTGTTGATGCCAATGTTGCAAGCAGCAACAATATATGGCGAGTGCTGGAACGAACATTGGTAAAATGCATGTGATAAAAGACGAACGTAAAGTTGAACTATTGATGAATGATTGTACTTTCAAAGCAAGATACTATACCTTTGACATAGTGGTCGGGCACTGCGGGAGTTCTCAATCGAAGCTCTCTCTAAGGTATCCAGCTAATAAGTGTCAAAACTGAAAGTGAGAAAGAGTTTATAGCAAGAATAGAGGGAGTAATTGTGAATCGAAGTGGTCCTGCAATGGGTTGAGCAAAATCCTGCACACAGTCGAAAGTCTTTGATTTTTGAAGTAAAGAAAGCCTGGAAAAGTATATAAAGTTGGTCCAAGCTCGGTGGAGGGAGATCAATTGGAAGCTTTGTGTTAAAGTGTGTCTGAGCCCGATAGATGGGGACCCAGGGTGAACAGTGAATCACCCGAGAAGGTTTTGTGTTAAAGTGGGTTTGAGACCGGCAGAGGGGGACCAATCACCAGAGAAGTTGTGCATGTGAAATCCTAAGAAGAAAGGAACTTTAATGTTTGTCCTGCTGCATCAGGCCCTCTGAAATAAGACACTTTGAATGGCAAAGACACTTTGGCACAGAAGGCCCTGATGTTGAAGTTTTGAATTGTATCCTTGTGCTATAGAAGTCAGAGAGTGTGCTATGCTCAAGTGTGCCACATTGTCCCGTGCTTAAAACATGGGGAAGGGAAGCCAATGGCTTGAATATACTGACATATCATTTCTTGAACACTTTTCTTTTGCATAACATTGTTCCCCACACTATTTGTATTTAGAAGTAAGGACTGGCAATAGGTTTATTAGTATAGTTCCTTTTATTTTGACAGGCTAGACTAGGACTGTGTTATTATTATTTGATGGTCGTAGCTTGCTCCCATCTTTAGATTTAGGATTAGATAGGCATTTTTCAAACCCAATTGAAGTTAAATAAACACCCTTGAACGGTGATCACCTGTGTCTGTTTTACTATTTGATGCCATGCCTTTCTTACAGTCTGCAATGTAATGGTGGCGTACTGCTACATATATTCAACAAACTTCGAAGTGCAGATATGTTAATTCTACTTTGCACTTTGAAGTGTAAATACTACAGACAATGTATGTTGTTCAATATGTCACCTGTGAACAGTCCATCCAATCCATGGGCCTCATTCCGAGTATGGCGGTAAGGGATAGCGGCCACCGGTAACGAGACCGGTGGCGGTATTCCCTTACCGCCATACTCCGAGTTCCCTCTGTGCCCTCGCCCTTAACGCCTGCTTTGAGCAGGTGTTAAAGTCGAGGGCGCAAAGGGGCCTCCAAGCCAATAACGGTGACCGTAATGAACGGTCACCGTTATTTGCATCTTCCCCATTCCCATTGAACCCTATGGGGGCTCATTTGGGAATGGGGAAGAGCTTTGGTGAATGGGGAATTACCGCCCCGCCAACCTTGGAATGGGGCGGTGATTCCGCCATCCACCAAGGCGCTGCCGTTCCGGGTACGGCGTCAACCAAGGCGTTAATAGCGCCATTGGTTAGCGCCGTACTCGGAATGAGGCCCCATATCTTCTTTTAGATTTGCATTCTGGAATCTATTGCATGTCTGTCAACATTTAAGTTGCAAAGGCGGGTGAAAAAAGAGGATATTGTTTCTGCTGGTGAAATCTCCATTGACGCCCATGGATGGGCAAGGGGGTTGTTGGGTGAGTTGACAGGTATGCTATAGTAATTTATAATGGAATAAGGAGGTGGTATGGGTTCAAACAATGCAGGTATATGAAGTGAGGGAATATACATCTCTGCCTCACCCAAATATAGAGAAAGCAGGTCGTGGTTGGAAAAGCTGACTAGCGGTCAGTCGTTACTTTTTAGCCAACGGCACTTTGCAGTTGTTGATTTTGGGGTGCAGATATAAGGAAAAACAGAACTACAAGCCTCACAATGCAAACTGACAGTGAATGAAAGGCCAAGGCTGGGTTTGAGGCGAAAGATATGTCTGGGGCCAGTTAGCAATACTTATGTCGTCCCCTCCCTGTAGTTTGCAGTGGTTTCATGGTTTCACCTGCCAAATATTAATAAACTGGAGTCTGGTTGAGTTAAAACAAGTTTCTTTAATCAATTATAACACGAGCATCATACACTATAAAATCATTACATCAACCGTAATGCAGACCAGGTTAAACAGAATACTCACCCCACCGGGTGGAGATTGCCACACTTTCCGCTCTGTTACAGAGCTTCGTAAGGCTAGTTCTTATCCATGAGGGTCATGTTACTCGCTATCGGCTACCCCGTCCCTCCTGTCTCATCTCTATGATCTGGTCAACTCTAAGTTCCGCCATGTTAGACAGGCTGAATTGTAGCATAATGCCTACACGGGGATAGTGTAAATGCAATAAAGTTGAAAACATAAAAGGAATCTATCTACCAATGTTAAACGGTGTGATTGGTGAGTCACGATTGCGCAGTCCACACCCTCACCTTCATTATAAATATCATTTTGTTGCGAGATACCTGCACTAGTGCGCAAAGTGCAGATCATACTGTGCTACACAGAGACAAAATAAATTCCGATCCATGTACCAAATCGCTCCCAGATGACGCAAGATCTATACACAAATAAAGAATAGCAGCTATTTGTCCCAAACTGTGTTAACAAACCCTAGAGCCTATTTTTACCTAATAATAATTGACACTGCCAATGCATTACATACAATCATAGCTCTATCTTTTGGTTAACATGATTAAAGTGCAAATGCTTCTTCAATCATATTCAAACATATCTTATGACAGTACTCTAAAGTGCTAGTGCTCTGTGCATGTTATTCCAAATTGTGCAAATTTGCTTAATTTAAAGTGCTAGTGCATGATGTCATATTCTATATGTTTGTTGAATCAAACGATGAGTAAAAAAGAGCTCGGGATCTAACATCCTTCGGCGCTCAAGACAAGTTTATGGTCCATCCCATAATCCCTAATCAATTTGATGAGACCATGAGATGCAACAATTTTAGTATACCCGACATTCTAGGAGCCATTATGTGTGCCAATGTACACCATTGATGTTGTGAAGTGTAATACAAAATTAGAGTTAAAGTTGAAACCAAAACAAGTTACATCTCAATACAATGTTTTGAAATCATCCAAAATTTACTGTGTTTCTTAGTCAAAGGTAATTTCTACAGTTACTTGGGATACCAATTCTAGATATTTCCAGATTACTTCTTAGTCATATAGGAAAACATACATTTCAGAATCAATGTTTAGTCCATCAGGTTTTAGTGAGTCCAATTTGCATATTAGTTTGGCCTCTAATTGACGTAGCCTAAATTCTCTCTTACCAATCCTTAGGTGTTGGGGAATGTGGGCTAGCCCAGCAAATGATATCTCTTTAACATTGCTCTTGTGTTTCTCTTCAAAATGTATGGGCAGTGAGTATGTTTGATCTTTATTTTTGATCGCCCTATAGTGCTGTAAGATACAAAGTTTTAAGGTTCTAATTGTTGATCCAATATAGTGTAAACCACAACTGCATTTAACAGCATATACCAGATATTTTGTAGTGCATGTAATCCTATGTTTGTATTTCCAAGTTACGCCTTTGCTACTAACAAAAGATTTTTTAGAGACATGGTCACACATTTTACAGTTATCACATTTACTAAAGCCTACATTTGGACTTTTTACTCAAAGCCAGTTTGTTGCATTCATTTCAGTTCTAACCGTGCTGGGTGCCAAAATGTTTTTTTGTGTTGGCGCTTTACGAAACGTGATGTTAGATCTCTCTGTAAATACTTTGTTAAGATCTTTGTCTATTGTTAGTACATTACAATGCTTTTGCATGATGGATTTGATCTGTTTTGCCTGTTGGTTGAATCCTGTAATGAACCTGATTGCCACATCTTCAGGTTTTATAACTGTATTAAACAGGTCCATTCTACTCACTTTTTCTGCTTTATCAAAGCATTCTGTTATGGTATTAGTAGCATAGCCCCTGTTGATAAATCTTCTGCCTATTAGTTTTGCTTCATTCTCAAAATCTTTGTCTGGGCTAAATATGTGTTTTGCTCTTAGAAATTCTCCGTATGGTATTGATTTCTTAAGTGGCGTCGGTTGGAGGCTATTAGCATGAAGTATGGAGTTGGAGCTGTTTTTCTTTCTATAGAGACTTGATGTCAGGGTATTGTCTTCCACTCGAAATTGAATGTCTAGGAATACTAGTTCTTGTTTGCTACTGATACTGGTTAGTTCCAAATTGAACATATTCTTATTAAGAACTGTAATGTATTCTACCAGTGATTTCTCAGTGTCATCCCATATTATAAATAGGTCATCTATAAACCTGTACCAGACTATTATATGTTTGGTGAAATCTTCCAGCTCCTCTCTCCAGGCTACATTAATTTCCCACCAACCCATGAATAAATTGGCATAGGTGGGTGCCATGCATGAGCCCATGGCTGTCCCTTGTTTTTGCATAAATAGTTTATCACCATACAGGAAATAGTTGATCTCTAGACAGAATTGGAGCATATCTAGGAGTACTTGATTATGCTATTGATAACTAACAGATCTCCCCTCAAAGAAGTACTTGCAGGCCTTTAAACCATACTGGTGCCCTATGGATGTGTAAAGAGAGGTAACTTCTAAGGAACCAAAAGATAAGTGGGTTCCCAATTAATGTCTTTTAACTTGGTTAACAGGTCACTCGGGTCCCGAATATAAGAGTTAAGACTCACAACAAATGGTTGGAAGTGATGATCCAGAAATCTAGATGTTTTTTCCAATAGACTTCCGATTGACAAAACTATTGGCCGTCCTGGTGGATCCACTAGCCTCTTGTGGATCTTAGGATTAAAGTATATAATAGGAGTACTCGGATGTTCAGTTTTGAGGAAAAAATATTCATCTTCATCTATAAGGCATTCATCATACCATTTTCATAGCAGGGAAAAAAATGTTATTTTAGTCTCATTGGGAATTGCTTTTTGTACTTTCTCATGGCATCCCACATTGTCCAGTTGCCTCGATGCCTCTTTCTTATAGCTTTCATTATCCATGACCACCACTCCTCCTCCTTTGTCTGATGGTCGAATTATTATTGTGCAGTCATTTTTCAAGAGTTTGAGGGCTTGTATTTGCGATGTGTTTAAGTTCTTCATTTTCTTATTGGATGCTGTCAATGCTAGTGCTTTCAGATCTTTGATCACCAATTCCTCAAATATATCAATTGAAGGGGGGCGCTGTTGCGCACGTCGAAGATGGCCGCCTAGGTGGAGAGCTCTGGTTCGATGGAAATCCTGTTACCCCGAATATCCTTCCAGTCAGCAACTGCTCAGAAAATATTTACAAAATATGGTGGCGGAGGACCTGAGGAAGTGCCTCTTAAAAAACGGAGCTCGCCGACACTGGGATTGAGGAGATATTGGTCGGTGAAGTCGCGGCGCTCAGAGAGCTGAGACGTAACCACTGCTGGGCTCCATGCTGCTCCCGCGCGAGCCCAGAGGGGGAGGTGCGGCCTACCAACATACGGGCGCTGCAAAGAGGCCGCGGCGCTCCGGCTCCCCCTCTTCGCCGAACGAGAGCTTGAGGCAGCTCCCTCAGCATTGGGCCTGTGAGGGCCCAAACCGAGTGCCTGAAGACGGCCGGGACTGCAGCGCATGACCCGGACCTCTGCGGCAGAAGTCCAGCAGAGGCGCGCTAGTGAAGTAAGTGGGCCGCTGTAGGAGGCGGGAAGCGCCGGGGGCCCTGTAACATCGGGCGGCCAACACCAAGGGGAGGCATGGCGAGAGGCGAGACACCCTGCGATACAGCCTGGGTCGCATGGGCACGGGGAGTATACGCATCAACGAGACTGAGTCCTCCCTGCGTTGGCGGCGGCTTGGAGGAGAGGTGGGGAGCGTGGCTGGCCACAGCGTGTGAAATTTGCTTAACACACCGAGTACCTCACCAACTTAGAGAACTGCACTGTCACGATCCTTCAGACAGGAAAACGCACGCCAGATAAATTAGCACTGGATTGGACGGCATACCCTGTGGACAATACCCGTTCATACGTCGGAGCTGTGTGGTTCCGTAACTAGGCCCCTGCAGTGAAGATCTTTCGCCCATAGCGACAAAGGCCCAGTTTCCTGCCTGTGCTGCGGCGCACCCTGGCTGTGGGATCAGGGCAGGGGCTGCACTGTCAACCTCCATCGTAGCCACAGTGGGCAATAACTGAACGCAGGGACAGCGGTTCCATTCACGTGGAAGAGCACAATCCATTCTGCAGGTGGTCACTTTGCCTAATGGGCCGCACTGAGAAGAAGGCCACAGGGGGCAGAAAGACAGTCCCAATGGTCTCCTTTGCCAGCTCCCAGCCGCAGGTGACAACAGGAGGGTCAACACAAACACCGGAAAATCGAGACACAGATCCCCTGGACCGCCTGGCAACAATTGTGCAGAATGGTGTTCCTTGCCGTCAACGTAAAACTGGATGACATAGTGGCGACGATTGGATCCTTGAAAGCGCGAGTGGAAAAGGAAAGCGCACGCATTTCGGAAGCAGAAAACAGGATAGGTGTAAATGAAGATGTGCTTTCGCAACATGGCCGTGATATAGCCCTACTCCAGACGGAACTACGCAAGACTCAGAAAAAGTGCGACGATCACGAATCCAGGTCCCGCAGGAACAATATCTGCATTGTAGGGGTGGCGGAGGCGTTTGGCAAAGGCTCCATGGAAAGGCAGGTGGAAGAACTACTGAAATCCGTTCTGGGGGAAGAATCTCTTTCAAACAATTTCCTTGTTGAAAGAGCTCATCGCACCCTTGCACCAACCCCCAAGCCTGGCGCTCCACCCCGAACCATTATTGCACGTCTCCTGAATTATAGGGACAGGGACACGATACTCCGTCTGGCCAGGGAAAAAGGGACATTGCACCATGAAGAAAACAGGATCCATATATATCGGGACTTTTCTGCAAACATACAAGCGCAACGTAGATCCTATGAGCTGGTCAAGAAACAGTTACGGCTTCGCAATACACCTTATGCTCTAATTTTCCCTGCGAAAATGAGAATCCAACATGGAGGCAGGGCCCATTTTTTTGAAAACCCTGCAGAGGCAATGACATACATGCTGCCCCCCAGAGGTCGCATAAGGGGCCCAAATGCAAGACCCGGCCCGGGTGAAGGCAGAGGAGATCCGATAGACGGATGAATTGCGCCTCCTTTGCAGCAGTAACATGCTTTTCTTTCCGCAAAGTCAACACAGCTGTACTCGACTAAGATCCGATGTTATCGGGCCCTAGAGTCTCCCATGTGGCGATCAGACGGCTGGTCATTGGACGGCAACGAAGCACCCTCAGGAATGTTCCAACTGGTTATTTGGGTCCATCGTCAAGTTGGGGCAGATGATGTGGGTGGAGGGTGGGATAAGGCGAAGAGGGAAGTTTTTTTGTTGTGATACCCAACCAGGCGAGTTTAAGTCTGGCAGGAGAGTTTGCACTGTTGAAGGTTGTTGGTTTGTTGAAATAAGGTCTCGCAGGTACTGGTGCTACCCTAGTTCTGGTCACTCGTGCATTTATGGTTGTTATAATACATTGCAATGTGTATATACAGGAAATGGGTGACGGGTTGAAGATTAAACTAATGCCATGGAATGTTCGAGGCCTAAATAACTCAATGAAGGCCAGGAAGGTTGGTAATTATGTCACCAGACATGGGCCCCACATTTTAATGTTGCAAGAAACGCATGCACAGGGCTCGGCTAATGAGAAAATACTGGCAAAATGGGGCAAACTGCGCTATTACACAAATTACTCCTCGCAGTCCAGAGGGGTATGCACTCTTATTCACAAATCACTAGGTTTAATCGACAAGGGCCACCGTGTGGACCCGATGGGCAGATATGTGTTGGTCTGGGGGGAAATTGCGGGGGAACACACGACCCTGGTGAACACCTATGGCCCCAATCTCGATGATCCGGACTTCTACTTACATATACTGGAGATCCTTGTTAAGCACGAAACAGCGACTATACTATGGGGAGGGGACTTTAATGTGGTGCTCGACCAGACCCTGGACAGATCCGCCAAGGCAATCAGGCCGCCTTCCAAGACGGCGCTAGCTTTGAAACAGATCATCCAGCAACTATCCATGCTGGATGCCTGGAGAGTGCTTCACCCAACAAGCATTACACGTTCTACTCTTCCGTACATGACAGCGAGTCGCGCATAGACTACTGGTTCGTCCCCTCAAATACAACACACGCCTTACATAATTGCAAAATCCTTCCCTGCACACTTTATGAGCATTCCCCGGTGACACTGGAAATTAGTCTGGGAAATGCCCCTAGGTCGACTAGGAGATGGAGAATGCCTAGAGATATATTAAAAGACCCAAACGTTGCTGAAACCCTACACACAGAAATTGCCAATTTCTTTGCAGACAACATCGGGTCTGTTGACCACCTCTCATCGGTGTGGGAAGCATTTAAAGTCTGGGCGAGAGAGACCCTGATATCTAAAACTATGGGCCTTCTAAAGGAGGTACGACGGGACCTTGAGAGGGTGGAGAAGGAACTGAACGTACTAGAGGAAGTTTACAGCCGGACGCACGGTGGCGACACCCTGGCTGAAATACACAAATCTCTTAGGGAATTTGACCGACTGGCAGTAAGGGAGGTACAATATACAGCAGCCCCTACAAGGGCTCGCAGATATGGGGAAGGGAATAAAGCCGGGAAAATGCTGGCCAATCTGGTTAAGCATGAAAAACAAATGGCCCCGATAGCATCAATTCACACGACACAAAACATGATAATAACAAGCGAGCAGGGAATAAATGATGAATTTGTTGATTTTTACAAAACACTATACGCGAATAAAGATAGGAAATCCCCAGATGAGATTAAAAACTACCTTGCTACATTGGACCTCCCTAAACTTACAGAAGAAAATAAACTAATATTGGAGCAACCTGTCATGGCAGAGGAGCTCACCGAGGCAATCAAGGGGCTTGCGTCTGGCAAAGCGCAGGGCTCGGACAGCCTTGGAGTGGAATTTTATAAGGAATTCCGGGATGAATTGGTCCCCGTTTTGCAGGACGTGGAAGTGTGGGGAGAGGCCCTGGGTAAACACATTTTGCCACAATCGATGCGCAAGGCCATAATTACAGTGCTGCCCAAACCCCGACGCCCGCCACAAGACATGTCATCCTATAGACCCCAGTCCCTGATAAACGTGGATGCCAAGATTTTTGCGAAAGTACTGGCGAACCGCATGCTACCCGTAACGCCAACACTAGTACACACGGATCAAAGCAGGTTTATTCCCCAAAGATCCACTGCCTTAAACCTACGCAGGCTATTCAGCATAATGTCACAGATGAATCCAAATAAGCAAGCAGTAGCGATATCCCTTGACGCTGAGAAAGCGTTTGACTCACTCTCCTGGGAGTACCTTTTTCTGGTATTGGAGGCGTTCGGGGTGGGCCCGTATTTCATCCAATATGTCAAACTGCTTTATACTGCTCCACGTGCGAAATTATGCACAAACCGGACTATATCTGAACTGTTCAAGCTAGGCAGGGGTACCAGGCAGGGGTGTCCCTTCTCCCCTATCCTTTTTGCCCTGACAATTGAACCCATGGTGGCGGCAATACGGTTAAGGCATAATAACAGAGGCATAACGCTGAAGGGAGCCACAAAATAATATCATTATACGCGGATGATATGCTGCTTTATGTCCGTGAACCCGACAAAAACATTGTCCCTATCATGACAGACATCAACGAATTTGCAGAGTACTCGGGGTATACGGTCAATAGTGCCAAATCAGACGTATTCCCGCTCACCCCCTCCACAAAATGCCCAACCCAAATGTGCGGCCTCACATGGTCTAAACACCACATCAGATACCTTGGGGTACTGGTTTCTAGCAATAAACAAACCTTATACGCTGATAATCATGATCGGGCACTACAAACACTTAACACTAAACTGCAGGTTTGGAGGCATCTCCCAACTTCATTACAAGCAGGATTGCCATTCTTAAAATGATTGTACTTCCAAAATTGCTATATCTATTTGTAAATATCCCTATAGGGCCGGGGAGGGAGTTCTTCTCCAGGCTTCGATCCATGGTGGTGTTGTTTCTTTGGAACGGGAAGACGGCTAGGATCAGCTGGGAGAGAATGACAGAACCATATGAAACGGGGGGTATAGCTGCACCAGACTTTGAGCTTTATACACGGTGGCACAGGCACAGTTTGCAAGGTACTGGTACGATGAATCGGACAACTCACCTCACACGCGAATAGAAGAATACACCATGATGCCCACCGACATTAGGTCGATCATCTTCAGCGCTCGACATAAGGACTCTTGTGAATTTGACACTGTGAGCTGCACGGTAAAGGCCTGGGGAGCTATATATAAAAAACTGAAAATAGAGATCCCATATAAGCAAACAAAGGGGGGTCTGGGAATCTCTCTACCAGCACGAACACAGCCCAATGACCTGTTCTTGGGTGAATAACCCCTGGGAGAGACTCTACCAAGTCTTTAGCTCATTGTCCTTTTCACAGAGAAGAAATTTCCCCGCATATCAGCCTTTGTCCTGCCCAGGGGCAGTCCAGCGCTGAAATGCTAGGCAATTCTCCTCTGAACAAGAGTACCACCAGTAACCCCATACACGTGTTTCAGCCTTGTTGGGCATCATCAGTGAGGTGAAACTGTTGCCTCACTAAGAACAGTGAGCAAGGGGTCCACGTCTGGATTGCCCTGTTAACTTAGGGTGAAACCCAAAGTTAATGTATGCAAACAAAGGGGGGTCTGGGAATCTCTCTACCAGCACGAACACAGCCCAATGACCTGTTCTTGGGTGAATAACCCCTGGGAGAGACTCTACCAAGTCTTTAGCTCACTGTCCTTTTCACAGAGAAGAAATTTCCCCGCATATCAGCCTTTGTCCTGCCCAGGGGCAGTCCAGCGCCGAAATGCTAGGCAATTCTCCTCTGAACAAGAGTACCATCAGTAACCCCATACACGTGTTTCAGCCTTGTTGGGCATCATCAGTGAGGTGAAACTGTTGCCTCTCTAAGAAC
This sequence comes from Ambystoma mexicanum, assembly GCF_040938575.1. Classification (NCBI taxonomy): domain Eukaryota; kingdom Metazoa; phylum Chordata; class Amphibia; order Caudata; family Ambystomatidae; genus Ambystoma; species Ambystoma mexicanum. The sequence continues at coordinate 981,603,465 of NC_090923.1, forward strand.
AGTGAGCAAGGGGTCCACGTCTGGATTGCCCTGTTAACTTAGGGTGAAACCCAAAGTTAATGTATGCAAACAAAGGGGGGTCTGGGAATCTCTCTACCAGCACGAACACAGCCCAATGACCTGTTCTTGGGTGAATAACCCCTGGGAGAGACTCTACCAAGTCTTTAGCTGAAGATCCCATATAACCCTGACATCCCCCTGTGGAAATACCCCAACCCCCCCCCCCACATTTGACACAAGTATACAGTAAGCTTGGGACCCGAACACAGAGATGAAAGTGGGAGACATGTACATAGAGGGAGAATTTGCGACCCTGGCTGTGCTCACAAGGGGCATGGGAGGTGGGCAACTCCGGACACTACAGTACTACCGAATGAGGTCCGCATATCTAGCACGCTGGCCATCCTTCCCTGATGAACCCCCTTCCCACCCGTGCATACAGCTCGTCACAACACAGGGTGCACTGGGAATTTCCAAACTTTACAAGATAATACAGACTTACTCCTCTACGACCAATCAGGTAAAGTAGAAATGGGAAGCAGATATGAAAATTCCAATACCCGAAGATAAGTGGGCAAGATACTGCGCACTCACGAAGTGAGTGTCCCTTAATGCGGGACTGCGCCAAATACAGTTTAAAATCCTATATAGACTACACTATACCCCCGCCAGGATTGCACATTTACGCCTGACGACCCAGGCAACTGCCCTAAGTGTGGGTCCCCGGCAACGGGATCCTATCATATGTATTGGGAGTGTCCAGCTGTTGCACGGTTCTGGGAGAGGGTTGCAGATATGTTAACTGAAATTACACAGATCCCCCCACACTTGAGCCCACAAAAATATCTGTTTGGTGATATCGGTAAATGTTCCGAGAAAATCAGAAGGCTGTTCAATGTGTCATGTGTCACAGCCAAGAGATGTATACTGAAAGCGTGGAAGAGCCCGAACACCCCCACCATGGACACTTTCCTGCGTGAGTTAACCTACATTAATGCGAGGAGCAGTATGTACTGACTCAACCAAGTATGAGCAGGTCAAAGGACATCTGGGGCCCCTTCAGGGCATACCTCTGTGATATGCTTTCAGACAACGAAACAACCATGTAAATGAAAGATTGTTAAACACTTAATGGTAATATTGTTGTATATGCGACTGTAAACTGTGTTAATTGGGTGCCAATGTAACTGCTGAGACCATCAATAAAAAAATGTATAAAAAAAAAATATGTATATATCAATTGAACTGCACATACTGTTAGGGCAGAAAATTGATTTTGGTTTGAAGTTGCTGGAGCTACTCATGCCTGCGTCAATTCCAAAACGTTCCCTTAAGTCAGAGTCATTCAAGTTAATTTTTGTGTCTCTTAAATCTGGATTGGATTGCAGTTCACTTAGACATGTTAAGGTTACCAGATGTGTTTCCGACAGAGGCGATGGTAGTGATGTATCTCCTTGCTTCGTGTATTTGCGATCTTTCACTTGTGTAGCATAAACTTTTGTGAATTTCAATTTTCTTGTAAATTTGAAAACATCAATTCTATCTGTATCTCACAACAAAATGATATTTATAATGAAACTGAGTGTGTGGACTGTGCAATCGTGACTGACCAATCACACCGTTTAACATTGGTGGATAGATTCCTTTTATGTTTTCTACTTTAGTGCATTTACACTATCCCCATGTAGGCATTATGCCGCATTTCAGCCTGTCTAAAATGGCGAAACTTCACCAGATCATAGAGATGAGACAGGAGGGGTGGTGTAGCCGATAGCGAGTCACGTGACCGACATGGAGTGAGTGGGCAGAAATGGTTGTGCGTCCACACCAAGGACCTTTAAAACGAATGCGAGATGGCAACAATCTGGATAAGAACTAGCCTGACGAAGCTCTGTAACAGAGTGGAACACGTGGCAATCTCCACCCGGTGGGGTGAGTTTTATGTTTAACCTGGTCTGCATTACAGTTTATGTAATTATTTTATAGTGTATGATGCTCATGTTATAATTGATTAAAAAAACACGTTTTTTCACCAAGTTTTGGTCTAGTGTGCTTGGGCATTTTTCTACCATCAAGCATGACAGTCAGTAATAGTGTTTGACTGTAGTGGATGGTGTAATATATTTTTATACATTGTGAGCCTAGCCAGCTCTGGCCTGAAAGCACCAACTATCTAAAGAGGTTGAGCGCAGTATTTTGGCGACAGTTGGATTTGGAAATAAGTGAATTCTGTTGCCACCTCCCGTGAGATTGCCAATTGTGGGATACACAAAGTGAAGAACTACTTTATATTCATCACGGTATAGTGCCCCTTCCTTTTGCATTGTTTTAGGGAAGTAGAGGTACTTATCCTCCCCCCTAACTAAAGGTATAAGGGGTAGACCCTCTGATTAGACTACTGCCGGTTGCAGATTAGTCAACTATAAGAGTGAGATACTTCACACTCTTTATAATCAGAGTTACTTGTGTGAATTAGAGCATCCACACCAAAATACCCCAGGCATTAAGGGTAATACACCTTAACCTGAGGGATGGCAGACCAGGTAGAAGCCAAGAGAATGGCGGCAGCACTCGTCCTTTTTAACCAAGACAAGCCATCCATGAAAAATACTGGAGAGAAGAGTTTACCAGCCAGTTTAACTGTCCAACAAAAATTGACAAATTAGAGAAAGTGAAAAAAAGAGAGATATCCAAATGGTGGGAAGCAATGACATTACAAATGTATTTGGAGGCTAAATGCATTCCGAGAGGACTAAGAATCTTAACCATTCCAACATTTGAGGATATGGATCCCATGCTTATAGAAGAATGGACAAGTCACACAAACACCTGTTCATTCCGAATGATAGAAAGTCTGATGAAATATGCAAAGCTGGATAGAATCAAACTGATAAAAGAAATAGAAGACATGGAAGAGCAGCTATTCTCCTCTGATGAAGGTGACAAATGTAAGAAACTGATGACTAGACGAGTGGAGAATCTCAAAAGATTTGAAGGAGAGATAAGGCTAAAAAAACAGCTGAAATTCAAACGACACAGACTGTACTATGAGCAGGGAATGATATATACTTTTGCAAGGAGATTCGATGGTCCAATAAAGGGTAGGATGGAACAACCAGAAATGAAAAAAAAACAAATTACCACAGAAGTAGATGACCCAAGCAGCTCAGAGATAGAATCCTCAGATGCGGAAAGGGCAAGTTTCAAGAAACTGAATTTTTTAGACAAATTCAAACTGTTATATATGGACAGTCGAATGGACAAGAGAGGAAGAGGGCAATCAACAAGCCGAGGAGGAGGACAAAGAGGAAGAATGGGCAAACCATGACAAGGCGGGTTAGCCGTGCCAAGCGGGAGCAATCCAAACATAAGAACCAGAAGATCTGGCAGCAATCAGAGGGGGCGATCGAGAGGCAAGAAGATAGGAAATTGAAAATCTTCAACATCTCATCAAGAACTTTGTCCCCAGTGGAGGAATCCATTTTACAATTTGGATTGTCATATAGCCGAAAATACTTATGATTTTACGGCAACAAGAATTGATCTTTTCAAATTTACAAGAAAATTGAAATTAACAAAAGTGTATGATGCACAAGTGAAAGATTGAAAATACACCAAGCAAGGAGATACATCACTACCATCGCCTCTGTCGGAAACAGATTTGGTAACCTTAACATGTCTACGTGAACTGCAATCCAATCCAGATTCAAGAGACACAGAAATTAACATGAATGACTCTGACTTAAGGGAATGTTTTGGAATTGACACCGGCATGAGTAGCTCCAGCAACTTCAAACCAAAATCAATTTTCTGCCCTAACATTATATGCAGTTCAATTGATATATTTGAGGAATTGGTGATCAAGGATCTGAAAGCACTAGCATTGAAAGCATCCAATAAGAAAATGAAGAACTTAAACACATCGCAAATACAAGCCCTCAAACTCTTGAAAAATGACCGCATAATAATAATTCGACCATCAGACAAAGGAGGAGGAGTGGTGGCCATGGATAATGAAAGCTATAAGAAAGAGGCATTGAGGCAACTGGACAATGTGGGATGCTATGAGAAAGTAGATAAAGCAATTCTCAATGAGACCAAAATAAAAGAAATTTCCCTGCTACGAAAATGGTGTGATGAATGCCTTATAGATGAAGATGAATATTTTTTCCTCAAAACTGAACATCAGAGTACTCCAATTATATACTTTAATCCTAAAATCCACAAGAGGCTAGTGGATCCACCTGTCACGCTCACCTGATTCCCACGGAGGCGCAGGTATGGCTTCGAGTGCTGATGCTTCTTCAATGGTGAAGCGCAAGACTCTGATGATGGACAGGAAGGGCCCCTCTACTCTGGCTTTTCTGACTCGCAGGAATATTCCCCTGTGCATGAAAAGGGAGTATTACCTACAGACGGAATAATGCTCAAGCCTCCCACTCCCTTCCAACCCTCCTCGATACCCTTCCATGATTCCCCGTGAAGTCTCACCTTCGGGTCTGGAAAGGTGAGTTCTCCATCCTGCTTCTGATGCAGAGGCGCGTTGAAACCCAGTTACTTCACTGGATTGAGGTTTGATGGGAGTTCTAAATAAGCTTGACTATTCAGGTGAGGCGCTGTAAGAGTTCTGTTGCAAGTTCAAAAGTTCAAGCTTAATAATAATGTTCATTGACTTATTGCAGCAAGCGCTAATGCTTATGTCTTTTTCCCCTTAGGGGCTGGGGTTCGGAATGCCGGAGATATGGCGCCGACCCGAAGTGTAAGTTCTGGATGAGCGTTCAGGTAATGTCTTTGCATTCGCTCATTCAATATCTTTGTCTTTTTTCCCCATTGGGGCCGGGGTCCGGAATGCCAGGAAGCGGCAGGACCCGAAATGAAATGGCAATGACCCAACAGGTAAGTCTTGAAGGAAACTGAGCTTTTCCTATTTCCCTTCCTTCTCTCACCTTGTTTGCTTGTCTTTTCTCTCTAGGCTCTGGGAAGTGGGTGCGGATCCGGATGATCGCTGCTGAAGGTGGAGGCGCCCAGGAAAGGTGAGTGAAATGCAGCGCTGCAGCGATCGAAGCGAAATGCTTTTAAAATGATGTCTTCCCTTTCAGGATCGTCGGTGTGATGTCCCCGATATGCAGCTTTAGCAGGTAAGGTCTTCTTTCTCTCCAATTCTCTCTTAGCTCTCTTTGCAGGCGACCCAGGATGTTGACAGGCGTGGCTGAAGTCCAGATGCAGGAGCTGACACGGTGAGCGTCCAGCTGCGAGGAGCAGAACAACGTGAAGCGTGAGTTGCTGATCGGGCGTGGTTTAAATAGCTTTGGTAAAAGTTCCAGGCATGTATCCTTCCACCGATCAGGTATGTATCCTTCCCCGACCACACCCAGGTGGAAAGTAGTCCCACAGGTAAAGTAGTTCCATTCAGGCCTCAAGAGGGCCTGGATGTAGCAGCATGGTCTGCATCAGGTAAGTGCACATTAAAACACTTGAACACATGTCTAGCTTCATGAGCCTGGCGCCTAAGGCGCCAGGACAGGGGTCCAACATGAGCCTGGCGCCTAAGGCGCCAGGACTGTTTCCAAAGGGCGCCAGCTTGGGCCGGCTGGCACTTCCCTGGGGGGAATGATGCCTGCCTCTGGGGTTGCTGGGTCGGACCTGGCTCCTTGGAGGTAGGCATCATGACACCACTAGGACTTCCAATAGTTTCGTCAACCGGAAGTCTATTGGAAAAAACATTTAGATTTCTGGATCATCACTTATAACCATTTGTTGTGAGTCTTAACTCTTATATTTGGGACACGAGTGACTTGTCAACCAAGTTAAGAGACATTAATTGGGAACCCACTTATCTTTTGGTTCCTTAGATGTTACCTCTCTTTACACATCCATAGGGCACCAGTATGATTTAAAGGCCTGCAAGTACTTCCTTGAGGGGAGATCTGTTAGTTATCACTAGCATAATCGAATGCTCATAGATATGCTCCAATTCTGTCTAGAGAACAACTATTTCCTGTATGGTGATAACCTTTTTATGCAAAAACAAGGGACAGCCATGGCCTCATGCATGGCGCCTACCTATGCCAATTTATACATGGGTTGGTGGGAAATTAATGTAGCCTGGAGAGAGGAGCTGGAAGCTTTCACCAAACATATAATAGTCTGGTACAGGTTTATAGATGACCTATTTATAATATGGGATGACACTGAGCAATCACTGGTAGAATACATTACAGTTCTTAACAAGAATATGTTCAATTTGGAACTAACCAGTGTCAGTAGCAAACAAGAACTAGTCTTCCTAGACATTCAATTTCGAGTGGAAGACAATACCCTGACATCAAGAGTCTATAGAAAGAAAACCAGATCCAACTCCATACTGCATGCTAATAGCCACCACCCGACACTCCTTAAGAAATCAATACCATACGAAGAATTGTTTCTAAGAGCAAAACGCATATAGCTCCGAAAAAGATTTTCAGAATGAAGCAAAACTAATAGGCAGACGTTTTACCAACAGGGACTATGCTAGTAATACAATAACAGCATGCTTTGATAAAGCAGAAAACGCGACTAGAATCCAGTTGAAAAACCTAAAGATGTGGCAATCAGGTTCATTATAGGATTCAACCAACAGGGGAAACAGATCAAATCCATCATGCAAAAGCATTGGAATGTACTAACTATGGACTAAGATATTAACAAAGTGTTGACAGAGAGATCTAGCATAACGTTTTGTGAAGTGACAACACTAAAAAACATTTTGGCACCCAGCACGGTTAGAACTGAAATGAATGCAACTAACTGGCTTCGAGTAAAAAGTCCAAATGTTGGCTTTAGTAAATATGGTAACTGTAAAATGTGTGATCATGTCTCTAAAAAATCTTTTGTTAGTCGCAAATGCGTAACTTGGAAATAAAAACATAGCATTGCATGCACTACACAATATGTGGTATATGCTGTTACATGCAGTTGTGGTTTACACTATATTGGATCAACGATTGGACCCTTAAAACTTTGTATCTTACAGCACTATAGGGCGATCAATAATAAAGATCAAACATACTGCACATACATTTTGAAGTGACACACAAGAGCAATGTTAAAGAGATGTCCTTTGCTGGGCAAGCCCACGTTCCCCAACGCCTAAGGATGGGTAACAGAGAACTTAGGCTATGTCAATTAGAGGCCTAACTAATATGCAAATTGGACTCACTAAAACCTGATGGACTAAACATTGATTCTGAAATGTATGTTTTCCTATATGAATAAGAAATAATCTGGAAATATCTAGAATGTGTATCCCAAGTAACTGTAGAAATTACCTTTGACTAAGAAACACAGTAACTTTTAGATGATTTCAAAACATTGTATTGAGATGTAACTTGTTTTGGTTTCAACTTTAACTCTAATTTTGTATTACACTTCACAACATCAGTGGTGTACATTGGTACACATCCTGGCTCCTAGAATGTAAGGTGTACTAAAATTGTTGCATCCCGTGGTCTCATTGAATTGATTAGGGATTAGGGGATAGACCATAAACGTATCTTGAGCGAAGAAGGATGTTAGATCCCGTGCTGTTTTTTACTCATCGTTTGATTCAACAAACATATAGAATATGGCATCATGCACTAGCTGTTTAAATTAAGCAAATTTGCACAATTTGGAATAATATGCACAGAGCACTGGCACTTTAGGGTACTGTCATAAGATATGTTTGAATATGATTGAATAAGCATTTGCACTTTAATCATGTGAACGAAACGAAAGAGCTGATTGTATGTAACTGCACTGGCAGCGTCAATTATTATTATATTAAAATAGGCTCTAGGGTTTGTGAACACAGTTTGGGTCAAATAGCTACTATTCCTTATTTGTGTATAGAACTAGCGTCATCTGGGAGCGATTTAGTACATGGATCGGAATTTATTTCGTCTCTGTGTAGCACAGTATGATTTACACTTTGCACACTAGTGCTGGTATCTCGTAACAAAATGATATTTATAATGAAGGTGAGGGTGTGGACTGCGCAATCGTGACTGACCAATCACACCGTTTCACATTGGTGGATAGATTACTTTTATGTTTTTTACTTTAGTACATTTACACTATCCCCGTGTAGGCATTATGCCGCAATTCAGCCTGTCTAAAATGGCAGATCTTAGAGTTCACCAGATCATAGAGATGAGACAGGAGGGGCGCAGAAGCCGATAGCGAGTCACATAACCCACATGGAGTGAGTGGGCGGAAACAGTTGCGCGTCCACACCAAGGCCCTTTAAAATGAATGCGAGATGGCAACAATCTGGATAAGAACTAGCCCGACGAAGCTCTGTAACAGAGCGGAACACGTGGCAATCTCCACTCGGTGGGGTGAGTTTTATGTTTAACCTGGTCTGCATTACGGTTTATCTGATGATTTTATAGTGTATTATGCTTGTGCTATAATTGATTAAAGAAACATGTTTTTTCGCCAAGTTTTGGTCTAGTGTGCTTGGGCATTTTACTACCATCAAGCATGACAGTCAGTAATAGTGTTTGACTGTAGTGGATGGTGTAATATATTTGTATATGTTGTGAGCCTAGCCAGCTCTAGCCCGAAAGCACCAGCTATCTAAAGAGGTTGAGCGCAGTATTTTGGAGACAGTTGGATTTGGAAATAAGTGAATTCTGCAGCCACCTCCCGTGAGATTGCCAATTGGTGGATACACACAGAAAAGAACTACTTTATATTCATCACGGTATAGCGCCCCTTCCTTTTGCATTGTTTTAGGGAAGTAAAGGTACTTATCCTCCCCCCTAACTAAAGGTATAAGGAGTAGACCCTCTGATTAGACTACTGCCGGTTGCACATTAGTCAACTATAAGAGTGAGATACTTCAAACTCTTTATAATCAGAGTTACTTGTGTGAATTAGAGCATCGACACCAAAATACCCAGGCATTAAGGGTAATACACCTTAACCTGAGGGATGGCAGACTAGGTAGAAGCAAAGAGAATGGCGGCAGCGCTCGCCCTTTTTTCTTTTTTTTAATTTTTATTTTTGTTCAGAGAGAGGTACAACAAGACCAAACTGGCCAGTGGCTAGCGAATCGCAACATGATATAACAATATAGATGAACATTTACATTATACACTATACATTTGCACTTTGTTTGTCAGTACTCGAGCGGTGTCGATGGATTGTCCTCTTCATCAGATAACATATTACATAGATAGAGCCTGAACAGCGTCCATATGTCTGTGGGGCGGCATCTCGATGGCAATGTAATAATAAATTGTTCTTCAAGTTCATTAACCATCGACAGGTCTTTCAAGAAGTCCTGTCGCCTGGGAGGATATATGGACTTCCAACATTTCAGTATATTTCGTTTCACAACCACACATGCTAAATTGAACAATCGTATGGTGGTAGTTGCAGCTTTACCAATATCCACAAAAAGGTATTTCCGTGGGGAGGGTGTAGCAGGTATTGCCGTAATGTCTTCCAGAATCTCCGCCACCTCCCCTCAGAATTTAGTTATCGGTGGGCAGGACCAATACATATGATAGGAGTCTGCGTCAGGGGCGTCACATTTAGGGCATTTTCCTGTGTGGCCCTGCACAAACTTAGCTAACTTGGCTGAGGTGTAGTGCAACTGGTTCAGAACTTTAAACTGAATAAGACGTAGCCCTGAGTTCATGGATACACATTTAGTCAACTGGCAGCTTATCTCGACCATGTGGCTTCACACAGCTCCACACCCAGATCTCGTTCCCAGGTCTCTTTAATGTTATTGCATAGCTTGGAGTGGATCTAAACAAGGCTGTATAGTGACAACAGACTTTTCCTGTGTCCCCCTGGTTCCGTCATGGCTGCAATACATTTGTGTGTGGGTGGCTCTTCTGGGAAGGAGGGCCATTTGGTGGTGAAGGCAGATTTCATCCTGTGAAACTGAAATCGCTTAAGGTGATCTCCACCCACTGCCCCGACAAAATCGTCTAATGCACAATATCTCCCTTCCGGGAACATGTCTCGCATTCTAAATTGCTTCTGTGGGTCCCAGGTACCCTGGAGTGCCTTATCAAATGTGGGGTTTATGCCCAGGAAGTTCCAAAATGGTACCTCCGGCTCATATGGGGTTGTAATGGCAAGTCTCTTATATATCCTGGCCCATGCACGCGCAGTGGCGCTTACAGGATCATATCTGCATGTGTCCTTCCGACTAAGGTCAAACAGAACAGCTCGCAGGTCTGAGGGGGATGCCGCAAATCTTTTTAGGGTAATGTGTGGTGCCGTGTCCTCTGGGTCGAACCAGTGTCTCGCGAAGTGTGCCTGTGATATTAGATAATAAAGTTCAAAGTCTGGTGCTGCAATCCCACCTTTTGCAAAGGGTTCTGTCATTTTGGACCACTTCAACCTGGGCGTTTTCCCTCCCCATACAAATGTAGTCGTGAGCGTATTGAGTTTCGTGAAGAATGTTCTGCCCGGCCAAATCAGTATGTTGCAAAAGAGGTATAGGAGTTTGGGTAGCACTACCATCTTAAGTAACGATATTCGCCCATATACGGATAGAGGGAGCTTGTTCCAGACTTGTAGTTTAACAGTCAGGGATTGTAGGAGTTCTCCATGATTTTCTGCGAGCAATGTACTCCCGTCTCTGGATCCCCTGATCCCCAAGTAGCGAATGTATGTTGGTTACCATTTGAATCCATGTGTGACTGACATATCTCTAGTTTTAGGTGTAAGTGGAAACAGTTCTGACTTAGAAACATTAACCCTGTACCCAGAGTATTCAGAGGACCTCTTGACCTCAGCCATAATTGGTGCTAGATTTACCTCTGGGTTCCTAATATATAGTAGGGTGTCATCCGCATGTAAGGAAATGATTTGTGGTCTCCCTGTCATACAATGACCTCTACATGCATGGTTCTGATGGACGTATTCAGCCATGGGTTCTAATGTAAGTGCGAAAAGGATTGGGGAGAAGGGGCAGCCCTGTCTGGTGCCTCTACCCAGGCGAAACAGGGCTGACATGGTTTGATATGTTAGTACCTTCGCTCCCGGGCAAGTATACAGTAACCTGACACAGCTAATAAAGTATCCTCCCAACCCAAATCTCTCAAGGACCTGAAACAGATAGACCCAGGAGACAGAGTCAAAAGCTTTCTCGACATCAAGGGATGCCGCCACCGCATCCGCCGCTGGGTCTATCTGTGTCATCACTCCAAAGAGTCTGCGCAGATTAAGAGCAGTGGACCTTGTTGGTATAAAGCCAGCCTGGTCAGGATGCACCAATATAGGCATATAGGGCAGGAGCCTGGTAGCTAGAACCTTTGCGAAAATCTTTGCATCGGTATTAATGAGTGAGAGAGGTCTATACGACCTCATGTCCTGAGGGGGTCTACGGGGCTTAAGAAGGACCGTTATCACTGTCTCTCGCATAGTATCTGGCAGTATGTTATGCTCACCTGGACCCCACAGGGGTGTCGATCGGACCCAGACAGCTGCGGTCTCCATCAACGTGATGCGTAGTGAAGAGATGACTGTCTGGACTGGCCCGCCTAGACTTGTCTGCTGGACCCGAAGAAGTATTTTCCTGCAAGTGGAGATAGGGATTAGCCACCTGTGGGTTTTAGTGATGGCCTCCCAACTGTTCTCGCTCTCCCCCACTAATCACCTCCGATATCCCCTTAGTAACCTCACCTTATGTTTGTAAAAGATGAGCTCTCCATCCTGCGTGTCTTGCAGGGGCGCGTAGATACCAGTTACTTCACTGGTTTGAAGGTGTTGGGAGAGTTCCGGTAAGCATTGACTCTGAAGTCCCAGGCGGGATTGGTAAGTATCAAGTTCAAAGAGTTCAATGTGCCCGATGTTCACTCTTGTCCCCTTCCTTCCTTAAGTTGCAACTGAGTTCGTGAGAAGAAGGTCTCGTAGCTGCTGCTGGCGTTCAGGTAAGAGTCTGTGTTACCCAACGCTGTCCGGTAACTATTGCATGCGTTAACGTGTTGTTTTTCTCCCTCTTTACAGATGTGGCATATGAAGATATGGAGAATAATACCGCTGGTGGTAAATCAGGTAAGTCTATGGTGGTAAGAGGTATTTGTTGATTCCCTTGGCTCACCTTGTTTTTCTTGTGCCCCTAGGTGCCGGAGTACGGCGAAGAAATGATGGAGACAGTGCCGGATCAAAAGATGCTGTGAGAACTGGTGAGTATGGCGCCATGCTGGAGCTGGCAAAGCGACACGTGCAGGACTGATGTACTTTCCAGGTCGGGAGATGAAATGGATCTGGAATCAGGTGAGGAATTTGAAATAAGTTAGTTTTCTAACCTTGTCCTTTTCTTCCTCTTTATTCTAGGAGCTCCGGATTCGAGGCGGGTGTGGCAGAAGACTGGATGCTGGCTGCAGGCACGCGGGCGTGGCAGAAGACTGGATGCTGGCTGCAGGCACGGTGAGAGTCACGCTGCTGGATGCAGAATAACACGAAGCATGTGCTGCTGTTCGGGCGTGGTTTAAATAGCCTCCAAAGAAGTCCCAGGAAAGAAGTTCCCCAGGACCACACCCGAGTAAAAAATAGTCCCTGTAGTAAAATAGTCCCATCCAGGCCTCACGTTGGCTTGGATTTATTTGCAGCATGGTCTGCATGAGGTAAGTAATGTCTATGAGCCTGGCGCCTATGGCGCCAGGACTGATTTTTATTATGAGCATGGTGCCTACGGCGCCAGGACTGAACCCAGACAGCCCCTAGCTGGGGCTGCTGGGGTTTTTGTAAATGTCTGCATGCCTGCTCCTGGGGCTGATGGGCTTGATCCGGATGCCCGGGGGTAGGCATCATGACAGCATGCCACGCTCCATCGCCTCTTCCCATACTTTCAGTAAGCCTGGGGCTAGTATGTCATGGAATTCTTTATATAATTCAGCACCTAGACCGTCGGGGCCAGGGGTTTAACCTGATGTTGATGCTTTCATTGCCTCTGTAATTTCCTCAAGTGATATGGGGGTGTCTAATATCATGCGTGTCTCCGGGGTCAGTGTTGGGAGATCAATCACGTCCAGATATTCCACTATTTCTTCTTTAGTTTTGGTGTCCCTAATGGAAAATAGTGATTTATAGAATGCGGCAAACATATCATTAATTTCTTGGTCCCCATTGACTATGTCACCACTAGGTGTCTGGATTGTCGCTATAGGGGGATGGCCGTGTTCGGCCTTAAGCATCCGGTCTAGGAATCTCCCTGCTTTATTACTTTCCCCGTATCTATGAGCTCGGACCGGCGAAGCCATGTATTGTACCTCCCTCGCAGCAAGTTTATTAAATTCTGCCAGTGTAGTGTGAATATCCAGTAGGGCCTCTTTACTATGTGTACAGGTGTATTTGAACTCCAGGTGCTCCAATTTGGCCTCCATTTTGTCCAACTCTTGCCTAACTGCCTTCAATAGACCCGTAGTTTTGGCCATAATTGCACCACGTAACCATACTTTAAATGTTTCCCACAGTGTAGCACACCGGTCAGCCGACCCTTCGTTTAGTTGGAAAAATTCCTCTATTTCAGTTCGCAGTGATTCACAAACGTTAGGGTCTCTTAGTAGAACAGGGGGCATTTTCCAGCGTCTGGCCCTCGGGGCAGCCTCGCTGACGCACAAAGTAATTTACACAGGGGAGTGATCTGAGAGGGTACGGGGGTACATATCACAGTGCTGGACCATATTCGTGAGTGTTGAGCTGATAAGCCAGTAATCAATTTGAGATTCAGAGTCATGCACTGATGAATAGAAAGTGAAGCGCTGTTCTTGGGAATGTAGTTCTTGCCAGATGTCTAACATGGCCATCTGTTGCATTATTTGTCGTATAGCTAATGCGGTTTTGGTCAAGGTTCTATGGGAAGTTGTAGACCTGTCGAGGGTCGTGTCAAGTATCGTATTAAAATCACCTCCCCAGATCACTGCCGCATCCTCAGCTTCAACCAACAAATTATATATAGCATTGTAGAATTCAGGGTGTTCTATGTTGGGGCCATAGGTATTAACTATAACCATCTTCCGTCCCGCCAACTCGCCCCAAATTACAACATATCTCCCTTGTGTGTCAGTTTTTATGCGTGCTGTACACGGAAGCCCAGATTTGGATGTATCTGGGTCAGAACCCCTCTGGATTGGGAGGAATATTCAGTATAATATCGCAATGCACCCCATCTAGGAAGAAAATTGGAACAGACCTGCCCCAGTGCGTGAGTTTCTTGCAGTAACACGACCTGGGGGTTATGTCTGGTTATATATGCTGCGATTTTCCCGGCCTTAATCGGGTTGTTTAGGCCCCGGATATTCCATGAACGAAGTTTAACAGTTACCCCCTGTTACCGAGTACCATGGTATTTCTATTACTATCAATGTGTGAAGTGATTCGCTTACACCACCAACCTTAACAGCTGAACCCGATGCAACCAGTCTCTGCATTTTAGAACTCCGGCCAACCGTGGCAAAACTTTGTACCCTACCCCCACCCCTGCCCGCACCATCAACCCCAACCCAATGATGTAACACATTCCCCATAACCTGTGGAACTTTCCTGAGGGTCGCTAGTTGCAGTCGCAGGGCCTCCATCAGTAGAGACTCACAATCCCACCCTCTTCAAACAATATCAATTGGAGCCGTTGCTCTCGGGGAAGACGTCTTCACAGCTTAAGTAAGTATGTTTGTGTAACTCCATGTCAGTCGGCTGAGTCCAGGACTTCGTCTCCCGGTCGTGGTGGCCTGCTCCGATCTCGTGGATGTTCTTTGGGAGGAATGGGGATGGACGCCTCAATGTACGTTATGGCTTCCGCAGGGGTCTCAAAGAAATGCAACCTGCCTCCATGTTGAATCCATAGTTTCGCCGGGAAGATGAGGGCGTATGGGACATGACGCAATCTCAGAAGCTTTTTGGCTTGTTAATAGGATCTGCGTTGCATTTGGACGCTGGTTGAAAAATCCGGATAAATGTGGACTCTGTTTCCTTCATATTGCAGGGAGTACTTTTCCCTTGAAAGTTTAAGGATCGCGTCCCTGTCCCTGTAGTTCAGGTTGCGCACAATAATCGTGCGCGGTGGCGCCCCAGGTTTGGGTGTCGGCGCTAGGGTGCGATGAGCCCTCTCAACAAGAAAGTGGTTAGAAAAGGATTCCGTGCCCAGAAGAGTTTTCAAAAGGGCCTCAACTAGTCGCTCCATCGGACCCTTACAGAAGGATTCTGGAATGCCGACAATACGGATATTATTTCTTCTAGATCGAGATTCCAGGTCATCGCATTTTGCTTGAGTCTTACGCAGTTCCCCTTTCAGCTGTGCTATGTCTCGACCATGCTGTGTTAGGATATCTTCATTCTTGCTGATTCTGTTCTCAGCTTCTGTAACGCGAGTGCTCTCCTTGTCCACTCTAGCCTTAAGGGAGCTGATAGTTGAAAAAATACCGTCCAGCTTGACGTTCACTGCCAGGAAGCCATTCTGTACCATGGTCATTAGGCGGTCTTCTCTGTCGTCATGTTCAATCACAGCAGGATTGTCATCCCCCATGTTTATGGCGGCCGGCGTCCCCTGGGGTTGGGAGATGGCATAGGAGTCCATTGGGCCAGTCTTTTTCACGCCCGTGCCTTTTTTCTCGTTGCGGCCCATGGGTCACCTGTGCAGAGCAAGGGTCGATGACGCGGGTCAGGCCAACCGTCTACACATGATTAGTATAGCCTGAATAGAACAACGTCAATATCTATATTGTACAACCTGTTGGGTACCAGTGCACTGATTCTTATGTAACGTATATGACGTTGCCACACCAGTCCTCGGTTGTTCTGCGACCTCTCGCGTTAGCACTGTCTCTGGGTGGCAGCCAGTGTAAAAAGGAGTTTACAAAACTTTACTTCGTGACTCAGCCTCTATCTCTGGATCCGCACGCTTCTACATCTCTCACCTGCAATCGCAACGTCGAACGAGGGCTCGCTCGGCGGCAGGCCCGATGCACGAGTCGGCTGGGGCCCTGCGTGAAAGATGGCGTGCCGACCCAGTCGTTATCCAGGAGGTGGGCCGGAGCCACAGAGCACCTCGTGTCCACACTGGGTCCTAATGTCTGCTATGTCTGCCCACACGGTCTGATCCCAGGCCCGTGTCGTGGGCTGTACCGCCGTGCTCAGCGCTCCTTCCCCACGCGGCCTTGTGCTGATGATGGCGCCACGGTCTGGCGTAGGATTCTTCCGGAGCCCTGGGGCGGGCCGCAGTCCGCTGGAGAAGCCGTTAGTCCGAAGTGGGCTGCAAACTCCCCCGCGCCTCCGCAGTTTCGAGCAGGATTTGCACACAATGTGCAGCAGGAGTACGGGAAACGGACGGTGTAGTAGTTTCTCCTCTCCGCGGCTCCAAAAAGGATTAATTTATATATATGATGTTCGTGGGATCGGAGCGCTCCGATCAGGTGGCCATCTTAGTTGCACGCAACAGCGCCCCCAGCACTCGCCCTTTTAAACCAAGACAAGCCATCCAAGAAAAATACTGGAGAGAACAGTTTACCAGCCAGTTTAACTGTCCAACAAAAATTGACAAATTAGAGAAAGTGAAAAAAAGAGAGATATCCAAATGGTTGAAAGCAATGACATTACAAATGTATTTATATATTAAGGTGGCAATAGCCCCCCCTATAGTTAAGGTGATAGCCTTGAGCCATAGGAACTCCAAACATTCTATTGCTAGTAGCTTTTGACTTGCAGGACCGATATGGCTGATATTTACAAACACAATGTGTGTCACAGACCCACCCCCCAGACTGGACATTTTGGGAAAGATTCTTTAAAAAATGAAAAGGTTATTAATAAAGCAAAGAAATGTTGTTGAACTGCATACTTTAATACATTAATTTTCCCATAGAGAAAAAGTATCAATTTGGCAAAGGTGAAGCTCAAAAACTGCTGGGCGGATTTGAACCAAACAAGAAACAACTTTGGCACAAGCATTGACTTAATTTCCGGGACAGGTTTGGGGTTATTCAGGCCCAGTGTTATTAAAATATTTGGCGGGGAAGGAGGTGCTCGCTGCTCCCAAAAGTAGAGCTACATCTCCCATGGTGCTTTGCAGCAGAGAGGCTTTTCAGAAATGAAAATGTGCTTTTTTCTTTGCTTGATGCAAGAGATTACTGGTGTAATGCAAAAACGAAAAGTGCTCAAAAAGATATTTGGAGGAGGAAAAAGGATTACATTGCATCAGGCTAGATGTGGGGAGTGGGAAAGTGAATACCAAGTGAAATTGGGAGTGGGGGTAGTCTGTGGAGCTAGTTAGAGTTCTTTGGTTATCAGGGGAAGTACCCAGGGAATCACACAAGATTCCCGCAGCTACAACGGAAGACATGCGTGGAAAAGAAAATGCATCACAGGAACAAAAGAGTAGAAGGGGGTAATGGGAGAGGTCCAGGAAGGGAAAAGGCAGTTATGGGATTTGGTGACGGGGGGGTAGCAGAGGAATATCGCGGGCATGGGTAGTTCATTGATGCTTTATGTGTAGTTCATTGTCATTATTGAGGGAAACTGGTGGGAATCTGGAAAGATTGAAAAAAACTGACATTTTACACATTGTGGTCCCAAAGGAACCTATTGGTGCAACATGTATAATGTGGCCACAGACGAAGGCTATGACTAGTGGGACCAAAGAAACCTATTGGTGCAACATGTACAGAGACCCAGGGCCAAAGCCCAGGGCTGGTGGGCCCCAAAGAAACATAATGGGGTAACATGTACAGCCATGGCTACTGTGATGGCCGAAGGCCATGTCTAGTGGGCCCCAAAGAAACATAATGGTGCAACATGCACATGGCCCATGGCCTAAGGCCATGACTAGTGGACCCCAAAGAAACCTATTGGTGCAACATGTACAGTGGCCACATGCAACATGCACAGGGCCCATGGCTGAAGGCCATGACTAGTGGACCCCAAGAAACCTATTGGTGCAACATGTACAGTGGCCCACGGCCAAAGCCCAGGGCTAGTGGAACCCAAAGAAACATAATGGGGCAACATGCACAGCCTTGGCTACTGTGATGGCCGAAGGCCATGGCTAGTGGGCCGCAAAGAAACATAAAGGTGCAACATGCACAGGGCCCATGGCCTAAGGCCATGACTAGTGGACCCCAAAGAAACCTATTTGTGCAACATTTAAAGTGGCCACGGCCAAAGCCCAGGTCTAGTGGGCCCCAAAGAAACATAATGGTGCAACATGCACAGCTGTGGCTACTGGCGCTGGCAGAATGCCATGGCTAGTGGGCCCCAAACAAACATGATGGTGCAACATGCACAGGGCCTATGGTTGAAGGCCATGACTAGTGGACCCCAAAGAAATCTATTGGTGCAGCATGTACAGTGGCCACAGCCGAAGCCCCGGGCTAGTGGGCCCAAACATATCCTATTGGTGCAAGATGTATAGTGTGCATCTTGTCATTTTTCAGACAGGCACAGCCATGGCTACTGGCGATGGCCTAAGGGTATGGCTAGTGGGCCCCAAAGAAACCTATTGGTGCAACATGCACATGGCCCATGGCCTAAGGCCATGACTAGTGGACCCCAAAGAAACCTATTGGTGCAACATGTACAGTGGCCACATGCAACATGCACAGGGCCCATGGCTGAAGGCCATGACTAGTGGACCCCAAAGAAACCTATTGGTGCAACATGTACAGTGGCCCACGGCCAAAGCCCAGGGCTAGTGGAACCCAAAGAAACATAATGAGGCAACATGCACAGCCTTGGCTACTGTGATGGCCGAAGGCCATGGCTAGTGGGCCGCAAAGAAACAACCTTAACATCCTCTCTCCATTCATTTGTATCCACAACTATTGAAGCATCCCTTGGGCACCTCAGACTGAGGGTTCGACAACATCCCATTGAAACTCACTCCTAGGAAGCCCTGACAATTGTTCAGTCGGCCCTGCCCTGGGCCTTGATGTTACATGCTACCAGAATCCACAGAAAACAGTGGCACAACACCATTGAGCTGACTGGGCTTCAGCCCCCTCCCTCCCAAAGTTTTGGGCTATGTTGACTCGACCTGGCTGACCAACAGAGCTGTGGCCGGACAGAACAGGCCACAGTTGTTAAACAGCGCCTGGGCTTCTCTGTTAACAAAGGCCCTGCAATTACGAACATAAAACATATCACTGTTAGCACCTGCATTCATATGCATGCATGTTTAGGTAATTTAAATCGTGATGTGGAGTTAGTACTTGCATGCCAGCGGGGTGATTGAAAGGGTAAAGCAGAGACAGGAGACCGCTCATTCTCACAGCAGTACCTATGTGGGTGCTTTCAGACTTAAACAACAGAGTTAACTGCTTGTAACATTGATGCTTCATTGGAATAGTCTCATTAGAATGCGTAAAGAAGTTAGATGCCCCCAACACAAATACGTTTGCCCCTCCCGCAATGTCTCTAAGGTTAGCACCTCTTCCAACATTTGAAGGGTTACCCAACACCCACCCCTCCCAAATTTAGGTTCTGTTGCGTCGCTGACAGAAACTATAAAGAGCAGGGAGAGACAGTTGAACTGCACAAGGAGGGGAGGCAGGAAGGAGCGGAGAGGTAAGTATGGTCAAAGAGCCTCTCTTTCGTAAAGGAAACAAATTGTCTGTCGCCGGCACCACCGGCTCGTGCCAGGAACTCAATTTAAATTGTGACAATATTTGTTTTCCTCGGACTGCGTGCTTCGGGAATAATGAATAATGCAGGCCCCTTTTACGCACTCCAGTGAGAGACGAGCTAATGGCCCGGACGGTGCCATTTCAGGAAACATGGGACATGATGATGGGTGGGGGCAGGGGGCGGCCCTACAGCAGACGATTCACCTAGGCGCGGTAGGACCACAGAGGGAACGCTTTAAGGAGATGCAGAGTGGGGCAAGATGGAGACCGTGGAGCTTATTTAGTTACCTATTTCTTGAGCAAGGCTGCTCTTGAAAATACCAGAGCGCAGCGAATAGAGATATACAAATATCCTAAAAAAAATAAACACTCCTTTCATCAATATTCAAACCACAAAGAAAAACAGTACTGCCTATATTAGAAAATAGCAAGGACATCTACACTTATACACACTCATGCAATAAAGCTGTTCTTAAGTATGTTTTTATGCGTGTTTGTATGAGCTTAAATCAAGCCTTCCTAGCAACCTACCCATTTCTTCTATAGAATTTGAATACATAAACAAATTAATGCATGTCGTTCCTTATAGCATTTTAAAAACAAATTAAAATTGTTTGATCATGTATGAAGTGCATAATTCATTTTTTCAATATATAGCAATGGCTTCAGATGCACCCAGAAGTTAAGAAGAGTTAAATTGAAAGCCAGCTTAGAGCCCAGTCTCACCCTTTACCCAGTGCCATTTCCTGGGGCGGGCAGAGGGGGCGGCCACCTTTATGTGCTTTATGGTTGCGGATGTGCAGGAAGGGTCCGACCATGACAGCTGCCTCTGAGTTTGCCACTGGTAGAACATTAAGCATTCCTTTGTTTCAAATAAAGTAAGGCACATTACAAAAGCAGCCCCTGAGAAGCTCTGGAGACACACACAATCCACCCTGGCCCCCAGTGTCCAGCTTATGCTCTTTGTGTTGATAGAGCCTTCAAAGTGGGGGACATTTATAAGTGATAGCTCACTTAACAAGCCACTGTTTTTACACCACAGGGATAAAAACTGAATATGGGGCATTTTTATTCTGAAGGCCAGCACAAAGCACCAGTTAGCTGACCAAAACTATGCATTCTTGCAAGAGAATTTACATGTCACAAAGAAAAAGTTTTAAAGTATGTTTTTTATTTTCATGTGTTTTTATATAACACGCCAAAACTTTTTTTGTGTATTATTTTTTTAGTTACAAATGGTGCATGCTTGAGAAGGTTAACTGTCATTTTCTTGCCTATGTGGTCTAGTGGCTGCTTTAGGACATGGACTAAATGTATCCTCTTGGCATCAAAGAACTTTTCATTTTCTTAACACGCCAACCACTGCCAGATGGATCTTCATTTTGACTTGGCACCTTGATTAGGAAAGCAGGGTCCATTGTGTCACTGTGCAGACAGTATTTGCTGGCAAATCAATGCAGTGATATGTGTTCATCAATGATTTGTGTGCTGCCCAAGTCACCACCCCGTTTCTTAGATGTCTATGTGCTGCTCCTCTATGTAACAGCACATATGACTCTTTTTGTTTGATGTGTCCCATGTCCATACAATATTGCACTGGAATTGCTTGTGATTGTAGCTCTAACGAATGCACCATACTGTTCCCACACTTCAACACATAAAGCAATCCAAGATGCTCCCTTAAACTGTACGTCCACTAGGCCTTTCTACACCACCACGCCATCATTTTCACTAGCTGCAGGCCAGGGCTAGTAAGAGATGGTATTTTTTTATTGTGTTTATTGGTTAAAAACAAACCTTATTTACAAATTGAGTAGCCACAAGTAAAAACAATATCAAATGACATTAAAATTGAAACTGAAATTATTATTATTATTTTCTTTTTTATGTTAAAATTACATTTAGGTATTACAAAGAGTTAACAAATCACAGCTGACACAGATTGATAAAGAACATCAACAAGAATATTTATTAAGTATCATTAATTAAAACACATGCTGTCTTACATACGTAATACGCTGCTGCCGTGATAATAACTGATTCTGCTCCCAAAAGAGTGTGCCAGAACTGGTCCCCCTCTCTGTTAAGATCATTAGTAATAAAACCGGCATAGCCTTTTGCATAAACAGTAGACATTTATGGGCATTGTGTTAAAATGTGATGGGCAGACTCCATGGCCCGATTACAGAGACAACACATTCTTTGCTCCCTGGACAATTTCTTCCATCTACCTGCATTTTCAAGAGTAGGTAAGATATTCATACGAAGGTAGGTAATGAATCTACGGATAGCGGCTGAATAGAGTTTTCTCAGGTAGGTACATTGGACATTTCTACCGAAACACTGTTTGCTGTATTTAGCACAGAGTGTCAAAGAAGATAGGCGATCAACATTATTGCAATGATCAAGAGCGCAAGCATTCTTCTTTAAGACAAAAGCCAAGTTAGGAAGGTTTATAAATTCATTTAGGGAGAGATTTAAGTTAGTTACCTGGGTAACTGGGTACACACAGAGCTGTAATAAGAACTAGTTTGTGCAGGACCGTGGGTTTGCAGAGGCTACATAATGTAAAAGCCTGTTAGGGGTGTCCGCTGCGTGGAGTATTATGATGTACATGCTACTAAGCTGCATAAGCCAGTGGGACCTTAATGATTGTAGGTCCAGTTCGCACTGAAGAGCCTCTGCTGGTACTGGCTGGGGCACCCCAAGGATAGATCTCAATATTTTGCCTTCGAGTCTGCTCACCCAACTCATCAGGTGTGGTGGGGGAGTCTCATCAAGATGACTAGATGTGTTTATGGACTTTGTTAATTTCTGATGGTTCTTCTTAGCACGCTAAAGGGGTCAAAGCGGTGTGTGTGCTGCTCCTGCATTTTATGTGCTCTAGTGTCATTGTGCAGTACCGTATTCAGCTTGGCCATTACATTGTGTGTATTCCAGTTGTTGGTCTGAGCCAGCTAATCAATGTACTTCCATTCATATTTATATTATAAAGGTGTTAATCTTATCAATGTTCCTCGGGCCCCACACTATGCGATTTCCCTGGCAATTTACATTGACTTGAGCACGGAATTTGTTAATTTTGTGGGGTCTATGTAGTACCAATGACCCCCGCAATACAGCGTGATCGCTAATGAGAGTGAAGGCAACATCAAGGTTAGAACAATGTTCCTTCGTAGACTTGTCCACAAATACAAAGTCTAAACAAGAGAGGCAATTACCATTGGTCCATGCATACGGTATTGGCCCTTTGAGCCCCTTTCCACAGCTCAAAAAGGTCACGTCAAATATCATCATGAATAACAGCCAGGGAAGGTCTTTACCACCAGCATTACCAAGCCCAGCTTCCATAGAACCACAATTGATCTCACCCCCATCATATAATTTACAATCAATAAGGTCAGGAGCATTCAGAACACCTGCAATTATTGCTCTCCCACCAGGATGTTTTTCACACCTGGTTCCCAATATTTTTCCATAATAGTTAACATTTCTTTAGCCGTAGCAGAGTCCGGGGGTTGGTGGGGGAATAGATGTTTATAATCAGTAGGCGGAAGTCAGTCAAATCTATGGTAATCTTTGCAGCCAATACATACGGAGAGACAATTTCTTCATAGAATGGGGAGACTTTTGTGAATGTGCCATACATACTGTCCCCACACTTAAACACATAAGCAATCAAAGAAGTTGCCTTAAACTGTACATCCACTAGGCCAAACACCCTTTCGATACCTCCACACCATGATTCTCACTAGCTGCACGCCGGCACTAGTAAGAGATGCTAATGCCAGCTCTGTTAAATAAAGCATGGGCTTGCTCTTTTTTTACAGAAATAACCTCTGAGGCCTGCACCCCGATGAGGAGGTAGTGGATGAGGGAATGTGGACCCTATAACGCGTATAAGAAGCCGGTTTTGTTTAAAATGCTTTATCAGTTTATTACTTGTCAGGCTAACGTGTGTTGAAGTACAATCCTTTCTGTACATGTTTCCTCTTTATTAGATGTCTTGTGTAGGGTATCCGTTCCTGTCTAAAGATATATTTTCATAAAGATGTTTCTGTATTGGGGACTGGGCATGCTCAGACTGCGACCCAGCCTCTCCTCATCTAAAAATCTCTAGAAACAAGAAGCAAATGAGCCCTTACACCCCATATGAGTGGCTGAGGTTACAGCCATTGTATCCTCAAATCCAAAAATGTAAGATGTCCGAATGAGTATGTATGGTTCATGGTTACAAACATTTTTATGCTGGGTGAGTGTTTGTTTATCGAATATATAGATATTTCTGATCATTGTAATATTCCCGAAATGTGATTTCATGCAAAGCAGACATGAACACTCATTGGTGCTATTTATACCCTTTCCCTCTCTCATAGGGGTATTTTGACAGAGTACAATAGGAGTGTACCAGACTGTCCACCTTGGAATTATAACCTTCTATCAAAACATTATTCATGTGGTTAGTCTAATGTTACCCTCTGTGATATACAAGTGAGTTGTTTTAAACAGAAGACTTTCAACACAGGGCCAGTGGTCCCTGGGGCCTCAGGCCAGACTGGTCACACCACAGTGTGTCAGTACGGACAGTTTAAAACTGCATTCAGACAAGGCCTTCCCTAAGAGTAGGTGACAGAAGGGAAGCGTACATTTCCCATGCGAACATGCAGGGGCTTCCCCCGCAACCACCGCTCACTATACTGTGTAGTGTAGCGAGCGGGATGTTGCGGGGGACACCCCGCAGCCCCTGTTTTTTGTAAAAATGTTTCTTTTTTTTCCCTGTTTTGTTGGGAGAGCTCGGCGGTGTTGCCCGCAACCCCCACTCACTGTTGTGAGCGGGATGTTGCGGGGGAAACCCGCCCAGCCCCCCACAGCCTTTTAAAAAGAAATAATTTCATACCGACCCCACCAAAACACCTAAACACATACCACGAAAAGTTTGAACTTTTGGTAGTTAGAACTTTTCATGGTGTGTGTATTAGGTCTTTTGGTGGGATCTGTATTTTTTTTTTCAGACATTGCGTCCTATTCCGACAGAAGAACCATTTACTTGGGCATCAACAGCTGTGTTTTCACATCAGATTTCTTCTGTAAAGTACTTGAATTACAATGTAATGAAGCCAGCTTCATTTGTTTAGCTATGATGTATTGATATTGAGGACTTTTTCACGTGACACAGAATTGTACTTTGGCAGTGACGTATGCCAGTCAGGGGGGCACATTATAGTGTTTCACACTGGGAACCAAGTTGGAAGACCCCTTCCTGTACCACAGAGACTCCTAATTAAGATATGCCAAAATGTGCTAAAAGATATAGCACTGACTCGAAACCATGGCGCATTTCCTGTACTAATGTGTTCGGGTTTCTTCAACTTTCAGATTGCATAGTCAGCGTGTTCCTACTTCCGGTGGAAATGGGAGCTGGTGTCCCAGTACTTCCAGGGCGCCGATCTAACCTGAATAGGTTGAAAAGTCTCTAGTGCTGCTTATGAAGAAACATACTTGCAACTTCATGTACAGAGGTGTGGTTTGTTCGTATTCTTCCACCAGGACAGCTGCGTTACATTTAATTCCCACTCTGATTGAGATTTCCTCTATAGTTTCTCTGCCTACCTCAAATTAGTTGTTCATAAAAAATAGTCGTTTATTTCCGCAAATGTATTTAATTGACTGTTCGCAGCTGATCATCTTTTTCTGAATTCCAAGAGCATTATATTAATATGTCACTATAGAGGATGTTTGTTCAGGCTCCAGGAGTCACCCCCATGCCCCAGAAACGGCTTGATTCCTTGGTTTCACATTTTTGTTTTTTCAGAGAGCCCAGTCGCTTTGCTCCTGGATGACCTGGTTCTGTCTGCATCTTTCCTTTTCTGGCAGGCTAGTCAGGAAAAACCAGGTGAGCAGCTTTAAAAACAGACTGGGATTTTGGCCCCCAGTGGGCGACATTGGAACTCTCTTAAACCAAGGGTAATAGGGTCAATCCTCTTGTCTCTGGTTGTCGAGTCCAGCGGTAGCACGGGCACGGTTACCGCCGGACCCATAATGAGGCCCAGTGAGTTAGTAAATTAAATGTGATTTTATTTTGTAGTATTTTTATTACGAATTGTCTTCATAAGATAAACATTTTAATTGCAAACTTGGTTGAACAACAGGTTTAATATGGACACGCATTAGGTGTCTTGCAAAAGCAAACAGTTTCTCCAGAACAAAGTGAAATAATTTTCCCATGATTTAGCTTTCGCTTTTATGTGTTAAATGTGATATTGCAGCAAAAAAAGGTCCTCCTAAAGAGAATGTGTCTTGTTGAAAGAAACCCTGTCTGAAATTGCATTGTTTGCCTGTCTGGTTTTGAAGACAGAATGCAGTCAATACCAGTAGTTAATGACTGCTCTCTAAACATTTTCATTGGCTGTGAGGTCAATAACGATCTCAATGTGCTAATAATTAGAAGTAGATTCGCATAGGAGACTACACACTATATTGTCTCTAGGTCTGCTTATTCCCCAATACACTGTTTTTTTTTTATTGATCTCGGATTTGAGGCTTGCTTGAGCCACAGGGATTCAAACCTGAGATCTTCTATCTACACACAGGGTCCTAAACTGGATACTTGAAACCACTCAGCTGTCTGGAAGCAGTTGTTTGGGTGTGGCAAAGCCGCAACAGTAAACTGCTAAGATAGCTCACTGGGTTAAGGGGTCCCCACTGAGATCTGATCCAAAACAGCTTTTTATCCTTCTGAGGTTGGAAAATCAGTATCAACTTAGCTTGGGTAATAACTAAGTGTGCATAAAAAGTTCTAGATACATAGCTTTGGCAAAAGTACTATATAACACATTAGTAATAGAACAAGATACGCACGTCAGCAAGCAGTTACAAAAGCACAGCCAATCAGGGCCCACTGCTAAACCGGGAGCCAATGCTTAATAGTAAATGCTCACTCCATTTACCTAGCCGAGATGCCAATGGAATTGGCAGATGGTTGTTTATATACAAATATTTCTTTCCAGCTGGGGGTAAAATTCTTAAGTAGAGCATTAGGTTGCATCATTCATTTCTGCTGCAACCACTGGACATCCTGACATTGGATCAAACCCTTCCTCTCTCTCATTCGTCATTTGATGTTATGTTTGTATCTACCAAAGGCAGTGGTGGGGGAGTCTCCCAAGCTGAACATTTCCAGGGAATCATCAAAAGTTATCTTGCATAGAGAATATATTGTGGGACACCTAGGTAAGCACGGACAATGTAGTAATCACCCCTGTTTTGCCGCGCCTACATGGCCAGTAATGGCCCACCAGTCTCGACGAAGGCTGTGTGCCGTTACTGATCATTTATGCACCCCCAACAAAGTGGTGATACTATTCGCTCCCCGAGGTTTGCCCTTAGTGCAAATACTTTTATTTTATTTTATTTCTTGTACAGAAAATGGGCTCTGTGCATATTGTGTGTGCCCAATATCCTGTTAAAAAAAAAAACAACAAGATGGCCGCCACCATATGAAAAGGTCCATGATGATGGCCGTGGTGGGTTGAGCACCGGAATCGGAGCACAAAGCTCTGGTCCAGGAGGTAAGTGGGGAGGGAGTGGGTTGGGTAAATGGTGAGGGATGTCTTTTGGGGTCAGTAGGAGGGTGTGGACATGAGGAGCCAATAGGGAGAGCCTCACTGTTGCCTCCCCACACTCAAGATGGAGCCACCCGGAAAAGGTACTCTGCACAGGATATTATTCACATTCCAGTGCGAATGGAAGAACTTGTCTGCCATTCATGCTAGACGTGCAACACTTTGAAGTTGTTCTTTCCATCATCAAATGGGCACCAATGTGGCTGGAAACAATGGCAGATCAATTAAGGAGTGAAGGCCTTCATGCAAGTCTGCAATGGCAGGACTGTTCATCTGTAGTTTCAACACCAGAACCGACACAGAGAAACCTTGCACCAATGAAAGTGCAAGTTTGCATGGCATTAGCAGTAAGGCAACAATTCACTTGCTGTTAATACATATTCTTTCAATGCATTTTCGAACGAGCCCAATGTTTGCCTAAAATGCCCTATTCATACTAGGGCAACATTTCTTGGTAGAAAAGTGCATTGATAGAATATGTTTTTTTGCATTCAGGCATGTTTTGTGCTAGTGCGAATACCGGGCAAAATTGCACTTAGAGCAGAGCAAAGTTTCTGTAGTCAGGCCCCTGGTCACGTGAAGGTTTTTTCAGCCAATCAGGTGTGCATTGTCGAGCCCTCCAAATCAAGCAGAAACACTCTTCTTGGTTAGCTAGTGTTGAGAGCGCCTTCTCGTGGGAACATTAACCATTAGCCCACAGCATTTCTTTCCATCAGAGGACCCACTGCACACGCGAAAAAACATGAATCGGCTTTTCACAGCGAGCCAGAAACCATCTGGGATGGAAGGAACATTTCTCCCAGCTGCTCAATGCAGTAATGGCTTCTGGCCCATATCTATCCTTGCGTCTGCGCCTTTTCGGGGCTTGAGGACTGATCGCATAGTTAAGGGCTATGTGGGAAGATCACATGGTGAATTCCCAGGGAGTGTGGGAGTCTTGCCCTGGCGGACTGCGGTAACTTCTGCCTGCGAGACAGAAGCAAGCCTCTGGTTAGGAGGAGCACAGGGACTAACCGCCCGGTCAGAGGCTTTTGCATTCCAAGTAATTCAAGTTGCGCATTCTTTGTAGCTCAGGGCAGTGAGGCTGGCTCTCAGATGGTTCCCAGAAATGGCATCAAACAGGAGCGCTGCATTGCAGATGAGCAGCGCATCATGATGAACTATTGCCGGGGTGAAGATGAGAGTATGGGAAAAAGGACTTCTGCACACTCTCTGGATACATCTACAACACGCCAAATATCGGATACGGCTAAGCACTCTCAGACTACTATCGTGTTGGTTTGCGGTAGTGTAGAAAACGACTAACATAACAATATTTTATATAAGGAGGACGGAAACTTTCTTAGGCCTAGTGGCATCGGAGGTGAAGGGTCGTGTGATGCCACTTCTGCTACCCCTGGCATTTTGGTGAAATGACGTTCCTGGTGGTACCCAGGTTGATCCTAGCATTCCATATAGTAAAGCTCTTCCTCAGAGTGCAGGTGACGAGATGTTGTTTTTTTGGCATGTTTGAAGAAACAGGGCCTCATTACGAGTCACCCGGTATGGAAATAACAGTGGCGGTAAACCCGCCGCCACCGTTGTTTCCATACCGGGTGATCTCAAGTCCTGCAGGCGGAGGTGTCATTCCCGCCAGGTCTGACCTGGCGGGTTTAACAACACCCGCCTGCAGGCGGACGTGGAAACACCGGCACCATTACGAGATGGTGCTGGTGTTTCCACTTCCCCATTCCCATTGAGTCCTATGGGATTCAATGGGAATGGGTATTTACCGAATTCCGCATCCGGAATTCCCGGGTCACCGGGGTTGTAATGCCCCAGTAATTCCGGGAATCACGGAGGCGGAATGGTAATATGAGTCCGGCAGTAACCTACCAGAATTTCAGGCACGGTCACCGCCGGACTTGTGATGAGGCCCACAGTTTGGATTTCTCTGGGAGGTTGGGATGGGTGCTATGATCACCTGGCTGTGAACATGGTGCTTGTGGTGTGGAGGACACTGGCTTATGATTTGCACTTTCACACCTGCCAGGCTGTGCCTAAAAGTCACTTTGCACATGTGGAGGAGTAGCTTTGTCTATCCCGCCCATATCTGTATCTGCATCATTGTCCTCCTCCCCCATCTGAAATATTGGTGTTTTCCAGGATCATGTATTGCAACCTAGATGGGCCCTTAATTGATTCTGCCCATCATCACCCTCAGCATCCTCTTCATCATTATTCTGAGACTCCTCCATGGCTTTGGGTGGTGATGGAGACCAGGCACTTCTCGCTCCCCTACATTGTGTTCTCCTCAGTAGATGCAATCTGAGCGTCTCCACTGCCTGCCACAGATACAGGGGAGTGTGCCTACACCTCCCCTGGCTGCAGTACTTTATCTTGCACACCAGAGGGATGTGTAGAAGGTGCTGCTAAACACACAATTGATGCCTTCAGTTAAACACTTATAATTCTGGCATAAATGGTGCAGACGGCATCTGCTGTGATTGACGTAAAATGCCCCTTGGGTGCATTCCCCCTCCTCCACTCAGTTACAGCATGGTAGTCCCCTGCTTCCAACCAACTCTGGGATTTTCTCTTCCCTTGTCACTGCCAACAAATGCCGCAAGTCTGTATGTCATGCAAGAGGAAATTGGGATTCTCAGTGGTCCAAAAATAGGGCACACTCAGTTGCAGTCAAGTGTCCCTCATTATATGTTTGGCGGTATCTCAGCAGAAAATCTGCTGAGATACCACCAAATGGAATTACCATTACCTCCATTTGGTCCGGCAGCATTACTGCCAGATTACAAGTGGCGGTGGAGGTGTTAGTCCCCATTTATTGAGAGTCTATAGGACTCCATGGGGCATTTTGGCAGAATTATCGCTGCAGTAATTCCGCCGGCAGCAATTCTGCTGAAATCTCGTGGAAAGTTGGCAGATTCAACTCCAGCAGACAGCTCGAGGTGAATCCAAATACTTTCCGTCGAGTTAGGCAGCACGGTAATGCAGCGGTATACGGTAATAGTGGGGCATTTAACCTGCACTGCCCAACTCGTAATGAGGCCCAAGGAAATGGAAGACATTGCAATATTTTTAACATTGTGAGCCTAAGACCAGTATTTACATATTGACGTATTTACATATTACATAGAGTATACAGAGAGCAGAATGTAGGAGAGGTGGGTTGGGTGTTTAGTTGGGATAAGAGGTTGGGAGGAAATTGGAGGGCTCCATCCATTACTAGCAGGTGGAGTTAAGACTTGTTTTGAAGAGTTCCACAGAAGCGATGCCATTGATGGCCACTGGAGAGCATTTCTTTGTAGTGGGGGCAAGTAGGCAAAAGGGGTGAAAGCAGAATGAGGCACAGGGCGTGTGGGGAGTTTATAGTTTGTGAAGAGTTGAGGAGGCGAGAGTGTGTAATGGAATACAGTACAATGCATTAAGTGTGGTAGTGAAGGGCAAGACCAAGGATGAATTTATAGATGAGTAGCAGGGATTGAAAGGAGCAGTTCTGCATGGAGAACCATCCAGCATGTTGACTGTAGAGGTGGCGAGAATCTGGGTAGTTTGGAAAGGGTGCATGTTGCGAAGTTGAGGAATTGTTGATTGGAGCAAAAGTGTAGCAGGTAGGCCTCGAATAAGGCGTATTCAGTAGTCCAGTTTGTTGAGCACAAGAGTGGTAGTGGCAGCTCATCCAGAATCGGTGAGGGGGCATCGACCCACTGGGTTTTGGCTTATGGAGGAGCCGAAAGCCGAGCAGTGTAACACTGAGCGCCGGGGAGGAAACTTCAGGACCGGTGGCAGAAGGTAAGTTTATGTTCATGTATTTATTATTTAAATTATGTTTGGATGCGTGCATGCTTGTGCTTTTATGAGTGAGGGTATGATGTTGGATGCTCACGTGAATAAGAGTGCTTGCTGTGTCAATGTTGTGCATGTGTGTGTGTTCATGCTGGTTCATGGAGCTGGAAAAAATACCATGCCTGTCCCCTGAGCCCCACAGCACCTAACACACACATACAATCAACTTGATTATGTGTGTATGCGAGGTGCTGGGGGGCCTAGGGTGCAGACATGGTATTTTTGACTAGACATCATAGATGTCCAGTAACAAAACACCATCCCTTTCCCCTGGGCCCCACAGCGCCTCGGAAGGAGATGCCTGTTTGCTATCATTTTCTCAGTACTACCTGCCCGTGGTTATCAACTCACACATGCCCGCAGGCTGTGCGCTGATCACTCTGAACAAGTGGAAAGGCTGCTGAAACCTGGAACCACAGTGAGAGTGACCCCAACAGCCCCAACCACCTGCAGCAGGCAATCACACCAACAATATGTGCAGGCCACACAAGCCTCAATTCATGTCACATGTGTTGCAGAGCTCCACTTGCAGTTGCTGTCGGCATTTCAACACTGCTGCCATGCTTCTCAGATGCTAAGTATGAGATCTTGGTCTGCCACGTTCATTCCTTTGGTCATGTCTTCTCCTGTACTGGCATCTTGTCCAAATCCCCCACTCTGGTTTCCGAAGTGTACACCTTTCCGGGGCTCATCAACTACTGTGGCTGCTTCGTTCCCCACCTCAGCACATTGCTGCAACCCCTCCCAGATCTCCTAAAGCCTACTCCAGCTTGGTCTAGGCAGAAGATCCCCAAACAATACTTTACACTCTTCCAGGCAAATACCCTGCCATTGTTTCTGGTTGTCTGGTTGACTTTCATCCTATCCTATCCTCACACCAGTTGACTGTCAGTGGCAGTCAACTGGTGAGCATTTTGTCTATATTCATCCAGTTGCATTTTGTCAATTTGGCCGAGTAGACATGCAGGGCCACATTTCATCTCCAGCCCTGAAGTCTATCTGAAGTCTGTCTGATTGGGCATTTTACACACTTTTGGTTCCACAGACACTATTATGTTCTCAGGTTCACACGTATAGAGTGATACCTATTAATTCATCCACACATATCGTGTGTCCTGTTTGAGTACATGTATTCACCTGTATCCACGGCATCATTAGTTAGGCGTTTGGCAGCTTTTCAATTTCGGTTTTAGATACCCATTGAGGCAGCAGTGTGGTACATTCATACCCGCGGCAACTACCGAATGCCTATGAGCGCGTTCGCAAATTGCTGGGCAAGAAAAACTACAACTTCCAGACAGCCTCCTACACACGCATGTAGAAATTCACGCAAAGGGTGAAACGTGTGTGGTGTAAACACATCATGTGATGTAAATCGCGAGCTTCACTCGACTGCTCTCCCTCTGTGAGCCCGTTGATCTCCCGGGGCCGCCATCTCGAAGGAAACGTTGCATTCACACTTTGGAAACACACCAGTTTTCAACTATTTAACAAGATTCAGGTAACAATTATAAACAAGGGATCCCATGCTGTATTTTGGATGTCCCTGCCAACTCAAAAAATAGCCCTTTCAAACAAGTCTGCGTCCATTCATTGTACATTTTCCTTCTTTGTCTCATGTAGTGTGGTGTTTGATGCTACTTTCCACCCGAATTATTTGCCCGTCCTGAAATAACTGGCTAGCGCAACTAAGCGGACCACAGGTTAGTCCAGCCATGTTTACAATCTTTTGACTTGATATTTAACATCATTGGCCAAATGAGTGGACAACTTTCACATAATATCCGTGTGGTTACTGTGTGCACTTGCATTAGGACACAACACCCCTGTGTCTGTTACCCACCGGTTCTGGTACACATGTACCCCAGTAAACACACACCACTAGGGATGTGTGGGTACATTTATGTTCCTTGTGAACATTGCCTATTATAAGAAATTTAAGTGGCCATAAAGTGATGTCATAAAAGTAGGTACCTGGATTGACACAAACCACATTTTGGTTTACATCTAGAGACCTGGCGCAGAAGCCTGAAATTTTCTGGCATCTGCAGTGGTACTGAAGTCTTGCAGTTACCCATCTAGGACCTTTCTCAAGAAGAGAAGACACTCAAGTTGAGGGCAAGCTAATTACCACACTAGGTGACACAAAGACAAATTGTGTAGCCCTTGTATCACTCACCATTGTGTTGTGTCTCTCTTTCCCTCATCTCCTCCCTACCTGTTCCCTTCCCGTTCTGTAATCCAACAGACTGGTCCACCCGCATTTAAAGAAGCTAATTTTAGCCACTTCCAATTACAACAGCGTCATTTATGGCCAGCTGTCTTAACCCTGATGAAAGTGGTCTTTTACCACTGAAACCAGTCGGCTCATCACAATACTGTATCTGTACATCTGAACGCAATATACCAGAATACAGTTTGGTTAACCCTAATGAAGACAAGGACTGATCAAGGATCATTATCGTGTATTTAATAGACAGAGATTTAAAGAAAAAAACTCTTTATATTATTAACATCAAGAAAAAGGAGTAAAGAAAAACACAAAAGAATAATAAAAAGAAATTGACGTGAGGACCCTAGGTCCCAGATGTAGTAAACATACCCACATCCCAGTGAAGATATCAACTAGGGATCAGTGGGGGTCTTTTAAGAAACACCTGCCCTCAAGGGAAACCTAATAAAGTCAATACTGTTTCACCTTGAGGACAGCCTTTTATGACAAACAACAAAAGTATTATAAAACCTTTGTTTTTTAAGAAACCATTACAAGTAAAATTGCCCAAATCCCAATGTGAAAACATGATAACCAAGGGAAGGTTTGGGTACTAGGAAACCCTTAAGGTCCAGTACAGGGATACCTCTCTTTCGAACAGCTCTTGAGCTGTGGATCATAGCTGAATTTCTTTTCAGCATTCAATACCAGCCCTAAGACACAGATATATCCAAGTTTCTACAGGAACCATTTACTGGACAGGACACATTCCTTGGAACTGCAAGACAATACATATAGACAGAAACAATGGCAGAAGCAAGATATCTAGTATTTGCAGAAGAACTGGTAGAGAATATTTTAGCCAATCCGTCCATCCTGGGTACAGAACCAATACCAGAGATCGGAACCTCCAATGATGACTGGAACGAACTAGACGTCCTTAAAAAACAACTAATGCGAACTGAACTCCATGGAGCAATCATGACTGAATACCTCCAAGCACATATATAGCAAATAAATGTACAAGGGACTGGCTGATCCTCATTATAAGTACTGCAAAAACTGTATCAGAAAAGATGATGAAAGAAATTGAAGAGAAACAAGAAGGCCTAAAAACAGCACATACGTTGGCAGCCTACAAAAAGAGCATTGAAGAACTGGATATAGCCATGAAAGACTTCAACAAAGAATTTAATCTAAATAAAAAAAATCACCAAACTTAGGAAGGATATTACTAGTTTCTCACAAGAAAAGATCTACCCATACATCACTGATCCATATTATGAGGATCAAAGCCAAGCCCAAACACCGGCTGGGCAGATATTTAATCAATATAACAAAAAACGTATACAGCGCCCACGGGCAAGACCACAAAATTGGACCTTTTCAAGCAGAAGCTCCAGTGGAAGCAATCAAAGCTTTGCTAGTACAAGCAGTGCTCTACCATCAACGTCCAATATGAATGCCCAAACTGTACCACAGTTTTTTCACAGAGGACAAGGAAAGTCCAAAAACAAAAACAGGAGCCAATGGAACCAGCAATGGCAGAATCAGTCTTCCAGGTTCACAAGGAGCAAAGGACGAGGGGCAACAATAAACCCGCCCTAATTAATGAATAGGAAGAAAACAGTCACATGGGAAAATGTGGAAACAACACCGAGAACAGAAGCCACGATTAACAACATTCCGAATACTCTGATAGGTGAATTAATTCTACCACAAGAGCGTGAGCAATACATGCCAGACGAACCGACGATCTCCTTAGTAATGAATCTCTCTCAAGCTCTGCTCAGTCGGGACCAATATACACTATTGAAAAAGGCTTGAGCTTTGTACTGACCACACGACACAACCCTTTCAAAACACGGATAGAGGTGGCCCAGCTGGTCAGGAAGATACGCTGCAAGCAGTATTTCAATACAAGAACACAAAGGGATGAAGAAAAATATGCAACCAACCTTAAGAATAAATCCACTTTCTATCCACCACCCAATGAAATCTCACCAGAGTCCATTACCTTTGAAAAAGCTCTTATAAGGAAAATTGGGAACCTGGAGAGAGAAGAAAAATACACATTCAACAATTTCACAAAAAAAGATCGCACTGTTACGAACCGTTCCCAACGGTGGTCTTTTCTGCGCCGGTGGCGCTTCATGCCATCTATTCACGCCGTCACTCCCAAGATGGCGTCGCGGAATCGAATGGACGGTCTAGAACCCATTCCATCCATTGAGGAAACTCCGCCCGGTGATTTGATCATGTTACTTAAACCGCCGGAATGGAAGACTCAGCGCGTTGCTACTGTTGTTAGTGGTCACGCTCCGTAAGTCTTCGCCTAGGAGAAATACTGGAATTTTGATTCCGAATTGGTTCCAACCTTCCACCTCCTCCCTTTATTGAAACTTGCTTTTCTATCCTCTTTTCTCTTTCCCAGGCTGACCGCGACCAATCACTGTCACTTCATAGCGTTCAAGAGCTCGTTACCGGTGAAGTCACCTTCAGACCTGCTCACAGTCCATAGATTACCTCCCCTCTCCCTTCGATTCACATTTCATCACACAGGAAGCCTCGTTCTATACTTACCTCTCATTGTTTCCCCCTCCTGTCTATTCATTAGGAATCTCCGGACTACATCTCCCATCATTCATCCCGGGAATCTCCATTCACATCCCCCTTCGTACTCAGACTGGGTAGGTGGAGCCAAATCCCTTACATATTCCTACAACCTGTCTTCTCTTAAAACATCTCTGACCTTGTTTTCTTCCTCTCCCAAAGTTCCCGCCGTTCCCGAACCTCTCAACAAACCCACCTCCGAGAATCGACATAGCAATCGGCGAACTATCGGAGAACCTCCGGGAGAAACCCGCACGCTGAAACATTTCCACCTCGAGGCTGCAGCAGAAGTCTTGTCAAATCCCATTAACTCAACGCTCTCAAGCGGCAGAGGGTTTTTTCCCCTTTACAAAGGGTTTCCCTGCTGCATCCTTCATTTGCCGAGTTAGAGGCGAGGGGAAGGTGTAACAGGTGAACTCCTGATAGCCTCATCTCACTATTGAAGACAAGGTAGGAAATCTCCAGTTGTTGTGTGGTGTTGGGGGGAA
Organism: Ambystoma mexicanum; assembly: GCF_040938575.1. Lineage (NCBI taxonomy): Eukaryota > Metazoa > Chordata > Amphibia > Caudata > Ambystomatidae > Ambystoma > Ambystoma mexicanum. The sequence goes on from NC_090923.1 coordinate 981,639,847, forward strand.
ACTGAGTGAGCTATTACGTTCCCACAGTTACAACTAACTCTAAAGTTAACACGCCTAGCCTTAAAGAGCCTAACGGAAAATGATGATATCACAATAAAGTCGGCTGAATTTGATGCACTCCCAAAAGTGCACAAAGGTACAACACCGGTACCAGGAAGACCCATTGTCTCTGGCAGAGGATCGATCTGAGAGCCTTTATTTGAATTTGTCGATTTCTTCCTCAGACCCATGATAAACAAAATGAAATCACACCTAAAAGATACAACAGCCGTTCTGAAATTACTCAAAGATCTTCCTTTCAACCCTGGACAACAGATTCTAGTGACAATGGACATTGAGGCTTTATACACCAAAATCCCTCAAATGGCCACCTTGCATGTTGTGGAAAAAGTACTGAGAAACGCACAACCACCTGTTGAAACACCTGTCACTTTAATTATGCAACTGGCAGAACTAGCACTCACCAAACATGTCTTTCTCTTTGAGAAAACATTCTATAAACAGACCTCTGGAACTGCAATGGGGGCAACCTTTGCCCTGAGTTTGACAAATTTGTACATAGCCGATTCCAGGGAACAAAAGATTTATCCACCAACGAACCCATGGCTTGGCAAAAAAACCTGTGAAAAGATACATAGATGACATCATTATGATCTTCAAAGGAACAGATGAAGAGCTTGTAGCATTCCTGACATGGCTAAATCAACAAAACCCTTATTTGTCCTTCACCGAGATACATAGCTACACAACCTTACACTTCTTGGACCTTAGACTTGAAATACATAATAATGCCATATCTACTGTAGTATTTAACAAACCTACTTACAGGAATTCCTTGCTGCAGTTTTCAAGCTACCATCCAGCAAGCCTGAGAAAGAACCTACCATTTGGACAATTCTTAAGATTCCGTAGGAACTTCTCACATGTAACAGACTATGAAAAGCAGGCAGACCAACTAAGCCAAAAACTGAGAAACAGGGGATACCCGAGAAGGATTATAAAACAAGCAAGAAAAAGAGCAAGGAACATCCCAGGGGATGTGACCCTAGAACAACACACCAAAGAAAAAAGCTCCTTGGATGACATTACAGCTGTCTTTACCTATTCCCCTCTAACAAACAAAATAAAAAAAGAAGTGTTAAAACTCTGGCCGATCCTAAATGTAGGTGAATCTCAACTGCAAAACCCTAGGTTTGCAATCAAGAGAGGAAATAATCTGAAAGACTCGCTCATGCACACCTACAAGTAACCTGCAACTCCTATACAGGCAACATTATGGAATCAAGAGAAACCAAAAGGTCATGGTCCTGCAGAATGTGCAGCTCCTGTACAAGTACCACCAGAACAAAAGAAATTGACATCAATCTGATCTATCCCTGGACACAAAGGGACTTTGTGCAACTACAACAGAAAGAATGTCATTTATATTATAACTTGCCCATGTGACCTCCGCTACATAGGGATGACTACACGCCCCATTAGGACCAGGCTGGCTGAAAATTTTTCATGCATCCGGACAAAGAAATTAGCAGCACCAATGGTGGAACATTTTTCCAGCAAGAATCATGCTCCAGATAACTTTACTTGGTCTATCATTGAGAGTAAACATCCCATCGAGAGGAGGGAATCTCCACGATTTACTGTTTCCACCGCAAGCAACAGTGGATATTTAGATTAAAAACAGACACTAGGGGTCTGAATGAACCAACATCCTGGCAAAATCTCGCAACATTATGAAGAACAAATAGAATGAACTAACATCCTGGTAAACTCTCGCAACATTATGAAGAACAAATAATGTAGGGGCATCTGATTGAATACACCATTGATATTGTAACCCATATGTGACCTAGTTGGTATTTAAAGACCCAAAAACGTCCACATAAGAGGGCACTACATTGTTAATCCTCAATATGAGCATTAGAGTATGCCACCACGGGTGTTGGTGATTCAAACTGTCCCTAAAAAAGCACAGGTTGAGCCACGAATCTAGTTTGTCATTTTTTATGTAATCTTTTAAGTCCTGTTCCGTCTATTCATTGATTAATTGAGCATTTTGTCTATATGTCTATATTCACCCAGTTCCATTTTGTCAATTTGGCCGAGTAGACATGCAGGGCCATATTTCATCTCCAGCACTGAACTCTATCTGAAGTCTGTCTGATTGTGCATTTTACACACTTTTTGCTCCACAGACACTATTAGGTTCTCAGGTTCACACGTATAGACTGATAACTATTACTTCATCCACACATATCGTGTGTCTTGTTTGAGTACATGTATTCACCTGTATCCACGGCATCATTAGTTAGGCGTTTTGCAGCTTTTCAGTTTCGGTTTTAGATACCCATTGAGGCAGCAGTGTGGTACATTCACACCCGCGGCAACTACCGAATGCCTATGAGCGCGTTCGCACATTGCTGGGCAAGAAAAACTACAACTTCCAGACAGCCTCCTACACACGTAGCCACTCCCACTGCATGCTGCACGTAGCAAGTCACGCAAAGGGTGAAACGTGCGCGGTGTAAACACATCATGTGATGTAAATCGCGAGCTTCACTAGACTGCTCTCCCTCTGTGAGCCCGTTGATCTCCCGGCGCTGCCGTCTCAAAGGAAACATTGCATTCGCATTTTGGACACACACCAGTTTTCAACTACTTAACAAGATTCAGGTAACAATTATAAACAAGGGATCCCACGCTGTATTTTGGATGTCCCTGCCAACTCTAAAAATAGCCCTTTCAAACAAGTCTGCGTCCATTCATTGTACATTTTCCTTCTTTGTCTCATGTAGTGTGGTGTTTGATGCTACTTTCCACCCAAATTATTTGCCCGTCCTGAAATAACTGGCTAGCACAACTAAGGGGACCACAGGTTAGTCCAGCCATGTTTACAATCTTTTGACTTGATATTTAACATCATTGGCCAAATGAGTGGACAACTTTCATATAATGTCCGTGTGGTTCCTGTGTGCACTTGCATTAGGGCACAACACCCCTGTGTCTGTTACCCACCAGTTCTGGTACACATGTACCCCACTAAACACACACCACTAGAGATGTGTTGGTACATTTGTATTCCTTGTGAACATTGCCTATTATAAGCAATTTAAGTAGCCATAAAAGTAATGTCATAAAAGTAGGTACCTGGATTGACACAAACCACATTTTGGTTTACATCTAGGGACCTGGCGCAGAAGCCTGAAATTTTCTGGCATCTGCAGTGGGACTGAAGTCTTGCAGTTACCCATCTAGGACCTTTCTCAAGAAGAGAAGACACACAAGTTGAGGGTAAGCTAATTACCACACTAGGTGACACAAAGACAAATTGTGTAGCTCTTGTTTCACTCAACATTGTGTTGTGTCCCTCTTTCCCTCATCTCCTCCCTACCCATTCCCTTCCCATTCTGTAATCCAACAGTCTGGTCCACCCGCATTTAAAGATGATAATTTTAGCCACTTCTAACAACAACAGCGTCACTTCTGGCCAGCTGTTTTAGCCCTGATGAAAGTGGTCTTTTACCACTGAAACCGGTCGGCTCATCACAATACTGTATCCGTACAACTGAACGCAATACGCCAGAATATAGTTTGGTTAACCCTAATGAAGACAAGGACTGATCAAGGATCATTATCGTTTATTTAATACACGGAGATATAAAGAAAAACTCTTTATATTATTAACATCAAGAAAAAGGAGTAAAGAAAAACACAAACGAAGAATAAAACGAAAGTGACGTGAGGACCCTAGGTCCCAGATGTAGTATACTCACCACCCAGTGAAGATATCAACTAGGGATCAGTGGGGGTCTTTTAAGAAACACCTGCCCTCAAGGTAAACCTAATAACGTCCATACTGCTTCACCTTGAGGACAGCCTTTTATAACAAACAACAAAAGTATTATAAAACCTTTGTTTTTTAAGAAACCATTACAAGTAAAATTGCCCAAATCCCAATGTGAAAACATGATAACCAAGGGAAGGTTTGGGTACTAGACCACCCTTAAGGTCCAGTACGTGGATACCCCTGGGTGTATTTCACGCCAAAGCAGCAGACAGTGTGGCAAATTCTCACTTCTTCTCTTTGGCTTCTTCAAAACTCCCAGACAGGAAGCAGACATCCCTGAAGGTGGTGACTGCGTATTCCAGTTTGAAGGCGACCTAAGGATCAAATGGTTTCTCTTTGGCACAAACCAGAGAGCTTAAGTTCACTGCTGGAGGAGGGCAACCTGGTTCTGTAGACCCTTACCGTGCCATCCTACTTGCACAATTCATTCTCAACAGCAAAGAATACACAGGTGGAATTCTTAGGGATGTCTTTGTGCGATGCACCTAGAGATGCAAGTCTATTTTCCGGCGGGAACTGCACGCAATCTGGTTCTGCAAATAAAGGGCCATCTTCCAAGGCCACCCAGTGATTTCAGTCCAGAATATTCACCACACAGATTCTTTGCCAAAATAATCACCTACAGTATTTCATTTAAGAAATACAGATATAAGGTTTGTAAAGGGAGTCATGTTTTATAGAGGTAGGGTTGTTGGAGGATTTAAAACGGCAACATTTCAAAATGATACATTTGAGTCTGACAATATGAGCAACCATCTCAGGAGTTCATGGCAAGTGCCTCTTAAACTTTTCCCCGAGAAGATCATTTTTTGTAACTCTTTTTATTTTCAGTGCAGGTTTGTTACAGTATTTTACGTGCATTTATGGGACACTCAATATAAATTATCATAAGGTAATAGTTGGTCCTGCCTTTTATTAGCATCATGTCCCTGTTATTGAATTAAGATTATTTCAATGAAACCCATTTAAAGGATTCCAAGTGGTTTCCCCACTTCCATCGCTGGCTGATTTCGAATTCGCTCTAGCCAATTGCATGCATTGCCCTTTCTACCCACTCAAATCAAACCGACATTTGCTGGGATGAGAGGGGCGTCTTTCTCTGCCTAGTTCCTTGACATTTAGAATCTGGAAAACAAGATTACATGAAAAAATATACATTTAGTATCTGTTTGGGTATAATGAGAGATGGCTTACTTCAAGCACACACTCACAGGTCTCCTGGGTTGTTCTATATGTAAAGAATAAACCCAAAACCGGGAGGGGGGTGGGTCATTACCGCATCAGGTAAGGCCCTGGGTCATGACCAGACACAGTAATTCCCCCCTCCCGGTGAGAGGTTTATCGCTATTAATACTTCAGCCTGTAGTCCTAGGGTACTAATAGAATATTTCCCAGAGTAGTAAAACGCATTTCACATCTGAAAACAACAACCATAAAACAAGATGGCCACCATGGAACGGGAAAAGGTTAGTCCCTTCTCCCATTCCATGGCGATGTGTCGCAGATCGGAAGTGGACGCACCATGAACTTGTTCCCGGCACATCCACTCCCGAACAGGACCAGAAAGGAGAAAGTAAGTGGGGCGGGAGGGGGAGGGAGATGGGTGTGTGGGGGAGGGGCACTTACCTTGTTTCCCGGCGGTGGAGATGGTGGCCTCCAGCCCTGAGGAGGCACAGAGTGACAGGATTACTGTATGGCAATGCCATGCTCCGAGCCTCCACATTGGCTGGGAGGACAAAGTCACACCCCTGGCGAGTACTCAGTGTACACAATGCAAACATATATATATACCAGCATCTGCCTCTGAATTCTCAGGCACTTGGCTGAATATGTGTTGGAGAAACTTTTCTTCTTCCGAGGGGAGACACATAGGCCCATGATATCACGAACAGCGAAACGGATCGGAATTACAGAGCATCACCGTATATTAAAGGATGAATGTGCCTTGAAACACCATTTTCTGTGTAAGTGCATTATAAATACCCAATAAATAAAAAAATTAAAATATTATGTTGTAAAATCCCGTACTCTTAATTAATATCCTTGTTCAATTTAAACTACGATTGTAGCAGTTAGTCGAATATATACTGTTTGTGGAATCCAAGTTAAAGTTAGGAAATTATGTTTATCTACAATGACGCACTGTAATTCAGATCGACTACACTCTGCTAATATGAACATATCCATAATGGTGGCGACAGCGAATGCTGTTTTTATTTTGAAACAAAATTCAGGAAAAATGGCTGTTGATGCCAGGTAAACATAAGGGACTGCCTATCAAGATTAATAACTCTAAGGGTCCGTATTATGTTAATTTTGTTAATTTCTGAGCCAACAAAGCAGGCATCAGTATTAGTTTTCTACGTTTAAATGGTTCTTAACATAGCAAGGTGACGCCATGCTCGCTACTGGCACCACCTCCCGCGGTTGGACAATATCCGGCCCATTACGAGGTGAATGGGCCGGTAATTGCCCATTCGTGGGTTGCGGTAATGCCAGGCTCCCGATCCCCATTCTGCCCCATGCGGCAGAATGGGGGTGGGGAGCATGGTTGCACCGGCACTGTTGATAACGGTGCCGGTGCAATCACTGTCAGGAACCCGCGAGCAGAACTCGTAATGCAGCGGGATGGTATGAACGGTGCCGGTGCCTTACCGGCACCGTTCATACCATCACCACTATTATAATGAGGCACACTGTCATTTTCTAGAATGTGCACATAAATCTACTTAGGTTTCTCAAACAGTTATCAGCTGAGGATGTACATTTACCACTATTTGCAAGCAACGACTATTTAACGGAAAGATAAGACAAGTTCAGACCACACCTAATATGAATGGGGCCTAACCCAAATCATACAGAAGACTATAACATTCGGATCACTATGGGAACTGGTATTATACAAGTTTTAGGGCCCAATTCATGGAAAAGTATGCATTTTACCCACAAAGGATGTGCGCCGAGAACGATACTGCGCAGGCCTGCACACAGACTAATAAATGCATGCCCTGTGTATTCATGGAATTTTCTGCGCAAAGTAACCGTATACGCAAGTCACAGCTGGAACGCCCCTAACATGCCGCCATACAAAGCAAAAACAGCCAGAAAAGCTACTTTTATGTGCTCCCCCGGGTGCAAATACATACACCCTTCAAACAGTGCGTGGGGGCCGCCGCAAGTGGGCCTGCATCTCAGGGACCCTGCGCGGGTTCCCTCATAACTGAAACCAGCACCCGATGACATGCGTATGTACTGTAACTCGGGTAAAACACGTAAAATCTGCATGCAAACACCCGTAAACTGTCCATGCATCACACTGAACTGTGTTCTTTCACCCCTAAGTCTGATCGGATCCCCGGCTGCACACATGCACCCCTAAATCTGACATGCAAACCCACCGTCACGCTGCAATTTCTATGCGCAAGTGTGCTTATGCCTGCCTTTGGGTGGCGGGGAAATGGAGGGATTTGCGTGGTTATTTCGCAGACTAGAGATTGCGCGGTCACATCCATGAATATGCTTTGACATGCACATCTGTGGGCATGCTATGGACTGCCTGTGGCCCGTCCCTTGTAACACCCACTTTTTCCCTTGTTATTCATTTTCCGAGTTCCGTCCCCTACTCCACCCACTGTGCAGGCCTCACCCACGAACTGCGTGGTGTCTCGCGCATGGCACTTCACTGCTCGCAGAGATGTGGCGAGCCTGTGCGAAGTCCAAGCAAGTTACGAGAAAGTGCCACGCAGTCGATTCCATGAATTGACATACAGGGTTCCGCATGCAGTTTGGTATACAAATCTCCGATTTTCCACACAAATAATTCCATGAATCAGGTCCACAATCTGTGGTATTTAACCCTACATTGGTTCATATTAAGAAGGAATACGTAATATTTTTTGAGTTAACGCACATACATGATTGAAGATAAATGGTATGAATTTCGAGAATTAATTATTGTAACAGAAACTAGAACATGATGTATAAGAATCGAATTTAAAATTAGATAAAATTGAAACTAAACCACTTTTTTTCAAAGTGAACAGTTAATTAACTAATCACTTTTGTTTTATTTACCCCTGTTCTGTGTGTTTCCCCCTCCCTATAGCATTCCCTTTTTGGAATACTTACATTATTTGTTATTGGAAAAAACTTGAAAGCAACTTATTTTTTGATCAAAGAATGAAAGTTGTGGTATTTACACTGTTTGATATGTTACAAACATCAATATATATTAGTGTTGACAAAGCGTGGGGACAGGTGAAACACAGGTACGTGCAAAAGTGTAGGATTTCCTATGCATGAATGACCTAAGTGTTGATTCAGATCTATTATTTCATGTATAAGAACCTAAGTCAAAGAAATACATTTCATGATAACCACCTAATGATATTAATTAAAATGTATTGAAATACACAGCAGCAAGTCGTTGTTTATTTGTGCATTGATGCCTTTGGGGACATGATATTGTTTCTTGAATCTTAGGGTTCGCTGGTTAAGATAACCGTCCAACAAGGCGCATGCAGCAGACATATCAGTAGTTCCACAGGGAATATTGCTCCTCGTTCTTTTCAATATTAGTAGCAGGCGCAGGTTTGCAGAAGTATCAAAAAAGTATTCTAAGTAATTAATCTGATCTGCTTCATATTCTTAGTAAAAAAGGGATTACGGAGACTGTCTTCATTAGTAAATATAAGCAGTTATAGCTTGTGGGGGGTGCAAACAATATTTTTATACCTAAGGAGGTGGAAGGGGGGGTTACTAAGAGGCCGGCAGGGAGCAGGACTTGGTATAAAAAGGTTTGAAGACCACTGGGCAGAGAGAGCTTCTGTATACACAGGAAGAAGTCCAGGCGAGTGATCACTTTATGGCCAATGGAGGAAGGGGGTGGAGCAGAGGCGTTGCTAGGAGGGGGTATGGGGACTATAGGCCCAGGTCTTTTGGTTGTAGCCCCGGATAAAAGCTCAGCGGCTACAACCAAAAGGCTAGCTATCCCGAGTCCTGACATTAGTGCAGCCCCAGATCTTTTCCAGACCTAGCAACACCCCTGGGGAGTAGCCTACTCACCAAGGTGTATGTTGTGTTTGATTGGGAAGCCTGCAGGCCGAGATATGATGCACAGACGTAGGTGAGGAGTGCAAAGAGGATAAGTAGTGCAAGGGGTGATGGCTACCAGTAAGTACTTTGGTCATTAATTACCTCATGCAAGCAATACAACGTATAGTAACACAGGTTCGAATCCCGGGCTCGCGCTTAGAAACTGGTCTCTGGTATGAAACGCGTTTATAAAAGAAGAATGATCATTGTAATTATGCGCTGACTCTTCGCGTGCGGGGTGTATCCCTGTGCCTGGCTGCCAAGGGAGTTTTGCTGAGGTAGCCACTGCGACCTCCAGGCTTACTGCTGAACCTGCTCACTGGTCCATGCAGGGTCTTTTGAGGAGGCGGCATGCAGTGTAGTCAGTCACTGCGGCGCCGGCTCATATCCTGGCCGGCTCTAAATTGGTTTACTGACGGCTGACTTGCTTCTGCCAGCTCGCGCTGTGTGTTTGCGTGCTTAATCAGCTGTTGTAAGGTATGCTAATCTGCGGATGTTCGCCTCATCTGCTGCTATTTCTCTCGCTTGTTAGGGCTTTCTCTTCCGCCTTTCTCCCTCAATCGATGGGCAGGGCCGCGGACTTATTGATTATATACCTCCTCTGTCAAAACGCTCTTCGATTTCCCGAGCTCCACGTGGCGAGACAATGGCTGTTTTGTGTTTGCTGAAACGAATGTCACCACCATCAGCAACAAAATTCAATTTTCACCTTGGCAGATGACAAAGTCCTAGAGGTGTGCCACGCTATTCGATACGGAGCGAGGCGGGCGATCCCATGTTCTGTATTTCTGTGCAAAAGCTTGCCACTAGGACAATTGTTTAGACACCATCACCCTCATTGAAAATGGGGTGCCGTGGAGCGTGAAGTGGAGACGTAAATACGAGGTGTAATACATGTATGTCTCCATATCCCGCTCTGCCCCATTTTCAGGATGACACAAGGGAGAAGAGGGGGCACAGAGCGGGCATAAGATCTCCTCTGTGCTCACCTCTTCTGCCTCGTGTGAGCACTTTACGTTATGCCTGCATGTGATTTTTTGATGCCAGTTTAAATGTAATGGATTCCTACGGAATCCGCCTCAGTTTTGCACCTGGTCAAAACCAATCAGATTCCATGGGAGTTCATTTGTGTATGCTGCATGAAAAGCGTATTTGCAGGCTCTGTTTCCTTTTTCACAAGGCGGGGTGGAAAATGAAAGAGTAAAGGTGAGGTTGCCTCGCTTTGACTCTTTCCTTCTCCCCTAAGCCACGTGAACATTTAAGATTGCAGGCAGGGGACCCCACAGCACATAAATTCTAACAATGGTGGCCCCCACATGCAATTTGAATTTGATGTAAAATGGTCCTGAATGGTTTTTCGAGGTGTAAGTGGAACTACCGTTGGTGGAAGTTACGCGATTATTGAAAAGATATATGAGTCACAAAAACAGAGTATTCCGCAAGCGTAGATTTCTGCGGAAATGACCCCAAGTCACAGAATGTGGCCTAGCCTTCCCAAACGTAAATGTGGCGTAAAGTCACCTGAAATGTCTAGGTGAAGAGGTGTGCCTGTTACTTTGAGGGTGTGTTAGGGGTTGTGTCAGGGAAAATGTAACTTTAAGCCGATGCAGGTGGCTGCTCCTGTCAAGTTTGAAAGGGGAGGCGGAGGCTACTCATCCACGAGATTCTCAGTGTCCGAGCTCAAGGAGAATGAGCATACTACTCTGGTCTTGCCAGCTCAGACTTGGTGGAGCAGCAGCTTTGCCCATAGCAGGATGAGGCGAGAGTCCCCCTGGCGCAGTGCTTACATGTTAGTGTGCGTTTGGGGAGCAGTGGGAGTGAGCACGGTGCCCTGGGTAGATTAGAGTAAAGAACACTAGTTCATCACATGCGCTAGCCCTCTCCCACAGGATAACGTTGTTGGTTTGGGGTCTGCTTGTTTGAACTTCTGAATGCATGAGGGCAAGGTTGTTGCTTCCTTCCCTGTTACATGCTACATGTAATAGGGAGAGAAGAGGGAGGAGGGAGACCCCTTAGTGTATCTATTGTCAGAGGAAGACAGGGAGGGCCGCTCTTGGAGAATTAATTATGTCAGGGACAACTTGTATCAGTTGTATCATTTTTCACCATTCTTTTATGTATGTCACCTTGGTGATAGCACAATATAAATAAATAAATAAAATACAAATACAAATTTGACAACACATCCCTTTCTCAGGCAGTTGATATGGCTTTGGACAGAAAAGCTGGCAGCCCTTTCTTAGCCCATTAAACTATCAGTTTCCAAGGCTTTAGCCTCTGGGAAAGTAAGTGTCTCCAGTAAGTCATGCCCCGAAGGTTGGAGAGGGTAACTTGACATCAAGGTCCACTTTAAAAGACCCGTCTAAGAGGAAACACCCGAAACAGGCAACCTCCTGTAGTGCTTTTCCTCAACCCAGTGAACCCAGGGCTGAAATTATACTGGACTATCAATGGTGGAGCAGCTGCAATCACTCTCAAGATCCACTGGTCAGCAAGAGGTAAAGAATCAAGCTAAGAGATAGCCATGGTTGTGGCTCTGGACCTGTCACCAGGGGAACCTGATTTAGGTCCCAACCCCTGTTTGGCTTTGGATAGGTTGGGGGATTCTGGTTCTCTTAGAGAAGTTTGGATCTGCTTGACCCAGGTAAGAGTCCTTACTGGTTGGAGAATGCAAATGGTAATCCCATGTTATGCCCTGACCTGATTGTCCATCTTAATTCCAAAGAGTGGGCTCATTCTCAGGCAGTGTGGTGTATGCAGGAGCATTCCTAGTGTCCAAGATGAAACCTTCAGCCAGAGGAAAATGAAGGCAGAATGTCCTAGGAGTTCCCTTCATCATTTTGCAGCCTCTACCCCTGCTATAGACCTCAAAATGGTCACATTGTTTTCAAATTATAGGAAGGATATCTTCAATGGGGTGGATAGGTCTTGGCATTAATGGCAAGACAGTTTGCTGAATATGCTAGGCCCCCGGTTAAGATTCTGGATCTGGCGGTGGAGGCCAAGGTGGTTGGGGTGTCATTGGATCTGGTTGAGATCAGCAGCTGGCCTCAGTGGGCTATCTGCTTTTTGGGGAGGTCAATGCTACCATACTGCAGGAAAGCAGGAACGGCATCCTTCTAAAAATCAGAGCCAAGTTTGCGGGTTTGACTGACACTACAGGGGCAGAGAATTCGGGTTCATCTTTGTTTGGCTACAACTTTGTCAGAGTTAGGGATGTATGTTCACATGTTTACCTCCTTGGAAAAGGCCCAACATTCTCTGGAGATTTTCCCCCTCCATGTCTCTTCCAGGGCCCGCTGTAGCATAGATCATTCGGGCGGCTGGGGTTCTCACTCCTCGGGCCCCATTGCTCTAAGACAAGAAGACTTACAAATCACCCAACAGAGACCCAGACAGCCCATCCCCCCCAGAGGGAGGGCCCATCCGTGAAGAGGTCACAGATTCAGAGATGACCACAGGTGAGCTGCCTTCTATCCAAAGCAACTGTGCTTCCCTTCTCTGAGTATCTCGCCATATGTCAGGATGTTTGAGGGTCTTTACTCAAAATTATCTCAAGGGTTTCACCTGGAGTTTAGAGCCCTTCCCTGCTAAAGGTGTCCCAAGAAGATTGTCTTCTTCTCCAAGAAAAAAAATCTCTTGGGGAATAAGGAGTGGAGAGAGAAGGGGTTCATCCAATAGAGTTTATCAGCAATATCTTCTTTGTGAGCAAAAAGGGCAAAGGGTGCAGCCTGGTAATAAATCTAACAGAATTCAACCAGTTTGTGGTCTCTCAGTGCTTCAAGATGGAGACATTTTGAGGTAAGGAGATTGGTACGTAAAGTTAAACCTTAAGGATGCCTACCTCATGGTCTCTATCTTCAAACCTCACAGACGTTTCTTGACATTTTTATGGGAGGGGAGATTCACATATTTCCTCTGTCCCTTTTGGGCTTTCTTCAGCAGCCTGGTGCTTTACCAAATTTCTCAGGGACAGAGGGGTTGACTTGATTGTTTATCAGGAGGATATTCTCATCACGAGCGATTAGTGCAAGCCACCCTCAACCATGCTCAGTTTGCATTTGGCCTTTTGCAGTTTCTAGGGTTTCCCATGCATTTCCGGGAATCAGATCTGGTGGCTGCCCAGAGGATGCAGTTTTGATGATTTCTGATAGACACTAGGACAGCGACCTGCAGATTTCCTCCCAGCAAGTTGTCTCTTATAAGGAAACAGTTATTGAAGTCCATCAGGCTGCAGGTTATTTCAGTCAGACACCTAGCAGGTTGATTGGATTTCTCGATTCATCCATTCAGGTCATTTTACCGACACCGCTACATTATGGCGGCGTGCATCGTCTAAAGATTCAGGTGCTACTGGTATGCCTAGGTTATGCCAGTTGGGTGCTGTTTTCCACAAATACTAGAGAAGAAATGATCTGCTGGGTAAAGCCCCTAGATGTGTGTAATGGAAGAGCTGCATTCACTAACTTCCCCAGTCTTCTATTAGATGCAAGTCTAAGGGGGAGGAGCATGAGGTGTGGCATGATCTTGACTGGAGGGCTATATTCTCCTCAGGAATCGTCTTAGCACATAAGCTGTTTGAAGATGTTTGTCGGTTCTTTTGCGATCAGATGCCTCACAGGCGGATTTTATCCATGTGTGGTTTGGTTTTTCATGGACAACACAGTGGCTGTTTGCTATATTAACAAGTTGGGCAGACCAATTTGTGGTCCCATTTAGACATGGTACTTGCATTCTGGAATTGTTGTCTAAGGTACAGCATCAAGGTTTAGTTGGAGTATCTACGCAGATCCCTCAATCTAGCGTCCACCTGGTGCTCTTGTCAATGGGGAAACCAAGCAGTTAAAGACTGCACGGCCTTCTCTTTCTATGGCTTCAGAGACCATATGCAATCAAAAAGAAGGAAATCGACCTGCACTCCTTGTTTAGAAAATATTGATTATTGAAGTTTTGCAATGATTATTTGGTAATTTAAGGTGTGGAGGAGATAATAGACAAGTTCTATTTACACTAAGCACGGACATAAGACTTACTGTGACATCCTCCTGTCATTTATGCATTTTTGTACCCATACTTAGTATACTTATCTTTATTATTTTTCTGACCTCTCGAGTATTTTATTTACTTTTCTTTTGCCCCTCTGATCTCCTCTTGAGTTGACCAACTGGTCCTTTTTTCTTGCTTACGACCATTCATCTTCTTTATCCTGATCACAATACGATCTGCAATATTTCAACAAACACACTTTATCTGGGTCTCACTATACCACTTATAAATTATATCGCTAATGCACCTGCATCAGCACTTCGTATATTTGTTACTTTTTAATCTTACTTTCTCGCGCATTCTTGTTACTGCATCTACGGGTATCATCATGTCGCGCATGCGCGCGGTGACGTCAAAGTGTTTACACTGTGATGTCACTCATTGACGGCGCACGTCGTGAGACATGATGACGTCACAAATATATTATTTAAGGACTATAGTTTCTGTTTAAAACCATCATCCAGGAAGCAGTTTCTGGAGGTGAAGGCGTCTTCCTTCAAGGATCATTCATCTTTTTTCTCAGAATTAAGTAAGTTGCTACAAGGTTTTCCTTTAGTTCCTTTTTTAACCTCCCAACCTCTTATACTTTTCTCACTATTTGACTTTACATTGTAAGAGGATTCAATTCAACACTACCGCTAAGTCAACGCCTAGTCTAGAATACTGAATGAAAACCCTTATTGATATATCCTTATGTCCAGTTCATGCGTTCTGGATGACTACCCCTATATAACACCCCACTCTTGGAATCCCCCTGACCCCACTGAGCCAAGAAGTAGTTCTGTTTTGCAAGTTAAAAGGTTTATTTGAGAATTTAAACAATATATATATATATATATATATATATATATATATATCACACTTTATAATAAATTAATAATTGAATATCACACTTAATCTGAGCAGTAATCAATAATGGATAGTCCGGCACTAGCACACTTCTTTACAATCAATGATGAGTGGTTATAGGATGGATAAGATAGCAACAATACTTTGATGGTTTCAAATGGATGCAATGTGGAATGAAATGCAGTACAGAAAATAACTTGATAGGATTTGAGCAAAGGACAATGTAATCACTTTCTTGGACAATTCGCCCCCCCTTTTATGCAATGCAAGGAAATGGAAGGAAAGCACACTGTTCTCAGAAATGCAATCAAATGTAATTCAGTTCACCCCAGCAAGCTTAGACTACAGAAGTTTGAAACACAGGCCCAAAATGCTTTTATATGTGCTGGCAATGAAGTGAAAAATATGCTAAAATGCTTTTAATTCCCTCTAGAGGTTCAGGGTGAGTGGTATCAAGTTAATATTAGTCCAGGCTCACTCTAGCAATGATTCAGGGATGGTTCTTAAGAGGCAAACGAATTTTTAGCAAGGAAAGCAAGGAAGCTGCTGTTTTCACACGTGGAGAAATTGCAAATCGCGGTAAAATTCGCGAGTGCGTTTTTCGCGATTGCGGCAAAAGTATAGGGGGTAGGAATGCGGTTCTAGGTTCGTTAAAAAGCAAAGATTCCCAGCTTTCAGAGGAAAGTTACTGCAAGTCTCTAAGACAAACGGTCACGGAGATATGAGCGATATGGTAAAGGTCGTTTTTCAGATTTGAAATTTTAAAGTTCAAAGTGACAAGTGACAGCTAGCAGCTAGAAATGACAGGTGACAGGAGGCAGTTCTACTTAGATTAAAATAGATTGAATTATATTATTTTAACTAAGAGATTGGTTCTGCACAGTTCTGCTAGGTACTCACAATATATTTTTGAAATAAATGGGCCTCGCCACGGATCTGGTCAGGTTTTCTTCACTCGCCATGGACGGTCTCTGCGCACAGCGTCGGGGTCAGCTCTACTCTGCTGGTCTGGGTCTCTGGTTCTGATCAGGTCTGTGGGTCCGGATACAGCGCTCTCCGGTTCAGCTGGTCTCTCTCTGGATACAACACTGCCCTCTGGCAAATGGCAAGAGTTCTTGCAAAGAACTCAAACAGCTCGCCTGGCTGTGATAATGGCAATGATTTGAGGCCTGCTAAAGAGGGATTTAGCTTGTAGTTGACCTCTCTGCTACAAATTCTGAAGTAAAGTCTTGGTCTCTGAAGGTGGATAGATTGAAGTCTCTATGTTGGCTCTCTAGAGGTTGATGGAGGTAAAGTATGGATTTTCCCGGCAGAGCGTCCCGCAGCAGATGGAATAGAATCTCCCTATCTGTCCTGACTGTCTACTTTTATGTGTTTTGAAAATGGGTGGAAAGGCTAGCTTCCTAGGCCCTACCCCTCTCAACTTGTCATTGGCCACTTCATCCTCTTCCCCTTGATTGGGGGAATGAAATGAAGTGTCATCATGATGAGGTCTGTTTATGATACAGAGAACCCACCCCTGTCAAATTTTACACACAATCTATATTTGCTCAAAAAGACATATTTCATAGATACACAGTGGTTTGAAATTACATGCACCCATCACATATCACATGAGATATACCCTGTTCAAATCTGCTCTTCCTGAGAGCTTGCATTGAGAAATGGCAACATATTTCACTTTTTGGTCAGTTACCAATATTGGATTTGTCCCCGAATTTACACAAATGTTCGCAAAGCATGTGGGCATTAGGTGGTGGAGTGTCAGATTTTTAACATACATACATTTAGAGTAATATCCTTTTTCCCGCTAAAAACCCCCCTGAACATACCACCGGGTCTAAAAACCTCTTAAAATGTGGGCAGAAAAATCACAAGAATTATGGTATCATTTAAATAATTATGACAAGTCTGTACTATGAGTTATTCATCTTTTTCTAAAACCATATTCTGGCTACAGGGGTGTGGTTTCCCAAGTCACATGGTGTAGAAACCAGTTTGTCCA
Source organism: Ambystoma mexicanum (assembly GCF_040938575.1). Taxonomy (NCBI): domain Eukaryota; kingdom Metazoa; phylum Chordata; class Amphibia; order Caudata; family Ambystomatidae; genus Ambystoma; species Ambystoma mexicanum. The sequence goes on from NC_090923.1 coordinate 981,656,688, forward strand.
GTTTCTGCCAGGCTCAGAGGCCCTGTCCCTCCCAGCTTCTGCCAAGAGGAAGCTGTTTTACGGTCCCCCAATAAACCATCTGCCTGGGCCCTGGAAGGCCCATTGTTCAAGAGGAAGCCATTTATGGCCACTTCAATAAACCCTCTGCCTGGGTCCTATGTTTAGTCTCTAGCAGTCCCTTGGTAATTCAATCAGAGAAGTGTCATATCCCTTTTGGTGGGAACAGCAAAAGGCAGCTAGGCCTGGGAACTGCTGTGGATCCAGTTTCTCTCCAATTGGGGGGAAGTTGTCAAGCAGAATCCAGTTCCTTAAGCAGGGCCCCAGCAATTGTCACTTTTAGTTACCCAGTTTTCTGCATTCAAATAAAACTAACCATTTTTACATATGCAGCTAGAATGCTGATTCTAAGTTGAAAACTATGACATTTAAACAATTGCAACCTATGTGACACTCAAAAGTAGGTCACTCTTTTCTTTTAAACATTTAGGTTTTTAGTGTCTTTCAGTCCAAATTTACTTAAACTGCTGAAATCCACAGCTCAGCCAGTCTTGTTATCAACCTTCAAGTCACTTCAGAATATAACTTTAGATTGTATCCACCTCTCAGTAAGTCTTTCTTTGGCCTGCTTTTGGTTCATTTATTCAGTTTTACACAAAAAAAGTCTGGTGTTGTTTTAAAACGCCGGCCTTCTGATAGTGGTGAGTACTGGTAATGCACCCATTTTTGGGATTTAAGAAAATTAATTCCCCACAATTCTAGGTTGCTCTTGGCAATCAGCATTGCCATTCCCAATGGTTTCAGGCTACTGTGTGGGTAGTCCAATGGGGTTTTAGGCAGTGCCCTTCTGTGCCCATAACATCGGCAAAAATGGGTGGCAGCCTATTCTTCATGCCTTTCCCTGGGCATTTTCTGGGAAGCTCTGGCCATCATGATGTTTTCAATGCCAGTACTGCACAGTTTTTGAGGTAGGGCTCGGATGCATGGGTAAAAACATCCCACAAGCCCCCCTCTTGCGATGGCCATTCTGTTTCACTGATGGGACTCGCAAGACCTGGGATGTTTCCTCATCTTCTTCCAATAGATGGCACAGTTCAGCATCTTTTCCTCCATCCGGTACTGATCGATCGGTTCTCCTCGCCGGTCCTGATGGGAATATTGGGCGGTACACTGGGCCCCTTGCGTCTCTGCTCCCGGTCTCCGGATCGTCCTCCTTGGCCAGCCTGCAGGTTTTCCTTCTCCTAGGATGACAAAGGAAGAGCGGCAATACCTATTCATGGACATTTCTCCCCCACCATTGATATAGTGGGGTGGCATATAAATTTATAGTCAAAACATATGAACATGCACATTTCTTTTTGCATTCAAAAACCAAAACACCCACATTGAGAAACTCAGAATTCGATAGGCGATATGTAGGATATTTTAAGTTAAAACTGAATTAATCTGAGACAGTACCCTCTAGGATTCCAGAGGATTCCTCCAGTTGTTGCAGAGTGTGCCTGGGATGGCAACACTTCAACTGGTTAATGTGGACCCACTTGTCTTCCCCCTCTGCCAAACCGCCTTTGGGGATGCGGATCTTGTAGGCCACAGGGGAGATCTTGTCTATAATCTCAAAGGGTCCCTTCCATGTAGGCAAACATTTTCGCTGTTTGGCCTGGTTCCTTTGGAAATTGTATAGATAGACCCGGTCCCCCACCTGATATTCCTTCCTGGAAGTTTTCAGGTCATAGTGGGTCTTCATGCTATCAGCTGATCTTTCTAGATTCCGCTGAGCATAAGCAAAAGCATGTTGAAGGTGTTTCCTTAAATTCTCCACATACTCGTGAGTTGTGGAGGCATTTATTAGGGTCTGCTCTTGGGTCTGGTAGAGCAAATGCTGAGGAAGCACCATCTTGCGCCCAGTCATCAACTCAAATGGTGTCATTTTGGTTGCAGATGAAGGGGTAGATCTGATGGCCATTAGGACCAGAGGTAATCGGATATCCCAACTTCGCCCAGAATCTGCCACAAACGTCTTTAATATGCTCACAATGGTTCGGTTATATCTCTCTACTGCCCCAGAAGAAGCTGGCCGGTAAGCAATATGCAACTTCCTTTTGACCCCCAGTATCTCCCACATCTTTGTCATCACTTCACTGGTGAAGTGGCTACCTCTGTCTGACTCAATCCTTTGAGGTAGACCAAAACGGGAAAAGATGTGGTTAATCATCAGGGCAGCTGCAGTTTCTGCCTTGCAATTTGGGGCTGGGAGACATTCCACCCACTTGGTAAACAAGCATGTCACAGTCAACATGTACTTATTCCCCCTAGCAGAGCGAATCACGGGGCCTACAAAGTCGATCTGTAAATCTGACCATGGCAGTTTCATCCCCCTCTTTTGGAGAGGCGCACGGTGCGTGAGGGATGATGGCTGAAATTGTGCACACACAAGACACCCCTTCAAGTATTGGTCGAGGTCCTGCCCCATGTGTGGCCAGTATGCAACCTCTCTTAAGATTTCCAATGTTGTGTGAAACCCCCTATGACCGGCGGTGGCCGCATCATGGGCGTGACTTAACATCAGGCTTCGGAATGAGGTAGGAACCACCCACTGATCGTGGCCAGCTTTGGATTTCCTTACCAGCAAACCGTCTTGGATCGGAACATTTTTGGACATTTCATCAACACTCTTAGGTCCTCTTTCCCAATGTAATCGGTATCCGTCAGGGGAAAGTTCTCAGGGTCCTCAAGGTGTTGGTAAAACTTACCAATAATTGGATCCCCCTTCTGAGCGGTAATCAAATCAGCATCAGGGGTCTCCTTACTCCATTGTGCAATTGAAAGGTCGTTGTGAGCATTTGTCTGAGACCTAGTGATAGCAGTGACCTGGATTTTCCCCCAACAGGGACTCAATCTCAATTAGATCCCCTTGGATGGCCCCGGTTTTGGCCAGCTGATCAGCTAAGTCATTTCCAGTTTTGTCTGGTCCCTCTATTTTGGAATGACCCTTGATCTTTTTCCAATAGATGGTCATCTCATTCGAGGTGACCAGATCATCAATGTTTTGGATCAACTTCCCATGTTTCAAGGGTTTGTTGTTAGCACATAACATGCCTCTGGTTTTCCAATTAACCAGGTGCTCCACGAACCCGTTCCGTACATAATCCGAATCTGTGATTATGACCAGTTCGTGGAGTTGATGCTAGACAGCAGTGAGGATGGCCTGATGCACAGCCATCAATTCTGGCACCTGACTACTTCGGGGACCAATTTTGTATCCAGCTGAGGGTTCTGGGGACTCATTCACCCATGCATTCCCTACGCCGGCCACCAGTTCTTTCTCCCCGTCGTTGTCAACATGGTAAGAGCATCCATCCACATAGACAGTGGGCATTCCCTCACACTTGTCCTCTTCAAAGACTTTGTGTGGGGAATTAAGGTATGCCTCCATGTTGTCCTTGATTTTTAGACTTTCGTCCTCGAGACAGCTTTCTCTGGCACAATCATGCAAGTCAGCCAGACCTTGTGCGAGGGGACTCTTCTTGTTTTGGCCATATCGGACCTCCACAGGAAAGCCTTGCATTGACAGAATCCAGGAAGTAATTCGGGAATTACTCACATTTCCGGCCCGGATTCTATCACTTTGGAGATATTGCAGAGGCTGGTGTGGAGTCTCCACTATGATGTGTTCCCCCTGGATAAACGGGCGGTAATTCTTCAATGCCCACACCGTTGCCAGGAGTGCCTTCTCACAATCGTTGAATTTTTCCTCCACAGAGGATAAAGTTTTGCTTGCATAGGAGATTACTTTATTGACCTTGTCATGCTTTTGGTATAATACTGCCGTCAAGCACGTATTAGAGAACCCCGTCTCCAGGAAGAACTCCTTGTTTCTGACAGGGTAAGCTAGGCAGGACTCTTGTGAGAGGCTTCTCTTGAGTTGTTTTACCGCCTCGGCTTGTTCTGGACCCCATTCCCACTTGACCCCTCCCTTCAGGAGATGAATCAGGGGTCTGGTGATCTCTGCGTAGCCCTCAATGAACTTTCTGCTGTAATTAGTCAGTCCAAGGAGGCTCCTTAGTTCCTGCAGAGTTGTGGGGTCTTTCAGTTTTTGAAGTGCTTCCACTTTCTTTTCCTGGGGACAGAGACACTGAGGAGTAATCTCATGCCCCAAGAAATTAACACGGGTTCTACACCACTGTGCTTTCTGAAAGGAAAGTTTTTCTCCGGCGGCCCTCAACTGCATCAGAACATAACGGATCTCCGCTATGTGTTCCTCCACAGATGAACTTTTGATGAGGACATCATCTACATAAGCCAGGTTACCCCTCGCACCCAGGTCGGGCATGGCCTTATGTAGGAAAATGTTGAATTAATTGCCGGAGTTGAGGTATCCGAAGGGAGTCCGGGTCCATGTGTATTGCTGGCCCCCAAAGGTAAAAGCCAGCTTGTATTGGTCCTCCCTACTGACAGGCACAGTCCAGTATCCATTGGTCAGGTCTATTGCAGTGAATACCTGTGACCCCTGGATCTGGGCCAGCCCTTGGTCAATGTAGGGCAGAGGCCATCGGGAAGTATGGACCCGTTTGTTGAGCTCCCTGAGGTCGGTGCAGAGTCTCCACTGGCCGTTTGGCTTCAATATTCCCAGCACCGGATTATTGAAGGTGCTGTGGACTGGACGGATTATTCCCCGGGACTCAAGGTTCTTAATTATTTCAGTAAGGGACTCCATTGATGCGAGAGGCAAGCGATATTGCTTCACAAACACAGGAGTCATGCCAGGGTCCGTGGGGATTGTTGTTGTGTGGATGTTCGTGCGACCACAGTCATATGAGTCTACCGCAAAGAGATCTTGGAAATCCAAGAAAACTTGTTTCAACTTTTGCTTTTGTTCCAGAGTCACACAGGCATCAGCTAGGTTGACTCTCTCTTCCACCATCTGCCTGAAGCCTGGAAAGACTTCTGGTTTGGCTATCTCCGCGGCCTCCTCCAGCTGGGTGGAGAAGTCCCTGGTCAGAGTGCTGATTTGGACCGGAGGCTTCAGGTGGGAAAGGCAGCCCTCATGGACCTGGAAAATCACCTCATCCCTCCTGAAGTCGCAAGTCACATCTTCCTTACCATAAGGGCAAGAAGTGTACACCAGGAAGTTCCCCCCATGCCGGGTAAAAATCCTGTCTGGTGTCGTATTGTCATCACTGTCACTGTCAAAGCAGTCCTTGGGGATTGGCCCTAACAGTTCATTACCTAAATCAATGGAAAAATGTCGGTCATCAACCGCCATTCCAATAATGGTGCCTGCGGCTAGAGTAATACTCTTCAAGTCGCTGTTATCCACCTCTATTAGAATGGTGTCATGTTCTATGTTGACTAATGGAGTTGGGTTTACCCCCAACCCTTGCTGTTGGAGAGAAGCGTTTAGATGTATGTAAGCATCAGGGTTTTGCAAATATTGTCCTCTTTTAACTTTCACTTCCAGGGAGAATTGTCGGGTCCTTTCTGGGATGGTGACTTCCTCTTTGATCTGAATTTCAACTGCATAAGGTAGCAATTGAGCTGACCTAAATGCTTTTTCTGGATCATCAAAGCCCATGGGATTATCCGCTAATCGGGACCAAGCTTTGAAGTTTATTAGGTCCAAACTAATGGCAAAGCGATTGAGAATGTCACTGCCTAAGTAAAAGGCGGCAGGGACGTCTCGCACGACCCAACAATTGTGGACTATGCTCTTGTTGCCAATGGAGATTTTGAGCATACACCTGCTTGGCAGGAGATGTTTGGAATTAGGTGCTTCCAGGTCCATTTCCCATTTGTCTATCAGTTTGAAGGTGGGAATGGCTGGATCTTTTGGGAGTTGGCGGAACATGGCTTCGCTGATGAAGCTCTTACCGTTGTTCACACACACTCGAGCGAGAACAGAGTCCTTCCCATCATTTAACTGGACAGGGATGAACAACTGCTTTCCAATTTGCTGAATATCAGCCAGGCTCTGAGCTGATTTCACATCTTTCTGGACTATAGGAGTGGGAGTTTCTGATTGTGGATTAGTATAGAATTTCAGAGTGTTTCCTTCCAGCGTGGAATACCACTTTAAACTGGAAGGGAGGTTGATTTTCAGAAATAGAGAGGACCCCCCCATCACCAGTCTGTTGTCCTACTGCTATTACTGTCACGTCTGGAATTTGGTTGTTCTGGAAGTGAAATTCTACTTGGTCAGATTTTTGTTCAACCATGTGGCAGGTGCCGTTTAAACTAACATGGTTGACACTCTGTTTTAATTTTATTGGTCGGCTAGTCTGGGTCCAGAGGACCTTGTTTACGCAATCTATTAAGGGTGACAACCTCCTCAGGAGGTCATTCCCCAGTAAACAAGGGGTGCCCTCTGGAGTCACTACTATGACTGGGTGTTTCACCTTGTGTCGCCCGATCTTAATGTCCAAGTCTGCAGTCCCCTCAACGGGAATTTCCTTCCCGTCAAAGTTCTGCAGTTGTACAGGAAGAGAGGTGAGAGGAATTTGGTAATTCTCTCCCCTTCCTGCATTCAGTTCGTCAAAGGCCCTTCTGGACAGAAGGGTAGCTTGATATCCAGTGTCCACCAGTGCCAAAATTGTACCCTGCCCCTGTACTTGTACCGGGGCATAGTATCTTCCCTCCTTCTCCTCAAGGGGGCACAGATAATGCACATTTTTGGACAACTGGTGGGCTAACTTTCTGGTTTTGGACATCGCTAGCGAAGAGATTTGGGCAGAATTCTGTGGAGAGCCTTGGGAATGTGAAAGAAAAAGTTGGCAACTGGAGATCAGAGCCATTGTGGGTTCCCCTGGCTCCGGTTCTGGGCCGCCCCCCTCTTTTGGGAGGCAGTCATCAGGATGGGTTTGAACCAGGGGATTTTCTTGCTGTTGGTTCTGGGATGAGATGGTGGGCGGCGGTAGCTCAGTCTCCACATCTCCCCAGTCTGGATTTGCATCCCTAGGGACCCATTTTTCTTTGGGAGGAGTACCCCCTTTCTCTAGGAGAAAATCCTTTTCCCAGGATCTTCTGAGGATCCCTCTCCCTCAAATTGGAAGATCTGTACCTCCTCCTCAAACTGAGTCTGTTTGGGTCTTTTGTTTCTCCTACCCCCCCTCTGCTCCTTAGGAGGCAGACTTTCAGGGGCAAGAGATTTTGTTTCCGGTTCCTGGGTTTCCAGGGGCTGTTTACAAGTGAGGAAGGAAGCTTCCTCCAAGGCTTTACACCCCCCTTCCCTTTGTGCCTCCTCCCTGGGTACTGGTGAGTTATCGGGGTGCTGCCCCCGTCATTGTTCTGGAGCACCAGGTCCAGAGTTGGGTGCGTTCTGCGCTGGCATGCCGATCTGAGGGTTCTGCTGAGCCCTCAGTATGTGACCCAGATCCCGCGCCATGTTTTGAACCTGGCGCTCTAACTGGGAAACCCGCTCAGGCTGATACGGGGCCCTGTTTTCTCCCCTGGGCTGATCCCGGGAAGGGTAGCTATCCCTTCTTTGGTAGTACCCCTGGTTGGGAAGATTTGGATACCCCTCCACCCTTGGCCTCCCCTCTCCCGGATTCGGTTGTCTGGGCTCAGGGAATTGGGGAAAGAAGGGTGGAGGATTTTGGGGATGGAAGTTGGGTGGATACCTGGGGAAGAAGTTCTGCCCAGGGTTTGGTGAGTTTCTGCCCTCCTGTGAGAAGTTGGGGGGGAAGTTCTCTGGGTTAGGTGCTTGGCTGGATCCCCCCCCTTGGGCTGGAGGAGTCCACACATAACCCAGGATGGGTCTGTTTCCCTTGTAACGGGGGCTTACATAATCAGGAGAGCGAGGGACCGCATTTGTGGGGCTGCCTCCCTGGCTCCCTGTCTGTGACTGGCCCGAGGACCTTCTGGACCTAGCATTATTAGGTGCAGGTAGGTTTTTAGGCCCCCTCATCTCCAAATCTAAAACGGGGGTGACCTTTACCTCTGCCACCTTGGCAGCAGCAGGGGTGTTGTTGGCTTTGGGGTTTTTGGGCGCATTATTTTTATTTTCTATTGGCTTCTGCACCTCATAGATCCGGGTCGCCTGTTCAATGACCCAGTCTAAAGATCTTTTCTCGGGAAAATCCCTCACGAGCTGGGTCATTATGTATTTGGGCAAGGCATGGAAAAACGTATTAATAAATTCTCTGCTATCCCTGCGCACCCTTCTTGTGGTCTGTGCAAAAGCACGCTTTAACTCCTGCACAAACTCTTGTGGGGCCTGATCCTCCCCACATTGTAAATTGTAGGCTGCCTTGCGAGCCTCTTGAGGATTTCTATGAGTAGAAAAATGTTTCAAGATGGCCGCCTTATAGGTGGACCATCTTAAATGATTTTGGTCCTCCAGCCCCGCAAAGAAACTGGAGTATTCCGGGGAGAAGGTCCACTTTACATATTGAATACAGCTTTGGCTGTCCTTCAAATGGAAAGTCTCCATCATTTGCTCAAACAACTCTAAGTGCTCCCAAACAGAATACTTGGCGTTCTTATGATAAGGCGTGATGACGCTCCTGATTGTCCTAATCTGCTTTAAGGGGTCCTTAAGCAAGGCCCTTTTTGTCTTATTGGCCCTTTTGGTCCGGGTAACCCTGGTCCATTCATCTTCTGACTCAGAGGCACTGCTCCCAGAGGTTCCCGTCTGTTCTTCCAGGTTTTCCCGGATTCTGCGAGCCTGGGAATGGCTGGCAGAATGTGGGGACCTGGTCTCCTGTGTCCTGTACCGCTCAGAGGAGTCTTCAGATCCCTCCTTGCTGCCAGGATTTGATGGGTACCCCCCCCACTGACCTAACTGGGCAGAGGTTTTCAGGATGCCCTTAATGGGCCAACTCTCCTGGGGTTCCCCATCAAATTGCACTGTGCTTGGGTGCCCATACCCGGGTGCCCGCCCCTCCATTCCTGGGTGGTACTGGCCTATGAGCCCCATGCTTCTGGCTGGATAGTAATCTGCCATCCCTGTGGCCCTGTGCTCATGTGCGCCAGGGGACATGGGGGTGGCAGAGTCCAGGGACTGAGAGAGATAAAGGCCTCTGGTACTAGGGCTCCTGGGGTTATGCTCAGGAGTTTCTCTTTCCCAGCGAACCTCATCTCTATCCGCCCCTGCTCCCTGTTGCAATGCAAGAGCCTGCGCCTTCAGTTCCTCAGTTAAGGCCTTACTAGACTCTATCAGTCTCTCCTGCATCGCTACCTGTTGTTGGAGTCCATCATTGTGCTGGCAGAGAGCCTCATTCTCTCTCTGTGCCTCCTGATTGGTCCTGGAGCACTGGGCCAGTCTTTGCTGCAGGAGGGTTACCTCCTGAGCTGTGTCCCTATTGGCCTGCTCCTTTCTTGCCAGAGCATCCTCCACCCTCCTGGTGTGTTCTAACAAGTTCTGGTGTTCTTTTTGGAGGTCACCCAGCCCCTGGAGGGCCAAGTGATTTTCTTCTGTTTTTCTTTTTAAATGGCAGACTTCCTGGCCTAAGGTGTCCCTTTCCTGACTAAGAGTCTGCATCTGTACCGTCAGGTCGTCCCTTTGCCTTTGGAAGGCACCAGCTTTCTGGCACTCCTGATCAAACTCTGCCTGGGTATCCAGGTCTTTCAGAATCAGTTTATTGCTCTCTGCCTTCTCCCTATCTAGGTGGCTTTGGAGGGTGACTACCTGCTCAGCACATACCCTATTGAAGTCTAACTGTTGCTCCAGCTTTTTCTGGCTCTGCAGTAGGGAGTCCAAACCTTCTTGGTACTCCTTCTGCAAGGCCAGAAATCTGGTATCCTGGTCAGCCTTTTCCTGTTGCAGGATGTACATATCCTTCTTTATTTTAATGATGTGCTGTCTACTCTCATTTTCTGACTCCTGGCTCCCCTGCAGCCTCTGCTCAGAAGAGACCAGGTCAGATTGGACCTTCTCTAACGCCATCTGTCGCTTATTCGCCAGATCTTGGCTTTCAGTACATTTATCCTGCATGTCTCCCATATATAGGTACAGGTATGCCGCTATCCTAACCATCTTGTCTTGTTCATCCTTAGCTTTAGGAGCCATGTATAGTTCACTCAGGGCCACATGTAAGGGACCCTGATCTCTCCATAAATCTGACCCTGTTTCAGTGATCTGGGGTGCGATTGCCTGCAACCAGGCCGTCTGGTCCTGATGAGTCCACTCACCTCTCACAAATAGCTTATGTAAGAAGTGCTCTCTGGCTATTTTCATATCTACCAAGGTCGTCATTCTGGAATTTGAGTTCCTTCCTGACTTACAGAAGTTTGTATTTTATTTTTGCAAAACAGACCTTTTCCTTAGAGCGTTCCTTTGAGGAGTGCTTTACAGCGTAACACAGCGTGGTGATCCGATCGGATATGTGTATCTGGTCAGCTGGCACACTGTATTAATCTGCACAAGTGATAGATCTAATCCGGAATCCCCGGCTACGAGCCCCCAATTTGTAAGAGGATTCAATTCAACACTACCGCTAAGTCAACGCCTAGTCTAGAATACTGAATGAAAAGAAAACCCTTATTGATATATCCTTATGTCCAGTTCATGCGTTCTGGATGACTACCCCTATATAACACCCCTCTCTTGGAATCCGCCTGACCCCACTGAGCCAAGAAGTAGTTCTGTTTTGCAAGTTAAAAGGTTTATTTGAGAATTTAAACAATATATATATATCACACTTTATAATAAATTAATAATTGAATATCACACTTAATCTGAGCAGTAATCAATAATGGATAGTCCGGCACTAGCACACTTCTTTACAATCAATGATGAGTGGTTATAGGATGGATAAGATAGCAACAATACTTTGATGGTTTCAAATGGATGCAATGTGGAATGAAATGCAGTACATAAAATAACTTGATAGGATTTCAGCAAAAGACAATGTAATCACTTTCTTGGACAATTGGCCCCCCCTTTTATGCAATGCAAGGAAATGGAAGGAAAGCACACAGTTCTCAGAAATGCAATCAAATGTAATTCAGTTCACCCCAGCAAGCTTAGACTACAGAAGTTTGAAACACAGGCCCAAAATGCTTTTATATGTGCTGGCAATGAAGTGAAAAATATGCTAAAATGCTTTTAATTCCCTCTAGAGGTTCAGGGTGAGTGGTATCAAGTTAATATTAGTCCAGGCTCACTCTAGCAATGATTCAGGGATGGTTCTTAAGTGACAAACGAATTTTTAGCAAGGAAAGCAAGGAAGCTGCTGTTTTCACACGTGGAGAAATTGCAAATCGGTAGGAATGCGGTTCTAGGTTCGTTGAAAAGCCAAGATTCCCAGCTTTCAGAGGAAAGTTACTGCAAGTCTCTAAGACAAACGGTCACGGAGATATGAGCGATATGGTAAAGGTCGTTTTTCAGATTTGAAATTTTAAAGTTCAAAGTGACAAGTGACAGCTAGCAGCTAGAAATGACAGGTGATAGTTAGGAGGCAGTTCTACTTAGATTAAAATAGATTGAATTATATTATTTTAACTAAGAGATTGGTTCTGCACAGTTCTGCTAGGTACTCACAATATATATTTGAAATAAATGGGCCTCGCCACGGATCTGGTCAGGTTTTCTTCACTCGCCACGGACGGTCTCTGCGCACAGCGTCGGGGTCAGCTCTACTCTGCTGGTCTGGGTCTCTGGTTCTGATCAGGTCTGTGGGTCCGGATACAGCGGTCTCCGGTTCAGCTGGTCTCTCTCTGGATACAACACTGCCCTCTGGCAAATGGCAAGAGTTCTTGCAAAGAATTCAAACAGCTCGCCTGGCTGTGATAATGGCAATGATTTGAGGCCTGCTAAAGAGGGATTTAGCTTGTAGTTGACCTCTCTGCTACAAATTCTGAAGTAAAGTCTTGGTCTCTTAAGGTGGATAGATTGAAGTCTCTATGTTGGCTCTCTGGAGGTTGATGGAGGTAAAGTATGGATTTTCCCGGCAGAGCGTCCCGCAGCAGATGGAATAGAATCTCCCTATCTGTCCTGACTGTCTGCTTTTATGTGTTTTGAAAATGGGTGGAAAGGCTAGCTTCCTAGGCCCTACCCCTCTCCACTTGTCATTGGCCACTTCATCCTCTTCCCCTTGATTGGGGGAATGAAATGAAGTGTCATCATGATGAGGTCTGTTTATGATACAGAGAACCCACCCCTGTCAAATTTTACACACAATCTATATTTGCTCAAAAAGACATATTTCATAGATACACAGTGGTTTGAAATTACATGCACCCATCACATATCACATGAGATATACCCTGTTCAAATCTGCTCTTCCTGAGAGCTTGCATTGAGAAATGGCAACATATTTCACTTTTTGGTCAGTTACCAATATTGGATTTGTCCCCGAATTTACACACATGTTCGCAAAGCATGTGGGCATTAGGTGGTGGAGTGTCAGATTTTTAACATACATACATTTAGAGTAATATCCTCTTTTCCGCTAAAACCCCCCCTGAACATACCACCGGGTCCAAAAACCTCTTAAAATGTGGGCAGAAAAATCACAAGAATTATGGTATCATTTAAATATTTATGACAAGTCCGTACTATGAGTTATTCATCTTTTTCTAAAACCATATTCTGGCTACAGGGGTGTGGTTTCCCAAGTCACATGGTGTAGAAACCAGTTTGTCCAGTTTCTGCCAGGCTCAGAGGCCCTGCCCCTCCCAGCTTCTGCCAAGAGGAAGCTGTTTTACGGTCCCCCAATAAACCATCTGCCTGGGCCCTGGAAGGCCCATTGTTCAAGAGGAAGCCATTTATGGCCACTTCAATAAACCCTCTGCCTGGCTCCTATGTTTAGTCTCTAGCAGTCCCTTGGTAATTCAATCAGAGAAGTGTCATATCCCTTTTGGTGGGAACAGCAAAAGGCAGCTAGGCCTGGGAACTGCTGTGGATCCAGTTTCACTCCAATTGGGGGGAAGTTGTCAAGCAGAATCCAGTTCCTTAAGCCAGGCCCCAGCTAATGCCACTTTTAGTTACCCAGTTTTCTGCATTCAAATAAAACTAACCATTTTTACATATGCAGCTAGAATGCTGATTCTAAGTTTAAAACTATGACATTTAAACAATTGCAACCTATGTGACACTCAAAAGTAGGTCACTCATTTCTTTTAAACATTTAGGTTTTTAGTGTCTTTCAGTCCAAATTTACTTAAACTGCTGAAATCCACAGCTCAGCCAGTCTTGTTATCAACCTTCAAGTCACTTCAGAATATAACTTTAGATTGTATCCACCTCTCAGTAAGTATTTCTTTGGCCTGCTTTGGGTTAATTTATTCAGTTTTACACAAAAAAAAGTCTGGTGTTGTTTTAAAACGCCGGCTTTCTGATAGTGGTGAGTACTGGTAATGCACCCATTTTTGGGATTTAAAAAAATGAATTCCCCACAATTCTAGGTAATCAGCAATCAGCATTGCCATTCCCAATGGTTTCAGGCTACTGTGTGGGTAGTCCAATGGGGTTTTAGGCAGTGCCCTTCTGTGCCCATAACATCGGCAAAAATGGGTGGCAGCCTATTCTTCATGCCTTTCCCTGGGCATTTTCTGGGAAGCTCTGGCCATCATGATGTTTTCAATGCCAGTACTGCACAGTTTTTGAGGTAGGGCTCGGATGCATGGGTAAAAACATCCCCACAACATTATGGGAATGCTTTCTCATTTAGGATCCCTACTGAATTCACTTACAACTACCAGCCAGTGATCAACTTACTACTTGTCCGGGAAATTCCAAACCTTGATCATTGTAATTTCTGAACTATCTCCATTTCTTGTATGAATACATTAGAAAACTTGTTGGTAAGTCACCAACCTGACTGCTCTTATTTTTTAACGCTGATCCTTGGGTTTCTAATACTTATAGTACCCTATTTTTCTTTATTTAGGGCTAGGCTACTCTTTCACAACTACCTATTTCCAAAATGGTTGAGAAGACATATTCACCTCTCCTCTCTTTTTGGATTATACTACAGAGGACTCGTTGACACTACAAGCGAGACCATAGGTAACCGTTTACTCATTCACTAGGTGGATTCTGACTTTGCACCTATGAATCGATGGTATTTTTAAATATGATTTTCACCGACTGATACAGTTACAAATGCATAGACACGGGTTAAAGCATAGAAGAAAACAATGGACATCATGATGACATGTTGATCTTCACGATTGGTCTAAATACAAATGTTTAATAATGCCAAGAATCATGTTATTTTGAACTAAACTGCAAATAGCGTCAACCTAAATTGTACTGATATGTATTATTTAAATATTTTTTTTTAGCTATTAGTGTGGAAAACTGTTCATTTGCTCCTGAAGAAGTGATTTTTTCACGAAACGTGTTGGGCCACAAATAAATCAACTTAGTTTGATAAAGAAATTCAACTGTGTCAGTTTGTCTGATATATGTTTATAATTGTTTACCTAAATGTGCAATATTGAATGTTATTGTCAAAAAACAACAAATCAATCAAATATATTTAATTACCAGGACTCTTCATTGAGCCACCTATAGAGTGCAGCGGACGGGAGTTCCCACATTTGGGAACTTTTTTCTTTGTTTCAGAGGCTATATGGTCAGTCCAGCCTGGATCTTTTTACATCTGATTGAATGTGCATCTTCCAGGTTTCTTCAGTTGGAGGCCAAAACTGTTTGGCAGATTTTTTTTTCTCCAGAAGTGGTTAAGCAGAGGACATTAAGCTTTCCCCCCATTCTCATTGAGTGTTACACCCTCATTCAAGCCCTGCTGCAGGTCACAACCCTTGTGTTGGTAGCCACTTTCGGGAGGGGGCAGCTGTGATATCTGTTGGCTTTGCAGGAGGCCCTGCCCTGCCCGTTCTTGTTCTTCTTTTGGGCCCATTTTGGTGCCAGCATCCTTTGGACCTAGGGGTCTCTGCAGCCTGCTTTTTATCAGGGAATGATGGGCTCTGGTGGTATTTTGAAGCGGGCTTCTGCACTCCTACAGCGTTCTTAGTCTCCCAAGACTGTCAGGGCTTGTGACACTCCCTGGAAGGCATGGGTGCGCTGGTGCATCCCAACGAATCAGGATCCCGTTCATACTGGATTAATACAAGTGGAAGATTTTTAAACTCACTTTACTCCTTCACTCTCCTACCACATTGTCAAAACGTACAGATCAGCTATATCCTGAAAACATATTTTGGTAGAGGGTTTTGTGGTGGGTTTTGAGTTCTATTTATTCAAGAGGATTCTGGTCTCTAGACCTCTTCTTCTACCAAGTATTGTCTTTGGAATGTCAATGTGGTCCTCTCCATGTTCAAGTGCTGGCCTTCAAACTCTGATTTCTCCCTGTAGGCCTTCCCCACCAAATTGGTAATGCTAATGTGTCTGGTGTAATTCGCCAGAAGGTGAAGGACATTCGGGCACTTGATCTCTCAGGGAGATTCTTTCATCCATATGGGGGGCATATTTCATGTTCACTTCAAGACTAAATCCAGCTCTATGATTATATATTTCTCTTCCTTTCTGGATTTTCTCCAACTCTGTGTGGTTTAGTGTCTCTGTTACTGTCAAGACAAATCCTGGCTAGCGCAGAAGCAGCACAAACTCCTACCTCCCCTTGGTGGTCGTGGTGCCTGGAACTGAATGCACACAGGCCTCCGTGACCCCTATGGGGAAAGAGGGTTGGGGTCCACGGAATGGATAGGTAGAGGGTTGTAGGTAAATGGGAAAGAAGGTTAGGGAGAGGTTATGGATGGGTAAGGGGGTTTTTGGGAAAGCATGCTCCTTGGCTCTTGCCTTCAGATCCTGTTCCAGCTGACGTTGTGCTGATGCGCTGTGCTGCTGAGTTCTGGTAGCTCCTTCTTCACTCATACATGCACACTCATTTATACACCCTTAACCAGAGGTTTTACCGCTCAGTTTTGACTCATCACTGAGTTTTCCCCCATGGTGCACCTTGATCTACTTTCATTCACCACACAAGATGCTTGTTTCAGTCCCTTGACACTGATTCAGGAACCTAGCACCTTAACTCTGCGCCCCAATGTGAGGTTTCTTGCTGAGCACCCACTACTAGTGCAACTTATTCCCTAACTTGAGGAACAATGTGATAAATGGGTACCATATACACACTGCTGGTCTACCAGCTATAACATTGCTTGCTGTGATTCACAGTAATCTTTTGCGCATGAATTCAACGTTAGATAGCTTCTTTAACATGACATTGTAACATAAAGAAAACCAGCACTTAACTCTGGCTGTTTTTGCGTATTCTGTGGTTTGTCCCTGTGATCTGCGGTCTCCCGAAGACCTACGAGCCACGTCTATGGGCTGGGAAATAAGAACCAGTTATTCTGAGCTCCGTATCACTGAGCGTTATGTTTGTTCTAATGATCAGTAATTACATGCATCCGAAGCAGTGTCCTAGAGCACTTGGCATGCGGTTAATGCTTCCGGTATTGCCTCTGTATTAGCCGGGTCACCCCGTGCCCATCCCAACAACAGCATGCAGTCAGTATTCCGAGCAGTTAAAAGCATTTCACTGCATTAATGCGCTCGCTCCGTGTCACTTATCTTTTAGGCACACAGGGTCTGAAGGATCTGCTTTGGGTGAGGGCGTGGCCCCGCAATGTGCTTTGCAAGTCAGGAGCTTCTCCTGATGCGTCGGCCCGGAGAAAATGTCGAGCGCGAACAAACGTTCGCTGCTCGCGCATGCGCGCATGCGCGCAAGCCAGGGCGTTGGTCTGGGCGTTGCCCAGCAGGTTTACTGGCCCTGTGTGCCTGATTTCCATGCGGGGGGGGGGGGGGGGGGGCGTTGAGGCTGCTGGGACTTGTAGTTCTTTTTCCCCGGCCGCTGGGAGTTGTAGTTTTTTCCCTCCATTCACCTGGCATTAGGTTTCTTGGGTTTTTTGCTAGCAGACGCGAGCCTTCAACACCTGGTGCACCTACAGGAAGGACAAAGGTGGCACCTGCTAAGTATATGGCACCCCACAATGCCTGCTACTTGATGTTTCTTGTTTTGTTTTATGACAGCCAAGCCCTGGCAGGCTCAGAAATATCGTTGTGAGGCAGGGCCCTGCCGGCACTCACTAATGTCCCCTCGCAGCAATGGTCACTAGAGGACATTGCATTTTTTCTAAAGGCTTAAGCTCTCGCTCATGCGCGAGAGCTTCAGGCTTCAGAAAGAAATGCCTAATGATGGCGCCGGCACCTGTGAGGCTTCCCTTCAATCAAAAAATTAAAGTATGCTGGCACTACCATTGTAGAACAAAAGGTTGCATGGTAAACTCAAAATAGTGCATGCAAATATTGCAAAAGCTATGCTGATAGAATGTCGATTACTTGTGGCCTGCAGTGGAGAGTCAGGGTTCTATTAATGGGGCAACGGTGAGCATTATTATGCATACAACTCATATTTCGCTCTACACCAGTAAGGACATGATACTAAAACCTGCATCTTTAGCGGGCTAAAGCCTGAAGCGGCAGCTTCAAGCTTTAGAAAAAAGGCCTCATCTTGCAGTGGCCTCACTTTTCAAGCACTTAATGCTGAAATCACGAGGCGAGGTGCTGTCCCCTACCAGGCATGCCATTAGTAAATAAATCCTGAGACCAGCACCCCCCCCTTTTGGGGGCAGGGGGTACTGATGTAAAGGAGCAGGTAAACACGTCATCCCTAGCTCCCGCCCCTCACCTCCATCATACTGGAACAGCAGAAGAGCCCTATATGTGACACCAGGTATCATCCCAATACCACGTCAAGTGTATGAGAGAAAATATGGACTCAGACAACTGTATCGAAAGTACCTTCGCACTGAAACGGGGGAATGATGTCGGCACACACCATTGGACATCAAAGAGCTATAAGTGAAATCTGACGAGAGCAGAGTGACATCATGAAGATAATATACCGAGAAGTGCTGAAACAATATGAAAATACTTAAAGAATAAAAATGTAACTGAAGTATCAAGAGAAACATGGAATCGAATGTGAAGAAATTATATATGCAAAGAAGATAAAGTAACCTGCTGACTAATAAGTGTAAATATGCAGAAACGCAATGTAGACAAGACATATAAAAGCTTGCTGCAGAAGAAAACATAATGTGGCTGGGACAGCCATGATGGAAAGATGGACGCCAGACTTGTATTGAAACCAATCAAGCTACCTCAGAGATAGACCAGGGCTGCAGAGTTAGGAGACACTGTCAAAACAGCTTTGTCTGAGTAATAAAGAGGTGTCTATTGGCCTTGGATAATGGATGCTACTTCAAGGAATAATTGCAACATACAATGGAAGTCAGAAGCATAAGCCATGTACGTAAGACATATTTCTCTTAGATTAAGCAAAGAGGAAAACATCTACAAGAGCCAAGTATTGGACAATTAAAGATGCGAAAAGCCTGTGCAAGGTGGAGTGAGCACGTCTCTAGAGGCAGTGAGGAGTAATGACACCCAGCGCAAGTGAATTAAATAGAAGGTTGAAATGGACAAATTTGTGGTTTCCTTACATGTGATTCAGAAGTAAAAAACAAGGGCTTTTCATTTAGCTCCAGGTGAAGATAATGGTGTGCCTACACTCCCTTAAAAGTCCCAGAATCAAGAACAGGCTGCAAGGTCAACTACAAAGGAAAATCCATGGTTTAGATCCAGACCGATGAGAGATCATGGACTAGTTGGGAAAGTGGAGAGTAGTCTGATGTTACTATCAGCACCTGGGTTCTATTTTGCTTAAGTGCTGCTAACGAGCTGAAAGTCCAAGGTTGGGAAAGCATGCCAACCAATTAGAAGGTCTATGTAGCAACATGTTATATAATGTTGCATAAGCCAATCCGCTGCCATTATTCTGCTATAATCAGTATTATATGTAAGGTGCCAGAGCACACTGAGCTCTACAAAGGGCTGCTTGGCGTGGGTTCCTGCAGCGCATTATGCCGGGACTCTTCAAGGGGGCATGACCTTATGAGCCACGCCCCCTTGATGAGCCCCAGCACATATTCCAGTGCCACTTAAGGCACTGGTATCTGTGCTTATGAAGCCAGGACTGCAGGCCTCAGGTGGTCTGTGGATCAATGTTCATTTCAGCCAGTATCCTCTCCCACGCTGGCAGTTTTGTATGCTGGGTCATGGATCAGGCAGGAATTGATGTTTCTTTGTTTGAGGCCCATTCAGCTCTGGGGACCATGGTGGCAGGCGCTAGGCTTGAGGACATTTTTCGGTCAGCTGACTGGTCTAATGTCAGACGCTTCAGCATAGGAAGCCTTGATCTATGCCATACCATAGAATGCCGATTACTTGTAGACTCTGACAGAGAGTCAGGATTCTATTAATACCACAAAGGTGAGTATTGTCCCCCCTCCGTTTTATGGTGTTCTTTATGCCTTCTGACAACAGTATCAGACCTAGGCCAGATATTCTACTGAAGAGGATGCTAGGTTCCTGTGTTGGTCTTGCTGGACTTCGGAGGACTTTGGATGGCCTCACAGGGACAAAGGAGAAGTACTTCCTCGCTAGTTTTCTTATAAATGGATTGTGGGGTGTATTTAAAGGCCCCAAACAGAAGTCCCTTTCACTTGAATGGCAGGCATTTAAACATTGCAACAAAAACGACCTGGCTTTTGCTTTTCACATGAATGGCAGGCATTTAAACACTGCAACAAAAACTGCCTTGCTTTTGCTTTTGTGTCATGTAAAGTTAAAGAACCATGTGGAAAGGGGCCTAAATGTCACTGTCAATGGACAAGCAGCAGTTTGATTTACAAAATAAGGAGGAATTAAAGAATCCTGTAACATGGAAAACAGGATTTTTCAACATTGAAAGCTACACTTCAGCTGGATGTCACATCTTACATCTAATAACCTGCAATAAAATGTGGTCCTGCTAAAATGCATCAAAATTCAGTATCCTCCAGATCTACTGACTAGGGAAGCAATGACTTCAAGGGCATGACTAAAAGGTGTGAATCCTTGTTGCACCCAATTCAAAGAGACTCATAAAAACCTCTGGTCACAGGCTGACCCAGGGGGGTGGAAGGCGATTGGGGATGAAGCAGCCATCCCATTTGCTGAACAGTAACACTCACAATTAAGGTAAAATACTATTTTCATTTTAGGTATTTTGCACAGCAACCATATGTAGATTGATTTCATTTTAACACCATTTTTCATAACATTTTCAGGTGGTTTTGGGGGTATAAAATGCATCTACCTGTGACTCTGGGAACTGTAATGGCCAGTTAGACTAGGTTTCTGGCTGATCTGAACATGCTACAAATGTGGGAGTTGGCGAAAAGGTGGAAAATGAAATTAGGAATATGCTTGATAACGTACATATTCATTACTGTTGTACATTTTATGAAAATGACAAAAAATTGACACATGGCCATGCTACATACAGATTTGGCAGTCAGCTTATCTAATTCCCCATGATCAGCTAAAACAGAAAATGTGTTTAGTATGGCAGTTGCTAGTACAGTTATGAAGCTGTGATACATAACTAGTTTTTTCCAAACAGTTGAAAGGAGAACAAAGGATGATGAGAAACGGGAAAAGCCAGATGTTGCTTGAAACCCCTAAACCAATCCTGACTGGGGGCAGAGAGAGAAAGGGTAACTGTCCAATCCTAGTGGCAGGGATCATTGCAGGGTACTTCCCCATGATTGTAAAATTAGTGATGTCATTTCTGCTATATAAGAGGGACTGAACTAGGACTGTGACACAAAAAAAACACGGGGAGACAGAAAAAGAAGGAGGACAGAGAGAGGGGTACTGAATTTTACCATCTTTGAGAGTGGAGTGACCAGACCCCTGCCTTATCTTTCCACAGTGTTCTGAGCTGCAGTTGGATTTCCTGAACCTTAAACACAGGCTTGCTATTTAAGTAGCAATAACCCCAGCCCTAAATTGCATAACCCCTTCATTCTTGTAACATTGCATCCAATATTTCCCCATTGAAAATTCTCCCATTTAAAATTCCCCAACGAAAACCCCAACTGTCAGTGCATTTCAGTCATCTCCCGATTGAAGAATCTTTTGTTTTCCTGTGCATTTCAGTCATCTCCCCATAAAAGAATCTCTTTGTATGCCTGTGTACGTTAGCATATCCCCATTGAAAAACCCACTCTTTTGTCTGTGTAAATCCTTAGTATTTTTGCAAGTAAATCAATGAATCCCCCCGTTGAATTTCATGGGATCGGGATTGGTGGAATTCGAAACCAGCTATCCTGTTTTCATTGTTTTTGTTAATTTTTGTAGTTATAAAGTGTTGACCAAAAGAATTAATCCCCTTGTGATCTGAGAAAAAAATGTATCCCTGTGTTTAAATTGTGCCCTGATAAACAAATTTCCATTTGCCACTAAATTTTCCCTTTGGATTTGCTATCTCCCAAAAAACGATTTTCCTATTGTAAGCTTCCCCATTTCCCCGATCAGCCTGTCATTGTAAGCATCAGTGAAAACGAATTCCCATTTGCATTTTCATTTCCATTGAAATTAAGCTTAACATCCCAAAAACCGATTGCCCTTTTCTGTATCTCTTTCCCTATTGTGTGAGCAAAACGATTTTTCATTTGCATTCCCTTTGCATTGCACATGTATGGTATATTCTAAAAATCAATGTTCTCCTTGTGTGCTGACTAGTATTCCCTAAAAGCTCTGTCTGTCTTTCTAAACATAAGCAAGCAAAATTCCTGTTTTTCCATCTCTTTCCCCTAAATAGTTGTGAGAAATAATTAAAAAAAACATTCCTCCATTTGTGCTCCAAAACGGATTTTTCCTTGCCTTGCTGGTTCCCATATTATTTCTGTGGGCACCCCACCAAAACCGATTTGTCCCGTGTATTCCTACTCCCTTCCACTGCCTTCCATTCAAAGGAATCAAGTCCAATTGATATTTGGGGGTTGAGTGTCGCAGAGGGAGTGCTTAACCTTCATGCAATAATTTTGAGTTGAATTGTTTTTGTCTTGCTTTGTCATTAAAAAAGGAAGTAGTATTGCAGTATATCTTAACCTGGTTGCCTTCTAGAAGTCTTTGTATTTGTGTTGCCACAACATTGGTGGCTGTTGTAATTGGTTGATTTTCGTCTGACATTAAATAATAAATTAGCAAATATTATATTGATGCACACCAGCCTGGATCCTAGTCAATTGTGACACAGGGTTTTTGTGGAGGTTGGGTGCGAGACGGGTTGGAGGCCTACTCAAAAAGAATCTGTAGTATCAAATAAAACAAAAAGCGTTTTATTGTGTACAACATTCATTGTAAGGGACGGAGTTCCCTGGCTTGCGTGTGCTGTGCAATAAACTGTGACAGGATGGACACTCTAGTATTGCAGGCAGGATCATGGTCGGAAAGGAGGGGAGTTTGTCAGTACCTTGTCCTTACTGCTATGGAGCAAAATAAGAGTTTGACGCATTAATACTCGCCTTGCACCATTAATAGGTGACTCCATCACAGGCTAGGAGTAATCGGCATTTAGCAGCATAGCTTGGTGACTCGTGCTCTTAATCGTAATATTTACATGCACTATTATTTAGTTTGCCATGCACAGTTAGACAGCAGTATTGAGTCAGGACATTTATGGGGCATGTAACACCCCAATTTTATCCGATGAAATGAAACATTGAAATGGGTCATTATTCCTCTTTGGTTATTGATGAGTTAGATGTCTCACCCAAAATATTCACTCAGGGCATGGGGGAACCTCATGTGGGCCATCCACATTTGATGTGTTTTGTACTGTATACCAGCACGCAGAACGATCATGGACAAAACTCATGCATTGTTTTGGACGTAACATGTTATGTTAGATGATGTTTTCATGTACCATGCATCTTATCCAGACATATTGGCTGCTGGAATGTATGGCACCTAAACGTTCCACCCAATCAGAAGAGGCTGATTCCTCTGATTTCTGGAAGTACATGGTTCCATGATGCACTTGCATTTGTCCTTTGATCGAGAAAGGTCCAACAGAAAGCAAAGATCGGGCCACAGGCCACCTTTCCTTACCTTCCATTTATTTGCAGTTTCATTCTTTTTCCTCTTGTTTATTTTCTTCTTCCCATTTGCACCCTTTTCTACTTTATTCGCCTGTCACCCTCTTTCTGCTTCCTTTGTCTTTTCCATACTTCCTATTTCCCCCCTTCTCTCTCTTTCCTCTCTTGCGCCTCAGTTTTTCCAATTTGTCCCTGATATACATTCTTTTTTCTGTCCTTAAAGGTGTCTTCTTTGTAATCTACCCTCTTCCTCCTTTCTCCATTTCACCCACTTCTTCCCATCATCTTCCATCCTCTTTCTGCACCCCCTTGCTCACCCCTTCCTCCATTTATGACATTTTTATTCTCCTACCCCCTTTGATTCCTTGTTCCTCGTTCGATAATCTGTTAGTTTTGTGTTAGTGTTTTGTCAATATTCTGTCTCAATATTGGCAGAGCTGGAGAAATCAGCAGCAACGAGGTGGGTTGCATTAATTTATTTTATGTATTGGACATTTGTAAGCCGCCAATACAACACATGGTGTTTTAAGGCACCACAAGACAAATGTGTGGGGAAACAAGGAAGTAAAAAAAACAATAATGGTCCTACTAGGCCTTGTGACATTCGGATTGTGCATGTGCAGAACAAGAAGTCTGAGGAAATGGGGATTGGCGAAGTGCAGGTCAGAGTGATAAGTGCTAAGGTGGGAGGGAAAGTTGAAGGGGGAAGTGCAGGTGTTACGGGGAGACCAAAGGGCAAGTGCCATGGAGGGCAGGTAAAAAAGGACGGTAGGTAAAAAAGGACGGTAGGGGGCGAAGGAGGACTTGGCGGAAGGGGGCCTGGGACCCAGTAATACTCAGAGGGAACCAGGAAGCCAATAATGAAGGGAGGAGAAAAGAGTAGGGGGGAGAGGGCGAGAGAAGGAGGAGGAGAAAAAAGAGGTCTTCAGGAGCTTCCGGAACCTAAGGATATCCGGCTCAAGGATGAGAGGGGCAGGAAGACCATTCCAGAGGGAGGCATCTACAGAGGAGAGCCATCTACCCCCCACTCTTTACTTAGAGCAGCAATGGATTTGAAGGGAGTTAGAGCTAGAAGACCAAAGGGATCTAGCAGGAAGGTATTTAGGGAGAGAGAGAGAGAAGGATGTAGAGGGGACTCTGGCCCCAGAAAGCCTTGTGGGTGATTCAGATGGTCTTGCATTTGATACTAGCAGCAACTGGGAGCCAGTGGAGAGATATTAGGGCTGGAGAGATGCTGTCCCTGGGCTTGAGGCCAAGAATAAGTCTTGCAGTCCTATTGTGAATTAGTTGAAGGGGACGAAGAGAGGATGAAGGAAGATTAGGGAAGAGGCTGTTACAGTAGTCAAGCCTACAAAGGACCAGAGCTCTGGAGACATTGAGTTTCTGGGAGAAGGTGAGGAAAAGGAAAGGAAAATACCTCTGAGGAGGTGCAGTTAATAGTGGGACTTCCTGACAAGGTCTGCGATGTGAGGAGAGAAAGAGAGCGAGGAATCAAAGATGACCCCAAGGTTTTTTGCCTCACAAGTGGGTGAGAGGAGGGGCCCCTAGAGGGTGGCCAGAAGGAGAGAGGAGAGGTGGGAACCCTTAGGCCCTTTTAAATGAGGTAGCGCTATCTGGGATGGATGAGGATGCAGATCTTACTCTCGGACCAAAAATCAGACCGACTCAGGAAGTTGGCAAACTTTAGTTGTTTTATTAACAATTATCTAAAACAGGGAGTACAACAGACATCAACTGACGCCGCACAAGCATTCACAACATGTTAAATGAAAAAACACAGCTTTATACTAAACATTTTTTCATCACTGACGTCATACTATGTGGCAAAATAAGCAAAAACCTACAGGGGTTTATGATAGGCTTAAGGGAACATCTAAGTATATTTTCTATGCAGGGCTGGACGGTGATTGGATCTCTCAGGTCAGGTGGACAGCTATGCCCACTCCTAGTGCAAGTCATCTTCCGTGTCATAAAAATACATGTTTCACAGGCTTTCAAACTATAGGGGTCTTTGCTACGTGGCCCTCTATAATTGGTTGGCACGCTTGTACCCTTCTGGAATAGTCCACTCACTAGCAGCACACAAGCTGGTGGAACCCCAGGTGCTGGAGGGGTTGGCTTGACCAAGCCTCCCCACCCAATTAGCCCAACATCCATCATCACTCCTGCTGTCTGCCATTCAATTAGTCCTTTGAACTCGGCCTTATTAAGGATCACTGTGCCTGAGAATAGAAGGGAGTGAGAGCATTGCCTTTTCTTCTGGTCTCGGTGTAGCTTGCCCAAAGTCTATTTTCATCTGACCATGTGACAGGAGACTGTGTTCTGAGCTCCTTCTTTGCAATTAACACTATAAAATGAATAAGACCTGCTTTTCCATTACACCGCAACATAAGCTTGTCTCGCTTGTCACGTTCATTGTATCTTCTCAAGTAGATAACCAGTTTCTTGACAGCCCCAACTCTTGACACTGGGCCAGGCAAGCGTTCTCGAATCTTCCGTCAGCATCAGCTGTTTTCTTGTACTGTGCCACACTTTCAGCCCTTCTATTCAAGGGATCTTAGTTTGCAAAAATGTGTCGTAAAACATCCAGATTCTATACACATTTATACATACATTTTCACGGCACCACCTGCAGTTTATTCAATACATTAAGCTAGCCTCATGATTACTTGGTCTACTTGTGTTAAAGCATCTGTACAATTGTAAAACGACTTGCATTTTCTTCAGTGCTCTCTGCGCGTGCAATCTTCGTTTTGCTCACAAAATGTTACTCGACTCTTCACTCCGTCATCAGGATCTATAAGGTTTATATACTCTCTTCATTGTCATCTCTTCTGGGTGCGTCATTTCGGCTTCATTGTGACGTCACCAGTCTTCTCTTTCATTCATCTTCACTCTTCTTCCGGTACTTCCTTCAGGAGACCACCATTTCTCCGTCAGTACATCAGATGGGGTTTTCTCAAAGGATGCTTATTTTCAAGGACTCTTATATAGTATAGTATAGATACCATTACTGGCATTGCGCATGTTGGAATTTCTGGTTTCAAACATATAGGCAGAATGGGGGCAGCACTTCCGGTAGAGGCACTTGGCTCCTCCTCTACAGGAGCTGGAGTCCTGATTTATTTATCTTTTATTTCTATTCATGTATTCAACATTTGTATGGCGCCTATGCAGCAAAATGTGTTTCCAGGCGCCACAAGACAAAAGAAGGAGAGGGAACAGTGGAGAAAAACAACAATAACAGTCCTACTAGGCCTTTGTGACATTCGGATCATGCAAGTGCAGTGTCAAGAAGTGAAAAAGGGAGAGGGAGTAAATCAGGGTGAAGGGATGGGATAGGGAAAGGGTGAAGATGGAGAAGTGCTAGAGGGAGGGGACTAAAAAGGCTTGGCAAGTGCTAAGGGTTGCCCAGAGGTGCAAGTGCCAGCAGGAACCAGGGCAAAGGGACGGGATAGGGAGAAGGTGAAGAGGGAGAAGTGCAGGAGGGACGGGGCCCAGGGGTCTGAGCAAGTACTACGGGGTGCTCAGAGGGCAAGTGCCAGTGGGAACCAGGGTAGGGGTTAACTAGTGCGAGGATGGGGTGGTCCAGCCTCAGAAGGCTAATCAGGGAAGGCTGCCCAACAGAAAGTGCTGGTAGGAAGGGGTGGGGGGAATTGTAGAAGGATAGCCTGACCCCAGTAAGACTCATAAGGGGCACAGGCAACCAGTCACAGCAGCAGGGGGAGGCTAGCAGGGGATGGGGTGAGGGAAGGAGGAGGAGAAAATGAAGGTGTTGAGAAGCTTCCAGAACTTAAGGAGATCCAGCTCAAGTCAAAGAGGGGCACGGAGGCCATTCTAGAGGGAGGCACCTGCCGAAGAAAGATATCTACCCCCACTCTCTGCTTGGGGAAATGTCTGATCTGCAAAGATTTGGAGCTAGAGGACTGAAGAACTCTAGAAGGGAGGATTTCTGGGAGAGATAGTTGAATGTAGCATGGTCCCAGGCCCAGAAAGCCATGTGGATTATGCAGAGGGTCTTAAATTTGATCCCTGCAACCACCGGGAGCCTGTCGGCAGATGTATGGGCCGGAGAGATGCAGCCCCTGGGCTTGAGTCCAAGGATAAGTCTTGCAGTCCTATTCTGGATTAGTTGAAGAGGGAGGAGGGAGGAAAGAGGCAGATTAAGGAAGAGGCTGTTGCAGTAATCAAGCCTAGAGAGAACTAGAGCTCTGGAGACTTTGAGTTTCTGGATGAAGCTGAGGAATCGAAGAATGCCTCTGAGGAGGCGAAGCTGATAGTGGGCCTTTTTGGCAAGGTCAGCGATATGAGAAGAGAAGGAGAGAGAGGAGTCAAAGATAACAGCCACGTGTTTAACTTCACACGAAGGTATGGGGAGAGGGCCCAAGGAGGGTGGCAACAGTGTAGGAGGGAAGAATGGGGTAGGAGTCCCAATGAGAAGGATCTCAGTCTTACTAGCGTTAAGGCAGAGATCGTTAGCAGCACGCCATGCCTGAATAGCACCCAGACAGTCGGGAATGAGAGAGGAAGGAGAAGAGGAAGAGGAGGGAAGATTGAAGGAGAGCTGTGTGCTGTCAGCATAACACTGCAAATGAGGCAAAAAGATGGAGATCAAGTGGGCAAGGTAAATGTTTAAAAGCCACAGCGAGAGGATAGAGCCCTGAGGGACGCCGCAACTCGAGAGGGAGGTAGAGGACTGAAAAAGGCCCAATTTCACTTGGAAAGGCGGATTTCAGAGAAAAGAGGTCAGCCAATCCAGTGTCCGGTCGTGAGGCCTAGGTTATCAAGGAGCGATTTATGAGGATGAAATGATTAACCTTGTCAAAGGCAGAGAACAGATCAAGGGGGAAAAGGGTGAAGAAGAGTTGGAGTCAAGGTTTGAGAGCAGTTTCTGTGCTTCTGGCTGCTCTGAAGCCAGGCTGGTGGTTGTGGAGGCAGCCAGCCAACAGTTTCGGTGTGATTGATTTATTGGGAGATGACCAACTTCTCCATGTGTTTGCCCAAGAAGGGGGTAGTGGAGATGGGGTGATGGTTAGCCGGGCAGGAAGGGTCTGCAGGTGGCTTTTTTAGGAGGGGCTACAGAAGGTAGTGTTTGAGGGCCAAAGGGAAGGAGCCAGTGGCAAAAGAACAGTTGCAGAACTCAGCCAGGGAGTGAGAAAGTCAATGGTGTCCTTGATATTTCTAGAGGAGCAGGGATGCACCTGTTTGGAGGAGACTTTCATAGAGCAGACTGTCTTGGTGATCTCATCCGGTGCTATGGGTGAGAAGGAGGAGAATAGTGGGGAGGGAGAAGGGTGGGAAAGGGAGGCCTGCATGCAGGCGGGGGAGGAGGGGTGTAGAGGAGAGAGTAAACGGGATGTCCTGCGTTTTGGTTGTGAAACAGGAGGCCAACGCATTGCAGAGGGCCTGAGAAGGAGGAGGAGAAGTGGAGACTGCAGTAGGACTGGCAAGTTCCTTGCTGATTTTTAAAAGTTCAGATGTGTTGTTAGTGGAATCAGAGATGCAGGCTTGGATATGGACCTATTTCTTGGAATGATGGAGAGTCTGGATTGACTTTGGAGCAAGCGACAGGGAAGGTTCACAGAGCATGTGCTAGAAACCAACCACTTCTGTTCTGTAACTTTGCACTTGTGTTTCAGCGAGGCTAGGTTGTATCATACCAGCTGTTGTACTTGGAGGCAGGCTTCATGTGGATCCTCAAAGCAGGGGCAAGGATGTCAAGGGTGTTGGAGATGGAGTGGTGGAGGTTAGCAAGATTTAAGTCAGTGGGAGAGTGAATAGTATGAGGTGGGGGAGTGAAGGTGGCAGCAAAAGCACCTACTACCAAATCATTTTGTATTGTGTTCTAGTGGCAGGGACTTTGCCAGACATTCTGGGATAAGCCACTACTGGAGACATTCCCTGATCTCTACACCTTCCACCCACCCCTGCACTTGCGTGATCTCAATGTCACCTGGCCTAGTAAGATCGCCGTCTCTGTCTTCCCTCTGTTCCCCCTCCCTTGCCTCGTCGCACCTTGAAACCCCTGTGTATATGCACGTTATGAATGCCATATCATATCATACTGACCCTCGCTTCATCAGTCAGATGACAGAGAAGGCGACTGGCAGAGCATGCAAAGGCTAGGCCACGGATAACAGGAGCTCCAGATGGGAGGAGAGAAGAGCATGGTCACACCAGAAAAGAAGAGTGCTGAGAGGGTTAAAGAAGGAGATATCAGCTGAGATAAGTGCATCCAAGGTGTGCCCGACTGAGTGGGTTGGGTAGAGGGAAGAATGGTGAGGGAAAGAGGGTCACAGAAGTTGTGGGAGAGTAGAGTGGCCTCGTCAGGAGAATCCAGATGAATATTCAAGTCCCTGAGGAGGAGAAGCTTAGGGGTCAAGGTCAGAAGAGAAGAGGCAATGTCGTCCTACTTCAAAAGGCAGGGGGAGGTCGGCCCATGGGGGTGGTAGCGAGAGTGAGCTCCCTTTCTTTTTGTTGTCTGTCTGGTCTATGTTTTATATGCGCCATGAGGCCTATGGGCGAGCAGCGCTATATAAGAATTAAAATAGATAAATAGGAGAGACGCAAAGCTTGCAGACAAGACATTCAAAGGAAGAGAAGGATTGAGTGGGTATGATGGAAGTAGGGAACCATTCAGGGAAGACAAGGGCGACTCTGCCTAAAGTCTGGTTAGAACTGGGCTTGGAGAGGATCTTGTAGCCCTCAGGAAGGAGAGTGTCAAAATCAGTGACAGAGTTGGCATTGAACGACGTCTCAGTGAGAGCGAAGACGTCAGGATCAAAGTCTTCAAGGAGGTGACAGATGTCAGAGGCGTGTTTGACAGCAGATCTAGAATTGAGTGTAGCTAGGTGAAGCTGGTTGCCACCTTTAAAGGGTGGAAAATATCTTGGTCTTACTGGCATTAAGTCAGAGATCATTGGCAGTGCACCATGAATGTATGACCGTCAGACAGTCAGGGCTGAGAGAGGAGGAACAGGAGGAAGGAGACGGAAGCTTAAAGGAGAGCTTTGTGTCATCTGCATAACACTGGAAGTGAGGAGAGAAAGAGGAGATCAGATGCGCCGAGGTGGCAAGGTAGATATTGAAGAACCACAGTGAGAGGATTGAACCTTGATGGACGCCGCAGGTCAAGAGTGAGAATGGGGTGAGAAAAGGACCCAGTTGAACTTTGGAGTGTCTGTTGAAGAGGAAGGAGGTCAACTAGTCCAGAGCCAAACCTGTGATGAAAGGAGAATTAGAGTCAAGATTAGAGAGCAGGTCATCATGTGAAAACAAAGAAATTGATATGAGGCTGGGAAGCCCAAAAGAAACACACCAACACAGGTTACAAAGGACATACAAGTGCTTTATTTAAAAGCTACAACAGTTACCAAAAGTCAATTGACAAACGGATAGCTATTCGGCTCTCAGAGTAACGTAACGAACTTCAACGAAGGTTCGATGCATTAGTAGAGAGACCGTACATTGGAATACTTGGGCTTTTATATCCTTTATCCAGCCCTTGGCCAACCCCCTCGCGGGTTAACCATTCTTAGGACCAGGCCTAGGGTTCCTTGCCAGGTCAATCCTATAATGTATGCATTTTGATCAGTTCCGCTGATACAGTTGTTCATTTACACATAGGTCAGTGATAGGACAAGGTCTCAGTTCGCGACCCCGACAAGTGGCCTGCAGGCATATTAATTATTCGTGTGTGCGGAGGTCACAACGGCCAGAATCTCACTCAGAATGTTATTCGGCCTCCATTTTGATGTTCAGGGTGACTTCCACTTTACAAGAGAACCTAAAATGGCGACTAAATCCAAGATGGCGACTTACACAATTTTTTGTTAAGGTCAAGACCTTGCCGCAGAGTCTATTTACATGATATTTTAGACAACTTGGCGTAGGCCAATACACATTCAAATACTGCGATAGGAGGCATAATATAATTTCAATTCTAACAGACCCTCCTTTTGGCCTATGCCAAGTGCTAATATCATTTCTAATACTTTTGAAAATAACTCCATGTGCTGTCATCCATACATCCCGAATCATTGTCTGTAATATCTATAGCCATTAGGTCGTTCATCAGAACTTTTTGTAACACAAACTCTTTGGATGCTGTATCTGGGCATACATTCTATGCCCTATTGTGCTCACTGCTTGGGCACAACATCCCCCTAGCATTCAACATATACTCGGAAGACATTGAAAACAGCAACAAAGGAATAGCAGGATACCCAAAATAACTAAAATAACAGAAAGCACCTTCCAACCCCAAGATCGTAAAGAATCCCAGAACCAGGTGCTAAGATTCCAATCTCCTACAGGGATATGTACTTCAGAACTAAGAATATGCAAGTTCTGTATTGCTTTAAAAATTGTCGGCGAGGAATCTGGTACGAAAACACAGCAAGCGGACCCCACCAATTTGCATACTCCACCTCGTTCCGCCAAAATGACATCTAATGCCATCCGATTTTGAAGTGCTACCAATATTATTGCTTTTTGTTCTAATGTCATATTGTAGAGTATGTCCGTGGTCCGGTTGATCGTTCTCTCCAGTACCCTTGCTAATCCCCTAATGTTCTCAGAGTTTGTTATTTGTCCCCAAAAGGGCACAACTGATTTTGCTATATCTCCCAATACTTGCCCAGGGGTATCTCCGTTCTTGTCCCGCCGTGGGCGAGCCTTAGAAACCTCCAATGTACTATCTACAAATACCCCGGGTAACAGGATTCCTAAATAACAGGTTCCCTGCCAATCCTTAGGCAACCAGGGAAATGCTAAACTACCACAAACAAAATATACAGGCCCCCCTACATACAGAGGCCTGTTTTCTCCAGTCAAATTTACAATGTTCATACAACCTTCAAAATCTCCCATTGGCCGAGTGCCATTTCTTTGTACACAAAAGGGGACCGAGTCATGGCTATGATTTATAGAGTAGGAAGGAGGCACGGCGTCCTTATTGCCTATCAGAGCCATTTTAAAGGAAATTAAAGTTTGAAAGGAAGAGACAGTTTATCAGACGGCCTAATAGAAGCGACATTAGGTTTACTTCTATTTGCAAAAAGCGAGCATCCCAGGGGAGTTAATTCACGTTTCTCGAAATCATTCAAATTAGTTCCATCAAAATTCCCTGAGATGCTATCATTCCAACGGCCAAAGAATAGTGCTCTAAGAGAGGCATAGCAAGCAGTCGTTAAAGGTAAAGGGTGAATATACCATCCTAGTCCCTTGTTCCCATGTTGCGGTAAATGAGTGCAAATCCAACAATTACTCTTATTAAAAATGGCATGTGTTGCATTCATTACTATCATTAGAGTGTTATTATGATACTTTTGTCTATGTTGGGAGTCTCTAGGGCACAGAGTGTGAAGGTGTACAGAGGGAGTCAAAGCAGTTGGTACAATCTCAGTCGGTAATAGAGGTTTTAGAAGATAGATTTCTTCAAAGTACCAAAGTCCTACAGCAGTAATTACAAAAATAACAATTATCATTATCAAAACACAGCAGTACGTTTTCAGGGCCCAGGCACATTGTTCATTGTCCAAGTTGGTCACCCCTTTATTCACAAGTCCAGTGCGGGGAGCAGCAGTGGAGGTGGCAGGCATTGTAGTTCCTCAATCAACGACCCCAATGTTCGTTGCTGGCGACGCTACGGTCGCGCGATTTCTTAGTCCTTCCCAACCCTATCCGGCAGAATCCCTTTTGTTCACCAGAAACTTTCTTATACAAAAGAAAACTTCCAATCACTTCCTTTTTCCAAATGCACGGAAAACCTGTGCCGTAGTTCTATTTTCTTCGTCGAAGGTTGTACCTGATGGTACCCAAGATTGTTTGGTCCAAAAATAAGGTGTCGTCACTTCCTGAGGGAAGCGATGTATCTGAGGCAACGGAAGTCGCAGAGCTTGAAACAGTGTTTTCCGGAAGTGATTTTTCAAGAGAGTGCGGAGACGAAATGGACTGTTCCCCAAGCTCCACGGGCTCAGAGAGATTCTCCGACGCACTCACAGCGCTGTTTGCTACTCCAAGATCAGAGACTGTAGCATCAGCGAGGGGTTTTGCTTCTTCTGTAACGTGTGGCGTCGGGTGAGGAAGTTTCTTGACATGCGTCACGTGGATCCAGTGTTTCTTTCCCGCCACCCGCACTGCTGTCCGGGTGACCAACAGCACCTGGTAGGGTCCCTTCCAACGAGGAGCGAGACAGGAAGACCTTTCGTAGGTCTTCACTAGGACCCAACTCCCAGGCTGTATATCGTGTCCTGGGCCCGTGAACCGTACAGGTAAAGCTGAGTGCACCTGGTGATAAATGAAATACAGGTTTTTAGTTAACTGGTTACAGTAGTCCACAAGCAATACATTTTCCACCTCCCTCAGGGCTTTAGGTTTTGGGAGACCCCAAATGTTAGCAGGTCTCCCCATCACTACCTCAAATGGAGAAAGCCCAGTCTTAGTTTGAGGTGTGGTACGCATAGCCAATAATACAATAGGTAAGGCATCTGGCCATTTCAGTTTGGTATCGGCACATGTTTTTGCAAGCTTATTCTTTAAGATACCATTATGTCTTTCCACCAACCCAGCACTTTGAGAATGTCTAGCTGAGTGAAATCGTTTCTCAATACGTAAAGCTGTGCATATCTGCAAAATTACTGCTGCAACAAAATGAGGACCATTATCCCACCAAATTACCCTTGGGAGCCCAAATCGAGGAAAGAATTCTTTTACCATAATCTTTGCAGTGGTCATGGCGGTAGCATCTTTAACGGGGAAAGCCTCGACGCATTTACTGAAGGCACAAATAAGTACAAGAACATATTTCAGATTGTTACATCGTTCCATCTCAATAAAATCAAAGTGAATGACCTCGAAGGGAACAGAAGAGGGCCCAAAGCTTCCCCTTGGAGTTACTGTCCCCTTACCCACATTGTGCTGTAAGCAGATCATGCAATTTCGAACATGTCTTTTTGCAGTCTCCAGAATCTTGTTATTAACCCAAACTTGTTCTAACATTTTCGTGATCTGCTGGGCACACACATGTGTAGGACCGTGTGCCATCGTAACCATTGCCAATACATATGAATCAGGGAGCAACCATTTTCCTTCAGATGTATCTACCCAACACCCATCATCATCTAGTTTCCCCATTCCTTCGGCCCACCTTTTAGATTCTTCTGCTGTGGCATCAGTTTGAATATCTCGCACAGACCCAATACCTTCATCCATTATATAAGCATCTTTTATTTCCCTCAAAGCATACATGTCCGTGCTAAGGTCTGTGGCCGTTTGCCTTGCTATCAGGTCCGCAAAAGCGTTCCCTTTTCCCACATCATCTATGCCCTTACGATGGGCTGCACACTTCATGATCGCTAACTGCCTAGGGAGTGAGAGTGCCGAGAGCAATTGCACTATCAAGGGGCCATGCTGAATCTTGGTCCCATGTGAGGTCAGGAACCCTCTTTCCGACCAGAGCCTCCCAAAGTTGTGAGCCACCCCAAAGGCGTACTGGCTATCGGTGTATATATTTACTATACGCCCTTCGGAGAGTTCACAAGCTCGGGTCAATGCTATAATCTCTGCGGCCTGCACGGAGTTATGCGAAATTCTCTTAGTTTCAACAACTTTACTCAATGTAGTAACTGCGTAAGCAGCTGTAGATGTACCATCTGAGAGTTTGAAGCAAGAGCCATCACAAAACAGCTCCCCTTCTGCATTGTCCAAAGGAGTATCTATAAGATCTATCCTGCCCTTCGTTTCTTGCTCAGTGGTATACAGGCAGTCGTGTAATTCTTCGCCACCGCAAACAGTGTTTTGCGGGAAAGGTAAGAGTTCAGCCGGATTAAGAACACAACACCTCTTAATTTGAATGTGCGGAGCAAACAGAATTAGTTCATACCTTGTTAACCGTGCAGAGGTGAGGTGTTGCATTTGGGTTTTGTTCAATAGGATATCTACAGAGTGAGGTACCATCAAAATCAAATCATGGCCTAGGACCATTCCCTCACTCTGTTTTACAGACGCGGCAGCAGCAGCGACAGTTCGCAAACATCTTGGCAAAGCGCATGCGACAGGATCAAGGGCAGAGGAGTAGTAGCCGCACGGCCTATTCTTCCCTCCGTGTTCCTGTGTTAACACAGCCAAAGCACATCCATCACATTCATGCACAAACAACACAAAGGCCTTGTCATAATTTGGAGTACCCAGAACCGGTGCAGAGCATAACGCGGTTTTGAGAAGCTCAAATGATCGTTGATGATCCGATTTCCATGGCAGTGGCAGAGAAATGCCCTTCTTCGTCACAGCCAACATCGGTTTTATCACTAGCGAAAAGTTCAGGATCCACAACCTACAGTAAGAAGCCATACCTATTAAGGCTCTGACTTCCTTCTGTGTATTTGGAACAGACATGCCAGAAATGTGTTTTATTCTTTCAGGTGTCAATCTTCTCCCCTCCTTTGACAGGAAGTACCCTAAATAGGCGACCTCCTGACAACAATATTGACATTTTTTGAGCGAAGCTTTATGACCATTTTTGGCTAGATGAACAAGCAACAGTATAGAGCCTTCTTTACAAGCACTTTCAGAATCTTCAGCCAAAAGCAAATCATCGACATATTGAAGCAGTGTACAAGTAGGTGGCAATTCAAGGGTGTCGAGCTGCTCTTTCAAAGCTCTACTATAAATGCTTGGACTTTCAGTATACCCTTGAGGTGCCCTAGTAAATGTAAATGAGCGTCCCCCCAAGGTGAACGCAAACAAATATCTACTTTCCTTATGTATAGGGATGCTAAAGAAAGCGTTTTTTAAAAT
The DNA here is from genome assembly GCF_040938575.1 of Ambystoma mexicanum. Classification (NCBI taxonomy): domain Eukaryota; kingdom Metazoa; phylum Chordata; class Amphibia; order Caudata; family Ambystomatidae; genus Ambystoma; species Ambystoma mexicanum. The sequence goes on from NC_090923.1 coordinate 981,692,382, forward strand.
CCACACGCTGAAGTGCGTAGCCGTAGCAGGGATCATTGTCAATATCGTTGTCACATCAGGCACAATTGGAAATTGTGGGGCGACAACTCTGTTAATAGCACGAAGATCAATTATGAACCGGTATGGGATTGCATTGTCGCCTTTCTTATATACAGGCAAGATCGGACTGTTACACAAACTACCTGTAATCTCCTCGATCACCCCACGATGCACAAAATCAGAGACAATGGGCCTCATTACACGGTAGGCGCTAAAAAATGTGATTTACCGTCATGGCGCTATTAGCGTGTCCGCCATCGTAGGAGACCGCTAATAGCGTTCCATTACGAGTTAGCGGACACGCGCATAGGGCCATGCCGGTAAATGACCCCACCGCCATGGCGGAAAAGCACCTTACCGGCTCCAACCAAAGTGCTGATAGCACCTCCGCCCTCATGCTGCACGCTATTAGCGGTCACCGCTGTTAGCGGTCACTGCTATTAGCGGTCACTGCTATTAGCGGTCACCGTAAAACACCGGAACCGGAAATAGCGTCATCGCACCGGAACGGGAAAGAGCCCGGCGGCCATCTTTAAAAACACAATTCATTGCCATCCCCTGCACTCAGGACCTGCAGCAACACCACGACTGGCAAAACCACATCCCAGAAGAACAAACAATGCCCAAGGCCCTAAAGAAAGCCGATGCGCGCCAGCGCAAAGAACGCTTCTCAAACGAGGAATTGAAAATGCTGGCAGACACCCTGGCTGCAAATGCAGACGTAGTGTTCGCTAGCGACATGCGGCGCCCGGCACTCCTGAGAAAAAAGGAAATCTGGGCTGAGGTGGCGCAGAAAGTCAGTGCGGTGGGCTCCACCCCCCGCACCGTAAAGGACGTGCGCAAGCGGTGGGATGATCTGCGCCTCCGTGTACGCAGCATTTTATCGGCCAACAGGAATCTGGCCATGGGCACAGGAGGCGGAGGTGGATCCCCGATGAAGATGCAGGAGTGGGAGGAGACATGTGCCAGCACCATTGGCATAGAATCCATCGAGGGAGTGGGCCGAATGGAGTGTGGTGTGGCAACAACGTCAGACGGAGGTGAGTGACCACGCAAGACACAGCAATGCCAAGCATGAGTCCCTCCCCCAAATGTGAATTGGGAATCAGCTAATGGATGGGGTCATCACACACACATGTACACAACCCTGCATATATGCCCTGCACATCCCCACACAACCACATGCATGCAGCACCTCACACACGTGTCACCCTGACACATGTCCGGATGACCCACCCATCTGGCCAACAACCTGCAGGCCCAAAGTAGATGTCCAAATCCAAAGAACTGCAGCAACAACAACATATGCATGATGCACGTTGACCCATCACTGATGTTATCCCTGTCTTGCTCCCCCACAGGGTCACAATCTGACAGTGAGGAGCTGGACTCTGCAACGCAGGCCCCACCACCCAAAAAGCAGGCCAAGGGAAAGGATGCAGGCACCAGGCCCAGTACATCGAGGGGCACTGGGATATCTGGAGTGGCCCAGCGTTCAAAAGCCACCCACGCAACGACCACACCAAGGGTCGAAATGCCATCCGACACTGTGGCAGCACCCCCACCACCCACCCCCACCACTCAGGAGCCAGTGCCAGAAGGCACGCCGTCCGCAGCCAATAGCTCCGTTGGGGAAGCAGCAGCCACGGCACCTATGAGTGATGTGGACGACCCATGTCCGACACCGGAAGGGCAGCGTACACCCAGCCCCCAGCTGTCCCCACTCCACAGCCCATGCAACACATCCAATGGCAGCATCCATGAGGTGCATGCCGGAGATGCAATGGATGGGTCATTCAGTCCCGTGGCGAGCTCACCTGATGTCGGCCACATGCAGCAAGCTGCGCCGAGGAGTAACAGGGGCAGGGCCGCAGACGACACCATGAGCCTGATACGCCAGCGCCAGGAGGAGCTCAATGCCCTCGTTGCCCGGCAAGTGAGCGAGGCTGCCTCGACCAGGGAGGAGATCCGGGTGTTGTCAAGGGACATGAAAGCTGCCATGGACAGCAACACGACGCGCCTATGTGACGAGATGGCCGCTGTGAGGCAGGTCCTAACGCGCATTGCTGAGGCGATGGAGAGCATGCGTCACTCACAGGGAGCAGATCAACCAGCCACGCCCTCGTCTACTAGCTCCGACCAGACAACCATCCTGCGCAGGTCCAGCCGGTCCTTGCGGCGGTCAGACTCACAACCCCCCAATGGTGGTAGTGGAGGAGGGAAGTAGGGCCAGCCTGTCCCTGTTGACACTTGGGAACTAATGCAGCACTGATGTGCACACCATGTTCGGTGGAGTTGTGGGGGGAGGGGGGTGAGGGTGTTTGGGGGAGTTGTGGGGGGAGGGGGGTGAGGGTTGTTGGGGTGGAGGGTACATGCACGTTTGAATGTCATAATGCTCAATACACACGTAATGGCATGGATAATCACATGACTGGACATTGATAATTGTGTATGTGTGCTTTATTGTTGAAGGGTGCACTGTGATTATGTCCTCCATACACCCCGTGCCCTGAGCTGAACACCAATTGCACCCTCCTAATCCATGTGCATCAGAAACAATGGTCTATCAGGTGCTGCCGCACAGCACGTCCCTCATGGGCATCGCCACCTGCATGACCTGCAGCCCCCTCTCCTCCATCCTCATCCCCGTCATCATCCTCAGACGGTGGTCGCAGTTCTATGTCAGGGGGCATTGGCACATTCCGTCTGATACACATATTGTGAAGCATGACACATGCCATGGTGATCTTGGCCACCTTCTCATGCCCGTACAGGAGTGCCCCGCCCGACCTGCTGAGGCACCGGAAGCGTTCCTTCAATAGGCCGAATGTCTGCTCGATCACCACGCGGGTACGGGTGTGTGCATGATTGTAGTCCTCTTCGTGCCTGTTCTGTGGGTTCCGCACAGGGGTAAGGAGCCACCTCTTCAGGGGATAACCTGCATCACCTGCATGGGTGCAACAATGGGTATGTGTATGTGTCTACATAATGTGGAGCGTGCACATATCACACAAACAAACATTGCATATTCAACGACATCCACTGATCCAAGCACGCATGGCAATCAGGGTAACTGCAATGTGGGAAGGTGAGGCGGTCCTTGCAAGTGGACATGCACCATGCATGCATACAGCAGGGATTGCCATGTCCCGCCAGAGTTTAAGTGATTTGTGTTTCCTGGCCCTGGCAACGTTAGTGCCACACTGCTAGTACACTGCCATTCCTTAGTTGATGTCCCCATGCTCTTTGATGGCAATTCTGTGGTGGGGTACGGGTGTGCCTCACCACAATGGCTACAGGGGATCCATTTGTATGCACTCATGTGCGCGGACCATTTCTGATGTTGTTCAGCGTACATTTCAGTTGTGATTTTGATATGCATGTTGCTGATTTGTGTAATGGGGGAATGGTGTGTTGTGCGGTGTGCATGTTGTTTGGAATGGCCTGTTTGGCGTAATGGATTGATATGTTTGCCGTGGCACTCACTTCCGGCATGTGGTTTTGTCTCTGGTCCATTGTGGGCTGCCTCACTGTACAGTGATGCAAATATGTATGTCCATTCTTCTCATGACACAAGTTCACGCCCAGTTGGAGTATGCATCTCCCCCCCCCCCATTCACGGCCAGTTGGAGTATGCATCTCCCCCCCCACTCACAATCCACATCACACTGACATGTGGTCGGCCTGCTACTCACCAAGTAGCCACGAACGTTGTCCAGCATGTCGCTCCATGTATCGTGGTATTGTCGAGTTCCGCAGGACCATTGCATCATGGGTTGAACCGGGATATCGGGCACAGCAATGTGTGATGATCTTATTGGAGTCACATACCATTTGGACGTTGATGGAGTGGTATTGCTTTCTGTTACGGTACACTACCTCATTGGCATGTGGGACCACCAGTTCTACATGGGTACAGTCGATGGCCCCGATGCAACTTGGGATGCCTGCCAGTGAATGGAAGCCAACTTTGGTGTTGGAGATCTCCTGGGCAGTCCGTGGCATGTATATGTGTTGACTTGTGTGCTGCAGGAGGGCATCGAGCACCTGGTTCAGTGTGCGTGAGAATACTGGTTGTGATATGCCATGCATCTGACCTACCGTATGCTGGTAGGTGCCTGTGGCCAAGAAGTGGAGCACTGTTACTACCTTCAGTAGAGGGGGGATGGCAGTACGGATGTCAATGAGACTCACAATGTCGTTGTATATCATGTCTACGTCTACTATGGTGGTGATGGTATCCCAGTCCAGACGGTACAGGGTGTGTATCTGCTCAGGGGTTAGGTTGACTGGACTGGCTCTGATCCTGGGAATTGGTGGCTGCCTCTGTGGTATCACTAGGTGCACTGGTGGTGCTTGCTGCGCCTGTCTTGCCCTCCTCCTCCTCCTCCTGCGTCTCCTCTGTGCTGCCTGTTGTTGTAGCTGCTGCACAGCAATCATGTCCTCTAGCCCATGTAATGCTGCTAGTATTGCATCCATCTTGGTGTGGGAATGGGTGTGGGGAGGGGTGTGGTGTGCTCTTTTGTGCTGCCAGTCTCCATTGCCTCCACCTGTGCTGATTTTGTCCACCTGTGGCAGGTGGGAACTCTGCTGTGCTCTTTTAACGTGTGGTTCGCGATGCCGGTATTAGCGCCTTGCCGGTAAGGGTTCTTTGGGTCTACTACATGCCGGTATTGCCATGTACGCATGGCTCGTGATGCCGTGATATTAGCGCTATGCCGCTATTTCCGGTCTGAGGGGCCGCGCGCTCACGGACTTGCCGCTAATAGTGCCACCGTACTTTGCGGTGCCGCTAATAGCGGTATGTCCGGTTCGTGATTGGGGAGGGGATTTACCGATACCGGTAATCCCTTACCGGTAACGGTATGTCCCTACCGCCTACCGTGTAATGAGGCCCAATGCATTTTAAAGCACACTCGTCCTCAACTGATATTTTATACTGCGGAATACGTGGTAGTTTAACTCCATGTTTCAAAACTATCTTAACGGGCTCAATCTGTAGTACCCCGACATCATTGTCGTCAACCGCCCATAAACATTCCGGGACAATGTTAAACTCAGGAGGTAAAGGTCGAATCAGAAACTGAGAATTAGGAAGTTGCTGTGGTGAAACCGTCAGCCGTACTCCATCAGAGGAACAATGAATTACTGCATTCAATTTCTTTAACAAATTCAACCCCAGCAAATTCTCTCCACAGTTCAAAGTCAGAAGAAAAGGGCAATGGTCCGTGAAGGGACCCAAAGAAACAGACACCGGTGAAGAAACCGGACAAACAATTGGTATACCAGAAAACCCTACGGAAACATTGGTTTGCCCTGACAGTGGAATGTTTGGAACCCAAGAATGATCAATGGAGCACTTCTGTGCTCCAGTGTCTATCAAAAACTGGTGTTTCCTATTCCCTACTAATAATTCAACGTAGGGGCCTTTCTGATTAACGGGAATAGGTGAAGGTTCCAAACCCTGCTTCGAGCAGTCCTAATGAAATAGAGTATCGTCAGAAGGAAGCTCTTCAGAAAGGTAGGCAGCAGAAGGGTGATCAAATATGTTCCTCGAGTCCACACTCGAGGTCTGATTTTCCTGTGAAAAAGGTTGCTGAGGATCTTGCAAAAACTGACCTCTATCAGGGCCCCCTGCTCCAGGGCGGCCCCTGGGTCGTCTACCCATACTCCCAAATGCACTGTTTGACCTTTGTCGAAGGACGGGGTACTGTGCTCGCCAATGACCTTCCTGGCGGCAATAAGCACATTGATTAATATTCACAGTACCCAAAGGAGCATTTCCTTTTGGGACATACCGACCTCTGGTCTGTGTCGTGCCTCCCCTGGGGTTTCTAACAATTTGTTGTAATAATACTTTGGTTTTCAAATCTCCTTTCCTCTTTTCTATTTTCTCCTTCTCATTATTAACACGGTTCTCATAATGCTGAGCCATGTGCAAAACCTCAGATTGAGATTTTGCCTGCCAAGCGCTCTCAGAGGACATAATCTGTGACTGGATGTCGGGCAACAATCCACGCACAAATTTGTCCACAAACAACCTTTTCCCAGACTCCGTACCCAAATCCTGCCCACTGAAGTCGGAAAATACCTGCTCGAATCTATTAAAGAATTCGGTGGCGCCTTCAGTTTTCCCTTGAACACAGGCCGTAAGCTTGTCCCAAATAATTCTTTTCTCTGGAATTGAAGTTTTTAATTTTGCGACAATTCTATCAGGCAAAGTAAGTATTACCTGTGGTGTTTTCTCACCTGCTGGTCTCTCCCCATCAATCCTAACCATATTAGCCCACGTATCTCCCAACCCTGGCACATCGTCTATTGTCCGAACCTGCTTCCATACATCTACGGGTAGGAGTACAGGAAATAGCAAGTCAATATCACTTAAGGTGAACACAGAGGACTGTAAGACGGACTCTATCTCTTTGTAAAACCCCGTCGGGTTTTTCCTGATATCGGGAACTGATTGTCTAATAGTGTTCACTTCCTGTCGTGAAAACGGGACGTGAACGAATTGCGATACATAATGTGCAGGGATATCTACAGCGGGTGCACCAGTCCCAGCGTTTGCGTGAATCTCAACCTTTGAGACAAAGGTCGGAGGAACCTCTCTCATAGGCAACTGAGATATAGGTACCTCTGGCCGCTTACTAAGCAACAGAGCCAGGTCGAGCGCTAAGGCAGCCGAAGAAGTGTCGGGCGAAAAAGCCCTTTTACAAATCCCCAACAATTCTATGGGGCAACTAACCTTCTTTCTTACACATTCTTCTTGCAGGTACTGTACCATTACCTGAATTACCTTTCTTTGCATTTCTACTGTATACTGACTATACGAGTCATATACTTCATCTGGCGGAATCGATGAATCCGAGATCCATCGAATCGCATCTTTGGTACAAATTCGTACTTTTTCAGGTGCCGACCTACGACACGGAAGGAACCGTTTCTGTACATACATACTGCCGTCTTCGTCATCCTCATCTCGTGCTATCTCAAAGTCCCTCCTATACTCAAACAATCTTACAACATGACCATGTACTTTCTGCTCTGTGTCCCTCGAAAGTGCCAAAGCATTTAGATCTCTCACCCCTTGTGGAAGATCTGAATTTTGTAATATACCCCACATCACACATAAATGAGTCCCCAAGCCTTCGATAAAAACATTTTTCTCGGGAAAACTGTTCAAATTAGATAATGTGGAAAAAACATTAATTTGATCACCTTTCTCCATACAGTGCTTAGCCCATGCAAACAATTCCTGTTTCTTATCTGCAGAAACAGTGTTACGAGTGACTATCTTTGATCCTGCACCTTGATCAACTTCAGTCAATATGGGACCAATCGGGAGCGGAGGTGCAGGTAAATTTAATAAAGGTGCAACTATCGGCGCAGAAGGGAGGGGCGGTGCGATAGGTGGAGGAACAACAACTAGAGGAATAGGAACAATAGGTTGTACAGGGGGAACAGGAATAACAGCAGGAACAACAGCAGGAATGGGCAGTGCGCCCAAGAAAGGATCATACGGAGGCGGCGCAGAGGCACCAGGCCTGCGTTCGTTTAACAATTTTTCAATAAATTCTTCGGAAACATGAAAATCTTTAGAGGGGTACATTTTCTGGATTCCAAGTGAAAAAGCCCTATCCATATTTTTGACTGATTCTGAATGTTTTTCTTTATCATATAACAACGCTTTTTCGGCATTTGTTTTATGACGGCGTGCATGTTTAACCCTACTTTTAAGCTGCTGTAACGCTTCTTTTTTTACAATTCTGTAAACCATCAAAGGTTGCAGGTCTAGCCTTCTTTTTTAGCAAAACCGATTCTAGGTATTCAATACGGGAGATCTCAAAACTGCCATTGATTGGCCACTGAAATTCGGAGGCATGTCTGGTCTGTCTGTGCCAAATATCATTAAATACTATACTACCAATGCCATACTTACAGTACATAGTACATGCCGGCGACCCCTCCTGTGGTGCCGGGCAGCTAAATTCCAAAGATTGTCGATCGCTGCAGAACAGAGCCCTAAAGCAGCTAGACAATTTCCCAGGCATTTCACAAAAAATTGGTGTTACCTGGTCAATAATTGTGTCTGCAGAGACAATACGCCAAATTCAAATTGTCAGGGTTAAATTAAGAGCCGGGTCACGACTGCACCTGACCAAACCTAAGGAGGACTGTACGGTTTATCAAAGAACTTACCTAATGAATTTTATCTTGTGTTTGGTGGTTTCGACAAATCTGCCCGCCTCAAAAATGGACCCTCGTCAAGATGCCGTGTCAGACCACACGACTATCGTCCAAGGATCGGATCGTGCAGCGCTGCCGAGGTATCGCGTCTCGTTCGGTCGGGCCCGCAGAATCACACCGTCCGATCCCGGTTCGATAGTCTGCGTCAACCTTCAATGATCCGGCATCAATCTTGAGGGTCCCTATTCGGGCGCCAACTGTGAAAACAAAGAAATTGATATGAGGCTGGGAAGCCCAAAAGAAACACACCAACACAGGTTACAAAGGACATACAAGTGCTTTATTTAAAAGCTACAACAGTTACCAAAAGTCAATTGACAAACGGATAGCTATTCGGCTCTCAGAGTAACGTAACGAACTTCAACGAAGGTTCGATGCATTAGTAGAGAGACCGTACATTGGAATACTTGGGCTTTTATATCCTTTATCCAGCCCTTGGCCAACCCCCTCGCGGGTTAACCATTCTTAGGACCAGGCCTAGGGTTCCTTGCCAGGTCAATCCTATAATGTATGCATTTTGATCAGTTCCGCTGATACAGTTGTTCATTTACACATAGGTCAGTGATAGGACAAGGTCTCAGTTCGCGACCCCGACAAGTGGTCTGCAGGCATATTAATTATTCGTGTGTGCCGAGGTCACAACGGCCAGAATCTCACTCAGAATGTTATTCGGCCTCCATTTTGATGTTCAGGATGACTTCCACTTTACAAGAGAACCTAAAATGGCGGCTAAATCCAAGATGGCGACTTACACAATTTTTCGTTAAGGTCAAGACCTTGCCTCTGAGTCTATTTCATGATATTTTAGACAACTTGGCGTAGGCCAATACACATTCAAATACTGCGATAGGAGGCATAATATAATTTCAATTCCAACAGTCACAGTCGTTCAGTAGAGCAGTTTCCATGCCTCTGGCAGCTCTGAAGCCAGACTGATGGTCGTGGAGACAGCCAACAGAGTCAAAATGTTGAGTCAGTTGGGAGATGGCATGCTTCTTGAGGAGTTTGCCCAGGAAGGGGGGTGGAGATAGGGTGATAGTTAGCAGGGCAGAAAGGGTCAGAAGAAGGCTTTTTAAGGAGGGCGTGCATAAGGGAGTGCTTGATGGGTTGAGGGAGGAAGCCAGTGGCAATGGAGTGGTTACAGAAATCTGCTAGAGAAGGCGCAAGGGAGTCAATGTTGTCCTTAATAGTTCTAGAGGAACAAGGGAGCACCTGTTTGGAAGAGACTTTCATAGAGAGGACTACTCTAGAGACCTGATCCAGTATTATGGGAGAGAAGGAGGGGATATGTGGGGGATGGAAGAGGGGAGGAATGAGAGCAGTAGAGGGAGTAGGGAGGGGTAGATGAGAGTGAGGACAGAATGTCCTGGGTTTTGGAAAGGAAGTGGGAGACCAGAGGGGTACAGAGGGTCAGGGATGGAAGGGGAGATCTGGAGACTGCAGAAGGACTGTTGAGTTCCTTGCAAATTTGGAACAGTTTGCTAGAGTTTTTAGTGACTCCGGAGATGCGTGCTTGGATGTGTGCCCTCTTCTTAGAACAAATGTAGAATCTGTAATGCCTTTGGAGCAGATCACAGGCCAGTTTCTCAGAGCATGCGTCTGAAGCCAGCCACTGATGCTCAGCCACTCTGCACTTGCGTTTTAGAGAGGGCTTTTAGAGAGGCCAGGTCAGAGTCGTACTGGGTGTTAAGCTTGGAGGCACGCTTCATTTGGATCCTCATTCAGATCCTAATACAACAACTATGCCTGAGGTAATGAACACTGCCATCGCACCATAAGCAACAACACTATGAGAGGCATTGACAGGGTAGGGCCTGCGGTGGCAAGGCGCACCCAAAATCTGTAACTGCCAACCCGCTCAGCAGTGCTGTGTGGGCATTTACAGATGTTAATGCCACACAGTGGGCCCTACTACGTTAGCTTCAGGCCACACTTGTTGGACAATTCTGGCTACCCCTTACACTATGGGCATGGACTTTGGCTATGGCATGTATACGTCACACCTCAGCTTCAGAAACGGCCGTTGACAGACAATGGTGACTTCTCAACAGCACCTCGCCAATCAATCTTAAGCGAAGGGGGTGGGTTAACTTACATTGAAACGATTTCAACGCCTTGCAGCTCAGATGACAAATTTGCTGGCAATTTCCTCTATGCTCGACCTGCCACAGTAGTTGCAAGTCAAGAAGAACATTGCAATACCCACTGCCATCGTAGGTGGAAATCCAGAAACTGGAAAGCGTGATATCCACTGGCGAGCAAATGAAGAAGGTTAGTAGTGGAACTTTTGGCACAAGGACCCTGAACACCACCAGCACGAGGCACACAAGTGGCATTGGAACAGGCAATTACACATATGTATTTATTTTATTATTTATGCATTTATAATGCACCTTAGGTCCATGGGCAATCAGTGGCACCCAAACCATCAGCACTTACAAGCTTAGCAGCATCAGCACCACCAACAGAACAAGCACACAAATGGGAAATACCGAATACCATATAGGTGGCTGTCCATTTAGGGTTTTAAGTGGGCCTGGGCTAGCTGGCAATCTCCAAACAGGGCTCAAGAGGCCCGGCCAGGGCTACCGATTAGCCCCAGATACTCCAAACCACTCAGGCAGCCTGTTCAGTGAAATAGCTGTATGATTAAAGGGCTAAGTGGTCGGCATATCTGATTAGAAAGGATAAAGATGCATCAGCACCTGCCGATGCCTCTCCTTTAAATAAGAAGCACCAATCCCTGCAGGTAGCCCTATAACCATGATGCTCCTTAAGTGAAAGGGCTGCCTGCAGGGGGTTGGCTTCTCTCAGTAACAAACAAAAAGAGATTCTGAGCGCCCCAAAGGAAATTATAGCAGATCGCCCCAGCTCTCCTTTAGTTTCTTAGTGAGAGGAGCCAACCCTCAACAGGCAGCCCGTTCAGTCAAAGAGCGTCATGGTTAAAACGCCAGCTGTAAGGGGTCAGCATTTATGATTAGAAAAGATGAAGATGCACCGATGTACCATGCTTGATATATTGAGACCCCGGACTTACTGGGCACAAAGGGCCTGAAAATCTTTTCATGACCTAGCATTGCTGCCATGTTCTGCTGGGACGTGGAGAGATGGTGCTAGGGACGGCCTGGAAAACAATCTGGTAACACATTTTTAGGCATCACCAGGAACATTATTTGGTTGCAGAGCAAGATGCCCACCAAAGAAGGGGACAGAAGCGTGAAGGACCAAGCCAATGCATCCACTGTCTCGGGAGGATAGCTCAGCGGCAACGAGCTCGCCTTGGAAACAAGATGACATGGAGCAACACGGGTTCGATCCCTGGGTCCGCGCTTAGAAACCTCTGGGTATTAAGCGCGTTGTAAACAACCTATCATATCATATCATATCACCATCACCATTAGAGCCTGTCAAGCACCATCAAATAATGATGACCAAGATGCCACAACCCTGAGGGAAGCAGGTATGTGACAGACATTCAAGCGATAATTTCTTTCAATTTTTCCTATGATCTCGCTGGATGAAGAATCAGCGGTGAAGCATAAGCAGTTAAGCGTGTTCCCTGGGATAAGAGTACAACAGCAGCCCTGCAGTGCTGCACAGTGGCGTAGCAAGGGGAGGGATGGGGGAAACCCACCTGGGCTGCCTTTCAGATCCCAATGTGGTATTGACCAGTGCCCCGTGAGGGGCCTTTAGCCCCATCTTGCACCGAAACCTGTCTCGGCCACTGACTCTGCACAGAAGAGGCTGCATTGACTTGGCATTTTGATATGGCGGTCCTGGATTGGTGCTGCACAGAAGACCTACATATTGAGACTCTTGTCTTGTTCACTTCTTCTGCCCCAAGAAAGAAGAGAAAGTGCCTGAATATGAAAGAGCTGCGGCTGAGAATATGTAAATTTAGAGGAAGTGCACAGAAAGGGAGACACATCTCTATCTGTAAGAATTGGGTCACTCAAACAAGCATCAGGATTTACTTTTACTAATGTAAATGGCTGGAATGTGTTGTGAGAGTTCATTCTGGCTAACAAAGTTCCTACACAGTGGACATTTTAGATGAGAAAGGCAGTTAATTTCATTTAATTTAATTTCGTCATTTTTATGGGGCCTTTCACCATGGGGATGGTCCCAACACGCATTGAGAAAGATTTGTTAGTTTGTGTTGCACCTCTCTCCTGTGTTCAGTGTGTGTTGAACCAATTTATCAACACAGACCTTTATCGTTAGGTGGTTCTCAATAGCTAATGTTTTTAAGGCCACAGTTGCCTGATTGTTCAGAAGATGCCTACAAGAGATGCTTGAGTATTCTGACGATTCGCTAGGTACCATCACTGAGGGAGCCCCTTCCCATGGGGCTGCGGAGGCGAGGCCTCTACCGAATAGTCCACCCAGGGGTGGTTTAATGCTGGATGATCTCCTGGGGAGGAACTCCCAACCTGGGGATCGAACCAACTAAGGAAGAGGGCAAAGGTGCTGCTTTATTAACAATTATCTAAAACAGGGAGTAACAACGGACATCAACAGATGTTCGCTTGAGCTCTCATTGCATTTGTCACAAAAACATCATTTTATACACAAAATATGTCAGACTTGATGTCATACTACATGGCAAATAAGAAAAACCTGTGAGGGATTGTGATGCGTTCAAGAGCAACATCTAAGTATACTTTCTATAACGGGCAGGATTGTGATTGGCTATCTACTGTCAGGTGGACAACTCATGCCTGCCTCTAAAACATGTCATCTTCAACAATATTAAGTACACACTATATCATTGGCTCTCAAACTATAAGGCCCGTCATTAAATGGCCCTCTGTAATTGGTTGGCATCGTGCCATGTCTGGAACATTCGGTTTACTTAGCAGCACCTAAGCTCAGACCCAGGTTCAAGGAGGTGGACTTGACTTTACCTCTCCACCCAATTAGCCCAACATCTCTCATCACCCAGGCCTTCTGCCATGAAGATTGTCTTTAAACTTGGACTTACAAAGTATTCTTGTCTGTGAGACAATATGGGCAGGCACTCACTATCGCTGTTCTAGCTTAACTCTATTTCCATCCTTGACTGACGTGACAGAAGACCACGATTTGGTCCATGGCTGCTTTAACTTTGACATCAGGCCAAACAGCCTTGCCATTCGTATACACGATCTCAGCTTATTCTTGCTGCGACACAGTTCTCAAACCTTTCTTTCCATGGGTCATGGTTTACTGAATTCAGGACACCGATGTCCAGTTTCTATACAATGGCGGCTTCACCTGCAGTCTATTCACTACGTATAGCCAGCTTCTAAGATTACTTAATCTACTTGCATTACTGTATCTGTACAGGTATTGAACCACTTGCATTTTCTGCAGTGCTTCGCACACGTGCAATCTTCTCTTTGCACATGAAAGTTTACTCGATTCTTAACTTTGTCTTAACGCGTCATCAGTTTCTATAAGGTCGATACATTGTCTTCAGCAGGTATTCTCAGGGCGTCACGCTCATCTTTTTTGACATCACCAGTTCCTCTTCCACTCTTTTACATATTCCTTCAGGGAGTTCCTCCCTCAGATTATCGTCTCTTCGGGGATATATTGGATAGGGTTTTCTCAGTGGGTACCTTCTTTCGAATATTCACTGTGGTATGGTCACAACTGCTAGTGTTAAGCATGGCACAATCTGAGGCTTCCAACAAACAGGCGGTAGAGGGGCGGGATTTCCTGCAGAGGCATGTAACTGCTCCTCTACACCTCCTAGTTTAAACACGATAAACATTTTACGCTGACAAATGTAAAACCCCAAACAAATGTGTACTTTTTTATTTTCTGAGATTGTCTTCCTTCATTTTCTCTAGTAAATGTATCTCATCTCAATTTTACCCCATTTGGCACGCATTATTCATCTCAGCCTTGCCTCAGGAATCCCTAAAAATACCCCACTTGGAGTTTAATGGGTGTCCTTCTATCCCCTTGAAACCAGGAATCGAGTATATCTCTCTCTTAACCCAAATCCTGTTACTACATATATATATATACATTTATACTTATAATACAATCCCCTCCACTTTATTTGCCGCTATTGATGCTTTACTTACATCCATTGCTCAGCTCGAGTCCCTCGTATCGGCTCTTCCCCAATTGACCAGTTCACCTTCTGTCCATGGGGTACCTGCAGAGGCTGGACAGGAATTTCGTCAAAGGGGCACCTACCGATGACTCTTTTTCACACGTGTCTTTTTTCAGTTCTCCACAGGAAATTCCGCAATCTTCTGGCTAATGGTGGAGGATGTCAAAAATCCAAGAGTTTGAATCTGGGCTCAGGAGACTGGATCAGAGTATCGTCTGCTACCAAAGTGTGCAGTAGCACCTGGAGCGTTCCAAGTGCCAGATGGGATTACCAATAAACAATCTCAGACACAAATAACTGGAGCACAGACTCAAAGACTATTGCAAAATACTACTTTATTATCAGATCAAATAAAGTAGGGAAACCTGGTGAACAAACAGATTGCAGCTCACGCACTCTCCTCTACATTTCGATTATACAAAGGCTTTATAGCTCGATGCACGTCAGCCACGAGGGAATCCTACATGACAAACAGTAAAAACGTATCGAAAAGAGGGGTTGGTTAAGGGAACACATATATACCCATGGTTTGTTTAGGTGTTAGTATAATTATTGGCTGCTCCTTATCAAGTAGGCACGCCTTGAACTTCCTCTCATTACATGTAATACAGATTAATAGCAGAATAACAGCGGCGGATTGGCTTCTGCAACAATGTATGGCACACTGCTGCATAGGCCCTTATGTCCGTTTGGAATTCTCTCCCAACCTTGGACATACGGCTTGTTAGCAGCACATAAGAAAAATGAAACCCAGGTGTGGGGAATGTCAGACCACTGCCAACTTGGTCAATTAGCCTACTATCTCTCATCAGTTAGGCCCTAAAACAAGGTTTCTTATCAGTAGTTGACCTTGCTGACTGTTCTCTCCTTCAGACTTTTAAGGGAGTGTACGTACATCGCTATCTTCAGTTGGAGCGTAATGAATAGGCCATGTTTTCGAGTGCTGCACCACGTGTGAGGAGAGCACGATTTTGTCCATTTCAACCTTTTATTTAGTGCTATTTAATTCAATTAAGCTGGGTGCTATTACTTCTCTTGGCCTCTGGAGACTTGGTAGCTCTGTCTTGTATATGCTTTCTGCATCTTTAATTGTTCAATTCTTGGCACTTGCAAATGTTTTCTCCTTCACTTAATCTAAGAGAAATATGTCATGCATATGTAGCTTATACTCTTTGACTCCCCTTGTTCATTGCAGTTGCCTCTTGATGTAGCATCCTTGATCCCAAGCCAAACAGATATTCTTTGTTCTTCGCACAAAGCTGTTTTTCCAGCGCCTGTCAGCTCTGGAGTTTTGGCCCTCTCTTTAAGGCTTCTTGCTTATTTCGTATACAGAGACGAGGTCCATCTTTTCATGTTATATTTTCTCCTGCAGCAAGCTTCTATATGTATCATCTACCTTGTGTTTTTGTGCATATGCATTTGCTAATTCCCTTCTTACTCATCTTCTTAGTTTGTACGATTTTTTCGTATTTGCATACGTTTCTCCTGTTACTTCAGTTAAATCTTAATTATTTTAGTATTCATATATCAATTCAGTGTGTCCTAGTGTCTTCTCTTCATGACGTCACTTTACTCTGGTCTGATTGCACTTATAGATCTTCTATGTCCAGTTGTGTATGCAAACATCCTTCCACCACGGCAGTGTGAGGGTTCATTTGATACGGTTGTCCAAGTGCATAACGTCTCCTGTATCTTCGATGCAGTATTGGGACGATACTTGGAGTCACACACAGTGCTCTCTTGCTGTTCTTCCAGTATGACCGAGGTGAGGTGGTGGGCCCTAGAGATGATGTATACATCTACCTCTCTACATTATACTTATTTGAAGCACCATACTCTGTAGTAGACTTTGCACTCAATGCGTGGGATCATTTTAAGAGTGTGAGATTTAATTGATATTTGAAGCAAACACATAATAAGGGAAAGTCATAGGCCCAAACAAAGCATCATTATTTAGAGGGTAATGATGCATATTGTGTAGTCTATGGAGTGCTAGAGAGAGACATGTGTGTGTGTTGGCTGGTGCATGGAATATGTGCATGAATGTGTGGGTTTCTAAGCATACATGTGTTTCTTAGTTTTTCGACTTGTTTCTGTAGATGGAGTCTTCCTTGTCTGGCTTGTCCCACAGCTGCTAGAATGTGGTGATGAGCTGAAGAGGACCAAGGCTGCTTGGAGAATTTTGTGAGGAGCTACATTGTTGATGTGACGGTTAATCAATTAATGTATCTTTCTCTCCTTTCCATCTCTTAATCTCTTGTTCTATTTCTGTTGATATGTTCGATAGCTCACTTTTCTCTTCTTTATCTTGTAAGATCTTAAAAATCTCCTCTTTTCTCTCAGTCTCCTCTGGACTATCGTCCCTGCTATAAGCAGGCAGTTTGTATATGTCGGATTACTATTCCCTGCCACCACCTTCAGTTCCTTTAATGGATACAACCCTACATCTTCCATTTCAACCCCTTTTACTTCAGGCGAGGCAAGGGGAGCCGAAGGTTCGACACCTTCCTCCTTACATTGACTAAGCATCCACTCCTCAGGTGGTGGATCTTCCCTCTCTTCCTGATACATTTTCCAAAGCTCTAAAATAGCTAACCTTTTCTCCAACTTCTTCCCCTTGTATGCAGTGTGCAAGTATGTAGTCATATGTTGCAATACCGCTTTTGACAGCGATGCCCCTTGTGGCCATGGCATGAACTGTGCCTTTCACCCATTCCGCACTATACTGTTTGAGCTTGCGCATGTGTTTTAGCAATGTTTTACATAAATGAATCAAAGGAGTGTCATCTCCCATTGTGATGAGTCTCAATCGACTGTCAATACTTAACAGATTTTATCAAAAATACCTTCACCAAAAACAAATATGAGCACGCTCCGACAATCGATGCTCAAAACCTCTTTCTATCTCTAGATTTGCACCAAGCACTTCCCTGGATAGACAATATAACTAATTGGGCCTCATTATGACCCTGCTAGTGATTGCACGACCAGAATACTTTGAGGAGGACATGGCCCAGGTGCCAGTCACAGTATGGACAAAAGGGCCTTATGACATAGGGCTTCTGAAGGGGGCGGGAGAGGTGAAAATTATACTCAAGCCTGGAGCGATTCTACTAAGAGCGCGAAAATACCCCATGTCCAGAGAAGCGGATGAGGGGATTGCAAAGACAATCTCTGCCATGATGGAGCAGGGCATTCTGGTAACGTCAGAATCATCTTGTAACACAGTGATCTATCCTGTCAAGAAATCGAAGGGAGGGTCTTGGCGTTTAATCCAGGATTTACAAGCATTGAATGACATAGTAGAAGCTGAGTTCCCTCTAGTCCCTAATCCATCAACTATTTTGTGCAACATACCCACGGAGGCAATATATTTCACGGTGATCGATTTGAAGAATGCATTTTTCTTGATTCCATTGCACCGTGATTCACAAGACCTGACATCATTTACTTTCAGACAAATGCACCTGAAAAGTACAAGGCTGCCACAGGGGTATTGTGAATCTCTGTCCATTTTTAACCGAGTCCTGCAAATGGACCTAAGTAACATTGCGGTAGACAGTGTTGTTTTGCAGTATGTAGATGACATTCTGATCTGCAGCACCACTGAAAAGCAATGCCGACATGACTCTGTTCAGCTATTGACCATATTAGCTGAGAAGGGATACAAGGTGGACAAGGACAAGTTGCAATACTGCCAAGAGGAGGTGTTATACATAGGGCAACTAATCTCACATGAAGGGAAAAAGGTAACACCAGAGAGGGCTGAAGCTATCATGAACACGGCTAAGCTCGCTCACGGTAAAACAAATGCAGAGCTTCTTAGGCCTATGCAATTATGTCAGAGCATGGGTCTTCGATTATAGCTCATACACCAAGCCCTTGCTCCAGGCCTTAAAGAAAGCCCAGGCAACAGAGGGAAAAATTGAATGGACTGAAGAAATGGAAAAGGGGTTTGCAGAACTAAAGGGGGCAATTTGTAAGACCCCAGTTCTCGGGATCCCCTATTATGCAGAGGAATTCTATCTGTTCTCTCATACCGATGCAATTTTATGACGGCAGTGCTCGCTCAGCGAACATCGCTGGGGTACAAGCCCCTAGCGTATTACAGTGGGAGCTTGGACCCGGTCATGAGGGGCCACTTCCCATGCGAGCAAATTTAAGCAGCCGCCGCATTTGCCATCGAGAAAGCATCATCCATTGTGATGGGATGCTCCACGACATTATATGTTGAGCACTCATTATTTGCCCTATTGGAGAAGCCAAACGGCACCTTGACGTCACAGAGAGCATCCGCATATGAGATGATTATCTCAAATCCATCGATCAAAATAGTGCAATGCAAAACTGTGAACCCTGCTATGTTTATTGCTGAGCTAGTCACAGAGGGAGAACCTGTGCATAACTGTGCCAATTATGAAGAGTTTTATGATGAAATCCCCAGAATAAGAGAGAATGCTCTGCCAAGTGGAGAAGTCGTCTTCATTGATGGGTCATCGAGAATTGAGCAAGAAGACGGCAAAGGTACACAGGCGTGGCCGTGATCAAACACATGGCAAATGGGGTGTTCCAAGTACTTGTCAGTGCACGAATACCATCCCACTATTCGGCACAGGCTGCAGAACTAGTGGCATTGATACTCGCCATCGAGAATCATGCAGACCTGGAAGTAACAGTGTACAGTGACTCCGCCTATGTGACGTCCACCATGCACGCAGGCCTGGCACGATGGAAAAGGAGGGGCTACCTCCAAGCGGATGGCACGCCAATGCAACATGCAGCCTTGTTGGACAGGCTAATAAAAGCACTACAGCTCCCAGTGTGCATAGCGGTCGTCAAGTGCGCCGCTCACACCGAGGGAACAGATTTCGTGTCATGTGGAAACCATGAAGCGGACATGGAAGCCAAGCGCATGGCATCCAAGGGTGAGACAATCATGGACGTGGAGGTGGCACGTACCCATTAAACAGAATGATGATAGCCCGAGCCACTCCAGAAGCCTATAGCAATATGGGGCAGACACAGTTAATGGAACTCCAGGGGAGGCACCTCAGGATGAGAAGAATTTATGGAAGCGTCAAGGGTGTTCTTTAAACCCTTCTGATGGGTTATGGAGGCAGGACAGCACTGGTAAACCAGTAATATGTCAAAAGAAAGTCTTGCTGCAACACTTTCAGAAGACTGGTTTGCGCCGAATTTAGCAAAGCATGTTGCATTCTTTATGGTCAATTGCATAATTTGCCAGCAATTCACCTCTGGGCACACATTGAAAGTGATGAGAGGAATCATTCCCAGACCTGAAGGGCCTTTCCAGCACCTGCATATCGACTATGTCGATATGATTCAGATTTGTAATGGGTACAGGTATTTAATTGTCGTGGTGTGTGAATTCTCTAGATGGATAGAAGCAGGGCCTTGTACAAACCCTGACCTTGCCTGTGCTGCAAAATTCCTGGTGAGGGAGGTTTTCACCTGGTGGGGAGTGTGTGAGGTTATGAGGTCAGACAACAGGCCCCATTTTGTAAACTCAGTATTTGAGCAGATTAGCTTGTTGCTTGGTATAAAGCACAAGTTCTCGTCGGCGTATCACCCAGAAGGAAATGGCATATGTGAACGGCTCAACGGCCTGTTGAAAGAAAGGATAGCCAAATTGAAGCTCACATTAAAGAAGGGATGGCTGCATTGCCTACCACTGGCATTATATGCGCTTCGGAACCAGCCAGGCTCTGTCCATCACCTCATGCCGCATGAGATTATCGCTGGTAGAAGGATGAGAACCTCTCTTACCCCCGAGATAGAGCTAGATGTGATGCCCAGCCCACTAGGGAGGTTCTGGGAGAAGAAATGAAGAATTACCTTGACTGCCTTACCTCTAGTACATCTGTAATTTCAGGCCAGCTGCAGTGATGGCAGAAAGGGGACAGCACAGCACAAACCACAACAGACAATGCTGATGCAGGCGCAACTCTCAGCCTAGGCGCACCCCTTGTCTTCCCGGGGGACAGAGTTCTAGTGAAGAACTTTACGAGGAAGAAATGGGACGAACCACAATTTAATGGCCCTTTCATCGTAGAGGACTGCACCCCGTCCGCTGTCAAGCTCCAAGGAAGAAGAGCCTGGATCTTCCTGAATGACGTCAAGCCCTTTATAGGAGAAGGCGCTCCTACTGCATCCACCGTTGAAGCTACATACAACGGGGAAGGACCACAACACGTGCAGACAAGGTCTAGGGTGAGGAAGAAGGACGCACAATCAGAAAAGACAAACTGAAGAGCTCGCTGTGAAAACTGTGGCTATACATTGAACTTTTCTCTAAGCACTGAATGAGATACAAGACTTTTCAAACAAACGCAATGTTCAGCTGAAGTCGCAGGGCAAAGGAAAAGGTTGCATACTTTGAACCTACAGGGACACCGGTAACTTAAACACGTAGAGCCACAGAGTAGTGGACAAAGAACTCTAAGACTCTGGTAAGCAACAGAACCGGATATTCCTGAGAACTGAAACTGTTATCCTGAAGGACCCAGCATAAAGACTTTGTTCACGAACTTATGGTACACCCCAGCAGGAGCCTTAAGTGGGATGTACTCACCTAGTTCCAATTAATGACATTGGCCCTCATTACGACCCTGGCGGAGGTCCATGGTGCAATTTGCACCATGGACCATGGCGCAGAGCTGCCAACACCGCCATGGGGGTTGGCGGACTTACCGCCCCATTCCGAGGTTGGCGGGGCGGTAAGTCCCCAATCCCCATTTACCCTTCCCCATTCCCATTTTTGCCCCATAGGGTATAATGGGAGTGGGGAAGGCGTTAATTACGCCACCGTAAATTACGGTGGCGTAATTAACAACAAGTCCCGTAGCGCCATGGATTTTTCCGCCTGCAAAAAGCAGGCGTAAAAATCTCCATGGCGCTACGGAATGTCGTAGTCTGGCGGAGAGGTACGCCATGCATTACGCAGGCGTAAACCCCTCTCCGCCAGGGTCGTAATGAGGGCCATTGACTTATCCATCACTCATAGGGAGAGAAACAAGTGTCACAGAATCATCCAAGATCCAGAAAATAAGAAGGTAATCAGGCAACTGTTGACTGTAATCACAGAAGTCCTCGCTAAATTGCCCGAGCAGGAGGAGCAAAAGACTGATGCTACCACCACAAGCAGTCATTGATGAGATCACATACGTGTTGTTCTTCAGAATCATAGAGGAGTGCCCAGAGCTTGTTGGGAGGACCACAGACACATTAACATTCATCAAAGATCCCCAAAATAATTACCTCCTGAACCAAATATGGAGTAAACTGAACACTGTGGTAGCCCTCCACGCAGCAGGCAAGTGCAAAGACTGTTCAAAGTAAAAGCGAGGCGTGTGATCGGGACCCAGCAAGGCGAAGCAAATGCCTCTGTCCCCCGCAGACACGCAGCTAGCCCACAATGTTCTAATTAGACTCGTTGCCGACGATCCAGAAATGGTGGGAAGACCTGCCGACGTTGACGTTGCAACGTTTCTCAGAGACCGAGTCAATTTCCCACACATGAAAACCCTTCTCCATGGAATCATGCTCCAGGTGGAGCTATCTAACTTCCAGCAAGAATACCTCAGGAGGTTCCAGTGAGACTTTCCGCCGTGGGACAGATCAGGGAGATAAGCAAAGAAACTGTTCACGACAGCAAAAAACCTTGTGATTGAGACTCTGCAAAACAAATAAATGTCCCTGTCCCCTGAGGACAGCCTACTTGCCCACAACGTCCTCTTTGGCTTAGTAAATGACTTTCCGGAAATGGTAGGGAGACCTGCCGAGGTTGACGCCCTCACCTTCCTCAGAGACCCTGCCAACACGAGAAAGATAGGAGTTCTCTTCTATAGCATACAGCTACAAATGGAACTGTCCAGCTTTCAGAGGGAGTTGCTGAGAGAATTCCAGTGAAATTAGTTGGCTAGGGACAGATCGAGAAGGCAAGGACTGATCACACTGCAAAAAAGACCGGTGACCTAAGAGACAGAGAATCAGAGCAAATGTCATTATCACCTGAAGATAGCAGAATTGCCTTCACAGTCTTCTTTCACCTCATCAAGAACTTTCCAGAGCCAGTGGGGAGACCCATCACTGTCGACGTGCCCACGTTTCTCTGTGATCCAGCAAAAAATGCACAACTCAACAGACTCCTGAGAGCTATTGCTTCACAGCTGAGAAGCAACCATGGACACCTGCTGCTGAGAAGGGCTTTAGAAGGGGGATGTCCAAGATAAAACTTTTTCATCATCCCCCACAGAGCACATAAATAAAGACGCAGTTCTCCATGCTTTTAATAGAGGACAGATCGAGGAAAGCAGAAACAAGGATACCAATATCATGATTTTTATTTTTCTGGGTTTTCTATTTTCCATTATCCTCCCGAAGTGGAGTAAATGGGGGAGAGAGAGACTTTTCAGCAACTCGACCTCGAAGAACCAGGCGAAAGGAGCAGAGCAACGAACTTCACTGCCGTGTTTACTTTTTTCAACCTTTTTCTTATGTTTTCCTACCTTCTCATGTGTTCACTGTTATTTTAATTTTTGTTTTTATTTTTTCAATGGTTTATCTATGCGTGATGTGCAGGGAAGCCATCCTTTTATGGTGTCACTGCGAACAAATTCCTGCATGTCCTCAGGGCCACGGCGAATTGGGAAGGGGCACTGGAAATGCGTTGTATACACAAATGCAGGAAGAATGTGCTGTGCTAAAAACGGTAGTGTAACCTTTTTCCATAGTCTAGCAAAGGATCTGTACTCCATAACTAGAGACTTCCGTCATCACTCGCAAGAGGGGGGACATTAAACTGCACCCGCCATTTTAGTGTTTGCAGAACTTTTAAGTAACGAAAATCAAGATAAGCAAATAAATAAACTATTGACTATGGACTTGTTCGAGATGGGGGCCCAAAACAGTAATTTGGTTGTGCCACCAGTGGAGGGGCGCCCCCGGTTTCCTGGAAGGAGATGCTGTAAGATGTCTTTCAAGGCCATCATATGTATATGCATTGTGATTGTTGTAGTATTTTTGTCTCTAACTGTCAGAACTGCCTTTCTTATTGGTGCACAAAGCATACCAATGTCCGTGCTTCCACCAGGTAATGAACATCTGGGCCCCACAAAAGCACCCAGACCCTATATAGTGATCCCTGTTCCAAGAAAACCTAATGATAAAGCAAACGATTTACAGTTGAATGTAATTAGCAGTAATACGTACACACTTGAAGTAATGAATGGTGAGAAAAGCTGGAGATAGGGTCAGCACGGAATAAATGATAACATAACACTGTCCACTGCACGCACCCATACACTGAATGCACACGAGCAGGGGCAAGTGTCAATGGCTACACAACCACAGGCCCGAACAACCGAAAAAGAAAAGATACCTGTGAAACGAACAGCTCCAGAGAACAGAGAACCAAGCGAGCAACAAGACAGAGATGGCATGACAAAATCCCTCAAAAGGAGAGAGGAAGCTATGAAAGAACTTACTGAGAAAACACATGTGGTAGTCAAGTATGTGTTTCCGCTCATACTAAGAGCAAAGAAACTACATGAGGAGCTGAGCAAGAAAACTGCAACAACTGTGATAACAAGTACACCAGCTCCAACGCCAGAAGTAAATACCAAACCCACGACACCGCCACATGTTGGAAGGATGACTAGCCAATGGTGGTGGGAGGAGGTCTACAAGAGAATGCATGAGGGAAGGAAAAGAAATGCAAGACCTCCCCCTATGACTGCAGGGCAGGAAATGGAACCTGCATCACTGAGGATAATACCTGAGAGACTGCCTGAACGAAAGAGCAGTACAGACGCATTCAGAGACATAGTGTTGGCCAACTACAGAAAAACGTTAAGAATCAAGAGAAGCCCATATGAAACGGACACTTAACCAAATGACTATCTGAACAGCACAGCCCATCTTGGAAACAACGTATGGTACCAGCACATGAAGGAAGTTGGACGAAGTAAATCAGAAGGAGAATGTTTCGTCTGTGTACTCTTGCCATATAGCATGGGCAAGTCCAAAATCTTTGTTGCAGTAGAAGTTGACGTGCCCACAGCACACTTCATGTCACATGTAGCAATGTGCAACACTAGAGGGAAGTTTATGGGAAGAGACGCCTCACTGACATGGGCCAATGAAAAAGACTTCCCAAATGAAGACGGTTTTGTCCAGGACATCAAAACAATAAACAGGGCGCACACCAAGAATCACGTTATTAGATATGAAAACCCTGACGTCAAAGGATCAGGAATTAGATGGGAAATAAACCCAAGACTGAACGGCCAAGGAAAAACTGCAGAAGAGGCTCAAATCTGGAAGAACAGAGGCCAAATGCAGATCTGGTGGTCAGTGGTTTCCCCAGACGGATGGGAAGAAGGAGTAGTAATCTGCCGAGCTTGGATGGTCCTTGGAGCCTGCAAGGAAGCAGTAGAAAGCTCATAGTGGTTATGTAAACCTCTATGGCCAAAATTAGCAAAGCTGTTAACATGGGTCGAAGACAGAGGAGGACCCCTGAAAAAAGTGCCGTTGGAGAACCCGAAACTGTGCTTCAGAAATAATGGTACAACGAAAATGGGGGAAAATCAAAACTGTGGACGAATATATTAGGCACCAGGAATGGCACAAGGAACCGCAGTCCTGATAGACCGCAATTGGGCGTGTGGATCCAAAGCATACATTAGACTGCCAAGAAAGTGGGGGGGAATATATACATTGGTCACTGTCCATGTCCCCGCACTGGTGATTCCAAAAAACGATCTGAATCTGGATAGCTTCCCGAAAGCAGATGCTCATCTGAGAAGGAGAATATCCGCAGAACTGATATC
The DNA here is from genome assembly GCF_040938575.1 of Ambystoma mexicanum. Classification (NCBI taxonomy): domain Eukaryota; kingdom Metazoa; phylum Chordata; class Amphibia; order Caudata; family Ambystomatidae; genus Ambystoma; species Ambystoma mexicanum. Next base: position 981,717,627 of record NC_090923.1, read on the forward strand.
CAGAATGATAAGAGAAAACTACATTTCTGCCAAATCAGAAGAAGCATTCTATGCGATTCCATACGAACACAGGCTGTTCAGCCTCACATCAACAGTATTCACCACAATGCTCCTGCCACACATCCAAATTAGAGTGAATGCTAAATGGTTGCAGATAACCAGATGGGAGTTATTGCAGACCATCAAAACTACTATAAAAGGATTCAACGCGATCAAAGAAGAGCTGCGAGCAATCAGACTGATGACTCTCCAGAACAGATATGTGCTTGACATGATCACCGCAATGGAGGGAGGTGTTTGCGCGAAAATTGGAGAATCATGCTGCACTTTTATTCCATCTCACGACGAAGAAAATGGAACCCTCACAGAGGCCATAAGCATGTTAACGACCCTGAAAAACCAGATGACTGAGGAAACAGATGAAGTAGATGAAAATAGCTGGTTCGGAAACCTATTCTCATGGGTCCCGCAATGGATGGCAGACATATTCAAGTTTCTGGGAGCCTTGCTAGCAATGGTGCTGCTAGGAGTCTGTGTTATCAAGATAATCATCACACAGTGCCAGAAAACTGCAAAGAAGGCCATTGGGATGAAAATTATGGTCAACGTCGAACCAGGCTGGAAGCCCAGAGACCTGACAGATGAGGAGATAAAGGACTTCGTGAAGGCCAGTGAATTTGCACCAGAGGGAACAAAATTCACTTATCCCAAGAAACGAAGAAGGTATGAAGGCAAATGGATTTACTGCAGTCCAAATGGACAATGCCAGCTGATGACCTGGAACAAAGATGAGCATGTGAAAACAGCAGGAAGCTTGAAAGGGGTGATAAAGATATGGACACCAAAATTGCATACTTTCACGCCTTCTTGTGTAAACCCAGGAGACGATGAGCAAGAAGCTGAGGAATCAAAGAAACTGAATATAAAGGAGGTAGTAGGAGTGGTCGATGAACCGACCAGAGGGGGGAGTGTAGAGGAGGTCCCAGATATAACCTGCACCCCTGCCCCCATTGCGAGTTGCCAGTAAGGTACTCGCCGTGGTATGTGACGTACGAGGAACAGCTGAACCAACAAAGGGCGGCAATGGGCCGCTGCCCTGTGTACATTAGAAGATCAATACCTGTTGAAATGCCCATAACCAGGCAACCCTGGGCAGCACGGTACCCAATCAGACAACCGTACCTGCCATTGGTACGAAACGACAAGTATTTACAGACTGTCCACGAGGAAACCCAGAAGGCCTTAATGGAAGGCCAATGGAAATAGACTAAGGGCCTAGGCAGCCCCGAGAGCAACCAGAAGTGGCTACTGAAAGCTATGCATACCAGTACTGACAACTGCGAGGAGAATTGTAATGGACGAAGGGGAGAGACACTGTGAAACATATGAGAATGGTGCCATGAGACAAGACGGAAGCAACCGCCTTATTGAACGTGTGTAAATAAGCTTGAAACGCAAGATGCTAAGAAATCGATACCGCCTGCAATGTTTAAGTAGAAGAATAGAGTGGCATGCGCCAACTATATATGTCAACCTCAATACAGCACAATGTACACGTGCAACTCCATTTTGTTTGAGCAGAAGAAAGCCCAGGCGGCCCATGCCCAACTGGCTGAGTTTCACATCTAGGTCCAAGCTGAGGAAAAGAGCGGGATCGAAACTTAACAAAGGATGGCTCATGCCGGGGAAATCGAGGTCAACCAGAGAAGGGGAGGTGAGCATGAGCTCACGAGGCTCCAACTTCAGAGCACGCCAGCCCGCCTGTGAAGGTCAAGATAAGAGAGGCCCATGCAGGCGGCCAAGCGAACACAGAATCAAATGCACGAAAAGACTGAGAACTGAAGCAGATTCACGTGGACCAACACGTGACCAGACAGGCGCGAAGATGTACCACCGCCTGATGTCATTCAGAGCCAGAGGGTGCCATAACTTTTCCTGATAAGAGACTACAGATCTGAGGCCATACCCAGCCAACTAATTGACACATAGCCCTAAACCACTGATTGATGAATGGCAGGCAGGGTGAATCTTGGGACACCAGGCACCATGGTGTCTAGTCTGCATGCTGCTAATTAAAGTGGAGATTTATGTTTAGGGGTGTAACTTGCCCAATCACAATGGACCATGTAATCTAGGGTCCTATAGAGACTAACTAATAGGACGTCGGACTTCTAGTGACGTCAATCACGTGTGTTGTAGAGGGATGGGCGTAGACGCCCACCCGATAAGAGTTTTCCAATCCGTATGCTTTATTTTCACATACAGATATAACATCTATACTCAAGTTACCTTTCCCAACCAATTATATTGCATGATGGTTTTTTATAGAAGTGTACGTCAATGATGATGAAGTTTGCCCATAAAAGAGGCTGTTGTACTGAAGTTGGGGGAAGTCGGTGCGAGACAGGTGTTTGCGATGCTGTTGATTTCCACAAGCTGATATATGTATTAAATGGACTTCCCTTTGCCAATTTACTGAGTCCCTAGAATTTATTTGTGCTGGAGTATGTAAGTCCTGCACCCTGTCCTCACTCGGTGCAGCTATCTTGTCTTACAGGTTCTTGGGGGTTGAGTACTGACCAATGGGCCCGTCAGTAATTTCCTCTTCCAGAGAACAGGAGACAGTACTACGCGCTGTTTTGCAGCATTTAATTGTCTTTAATTAATAAACTTGGCACTAATGGTGTTCCTTCTTTGCACCTTAACATGAAATTATTCAACGTCTCATGGTTTCTGTTCTTCATGGATAGATAACCAGTTCTTGGCTGCTTCAGCTTTGACATTAGGCCAAACAGCTTCACTCTCACGTCCACGATCTCCAGCTAATTCTTTGCTGTGACACACACAGCTCTCGATCCTTCTTTTTCCGTCGATTTGAAAGTACTGAAGTTATGGCACCGATGTCCAGACACTATACAATGGCGGCTTCACCTGCAGTCTATTCAATACGTATAGCTAGCTTCTAAGATTTGCTTGATCTACTTGCGTTGCTGCATCTGTACAATTATTAAATGGCTTGGATTTTCTGCAGTGCTCTTCACACGTGCAATCTTCATTCGGCATAAGGATGTTCACTCGATCCCTTATTTCGCCATCGGTTTCTATAAGGTCCATACATCCTGTTCTTCAGCCACTCTTCTCAGTGCGTCACTCTCATTTCTTGTGACGTCACCAGCTTCTCTTTCGGTTGTCTTCATATTCCTTCAGGAATATCCTCCAAGAGATTTTCATCTCTTCGGTGATACATCAGGTATGCCTTTCTTAGTGGATACCTTTTGGTGGTGTGGCTTGCATGATGGGCGTGGCCTACAGATTGATGGGCGTGGCCTGAATATGAACATGTAAAAATGGTCTGGCCTACATTACTAAGTACATATCGTAACACAGACTGCTTGCTACATGCCTTAAAGTATAACAAATCAAAGCTCAAGGTCAGTATTTATTTATTGGACCCTTAACTGGGGTGGACAAGATGTGTGCCTACTGTCGAGACCCAACTTAAAGACACATTTAAAATTATGTTTATTTGTACTGTGTCCTAACCTTTATAGCTGAACGCTTACTAGCAGTCAATATAATGGGGGAGAAAAATAGGTTTTCAGGGGGACTATTTCCCTACACACGGAAGCCTTTCTTGAGAGCCCACATCATTGGTAGACTTGCCAGGCCCTTTTTGTTCAAACTTCATGTCGGCAGTATTTGTATAAACAACAGCAAAGTTGGATATCCCTAGTGGAATAATGATTTCAAACTCACTGCGATGGCAGCAATCACTTATCAAATCCCTTTTAGTCCATGAGGATAGCATCTGGAAATGAAGTGCTACATCTTTTTATAACACAGTGTCCAGTACAATGTTCACTTCAATTTAAGAATAATATTTATCCTAGACCAAGCTGCTTGCCACACATTCTTGTTGCTGGCTGGCAAAGCCAAATCAGTGAGTCCGAGCTGGTGGCAATTATTGCAACACTGGGAACAACTTGCAGGTAGTCAAATAAGGGCAGAGCTTAATGTTGATGGTGAAATGGAGGCAGAGGACTGCACTGATAGGCAAATCGGGGCACAACCTGACAGTGGGGGGAAGAATGGAGGCAGAACAAGGCACTGAGGAATTAATGGGACAGACCTTGGACTGAGGGCAAAAGGGTAACAGAACTTGCCACAAGATCTGCTTGTCACTCAGATACGAGTCTTCATGAGCCTCACTGAATATAACCCAGACTTTTGGACAACTATGGATCTATAGTAGCTCCTCGAACAACCTTGACATTGGGCCTCATTCCGAGTATGGCGGTAGGGGGTTAACGGCACCGGTAAGGATGCCCGTGCCGTTAACCCACTACCACCATATTCCGAGGTCCCTTCGCGGGTCCCACCAGCAACGGCTGGTCTGACCAGCCGTTCTTAGTGGGACCCGTTAAGGGACCATGGAGCAAACAACGGGCCCGCTATTAGCAGGTCCGTTATTTGCTCCTTCCCCTTTCCCATTGAGCCCTGTGGGGGCTCAAATGGGAATGCAGAATGGTTTTCTGAATGGGGACTTACCGGGTCCTCCAAGGTTGGAATGACCTGGTAAGTCTCCATTCAGAGACACCGGACCCGGGTTTGGAGGCAGCCATGGGGCTAATAGCCTCACTACTCGTAATGACCCCCATTGCCCGAGAAGCCCAACAATGTTTATTGCACTGATGAGTGGCATCAAACCTTTAAGACCTGAAAAAACCATCTCAGCAGTACGTGTCTTACAGGTATGATAAAAACGTGCCCACTTTTGGCTTGTATTTCTCCACTTTTGCTGATTTAGAGTAAAAAAGCTACATATTTCACATTATGTATCTTTTTCTATTGTAAAGAGATCTCTTTTCTTAAAAAGCAATTGTATTTGATTTTCCTTTTATAACAAGTTTCAGTACCGCTTTATGATAAGGTCTACTCTCAATACATTAATGTGCATATAATTAATATGCTACAAAAGCATAAGAATGGTTTAATAATGAGTAACTTATTAAACAAAGTTATAACAGCACATTAAATATTCACAGCTAATTACTCATTAGCAACCGGGTGGGTTTCCTCAGAACGTGGGCTAAATCTCTGGATCCAAGCCCGCATTCCGAGCCATCTCTCCGCTGCTCCCACCTGCCCGACATCTTCTCTCCCTCTCGCCGCCGTCCCCACTGCTTCCAATCCTGACATCTACTTACCGTATGGCATTAGGGCGCTGCTATGCCACTACTGACATGCCGCCGGGCCGCCATGGAAATGAAAGAGTGGCTTCACTCAGAGAACCAATTCCATTTCCATGGAGTCCATGTTGGGTGAGTATTTGTTTAAAGCAACAGGCCGCACGCTCGCCACAACCCCTAGTTTCAAACAAATACATTGCTATCAGCAACCCTGGATGTAAACCCAGGGTGTTTATAATAACAATAACCAGCTCCCTGGGCTGTACTGAGTGTACCGTCCAGGGGCCTAAGTCAATAGGCTGAGCGCGTTGTTATTGCTTAATAATTGTGTAACCTACACATCCCGACTAGCTCTGTGGTACTTTTGTACTGAATGAGTGACTCGGCAGTTGTGTCTACTGCACACTGTTGAGACTTTTCAATGAACCGCTCTCCCACTGTCCTCTAATTCTTGGATATTTCCCAACGGTGAAACCTGCCATTGACCCCAGTTGCATGCAATACATGGCTATGCGCAATACACATAGAAAGGGAATCATTTGCGGTTCTACCAGTTTGGCCTTGAAGCAGGCGTATGGGATTCCTTCTGTTCCACTGGTGACTCACCAATGAATCACTGATTATGCACAGAATGAACCATGTGCCAGCAGTGAGGTTTAGGTTGCACATTAATTAGCATATTATTAGAAATGTCTAAACTGCGGTTTAATCTGTTTTTAGTTGCTCATTAGTAAATGGTTAATATACACTTTTTGCATGTTAATTCTACAATCATTAATGCAGTGCAGATGCATCTTATTATAATGTGATACACACATTTGCATACAGAAACATTTTAGTATAATGGTTACAAACATGATAAAATGCATTGTTCTCAGCGATCCAAATCCGATTTAATGCTGTTCTCTGTGTATCAAATGAATTGCATCGCAGCACATCCAAACATCTCTTGCCTTTATGGTATTCTTTCTGACTTCCACTATGCACTTATGATGCCCTTTCAGCAACAGTGTCCTGCATGCACAGTCTCACCTCTCTGAGATCCGGACCCTCAAAAAAGCATGCAGCGAGACCTGCAATGTTGTTGGAATGTATGGACTCCCACCCTACTTCTAGCCTACACAAGTTCCCTTGGTGCCCTGACCTCTGCATGGGACTCCTGATAAATCATTCTACTTTACAAACCTAACTGCCTCCCTTTGCAATCAACCTCACAAACTTGCATCTATCTCCAAAGCTTTGCTCACAGCTGCCAAGCCAATATCCATTGCCTCCTCTCTCTGCTAATGATTTTGCTGACAACCTTTCCTCTAAATTCTCCAAAATTCATGACACTCCCACAGACCTCCTCTCTCTCCCCCACCCTCTTTCTGTCCACCACTTCTCTCCCACCCGCTTCTTCTCTCATCTTCTTCTCCCCTACCTCTCATACTGAATTAGCACCCATACTGCACAGCACCAACCCATTTTGTGTTCCTTTTGATATATTTGCGCCTCAATGGGTCAACAACTTAGCCTCAAACACTTCCCCTTATCTCTCTGAGCTCTTTAACCTCTCTTTCCACTGGACTCTTTCCTGCCTCCATCAAATTGGCAACTGTCCAACCCCTTTTAAAGAAATCCTCTTCTGACCCAAACAACCCAGTGAATGATCATCTATTTTGCCTCTTTCCCCATTATTCAAAGGACCTTGAGCAAGTGGCCTTCAACCGGATCCATAGTACCTTGAGGATAATGGCTTGAGAGATCAACTTCAATCTGCTTCTATATCAAACACTCCACTAAGACTGCACCCATGCATGTATCCGACTTGCTCTGTGACCCCCACCACTCCAACCTCACTTCTTTATGCATCATTTTGGACTTCTATGACACTTTCAACACTGTCAACAACTCCTCTCTCCTTTTCGTCTGAAAGACCTTGGGTTGTGCAAATCTGCTCTCACCTTCATTACCCTCTACCTGAAAAATCACTCCTGTAAAATCACCTGGCACTCCCCTCCCTGTTGCGTTTCCCAAGAATCAGTCCTTGGACTTTTGTTCTTCACCCTCTATACCTCCACCTTAGAAAGACTTATCTCATCCTTTGGCATTCACTAGCACCTTTTTGCTAAAGAATCATGCACTTTGAAATGAGTGTGTCCTCTCACGTATTCCTCATCTTTAGGTATCTTCCCTTCCAGCGTCAGCTGCTTCAGAATTCTTTTTTCGGCAGCGGCACTGTGCATCATCGCGGTCGACTCAATGTCCCTCAAGGGCCTTCATCTCGTGGTCGACATCATCACAGGTATAAATAGCACGTGCAGCGTCCATTATTAAGTTCCATTTTTCCACGATAGCTTACGCTTCAATGATTACGGCACGCTTTTGGATTCTTCACGAAACTTCAAGACGCTCGAGAAAATGGTCTCTTCATCAGCTACATCATCCCCAAAGACTTGGTTTAAGAAGGGTATTGATTGTGGTGTCAAGATGTCGATAACAGATCCATATTGAGTCTGTTTGTGGTGTCTTGGTGTCGACCACAAGACGTGGACTACGGGTCATGCCAGTCCATGAAGGGTAACAAACATAGGGGAAGCTAGCAGGGTAGACACCCTTTGAAATCACCATCAAAAACACCATCACAAAGGTGCTTGTCGGACGAGCCGAGAGGTGATTCTACATGGAGGAAGAGGTCAAAGAAATGCTCTTGCTCTGAAAGTGGTTGGCACCACTCCTCATCTTCATCTAGAAAGATGAAAAAGGCACCAAAAATCCCCTTCCTCATCCTCTGACACCTCCATGGAACGTAAAATATCGGGCCCAAGTAAGTCGGCGACTCCAGCCGAATGGGAGGTTTTTAGGCAGGAGATGCTTAAAATCTTCGAAAAGGTGGACCCGTCCCACTGGAAGGAAAAGGCAAAAAGTCATGTCCCTGCCGCGCCTTCTGAAGCCGACAAGGAGAAATCCAAGGTGAATTCATGGGTGCCCTCGAGCCTTGAAGAGAAGCCTATGACCCCTTGAGAACCCCATAGGTCTCGGTCGACGACAGGTCCAGTCCTCGAGGACCCCATCGACGCTGATCGCATTGAAGCCTGTGACACCAAAAACATCAAAGCCCTCGGCCCCAACAGCATCAAAACCCTCGATACATCTAAGGAAATCGAAAAAACCTTCAAAACACTCCCTAAAAAGGGTTCCATGTAATAATGTCGCCACAAAAATCTCGCCATGCAAAAATATCACCGAAAAATGGCCGTTTTTTGTGGCGACATTATTGCATGGAACATGCGGGGGACACCCCCGCAACCACCAAACTTTTTTTTTTATTATTATTATTTTTTTTTGCCCTGTCCCCATATATATGGTCACCCAAATAATATCGCCACAATATTTTCCCGGCAATATTATTTACGGTGACCATGTATATGGGGATATTATTACCTGATACCCTAAAAAGATGTTCTTTAAATCCTTATCTTCCATTTTTCAAGAGCATGAACCATCCGACCAAGATAGACCACCCTTCAGGCTCGAAATGGAACCCCTAATGTTCCTCAGGCCCTCATTTCAGAGGAATCTAGAATGAAGGACCTCTATGAAAACCTACAGACAGCAAGTGGCATTGACACCTCTCCAGAGCTGGAGTTTGGGAAGCCAGATCCAGCTGAACATGCAGATGATTCCTATAGACAATTAATGTCTAAAGTTATTGAATTTATGGGATGGGGCAGGACAGCCCCTCCGTTTGAACAAGATGATCTGACTGACAGCTTGGATAAGGGACCACAAAAGGACCCTGTGTCGCCATTTCACATTGCCCTGCAAAAGAGTGTTAAGGCTATTTGGGATGCACCGAAACAAGCCCCTGTCTGAGCCTGTCCGGGCCGAGGAGGGCTAGGAGGGCCCCCCCCCCCACTTTGTGCTCCACTGCAGCACCACATGAAACACCCACCAGGAATGCAGCCTGTTACCCTGCAATCCTTTGGCCTCTGCAACTCCACGCAACTTGCAGAATACCTTTGAGTGACGGCTGAACATTGTCACTTCCTCCACTAACCACAACTGTTGAACGAAGGTGTGTCTACACCATTCTGCCTTTCTTGCATATTTAATCTCACCTATTCCTTCTGTCATCACATGTTGTGTCTGTGTGCTAATTTCGAAGCCTGGTGTGTTTGTTAATATCTTTGCACCCTTTTTTGCACTGCATTTGTGTCTCTTTTTGCACATTTTGAAGCCTGATGCGTTATTTAACATCTTTGCACCCTTTTTTGCACTGCATTTGTGTCTCTTTTTGCAAATTCAAAGCCTGGTGTGTTTTCTAACATCTTTGCACCCATCTGCAGTACTAAAGTATTCCCAGTGCACCTGTGCTCTTGTTTGCTTCGTCTACTGTGCCGCCTGGTAAGCTTGTGCTCGAACAGGGCGGTGCAGCCTCTCCTTTTTTCTTCCAGATATCCACCACTGCTTCTATGGCACTCATCAACTCCCCTATCTTCTCTAACTGCTACACTATCTCCTATCCTCCCTCTCTCATAAAGTCTGGAAGAAAACATCTTACCTGTCACAGACACCTATGTCAGCGCATCTTCCAGACAGGTCTTCACTGATATCCTTCTTTATCTCCCTTCTTCTGATCTATGGACTCCCCATCTCCTCTCCCTCCTCTCTCTCCTCTCACATCCTCACCCATTAATGGTGGCACTAAATGGGAAGTCCTCTCGACGGGCTTCACATCATCCAGATGTATCATTAATGTCTAACACACTGGCACTATTGTGGTTCAGGGTCCTCAACCCATCCTCCTTCTATTTGACCGACGCCTGCCATCCCTCATTAACTTCCTTCTCACACCGGCTACTCCTTCCTTCCTTCTCTCTGCCCCCCCCACTGTGGCTGGTGTACCACGCCTCTGTACCCTACCTCGAAAAACCTTCACGGGTGGAGAACTCTTGTATCTAGCCATGCTAAATGCTTGTTCTGCCATCAAACACTCTGCACACATCTGCCTCCTCCTTGAAAACATTGACCTCGACATCCTCGCTCTTATGGAGACATGGTTCAATGCCAGCTCAGTCACTGCTTTTGACTCCCTGATGGCTATACAATTATCTCCAAGCGTCACCCTAACCGTGCTGGTGGTGGGTTTGCTCTGATCTTCCCTGAGTGTGTCCCTTCATCTTTCATACCCACCCAGCCTTACTCTTCCTTCAAGAGCCTGGTCTGCAAGCTGGTTATCTCTCCCACCTCATACCTGACCATTGCCACTATCTCCAGGCCACCTGGCTCTACCACCCTGTTCCTCTCTGAATGGGCTGCTTTCTCCTCCTCTCTCCTCAAAACCACCTCTAAACTCCTTCTTGTGGTTGACTTCAACATGCACCTTGACTCCTCAATCATGGCATCCACTCTCTTCCGTGACCTTTGCTCCTCACTCTCTCTCTCCATTCCCCTTTCTGGTCCTAGCCACTCGGCTGGATACACACTTAATGCCTTCATCCACACTGATCTTTCACTCTCCCCCCACTGATCAGCCTGGTCAGACCACTCTCTCCTCTCCTCTCACCTGGGTCCTCTCGGCCCTCTGACCGCACCTCTCCTAGCTCTGCCAACCTCGTTCACGAATATCTGCCTGATTAAACAAGTGTCAGCTGCTGCCTTTGCATCTACCTTCATCGCCCCTTAACCCCCCACTAGAGACTCTACCACTGACTCTGTTCTCAACAACCTCCATCTTGCCATTATTAATACCCTTAACATTCTTGCTCCAGTCATGAGGATCCACCTGAAACATGCCTCCAAGCGTAGTACCTTGTATGACTCTGAACTTGCAGCCTTGAAACACAAGTGCAGGGTTGTGGAACGGAAGTGGCAAACCTCAGGCTCACCCTCTGACAAGCTGGCCTTTCGCCTGCTCCAAAGGCAATACAGACTTTCCATCTGCACCTAGAGAAGGGCCTACATCCAGGCTCGCTTCTCTTGTGCATCCAAAAACACGCCTGAACTCTTTAAAATCTGCAGGGAACTAGCCAACCCTTCCACAGTCTCCTCCTCACCTCTTCCTTCCTAGGGCCTCTGCAATGCATTGGCCACACACTTGACTTCAAAGACTCTGGACATCCTGAGCACACTTGCGTCCCTTCCCCACTTCCGCCACACCCCTGCCTCCCATGGCCTCCCATCCTCCCTCTGCTTTTCTCTCCTCCTTCTAACCTACCACTCCCGACGAGGTCACCAGGTGTGTCTGCTCGTCTGCTCCATGAAGGTTTCACCCTGCTCCTCCAGAACCATTAAGGACAATAGCGGCTCTTTTGCCCCTTCGCTTGCTGATTTCTGCAACCACTCTTTTGGTACTGGATCTTTCCCCTCCTCCCTCAAGCACTCCCTTGAGTGCCCCTTTCTGAAAAAACCTTCTGCAGACCCTTCTTGTCCATATTTAACTGAAGAGTAGCATTATAGTGTTAGGACTGTGGGCAAAAAATACTGCTACAACAAAATGTGTCCTAACACTTGAATTTCAAATAAGCATAATTTTTGCATGCTATTTCATTAGTTAATTCGAGGCACTGAATACCTCTTTACCTTCAAGACCATTTTACTGGACGTGCATGATATTGAATGAACATCTCTTGCATTTTGTGAATTCCTTCTTCTTGAGTTGGACTTTTCTTATTGCCCTATTTTATTGCTTTGTGATATATTCAAGTACCACAAAGATCATTTCTCAGTGTACGTTGAATCACTTGTAAGACAAATAGACAGTTTGACAAACATGGATGTGATGAATAAACAACATGTAGTTCAATTTACATTCAAAGAACTAGGATGGTCATTTCCCAATGTACTGTGCTATTCGTAGTGGTGTAGTTACACAATCTTATAAACACACATAGCCAAACATTGTGTTAAACGTTCTATCCTCTGATAGTATATACCTTCTTTTACTGTGAGCATCGCGGGTGCCTTAGAACATAGGCTTGTCACAAAAAAGTATACAAATAATTTGTGATGTAAACACTTTTACGCTAATGAAGCACAATCTGAGCATTGCGTTCTTATAATTTCACTTTTTGTGAAAGACACCTGATTTCTATTATCTAACTGTAGCTGTGCCTGTTGTTTGTGTGATATATTCTTTTGTGCTTCTGTGCTCCCGAGGTATCTGGTTCATTGTTGTGTAAAGATCATTTGAGCCATCCCAGGTCGATGTCACTAGTAATAATTAGCTGTTGTTGGGGACAGGGGCAGGTGGTGGCGTGCCCTGTCCTTCTCATATGACGTTTCGGCAGGTAGATATAGTCTGCTGCCTTCTTCTGGACCATGGATTGGAGAATCCCTGTTAGGGGAAAATCTGATTCTTCATTACTGAATGGTGAAGAAAAAGGGGGATGTGTCATCATAAAATCTCAGAACAAATAAAAGTACAGGCCACTTAAACGTGGTATTGAAGGTTAAAAAATGGCAGGGTCTGTTTGATGACCCTATTACACAAATGACCTTAAAGAACGTCCCTTCCTCAGAAGCAGGTCAGGGAAAAAGCATTGACCGCTATTGGGGGAACTTCTCTAATGACACTCAATGGGTGTAAATATAGTTGTCCGGATTAAAAGTGTTCAGTACCAAAGACTCAGAGGCTAGGGTCGAGAGGGACGAGAAGAGGGGAGGGCATAAAGGCGCTGTCAGTTGTCTCTTAATTACTCTTAGTGGCACGTGCAGCAGTACTGCACTAGGGTTACAGTTAACTCTCACTTGCTTACGCAGGATGGGACTCTCTGGGGTCTGCAATGTGTGCAGCACGAGCTGGACTAGCTGCCCTGTAAGGGCTTCATGGCACGATCGCTCTGCAGGAAGTGACAGAAGTGATGGAGGGATTGGGTAAACCTTACCGTGTGTACGGAGGCACTGTGTGCAGAGTTAGAAGCTGTCGTTTATGACTCTTACCTGCGTGGTCGAGACGTGCTTCTAGTTGGGTGGTTCGCTGTTGGTGAATTTAGGGGGTTGCAATATTGCAATGGCTGCCCGGTCTGCCCAATCTGCATGCTTGCGTAGTGTCACGCCGGAGGGTGCTATTCCTGTGCACATGCACATTAGTGAATGAGTGAAACTTCATTACCTGTTGGTGACATAATGGTAATAGTAAGGATGTTGCTGCCAAGCATCTTAGGCTGTAAAGCAATGGGCGTGATCAAGGGCCTCATTACGACCCTGGCGGAGTGGGATACCGCCAGCGGTAATCGCGGCGGACCCGTCCGCCCTACTACGAGTTCCCTTAGCGCCATGGAGGTTTTCTCCGCCTGGTTTTACCGGGCGGAGAAAACCATGGCGCTAAGGGACCTCGTTGTTAATTACGCCGCCGTACTTTACGGCGGCGTAATTAACTCCTTCCCCACTCCCATTATACCCTATGGGGCAAGAATGGGAATGGGGAAGGGTAAAATGGGGATTGGGGATTTACCGCTCCGCCAAGGTCGGCATGGGGTGGTAAATCCGCCAACCCCCATGGCGCTATCGGCGGCTTTCCGCCATGCTCCGCGGTGCATTTTGCACCGCGAATTCCGCCAGGGTCGTAATGAGGGCCTAAGTGTGATATGATTGTCCGGCGCGCACCTTTATTCGTTCTCGTTGCTGGCAGGTTTCAATATATTGTTCAGTGGGGTTGCCATAGCGACCTCGGCATGCTGGTGTAGCGCGCATGCAAAACATATGTATGCTGTGCACTGTTTCTGGTGCCAAATTTGTACCTGCCATCTATGGCCCAAAAACTGTAAGTCAGGGTTTCTACTATATTATCAGGGGGTGCGTTGGGCACATTGGATATAAGTAGATGGTACTGGCTGCTTGGGGTGCAAGTGTCTGTGTTCATGTGTCTTAGCCACTAGATCCAGATGTGGTTTGAGGAGCACTGCCTGATACTATGAGTCAATGGACATGTGGAGAGCGGATAAGCGGCGGGTGCATGGAACACATTTAGCCTTGTGTGATTAGACAAGTCTGCTTAGGGCTCATGTGCCTATGTTAGTGTGTAGGTTGTATGTCTTTGCTTTGTAATCGATTGCGTTTTTAGGTTCACTGCTTGATGGTATGATTTGGCTGGCCTGTGGGCAGAGGTAGAGTGGGCCCGAAAGGCCCCCCCTTTTGTCCTTGACCGGAAGTCTTTTGTTCAAGGCCCCTACTGTTGGATGAAGCTGGATGTGTTGATGTGATTGGTGCATCACAAACCATCATCTTCCAAATTGGGGTGGCATCGCTTCGTTGAGGCCATTGGTGAGAGTTGAAAGCCGATGGATCAACCAGGCCACCCCAATTTAGAAGATAATGGTGTTTGATGTACCAGACGTGAAGTCCAGACTTCTCAACATGCCCTTTGATGGCACTCAGCAGTTTGGCAGCAAGGCTGAGGAGAGCCTGGAGAATCTGCAGACCTCGAAGGAGGCAGCCAAATCACTTGGTGCCGCAATCAGACAGCCACGACTGCCACACCCCAACGTACCAGAATGGAGGGATAGGTCCTTTCTTTACTACTCCTTATTTGGAAGAGCAAGAGGCCTGGCCAGTCAAAGGGACCAAACAAAGTTCCCTTGTGGTGGACGAGGAAGTGGTGCCAAGTCTGCCGAAGCAACAGCTTCTTTACCCTCACTCACTGCTTCAGCCACCTCAAAACTTCTCTGAGACCTTAACCCACAAAACCCCAGTGGGAAGCACTCACTAAGCATCTGCAAGAATAGCGTGGCATTACTTCAGTTGCTTGGGCATTGGAAACAGTGGCCCAGGTTACTGTCTTCCCTTTATAAGAAGGCCTCAGGATCATCCACTGGGGAGCAACTTGTCCAAAGTTCCATATCTATTGCTTTTGCAGGAAATAATGAGCCTGCTAGATAAAGTTGCTATAGAGCTAGCACATGTGACAGAGAGGAACAAAGGGTGGTACTCTGCCTATTTCCTAGTCCCCAAGAAGGATGGAGAATTGAGACCCATCTGGGAATTGAGATGCTTGAACAAGTTCCTCAGGAAGCACAAGTTCAAGATGGTCCCCCTTTCTCAGATCCTTCAGACCCTCCAGCTTCAGGATTGTATGGTGTCATTGGATCTTCAGGATGCTTTTATGCACCTATCCATCACAAGTACCAAAAGAACCTGAGGTTCGCCATTGCCAGTTCAAACTATCAATTTAGGGTTCTGCCATTTGGGCTGACCTCTGCTCCAAGGGTTTTCACCAAGTTGATGGCATTGGTGGCAGCAAGTCTCAGGAGATCAGGGATTCAAGTCTAAGCCTACCTTGACGATTGGCTGATCAGGGCTCGTTATCTCAAACAGGTCCTGGAACCTCTCATAATAACCTGCCACACTCTCACAGACTGGGCTTCTCCCGCAATTTCCAGAAGTCCTACATCATACCACCTCAAATGCTCCAGTTTATCAGAGCAGTGCTGAATGCATCCTTGGGAAAATCCTCACCCCCCAAGGTGAGGGCTCAATAGATTTTGCAGATGGTCATCAAATTCCACAGTGCCCAAAGTCTTCCGGCCTTTTCCTGGTGTCAGAGGCTTGACTGAGAATAATATCCCTCCAATGGGCCCAGAGAACACACTGGTCTCAGTTCTTGGGCAAGATGTCAGATCTGCTTCAGGTTCGGAGCAGGGTCACACAGGATCTCCTGTGGTGGGCTTGCGAGGACAACATTATGAAACGAGAACCTTTTCGGCAACCATCGCCAGAGATAACAGTAGTTACGGATCACTCACTCATGGTGTGGGGAGCATCAGAGTCCAAACTACACATCTACACATCAACCTTTTGGAGCAGAGGGCAATCAGACTAGCGCTGAAGGCTTTTATGCCTCTCTATGGGGATGGAATGTTCTGATAATGATGTATAACGAAGTGGCCATGTACTACCTCAACAAGAGAGGAGGTGTAGGGCCACTACCGCTGTGCGGCGAGGCAATGCAGCTCTGGTTCTGGGCAATTCAAGAAGGAATCTCCCTAGCGGCAGTTCATCTGGCTGGAGAGGAGAGCACGTCGGTGGATGCTCTGAGCAGCAGAGTGCAGTCTCGCATGAGTGGGAGCAAGTTCAGGAAGTCCTTAAAGAGATCTTTACCCTTTGGGGAACCCCTCAAGTAGATGTGTTCACAACCAGTGTCAACCAGAAATACAAACTATTCTGCTCCAGGGAATTTCCCCCAAGAAGAGCTCTACGGGACGTGTTTGTAGTGGACTGGAAGTTTCCACTCCTGTAAGCATTTTCTCCAGTCCCATCATTTCTCAAGTCACCAGGAGGTTGAGAAAGTTTGGGAAATCCATCATCCTAATAGCTCCAGATTGGGCTATGAGGACGTGGTACCCAGACCTTCTGGACATGTCCGTCTGCCCTCTGATGCATCTTTCATAAAAAGAGTACCTTCTCTTGCAAGAGGAGGCTTGAGGTCTCCATCCATAGGACATCTTATTAATCGATGTGACATCCACACGCATGGTGAGCGAATCACAAGTCATGTCAAGTAAACCACCAAGTTGTCTTGAGGGTTAAACCCACTTTTCTTCCAAAAATTGTATTGAACTTTCAGATCTCTCAAAAAGTTGCTCTGTCAACATTTTATCAACCTTCACACCCTATTAAGGAGGAATAAAGGTTACACAGGCTAGACCCTAAAAGGGCACTTATTTTTTACATATCAGGAGTGGCTAAAATAGGACAAGATTACCAACTCTTTGTGGGGTACACTGGACTCACGTTGGGTCTGGCAGTCACTAAACAAACATTATCCAGATGGATAATGATATGCATCACAGAATGCTACAGGCTTGCAGGAAAGGAACCCCCCAGAAGGCCTGAGGGCTCACTCCACAAAGGGCATGGCGACATCTTCTGCCTTGCAAAGCGGGGTGCCAATTAATGACATTTTTGCGGCAGCCACCTGGTCTACCATTCATACCTTCACAAAACTCTACTGCCTAGACTTTGCTTCAGGCCAGAAGGGAGAATTTGGAAAGGCGGTTCTACATTCTATCCATGATAAAACTTGAGAATTAATTTTATGATTTGAAAAATATTACTCCCGCCTCCAAATTCTAAACATGAGGAATACATGGGAGGACACAATCCATTCAAATAACAAGTTACTTACCCATGCTAACGTTCTTTAGGCTGGATGTTCCTACCCCGTATTCCTCATCGCCTCTCCCAGCCTACCCCGCAGTAGAATTTCCATGCATTACACCTTGCTTCCCTTCAATGTCTGATACTGTCCTTGAAACGCTAATGCCGGTAATTCTGTGGGTTGTAGGTGAAAAAACAGAACTGAATAATGGGCGCTGCGCATACCATTCATACCTGCAATGACATCAACCTCGAGATGGAGGCCATTGAGTCGACCTTGATGATGCACATCGCCCTCTGCCCAAATAAATGTCTGAAGCTGCTGATGCTGGAAGGGAAGATATCTAAAGATGAGGAATACGTGGGAGGAACATCCAGTTGAAAGAACGTTACCATGGGTAAGTAACCTGTTCATCTTTTTTGCCTTTCCCTCCTTGACCCCAGCAATCTTAGAACAGATTAACAACTGTCTCACTGACATCCATCATCGGATGGACCTCCTCTTTCTTCATGTTTCCAATGCCAAACCTCCCCTCCCCGCTCCTATTCCTTTCACGCTGAACTTGTTGCTCCCTCTCCCAAGGCTTGTAACCTTGGAGTCCTCTTTGATGCTGACTCCAGAAACTAATCACTGCCACCTGTGCTGCCTCTACTGTCATATTAACCTTCTCAACATTTGCAAAGAGTGTCCATTTCTTAATCACCTTTGTATGAACACTCAAATGTCGTCCCTCATACTCTGTGAACTGGACTACAGCTCATGCCTAGTCCTTGGCCTTCATCTCTACTCCTTCCTTCTTCTAGAATGAGCCCATAACTTCTCACACTTTCTACAATTCACCTAGATCCTCCCCTACTTTCACCTACCAACACCATGATGGCTGGTTCTCCATGCACAACCACTCACTTTTCAACTTCATTCTCCTAGTTTACAAATCTATCAATGGTCTTGCTCCTCAGTACATATATTTTTGTATCTCTATCTACTCACCCTCTTGTTCCCTCCCTTCCGGCTATGTGCTCACCCTTACAGATAATGTCTCCACCTTCTGTAGGTGTGTTATTGTGAGTCACTTCTGATCGAAACTGACATGCCTATTGTTTAGATTAATCCAAATAAATATTGATTCTGTGTCTTTTTTTACATATCATGTATAGTATTTGTGTATTTAGATCAAAACCATCCACATATTGGATTTACATAATCTGTATAACATGTTTCAGCCCTTTCTCTGTGTTGCATGACATTCTTCAGAGGTATCTTTTTGTACACATTCTCTACCTTAATGCACTGACTTGGTGTTGTGTAGTTGGGGATTGATTTTTCTATTGTTTCATGTAATGGGGCTGCTGTTCTCTTGTGTAGTATTTAGAGGAGACATCTTGGGGGTGCTGTGATCATAGCCTACAGTACCTCTGCCTTCTTTGCAGAAAAAACACTAATGCACAGTCATTATGATATTCTTTTGTTGAAGTCACCTATGTCCTTTACTTTGGATTAGATAGTCCCATGTCATCTGCAGTCCTTCTGTTCATTTCAGTATAGGTGTGTCTGGCTCTTATTCCTTGTGTAATGTGGCGTTCAATACTCACATTTAGTAGTTTTAGCATAGACTGTGTCTATATTTTAACTTCTGTGTCTCATGAACGATGTTGTATCGCCTAATTGTACCAGGCTTTAGTCAGTCATTTCTTGTCTAGCTTGACAAATTCGATTACAGTGTGGGCCCAATCCCGGCACAGCTCAGAAGTGGTTGAGAACAGCAATTTGCATTCATCAGCTGTGGAAAGAACTGGAACTGAAGATAACTGATGAGGTGCCATTATTTGGACCATAAAGAGTCTTAAGCCCTTAGGTCTTCTGTCAAAGTGCATACTGATAACAAACCTCCTTTTAAATGGCCAATGGCCATGAAGGGAGAGAACCCATAGCGGCTTTGCTTGTCCATTCAGGGCTAGGCTTTAGTGTAAAAGAAGTTCAGCTGGTTAAAGGGTAGAGCCAAATCTGAAGAACATTAGATTCCAGACCAAGTTGTAATGAGGGAAGGGTGTGCCGTGGGATCAAACGTCCTGAACTGCTCTTTGTTCTTAGCTTCGCTGCTTTTATTGTTGCAAGCTCCGATCCACAGAACATGCCAGGAACACAATTCCTGATGTACACCGGAGGAACCCTAGGCACCCCAGTTTGGGGGGTTAGGTGAGCCTTTTGTATTACTCATTACGTCACCCCACTTCCCTGGCATCATGGAGCCTTCCCCCTACCAGCTTGATGTCAGTTCCTGCATTTAAAGTGGTACAACCTGTCTGTAATCTAATGACAGGTTAGCCAATTCAAATGCAGTGATAGGCCTGAACTTGAATATTGCTCCCACAAGTGTATAAATGCAGACACAGACATTCACAATCATGATTCTGCCAGCTTTGCAATGGCAGAGGAATCCATGGCCGCTTCTTGCCATCCTAGCTGTGCTGCCCGAAATGTGAAAGGAATTCTATAAGGCTTCGTGCTTTGGGCAGCTTCTGCTGAAACAGCAAACAGAATGTAACTATATGGTTCATGTGTGGAGGGCCTGTCTTGTCAACAACCTATGAATTAATGCATTTCTCGGACTGTGGTCTGAGACCCCCATCTCCTCTTAACACCGGAGAAGGACTGTAGGTTACTGTGGATGTGATGAATAAGGAAAGGGAAACAATGAGCTGCAAGTGACCTGCAGATGGAATTGCAAGACTGCTCGAAGGTACTCTCAATTGGAAGCATTGTTTGACCTTAATAACCTCTCAATGTTCACAATGTGATGAACAACCTGATCTCACTATTCAGACTATTTATCTGCCCTGAGAACAGAGACCCTTGCAGCTGACAATGCTTGCACGTGACCAGCAGGTGGACCAAGAAGAGTGGGGCACCCTTGGAAGAAGCTAATCTGGGGCGTCTTTCCCCACCCTCTTCCCAGCAAATGTTGATCATTCTAGAATGGTGCGCCTGCCTGGTGGGAGCCTACCCAGGATGCTCCTGCATCTCAAAGTTGCTAAGGGAATTAGATCCGTAGCACAGACCCCATATTCTCCAGTTGCAAGAGGCTGTGTCCTGCATGGTTGTCCCATCCCTTTCTCCTGTGGTGTCTGCACTCCTCTGGCATTTCACAATGCCTGGACAAGTTTAGTGGATAACCATCCATATCACACCCAGTACTACTTTTGGGAAATTGCTTTCTCCGCTGAACACTGAGGTCCACCCCATAAAATAGCACCAAAGGAGAGCTCTCTTGGGCTCCTCGCAATCCCTGTTGCATTCCAAGACCCATTTTCAAGCCAACAAGTCTGGAAGATCAATTAACATACGGAAGTCATTATTCAGCACCTCTCAACCAATCCTAATGTTCAGAATTCAGTCAATAACTACTGGTAACTGAGCTCCAGAGATTGACTTCAGAAGTGTACACAGCAATAAATATCAGAAAGCATTTCTCTGCATTAAGAAACAGCAATGCAGTTTCCCAGCAAGATCTCTAATTTATCACAACAAAGTGAAAGCTACAGGATGGATCAAGCCTTTTATTTGTTTCAAAAACAACAT
Source organism: Ambystoma mexicanum (assembly GCF_040938575.1). Taxonomy (NCBI): domain Eukaryota; kingdom Metazoa; phylum Chordata; class Amphibia; order Caudata; family Ambystomatidae; genus Ambystoma; species Ambystoma mexicanum. The sequence goes on from NC_090923.1 coordinate 981,738,477, forward strand.
TAACTTTAATATTGCACCTAAACTATGCTCTTGGCGAATGTGTTCCAGCTCAACCAAGTTTACAATGAAAATGCTTACCTCATCAAGAGAACCTAGTAATTTAGAAGTTACAAAATGAAATCTAATTTAATTCGAAATAATTTTTTGTGGACTTTCCTCATTATTAAACATGTTTTACTTTATAACCACAACTCCAAATGTTATTTGCTACTAGCACTATTTGCTAACAGCCTTATATACCTCAGGCAGGTTCATTATCATTTGGGATAATGACCATTTGACAACCTGGAGTTATGTTATGTTCTCTTGCATTTGTATAGCACGTCCTGTCATAGTTTATGGCGTCAAAGCGTTTTCTAGGTCAGAGAGGCAAAGGAGGAGTAATATAGAACATTCAGTAGTGGTAGGGAGGAGTAAGGCCAGGCAGATAGTTGGGATGAGTCAGAGGGATAGATAAGATGCAGAGGAAGGCATGAGAAGGGAAAGGTGGAGGAGATATGTCTACAATTGGACGACATTTATCAGGGGACTGAATTACATTCTATGGAGTGCAGCGACAAGTGGTGAGATTGCTGAAGAAGAGGTGTTTGATGCTCTAGGGGGGTATGTCTGAAATTGACTTGCTGCATGGTAAGCCTGGGCATGTAGAAACCATGCCCAAGAAAACACAGCATTGGAAGACCCTCTACTTACACCCCTAAGCCACGACTGGCCAGGTTCTGCAGATGGGAAAGGTGGAAGGAAATGTGGCGACATTTAACCGAGGGTGGGATGTTAACCACGGCTTCCTTGGCAGCAGAAGCCCAGTCCAGCCTTCTTGGAGGTTGCTGTGTCCTGCTAGGGCATTTAAGGTAATGGTATATTGGTGTGTGAGGCAGGAATCCCTTAGGCTGAGGCGTGGGTGCTTATGGGAGTTAATTTACATGATCCAGCCATTGACTAGCCTTTTTGTACTGGGTTACAGTTACTGTGTACAATGGTCGGCATCATGCAAATGTGAGGTCAAAACAGCAGTTTTGTCTAGTTAACAGATCAGATTTCCAGGTCTGCCTTCTGTTGTTTGTTGTGTGCATGTATATGGAATATCTACCTGATGTTTTTAGGCTGCTTCAAAGGCACTTGAAAATTAGACATTTAAAGCAAAACATTATAATGAAACGTTAACATAATATAGCATGACCTAACCCCTAGTATCAAAGGAAACTGACAACATATTCTCAAACCTACCCCAAAAGGAGTGAATAAGTACATACAGTGGCACTCAGATAGATTCCAGATAGCATGCATTTTGCTTTGGGAAAATAACATATTGATCCCAACAGAGCAAGACATTAACAACATGGTTCTACAGCTTACAACAGGACATGGCAGAGCATAACATAACACAGTATAGCATACCAAACTTCAGTGTAGCTCTTCAAAAACGGACAACGCAAGGCATAGATAATATAGCCTAGTGCAGGCACATAACAAAACCCAAGCACATGCACAAATGCGCAGACACACACACACACACCCACATACACACCCCTCTGCTCCAGACTCCCCTTCTGCTGTTCTTGGCAGTGATGCATTATAGCGCAATAATGGTCCCTGCCACGGTCTATAAAACATGTCTTTTATTTATTTTCTGCGAGAAAATCTGTTGTATGGTTGATCCTTCTGTGCCAATCTACATTTTTTTTTTAATAAACAGAAAAGATTTGCTCCTTAAGTGCCAAAAAAAAGAAATTAGATGACACGTTTTTTGGGGTGCAAAATGTAATTTTGTGACAGTTGTGTTGCCAATGTAGCACTTTGCATTACAGTGGTAAGACTTGTGGTTTAGGTGTAGTGCTCGTGCGTGCAATGATCCCACGGGCAGCAATGTAAGTGACTCGAACGTTGAAGCCACTGGCCCCATGGAGAGCGCCGGCGCTGTCCATGGTGCTGATACCGCTGCCGCATGGGTTGCTAGCGAGCCCACTGTTTTCCACGGCGCAGCACTGCCCTGCTTATCGTTTCGCTAGTGATGTATTTACGTTGACACGCTTTGGCAAGAGAGGTGCAGTTTTCACCTAATATTATCGCTAGAATTACCAAGCACGCCAACCATTAATTAGTGCTTCTCCCCACACTTGTTTGCAGATTTATGCTTCTGTTAAGGCATCGCCCAACCATGTGGAAAACACGATTATTTAGCTAATACTGACATAGTGATGATGAAAATAAAATTCCCATCAGTCCATCAGTCGAATCATCTCGATTTTGGTCTAAAAACTCAAGTGGAATTACTATTGTGTTTGTGGTCGCTTTTGAACACAAATTGAGTAAAGAAAAAAAAACACCATATTGGTTTGTAAAAAAATCTTAAAACGTTATAATACAAAATGATTTATGCTTGTGGTGGATTATAAACAAATCTGTTTTGTCTTGATGTGTGTGATTGAGTTATTGGATTTATGTCACATGATTCTGACTCGTTGCAAGGTGTTTGTCACAGTAGCATATGTTGTGATTCCTGAACCATGTTTTTTAATAACTGTTGTTTGAATTAACTATATGTTATATGTATATACATTATAGGGCAGTGGTTGCCGCCCTATAGTTAAGGAGAATCGGACTCCCATAGGAACCCCTAAAAATTCTATCGTTAATAACTTTTGATTTGGGTAAAAGATTTTACTGACATTTCGAAAGTGATTAAGGACTCGTAGCCCCCGCAGACTGAAAAGTTTCGTAAGATTTGTTAAAAAATTAAACATTTATTAAAAAGACAATACACATTTTTTTCCAAAAGTGCCACCTACTTTCCATTAGTTTTCCCATTGAAAAAACAAGGTACATTTTTTCCAAAGCACACAGCCCAAACCGCTGAACGGTCTTGTATCCGGACTGAAACAACTTTGGCGCAAAGCGCTGACTCGCGATCCATGCATGATTTGGGGATATTCTGTGCAGTAGTTATTTAAATATTTGACAGAGAAGGGTGGCCCCATGTCAAAAATAGATCGCTATATCTCAGGGATTTACCTAAAACCAGTGTTTTTAGAAATGAAAAGGCCGCCATCTTGTTTAGCTCTGGATGCAAGAGATATTCAAGGTTATAGCCAAGGATAAGGGAAAATGAAGAAACACAGGAAAAAAGCTACTTCCAGGTAAAAAAAACATGTAAATGTGATCAGGCTGGAGGTGGGGGGGGGGCTGGCTAGAGGGCACCAAGTGACATTTGGGAGTTGGAGGGGGTCTAGGGACTGAGTTGGCAACACAAAGCTTTCTGTAGCCTCGGCTATAGCAGCCATCTCAAAGCAAACTGCGTCAGAGAAACAGCATATGTTATGGGGGAAAGGGAGAGGGCAGGGGAAGTGAGGAGACTATGGGAAGTGGGGGTTGCTGGCACAGATGAGGCAGACACTAGCTGCATGCCTGGGGGGAGCAAGAAAGCATTTTAATTTTCAGCTCCTTTTCCGATATTTGCGGCTATATAGGACTACGGATTGCCGAGGGTATCTGTAGTTCAGTACCCACGGTTAAAGTTGTCTTTTTGAAAGATATTTTTACAGATAGAGTGACGTTGGGGTTGTGATATGATTGTCATCCAGGTCTCCCATCCATGCAGTAACCAGGACACAGCCTGCATAGCTTCAAAGTGAGGAAGGGGCCAGCCTCCTCAGACCATGTTGCCCGATAAATGAGCCACAGTTACAAGACCACTTGGAGAAAAGGACCAACATTTTCTTTGCTTTGAAGCTAAGCAGGGTCAGTCCCGCTTTGAAGCTAAGCAGGGTCAGTACCCGTTACTGCATGGATAGGGGACCGAATGGGCATATGATTTATTATTCTTTTTAAACTGTGCCACTGTCAGTCCTTGAAAGTTTTGCACTCGGAGCCCATGTTTTGCCTTTTGCTGAATTGCATTCTGGTGTTTGTAGTCTCCCAGTCAATAATAATTAAACACATATATATTTTTACAGCAACAGTGAGCTTCCCATCCCTGCAGTAACTGGGATGAACCCTGCTTACCTTTAAAGCGAGGAAGGCGTCACCCCCTAAGGCCATGTTGCCTTATAAATAAGCCCACCTTACAAGACCGATGTTCTAAGGGGGCTGGATCCTTTGTCACTTTGAAACTGAGCAGGGTCGGTCCTGCTTCGTGCATGGATGGGAGACAGTCCACAGTCCCGACTGCCATGTGTTTTTCTTAGTTTTAAATATCTCATAACACACAGTATCCACATTATGTTTTTGAAACTGTCCTACTGTCAGTCCTTGAAGGTTTTGCACTCAGAGACCATTTATTTGCCTTTTGCTGAATTTCATTCTGGTGTTTGTAGTCTGCCAGTCAAGAGTGTGGGGGGGGTTTGGGGGAGAATAATGGCACAATTGTACACTTTTTTGCCTAACATAGTTCAATAAGGATTTATATATTTGAGTGACACTATGGAATGTGTACTTTTCAAGTTATCTTTATTAATCAGTGTATTGTTGAAAGCCAGACATGAGGGCGAGGAGGGGAAATGATGAGAGGGCAAGTAAGTCATGAGTATTTGCTCACGATGTGGCAAGAGAGTTTGCCATCCTGGACACTGGTCCAGTTTTTCACCTTCGTTGTGTCTGCTTTTCAGGGCACAAGAAAATGACACATGTGGATGAAGAGTGTAACCTTTTTTCAGAGGGAACATGCAACACATGAGGTCTTTTGAGATTGGCAAGCTTGCTCAAGTATTTGGCTACCATGATTTTACTCATGTTGTCATGTTTCCAGTGCAGACGCTTACCCACAAGACCACAAGCACTTGTTTCCTGTTGGGATTTTGTTTACCAGGAAATAGTTCACTACAGATTGCTGGATTTAAAAGGAGAGCACCGTTTATACTTTGCCAGCATATTTATTGGAATAATTCCTCTCTCAGGTCATTTTTCTGGTGTTCATTACTTTTTCAAAAACTCCAATCCTATTTTGTCTTGCACACTTTCTTCTAAGGGGAAGGTCAAATGAACTACATTTGTATATTTCATTTTAAGATATATGTTCACTTACTGTGCATATATTCATGGTGCCAGCTTTTGATTTTCGCAATGGGAGCAGAAATACCTGGGCATATGTTATACTTGCAGCCGGTCATTCCCTGCAATTAAAGTTTTTTCCTTGAATATATAAGAGTTCAGTTCACTTTTGTTTGTGTGTTAGCCAAGTGTTTAATAGAATGTTGATCCAGAAGAGCTTGATTAGGCTAACAAAGTCATGTAGTTTGCATATTTGCGAGCTTTTGTGGAATGTCTCCACTTCCTCAGGCAGAGATGAAATTAAGCATTTGAAAAACATCACAGCATTACAGTTTACATAGCCCCTCATGGAGATACCCAACTACCTGTGCCTGTCTGTACGCGATTTGTAGTTTTGCTCACAAAAGCATGTGGATGTTCAACTCCCCCACACATTTCAACGTTGAAGGCCTAAATGGTACACTTTGTTAAGTAGGGCAGGGGTCAGAGAAAGTGAAGAGCAGGGAAAAGAAACGAAAATACAGCCCACCCTGTTAGTGTGCTCGCAGGAAGGCAGAGGGGGTTGGTTAGTTGTCAGTCATTGTATATGCAGTCCAGTTGAAGCTCGGTATGTCAGGCCAGTCCCTTTTCAAGATCAGTGGTAGCACAATCTTCAACATATCAGGCTTGTGCCTGTTAAGTCTGTAAGAAGTAATATACGGCCAGTTTATGTGTTAGGCCTGTGACACATGGGGCCCAGTGTGGTAACGTTCTGTCAAATACCATATCAGGATTTTGCACCATCCCAATCAAGAGGAAAGGGCGGGGTTTGACTAGGGGCAAGGGCCCGGAAAAGTTTCTGGGAAGCTTCTGGCAGATGGGGCTGGGTTGGAGGGAGTCTGGCAATAATGTATTGGCTTAGAGAGGCTAGTGGGGATGGTGCAGTTCCGGTGAATGTCTGTGAAAGGCTTTGGAAAAAAATGATGGAAAGTGTCAGGTCTGGATGTTGTGATCCCTGTATCCCTATGAGTGGAAAAAGTGAAAGTCTGTTAGTTGGAATAGTGACTCATGAAACCGCGATGTCTCTTCAAGCCCCCTGCCAGTGTCTTGAAAATGTGCATGCATTTAAATTCATAGATCTTTCTGGCTTTGCCAGTCCTAGTATTACCCCTGCATTCAGAAATCTTGAGATCATTAACAGTATTATTAGCTTCTGAAAAATGCTCACCTACTGGACTCTCGTTGCTAGTACATCACTTCAAACTTTGACGATGGAGGTTCATGCTTTTATGTAGAGGTTGGCTAGTTTCCCCAACATAGTAGCCATGTCTGGGGCATTTTATGCACATGATCAAGTAAAGAATATTGCTGGATGCACATGCAAACGTCCCATAATTCTGTAGTCCTGCCCCGTGTGTGGTATCTTGATTGTGTCTGAAATGGATTCAGGGCTATTTTAAGCAATTTTGGGGCCTAGGGCACAGACCTCTTTTGCCCGCCCCTCCACTGAAACAAATGAATTAAGGGAACCAGAATATCTGGTTGCACTCCCCTCGTCAAAATCACAACCCATAGCTTGATATGCTGCCTCGTAGCGAGCATAATAAGCATGGTGCTCCCTTCCCGATGCCGTACCCTCTTTATTCTTGTTGTAATCAGAAAGATAAGTACGTAACATTTCAAGGGCAACCTTCTCAGTCCACGGCAAGGATCTTTGTGTTCTAGCATAGGTACAGAAGACTTCATCAATAGCAGCCACAAGGAAGGTACACAGGTCATAGTATAAATGCAGGACACAGATCGTATGAAACACGTGCACATAATCTGGAATAGATAGACAACTCAAATTAGCTGCATCACAGAATGCAACAGTGCTCACGCATGTATACAGCAGACCAATAGGAAGCAAGGAGAAAGCTACACATACCATAGCATAGATGTTTAATGAATATTAGAAGCTATCAGGAAGGTGCCAATATGCGAACAGCCTGAGATTAGAAGAGGGACATTTTCTCGAGTCGTGTTGCCATAAGAGTGCAAAGGAACAAGTGGCTGTGGTGTGCAATATTTCAATGCTCACTATTTTAATAGAGAACGCAATACAATAGCCAGTGAAACCATGAGTGAGGCTTTTTTTTAGGATCATACACCAAAAATGAAAATGCTCTGAATGGCATCAATTCTGAAAGGTTTGGGGACTGGCAAATTAAGCAATGCAATATTAAATGAGATGCCCAAGATCATACATTGGTTAAGAGGTGATGCTGGTATTTGCACCCACTCTGCAATATCTGCACTTCACCACTTTCTTTTCCTCATCTTACCATAACCTAACATAATCCCATTTTATAGAACTGACTCGGAAAGTACACAAATAATATAATGCAACATGACAATTTTCTAAAAACGAAATGTTATAGGAGCGTATTATGCAAAATTGGAATGATTCTAGCACCACTGTCTCCATCATCATGGGAAGTATATAATTAGCAGCATGCTATTTGATGTGATTTTAAGAGATGTTATCTGGGTTTCGCTTTTGCATGTTAAAGCTTTAAATAAGCCCCAAACTACAACCTTGCGAATTTTTATTTATAAAAGTGCCAAAAAAAATCTAAATTGTAAAAAGAAAAGCAAACCGGGTTTTGTGCCAAATGAGCAGACCTTAAAATATCCTTGCCAGAAGCCTGTGATATTTGGTCTACTTTCTTCTGCCTGGAACTCCTTTTACTCAAAAGGCCTACATAAAAAGAAAGATCAGGTAATGAGCTACACAATGCCACCAGCATGTGAGAATGCATACCATGGGAAAGGATGAGTCAGCCTAGCTGGAAATTGGTATTGTGATCTTGCATATGAACACAGATCCCTGCAATGAGTGCTCAACATACTTAGCTTTCTCCTGAACCAGTGCTCAAATGTATCCATATGCATTTCAGTTATAGTCATTGAACATTATCAATACAATCGCCACAGAAAGTTGAGAATGCTACAGGAGCTGTGCCGTAGTGAACACAGAAAGCAGTACAGGATGAATTGATCAGAGAAGGATGTACTAAACAACAGACAGGCAATAGGTTTAGAGCCTCACCACCATGCCATACAATATCCTGACGTGTTATTTAAGCTTGGTGAACAATGGTAACTGACATCTTTACCTCAGGCAGCCCTGTGGGGTCCCCTCCACGGTGGAGTCCTCGGGCAAGTGCCCCTTTTACCCTCCCATAAAGACATCTTTGAATGGAGTTCCTTAGCAATCTTGCTGAGGGCTTCGAGCTCTGGATTGTATGTGACTACAAGTGGCACCTGGGTTTGTTTCTATTTCACTCTGTGTTCTAAGAGGTTACTCTGGGGGATCTGTGTTGCCCTGTGGATCTGGCTGTCCACAATTCTGTGGTTGTATCCACGGTTTATGAATTCTGATCTCAAGCATTGTATGTTTTTATCCCGGTGCCTTGTTTCTGAGAATATTCGTTTGTATCTTAATGCTTGGCTGAATATTGTAGCATGTTTTGTGTGCACTGGGTGGAAGCTGTCACTTTTCAAGTAGGTGGGACAGTCAATTGGTTTGCGATATACTGGTGTCTGTAGCTGGAAATTTATTATTGTTATGGGGGTGTCAGGGAAATGTACTTTTTTCATGAGAGTTGGAAAGATTGAGGTTGATTGTTGAGTGGAATTCATGAAATCTTCTGTGGATGTTTAGGATGTCCTTTTCGCCAGCAGTCCAGATCAGGAGGATGCCATCGATGCAGCACAGGTATCTCAAAGGTCTTCAGTCACAGGTTTCAAGGAAATCCTTCTCTAATTGTGCTGTAAATAAATGTACATACTGCAGCACCATCCGTGTGCCCATGGTCGTCCCCTTCATTTGGAGATAAGTACACTACAAACGTGAAATAGTTGTGGGTCAGGATGAATTCTATGCACTTGCCTATAGTGTCAGCAAGTGGGTTTTGATCACCAAGAGGATTCTTACATGCCTCCGTGCCATCATTGTGGGGAATATTTGTGTAGAGTGACTCCACATCCATGGTTGCCAGTAATGTGCCCCTGGGCGGGGGCCTATGTCATCCAGTCTGTTGAGTACATCAGTGATGTCCTGGATGTAGCTAGGTTTCACTCTCACCAGTGGCTTCAATATGCTCTCGACCCAGCCAGAGATATTCTCAGTCAGTGTGCCTGACCCAGAGATGATTGGGCATCCAGGGTGGTTTTCTTTGTGTATTTTAGGGAGCATGTGTTGCTGGAAGTCATTCAGAAGTTTCTTGATGATCTTGTTGAGTTCTCTTTTGTATTGTTTTTTTGGGTCTTCCTGCAGCCTTTTGTAATTTCTTGTGTCAGAAAGTTGCCCTGAGCCTCCTGCATAGGTATTCATTATGACAACTACTTCTCCTTTGTCTGCTGGTTTGATTGTAATACTCTTGTTGCTGTTCAGAGATTTTATAGCGGCCTTTGTGGAGGTCTCAGTTTATACAAATATTTAATGCATTTGTCCAGTATGGCTGATGTTGCCCTTTGTCTGAAGCTTTCAATGTATTGATCCAGTTTTGGGTTGCATCTGATGTCGGGAGTCCAATTTGAATTTTGTTTTCTTGCTTTAGTTGTGTCCCAATTGATGACAACTTCATTGCTTTCCTGGATGTTACCTGGTTTTTCATGAAATAATTCCTTTAATCTGAGGCATCTGAAGAAACCTTGAAGGTTGCTGCATAGTTCAATTTTGCCAATTGGTTTAGAGGGGCAGAATGCAAGCCCCCTTGACAGCACCGACATTTCTGCATTTTTCTGTGGTATAATCTGAAAGGTTGACAACACAGTTTGGATGTTGGAGCATGCCACCTTTCTCTGTCCACACACTGCCAGGAGCTGCTGCAGTGTTTCTCGCTCTGTCTCAATGCTTCAAGCTTCTTCCTCTTGTTGTTTAGAAGAGATTCTTGGAGCCTTTTTGTGGATACTTGGAGTTCGCTCCATATATGTGTGTGCAGTGCCTCTGTGTCAGGATAGTTTTGATCCATTCTTGTGTTGTCCTTCTGTGGTTGTAGCAGACACTAATAAGGTTGTGTCTTAACCTTTATGATGTCCTGATGGATATTTGTTGTGAAAATCTAGTGTTGTAAATTGAAGCCAGAGGGTTTTTGATGGTCATTCCCTTTGGTGTCAGATTTTGCCTCTTATATTTTCTCAAAAAGCAGAGGTCGCTGTCCAGCTGTGCTTTTTTTTCCAATAGTTTCATAAGCTTCATTTTGGTGCAGTACATTGTGGTAACTTGTCAGGGCCCTTGTCCCTAGTCAACCCCACCCTTTCCTCTTGATTGGGATGTAACACAATCCTAATACGGTATTTGACAGAACGTTACCAAATTGGGCTCCATGGGTCAAAAGTCTAACACATTAACTGACTGTATGTCCCCTCTTTCAGACTTCCAGAGGCACAAGCCTGATATGTTGATGATTCTGCTACCACTGATCTTGTAAAGGGACTGGCCTGACATACCAAGTTTCAACTGGACTGCACATATAATTACTGACACCTAACAAACCTCTACTGCTTTCCTGAGAGCACTAACAGGATGGGCTGTTTTTTCATTTCTTTTTCCTGCTCTTCACCTTCACTGACCCCTGCCCTACTTAACACAGAGTACCATTTAGGCCTTGAAGATTGCAATGTGTGGGGGAGTTCAACATTCACATTCCTTTCTGAGCAAAACTACAAATGAGGTACAGACAGGCACAGATAACAGGGTATTTGCAGGAGAGGCTATGTAAGCTGTAATGCTGTGGTGTGTTTCAAATGCTTCTTTTCATCTCTGCCTGAGGAAGTGGTCATCTCCATCTATCGCCCCCTGATCCCACTGGACCATTCTTTGATGAACTTGGACAACTCCTTGATTCTCTTACCACTTAACATCACCTCATTCTCTTAGGTGACTTTAACATTCCCTCTTCAAACACTTATTAGAAATCTGAACTTCAGTCTCTAGCCATAACCTAGCTACTCACACAGTGGGTAACTCTTTGGATCTCTAATTAATCTCCACCTCTCTCTCAGACACTAATACTACTGTCACACAATCCATATCTGGTCACTCAATTGTTTCCACCACCATCTCCTTTCCACCCTCTGACCAAATGAGATGGTCATATTCAGATTTGTCATCAAATCCCAGCACAATATATTGACAGGTGTCTGCCTAGAATATTGCAGTGGCACCTTCATGTCTCATTCTCCTATAGAAACTCTTTAGTGAAAGGAACTCGACTTGTAGCTCCTGAAAAGCCTTGAGTATTCATGGTGGTGCCAGACATAAAACTTTTTCCCTCACCTATACATGAGTCTTTTGCACCCGTGTCTACTAGAAATGAAAACTTTTTGCCCCCTATAGTGACGTCTACCCTTGGTTCCTCATGAGGATTCGGCGTCACGGATAGGATTGAACACATCAAGTCCCCCAGTGATCTGTCCTATTGCGGGTACAGACTCATTCCGTTACCTGAAAACAGATTCCCTCTACTCACTGTGACACTCCCTTTACTAGGTGTCGTTAACTGCCCTGTACTTGTACTCTGTTGTGTCTGCATGGGCTCATGCTGTGACTGCCCTTGTGGTGGAGTCACTGCGACCTGCTGTGTCTGCAAGCCTTGCTGCAATCTCTCCGCTTGCTGCTGTTGCATCGTTTGATTCTGAGTAAACCCATCATTATACTGATGCGAATATACAGGCGGGTTTGACAGCCCCCCCTCTTGAGTATTGGTAATTTTGGACAAACCCTTGACTTCTACACATGTGAGAAAAATGCCCTTTTATCCCGCATGTCCAACATAAGGGTGGCCTCATAACCTGCCCATCCTGTATATTCTGGCTGTCATTCTGCATATATTGAAACCCACCTTGGTTGTTCTGAAAACCTCCCCGATTATTCTGCCAATTTCCTTGATTATTCTGAAAACCTCTTCCTCGAAATCCACCTCTTCCGCGTGGAGTAAACCCATTATTACTCTGGCCAACCTGCCTCTGGTTATTCACCTATGGCATACTTGCATTCTGCTGTGTTGTCGGTTCATCTACACTCATCAATATTGCCTCTTCAATGGCAAATTTAGACAGCTTTTTCTGCACTCATTTTCCCTCTTTGCCTTTCCGGGCATCATCTGTTTTGTGATTCTTCTCCTGCAAGAGCCTGCAATAGTGCGCAATGGTCAGTTGAATCTCTGACCACGGTTTGGATTCAATAACCACTAATTTCTTGAGCTGTTTCTGCACAGGTTCTGGTAGCCCATGGCATAATATATGATAGACTCATGGTCGAGAATTTGCCCAAGACTTGCGTGTTTCCAAAGCCCAAGATTCCTGAAAATGTTGAATGTAAAGCAACGGATCGTCACCGTCCTTCATCTTTTTCGTCATAGCTCCCATATCGGACGTGTCTGGATATAGTACTCTGAGTGCCTTGCAGACCGCCGCCCTGCAGTTGTTGAATGGTGCCCCATCCTGAGCGGTGTTAACTATAGTCATACCAGGGTATCCTGCCCTTGTCCATACGTCATCAGCTCTCTCACCAAGTATGGCAGTGAGGAGACCTTTAATGTCCCCTATGGCTAACGTGTCACCTCCCGTCATTTTCTCTAATTCATGTATCCATTTCCCAGCGACTGAAGTTAAGCTCGGGAGCTCACACCTTTAGTTATCCTTATAAATCTGGGGACACGGTATATATTGTTGTCTGGCCCCTCCCTTTTCCAATAAGGGAAAATGCAAAACCCCAAACTCATTCTCATCTTTGATCATTTGTCTGTCCAATGCAGGAACGATATTACCACATCACCTTCTACCAGGTAGTGATCTTAGTCTGCTCACATAATTCAGTGAGTCTCCCCTTTCACTATGGAATTGCCCCTTGGGTCGATCTGACTGTGTCAGTGGATCCAGCGCCCTGGTTAAAGGTGCGTTTAAATCTGACCATCCGACTTCCTTCTCAATTGAAAAACATCCCTCAGAGCCACATACGTCCCTTCTTCCTTCCCCATGGCAGGTGTCTCTCTGTTCGTCTTACATTTACTGTGCCCAACTTGTACAACTTATCTCATCATCATTTCAGAGTCAGCCTATCTACAGACAACTCCTTTGGCCTTGTGCTACACGAGGCTCCCTCTGTGTCATACAACTGCGTGCTCTTGAGTCGATCACTTTTTTCCCTTCCCCTTTAACTCTTTTTGGGCTTTCATTTCATGATATACTTTATCGATCGCTTCCCCAATACTCCTCGAGCCAAACTCATCTTCCAGATTTACTCTAGACGGGCCTGATAATGACTCGTATTCTGGAAAAAATTCCTCTATGTCTTCCCATGCTACTTCTGGCTCAGGATCTCTTATCTCCTTTTCCAGGCGATCAAAATCACGTGCTCTCTGCCTTCTTTTACGTTCTATATCATCATCAAATTCTCTTGGTTTCCTCGCTTCTTCTCTTACTCTGTCTTCCTCTTTTTTCTTCATATCCCTTCTCTCATTTGCTCTGCGTAGCACCCCATCTTTTCGCCTTTGTTTCTTTTTATCCTTTATTTTCTGTTCTTCTGCTTCTATTCTTTTTTGTTCTTTTCGTTCTTGCTCATCGATCGCTCTCTGTCTATTATCGCATTTTCTTTGCTCTTCTGCTCTCTCTTGTTTTGTCAACTGTTCTTCTTGATACAACTGCTGTGGTCTCTGCCTGTCCTTTCTCTTTGCTCCTTCATCCTTCAATTGTTCCTCTCTTTCCTTATCTCCTTTGTCTTGTTTGTCTTGATCTTCACGTTGTCTTACATCCTCAATGCTCTTACCATCGACTTTTAATAAAATCTGACCACCCATCCATTCATTCTGTAAAAGTGCTACCTCATCAGCCTTGTCTCTTTCTCCTTTCCATCGTTTTATCTCTCTTCCTATATCTCGAAATGTACTTGCTCGATCACTCCTTTCCTTATCGCGTCTCTCTTTGTCCCTTGGGACCTTAGAGATGACATCTTTCTCAGTATTTTTCTCTGTGCTTTCGTCACTACTTTGCACATGTGACTCATATGCCGGGTAACTATATCCTGTTGATGCTTTAAGCTGCCTCAATGGATATAGCCCATCGTCTTTCTTACTCTCGTCTTCTGTTTCAGCTGGGGTGGGGGGAGCAGAAGGATCCTCACCGCCCTCTCTGCATACATGAATTATCCAATCTCTAGGAGGTTCTTCCTCCTTCTCCTGTTGGTACATCTTCCAAAGTTCTAAACTAGCTAGTCGCTTTTCTAGCTTCTTTCCTGTGTATGCTACATGCAGATATGTCATCATATGCTGCAGGAGTGCCTTCGATTGCGAGCCTCCCTGTGGCCACGGCATAAACATTGTATCTGCGGTTCCCTTAACCCATTCCACACTATACTGTTAAAGCTTAGATGCATGTTTCGGTAGTTGCTTACAGAGATGCACAACTGGAGTAATATCCTCCATCTTTAACTCGTTGTAACGCTCACCTGATTCCCACAGAGGCGCGGGTCTTGGCAGGAAGCTGTCTGTGACTCGAAAAGTGATGTGCAGGACTCGATTGGCTTCTGGGGTCGAACCTCTTCGCACTGTGTGTCGGACTCGAAGAGTGAGGTTTCTGCAGGTGAAAGAATATGGAGGTTAATGGTCTGGGTTGTTGAATGTCCCTCTCTCTCTCTCTTCCCAGCTTTTTCGTAGAGCCCCCAGGTCAACGTGCTCACCTTATATAGGTGAATGCTGGGCTCTCCATCTGCGTCTGGTGCAGGGTGCCGTTGCCAGTTCCTTCACTGGTGAAACACAGGCCTCTTGAATTCAGAGGATGGTTACCGTCGTTATCTGCACGAGCGGTGAGTTTCTGGACACCTTTTGTCTTTATAGTCTTTACATGCGTGGCACGTTTATATGCAGACTCTGTATAATGCTTTTCCCTTATGTATTGCAGGGCTCTTGAGATGAAAGATGAAGTGAAGCGCCTGGAAGTTCGTAAGTATGGCAAGCGCTCTAACTGTCTCTTTCCTTGCAGCTTAGTTCATGTTAAAGAGACGCCGGAGTATTCGCAGGCGTCTTATTGCGACGAGCGTGATGGACGTAAGTAAATACCTGCTTAATGTCTTTTCTTTTGCCTTTCAGATGTTGGGTTGCAGGGCCGGAGTCCGCGGAATGCCAGTAAGTTGTTAACGATACTTTGTCTTCACAGGCGGCGATGCAGAACGAAGAAATCCGGAATTCACAGCGTGCCGGTAAGTATGGCAATGCTTTTGTTTTTGCCGGTGGAGATGCGGCATGAATAAATGGCCGCAGCCGATGGATCAGGTAAGTAAGCACTGCGTGTAAAGTTCGCGTTGCTAACCTGTTGTTTCTGTTCTTTGCAGGTGCTGATGATGTCTGGATACTGAAATGGTAAGTAGGATTCTTGCAGGTCCAGGATCGGAAGAAGAAAGGCCGGAGCAGACTCGGTGAGCGTTCTGCTGCAGATGCAGAATAACGCGAAGCACGCTTAATCTATCGGGTGTGGTTTAAATAGCCTTGGAGTGATGAGGCATCTCCTTCCACGGCCCCGCCTAGGTAAGAAAAGAGTTCCAGTTTCCAGAAGAGTTCCAGTGCTGTATCCAGGGAGTGGAGCTGCCCCACCCAGGTAAGAAAGTAGTTCCTGTTCTCAGATGGCTTCTAAGTGGCTGGTAAGTAAGCAGCATGGTCTGCTGCAGGTAAGTCCACCCAAGCATCTCACACCTATTATGAGCCCGGTGCTTCCAGTGCCGGGACCAATGGTTTTGATGAGCCTGGTGCCACCGGCGCCAGGACAAGGTCCAAAAGGTCCCAGTGGGGACCGGCTGGTGCTTAGGATTAGGGTTAGGGGCCTGCTTCCAAGGACGTTGGGCTGGTCCTGGCTCCTTGGAAGCAGTGATCATGACAGTACCCCCCCACAAGGCCCCTCCTAAGCGAGTCTTCTCCGGGGGTTTTAGCTTGTCGGGATGATTCAGATGGAATTTTCTTGACCAGACGAGGTGCGTGGACATATTCTGAAGGTTCCCAAGACCTTTCCTGGGGGCCGTAACCTTTCCAATCAACCAGATAATATAACTTAGATTTGGAGATCTTGGAGTCTAGGATGTTCTTAACTTCGAATTCAAGTTCTCCATCTACTAAAACCGGTTCTGGGAATTCAGTCAATCGGGTTTCTGGTTGTACTGGTTTTAATAAGGAGACATGGAATACTGGGTGTATTTTCATATGCGTAGGTAACTCCAATTTGACAGCCACCGGATTAATTATGGCAGATATGAGATAGGGTCCAAGGTATCTCGGGATGAAGGTGCGGGGTCCCTTTAGAGGCAGGTGCTTAGTGGATAGCCAGACCTGATCTCCTACAGCGTAGTGAGGAGCCTCTTTACGGTGTCGATCTGCTCCTCTTTTGAATTGAGCTTTAGCTCTTTGCAGATTGGCCGAGGCTTCCTTAAAAGCACGGGTGATCTCCGAGTGCAAGTGATCCACAGCAGGTGCTTCGAATTCTTGGGGAGGATCCAGGTTAGAGGTTCTAGGATGGTGTCCGTATAGTAGGAAGAAGGGAGTCTTCCCTGTTCCAGAATGAATCGAATTATTGTAAGCGTATTCAGCGATCCAAAGAATATCCTTCCAGGGGTTTTCAGTTTGTTGGAGCATGCAACGTAGATATTGCTCTAGAGTTTGATTTGTCCTTTCGGTTTGTCCGTCAATTTGGGGATGGTGACTAGTTGAAAGTCTTACATCAATTTGGGCTAGACGACAGCAACTGCGCCAGAAGTGAGAGATGAATTGACTTCCCCTATCGGAGACTAAAACCGAGGGAAAACCGTGTAGCCGAACGATGTTTTCTAAGAATTCTCGGGCCAATACTGAAGCTGATGGTAGACCCTTCAGGGTAATGAAGTGAGCCATCTTGGAGAATAGATCCACGACTACTAAAATGGTAGTATACCCCGAGCATGGAGGTAAGTCCGTGATGAAATCCATGGACAGGGTATGCCATGGACAGGGAGGGATGTCTAGTGGCTGTAATAGGCCGGCTGGTTTCTCCTTCTGACTTTTATTCTGGGCACACACACCACACGAGATTACAAAGTCTCTAATATCCTTTTTCCATGACGGCCACCAGAAATGTCTTTTAATCTTTTCCATGGTTTTGGTAATGCCAGGGTGACCCTCCATTAGAGAGTCGTGATAACAGGAGATTACTTGTTTTTGTATTTTCTCACAGGGTAAATGCAATCGTCCTCGGTAATATGGTAGGTCTTGATCCACTGAGAATTCTTTCCCCTTTAATTGCCAATCTTGCAAATCGCCCGGAGTTAGGAGTGATTTAACCATGGTCTTGATGTCTTCAAAAGATTGAGCGCTGACCAAACCCAAAATTCTTTGTTCTGGGATTATGGGTATTGGTTCTGGATAGGTCAATTGTTCATCTACTCCCATCCGGGAGAGAGCATCTGCTTTTCCGTTCTTACTGCCTGGTCGATAAGTAATTATAAAGTCAAATTCTGCTAGAAACAGAGCCCAGTGAAGCTGTCTGGAAGACTGACCTTTGGCTGTCTTTAGAAATTGTAAATTGCGGTGATCAGTCATTATGGTGACTGTGTGTCTGGCTACTAGAAGATAATGCCGCCAGGCTTTAAAGGACGATCTGATGGCCAAAAGTTCCTTGTCTGTAATTGAATAGTTGATCTCGGGAGGCGAAAACTTGCGGGACCAAAAGGCAACAGGATGTAGTTGGTGTGTGACCGGATCTCTTTGTGATAAAACTGCCCCCATAGCAAGACTAGAAGCATCCGTTTCCACGATGTAGGGGAGTTCTGGGCGAGGATGTTTTAAAACAGGTGCAGAAATGAATTTAGCTTTTAAGTCCTGAAAAGCTTGTTCTGCTTCAGAAGACCACTCAAACCGTTTGTTCTTTTTCAACAGAGCGGTGATGGGCTGGACTATCCGAGAAAATTCAGGAATGAATCTGCGGTAAAAGTTAGCGAACCCTAACATGCTTTGAACACCTTTTACAGAGGTTGGTGATGGCCACTTGATGATTGCATCAACTTTCTTTGAATCCATATGGACTCCGTTAGGTGACAATATGAATCCCAGGAACTCGACTTCCGTTACGTTGAAAACGCATTTCTCAAGCTTAGCAAAAAGATTATGTTGACGCAATCTCTCGAGAACCTTTTTAACGTGTCTCTGATGTTCCTCTTCAGATGATGAATAGCCGAGGATGTCATCAATGTAGACAACAACACACATGTCTATGAGTTCTCTAAGGACATCATTCATAAAATACTGGAAAGCAGCAGGAGCATTACACAGTCCAAAGGGCATCACTTGATATTCGAATAGCCCGTACTTGGTGCGGAAGGCCGTTTTCCATTCATCGCCGTCTTTTATCCGTACCATGTGGTAGGCTCCTCTGAGATCCAACTTTGTGTATATACATGCATCTTTGACTTGATCCAGGAGTTCAGGGATCAAAGGTAACGGGTATCTGTTTTTAACGGTGATCTGATTCAGGGCGCGGTAATCTATGCAAGTCCTAAGGTCTCCTTCCTTTTTCGGAACGAAGAACAAAGCCGATGAAGCTGGAGATTTTGAAGGACGGATAAACCCGTTAGCTAGGTATTGGTCTAGGTATTGTCTGAGGTGAAGGTTCTCTGGCTCGGTGAGGGCATAAATCCTGCTGCAAGGAGGAGTTGTTCCAGGTATCAGATCTATTTGACAGTCGTAAGACCTATGAGGAGGCAGGGTGTTGGCTTGATCCTTCCGGAAGACGTCTTGGAATTCCTGGTATTCGGGAGGTAATTTGGGCACCTCCTCAGAAGAGATTGCCGCCAGTGAAACATCAGGCCGAGGATAACAAGTGGTAAAACACTCTGGAAACTGAACCGTCTTTGCTCGCCAATCGATCTGAGGATTGTGCTTCTCTAACCAAGGGATTCCCAGAATGATCTGGAACTGAGGGGCCTTGATTACATCGAACACGATTCTCTCCCGGTGTCCATCTTGACTCACTAGCGTCACTTCTTGGGTGGCATGCGTTACTGGTCCGGAGGCTATCTCCGTGCCATCCACAGTAGTGATGACGTCTTTCACTGCCTTAGGGACAAGGGGTAGATTCATCCTTAATACCATTTCACGGTCCACATAGTTACCGATTGCTCCGCTGTCAATGTAAGCTTCAATTGCATGCAAACGATCCGGATGTTCAGGACTAATGAGGACCATGGGTATCACGAAATGCGAGGTCACGGGACAGATCTTATCGCTCGCAAGAGGACCTCTACTCTTGTCGGGCGAGGTCGTTTCCCTGCTCAGAATTTGTGGTACAGGTATCCGCGGCTCCTACAGTCTTCTTAGCTGGTTTCACTGGACAGTCCCGAAGAAAGTGTCCTGAGTTTCCGCAATAGAGGCATAATTGCAGCTGCCTTCTTCTTTCCTACTCTTTCTGGGTTAAAGGTCCTTTCATGCCCCCTATTTGCATGGGTTCCACAGTGTCAGCTCCCTTATTCGAGGTCTGTGGTTTAGAAAACACTCGGGTATCAAATCTGGAATGATTTGCCTTCCTGTTCTGTAGTCTATGGTCCAATTGGACAACTAAGTCAATATAGTCAGAACATTCTTGTGGAGGATTCACAACTTGCGCTAACACATCTTTGAGCTCTCCACGCAGGCCTCTGTAGAAACGCGTTATTCTCTTGTCCTCGGGCCATTGTGTTTCCACTATGAGTCTATTGAAGGAGGCTATATAAGTCAAGAGGTCTTGATTACCCTGTCGTAATGAGAGAAGTTCATTGTCCAGGGCCTGCCCTTGTGCATGTCTTGCGAACAGTTTTTCCATGCTGGACTGGAAGGCCTGAAAATCATGTAAAACCGGATCATCCTGGGTGACTAAAGGGATCGACCAATCTGCGGCGCTGCCACTGAGATAAGAAAGCACGAAAGCCACCTTGGTCTGGTCTGTTGGGAATGCAGCTGGTCGACATAAGAAGTGTAGGCGGCACTGATTGATGAACACTGCGAATTTCTTTGGATCACCAGAAAAGCGTTCGGGCGGAGCCAAGGGAACATTACCGGGCAGATTGATTTGCACTGGATTTGAAGGTGATGCAGAAGGATAACTTCCTCCTGGAACAGGCAAAGGTGTCTGTCCTGCCTGCGTTTGTAACAACTGCCTAGCAAGGTCCTCTGTTCGCTCCTTGGAAATTATCAGTTCTCTTCTTAGAGAGTTTGTTTCCTGACGAGCTGCATGTACTTCTGCTCTTAATTCCCCGAGCAACTGGGCTAGTTGATCAGTGTCTGAGGTTTCCATTGCGCCTGGGTAGGAGTTTTGTGGTGGGCTTCGCGTTCTGTAACGCTCACCTGATTCCCACGGAGGCGCGGGTCTTGGCAGGAAGCTGTCTGTGACTCGAAAAGTGATGTGCAGGACTCGATTGGCTTCTGGGGTCGAACCTCTTCGCACTGTGTGTCGGACTCGAAGAGTGAGGTTTCTGCAGGTGAAAGAATATGGGGGGTAATGGTCTGAGTTGTTGAATGTCCCTCTCTCTCTCTTCCCAGCTTTTTCGTAGAGCCCCCAGGTCAACGTGCTCACCTTATATAGGTGAATGCTGGGCTCTCCATCTGCGTCTGGTGCAGGGTGCCGTTGCCAGTTCCTTCACTGGTGAAACACAGGCCTCTTGAATTCAGAGGATGGTTACCATCGTTATCTGCACGAGCAGTGAGTTTCTGGACACCTTTTGTCTTTATAGTCTTTACATGCGTGGCACGTTTATATGCAGACTCTGTATAATGCTTTTCCCTTATGTATTGCAGGGCTCTTGAGATGAAAGATGAAGTGAAGCGCCTGGAAGTTCGTAAGTATGGCAAGCGCTCTAACTGTCTCTTTCCTTGCAGCTTAGTTTGTGTTAAAGAGACCCCGGAGTATTCGCAGGCGTCTTATTGCGACGAGCGTGATGGACGTAAGTAAATACCTGCTTAATGTCTTTTCTTTTGCCTTTCAGATGTTGGGTTGCAGGGCCGGAGTCCGCAGAATGCCAGTAAGTTGTTAACGATACTTTGTCTTCACAGGCGGCGATGCAGAACGAAGAAATCCGGAATTCACAGCGTGCCGGTAAGTATGGCAATGCTTTTGTTTTTGCAGGTGGAGATGCGGCGTGAAGAAACGGCCGCAGCCGATGGATCAGGTAAGTAAGCACTGCGTGTAAAGTTTGCGTTGCTAACCTGTTGTTTCTGTTCTTTGCAGGTGCTGATGATGTCTGGATACTGAAATGGTAAGTAGGATTCTTGCAGGTCCAGGATCGGAAGAAGAAAGGCCGGAGCAGACTCGGTGAGCGTTCTGCTGCAAATGCAGAATAATGCGAAGCACGCTTCATCTATCGGGTGTGGTTTAAATAGCCTTGGAGTGATGAGGCGTCTTCTTCCACGGCCCCGCCTAGGTAAGAAAAGAGTTCCAGTTTCCAGAAGAGTTCCAGTGCTGTATCCAGGGAGTGGAGCTGCCCCACCCAGGTAAGAAAGTAGTTCCTGTTCTCAGATGGCTTTTAAGTGGCTTGTAAGTAAGCAGCATGGTCTGCTGCAGGTAAGTCCACCCAAGCATCTTCACACCTATTATGAGCCCGGCGCTTCCAGTGCCGGGACCAATGGTTTTGATGAGCCTGGTGCCACCGGTGCCAGGACAAGGTCCAAAAGGTCCCAGTGGGGACCGGCTGGTGCTTAGGATTAGGGTTAGGGGCCTGCTTCCAAGGACGTTGGGCTGGTCCTGGCTCCTTGGAAGCAGTGATCATGACACTCGTTTACCCTTAGCTTTTGTGTGACACCTCGTTTCACTTTCTAATTACAGTTTTTAAAAACACGTTTCAGAAAAATAACATAATATGAGCGAGCACCAATCGTCGCAAGCTCCAATCCCACTACTCACAATTGTTTACTTTAATCTTACTAAAAATTACCATCAGGTTTAATCCTAAACAATCAAAGAATTTTTTCTGCTGATGACGTCATGATCATACACAAAATCCACATAAAACAACCAGACAAACTCAACCAGTTACGTAGACTTCCTATAATTCTCTTCTTAATACTTGTTAGCCCTCTAAAAATACTGCGACTGGTGTTTAAGTTACCCCTTTGATCCCGTCTCTTTAACCGGGATTGTATCCTATGATTTCACTATGGAACTTTGGGTTCAAACTTCTTCTTTTATGTCATAAATACGCAGGCCAGGGCGGATCCTCTTATGCTGGCCACTCTCACGATTTATCTCATTGCTCGGCCACACTTGAGTCAATATCTCATTCCCCACATATATTATACACTTACTCTCACGTTATATTTTATCCGACCTCCCTCCGTTAGTCTCTTTTTTCTTCACTCACCCCCATGCTTTTGACAGTCTGATCATTTTTTTACTCACTGATATCTTTTCCTCTTCCGACTCTCGGGATCGTCCACCTTTTTTAACGCCTCTTCAACCTTCTGATCGATCTGCTTCATGTAGACATGGGAGGGGATTCTATCTGAAAATACGGGACCCGTCACACCTGGTTAAGACACTTTTTTGATTTTCCTCTAGCCACTATCTACGGCGAGCTTCACGTTCTTTCAGCTGAATGGCAAAGGTTGTCCGATATTTCCGAAACTTTAAAGTTTACTCAGATCGATGGCTCTTTAGTCATCCTCTCTCTGCTACCAAGTGAACTCATTATTCCCAGCCCCTTTGATGAGCAGCAATTACCTTTGAGATGGATGGGGATGCAGATCTTACTCATACCCCAAATAGTAGAGCCGACTCAGGAAGTTAACAAAAGAAAGACTGTTTTAATGTCAATTATCTAAAACAGACAGCATAACGAACATCAACGCAAACGCTCGATCTTCAAACTCAAAGCATTTAAGAAAACACTGTACTTTTATAATCAAAATGTGTCATTACTGACGTCTATCCTAAGTGTTACCAACGTCATCTAAAGTGGCAAACTAGAAAAACCTAACAGAGGGCGTGATCGGCTCTAAGTGAATATCTAAGTATATGATCCATACTAGTCTAAAAAAGTGTCCCTCTATGGTTGGTTACTTAACATCGGTGGGTGACTAAGCCCTCCTCTAAAAATGACCACTATGAACGTCACTAAATACACAATGTCCCATTGGTTCACACACTATAGGACCCTTGAATACGCAGGTCCTCTACAATTGGTTGGCACTCTGTCCATCTTCACTACTTTTCCACCTACATTGGCAGCCTGTAGGCTGGCCGTCCAGATGCTGGTAAGGTCCCACCAATTAGCATATCCATCCATCATCACCTCAGTGATCTCCTGTTAATTAGGCCTTTGAACTTCGTCCTTGAGAGTGTTCTTAGCTCTGAGAAAATTAGGGAGTGAGAAGCACAGCCTGCCTCATGCGTAGGTGTGATAATCTCGTTCATCCAACTTCATGCTTGCATGTGACTGGAGACCATCAAATTAAGCCTTTTCGTGAATTTAATATTTTATTCCAATAGACCTCTGACATCTTCCTTGTTATGTTCACTCCTTTCAGACAGGAGGTGTGTTCTTTCTCACAATTTTATATCCAAAGTCAGTTTACTCCAGTTTGATAAGATGTTGCCTTCTTGGGACTCAGCCAACCTCACCTTTCTGAGCTCCGCTTCTGTAATTCAGTGTCTGCTTTTCCAACTGCGACACACTGAACTGAGGCCTTTGACTAATATTCCAACCTGCTTTAATACGTTTAGTGGAAACATCCATAATTCTCTCATTCCTATGTATCTATATATTGGCGCTTGCCGCAATCTATTTTACTATAAGCTTAGAGCTAGCTTCATGATTACTTTGCTGCTTGTTTTTCCTCTGCATCTGTACATGTGTAAAATGATTTAATACCTTCATCTGTTTCTGCGGCATAAGTTTCTTCACCTTGAGCCCAAGATGTCACTTATCCTTATCGCTTTCTTGATGCCTTATAGAATATCTGCATTCTCTGATCACTGCATCCTTTTATGTACTTCATCTTCTGCTCCATAGAACGTAATACTTGGTACTGGCTAGTAATAGTACCATTCATCTTTGCCTTTTATTGGTTCTGCTGCTTCAGGAATCTCATTCAGATGGCCATCATATTTCTTTGTATGCGGATAAGGTTTTCTAAATGGATACCTTTGCTCCCAGATTCTCTTAGGTACTGACCCTTTCACTGGCAATGAATTGAGTCCATACTCTGCTCTTTGTCGATTCAGCTGTTCTGTATGTGTCTCATACTCTGGTTTCCAGCATACAGGTAAAATATTTGGGTCGATTGAGGTGGGAGTTCTTGGCTCCTTCTCTACAACTCTTTGATGACGGCTACATCACTGTCTCTACCAGAACCAGCACCTTCACCCATACCCCAGTACTTGCACTTGGCTTGGAGCAGAGGTCGATCTCGAAAACATTTGGTAAGACTTTGATTTACCTACCTTAATCCCTCCTGTGACCATGTGTGCCTCCACCACTCTTCCTTTTCCCTGTGACGCTTGAAGTGGTGGGGGCTGAGGCTCAGGTGGGGGAGGTGGTAGTGGACGAAACAGATCTTCCTTCTCGGGACTTTGAAAATGCTGTTCAGAGTGCCCTAGCAGTAGCCCACTCTACTTGGCCTGTGCCACCGGTTGTCTCCCCAATGATATGGGACCTGCCCCCGGCTGCGGACGTAGAGGGACTGATGGACCCTGGGCCGAATCTGGTACGTGGTGCTGTGTAACACGGAGAGCCTAAAATGATTGAGGAGCCTGCGGTGATCGACACGCTGAGGCTCACCAAATGTGAGCTCACCGTGGGGTCTTCATTCTTGCTCATTTCCCAATCAAATTCGACAAATACTGTCCCCCAGATATTTACTGAAGAGTATGTTGAGGCGAGAGCGACGATGAAAGTTCACCACTTTTTGGAAAGTCCCATTTTGAATAGGACAGAGAAACGAGACATGTTCCCTCCTTTGTCTGTGCAAACTCAAACAAAGTCAGAAGATCGAGCCTTAGTGGAGCCAGGGGGGTCAAGGGACGGCCCCTGCCTACCAATGCCTCTCTTCTCTGATACTCAACATCAAACAGGCTCACAAGCTCGACAAAATGCAGCTGATCTGAAAAACAAAGGGTCCCGGATACGTTTCAAAGCATCAGCCCCAAAGCCTGGTGTGAAATGAAGCTGGTCGGGCGGCTTGCTCCAAAAGGATCAGTGCAGTTCAACTGTTGAGCTGGATAAGATCTTAAGGCGTGCCCATCAAACAGGGGTTAAAGAATTGACTGATGGCGAGATCTTGGAAGGCTTAGTAGAGTTTGATGCTAGTTCTTCGATGTTGATGGCCAGCCCACAAATCGATCAAAGGGTGAGCACAAGAACTCTGGTGCAGCCTTGTCTAAGCTCCTAATATTTCCATACTGACATTGGGCTAGACGGTGGCCTGCCAAACGTGCAGTTACTTAAAGGTCTCACTCCAAGAATTCTTCTGTTCCAACTTGCTCAAAGTGTGTCTTAATCTGCATTCTGGAAGCCCTGCTTCAATTCAAGATATTAACATTCAATAAACAGTGGTCATACAAGACTCTTTCCACCAACTTAGTTAGGACTGACCGGAAAAAAGATGC
Organism: Ambystoma mexicanum; assembly: GCF_040938575.1. Lineage (NCBI taxonomy): Eukaryota > Metazoa > Chordata > Amphibia > Caudata > Ambystomatidae > Ambystoma > Ambystoma mexicanum. The sequence goes on from NC_090923.1 coordinate 981,764,073, forward strand.
TGCAAAAGAGCCCACCAACCTAGGCCGGTCCCTTCTCCGCACGGACAGCCTGGGCAGCCAAACCTTAAGAGACCTTTTGTTTGGAAAGGATACTCCTTTCACCGATGTAAACCTGACAGGTCGCCCTGAGAGCCCATTTACCTCTGAACACCGACCATCAGGCAAGCCTAACAAGGAAAAGAAGTAATCGAGAAAATCTAGTTGCAACCCTCTTGCTCAGCTGTCAGTAGTGACCATAGCGATAGCCCTGTTTATGAAACTTTATGAGGTGATAAACGATACATTGAAAAATCAGACGACACTCCTCGCTATGTTGCACAAAAAATGATTTACATTGAGGGCTATGTCGTGGCTGGAACACAACTACGGGGCCCTATAATGCAAACTGACGTTATTATAGGTGAAAATGTAGGCCCTTTTACTCAAGGTAACATGTCGTACTATGGATGAGACAGAAAATAACTTCTCAAACTATGCAAAAAGACTGACTGAGGAAGTTGGCAAATACCACTGTTTTATTAACAATTATCTAAAACAGGGAGTACAACGGACATCATCGGACGTCGCAAAGCATGATTTTCAGTGTTGTCCACAAATGAACGTCATCTCAATTCTTTTCTTTGCCATCAGATTCTATATCACCTATGCATTCTCTTTTCTGTTCATCCTTTTTAGTGGTCATTGTCATTCTTCATGACGTCATCAGCTTCTCCTTTTCACATCTTCACACTTCCTGAGGCACTTTTCTCAGGAGATCATCAGCCTTTCGAGGAAGCTTCACATATGGCTTTCTTAATGGATACCTCCTCTCAAAGACTCTTTGCGGTATGGTATCATTACTCGTGTCACACATGTCGCATTTTCCGGTTTCCAAAATATAGGCAGAATAAGGGCAGACTTCCTGTAGAGGCATTTCGGCTGTTCTGCTATAAAAAGGACAGACAGAGAGCAACAATAAAGAGTGAGAAAGGATTTGCATAACAGATTTATCTGATAAGTCACAGATTATAAACCCGCAGGCGAGCATAGGCGATCCAGGGGTGGGGGTAGGCTCTGTTATTGGACCCAGCACATTCTTAGCCAACAACATCCCCTTGAAAGGCACAGTACTTCAGAATATCGCTGTTGCACCTGCATGGGAGGGAGTTGCTATCCCTAACCCTTCGATAGACATACCACCTAAAAAACGTCTTTCTGCTCTTTGTTAGTCCAAAAACTGGTCTCACCTTAATCAGTAGGTCTCGTAAATGACTGAAATCAATTCCAACGGCAAAATGAAGACTCCAGAAGTCTCTCCAGAAAGACAATTGCAACGCAACTGGATGTGATAAGAATTGAAAAGGAAGCCAAAAACAAATTGAGGGTCGGAGCCTGATCACTTAAAGGACGCTCATCGCTTGATACACCTGACGAGAGAAGCCAAGTTTCAAGTAACGCTGAAGAAGATCCTCTTAGCAAATCTATCATCTTACTCCTTGGATGATGACGTGGAAGGTCTGATAGAAGCGCAAACAAACTTACCTTGCCAAAAGATAGACGGTCTAGTTGACTCTAAACAGGACTTTGTAAGTGATTTGCCATCGCGTAGACCATTCCTGACAATGGAGGAAGAAAGTCGTGCTACTTACGGATAAGGAAAGTGTTTCCTCTGATTCAGCTCCAACTTCAAAGATCTCCAGGCCTATGAGAGTACGGCTAGAGAGGGGCGTGAACCCCGTTCACTTGAGACCAGCACATATTTTTAAACACTTCCTTCATGTGGATTGCTCAGTGGTCGAAACGATCATGGCAGAGACTTTACCCGATGTATGAGGCTGGAGAGAGTGGTGGACCAAGGTTAGAAATGTATACTAAATAGATATAATATCCTAAAATGATGCCACTGTGTGCCTCCCCTCCAATAAATTGTTTCACAGGAATTTTCTATGATTGAGTTTCCAATGGAGGACCACATGGATTTAGTTTTCCTCCACTCATGATCTTCCGTCGTGAAGGACTTACTTTTGTATTCAGCTGCAAGTCTGTTGTCCCTAGGTTTCGATTTAAGGGACTTGAGAGGGGAGCCAGCTGGTGCCGAAAAAAATCCAGGTCTGGGCAATCCATCCAGGGCTGCCTATTCTGAAAAGACTAAAGGCCCAAGTGATCAGGTTGACTGGATGGATCCGAGGACACCGGTCAAAACCTCCCCTTTGAAAAGATAACCGAGAGGACCAAGGTTTTTTGAAACTACAAATCTACAGGAAAAAGAATGTGTTACTTTGACAATAAACCATCTGGGGAAAACCCACATGGGGCGGAAGGTGGAAAGGAAGTCCATGAGACCCTTCGACTATCCGGAGGATGCATTGTGGGCCAGGCTAGCTTCTGCCCTGTCGAATGAAGTGAAAGATTAGGAGGTAGCCGTGGAGGAAGGAGGAGCCTCTCAGCTTTCCCTTATGTCTCGGAACACGAGAGGGTTCTCTCATTTGACTGTAAGAGGACATGCTGGCTGGGCTGCCTCAGACTTTATATGCCTGCAAGAAGTGTGGCTGACCAGAAAACCGACAATGGACAGCTTCATAGCGTTTTTGAATCCAGCAATTTCAACAGGTGTGGTCCGCACTTCGGCCGGTCTTCTGACTCTGGTAAAATCCAGAGTTACCTTTGAACCATTGTAATCGACCAACTACGGCCCTTTAATTCAGCTAAAAACACTTAAACAATGGTTCAACAAGGAAATGGCCCCCAACATTTGCAATAAACATTTATTGTTAGTTAACATATACTTGAATCCAATAAAAGTCGGAGTGGAGAAAATTATGGTTGATATTACGGGGGTTATTGATGAGGCTTACAACAAAAACTCAATTATTCTGTGCAGGGACCTAAACCTGATCTGTGGGGCAGAGCACAGGGGGCATCCAGGAGAGGTGTCAAACACAACCAGTTGGAAGCAACAAAGTGGAGCTGATTAATACAATCTTGCAATACACATGTTTTAAACAGCTTCTTTGAAAAGGGGAAAAGATGTCCCTCTACTTGGCATTGATGGCAGCAATCTTCAGTTATAAACTTTGTCTTTGTCTCCAGAGATTTGATTAGTTCTACTGAGTCCATCCAAGTTATTTCAACTGACCAAAGCGATCACAACTTGCTTAAAATGCAATTGCTTGAGGAAAGGGAAGTACTGAGGCAGAAACGCCCTTTTGCTCAAGAGCCCGTGAATAAGGGGAGCAGATTCAGGATATCTAAGCAAGATGTGGAAATCATGGGACAAACTCTCCAAATATACGCTCAAACATCTATGGTCAACTATGTTCCACTGTTAGCTGTTCATATGAGAACCAACTTAAAGAACAACGATAAGACAAGAAACCATCGACATGGCTATGACAAACTTGTAGCCGCCAAAAAGACAGTCTTAAGATGAGCAGTATCTTTACTGAAAAGGTCTCAAACTAAATCTGCCTCAGAGGCCATCGATTGACTGAGGACATTCTCCATACATTGGCTAAGTGGACACAAGAAAGAGATGGTCATTAAGGATGCACACAAGATGCTGATAGCCGTAGAGAAAAATAAAAACACGAGAAATGTGGTATATCATCAATTCCACAGGACTGAGTCAAAACTTATTGTTGATAAATGGGGTAGCAGAAGGAGAGTGGGTAGCTTTCTTTAAGACCCTTTATGCAGAACATCAAATATGCATAAATCTGGCTGACAACTCACGACTATGGTCCCTGATGTACGAACAAGATACCCTGCTTATTTTAATTTTACAAGCTGAGTCCTCCCACGCACCCGGACCCTGTGGTCTTTCAAATATGACTCTACAAGAAACCTGGAGGAATTGGCGACGGTACTTGATTCAATTTTGAAAATAATTCTGGCAACAAGGTCTATCCCCCCCCCTTATGGAAGGGGGAGATTGTTGTCCCGATTTTCAAACCTAGTGACAGAGACTATCCCAGTAACTATCGGCCAATCACCCTTCCTGACGAGCTGGGGAAAAACTATATGCAACACTTCTATTGCAGAGACTGAAAGAGTGTGTGTCAAAAAATGGGCGTCATTACCATCTGCAGTTGGGTTTTGCAAAGGGTTTGGGGACTTCACCAACAACATTCTTGTTCTCACTGTTGAAGAGCAAAATGCTACATACAACTCAGAAAATGTATCTCGTCTTTGTAGATTTGTCTAAAGTCTTCGACAGTATCAATATACACCTGCTCTGGGAAAAACTGTGGAGGTGGAACTGCCCAGCAGACCTGGTAGCCGAGATAAAGGCGCTCCACACTGAAACCTTTTTTTGAGTCTTACTAAATGCATCTGGTCTCCTAAGTGAAAGGATTAGAACAGAGCATGGCCTAAAACAAGGATGTATCTTGGATCCTTGCATTTTTAATCTGTAGATCTCAGACCTGGCAACATTCATGGAGTCGTGTAGGAGCTTTCATCCAAAAATAGAAGGTGTGGAAATTACCCACTTTTTGTACGTTGATGATCCAGTCCTGCTAGATACAACTCTAATAGGTCTACAGAGACAATTGAGGCGACTGCAGGAGTACACCGTTCAAAATGACTTGACGATCAACATAGAGAAGACAAAGATCGTCAAACTCCAGAAGAGTAGAATGAAAAAGGAGACCTTTTATTGGAATTTGGGCCCAAAGACACTAGACTGTGTGGATTCCTTTAATTATCTGTGTATCCATATCTGGACAAACCAGGCGGAAAAGGAAAACATGCGCTCACTGAAAGCAAAAACAACTGCATTGACCAACCAAGCTCTTATTTTAAAACAAAGATTTTGTGGATTCTCCTTACAGCCTGTAATGAAATTCTATAGGGCAAATGTAGTGCCCACAGTAACGTACTGCACAGAGGCAATGATGGGCATCTCTGGAAAACTGTGACCAGCACTGGAGGGGCAATAGTGGAAGCAAGTACTAGGTCTACCTAGGTGTATACGCATCTATGTGATTACTACAACCCCCAGAATTCCGATGGACGAAAATGCTGATTTTTTCTTAACTCCCTTTACACCACATACATACGCGGGGGAGACCCCCCACAGCCCACCCACACTACTATTATATCCCATACCCCCCACATATATGTATGGTGTAAGGGTGGTGGAAAGATAATGTCAGAATTTCAGTACTCGGAATTCTGAGGGTGACATTTTAGGCCATTACCGTCTATACCAATCGCAATCATAAAAAGAGAGTTGAGGTTAATCTCACAAAAGGCATCGGTTGAATGGAAATCACTGTCTTTCTTTGGAAAATACTCAAAAACTGACCCAGCACCGATCTTTGCTATCATTAAAGCCGAGATAGCAAGTGGAGCAAACGCAGCGGGTCAGCATGGGATGGAGCCTGTTAGAAGATCTAGGCATATAGTGTGAAGAGTTTTTGGCAAATCCCGACAGGGTAAAGAAGAAGCTCTGGGAAAGAGACTGGATCTCCACTTGTGCAGCGGCCAATAGATACAAACTATTCTGGCAGCTTGGAAACGAGACCAGAGCGCATGGCCATACTCCACTTTACATAAAGAAATTCCCGGATTCTAATTACAGAACACAGTTCATGAGGATTAGGGTTAATCTCTTTCCTACAATGGAGATTATCTCGGTAAGGAAAGAGCGCTGCATTCAGAAACGTGCATGCAGGTTCTGTGGAAATGCTGACTCGCTGGAAAACCTACAACATCTTTTTACACAATGCTCTGCCTTGACTGAATTAAGGTCCAAAGACCTTAGTCGGTTTGTAGAGAGGACTGCGTCACTGTCCGCAGACAAATGGTGCTCTATAGTGTTGAGAGGAGAAAAGGTCGGCCTCACTATTCCAGGAATACATTTCATAAAAAGCGAATAACCCTACTCATGAACTACACACTTTTTCCTTTTTCTTCTTGATAAAAGTTTTCTGTATTAAACTAATTGCGCAATCAATTGGAAATAAAACATATTACAAAGGTGTGTAAGGCCTTTGAAATGGAAATCACTTTGAACGACGAATGGGAATGATATAAGAAATGAGTAAGATCTTATTGCAATATATTTAAAGGAGGTAAAATATGGCATATGAGTTTTATCGTTCTTCCTCTCTTTCATATTCTTTTGTTTTTCTTTATTTTCTTGCTTACTTTTTATTACACGTGTAACGTTCTTTTTTAACTGTATTGCATTAAATAAATAAATAATGGTAACTATTATAGGCACTAATGTATCACTCTTCCCGGATTTGCAGGCCATTGCGAGATATGGTGAAAGTAGGAATAGTGAACAGACAATGTTAAGTGATAGCTCTTCTGGGTTGCCTACAGGTAATTATAGCACATTAATTATACTGCTGAAAGGAGTCATGACTATCTGTACCTCCCATCAAAAGCAACAAAGGGCGGTACATGGCCCTGTTAAGAGAATCGAACATCTTGATAGATCAATGCACCCACACACATCTGCTAACAGTAATAGTGCACTGTAGCTGTCGAACATGGTTGCCATATCTTTACCTCCGAACTAAGGAGCAGATGGGACATCGGTAGTCCCTATAATATCAAATGACCCTCAAAAGCCTGTAAGATGGTAATAGAAACACAACAGAAAGCTCTGCCAGGTACTGTTACATCGGTGCAGTCAGCTGGAAGCACCAAGAAGCACCCATTCATGTTAAATCGGGCTGGGGGTTACAAAACCAGCCGCAGTTAATGCAGCAAAAGAAAGGGGGGAAAAGCCAGCAAGCAAGGAAAGAAGGGCACAAGAAACAACAAAGTGCCTTCCAGAAGAGCACAGAGGAAAAAAGGCCGTGCTTCACTATTTCATCCGAGCTGCATGAAGTACAGGAGACCTCAGACAATACGTTTGAAATAGACAAAACTAACAGATCGCCCAAGAGTAAGAGACGTGCAATTTAGATATCTACAGCGGGACCCTTGGATGCTTGGATAGTAGAAACCAACACTTTTGCTAAGACTTCCAATATGGAAGGTGTACCAGCAGAGGATGTTCTTTGTTTGGAAGAGCACTCTCAACTAAAGGAAAACCCTCTGGAGGAAATAGAAGCTTCAATCCAACCTCAATTGCACTCTAATATTCTTAAGGGGCGGAATCAGACTCTAAAATACCTTGGAGTGGTTCCAGGTCGCACACTTTACAACCGGCTGTACAGCCAAAGACGGAGCAACGGATTGTGATAGTTAATGACGTGTCCGCCACCCAAGAGAGTCCATTCCTGAACTGATCATTTTGACTGAACTTGTTCCATACCGTTCCCCAATTAAGAGTAACTATTTCTATAGACTTGGATGTGGTTGAATTTGCCTGATTCTAAAATGATTATCAATGGTCTTGCATGTATTGTACTTCAACGCAATCAATCATATCATACATAATATGTCATTTTCCTGTCATTTGCTGAAAGCACGGTATGAGTGTGCATATACCCCATAGGAGAGTCAGACATCCTGTGCGAACGAGGGATCAAGGGCGGAAGTGGTGTCTTCGTATACCCCATAGGAGAGTCAGACATCCTGTGCGAACGAGGGATCAAGGGCGGAAGTGGTGTCTTCGTATACCCCATAGGAGAGTCAGACATCCTGTGCGAACGAGGGATCAAGGGCGGAAGTGGTGTCTTCGTATACCCCATAGGAGAGTCAGACATCCTGTGCGAACGAGGGATCAAGGGCGGAAGTGGTGTCTTCGGGAAATGACTTTCCTGCCAGGCATGATTGGGCATGGCTTCCCACAGCGCTTCTTCCCTCTTCCAAATCAATGTCCTCAAATTCCGTCGCTACGTTGCCTACTGCCAGCTGGAATAAGCGAGGCCACACCCATTTGGTTAGCCTAAAATCGCGCCGTGACACATTATCCACCAATTATGTATTTGCTCTACCAGAAACCTGGTTATAGGATAAGCCTGCTATTGATGGTTATTGCACCATTCACAGGTAGGCAACCAAAGGGAAAACATCATTAGTGTTAAATCCTATTATTCAGTTGTTGAATACTTGTCGTCCATTGCCCGCCCATGCATGCTGAGTGCTTTTAGCTGGTAAAGCTCGCACCATACTAATCATTAACATATATGATCATCTGGGGGGCACAGATACGGATGATATAAATGGTTATTTATAACGTGCTTAATACCCCCAGGTTTCTAAGCACGGACCCGGGGATTGAATCTGTGTTGCTCGGCGCCATCTTGCTTCCAAGGAGAGCACGTTGCCCCTGAGCAACCCTCCCGGCAACATGATATCATGTGTTGTCGTTCTAAAATTGTAAGTGAGTGGAATGATATGGGCAATGACAAGGAAATAATAGTTTACGGGGCTCTAAAGGCATATTGCGAATCACTAGTCCAAATATGTAAGGGTGGCAAACTTCCTGGAAGCAAAGCATCTAAAAAATCTCAATTAAAAGAGCTCAACTTTATAGTCATTTACGGATTGAGATTACTTAATGATGTCTCACTTGCGAATGCCACTGACAGACCCACCTGGTCGAATGGCATGGGAAGCAGCATTATTGATTAGATATTTGTAAGTAAACTGCTAATAGAAAACCTCATAATGGTTATATCCCCCCAGACACACAGTGACGATTCACTGCTAGCTGCTAATATTGAGTTTAAGCAGCGTCAGGTTCCATCTAAAATGGCTGATAGTCTGTCCATTAACTCGCAGGGTAATCGCTTCATCTGGAATGCCGAGAACAGAGATAAACTCAATCACTATTCATCTGGAAATCTGGATTCAATTTCTTCATTGCTGTTCCTGGAGCCAGCTGTAATTTTAGACGCGTTTCCATTACACTCATATCATTTTGGAAACCTTTTAAATAAACGTGCCAAGATTACCACACGTAAACCGCAGGGGTTTTATGACGCGAAAATTGCAGAGCGTAGAGAGCACCGCTCGACATACATTTCTGAAAAAGGTGTTAGCTGAATGTGCGTCGAGAATTAAAAATGTAATGGCCAGACATAAACAGTGGCTAAGGAATTATAGAACTACGCCTGGTACGGCCCAGTGGCAAATACTATACAATGGTCTCCAGAGCCAAGATAATAAGACGTGCGGGTACTTTATTAGAAAATATGAAGATTCGTCGACCAAGTTTGAAATAAATCCCATTTCGGGAAAGCAATGGAAGCAGCACCTCCAGTCACTTTATTTCTCGATGGCACTTATCAACATGCATGAACAGCTTATTCCTGAGCAATGCTCGCGTTATAAATACACCCTGGCGGAAGAAGACGTTTAGTGTTAATACATCGACTTAAAACTTCCTGGGCTGAAAACCCGGGTGGCTCAGCCAACGTGGTTATAAAAAAGGACCCCCTGCTAGTGGGCTAGGTTATTGAATTCGTTATACAAAAAAGTTACGGAAATAACCATGGTACCATTCTCTTGGAGAACATCCACCCTCGTTACAGTACACAGATATGGCCCTCCTGACCTACAAAATATTCTCGACCAAATCACATTTTATTTATTTATTTATTTTATTTATTTGACATTTGTATGGCGCCTATACAGCAAGTGTTTCCAGGTGCCACAAGACAAAATGGGGGGCTAGGGGGGGACAGAGGAGAAACAATACCGGTCCTGCTAGGCCTTGTGAGATTCAGATCGTGCAAGGGCAGTAACAAGAAGTGCAGAGGGAGGGGAAGATCAGAATGAAGTGGTGAGATAGGGAGAGGGAGCAGAAAGAGAAGTGCTGGAGGGAGGGGGCCCAGGGTTGGGCAAATGCTAACGGTGACCAGGAGGACAGTGCAAGAGGGAATAAGGAGGGGAGTAGGGGTCAAGCGCAAGGACGGGGAGAACCAGCATCAGAAGGCTAATCAGGGAAGGGTGCCAAGGGTGAGTGCTGGTAGGAAAGGGAGAGGGGGAAGACTGGTCAAAGGAGGGCCTGGCCCCACTAAGACTCATGAGGGAGCACATGAAAGCTGCCATATCGGCAGGAGGAGGCTAGCAGGGGAGAGGGAGAGGGAGAGGGAAAGAAGGGGAGAAAAGGAAGGTCTTCAGAAGCTTCGGAACTTGAGGTCTGGCTCAAGACGGAGAGGGGCAGGGAGGCCATTCCAAAGGGAGGCACCTGTCGAAGAGATAGATCTAACCCCACTCTTAGCTTGAAGAAACAGCTGATCTGCAGATATTAAGAGTTAGAGGACTGAACAACTATACCAGGGAGGTATTTCGGGAGAGAGCGTTGGATGTAGCATGGTCCCAGCCCCCAGAAAGCCTTGTGAATGATGCCAAAGGTCTTGAATTTGATCCTTGCAGCCACCGGGAGCCAGTGGAGAGATTTTACGGATGGAGAGATGTGGTCCCTCGGCTTGAGGCCAAGGATAAGTCTCACAGTCCTATTCTGAATTAGTTGAAGAGGGCGGAGTGAGGAAATAGGCAGATTAAGGAAGAGGCTGTTACAGTAATGGAGTCTAAAAAGAACCCGAGCATTGGAGAAATTTGGCCTCATTACAAGTTTGCTGGTCCGGAAACAACGGTGCTGGTAAGCTTACCAGCACCGTTGTTTCCAGACCCGCAAACTATGAGTTCTGAGGGTGGGTGTCATCCTGCCCACCAGGTCAGACCTGGCAGGCGGGACGGCACCCGCCTGCAGACTTTGACGGAAGCACTGACATTGTTGCGCACAGTGCCGGTGCTCCCGTCCTCCCCATTTTCAATGGGACTCCATCGGAATGGGGATTAACAGAATTGGCAGCGCTGGCTTTACCGGACCACCGAGGCTGTAATGCCCAGTTAATCCGGCAAATCCAGCGCCGGAAAACCACCATGGGTCTGGTAGCAGCCTGACAGTTTTACCGGCACGGCTACCGCTGGACTCGTAATGAGGCCCATTGAGTTTCCGGGGAAAGGTGAGAAAAGAGAGAATCCCTCTGAGGAGGTGCAGCTGAAAGTGGGCCTTCTTGGGAAGATCCATGATGTGAGGAGAGAAGGAGAGAGAGTACTCGAAGATAATACCCAAGTTTTTAGCCTCACTCGAGGGTGAGGGGAGTGGTCCAAGGAGGGTGACCAGAGTGTAGGAGGAAAGGAGGGTGCAGGAGTCCCATTGAGAAGGATCTCAGTCTTACTGCTCTTGAGGCAGAGATCATTAGCAGCATACAATGCCTGAATAGCAGTCATACAGTCAGGAATGAGAGAGGAAGGAGAGGAGAAGAGGAGGGTAGCTTAAAGGAGAGCTGTGTGTCATCAGCATAACACTGGAAGTGGGGAGAGGAACTGGAGATCAAGTGGGCAAGAGGAGCAAGGTAAATGTTGAAAAGCCACAGCGAGAGGATCGAGCCCTGAGGAACGCTACAGGTCGAGAGTGAGGTAGAGGAGAGGAAGGGGCCCAGTTCTACTTGGGAGGGACGAGTTGAGAGGAAAGAGGTCAACCGATCCAGATCCCCATCTGTGAGGCCCAAGGTATCTGGAGCCGATTTATGAGGATGGAATGATTGACCGTGTCAAAGGCAGAGGACATATCGAGGGGAATAAGGGCAGAAGGAGAGCTAGAATAGAGGTTCGAGAAGAGGTCATCACAGGTATTCAGGAGATAAGTTTCCATGTGTCTGGCTGCTCTGAAGCTAGACTGGTGGCCATGGAGGCAAACAGATTCAGTATGATGGATAAGTTGGGAGATGACCAATTTCTCCAGTTTGCCCGTGAAGGGGTAGGGGAGAGAGGGCGGTAATTGGCCAGGCAGGAAGGATCATAGAGGCTTTTTTAGGTGGTGGTGTACAAGAGTTTTGGTTGTGAAAACGTAATAGTACCCCAACTGGGATAGGAAGATTACAGTGTTGGAGATTTTGTCAAATTCGAATTTGTTGTATTTCTTTAAGCAAATTTGATGAAAAAAAATATATGTGGGGTATGGGTAATCATGATAATTAAGGAAGGGGGAAGTTGGGGGGCAGCAGGGGGTATCCCCCCACATATATTTGCGGCCAAATGTAAACAAATCAAATAATAAATGCAACAAATTAGAATTTTACAAAATAATCTCTACCAAATCATATAGAACCCAATCAGCCAACTACTGGTTGCTAACTCTGCTGGATGTGCCTGCAAAGAGTAAATAATAAAGAGAATGTACCTTATTAAGAGTGTGCCAGTCCGGTACCAACAGTGCCGGTAAGCCTACCAGCACCATTGTTACCGGACTGGCACACTACGAGTCTGCCTGCCGGAGTCGCTTTGCCCGGCAGGTCTGCCCTCCCGGGCACAGCGATCACAGTAAGCAGACCATAACAGAGGCACCAACACCGTTATTTATGGTGCTGGTGCCTCCGTGTTCCCCATTCCCATTGAGTCCCATCTGACTCAAATGGGAATGGGCAATACCATTTTTCCGGCGCCTGACTTCTCGGACTGGCGAGGTTACAATCCACCGCTGTTACTGGCAAGCCAAGCCCCGGAAAAAAGTCCAGCAGCAGCCTGCTGGGGCACGGTTACCGTCAGACTTGTAATGAGGCCCAATGTATTACACTGCCAGCAAACAGGTTTCTGAAAAGGCATGATAATATCTGAACTCTTCAACATCTCATACCACATACTGTTATTACTCCAGGCGCCTCGCTCTACTTGGCATTCATTGACTATTCCCAAGCTTTTAATTGTGTTAATAGTGTCAGATTTATTTATTGAGCATTTGTAAGGCATTCTATACAACAGAGTGCATTGGGGATAAGTGCAAGGAAGGGGATGGAAGGAGGAGCAGAGTGGCGGACAAGTGCTGAGGAGGGCCGGGTAGGTAAGTGCTAAGGGGGCCAAGGAGGAGGACCTCAGACTAAGGGCTACTACAGGCAGCTCTCAAGGGTGGTATGTGGAGCCACCACGGAAGGGCTGAAGGGCAGTGTAGTGGGGGGTGGGTGCTGGTAATGACTGGGAGGAAGGGCCTGGGATCCCATGAGATTCACGAGGAACAGGCCAGCGGTCACAGCGGCAGTGGGGTGATTAGCAGGGAAGGGAAAGCGGTAGAGAAGAGCAGAGTTTTGAGCAGTTTCCAGAACATAAGGTAATTGTGGGGTAAATGAAGTACTTGGGGACAGGATCCTGCCATATTGAACCTAGAATGACAATTGTATACCCTTACATCAGTAGCAGTTAGGCTGGGTAATAATGGCTGTCTTTCATAATAAATTGATAAAACACTGGCCTAAAACAGGGGTGTGTTCTTGCACCCCTGTTATATAACTTGTATGTTGCCGAATTTTATAGAACCATGGATACGTAACAATTTTGCACCCAAGATTGCCAGTTAACCCGTTTCCTGGCTCAGCTATGCGGATAATAATGTACTGCTGGACAGAACACCCATTGGGCACCAGAGTTCAGTAAAGGCCCTGTCTGAATAGTCTCAGATTAACAAATTAAAGATTAATTATGTCAAAATTAACATTCTTGTGATTCGTGCTAATGGTCAGGTATTCAATATTAGATGGTAGACTGATGGTATTCAACTTGACCAAGTTAAGCGATATGTTTACCTGTGATCACTTCTAAGCAGGCAAATCTATTTGATCTTTATGTATTGAGCATCTGGCCCTTTAGTAACATGCATGCAATGGATGGTATAGCAGAGTTGTTCTGAATCCAAATAATCGAACCAACTCAGTAAAATGGCAAAGGTATGGTTTTATTAACAATTTTCTAAAACAGGGAGGTTACAACAGACATCAACGGATGTTCACTCAGGCTCTCAACGATTTTCTCATAAAAACATCCTTATATGCAAAAAATACGTCACAGGTAACGTCATACTATGGAGCAAATAATAGAAAACCTATCAAAGGCTCTGATAGGCCTAAGGGGAACATCTAAGTATACATTGCATAGGGACTAGGCTTGTGATTGGCTGCCCACTGTCAGGTGGACAACTTATGCCTATCTCTAAAAACATGTAATCCTTAACACTATTAAGTAAACAGTTTATCATTGGTCTTCCCACTATGAGACCCTTCGTTATATCGCTCTCTACAATTGGTTGGCATGCTCATGCCATGTCTGGAACATTCAGTTCACTTAGCAGCATGTAAGCTGAAACCCAGCTGCCAGGAGGTGGACTTGACTTTACAACGCCACCCAATTAGCCCGGCATCTCTCATCACCCATGCCTTCTGCCATGAAGATTGTCTTTGAACTTGGCCTTGCAAAGTATCCTTGTCTGTGGGAATATATGGGAGAGCAGGCTGTCACTATCGTTGTTCTAAGACTTCAAGCTCAACTCTATTTCCCTCCTTGGCTCACATGACAGGAGACCACAATGTGGTCCGTTTTGCAGCATTTAAATGTCTTAAATGAATACAAGTTGCCACCCTTGGTGTTCTTTCTTTGCACCTTAACAATAGATGATTAATCCTTCGCACATTCACTGCTTTCAAGAATAGATAACAGACATTGGCTGTTTTAGTTTTGATACCAGGCCAGACAGCCTCGCCATGCACTTCCATGATCTCTGCTTATTCTTGCTGTGACATAATTTTCTGCCTTTCCTCTCCATGGGTCTGTACTTACTAAATTCATGACACCGATGTCCAGCTCCAATACAATGGTGGCTTCACCTGCAGTCTATTCAATACATATAGCCAGCTTCTTTGATGACTTCGTCTACTTGCATTGCAGCATCTATACAATTATTGAACAGTTGATTTTCTGCAGCACTTTGCACACGTGAAGTCTTCTTCTCGCATATGAAAGTTTACTTGATTCTTAACTTCGTCATCAGTTTCTGTATGATCCAGGCATTCTCTTCAGCCAGTATTCTTGGGGCATCACACATGTTTCTTGTGATGTCACTAGCTTCTTTTTTTGCTCTTTTTCATATTCCTTCAGGGAGTTCCTCCCTCAGATTGTTGTCTCTTCGTGGAGACATTCAATAGGGTTTTCTCAGTGGGTAACTTCTTTCAAATATCTGCTGCGTTATTGGCACAACTTCTGGTGTCAAACATGGTACGATCTCAGGCTTCCAACATATAGGCGGTAGGGGGGTGGGATTTCCTGCAGAGGCATGTAACTGCTTCTCTACAGTATGACTATCCTAATATGCAACAAATGTAGGCTCATAAAAATTTTTATCAGTGCTTGCAGTGGTTTTATCTCTAAGGGCTGATAAAAACGTACAAAACAACTATAATCCATGCTATTCTGTATGGATTGGAAACTTTACTGGAACAGCACAACCACAACCACTAGCCCAAACCTTAGAGAGCAAATTATGGAGAACTGTGTTGGCTCTTCCTAACTCATTCCCTATCGAAGCATTCAGTTAAAGCTGGGTCTGATCCATATAAACGATTTTACAAAGGACACTTTGTCGACTTTATTCTAAAATATTGATGGGAGAAATTTGTAATATGATTTTATAAAATATCTGAATCTGCAAGATATGGTTTTCATCAAATTTGTTGGTAACTCTAAACAATGTCACAGAACTATAGCTTGGTCCATGGACACATCACTGAATATTACAGTTTTGAAGAAGGAGCTCACTGCAAAAGCCTTCCTATGGGATTGTGCTGCAAAAGTAGCATATGTATTTGGTAAGTGTAAGGTGGTTCTCCCAAAGAAAAAAGGGGAGGATGGCAAGAGTATTTACCTGTAGGAGTCCTGACGCAGGGATACTACAACTTTCCACACACATGTACAAATGTGAACCCAGGAGGGATTGTCTATACTTGCCTTATATGCAGTCCAGCCCACTGGCCAGCTGCCCTATGTTTGCAGCAGGTCAAATAAACAGTTACAGCCTGATATGAATTGGATTGAGTACACTCCTTCTTTATATAATCAGATGAAATAACAATAAATACAAATCAGGGTTCCCCAAGTTACATGGCCGTTACCACCTCCTCTAATACAATTTGCAGAGCAGTCTTATTTTCTTACATTCTTACATTTGCCTCTTATAGTTATTCTTCTCATATACCCCAGTATGACCCTGGAGGATAGCAGTACCCTTCAAAATGGGATCCCACTACATATCTGTTTACAGTGGGATCGCTATTGACTTAACTACAGCCTCATTTGAATAAACACATAATTGGTTCGCTTTATGTGGGAACACCCCAGCGCATTCTGTAGCACATATGGTAAGTAACCAACTGCTTTGCAGCCAATAAGAACTTATGCTAGTAAGGATTATACACAAGTTAGAAAACTAACACTTTACATTCACTGGCAGCCTGTTTGGCGAGTGATATATATGTCACTTACGATAACCCCAGACAACTCTTTCACAAGAGTGGTGCAATGGTGAGAGGGATTTCTCTCATATGGTACATGGCCACCCCTTTTACTACTTTGCAAGGTACTTGCTGGAAAGACTTGTCACCTCGATAAATAACCATTCTTTACTTCATGGGAGACATTGGTGAGCGTGGCAGTTACACATTAGACAATGTAACCCTCTTTCACTTCATGAGTCACTTAGGTGCACCTGGATCGACACATTAGATAAGTAAACCCTTTTTCACTTCATGAGGTACATTGGCTCACATGGGTTAACACCTATGGTAAATAAATGCTCTTTCACTTCATGGGATAAATTAGAGAACAGAGGTTAACCCATAAGGTAAGTAAACCCTCTTTGACTTCATGGGATACACTGGCGAACATGGGTTGACATGAAAAATAAGTAAACCCTCTTTCACTTCAGGAAGTACATTGGCACACGTGGGTTGACAATTTAGATCAGTGAACCATTTTTAACTTCATGAGGTGCCTTGACAAGCGTGGGTTGACACATTAGATACGTAAACCCTCATTCACTTCATGGGATAAATGGGCAAACGTGGTTTAACACCTCTGGTAAATAAATACTCTTTCGCAGTTTGGGCCCTTCCCAGTGACGGCCAGCTAACAGTTACGCCCTCTCATAAGGTTCACACTCCCCTTCAGTCAATCCCTCTGCACCATATGATATGATATGATATGATAGTTTATTTATATAGCGCCTATACACAATGCAGAGCCCCTCACAATAGGCCACCTCCCCTGCTAAAAAAAACAACAAGGGATGGGGAAAGAAGAAGAACTAATATGCAATGTCCGGCTGTCACAAATGTCTGAATCTGAAGGACTACCCCCTTCATTCTCCTCACCTGAGTGTGTGTCAGTGTCGTTCCGCCGAGATTCCTTCTGTCTTGTTCTTCTATTCTTCTTGTCGGATACTTCTTCACTTATCCCCTTCTTTGTTCTCTTGTCCTTCCGTTCTTTTCTCTCGTGGAAATAAGGACGAGCTCCACCTGAAGCCACCCTGACCGTGATTAGAACAGCGGTCGGATGGCCCCTGAGGAGCAAGACCCCTAACACAGGGAAAAAGCCTTATGGGCATAAAAAACCCTGTAAGCCAGATGGAGGGGATGATGGATGATAAGGAGGCACTCCCGAAGATGAAGCTGTAGTCCAGAGGAAATCTTAATAGTGACTTTCTGTGAGGCGGGTGGCGTCTGGAGGGACTTGAAGTCCGAAGAAGACTTGTAGAAAGAAAGTCTCTGAACTGTTGAAATACTATAAAGTTCAGGCTCCAGTACTTCAGCAAGCAGGTAAGTATTAGGTAGGCAACTGGGAGGATGAACGAGAGAGAAAAGAATGCATGCAGGAGAGGATGCGCGGAATGGAGAGAGAGAGAAAGAGAGAGAGAAAAGAGGAGGAGAGGGAGCAGGAGCGTGGAGAGAGAGAGATGAAGAGGGTGAGCGAGAGTGAGAGAAAGCAAGAGAGGACGGAGTTGAGTGAAAGTGAAAGGAAGTGAGGTAACGTGTGAAGTGAAAGAAAACAGAGTACCCGACAGTAATAGAACCTAGCAACTCCCTTTTAAAATCAATAAAGAAACAACCGGGAAGGGAAACTCACCAACGTGGGAACCCGACAGCGTAGGAAGGTTTCCGACTCCGGAACTAAACAGGGGGCGGAGTCGGAGATCGGCAAGCGCCAAGGAAACAAAAAACCAGAGGAAAGAAATACGAGCAGAAAAGAAGGAGAAAGAATAAGTAGAAATAACACGAAACTGAGAGGGCACAAGGAAGGCAGGACAGCAGGAGGGAAAAAATGGAACGAAATCCGAAGCGCACAACTAAAGGCGACCGCACAGACGTAGGTAGCGAGTTGCAACGCAACCTGCAGGAAGCGGAAGCCAGTATTGAACTGTAGTCTGGAAAAAGACTAGACCGTTACCGCATGGAAGCGGCGTCCTAAGTAAGCCTCCATCTGTGCCATTTCTTCCACGGTCGTAGCGTGACACCGGCAGAGGGCCCTGATGCAAGCTCATAGTTCTGACAGAAACCGACAAACCACTTTCTTTCCCAACGTATCGTATTAAACGTAAGTAAAACTCCTACGAAGGATCCGTATGTGGGAGGTTTGTCTACCCTACCCCGTCTCTCTGTCTCTGAACTCTCCCCTTCTCTAACAGGCCATTTAACTATAGTATACGCAATAACCAGTTAGTATACGCAATAACCAGTTAATCTGAATATTCCCTTACTTTTTTCGCTCTGCAGTTCTCT
This sequence comes from Ambystoma mexicanum, assembly GCF_040938575.1. NCBI lineage: Eukaryota > Metazoa > Chordata > Amphibia > Caudata > Ambystomatidae > Ambystoma > Ambystoma mexicanum. The sequence continues at coordinate 981,782,564 of NC_090923.1, forward strand.
TAAGTAACGCATTGGCAGGAAATACAACATGGCCCAATAGATTGTGAAGGCCAGGCAAAATATTTTTCTACTTCTCACGGGCCCCACTACGTTGCCAGCTCCGGGGGCTTGTTCTCCACCCCTACCTCCTGTCCCAGGAAAATGGGGAAAGGCAGATTTGCGTCTGGTACAGTCTGTCCGCTACCAAAAGAGGCACACTCTCACAGGAGCTGCCAGCCCGAGCTGGGCTGTCTCACTCCCATGCGGGCACTTCATCTACCATGAGGAGGAAGAGAGCGAACGCTAGCCAGGAATGCTCTGGAGAACCAGGTCAGCATGGAGGGCAGGGATGCCCTACAGGCTCTTCAGGGCGACGGCCTCTCTCCCGCTAGGCAGCTTGCTGCTGCTATATCTTCTTCATGGTTCTGTCCGCCTGTCCCCAGGGCGGGGGACCATTGACAGGATTTTACACAAAATCACCTCATCCACACTTTAGTTCACCCCGGGGCGGGCCGTACCAATTCCCCAGGGTCCCGAGAGGAAAACAATACCTGCAGACATAAGAACAGGACTGAAATCATTGACCTATGAGTCCCCCTTCATTCAATATAAATAAAACCCCCACGCTGAATTGGGTGGGGGTTTACATAAGGAAACATTATTGGAATACAGCCAACAAGGGGTTCCCTTATCTACTACCATTCCACTATAACATACACACTGTTGACCTGCAGCTTCACAGATTTATTTGGATTCTAAGGCTTAACTTGCTCCCAAAATTGATGATCTTGGCACCAAGACTGCAAACTGCCAGAGAACATGGTGTGTGTAGATTATGCTTCATAGAACTGATACATATACCCACTCTATGACAAGTCTATAGATTCTTTATACATGATCTCTACTGATCAGTTTTGGTCTACTATTATTTGCGGTTAATTCTACTGTATTTTAAATATGGTTTACAGACTTTGGAGACAGATTGACTTTTTATTACCAACATGAATTCAGAAGTATTTTATTGTGTTTCTGTGGACATTTGATGAATAGCAAAATATGAGTGTTAGGGCCATTATGAATAGCAATGGAATGCAACTCTATTTCACTTGAGATGAACTCGTGGAATATTAATTGACTTACTGTATTATATTGCATGACTTATATTTGAAATGTATGTGAATTTATATATTTGATGTGTGTGAAAGTTTATTGTAAACTAATACTCTTTAATAAAACAAATATGTACTATTTAGCTCCCACGGGTGAATAGAGGTTTTTGGACGCTTTTACCATTTTTTACCTCCACCTTATGGTAAGAAGTAAAAATGTACGCAAATTGGATCTCATAATCTTGGGGTATTTGCCGCATTGCATATGCCACCCCAGAATACGATAAATGGACTCTACGGCCCTGTGTTGCCTTAAAATAAAAAAAATAAAAACACACATTATATTAACAAGTATCTGTACCACCCCCGGCATGCCATTTCTTCAATGTTATTTGCCAGAACTGTTCCATTTCATCTGCAGCTGGTCCCAACAGTCATATTGAAAGGCCGGCGCCCCTGCTGTGAGAGCCATTCTCATGCAGCTGCATTTCTGCCTTCGCAAAGGCTCGCCATTCGAGGAAGAGAAGCGCCCCGCACTGGCAATCAGGTGATCCTCAGCGCACCCGCCACCGGGGCAAGAAGAGAGGGCATCAGAGCAGACGCTCAGCACCATCTGCCTGCACACCCACAGGATGAGCCACTGGCAGGGCTGCCACCAAGGGTGGACTGGGGACCAAAAGGGGCCCCGGAAATAATGCACAAAGTGGCCCCATTTTACACATTTGCAGCAAGCTCAACCCTTTTAGCTTATTATTTCCAGATATTGGGATTTTAGGGTTTAGGGCTTGACCAAACTTTTCGAGTTCCGGTCTGCTGAAAGTGGAGGTTTTGTTGTGTTCTTACCCATCGGGATGAGGTATTTTTACAGTTCTGTTGTTGAAGTCTGTGTTGCCTCAGTCTCAGTGGCTCTGATGCCTAAATATCAGATTCGAGTGGATATGCATTTCAATGTCCAGATTGAGGCAGTCTTCAGAGGGTGCTTTGTTTGCTTTTCTGTTGTGCTCTAGTGAACAGCCAGGTTTTGCAGGGTTTTCTGAACACTAGGTGACTTTCCTGTGCGCAGAGTCACTGGAACGTTGACTTCGATAACATGGCTCACAGGAATGAGAGGAAGGATCCACCTTGACCTTCCCTGTTGAGGCGTGCCACTGTTACTCATGACGGATTACTGGAGCAAAGATCTCTAATCATCTTGTAATGGAGGAATTTCTTCTAGGTCGATTGTGGGCCTATGCCATGACTGCGGCAGTGCACTATTGAGAGGTTTTTTAATTGTGACCTGTGTATGACTGGGAGCCAACGGGCTGTTTATAGATTGGGGGATGTGTTCCCATCTTTGGAGTCATAGGTGGATGTTAATATGTAAATGACCACGCTTCACGCTGATGCTTGTCTTTATAGAGAGGCTTTATTTCTTTAGTTCATCCAAGAGAAAGGCCCCCAGCTGTGGCTGTCCTCCTGCTCGCAATCCTCTCTCTCTCTGCTGCTAGAATGTGGAACCTTTGCTTAATCATAACAACAAAGGTTCCTTGGTAACTAGGTTACATGGCAGCAGCTGAATTGATGTGATTGTAAACTCAATGAAGTAAATGTAACCACCTCCTAACACCTCCCTTCCTTTTACCAAAATATAAGTATTTGCCTTAAACTAGATAATAGATTTCATTGAACATAAGTAGTTCATTATTTACATAGTATCTGATACACCGCTATATGAAGAAATAATTAAATTGCTTTAAATACCTTGCAGTGCAGTTACAAGTTGTTGTTTACCTTTTTGCAAATTGCTATCCTCTCCTTGTTCCAGACCCCACCCCCTTTAACAAGCACCGAAGATCCCAAATCTTTAACAACTTGTTTGGGCTGTGAAAATATGGATGCACCTTTGCGCACCTTGGTGGGAAGTTTGATCTTGATCCAATCACCTTCCTCAAGACTGAATTCTCTACAAGCATTCTTCCTGTCAAATTGCTCCTTGGATCTGACCCCAGATTCAAATATCTTCTCTCTCACTCCCTCCAGATCTATTCCTACGAATTTTGACCTTCCCATCCAGCCTGGACACATGTGTGAGTTAGGTTTCCTCCCTCTTAATAGTTCAAATGGGGATACACCCGTAACACTGTGTGGTGCTAGTCTATATTGGAATGTTCTCTCCATTATGGTCCTGATCCAGTCACCTCCTGTTGCTACCGCAATTCTAATTGCATCCATGAGAGTGCGGTTGAAGCGTTCTACACACCCATTGGTCTGGGGATGATATAATGAAGTGGTTACTTGTTCTATTCCATGGTTACTCAAGAACTCTCTAAATTCCTTGGAAACCAATTGGGTCCCATTATCTGATAAACACTTTCTGGGGAATCCCTCTCTCCAAAATAATTGCTCCAAACATTTAATGATGCTACTGCTGGATATGTCTCTTAGTGTAAATATTTCGGGCCACTTGGATAATAAATCTATGACAACCAGTACATAGGTGTCTCTCCCACCCTTGATATTGAAAGGCCCTAGTAAGTCTAAAGCAACCTCATCCCATGGAACTGTGGATGGCTTTCTAACAGTCATGGGTACTTTTTGAATCCTGAGACCCTTATTACCTTCAATGCAATCACAACAATTGTTGACCACTTCTTCAGTGTCTTTGTCAAGATTAGGCCACCAAAATTCTGCTCTAACCAAGCCTTTGGTTCTAGGCAGTCCCAAATGCCCAACATGAGCTAGCTCAATTATTAATTTTCTCATTTTAATAGGTACAACCATCTGATGTCCTCTATGTAAGTATCCTTTATCAATCCAGAGTTCTTCCTTAACTTTGGCAAACCCGCCTAAATCACCAATATATTTTCTTATTCTGTTCTGCGTCACCAATGTTAAAACTCTCTGGTACAATTCATCCTCTGAACATGCATTGTCCCACTCCTCTTTCTTTACTGCCTCATGAACCTGAAATATTTCAACACCTTTCTCACGAGTCAGAGGAGACTCCTCAGACACTGTTTCTCTCACTACTGATCTGGATAAGGCATCAGCAACTACGTTGGTTTCACCACTAATGTGAAGCATATCATATTGCAGGCCTTGTAGGGATGTCACCCACTTCATGATGCGTCTGGAGACTCCCTCCAGACCACCTTTGGTAAATATTCCTATTAGGGGTTTATGGTCTGTACATACTGTGAATTCTCTGCCCCACAAATATCTTTTGAACTTTTCCACTCCCCAGACACAAGCCAATGCTTCCTTTTCTACCACTGAATATCTGTTCTCAGGTCCTTTGAGAGATCTAGAGGCAAATGCTATGGTGTGTAAGCCCTCCTGATCTTCCTGCATTAGGACTGCCCCAATACCATAGTCACTTGCATCCACAAATAGTAATGAATGTCTACTTTCTTCAAACGTTTTCAAGATGGGTGCATTGACTATAGCATCTTTAATCTTACCAAACTCTTCCTCACAAGATTCATTCCACTTGAACTTAACACCTTTACGAGTCAACATCCTCATGTTCCTTGACAAATTTGCCAACCCTCTAACAAACTTGCCATAAAATTCAACCAGACCTAGAAAAGATAGTATATCTGCTTTGGATTTTGGTGCTTCCATCTTGCGAATAGCTTCTATGGCCTTTTCTTTGGGTTTGATCCCTTCACCTGTAATTTCATGACCTAGATATTCAACTTTGTCAGTTTTGAATATGCATTTCTCTAACGATACTGTAAGGCCAACCTCTTTGAATATGTTCAACACTCTCTCTAACCTTTTATCATGTTCTGCTTCATTTTTCCCACATACTAGCACATCATCCTGGTAACACATGACACCTCTCTCTCCTCCCAGTAATCTGTACATGACGTTCTGAAATACACTAGCTGCTGAAATCAATCCAAATGGCATTCTTATACATCTGAAAAGGCCAATAGGGGTAATGAAAGCTGTGAGATCTCTCGAATCAGGGTGTAATTCTACTTGGTGATATGCAGATTTGAGGTCAATAAGAGAAAATACTTTGGAATCAGACACCCCTGCCAATAAATCATCTATTCTGTGTAAAGGAAATTTGTCAGCCACTACATTTTTATTCAGGTGTCTAAGGTCTATGCATATCCGCAGAGATCCACTGCTCTTTCTCACTATTACAATAGGACTAACCCACTCTGAGGAATCAATTCTCTCTATCACCCCTTCACTTTCCATTTTATTCAATTCACTCTCTACATCTTTTCTCAGGGCCAAGGGAATGGTCCGTAATTTGGCAACTTTGGGAATGGCATCCCTTTTCAAACGAATTTTGTGCACAAATCCCTTCAAGCACCCTAACTTAGTGCCACTCATATGCCCTCTGGCCCCTTCCATAACAATGCTCGAGACCGATTTTCCACCGGATTTTCCACCTTCAACAGTCAAAACCTGTTCTGGGTGGCTTGCTTCAAGTCTTATCTTGAGCTCTGCCTGATCGCTCCAGGACAACAGCTCTCCACCTCTGTTGGCTACATGGATAGTCCCTAACGCCTTCCTGTCTTTGAATTGGAGCTCAGCTTCAAAGCACCCTAAAATTTCTATGGGCACATCTCCATAAGCATTTGCTCTGACTACATTCTCCCACAATGTACAACATCCAAATTTCTCCTTCCACACTTGCACACTTATCAAAGTATAATCTGCTCCACTGTCCATGAGCATTGATACTGGCACCCCTCCAACTAACACAGTTGCATATGGTTTCTTTTTCTTGACCTTCCCATCAATGGCATTGACTGAAAATATAACTTCTCTACCAGCATCATCAATTGATATAAATTCTTGATCTGCATTGACTTCATGTATTTGACTTGGGGCGGTATAAAAATTCCTACAGCATCTAGCCATGTGTCCTCTGACCCCACATTCATTACATATAATGTTTGATGCATAACATTCTTTGTCAGATGCTTTGTGATATAGACTCCCACATCTGAAACACCTCCTAATTGATGCACCTCTAGGATAACCAGAGTCCCTGCCACCCCTGAATGTAACATTCTCACTGGGCGACCCTCTGGTAGATGATCCTTGTCCCCATGCTCTGGTAAAGGGACCTTGGCGACCCTCAGGTCTCCTACCCATTTGCCAAGTGCGACGCGCAGTTGCCGCACCTCTCTGCATCACTCTCGAAACCTTATGTACGGCAGCTTCATTGTCATCAGTTTTGGGCTTATCTTGAGATGTATTATCCACTTGAAGCATTTGTATACATTTGTCTGTGTGTTCTATCATTTTCGCTATCTCAATTGCTCTATCAAGAGAAGGATTTCTTTCCTTCCATAACTCCTTCCTGATGTTATCATTAGAACACTTAATCATGAGTTGGTCCCTGACATGCTCATCTCGACAATGGTCAAATCTACATTTGATGGCTAAACCTCTAAGAGCAGTTACAAATTCCTCAATACTCTCACCAGTTTTTTGAGTTCTCGTGGCAAATTTGTACCTTTCAAGAATTATATTTTCTTCAACACAGTAGTGCTTGTCTAATTTTGCTAATGTTTTCTCATATGGACCCCCATCAGGAATGTCTGGAGGTTCTGGTAGTTTTTTGACCACTTCCTGTCCTGCGGCACCTAAACAGTGAAATACGAGCGCCTCTTTGCGCTCATTGGAGAAATTGGGTCCAAATGCTGCCAGTGCATATTTTTGAAAACCCTCTTTCCAGTCTATCCAACGCACTCTGGGCTCACCTGGTGTAGGCAGGAAGAAAATTGGGGCTGGGACGTTTGCCATGTTGTGAATTAATTAATGTCACCCCCAGGTAGGAAACCTTACACAGCCACACTGTCACTTACTTGTACTTAAATTTTATAAGGTGTGATTTCAGGTGGAACCTGTGCTGATATTGTCAGCGCTGTCTGTGGTAGTTGCAATTTGTGATCCACAGGTCAGCCTCCTCCGTAATCCACAGGTGATCCAATTTGTGATCCACAGGTCATCCAACCTCCTCAATATTCGTGCTCAGCTCCAGTATGCTTTTATGGTTCTCTCCACTGCCAGGCACTGACTTCTTTCTTGGTGCTCCGCTCCAAAATGCGCTTTGCTGGTTTACTCCGCTCCAGGAGGATGGCCGTGTTTCTCGCCTGCTATTACACAACACATCTAGTGTAACACTCCGTCCATTTGCATCCAAACTGTAATCAATATTGCTGCAGTGTTGCTGCTGCTGGGGGCCTTTTCTCCTTGGCCCAATCCTCGTCGCCAATGTTAATATGTAAATGACCACGCTTCACGCTGATGCTTGTCTTTATAGAGAGGCTTTATTTCTTTAGTTCATCCAAGAGAAAGGCCCCCAGCTGTGGCTGTCCTCCTGCTCTCAATCCTCTCTCTCTCTGCTGCTAGAATGTGGAACCTTTGCTTAATCATAACAACAAAGGTTCCTTGGTAACTAGGTTACATGGCAGCAGCTGAATTGATGTGATTGTAAACTCAATGAAGTAAATGTAACCACCTCCTAACAGTGGAGTCTAGCTGAAGCAATTTGTACTATATGTAGCCAGTTAAGTAGATATTCTGGTAGGCCCAGGCAGGAGCTGTTGGCTTAGTTGATCCTGTAAAGTGCCAGGGCATCGATTGACATAGTTTTGCGTGGAAAGGTCAGGGATGGCATGTTGTATCTGTAAAGGAGGGCCCAATTTACTGCACTAGTAAAAACAATACTCAATGATGGAGTACTCAAAGTGCATGGGAAAACCCAGCTTTATCAAAGCATCAAACTTGGCCGAGACAGTTTACAACCAGCTCTCAACATTATAGTAGAAGTGAGTAGTTTTTAAACAAAAGACACGTCATCTGTATTGTCCTATTACAGTGTCAGTTACAAAATTTAGGAAAATCTCTGGTTGGCTAACATCACAAACGACATACAGAGTACATAGTTGTTAGTTGTATGATTGGGTTAGATATATCTGATGGCTCCTCCTGAGCCCAGCCTACTTCAGATACTACTTGAACAACATCATCATATTGATAATTAATTGGTTGGCGTTGTTCATTAAAGGCGGTGTAACATAAGGGATTTCTATTGGATGCCAATTTGCTCACCAAACTTGGACATCCTGACAGGTATCAAGATATGAGAAACAGACATAAGGTGGGGATAGAAGTCAATGTGCTGCTATAATTCCAATTAAAGCACCTCCTTGCCATTCCCGGGCGATGAGGCATTCCCTTCTCTTTATACATGGCCTTGTGTAACATCTTGTGTCTGTCTGTGTGCTGGGGAGTTCGACGGGTGTCTTCTCTGTGTTCAGCTCATAATGAATAGCCAGTGTTTTCAGTGTCTTGGTCACGTGTTAGAGGAACATGTTTGAAACTGAATTTCTTCTTATTTATTGGGCTCTTTGGCTAATTGTAGCATATGTTGTATTTCTTGTCATCACTTGGGATGCCCTTAGTCTATTCTCTATAACGTCTTTTGGCATATTAATCTCATGCACCTGAACATCAATGGCTGCCTGTGTTCTTATTAATTTAATTAACTTGTGAGGCTACTTGTTTTTCATCCTGAGAACTGTAATCTTCTCTCTGGGCTCCGCTCATCCACTACTCTATTCCTGGCGTTCTGACCTTGGCACGCACCATGACCTGCTATTTGTGCAGCTTCAGAAGCTTCTAAAATAAATGTGTTGTGTGCGAATTCATCATCTTGGATTCTAGTACTTTGCTAATTCTTGAGGCTGCTGTGGCCTGCATGATTAAGAAAATGGCTGTAATTATGTACTTTTGCCTCCATGTTGGCAATTTATGTCGACGTTAGATTGTTTCACATTCACCTTGGACATCTGTCATATGCTGGTTTGCCTGCACCTGTATATTGCTCCCTTATCTACCTATAGTTTCATCTGCCCTACTAATGTAGTGAGTCCTTTTCTTGGTACGTAGGAACCTATGTTATTTACAGTGCACTATTTGTACATTTTTCAGCTTATGTTAATTTTCTACTTGTGTCGTTCATCCTAACTAATTCTTTATGATAGATGTATGGACCTTGCAACTTTAACTGTTTTATATGCTCTGCCTCAACTTGTATCGTTTCTCACTCCTAGGCTCATAGGAGAGCTGGCCCTGCTTGTACTCTTTAGAGTAAGAAAGAGGGGCAGAAGGTGGAACCGGCACATTTATCTGCACCATTACACACCAGACGTTTCGGAGTTAGAAAAAGTATCCTCTTCTGATGACCTGAACTTGGGGTTTGTGGGTGAGAGTGCCGTCCACAAAGAGTCCAATGTTTTGGATTGTCTCAGTGGGCTGTGAGCAGTGTCTTGTTTTGTCAGACCCAGGGATCAATGTGAGTGTGGTTGTTGTTCTGCCACAAATCATAATTGACATCTTGGATGTGTTTCATTGTGGTCTATTTATCATCATCTATGAGTTGAACTGTGAAAGACAGGTGCCAAGGCACGGTTGATGACATGTGGGAGCATTTTTCAAGAATTTGGATTTGTCCAAATAGAGATGCAGAATGTGAGACCTGGCCATGAAGATGTTCAAGAGTCGCAGAGTTACGGTGGATCCGTTGAGTACTGCATAAGTAATGTTGCAGGGTGTGACCTGTATACAACCATCAGAGTGCTCTCTGTCCTATCCATGAGGGAACATGTGGTCCAATGTAGCTCAATTCTCTCCAATTCAATGTCCGGGAGTCTGTAGCAGGATTTAATTGCTGATGTTTTTGAATGCTGCAGAGGTGTCTTCCAGACTATGGGGGTCATTCCGACCCTGGCAGTAGGGGGTTAACGGCACTGGTAAGGATGCTGGTGCCGTTAACCCCCTACTGCCACATTCTGAGGTCCCTTAGCGGGTCCCACCAGGAACGGCTGGTCTGACCAGCCGTCCTTAGCGGGACCCGTTAAGGGACCATGGAGCTAATAACGGGCCCGCAATTTGCGGCCCCGTTATTAGCCCCTTCCCCATTCCCATTGAGCGCTATGGGGGCTCCAATGGGAATGGGGAATGGTTATCTGAATGGGGACTTACTGGGTCCTCCAAGGTTGGAATGACCCGGTAAGTCCCCATTCAGAGACACCGGACCCGGACCCGGGTTTGGAGGCAGCCATGGTGCTAATAGCATGTTCTACATACTTCTCTTCCATATAGAAGAGAGAATGGAGTTCTGAATCCATTGTTGTGATTCATACGAGATGCAAGATGTTTTGTTGTCCACATGGCCCTGAAGTTGTTTTGTGGTGAAGTATATAACACAGGAAAGTTACCCGTCAGAATTGAATTGATCATACTCTTAGTTGTGTATGATTTTGCATTCATGGAGGATATTATTGCATTAAAATAATTGCCAAAGATACCCTAACTGATGGTCTGAGGTAAATTGTAATATAGCAAAGTAACAGGAAAGAAGTCAAGCAGTCTGTAACAATTGCAAGGTTAAAGTCGCCTTGTTTTATTGGCTGTAGTCTAAGATTTATTACATATTGTCATCACCTTTTTCATTTTGTACAGTCCTGGATGTAAAACATTTAAGGGGATACATCCTGGTTTGTAGGTTTGAAAATGATATAGAGCATGAGTCTCATAGTGTTAGTAAGCAATATTTTTGGAGAAGCAACAGTTTAAAACTCCATATTTACACAAAACATAATTGAGTACCACAGTGAACATATACACATACAAAATAAACATTATCTTGGAATTACAAGATAACAAAGATATCTTTTGTTAAGAAAGGAAAAGTGTGTGTCCTCACAGAAGACCCCAGCTAATGTAGGCCTAGTTGCAGTAAAGAAATGACCAATCCTAGGTCAGTGGTGAAGTGTATCATTGTTGTTATAAGTGTGTCCCAGGTGGAAGAGAGGGTGGATTTTGCTTCCCTCAGAGGTCTGAATCCATGATGTGATTCTTGCAAGATGTTGTTAGTTTCCAAGTGATCCTCAAGTTAGGTAAAGATTGAGTTGAAGATAGGGGTACTAACCTGCTGTGTCATTATGGCTGACTGACTTACTTATGTAGATGCATCACGTATATGGTTTTGAAGTCTCTCCTGATGACGCCCTTTCCATTGAGTTAAGGAGCAATTTACATAAGAGGCTAAGTTTGGAGAGTTGGGTTCTGGCCTTGGTGATGTTGGTGGAGCACACGTCATTGGGAGATCCAACAGGGACTTTGGCATTGACTCTGCAAAACAATTCTTGCACCATGAAGGAGCAGAACTCTCTAAGTGCCAACACTGTCGTATGCTTTGTGCTGGTTCCATTTCTGAGTTGGTGGTCTTGGAGCAGAAGAATTGTGTAGCTGAACTGTGTGCAGTGTCACAGAGTTGTGTAAATGCGGTTGGCTAAGTGTAGCAGGTTAAGTGGGTTTCAAATTCTTTGATTATGGAAAGTTTGTGACAGTGTTGCTCAGATTTTATTGTGGAGTGAGTAATGGGATTTTTGGGGGATTTTATCATTCATGCTCTGTAGTTCCAGAGTTGTTGAGAGTGCATTGTTTTGTCTATTAACAAATAGCTTTCTATTCGCTGTAGCCTCCCGTTCTCTTCCTTGAGATGGTAAAGTTTGGTTTCGAGTCATTTGATGATTTGCTTCTTTTAAGACTTTTTAAAAGGCTTCTTTGGAGCAAGCATGTTAAGGGTTTATGAGATCCTTTCATGGAGATATTGGAGCTGCTCATCCGTTGTGTGCAAGTGTGTTACCACCCCTTCTCTTGCTTGACTGCTGACTAGTCGTCTGTAATCCAGGTTTCTGTGAGGAATAGGAAGTCTGTCTGGTCTTCACTGCGCAGGTCTCGGGAGGATAGCTCACGGGCAACGTGCTTGCCTTGGAAGCAAGACAACACGGAGCTACGCAGGTTCAATCCCTGGGTCCGTGCTTAGAAACCTCTGGGTATTAATTGCGTTATAAATAACCTATCATATCATATCAGGTCATGGAATGTCTGTGCTCCATTTGGATACAAAGCTGGGATTGATGAGGAGACATCTGGTGCCAGATCATGTATCACTGCTCTTATTTTGTCTCATAGGGTTTTTAGGGCATGCTTGTTGGGGGTTTCACTTTTCTGTTGTGCACTACATTCATCTTCGATTGCTCTTGGGACTGGGATTTGCTTCTTGGCTCTGGTTTGTGTTTGTAACTGGTTGGTGTTTTGTGATGAATGGTGAGACCTGTGGTGATTCAAGAATTGATTGGTTCTCTGGTTTCCTTCGGGTTTGTTTGTTGTTCAGTTGTTAATTCCCAAGCTTAACCTGAGGTTTAGGATTGAGGTGACCTGGATGGTTGGTGTTTCTTGTCTCGCTTTGGTGTTAGGCTTTTTGGATCTTTCCACAACTCAGGTTCTGCTTCCACTCTTAGCATAATTTTGCTGTGGCGCTGAATGCTGTTGGTAAGGGTTCCCCTTCCCTGCACGGCCTTTGGAGGGAACCAAGAGACCAAGCGGATGAAAGACGGCAGAGCTGAGCAGAGCTGAGCCACGCTGAGGATTGTGAAAGAGGTGAGTTATTTAAAAGTGAGAGTGGTGCCAGTGGTGTTTGGTCTAGTGTATTGTAGTATAGGAATAGCGGAAGGGGGTGTACTGAAGGTGTTTGAGAGAGAGAGAGAGAGAGGGAGAGAGAGAGAGAGAGAGAGCGCCAGTGTGGGAGATAGCAGTAGAGTACTGTGGTAGTAGTAGTAGTTAGTGAAGGGGGAGTGAGTGTTACAGAGTGTGGAGAGGGGTGTAGGGAGGGGTTCGGGGAATAAGGTTTAGTAAAGAAGTGGGGAGGATGGGTGCAGTGGAAAGGTGAGCAGGGCAGAAGGACTTGGGCGGAGAGCAGTTGGGTGAAGTTGGACAGAGAGGGATGTTAGAGGGAAGGAGATTAGCAAGATACAGGGCCTTAAAATCAGACTGCACACATACCCCAGCTACCTGCACTAGCCGTCGTCAGTGTAGGTTTAGGAGGAAGATTTCTGAGGGTGCCTGCACTTAAGGAAGCAATCTGTGTAGAGTTACCGAGCGATAGCAGTAACCTGGGGTTACGGACGCCTGGGCTAGGGTGGGAATCCCAAGATAGATGAGAGAGAGAGAACGGCCCCAGCACCACTCCCCAGATCCCTTTTCCAGCCACTGCCTCTTTTTATTTGCCTATTCTAACCCTTTCTCCAAGAACCGTCCGTACCTCCGTGATTTTGTTAATAAACCCCTTGAAACTTGCTCGAGACCTTGTGGATTATTCAGGCCATCTGTCACAGAACGTCATTTGAATGGAAACCAGACCTTGTTCCAGGACTTTATATCAAATGGCCCACATAATTAGACAGTAATTACCACTGTTAGGCCAGGTACTGGGACCATTTTCCAGGGAAGGTATTGCCCTTGGAAGTTCAGCTACTTTCAGCATTCACCAGTTTCTGCCATCAGAAGTTCAGCTACTCTCAGCATTCACCAGTTTCTGCCTTCAGAGGCTCAGCTACTCTCAGCATTCACCAGTTTCTGCCATCAGAGGCTCAGCATATACCAGCCCACGGACTTCCTTCCTTTGCCAGGTTTTGCCATTGTATGTCCAGGCATTCATGCCACCATATGCACAGCTACGTCCTATACTGCAACATTTGTCAGGAAATTCCCAGGCACGTATAGCATTTGCCATGTATTGACAGAGAACGAGGATGTACTCACATCATTTGACAAGTATTGCCATCCGTACTCACACCAATTCACATGCTTAACATCATTCCCTCTTTTACTCATACACGTTGCCAGCTATTAGCACTATATGTTCAGGTCCCCACATCATTTATTTGCTCTCGCTATTACGTGCCCATGTGCTCAAATAGTTTGCAGGAATTGCCATCACATGCAAAGGTATCATCAGTGCCCTGGCGCAACACTATTCCTGACCACTCTCCCATGGAGCACCAATCACCCTGGCACCTCTCCATTTCTAAAGGGTTAGGACGGTGTGTGAGCTGGGACTGGCTGGGACTGGCTGGGCCCGGGAGCTCGGATGCCGCATTCCTCCCCAGTGCACAGGCACAGTAAGGATGCCAGAAGTACAGACGTGTTGCATCCCTGCTCTCCATCTGCCTGGCTCCATGCGCCTAATGGAAAAGCAGAAGGGCCAGGAGAGGCAGGCTTAGCAGGACAATGCACAGGCAGTGCCCTCATCCCCGACTCACTCTGGCAGAAGTGTACAGCCTCTCACAGTGACTATCCAATAGGAGAAAGAGGTTACGGTTTACTCGAATCTTCTCCCATTCCCAGAGGCCCTTTTTGCTCCCACTGATAATGTTCCCTAGTGACCTGTCATAGTAGAGCAAACACTCTGCTTGCAGAAAGCCAGCGCATACCACTAGAGTGCTCACTGATGATATGGCGAAGTTCTTGTAGTCTGTCCTCTATTTCCATGATAACAAAGAGAGGACAGACAAGACTCGCATTACAGACAGAAAACAATTATGACTAATATGTGGTCTAGTGATTCCGCAGGAGTCCAGAGGGAAGTATGCAGCAGACAAAGCACCAGGAATGGAATTGGGACATCATAATATTGTTGATTTTTGAATGGTATTATAACCAGCTGCCAAACTGATGGAATGTGGTTATTATCACTCTAGGGCTCAGTATTTAAAATTACCTTCGAAACTTCCCAATTGCTACTTTTTCATGGTCGCCATATCCAAAAGGCGAACATCCCCAAACCTCCACTATCATTTTAAGCATGTTGCAATTTCCCATTTTCAAGTGAATATTCAGGAGAGGTCCTCCCAAAGGCCATACAAAAATGGCGTTTTTTAATTAAGAATCAGAGGGTGCAATGTACCATGGGAGATATAGAAAATATTGTGATGCTGGGCCACCCCACTCAACGCTTTGTTAAAAAATAAATTAAAAAATAAATAAATAAACTACTGGGCAGATTTCCACCAGACAAACATAAGGCTCATCTGTACCACTCTGTGCCTCTCTTGGCTCTCTTGGAATAAAGTTGAAGCAAATCCATCCAACAGTTTAGGTTGTGTATGTATGTTCAATCACTGCATATTGTGCAATGCAAACAATAAAAAAGCAACTTTATTCACATGTTATAACCTATGTATATATCTCCACCAGGCTTTCCAGTTTTGTCTGCCCCCAGTCCACCAGATGGTTTTGGAAAATATCATACAGCTGCCTCAAATAAGTCAAACATTATTAGCTATAAATTGCCTAGAGAGTTAATTGATCATACGTTTCACCTCAACTTGTCGCCGTATAATCTGCATACACATATATTTATTTATGTTATACATATTTTACTCCGCGCCACTCATCACCGTAGTAGTCTTATGGTGGCGACATCTTGAAGTGTGGAGGCCAGAATGACCAGGTACCCTTTCATAGCCCCGCCCCCACACGCCTCCTGTAAACACCATAGATATAATTTGGGACTGCCAGACCGACTATCAGAAGTGTTAGAGCCTATGATTGGCTGTGTGTATACATATATATTTGTATCATCCCTGCAGCACACTCTTGAATTAAAAACATGTTTCAACTGCACTTAATTTAGTTTAATTATTGGTTTACCTACATTAGGCATGGAAGGCTTGAACAATGAATGTGTGATTTGTCTATTTTATGTATAACAGATTTTGAAACCTACAATATAGTAGCCCTACTCGTTCAATTATTGTTATTTTATTTTCAGACCTTGGAAAAGAACCAGCTTCACCATGTCATTAGAATGATCATTTTCAAATGCTTACCCAGTCTAAATGATTAACCTGTGTTCGCCAATGCCAGTATGACTCCTTTGCCACCAGCAGTCAAGGATCTGCACCACAGCAGACCATTAGTAAGAACATTTTCTTCTATAGTGCTTGCAGAGAGTCTGGCAGCTTCATAGAATTCTAAGTAAGGGGGCAGACCCTAGGAGTGTCTTAGGGAACAATGGGCCTCATTAAAAGTAAAGGGGTTTGGCAAAGGTAGCAGTGACGCAACAGTCATTTAGTTACCATCACTTTACAGCAGCATTACCGCACTGCCATGCTACGAGTTTTGGGTGTAAGGTGGAGGATGTCCCTCCAGCAAAAATCAGGTGGTAAATCATCCACATTGCTGCCAAAAATCTTTGTAATTATCTCAGTGGCATTACCACTCGCAGTAATTCCCAAAAATTCCCCAAGGAGTCCAAACGAAAAATGGGGACTAACACCACTGTGCCACCACTCATAATCCTGTGCTAAGTCCACAGGACCGAGTGGCAGCAACGCTAATCGATTTTGATGGTAAAACAGCCGATTTACCGCTTAACTCATATTGAGGCCCAATATTTTGTGTCTAGCAGGTGCAATCCGTAGGTCATGTAGGCTTCTTGCACAGAGACTTCAGGTGGCCTCTCTCTGAAGGAATAGGATTTATAAGCACCCAGCAGAGGCAAACACATGGCTCGGAAGGTGGTCATTAACCTAAGGAATTTAACCCCTTCTGAGCCATCCCTTGGCCTCACTGCACCTCCCCTGTCTGCTAGCTTGGTGTGCCATTACTGTGCTTGCAAGTGCAGTGCGGCCCTCTCGTATACCACTCCTCGCTACTGCGGCTATGCCTTTGGCCAGGATAACATCTCCATAGAAATAAAAACATGGCTTTGCTGATTTCAGGCAGTGCTTTTATTTCCCTTTCTCTGGAGGACATCCATCTTCGCCTGCCTTTTGTTGTTGTTTGTGAAAGCTAAAAGCGCTCTGAATGCATAGGGATTGAAGCTCTTTCATCTTTCAATTTGTCGCTCAAACAGCACCTGATCCTCTTGTTGGGAGGCAGATGAATGCTTCATCCACAGAGCCATCCCCTCCTCCACCTCTATACTGCAGGAATGAAAGGAGTGCATCATTCAAGGCATCTGTCCCCTCTCCGCGCCACATATCGAAAGTATGAGAGATGCTACTCACCAAGATAACCCTACTGGCCTTACTCCGGAGCGATCGAAGAAGAGATGAGTCGGCATGCTCCAGTATACAAACCTGCAGTAATTAAAGGCGATGAAAGCAAGTGACAACTCAGCCAAAACAGACACAAGTAGACGCATTAGACATGAAGCAAATATGTATTCACCGCGAAGTTGCACAGACACTACGTCAAACTGCATTTAGACATGAAGAATGTTCTTGCATTCAATAGACAATAGGAAACATGTACTCAATATTTATGCGCTGAAACGCAGGCTGCATAAGAATACACATAATACTTGCTCAACAGAGAACTATAACAGTAACAAGCAGACATCTTGGATAAAATGGACCGTGCAGCCACATTCGAGTGAAAGGGAGACATCGAAGAAGCATTAAAGCTGTAGAAGGAATAGATTTGCGGAAGTAGCTAAAAAGCACAGATCCGTGCAATCCAGGCAGTAGCTGCACAGCCCGAGCCAAGGTTACAGTGGAAAAGGGAGGTTTGCAATGGCACCGCAGAGAACCGAAGATAAGGATTCCCACGAGCAAGACACATTTCTCTTAGATTAAAGTAAAGAAACAACCAGTCCTTGAATAGCATGTGCTCATTAATTAAGGCTTAATATTGAAAGAAGAATAGCTCAAACAAGTCTCTAGTGGAAAGGAAGGGTAACAACACCTGCATTTAAATGCGCTAAAATCCTAGTGACAGTTGAGCAGAATAAATTGAAACATGGTATCCGCACATGTGACTGAGAGTTGGAAAACAGGGGCTATTCATTAAAACCAGTCAAAGACCGACTGAGGCCTTCACTCCCCTCAAATGATCACAATAAATGTGCCAGACAGAGTCAAGTTCACAGCTAGGGTCCTGGCTCGTGGCCTAGAGATTCAGAGATGGTGTGTTATAATTGGCAAGGGCAGCACCTTGATGCCTTTTCCCCAATAGTATCGTTGCACATGTGCTGACGAACTGCCAAGTAGTGCCAGGCACTATTAGATTACCCAACTGAGAAATTAACCATGTATATGTAGACATCCCTATTAAAATATTCCTCCACCTGGTAGGTAGTGGTGTGATGTGACGTGAGTTATGCGTCTTTTGTATTTTTAAGATGTTGTCAGGTTCAAGACGAATGAGAGCGCTGAGACATTTTGTGTTTGCTCCTGTCCCTGTTTTATGCTGATTGTTAATAAAAAACAGGCCTTTGCCAATTACTTTGACTCTTCAGTTTTTGGGCGCTGGATTTCCCGGCCTATCTGGTCTGCTAAGGTCTGGGACTTTCCACCTCACCATAACACTCTTTCTGGATGCTAATAACTTTATAGCACACAAATATTGACTTTACCGGCTTACTAACAACCCTCACCCAAGTTAACAGCCCTAGTTTCACTCTGGCGTTTACTAGGGCTTGCAAGGACAGCCCCAGGCTATAATGCTATATTTGCACCCAGGGAAGTGCCATTAGCCAATCAGGTGGCTGGAATAATGGGTGACAATATACATTCCCCGCCTGCTGTTCCAGCCACCTGAGCCCCTTCCCCAGGTGGCATCATTTTATTTTTTCAGAATCTGGGGAGGCTACTGGAAGACCCTCTCTGTTGCCTTCCCACCTTTCTGCCTCCCAACAACAACCCCAACCCCTTGCCCACCCGCTTACTCCCCTATCTCTTTCCACTTTCCTGTTGGACCGGAGCTTTATGCTCCATTCCCAGCGTACCTCCAGCTCCTGGCTTCCACCATACAAATGGAAAAGAGACTAGACACTTTTCCTGTGCCGGTGGCCATCTCTTTTTTTCCTTTTCCTCTGGAAATTGGCGTTGCTTGCGCAGCCAATCTCGAGAGGGAAAAAAATCATATGCACCCTGGATAAACCCTGGGGTGCGAATGGCTTTCACGGCTGCGAACATGGCCTTTAACATTGGTTTTGGTTGTTTTGGCTGTTTCTTTTTTATTGTCTTGGCTGTTTCCCTTCAACAGTCTTTCCTCTTAAACTCAGTGAATTAAAGCACCGTGTTTTCTGAAATGTTCTGAGTTTTAGGTGGTCGTCTGTTCGTATTTCCTTCAGCAGTGAGTTCCAAAATGTTGCTGACTTGCAGGAGAATACTGATCCAAAAAATGTCTGTTTTGAGTATTGTTTTGGTTCAAAGTGAATGTTGTGGCTGGACCTTAGTGTTCTGTTTGGTTTGCAGATGAAGATTGTACCCTGTATTAATTTGTCTTCTTGGCCGTTGATTGTTTTGTGGGTTATGCAGAGTGTTTTGAAGAAATGTTTTTAATGGTAGCCAGTGTGAGGTTCTCATTGCTAGTGTGATGTGTTCTCTCTTAGTGTATCTACGGAGTAGTCTTGCTGCTATGTTCTGTATTTATGGTAGTTTTTTGCTAAGGTAGTCTGGCATTCCAAGACAGATGGTGATGCCATAGTCTACTCTTTACATGACAAGGGAGACGACGGCAAGTGTTCTGTGTGGGAAGGTGAAGAAAGGTAGTATCCTCTTGTTTGTGTGTAGGTGAAAGAAGCATTTCTTTACTACTCTGTTGACTTGAGGTTCGGGTGTTAAGTCATTATCCATTAATATTCAGAGGTTTTTAACCACTTTGGAAGGTTCCAGTCGATTTCCCATTTCAGCAGGCCATTGGAATGTGGTGTTGGTTCGACTGGTCATTGGGCTTGATCATGATTTCTGTTTTGTTCGGATTGAGTTAGAGACTGTTGGTAATGATCTAATTGTTTATTTCTGTGAGACAGTTGATAAGGATTGGGTCTTCTTTTCCACTAGTGCTAATTTTGTAGATGATTTGAGTGCCATCTGCGTAGTTGCAGCAAGTGAGAACATGTCTATTGATGAGGTTGATGAGATGGGTCATGTAGATGTTGAGTCACTAATGGGGGGCAATGGAGCTGCATAGTCCCTTTACCCATGGAAGTATTTGCCTTTCATAAATTATAACAAGTATGTTATACTAAACACAAGTCCCAATGCACACTTGTTACAATTGGCTATTAGGTGGTGTGTAAGTGCCATTTATAAGTCAAAATTATTACATTAGAGCAGGGGTCTTCAAACTGTGGGGCTGCCCCCCCCCCCCCAAGAGGGGCCCAAAAGATGTCGACGGGGGCATGCAAGGCTCTTCCAAAAGGGAGCATGGTGACTGCTTTTAATACAAAATATAAGCAGATAGTGTTTGGAGGGGGGCAGTAAGAATATGTTTTACTTAAGGGGGGCACAGCAACAACATCTTTACTGAAGGGAAGCTCAGCACACCAAGTTGGAATACCACTGAATTAGATGAAAGATATGAGGGAGATTTTATGTATGTGAGCAGTGGTTGTTGTTTGGGGCTTTACCCACCCATTGACTGTCCACGGCCATGGCTGTCCCCACACACTACCTGCCCAAAATACACCCTCCTGCAATCTTTTGAGCTACCTCTATCAAGCAGTAACATTGTGCTGTATAGTCATGTCAGTGTCATGTCTAAGCAGTATTCTGAGAGCTAATGGCCTAATCGCAGCTGTAAATATGTAACTGGTGCGATATAACATGTCTTAGTGTGCCTTCAGCCAATTGATGTATAAGCAGTCTGTGTGTGCCAGCATCTGTTCCTTGCATTGAAGTTCTGTTAAAAATAAAGATTGGCAGAAGGCCATTTTTTGGCTTGTGCGAAGGTATTAGCTGGGCACTTTCCAGGCACTGCTCTGACATGTGCAGGTACTCAGATAATTTTCCATCTGCTGCCATCTTATGGCTCTGTAGCACCATTTTGGCAGTGTCTGGCAAATGTGTATCCCGTGACGACGCGAAAATCAAAACATTTAGCTTTGCAAATACTTGTGTTAAGTGAGTTTGAGCAGAGTTACATGCCCCAGTTTTTATTTTTTGCAGTTAAACCTCCTACTCACATTTGATTATGTTTCCTCCCCGATGTATAACATTTGTAACTGTGATCTTATTGTCCTTCTTCTGAGCTATTTCACTGCTATTATATTACCTCATGGAACAAAATGCTTGTGTCACACCTAACTCAATCACTTATTTTCTTTTTCGTTCTGAAATAATACTTGTGCCTCTTAACCAATTCACAGTGAGAGGAAAAAAAAAACAGGTGTGTCCTTCTGAACCCTGTCACTGAATTTCTATTCCCTGAGGCAGAAAATCATGTGTGGCATTGCCTAGTTACTGATGTTCTGATCCCCAAGGGAAACACATCTATATCCCTTTGAAAGTCAATTATCACTCGCTACCTCTCTGGAAAGGCATGTGTGTCTATCTGAACCCAGCCACATCTGTTTCCTCATGGGAAAAGGACATAAACTCAGATAATGATTTGCTGTGGTCTCTTGGAAAAAGCACATTTGTCACTGAATCCAGTCACAGATGTTCCGCTCCTTCAGCGCTAAGAATACCTGTGTCCTTCAGAGCCCTGTCACAAATGTTCTGTTCCTTAAGGAATGTTTCACTTTATTTGGAAGATGTGAAGTTCTGTCTAATTTGTAAGTTTGGTTATGTTTATGAAAATGTTATGCTGAGGATATGGTGCTGTAAACAGTGAGTTGAGGAGGTCTCTTTCCTGGCAGCACATGTTCAAAGCAAACAGTTTAAATGTATTGGAAAAGTTCAGAACCTTTCCTCCCAGTGATGGTCAAAGAAAACCAAAGGGTCTAATGGCCTGACCCCGGTTGGTTCTTTAATAGAGAAATCAAAATGAACTGCTTATTTTCAGCAGACAAATAATAATCTTTTAAAAATACACATAATGACGCAAATAAAAAATGCATAAAGTATGCATTTTTATTTGTTTTACTTTCCGAAAGAAATGATTCTCTGACCAGCCCCTTTGCATATATTAAGGTCTGGAGCAAACCCTCAACACTCATGTATGACAGGCTCTCAGCAACAGCAGCCCTAGGGGGCTGGGAGCGCAATGGGAGCACAATTCACCATGAGGGGCCCGTCATTCGGAAATGTGCATAAGAGGAAAAAGAGCAGTTCTATCCCTGTTTGGGGGAGTAATGCAGGTGGGACAGCAGGGATTCATACTGATGTTGTACCTTTTAAAAAATAATGCAGGAGAGGGTCAGAAATGTCATTCATTGTGTTTACCTGTGCCTGCGTCAAACAGGAAAATGGAAATGTGCTTTTTTTTCTGTACATGTTAATGCACATCTCATTTGTGAATCCGGGATGTGAATTAAAACGTGAAAAAACTCACCATAATTTGCACAAATGTGCAAAGGGCACATTCTATTACGCACACATTCAAATACCTTTTGCAAACAGGGCACACCTCTGTTTTGGCACTAGTGCATTGCATCACTTGCACATAAAAGCATTAAGCATCAGCTCCTTAATGTGTCTATGTTATGTGTTTTCCCCAGGTACAGTGCTCATAACATTACAATATTACCCGACTAAATGGTATTTCTTTATGCAACATCAGAAAAAGTCTACATTAGGAATTCTTGACATGAGACTGACTCTGCCCCAGCCCCACTGGTTCTTCGATGGTTAATGACCTACAGCCATGGACTGATGATCCCTAATACAAAACATGCATTGGCAATGCTAACTGTTTGGGCGTGTGTGTAGCCATCGGAAAGCTACTTGCCATGCACAATCATAGTGCTATTAACTGGCAATTGATGGTAGCAGGTGAACAATTGTGCCTGTACCTGGGCATCTAATAGCAGTGCCGTGGAAGAGTTAATAAGCCACAACTGTTGGCTTTACCAATGTTCGTTTTTAATAGGACTTACAAGTCCGATTAAGTCATTAGCTCTCAGAAAACTGCTTTAAAAAAAAAAAAAAAACACTGGCAGGAACTTTAGTACAAAGTTTGATGGTAAGGCTAGATTAAAGCAAGTTCAGGAGTTCCCATAAGGAGGTGTTTTGGGCAGGGAGGGGCAGGAATAGGTGAGCATAGCCATAGGGATTAGCATGGCCATGAGCAATCAATTGCTGGGAACTTAATCAAACCACACCTACAGACTCTGCGTCCCTCCTCCTGTGCCATTCCTCCCTATCTGTACTCTAATCCGATATATTTGGCTTATAGGCGCTGCAAACAGCACCTAATAGCCCAAACTAATAATTGACTTTAGTTGTCCGCATTGAAGCAAACTCAGCAGGATGATAATGCATGCACTCCTAACTCATGACTCTTCCCCAGCATTATAGGTTTTCCAGAGGCCCATTGCTGGTAATGAAATCCCTATTTTGGAATATTATGAACCTCATTAATAATCAATGTATCAACCGCCGAATGATGACTAGCAGTCCAAGCCATGCCTGACCTGTGACTGACAGGTCTGCTGGTCTGGCATGACACAAAAAAATTACCCATTTCAACTTTACTAATTTGATAAACTTCACAAGGATGGATGGCTAAATTCTTCTTACCACGATTCAAACCTGTGACCTGCAGTTTACACATAGATCTCTGCAACAGGTGCACTAACCAACTGAGCTATCTTACTGCAGTGTTTAACGTGCTGTCCCATTTGGATAATGTTCAAAGATCCAAAGGACTTCAATTCGTCTGGCTAACCCCCTGCCCAACTTTCCCTCCATTCCTCTCTTTCCCTTAAAACTATCTCCCTTCTGTCAAGTTGGCAGTTATTTTGTGTATGTTCTTCCCCAGCAACCTGCCAGACCTATTCCCGAGCCTCTTTAAGATTGGTAAGAAAATATGCAGGAACCCCCAAACCTACCAGAATCTCACAGAGATTTGCAGAAGCCCACAGCTCACTCTTGAGACACTTACCCTGGCTTACTCCCGTGACTGACCCTCATTCAAAAGGCAGCAGTTTGCTGGACATGCTCTCCCAAATCCAGGCTCACCCACGAGGCAAGAAGGACTCCACCCCATGGGTGTTGCTAGGTCTGGAAAAGATCCGGGGATACACTAATGTCACGACTGTCGGAACTCCGCGCTAGCTAGCCTTTTGGTTGCGGCTCCTGAGCTTCCATCCCGGGCTACAACCAAAAGCCCTGGGGCTATAGTCCCCACACCCCCCTCCTAGCAACGCCTTTGCTCCACCCCCACCTGCATTAGCCGCTGCTTTGTCCCTCCTGTATTCCGGGGCATGATTTTTTAATGCCACAACCTGCTGGCTTGAATAAATAGGTGCTCGGAGGCACGCCGGCTGGAACCAAGATGTAACATTCTGGTCCCAGGCGGATGGAAGCTGCATGTGCACACTCTGATTAATATGACGAGGATCACATTATGTTGACAACAATTGGGAGCAGCTTGCTGCGACTGAGTCCTAGCTCTGAAATATGCCTTCCCTAATGGGGAGCTTACAAAAGAAATGTGCGTGAGCTACGGCACTAACCTTCCTTTGCCACGGCAACAGCCTGGACTTCTTGCACGAAGATTGCGTGCCTTCTTCCATTCATATTGATAAACAAAAAACTCCATCCCTGCACCGTTCAAGAAATCATTATTTTGCAGAATAATGCTTAATTATCTATAACTATACAAAGAAATGATGGCAGCTTTCGTAATTTCAACATGGTTGATGGACAGAGTGCTGACAGCAGGGATGCAAGTAGAAAAAAGGTACTCTTGCTGCATCCAAAAAAGAGAGAGTGGGAACAAGGGACAGATTGGAGTGTGGGTTGGGAGGAGGGGCGTGGCAGGTGGGGGCTTGACCTTTGGTTTGCAATGTTTAATGGATCTTTTGTATTGTGGCCAGGCGAGGCATTGGCTGGAATACTAAACTAGCTACATCCCTGACAGACATATCAAAACAATATATTCATAGATAGGAATCTCTGATACAGCTGTGCATGCAAATTAAGCAAGATACTATTTGACACACGTCTCTTTAGAACATGTGTATTAGTGCTATCTAAAGCACACCATTAAAACACAGTTACAAATATAGTTTTAACATATTTTGATTTGCAATACAATTTGATCTCTGTAGGGCTCTACACGTTGTCTGTACATACAAATGTAATGTTCCTACATGAATAGTACAGGAAGATAATCCATCCATGGCAGGTGACTGTTTAACGTTATTTTTAAATCAATGGGCCTCATTACACGGATGGCGGTGAACCATGGCGCTATTAGCGCCATGGTTCATGCCGGTAAAATACCGGCACCGCCTTGGTGGAAAGGGGAATTACCGCCCTATTCCAAGGTTGGCGGGGCGGTAATTCCCCCTTCCACCATTGCCCTTCCCCATTCACATTTTTGCCCATAGGGCTCTATGGGAATGTGGAAGGCGCTAATTACGGTACCGCAAATTGCGGTACCGTAATTAGCTCCCTGGTCCCTTTGCGGGTTGGTTTTTAACGCCTGCAAAAAGCAGGCGTTAAATTCCCCAACCCGCAAAGAGACCTCATAGTAAGGCGGTAAGGATTTACCGGTACCGGTAAATCCTTACCGCCATCCGTGTAATGAGGCCCAATGTATCTTTTTTTCGTAATGAATACTTTTCTTTGTAAGTAATGGAAATTGAGTAAAACAGAAATGTAGTACTTTGAACAAGCCCTTGCCCATGTATTCAACTCAGTACACTTACTGGTTGCCAGTAATTATCTGGCTGCAGTCAGTTCAACTGAATCAAAACATTGGGCCTCATTCCGAGATTGGAGGTAGTCATGGCGCTATTTGCGCCATGACTAGCACCAATAACGAGACTGTGTCCACCCTCGTTCAATGGGGACTTAACAGTGTAGTCCGACCTTTGCGGGACCTGTAAGTCCCCATTGAAAATACCATTCCCCATTCCCATTTGAGCCCTCATTGGGCTCAATGTGAATGGGGAAGTAGCTAATAACGGTACCGCAATTTGCAGTACCATTATTAGCTCTGAAGACCCTTAGCGGGTCCCGTCCATAATGCCTGGTAAAAACAGGCGTTAAAGGAGGGACCCGCTAAGGGAACTCGTAGTAGGGCAGTAAGGGATTACTGGCACCGGTCTCCTTACCGGTGCCCGGTATCCCTTACCGCCTCACTCGGAATGAGGCCCATTGTCAAAGACAACAGATTTCTCTTGTGTGTATGCCTGGGATAAGCATTTGTCAAGCACTGCGATAATGGACTGCCTGGGAATAAGAAGCAAGAGCTGGTACATTGGGCCTCTTTATAATGTTGGCGGATACGGTATGAACAGTGCCAGTAAGGTACGGGCACCATTCATACCGTATCGCCGAATTACGAGTTCTTCTCGCGGGTGCCTGACAGCCCGCCAGGTCTGACCTGGTGGGCTATGATGCACCCGCGAGCATATCTCGTAATTGCACTGGCACCGTTGGCAACCATTATCAGGAGCCCAGCAATACCACCACCCGCGAATGGGCAATTACCAGGCCATCCAACTCATAATGGGTCGGTTATTGACCAGTTGCGGCTGGCGGTGCTGGTTGCGAGTTTGGCGGTAGCCGTGCACGGCTACCACCAAACCCGTAATGAGGCCCATTGTGTACTTATCTTGGTAAACGAGCACCTGACATGTGCCTATCTAATGCCTACATACAAGCCAAAACTGTTGGCTTTATCACTGTTTGATTAGGCAAGACCTCAGTGCAAGGCACATATAAAAATCAAGTAGTTGAAAGAACACTTGTTTCAGACATTTTTATTAAGTCTGTAGCACTGAAACCATTAACTCTTAACTCTCAGTAGACTACATAGAAATAACACTGATAGGTGAAAGTTTGATGTTACTGTTTGATAGAGCTAGCTCAAAGAGGATGTGTTTTGGCTGGGAGGGACGAGCCGGTAGCGGGAGGGAATGGCCATGGACAGTGAATGGGTTGGTAAATAACTAAACCACACACTCAAATCATGTGTCCCTACTCACATATCCTGTCCTTCCTAGCTTTACTCGAGTGCATGACCGCCTTGTCTGTTATTTCCTGTTGCCACAATAAATCTGTCAGCGACTGCTTAAATCACCTCTTTTGCCACAGTTACTTCTCTTCCTGTGGAGCAGAGCCTTGCAATTCAATAATTTGGGCAATGGGCAAGGAGTTGTAAGATTTAGGTAGTTATGTTCATCCTTGTGCTATCACTGGGTATTCTGGCATGTTGGCCACAGGGAGGTAAGCTGCTTGTTTGGCCACCGCATCTGCAGCAGCGTTGCTGAGTGAGACTTTATCTGTGTGATTGGTATGGGCGGTGCACCACCATCATGGAGGGTTGGGAAAGAGCATCTATTAATTTGTCAAACAATGCTGCATGTTGTACGGGGACCAATCAGCCGGCCTGAACCCTCTCTGCTTCCATCGTGCCAACCCAGAATGCACCGCAGTGGTGACGTAAGCTGAGTCAGAGTAAACAGTACGTGCCACCCCTGGGGTGCTAAAAGCGCCTCGATGAGCGCTATGAGCTCCACTGCTTGGGCCGAATAGTGCACGGGTAATTTCTTTTGAACAATCACTTCATGCTCTCCATCTATTAGGTGGACAATGGCCGCATCAGTATGCCTCAACCCAGTCCCCTGGTCAATGGTTCCTGACCCGTCAATGAAAAGGACCCACCCTTCGAGCGGGTTGTCTTTTGCTTTTGATATGTCCTCTTCTTCCCCTTTCAACGTCACACAGTCATGCTGTGCAAGGTCTTCATTGGTACACAGTTCTGTGAGAAAGATGGCAGGGTTTACAGTTTTGCATCGTACTATGTATATGTGGGGGCTGGACAAAACAACCTCATATGCGAAGGCCAATCTCTGTTGTGAGACTTGATTTTGACCACTCAACGATGTCAAATACAGCATGCTCCACATACATGTTACAGAGTATCCCGTGATACCGATCCCAAGCGACTGTTTTCAAGGTAACTGACCTTGTGTCACGTCACTGAATCTAACACTCCACTGTAGTAGGTCAATGGCCTGTGGCCAATACTCCTTGGGCAATCCCCACTTAATAACTAAATGGAAAAGTGGAACTGATGGGTGCCACTGGTCTCCCATCTCCGCTCTCTGCATCTCCTGGACTTTTAAAAAGTACTCAGCGGGGTGTTCATCATCCCCCATGGTGTATTGCATTATGGACTGCAAATCCGGTGTATCGGGGTATGCTCACCGCAAGGCGTTCCACACCTGTGTTCTGATGTTATTAAAGGGTGCAGCGTCATGTGCATAATCGTCTATTTTAACTCCTGGGTATTCCGCCTTAAACCGCACATCTCCAGCTTGGTCTCTCACCATTGCTACGAGCAAACATGTCTACCATTGCTAGAGGAATTCCGTGAGTCTGTTTCTCCAATGCATATGTCCATTTCCAAGCCCGTGCTGTAAGGGGCGAGAGAGCCTTAATCAAGTTGTTTTTATCCATTTTGGCCCAGGGGACATGTTGCGCCCTCCCGGGGCCTTTATGCAACTGCATCCTCATCCCACGCCTTACTTTCTGTTCATCACCTCCCTTTATCCTTGCTACAGCCACATGCCATATGCCCAAATCTGTTCAGTTTCTGTGGAGGCCACAAACTATCTATCCTTGGGCTATTTTCTGGTGCCTCCTGTGTCTCTTCTTCATCTTCTAACTCATCGCTCTCTTCTTCCTGTAATTGTTGGTCTGCACCCCCTCCCGACCTCACTTTTCCGTACCATGCACTGTCCACACCCCTCACACTACCTGTCCCCTTCTTGCTATCTCGTGCATTGCAGTATTAGATGTTGTTTGATATGTGGGTGGTGGAGTGGCGTGTGGAGGCACATCGGATGGGTTTGTGTATCCCATGGCTGGATAGGTGGTGAGTGGGTAGAGCGCTCCGCTGTGCAAGAGTGGCTGTGTACTTTCTGGGGTGATTGGTTGAACTACACTCCACACTCCGACTTACATGCATCATTGTCTTCTATGTCCTCTACCATTTTCCACAACTCTAAAATCTCTTTCCTCTTCTGAAGCTTTTTACCCTTTTATTTGGCCGCTGAGAACATAGACATGTGTTCCAATATTCCCCTATCATTCATGCCCTGCTCCGGCCATGGGTGGGGCATGCCCCCTGCGTTTCTCCCACCCACTGTTGATGGGATTTTTCAATCTTACTCTTATACAACGGCAGTGCACTGCACATATAATATTACAGAATAACCACTCCCGTATTGCCATCCATTTACTCTCGCAGATATTAATCCATATACCAAAATGAAATTTGTCGTAGCTATTCCTACCAGTCCTTCACTCTCCTCCCCCATATCCCCATATTTGCACATCCTCCATGCACCCACAGACAAACACTCACACTCCTCACGCTGCACACCTGCACTCATTTTTTCACAGGCCCTCCCTCGGCTTCCACCTAATATGCAAAAATAGTAAAACACTAAAACAACAAGCTAAAATAATAACCACTACTTCTTCTGATTTCCCCATCTGGAATATATTTGACACAGGAATCCAAGCTCTCTAATTATACAGAGCCCCTATTTGGTTTGTTCTCTTATCAGATTTAAAAATATGGCGCCATGTTCTCCCGTGTCTCGGAAACGATCCCACACTTCTCTGTCTGTCACTTCATATATGTATAGCAATAATAATAAGAATAATAAAAACTACCACATTGTCCTAACACATCATTCTGTTCCACTCCATAGCAATCAGTCACCCACTCTCACTTCTTCCCCTCTACATTCACCACGCCCCACACACTGTCCTCTGCGTTCTCCCACTTCCTTCGTAACACACCCCCTCGTTGATGTCACCCGCAAGAGGTATACTTACATCTGTGTGGTCACCTGAGCTACTCCATCACAGGGTCCCGATAATGGCATGCACCATCCTAGAGGCCGCGGCCCGCTCCAAAGAGCAGACAGGAATTCTTTAAAAACGTCTCCTGTACACCGCGGCGGGTTGCACGCTTGGCACTGGTCATTGCAGGTGAGCGTGGCCACTCCAGAGATGCAGCCTGGAAGCCTCTCTCTTTCGCTGAAAATCTGTGATCATGTCGGGGACACCAAATATATACGGAAACCCCTCAACACTCACACGCGAGAAAATACAACTCACTAGGGAAAAACAAACAGCACACCTCTTGCAAGGAGATCAAGCTTTATTCTCATAAAAAAACAAGTACACAATAGCAAAGAACTCTGCTACCAAGGAGTGCTCTTACGAAATCGGCATAAGCAGCAGATTATAAGGGCACACAGCGTCATCAATGGTGTATTTTACATAGGTTACAAATCCAGTTAGCTGGTTAGGGTGACCCTATACATATGCACCCTGCTCCATAAGGGATGCTAGGCCATTGTGCCCAACTTCTCTCATCCATCTTCTTCCACGTTGGTTTCGCCTTTGTACTTCACGGGGAGTCAAGTTGTTTAATTCTTAATGCAGAAAACATTACACACTCTATCTGTGGCCTAATGTGCACTTGGTGCTGCAGCCATGGGCGCAGAGGCTACATGCATGGTCATACTATCTACATCAACACAGTATATATCCTCAGACAGCAATTTCTTGTAGCAACCATGAAACAAATATAGGCTGCATTATGTGTTCTCAATAATCATCAAAAAGCAGTATTACCAAAAAATATCATTTTTAATATATTAGTCACTC
This sequence comes from Ambystoma mexicanum, assembly GCF_040938575.1. NCBI lineage: Eukaryota > Metazoa > Chordata > Amphibia > Caudata > Ambystomatidae > Ambystoma > Ambystoma mexicanum. The sequence continues at coordinate 981,813,066 of NC_090923.1, forward strand.
TTTAGCACAAGAAATACACTCATTTGTTTTAAAAAACATATACACATAACATAGTCATATACATCTTAAAATCATGCCACCTCACAGTGTACAGAATTAAATGCCAAAAATTTCATTAGCACAACACAACAATGGCAACTCAATTGTTCACATTTCCCATTGCGTGAACCAGCCCAACTTATATAAGTTTCAGTCCTCTGTGTTTCAAAGTAACCGGACATTCATCAAGGGCAGAAGTAATCCTGTGCTCCAGGTCGATTCTTCCTACATATACACCAGGTTGCTATCTCTAAGGATACAAAGACAAACACGTATCACTAACACGGGCATAATCAGTGTAATCAGTCACCATAGCCAAACCCTAATCAATAATAGGGTATCTAGTACACACTACATCATGTACTGGATCTGCGGTCAGAAGAAATATATGTCTTTGACCGTATAAGCCAAGTCAGTACTGGCTCTTCACTATTACAGCAGTAAGTGAAATTCGTAAGTGAGTACCTAGAGGAATTCTACCAATGGCAGTATTTTTATTCACCTCCTAATCCCGAACACAAGGAATTTAGGGAATATCCAACCACATTAGAGCCTGGCACAACAACAGAAGCCGGCTCACCCTCAGGTGTTAAAAAGTGTTCTTTAGTTGGATACAGTCACAACTCCGTGGCATTGTCACCCATCATCTTTCTTTCCAATTTTCTAAAACGGACTATCAATGCCTAAATACTACTGCACTATAGAAGCCACCATGCGAAACATGTTCGGGACAATTTGCCCTTTGGGCAATTTTTACGTTTGAAACGTAACAGCAGTACCAACTATGATTATGAAACCGGGGCCAATTTACTTATGGACAAATTGATCGATAGGCAGACCCTCCAGAATGGAAGGAATCCGTGAGGCCCAAGACACAGGGGCAATGCAGTGGCAGTAACTGCAAGCCCATAATACCTAGCCAAACAATGAACTCTCTTGGGTGGTCATCATTCCTTGGTTATGCCACCCACACATGGTGACTTAACACACCCACAAACAGAATTGACATCACAACACTACCAGGGGTCAAGTCCTACAAATTAAAGTGGGGGGACTCATCAACAAATGTAATGGCATGTGATGTCATCAGAAACTAGCATATCAAGGTGAAATAAGCATATATCATTAAATTGGCTTTGCATAACCACCAAAATTGCACAGGACGAATGGCATTTGCCTTTCATAAATTTAAACACCCAATTTTGTGCGTAATTGGTGTCATACAGCCCAGCCTTGATTCAAGGCTGGGCTGCATGATACAAACGCTCATAGCTGTATTCGTTTTCAAATTGCTTTACAATTGGTATCATGCAGCCCATGATACCAATTGAAGACTCTCGTAGCTGTATTCGTTTCAAACTGCTTTACAATAATTGTAAAGCAATTTGAAACGAATACAGCTACGAGCGTTTGTATTATGCAGCCCAGCCTTAAATGAAGGCTGGGCTGCATGATACCAATTGAAGACTCTCGTAGCTGTATTTGTTTCAAACTGCTTTACAATAATTGTAAAGCAATTCGAAACAAATACAGCTACGAGCGTTTGTATCATGCAGCCCAGCCTTGATTTCAAATTGCTTTATAATAATTGTAAAGCAATTTGAAATTAATACAGCTACGAGAGTCTTCAATTGGTATCATGGAGCCCAGCCTTGAGGCTGGGCTGCATGATACCAATTGTAGACAAGCGGCAGAAAGCATTAAGTTTATGCTTTCTTTTCCGGCACTCGACAGGAAAGTAATTTACTTTCCTGTCGAGCGCCAGTAATGAAAACGGTCCAGTGGCCTCTTTGGGTGCTCTGAGTTGGGGGCAGATGAGCGGACAGGCCAGTGCTTACCTGACTACGCTTCACCAACTCTGTCAGCTCGGCAGGTGGGCACTCAAAGAGCCTTGGAGGTGCCTGGGGTCACAGCCAAATGCTGTGCAGCTCCCAGGCCTGCGTGACCCTCCCCCAATCCTGGGGCTGCAACGCAGAGCCGGAGGTGTTAACCCTCAAGCTGCTGCAATCAGCAGTCAGCTGTGTTCGCTCTAAATCATTAAATGAGTGCGAAAAAAGACACACTAAGCTAACGTGTCTTTTTCGCGCTCATTTAATGATTTATAGCGGCAATTGCGGGAAATGGCAAATTTTGCGATTTTTTTGCAAATCGCAAAATCGCCATAAGGTGGATGGTCTGGATAGGGGCTATCCCAAAAAAGTTGTCAGGCAGTCTGCCAAACGAGCTTTTAATAACAACCGGGAAGCTCTGCTGGTAAACAATAAGAAAGACACTGCTAACCATGAGACTCCATTGGTGTTTGTCAACACTTTTAGTAATCTTTCCTATCAAGTTAAGAATATCATATGTAAAAATTGGAAAAAGACAATGAACAGTCCATTACCTATGATAGCTTTCAAAAAGAGCACCAACATTCGTAATCTTGTGATGAAGAATGACATACACCAGGTGGTTAGCCAGGAGGGTGCCCAAAGTACATTGTGGGGTCTGCCTCGAGTGAAGGGTCACCATCCATGTGGAGAATGTGTCATGTGTCCATTTACCAAGAAAATGACCACTGTGAATTTGGGTCTCACTTCTGAATGGGTGCTAAATGAACACACTAATTGTAAAACGGAAAATGTAATTTATATGATTAAATGTCCGTGTGACCTAATTTATATAGGCAAAACCAACAGAAAGTGCAAGACTCGGATGATCGAGCATAGGAGCTGTTTAAAACATCATACTGATAAAGCTCCTCTACTCAAACATTTCGAAGATAAAAAACATACTTCCTCTGATTTTGAATGGTGTATCTTAAAAAAGATCAAGGGTAGATCCCAAGACGAAATTAATAGGAAACTGATTAATCTGGAACAAAAGCTTATCTTTCTTATCAACAGTCATGTCACAGGATTGAATGAGAACATCGAGTGGCATAACATCAGATAAGCAAGTTACCTGTTACCTTGAAGGGACTTTGGAGGACCTAGGAGTGTTGCACTGTTTGTTGGTACCCATTGAGGGACAATCTCTATTTCTATGTGAAGAAATGCAATTTGTTGTCATACAGGCCACAAATAATTTGCCTCAAGGGGTTGTCTCCTATGTGGTTGTCTCTGTGTTTAGAGAATTTCCACCGTGAGTGATGTTCTGTTGTGGTTTTCTTTGGACATGATCAGGGGTAGCAGGTCTCTTTTTCACGTGTCCTGGGTCAGTTAATGCTCTTTTCAGAGCTGGTGGAGAATGCCTACACCTTTTCCTCACATGTTTTGCATACTTCCCCACTATATTTGATCCGTTTGTGGTCTTGTTTGGGATTTTTGCCCTTTCTCTTGGTATGATGGGAGTCACACCCCTTTTTTCCATTGGCGGACCTGTGGCCTTAGTTGCTTAGCAACTCGGGCATGTTTTGCCTGATTTGAATGGGTGTTCCCACGCGCGTGGCGTGGGGCGTGGTGACATCATCGCGTTAACGCGTTCCGCGGAGCGTGATGACGTCATCGTGTCACGCGAATGCCGCGGAATAGGGATTTCAGTACGGTTTTTGGGCCGTAGTCTCAGGGTGTTGATTCACTGTTATCCCGGGCGTGAGATGTAGTACTCTGCCTGTTTGCAGGTTATCAGTTGGCATAGACAAGGTAAGAACGAGGGGATGCCTTTGGAAGTAACTTTAACCCTAACACTCTGCAGAAGATGCTCCTTTCCTTTGCGATGTATTTACTTAGCACTTTTACTCTTTCAGAGCTAGAGGAATTGTAGAAGGAAGAGGCCCTATCTATACAGACTTTCACTGTAGTGTTTTTCGGAGAATTAAAAATCGCTGGAATAGGTAAGAGCCGTTTTTTGGCATTTATTAGAGTAGCGGATGCTTACTTTACATCTTGGGCTAGGCATCTTACCCTCAATTTTTTGTATTTTAGGCATTGATAGTCCGTTTTAGAAAATTGGAAAGAAAGATGATGGGTGACAATGCCACAGAGTTGTGACTGTATCCAACTAAAGAACAGTTTTTAACACCTGAGGGTGAGCTGGCTTCTGTTGTTGTGCCAGGCTCTAATGTGGTTGGAGATTCCCTAAATTCCTTGTGTTCGGGATTAGGAGGTGAATAAAAATACTGCCATTGGAAGAATTCCTCTAGGTACTCACTTACGAATTTCACTTACTGCTGTAATAGTGAAGAGCCAGTACTGACTTGGCTTATACGGTCAAAGACATATATTTCTTCTGACCGCAGATCCAGTACATGATGTAGTGTGTTCTAGATACCCTATTGGTGATTAGGGTTTGGCTATGGTGACTGATTACACTGATTATGCCCGTGTTAGTGATACGTGTTTGTCTTTGTTTCCTTAGAGATAGCAACCTGGTGTATATGTAGGAAGAATCGACCTGGAGCACAGGATTACTTCTGCCCTTGATAAATGTCCGGTTACTTTGAAACACAGAGGACTGAAACTTATATAAGTTGGGCTGGTTCACACAATGGGAAATGTGAACAACTGAGTTGCCATTGTTGTGTTGTGCTAATTAAATTTTTGGCATTTAATTCTGTACACTGTGAGGTGGCATGATTTTAAGATGTATATGACTATGTTATGTGTATATGTTTTTTAAAACAAGTGAGTGTATTTCTTGTGCTAAAGAGTGATTAATATATTAAAAATGATATTTTTTGGTAATACTGCTTTTTGATGATTATTGAGAACACATAATACAGCCTATATTTGTTTCATGGTTGCTACAAGAAATTGCTGTCTGAGGATATATACTGTGTTGATGTAGTCTGTTATATGTTCCTTCCTTTTGTTTAAATACACATTATTTATCCTCACTTAGTAGGAGGGAATATCACCAGAACGTGGGGGTTACCCCTGTAGAAAAACTATTGGTCATACTATCTTACATACTCCAGCTTGTTCCCAGATGCCTCAGTGCCGTTTCAGTTCTTCCCACCCCAAATGTGTTACATGCACTCCCTGGTACTTCGAAGCACAAATCACAGGGGCCTGGGTTCTTCTGCTCTGATCTTTTTGATATATTGATGATCTAACAGTTTTATGGCTGGTGGTCTGGGACTGACCAGTGCTCTGGAATGTAGGGGTCTTGGGACAGGGGTATCTGGGCACTATAAATTAGAATTTGGGTTGGGGTAGGTCAGAGGCTCGTGCCCTCTGTTTTATGGGATTGCTATGATATGATATGATATGGCATTTATAGGGTGCATATACACAAGTGTTTCAAGGTGCGATGAGGCAAGGGGGAGACAGAGGGAAGACAGAGACAGCGATCCTACTAGGCCAGGTTACATTGAGATCGCGCAAGTGCGGGGGCGGGGGGAAGGGGAAAAAGTGCAGGGGGAAAGAGGCCAAGATTGCTGCTTCCAGGGTGCTTGCGGCCCTCTCATGTCCTTGGAGTGCGCAATCCTTCTAAATTAGATGTGTTGTTAGTGTGAAACAATGAGAGGTTTATGAATCCCTGTGGATTTAGCCTTCTACACTGCTGCCCAGGCTGTAACCAACTCCTGCGTTCACACACACATTTTGATGTTTCGCCCTTGGGCCTACTGCCCTGGCTGCAGCGCAATGCCAGGCCTAGAGTTCAAGATGGCTGCTGGTCTAAAATTGCATCTCATTTTCAAATATGATCTACCCCCAGTTACGTAATAATCTAGTGCACTACAGCTTCTAATGACACCCTCCTCCCTCCTGCAGCCTTCCCCAGCCCCTGCAACATAATGCTAGGCCTCTGCCGCATTCAAACCCTCTTGGGGGCATGGGACGATCGCCCCAGCTTCCCAACAGAGAACAGATATACTCTGGGGGGCAGGATATCCATTGGCCACTCCCTTTACTAAAGAAGGAGCAAGCGCTACACACATGAGCTTAGATGCACAGTAATGATAACTGCAGACCTCCCGCATGTGGGATGGGACATCTCTAGACATGAGAGAAATGTTCAGGAGGGTACTTTGGTTCTGATTTTGAACTGGGCTAAACTGGCTTTCCCCCTGTTAGTGGGCACTAATACCCATAATAAGAAGCCCTAGTTGAGAACCCCCTGGATATAGGTGCAAACGTTGTACTTGTCAGAAAAGGTGTAAATGTATAGGAAACCAATGTGCCAACACACACATATGGTATACGAAGGTATAATGCCAAGACGCAAATGCAAGGTCCCTGCTTAGCCTTATCATAGGCTTGGAAACCTGCAGTCCTGCTCCCACAGCGCTTGAAGTTTGCAGGACTTCGGACTTCTACTCCAAGGAGAAGAGTCCCCTCTGGAAGCACTCTGGTGCTTCACAATCACAAGTCTAGCAGGTCAGAGATCGTAAACAGACAATGCTTGGCTGTAAGTCACTGTTCATTTCTTTTCACAATTATGCCCTGCTTACTCAAGGCCATCATCATCATCACTCCCTGTTCTCCGATTTTGAAACTTTGGGAAGACCTTGGAGCAGAGAGTCTGTATGGGGTCACGTGGATGGTCAGAACCAGTGAGAGCAAACACTTAGCATTCACCGTTCACATTCATTAACAGTCAATGCCTGTGAGCCTTGTGATCATAAATCAACTTCGGCTGCCACTCCAATTCTCCTCTCTCTTCCCCTTTTGCAGCCGCTGGGCATTTTTAAGTGCTACATCAGCATAATAAGATTGATGATGGCTGCTTTCCTGCTCCTCTCACTGTGCCAGCCACACTGCCCTATGCCTTCCTTCTCGTCTCATCCTCCACAGCTTCAAGTATGTTTTTTTCCACTCTTAACAATGAAATGTTATATGTCATGTGTTTTGCTATATTTGTATCCCTGTATATGATTTTCTTTTATTTACAATGAACAATTTAGACCATTTTTAAAATAAAATATTTGGTGGTACAAACCACCTGCTCCACCTGTAAGGTCTCCGTAGAGGGGTTGGGCGCGCGCCCTACATTTTTTCAAATCACGCAATTGGAGGCCACTTTGAAAAATATTTCCCAATCCAATTTTGGCTCTGTCAGCCACCGTCCACTGAATCAGCAAGGTTGTCATAAGCCCAATGCAAATAACGGCAACTCCGTAACAGCAAAATAACCATTCGAGTAAAGATTACTTTGGAGGGATTACAAACTGCTTCTTTGTGGCTTTAAAGCAGGAAATTCCGAGAGGACCCTGAAAGAGTATCGCAGGAGCTGGGAGCAAAGTGGCCGGGTGGGCTGTGTCAGGCGTATGTTCACATCTCCGATGCATCCATCTTTGAATGATTATACCAATCAGGTTTGGTCAAACTGCTTGATTGCTAATTACGCTGCCGAGGGACAAGTAATGTGTCACGTGGAGTTGCTGTCCGAGTGGATGGCAAGAAGGTGAGGCAAGGGTCTAGGGGAGAGCTACAAGCAACTCAGAGAATTTGTGTGGCCAGCGCACAGCGTTATTTCGCCACCATACGTCGTGCAAGTGCCACCTGAGAGTCGGAACTGAAAACTGTACTCCGAATAGGCTGAGAAATGGATAGCAAATGAAAGGCAGTCATGCAGCCACCTTGGTTGTGAGGCTTACTGCTGTGCCAATTCTAGAAATATGATTCAATTCATTTGACATTGTGTTCAAAGTGGCACAGTGCACTACTTTTATGTTCACAGGTCAAGAGTCCCCAAATAGTTTACTAACAAGCACCCCGGCTCAAAGGGAAAGGGGAAGTAAAGAAAAGCTGATATTTTGATAATAGGCTGTTTAAAGTGCCTGGCCCATTGACATGCTGTCAGGCAGTATTCGTGCTATTCTATATGCTCTGCATGTCCCAAGCTAAAAAAATACGTTAGCCCTGAGGATAAGACCATGGCAGGTAAATTCTTCGCAGCCGTGCAGATGAAAGACCTGACCTAGCCTTTCAGATACATGAAGACCATCAGCCCAAACAAATCCTCCAAAGGCGGGAGGAAGGCACGGGACACTTACATGAATATTCAGTATGGCAGACAGTCGTGCCAAGTTGTGATTGTAATGGGATCAAGAAGCTCTCATTGTCCTTGCAACCATAGTGCTATATATGACCCTTTTATAAAGAGCAAACCAAGACTCTGGGCACGGAAATTTGATTTTAGGCCTGTTGGTACGTATTAGCGAGGCACGATCTTTCTTTGTTTTTAGAGGTTGTCATCATTACATCTATGACGTTTGCTATAACCAGAGAAAGTCAAACAATGGGGTGGGGGGAATTACGACCGCTGATGAAGAGGATAGGGTGGAGAAGGTGGTAATGAGCTCAAGGATGAGTATGGAACATGATGATGGTTTGCAGAAGATTGGGATATAGGAAATAATGAAATGTATGAGCAACAAGCTATAGGAAATCCCAATAAAAAAGATATTTTGTTGACGGTCGTTTTAAATTGTAATGAAATGAATACGTTGTCAATTAAAATAATGGTTACATTTGCCTCCTCTTGTAGCCCATTCCTAAACAGGCACAATGCACTTGAATTACTGCATCAAATTCCGGATTTAAAGGCAATAACGAGTAGAGACATAGCTTTAGTGGAATTACCAAGGTCTGCGCAAGATGCGAATTCGGTGATACTGCATCTGGTCTCACCCGTTATTGCTGAATTAATCTTGATCTATTCGCAGGAGCTTAGGGAATTGGGCTATGAGGCCCAAAATAACATTACCAAAGCTCCCAGAAACAAGACCAAAGGAACTAGCAAAGTACATATGAATCCTAAGGAGGATGGTATCCCTGATTTGGATAAGTTGGTCAAATGCATTGGGCGAGAGCTTATAAAACATCCGGAAATTAAGCTAAAAGATATTAGACCCAGTAAATATGTTACTGCTACAGACGAGGTAAATTGACAAAAGACTGTAGCAAATGATAAATGGCAAATTCTATCATGGAGTACGAGGGGCTATCATTCGTATTTGTCTAGGTTGGATGGGTTAAGGTATTTAATGGAGGTGGATTTATTTGCCCTCCAGGAAACATGGTTAATGAGGGATCCAGAAATCGATGAATATGGAAGAAAGCCAAGCGAGGTGAAAAAGGCAGTCCTTTTGGGGGTATTGATGTTAGGGTCGAAAATGACCAAATTTAATGCTGCTGAAAAATTCCCCTAATATATTAACAGCGATTGTGCAACTAGCCGGATCAGCTCATTATCAAAGAGTATTGGTTATTGATAACCAATACACTTTGAAAGTCCATATAATCTATAGTCTATAATCCCCCAAACAATAAAGGCACTGTGGAAATTATAGAAGCACTAGATAAGATACTTGATGATTGCTGAGGGAATCACCCTGAGGCATTGTTCCTAATAATGGGAGATCTTAATGATCAAAGATTCAATAGAAATACTGATGGATGACTGTACTCTGTTGAAGGATCAATGGTCTATATTTATCAGTGCACATTGCTTATACCATCTATTTAGAAATCGTGATGATAAACTGTCTGAACAGTATACTTGGTCAGCTGGTGCTAAGGCATCATGGATCGACTATACATTGTTCCCTGTTCCGGTCTTCCAAATAATGGGTAAACTTTATTTTATTAAAAATAGCTTAAGTGATCATGCGATTAATAAGTTTAGCTTAAAAGTGGACATGTATTTCAAGGATGCAACCTTTGGACAGACAATGACTAAAGGTCAGGGAATATAATATATTGGTCTGTGAGAAATATAGATGAGTATAGAATGGGCCTCATTACGATTATGGAGGTAGCCATGGTGCTATTAGCGCCATGGCTACCCCCATACCGTATACCAGGTCCGGGCTCAATGGGAATGGGGAGGCAGCTAATAACGGGACCGTTAATAACGGTGTGTTTTGAGGGACTCACTAATAGACATTGGGCCTCATTACGAGTTTGCCGGTCCCGATACAACAGTACCGGTAAGCTTGCCGGTACCATTGTATCCAGACCGGCAAACTCTGAGTTTTGCTCACGGGTGCCTTTCATTCCACCAGGTCTGACCTAGCGGAATGAAGGGCACCCGCGAGCACAGCATGTCGGATGCTCAGGCACCGTTACAAACGGTGCCTGTGCATCTGGCTTCCCCATTCCCATTGAGCTCTACGGGGCTCAAACGGGAATGGGGAAGAATTTTTTCCGGCGCCCAGGAATGGGCAAATACCGGGTCTGGCAAGGCCTTAATGATCTGGTAATTGCCAATTTCCGGGTACCGGAAAAAAATAAATACAGGCGGCAGCCGTGCCTTTATTACAGGCACGGCTACCGCCAGCCTCGTAATGAGGCCCATGGTCAGTTTCTGGACACTGAGATATGCTGCAAAGAGTTTCTTGGTAATTGAAACAAGGCAAGAGAGAGAGCCAAGCTATAGCTTTCTTTTGCAGTAATTTGCGTGTGCTGGTTCATTTCAAAAGTAAATCCTAGCTGTGCAGACTGAAAAAGACTTCTTTGCTCTTCATGGACTTTATTAATGAAAGCAATGCCGTTCTGAGAGGGATTGCCTTATTTTATGGCAATCAAATGAAATACACATGCAGGGCTGTGTTTAATAGAGCAAAACATTTTGGTGTTTAAGTGCGATGCCATCTTGAATGCAGGTAATTTTCTTGTGCAGCCTTGAGTCTTTAAATGACAGAACAGCAGTGTAGAGACATTCTGAATTTAGGTTATTTTCTCTGGATTCACGTGAAGGAAAACAAAATGCAGCCATTCTTGGGATGGCTTTGTTCAAATATCACCACACATGTGCTAAGCAGACAAAAGCACAGCCGTTTTTGGGTGAATGTTGAAATGCGCTTTTGTGATGTAGGGAATTTCTGTTGGGGCTGGTAAATGTACCCCACAACACAAGTGAAACATTTGGAAAATACATTTTTGGGTTACCCCAATTACAGGGACATTCCAATCACTTCATAGGATCATGGTCTCAAGGATTCATCTGAATGATAGGAAGACCTAGACATTCCACCCTCTCCCTCTCTCTCTCTCTCACGCTCTCTCTTTTACAATCAAATGGGTATTGTCCATTCAGCGATAAGGTGTCAGAGTTGATAATAATGGCAGAAGTCTTCATAAATGTATAAGAAGATCATTTGAATTAAATGACACCTCATATTACATGGTCACCGCAGGGGTCTTCCTTCACATCATCCAGTTCAATCTACAGACATCCAGATGGGCAATGAAAAATTGTTCTCCGGATGCTGAGGAAGAAATCAATGTTGGTCTAAACTGACTCTTTGACATGTGTTTGATTCCACAGGAAAAGGAGATGAATATTGGCCCCATTTATGGAGGAGGCCTAATCAGGGACGCTGATGCAAAATGTGGACTCAAGTTCACACAATCGGTGAAGATTTCTCTTTGTTGCTGCGTAGATTTGGTGTTGCTCAAAAGAGAGACGCTTCCGAATGCCAACCACTCAAAACTTAAAGCAATCAGGCAAGCGAGCAACAATATCTTCTCCTCAGGATTTTGGCTTTGGGCAACCTGTTCAAGAAGAAGCCTGCCAGCAGAAAATCCTTGCAATGAAGATCAGAATCAAGTTACTATACACATCCTCAGGCTTTTTCTGACTTCTTGGCGGCCGCACCATTGTCCGCTTCGCTGCCTGCAGCAAGCCTTCAATCAGGAGCATTGACCCGGCTCCACTTCCCCCCCTTTCCCAGAGAACTTGCTGCACTCTCAGTCCCTTGTAAGATTTTCTCTTTTTATGTGGCATCTCTCCAGTGTGCTTCTGCCCCGACAGATGTATGTCTTTAGTTCTTCTGCAGTCACTTTGCCATACATCCACTTTTGTCACCACTTCATACTTTTATTTCTTTTGTCTTTCACTTCTTCTAACATGCACCAAGTCGCTATAGCGTATACACAATGAAAACATCCTTCTTTTCTAAGACATATTCTTCCCCCTACTCCCTTTTTACCCCAACCCTAACCTTCCCATATGCATTGCCACCTTGACAATGTGCAGATGCAGATGAAGTAAAGGAAAGAAGAAGCAAATGCTCAAACAAGTTAATGGGCCTCATTACGAGGTGGACGGTAAGGGATTACCGGCACCGGTAAGGGCACCGGTGCCGGTAATCCCTTACCACCCTACTACAAGTTCCCTTTGCGGGTCCTCCCTTAACGTCTGGTTTTTCCAGGCATTAAGGACGGGACCCGCAAAGGGACTCTGAAGCTAATAACGGTACCGCAATTTGTGGTACCGTTATTAGAGCCTTCCCCATTCCCATTGAGCCCTATGGGGGCTCAAATGGGAATGGGAAATAGCCCTGGTGAATGGGGAATTACCGGTCCCACCAACCTTGGAATGGACCGGTAATTGCTCCATTCGCCAGGGCGGAGTCGGAACGAGTTTGGAGGCAGCCATGGCGCTAATAGCGCCATGGCTACCTCAAACCTCGTAATGAGGCCCACTGTCTGACAAAGTGAATGCAGAAGAAGAAAGTGTAGAAGAGGGTTTATGGGGAAGTAAAGGGGGTTAACACCTTGTCCAGGAGAGAGACTATTTTCCACACATTACGAAAGGAAAAAGTGTTGATGCCTTTCTAGTTCCCTCTTGCCCCTCTCTTTGATTCTCCCCATACATTACAGGGGGGACAACCATCCAATCCCTATTTTTAATTTCTTTTCTAACCGCTCCCCAACCGTTGATCTGCACCACCCTTTTTTATCACCTAAAAGTATCCCCTGCTTGCACATGTTGCTATCCCACTGGATGCCTCTGACCGCATAAAAACAATCCACAACAACTTTTCCGCTGCATCTTGACCGGGCACCATAAAGCAATCTTGTAGAATGCTGCTCTAAATCACCATTATCAAGGTTCTGACAACTGGAATTGAGTCAAAGGGTAATATAGGGTGCTCTAAAGTATTAGGAATCTCCCTAGGGCTTAATGTTTCATCATCGACCGCTGAGCTCAAATGTAATCCATACATTCACGACATTCAATGTAGACATGCTCTTCATCGCTCCAACCTGATCCTATAGCAGGGTACCTGCCCCTACTTTGTTTCTCCTAAGCAGTTCAAAGGGAACTTTCGACAGACCATCCATGCATCTAGATAGTATTGGAGATACTGCATTGCAGTCTTGCTGAACTTTACAGCCTTGTTCCTGGAGCACTCGAATATGGGTGTCACCATGTCGGAAGGTCTCTCATTAAGGTATGCTGTTCAACAAATGATAATGGCTTCGGGTACAGCACACTAATACCCCTTTATACTAGCTCTACTTGGCATATCATACACCAATTTAGAACGTCCTCTCCCCAAAGGCTCTCTGATTTCTCTCTCTCTCATTCTCTCTCTCTTCACTCTGTTTCTCACTCCTTCTCTCACTTCCTCTCTGTCTCACTCTATGGCTCTGTCTTTTTCTATGTGGGAGAGCCTTACATAATCAAGCGCGCATTTGCTAGTACCACCCCAGTTCTTTACAGTTGCAAATGATCAAAACCTACAATATCCACATACATTATTTTCTAATATAAAGTTATCATTCAACTTGCCCAGTCTAATACACTCATATTGTATTCTTTTGAAATATTACTATGAGAAAGGGAAATAGGGCAAATAGCACAATTGAGGGTTCCTCGCTACTTTGCATACAAATACACAGCATTTTGGAAAAATAAGAATTAGCATAGATCTTTAAATGTAACCAGTAGGTCTGCGCTATAATTGTTGCAGGCTTGAATCACTACGTCTCGAAGACACACTGGCCATGGTGCTCATTTCACTTTTCACAACACTCACCCTAACATTAAAATGTTTGTAACATTGAACCATATTTACTGATTTGGAAAGCCTTACAGTTTGTATGCAAGTTTACAATGGTTGCAACATCAGTTCCCGTTGGGGTATATGGGGTGTGCAGAAATAATGGTCCTTTTCCTTGAACATAGAATTGTAGTGGAGTCTAAGAGTAAGGATTACTACACATATGCTCTATTCCAGATGCACAGACATGATAAGTGGATTATTTATACATATATATAGAATAAGGCTGCGGTAGTGGTGCCATCCCTTCTTCCACCTGCGAAAGCAGGTCTGCAATACTCAAGTTTCAGAGTTCATCTTTAAGTCATTATTTCTAATGGAACAATAACCAACTCTTTCATTTTCTTATAACTACCCATGATTACCCTGCACTGCCAAACTTAAGAGTCAGTCGTCTCCTATGCAGAACCTGCTCAAGCACAAGAGCTTAATGTAGACATGGCTATCATCATCACGTCCAGCTTTTCCAAATAATCAGTTCACCAAACTCTTAACAGTTCAAATCTTGCACAGTTTTTTAATAATTTGTTTACAACCAACAATCATTCAAATATCAATAGAAAAGGAGTCTCTGCTCAAAGAGCCATAGGCCACTAAGGTGCTGCATGCTAAGTGCACCATTATGTAGGTTTTGCTAATGCCTACGAGATTTTTTAGGAATGTATTCTCAACGAATAGGCACCCCCTCGCATGGAGCCCCAAATGCAGCCCAATATAGGGCTTGTGATGCTGCGTTAGTGTTGAACATTTTGAAAGCCCCTTTCATTGAGGTGCTACCCATTTTCTGGTGAAAAGCTCGAATGGCTCCAGAGGTTTGGTTAATCTTTTGCTGAATCCGATTTATATGATCTGTTCTGATGAACATCTCAGTCCCAAATAATCCTCTAATTTAACAATGTCTAATTCATTATTTGGTGACAGAAGCTTTTATTTTTGGTGGCAATGCTGGCCAAGAACCATAATCCTTGATTGCTAAATACAGATCACTGCATCGTCAGCAAAAAGCAACAGCTGAGTCTTTCTGATCTTGGTGGTCAAAACATTCTGGCATGTGCTCCCTAGAAATAAAGGGGGTCCAAAAGACCCCACTGCCAGAATTCCTGGGACACTGGAAATGTAGAAGTGTGTTGACCACATCTACCAATCCCAACCCATCCCTGGTTATTAGAGTACAGGTAAATGAAATGCAATCATCACTTGGTACTCTCAGGAAATCAAGAGCCTGCCACAGCTTTTCACTATCAACAAGATCAAATGGTGTTTGCAGTAAAGACCCTTTCTCCCTTATGGGTGAGTGTTTTTCTGTCCAGAGATGTAGGGTAAAGCATGGGTCAAGTGTGCATCTCACTCTCTGAAAGTCCGATTGGCCAGAAGATAATAGGCTCCTTTCAGGGGCCTGGTACTACAATCTCACATGTTTACATTTTCCAAAGATCTTTGCATAGGTAACCAGAGGTGGAATAGTGTCATCCGCCATGCCAGATGGGGTTTACTTCCGCGTTGGCTGCTTCGTCACGGTAGAGTCCGAGGTTAGTTTCCTCTCTGTGCAGGTCTAGTTGTTACGTCCTGAAGGCCGCCCGGAAGTATAAATTCGATTTACTTCCGGGTTACCGTTGCGTTGCAACCCCCTTAGATTAGCGCTTCACTCTCCTTTGGGTCAGACGCTGTTTTCCTCTTTCGGCTTTTTCTTTAGCCGACCTCTTTCGTACGCCTTTCGGGCGTCCTTCCCTACTCTATCTCTTTCCCTCGCTACCTTCTAACCTTACTACGCTTTCCACTTGGCCGGCGCTCTCTTCAGTGGCTTTCCTTCTCACTCTTTCTGTGTGGTTAGCCTTACCTCAACCTCAAGGATTGCCAGCCTCTCCACCATCTTCCACCTACCTGTTAACACTACTATCACTGGACCACTTTCCATTCCTGGATTTTCTTCATGCGGAACTAACTACGGACAATAAGGGTTTTTTCTGCTGTTCCGGCTTTTTCCCTTTACTTCCTGGCTGCTCGCGGGAACGAGGCCACAGGACTGCTGTTATAGCTAGCGGTCACTGTGGCTTCCTCTCGCGGCATGCCCCCTCCACATAAAAAGCAAAAGGATTACCTCCATCGAAGGAACTTCAACCCAGAAGATTTGGATAACCTATCACCAGGTGAGAAGAGTGGGGAGGAAGGAGGGCGAGAACGTCCTAGTCAGGACAAATAGGTATATAACATCCAATAGCACCCGGCACCCGCGGCGCAACGGGAATACTGCGTGGTATTCCCTTTTACGCCGTGCGTGCCGGCTACTCTGTTCCCGACGAGGGGCGTGGCAGCCCCTCAGCCAATGAGGAGGCTCGAAATGTGGAAATCCCCGCTCCGAGCCTCCCCATGGCTGGCGGCTTCCTTCGTCCCCCGCTGGGGACTCAGGTAAGAATTATTTTTTTTCCTCCTTCCTCCCACCTCCCACCTCACCCGACTTACCTTCTATCCTGCGATCTTCGGCAGGGGACGATGGAAACCTCCAGCCGTGTGGAGACTCGGAGTGGGGCCATCCCCGCTCCAAGCCTCCACACAGCTGGAGGCTTCCATCGCCCCCGCCGGAGACCGCTGTACTTTTTTTTTTTCCTTCCCCATCCCCCTCCCTTCCGCCCTCCCAACCCCACTTACCAGTGCCTTTAGTGACACTACAAATCGAGCTGGGGCTCATTGAGGGGGCGTTGCCTAACAGCGGGGGCCTTGATGGCCCGTTAGGCCACGCCCCCTTGACGAGCCCCGGCTCAATGGGCTACTGGCACCCCTGCCAGGCAGCCTTTTGTAGAGATTAGCACCCTCTCCCCTATGGGGGAGAGGGTGCTGATCTCTGCATTTATATTCTATAGGCTTGCCTGGCAGGGGACAACGCCTCCCTATTCAGCCTTAATGGTGGTGCTGCCCCTCGCCAGCAAGGCTGAAAGGGTGAGGCCACTGGAAGCAGAGGCCTTTTTCCTAAAGACTAAAAAGCTTCAGTATTTAGAAAGCAAGGCCTCTGCTTCCAGCGGCCTCACGTTTTCCCCATAATGGTGGCGCCGGCCCACGTGCATCACTTGATTAAAGGGATGCCTCGCAAGTGCGGCGCCACCATTGTGGCTGAAAGGCATTTTTTTCTGAAGCCTGAAGCTCTCGCACACGAGCGAGAGCTTCAGGCTGTAGAAAAAAATGCCTTTTCGTGTAGTGGCCGGGGCTGCCAGGAGAGATTAGTGGGCCCCGGCAAGGCCCCTGCCTCAAAATGAAATTTCGGAGCTTGTCGGGGCCCAGCCCGGGCAGGCCCCGGCCCACTTAAAGCCCTGCCACTTGCCTACTTTTTTCTTCTGGTCTTGGGAGTGAATGCACTGGGAACACTTGTGTTCCCAGCGCGTCCGCTCCCGATGGCCGCCATGGAAAGGGAAGACAGACTACGTTTTCCCTTTCCCGGCGGCCATTTTTTTCTTTTTTTTTTTTCTGTTTTGAAACAAGCGAAACAGAAAAAAAAATGCCATTAGCACCCCGGTCTAACGGGCCGGGCTGCTAATGGCAATAAGACCCTCGGCGGCGGGCTAATACCGCCTACGGTAATGCCTTGGGCATTACCTGGGGCGGTATTGGCCCGCCGCCTTGGGTCTTATTGCCACAGGGTTAGTTTTGGAGCCCTTTGTATCTAGTTGTCCCATTTCAGCCAACTTCCAGAATGCTGGCAACAGTAAACTGGACTGTGGGTTGTTCAAAATGACAGAAAGTAATGTTATTAACAACGGTGGGTGACAATTGACTAATTCATTTGGGACACAGTTTGAACCTTTGGCCACCCCAGATTTTTTGTCATTTCACTGCCCCCTTAAGCCCTTGGAAGTTAAAATGAGTGGACTCCCTGTGGCATGCCTCCAATTATATCATCAACTTTATCAGATATACAAATAGGTGCAAAGTCATTAAACCAGAGCAATGCGTTAATGCTGGTACCTTAGCGAGACTTATACAAAGGTAATGGATTTGCCTTTCAAATAGCTACACTGACCTTTTATCGTGTAGAGAATAAATGCACTGATCTGATCTCAGGCATACTATAACTATGCTGGCCTGATTTCAGGTACAGTATAAACACACTGACCCGATTTCAGGTACAGTATAACTATATTGAGCTAATCTCAGGCACCTTGTAACAATGCTGACCAGACCTGAGGTACAGGTTAACTACACTGAACTGATCTCAGGTCAGGTACAGTATAACTATGCTGACCTGATCTCAGGTACCGTATAAATACACTGCCCTGATCTCAGATACTGTGTTAGTAGGCTGACCTGATCACAGGTGCAGAATAACTATGGTGACCTGATCTTATATCTACACTGATTTTAGGTACACTATGGGCCTCATTACGATTTTGGAGGCAGCCATGGAGCTACTAGCTCCATGGCTGCCTCCAAACTGGGCTCCTTTTCCGGGTTCCTGCAATGGGGATTTACCGGGTCATTCCGACATAGGAGGACTCGGTAGGTCTCCTTGCAGGAACCATTCCCCATTCCCATTTCAGCCCCCATAGCGCTTTGTGAATGGGGATGAAGGTAACAACAGGCACATTATGAGTGTGTTGTTACCTCCTTCTTCCCCTCGCGGGACCCATAAAGGACGTCTGGTTTTACCAGGTGTCCGATCCGGGTCCCGCGATGGGAACCTTGTAATCGCCCCTGAGGGAATGAAGGGGGCCGGTCCTGTACGGGCGCCCTTCATTCCGTGAGAGCCTGCCTCGTAATGAGGCCCTATATCTACACTTAACTGATCTCAGGTACAGTATATCTACACTGACCTGATCTCAGGTACAGAGTAACTATGCTGACCGGAACTCAGGTACAGTGCAACTACACTGAACTGATCTCAGGTACAGTATATCTACACTGACCTGATCTTAGGTACACTATGGGCCTCATTACATGGACGGCGGTAACCATGGCGCTATTAGCGCCATGGTTGCCGCCAGTATTTTACTGAGTCCGCCATGGTGAATGGCGCAATTACCGCCCTATTCCAAGGTGTGTGGGGGCGGTAATTCCCCATTCACCATGGCACTTCCCTATTCCCATTTTCGCCCCCATAGGGCTCAATGGGAATGGGGAAGGCGGTAATTACGGTACCGCAAATTGTGGTACCGTAATTACCCCCAAGGTCCCTTTGTGGGTCCCGTCCATAACGGCTGGTAAAACCAGCCATTAAGGTAGGGACCCACAAAGGGAACTCGTAGTAAGGCGGTAAGGGTTTACTGGCACTGGTACCCTTACCGGTACCGGTAAACCCTTACCGCCTTCCATGTAATGAAGCCCTATATCTACACTTAACTGATCTCAGGTACAGTTTAACTACACTGAACTGATTTCAGGTACAATATACATAGGGCCTCATTCTGAGGTGGGCGCAAAGGCATACCGGGCACCGGTAATGACACCGGTGCCAGTAATCCCTTTGCGCCCTATTCCGAGGTCCCTTAGCGGGTCCCTCCCTTAACGCCTGGTTTTACCAGGTGTTCAATCCGGGTCCCGCGATGGGAACCTTGTAATCGGCCCTGACGGAATGAAGGGGGCCTGTCCTGTACCGGCGCCCTTCATTCCGTGAGCGGCTACCTCGTAATGAGGCCCTATATCTACACTGACCTGATCTCAGGTACAGAGTAACTATGCTGACCGGAACTCAGGTACAGTGTAACTACACTGAACTGATCTCAGGTACAGTACCACCAGGCGTTATGGACGGGACCCGGTAAGGGATACTGGGGTCAATAACGGTACCGCAATTTGCGGTACCGTTATTGACGCCTTCCCATTGAGCCCTATGGGGGCTCAAATGGGAATGGGGAATGGCTTTTACAAGGGGACTTACCGGTCCCGCAAAGGTCGGACTGGACCGGTAAGTCCCCATTGAACGAGGGCGGACATGGTCCCGTTATTGGTGCTAGTCATGGCGCTAATAGCGCCATGACTAGCACCAACCTCGTAATGAGGCCCATACACTGACTTGGGCCCTCATTACGAGTTTGGCAGTAGCCATGGAGCTATAAGCTCCATGTCTGCCACCAAACCGGGCTTGTTTACCGGGTTCCTGCAATGAGGAATAACCGGGTCATTCCAACATTGGAGGACCCAGTAATTCCTTCTTGCAGGAACCATTCCCCATTCCCATTTGAGCCCCCATAGGGCTCAATGGGAATAGGGAGGGAGGTAACAACAGGCACATTATAAGTGTCCCGTTGTTACCTCCCTCTTCCCCTCGCGGGACCTGGAAAAGACATCTGGTTTTACCAGGTGTCTGATCCGGGTCCCGCAAAGGGAACCTCGTAATCGGCCCTGATGGAATGAAGGGAGCCGGTCGCGTACCGGCCCCCTTCATTCCGTCGGTGCCAGACTCATAATGAGGCTCATGATCTCAGGTACAGAGTAACTATGCTGAACTGATCTCAGGCACAGAGTAACTATGCTGAACTGATCTCAGGCACAGAGTAACTATGCTGAACTGATCTCAGGTAGAGAGTAACTATGCTGAACTGATCTCAGGTAGAGAGTAACTATGCTGAACTGATCTCAGGTAGAGAGTAACTATGCTGAACTGATCTCAGGCACAGAGTAACTATGCTGAACTGATCTCACGTAGAGAGTAACTATGCTGAACTGATCTCAGGTAGAGAGTAACTATGCTGAACTGATCTCAGGTAGAGAGTTTAACTATGCTGAACTGATCTCAGGCACAGAGTAACTATGCTGAACTGATCTCAGGTAGAGAGTAACTATGCTGAACTGATCTCAGGTAGAGAGTAACTATGCTGAACTGATCTCAGGTAGACAGTAACTATGCTGAACTGATCTCAGGCACAGAGTAACTATGCTGAACTGATCTCAGGCAGAGAGTAACTATGCTGAACTGATCTCAGGTAGAGAGTAACTATGCTGAACTGATCTCAGGCACAGTATAACCACACCGAACTGATCTCAGCTACAATATAAATAGACTTGATCTCAGGTAGAGAGTAACTATGCTGAACTGATCTCAGGCACAGTATAACCACACCAAACTGATCTCAGCTACAATAGAAATAGACTTGATCTCAGGTAGAGAATACCCTCAAACGACCAACAAAGGAGAAGTGGCCTTTTTAGCTGCAGGCCCTTGACTGGTAGTTCTGTATCTGAATCTACTGTGTGTCATGGAACTGAAAAATGTAATTGACTGTAAGTAGATTTCCAGCCAGAGAGTACTCCTCGGCGCCGGTGATGCTGGCACACGACCCGGCTT
Organism: Ambystoma mexicanum; assembly: GCF_040938575.1. NCBI lineage: Eukaryota > Metazoa > Chordata > Amphibia > Caudata > Ambystomatidae > Ambystoma > Ambystoma mexicanum. The sequence goes on from NC_090923.1 coordinate 981,834,098, forward strand.
TTTCAGGAAAGAGACTCTATCCCCCAGAGCCGGAAGACTGGACTGAACAAGTACAATGGCGGAGCTCCCCTTCACCTATGGCGATGGTGGCAGATCTGTTTACTCTGTTCTGTTGACCTCGAGGCTGCTGTCCTTTGGGGTGTCTCGAATTTGCCAATGTGTCCAGCTCTCTCTTTTCACTGCAAACAGAACTGAGTCTTGCTGGTTCGCAGCCTGCATCTAAAATGTGTTCATCTTGGAGAAGCCAAAGAGATTAGGACAGGTGACACCACAACTTTGTGGGTTGGATTTTAAAAGTGTTTATTTAGACAATCTAAGGAAAGAAAATTGCCATGAGGAAGAATTTGTTGCTGAGAAGAGATGGTTTCAGCCAGCAGAGCGGTTGGAGGCCATGCTTTACAGGTGTTTCTTTCACCTCCTCTTTAGATGGCATTGGACTTCTGGCAAGGAGATAGGGGGCCTGCTGAGGGTAACCCCAGATCCTTCCCTGAATCCATTCCTCTTAGATGTCAATAAAGAATGGACCTACGTGAGAGCCTGGATAATGGGTGTCCACTTACTATGAGAAGAAGGACTGTGGGAGGAAACAACAAGGAGTTTTCAAGGCAAATCCTCTCAATGGAGTCTCGGCTCCGGGCTGAAAACGATGTGTTATTTATATAGCGCCTTTATCCAAGCGCTTTACAGAGCACATATTTACATACAATATCACCCAGCCGAAATTGGTACTCATTTATCGACCTCGGAAGGATGAGTTGGCCTTGCCAGGATTCGAACCTACGACCTGCAGTTCACGCTCAACTCGCAGCAGCGAGTGCTCAACCCGCTGAGCTATCTTATCGGCGTGGTAATGGTAATGGTCCTGCTTATATCATATATAGTATAGAGCATCTGAAAACTAAGAAGGTATCCAAGAAAAACATTCCTGTGTTTCATTCAGAGGGATTGTACAAGTAGTTTTGACCATAATCAGGAATACAGTCATTTTGGTTTTATGCTTGGAATCCCGTAGGAAGACCACAAAGGCCTCAGGTCAGTAAACAACTATACCAAACATTTTCGCGTACATTTTCTTTTTCATTGTTTAAAAAGTAACTCTGATTTTAATGTTCCTGTTTTTTTCCTTTTTGCTCCAGGTTTCATATTGATGATTGTCATTGCTTACTTTTATTTTCAATGTATTTTAATTGGATATGATCAGGAGAAAATATACAACAAACAAAGAAAAATGGGGTTGGGAACAGTTGAAACAGTTGTACAATATATGTGGAATTGCTCTCTACAGATAGGCCTCACACCATCAGGACAAGCTCTGAAGAGAAGGGCAGGCCACACCAGCATTGGCAGAGTTCTCAATGTTGGGTCTTCCTGCAGATAATGCAACAGACAACAGTTCAAAACACAGGCAGAGTTGCTTACTCCATAGCTGCCCCCACAAGGTGCAGCATGTGGACAAACCCTCAAGATTAGAACAAACTCGAACAACAACAGCATCAGCCTCAGGAGCGGATCCTGAGGCGTGTGGAAAGGTGTACTTTCATGAAGAAGAAACACTTAACTTACAAACACCACATTCTGATAATGAAATAATATGTTGCAGAGACATGGAAAGCCTCAGCTTTTGCATGTGCCTGGTTTATGGCTTAACAACAGCCCTAGCAACAATCAGGAATGCAGGGCAGCCACATGGTGGGGATTCTCCTCCCAGCAGCACTGGTTTAGCATGACAAAAAAAGGAGTTAAAATATGGCACCTGTGAGGTGCCGGTAAACTCTACTACACACTTTTTCCCCTTTATAAATATAGCATTTCTTAGACTGCAGCACCAATTTTCTAGTTTAATGAAAGTTTAAGAACACTTTAAATTGGAAAAGTGGCAGTCTTTCAAGAAAGGCTTGCAGTGTCACTGGTACACGTGTTTCCCCCACAATGAGTGATATTAGCAGCTTTTGCTGCTGGAAAGTACATCTCATCTCCAATACTTCCACCCACTTTAGAATGGTGGAGTTGAAAACTGGAGGGGAGAATGCCGTATTTCCGCACTCTTTTGGTCTTGAGCTCAGAATCGTGCCCTCAGTGATTTCAAACAGACGTTGACTCAAAGGGAAGACACACAACCATCTCCCTTAGTGGTACGTGGCAGGGGATCTCCTGTAGCACTAGAATCAGCAGAGCGCTTGCTGCTGGCAGCTGCACTCTGAAGGGATACCTGGTTTATGGTTTATAATCCAGCAAGCTCTCCCAAGTAGCAGGCTCCTGTTAGGGCCGCATTTGGATGCTGGCCTTAAAATAGGCCTTGCAATCGTCAATGTGAATGAATGAATCATCGCCACAGCTCAGCTTCCTCAATTCTGAGGGCGACATGGCCGTCTGCAGAAATTGTTGCAAAAAAGTTCCTAATGCACTTTTCAGGTGTAAGTTGAAGGTCTGCTTATTTAGGGACAATACCGGAACCATTTTCGTTATTTTTCTTCCAATATGGTAAATGATGACGATTACTTTTTATATTGGGGTGTATAGAGGTGTGGTCTGTGGTGTTTTCTGAAGTGGGAAACTGTCTGCTAGGTGTAATTAAGTTTACCTTTTGTGGTTACATGCTGAGACATCGTTCCAACCAGTGTAGCAACCATGCTAGAACTGCCAGAGGTTCTCCTGTTTTTTGATCTCGCAAAAATATCAGAACCACGTGAGAATCCGTGTGGTATCAACACATTTTTAAATCTGGCATTTGTCATGACGGCGCTGAGGCAGTAAAGAAACTTGCTATCTCAGTGTACAGTGTACATGTTTCCATATACAATGTATGCATCTCAGTATACTGTATATACATCTCAGTATATAATGTATACGGTTCAGTGTATAATGTATAGGTTTCAGTATGCAGTATATGCATTTATGAATCTTGAATTATGTCCCAGACAGGCCCCCCATACAAATCCAATAGATGCACATGTTTCGATTAAACCATCTTTCGCTATCGACCAGAGTAGCTGTGAAATTGGGAAACTCTCTCAGTTACACTTAAGGACAAGTTGGATATTTCACGCTCTCATCAGAATATCAGTGCGTATGTGACAGTGGATCTCCTCTGGATATTTTAACCCTTGGAATACTTCCTGAGGAGTTGTAGTAGGTTCCTCTGCTCTGGTGGGGTGCCAGCATCCAGGTAACACTTCAATGGAATGCAGTTTCACAGTGGCAATGTGGCAGTGGATCAGTTGGGTGACATTAGAATCCCCCGGTGTTAGAATCAATGGAGCACTTACTGTGGAATGTCCTAAATGGTAATGGGCCAGTTGCACTGCCCAGGGCGTTAGAACTAATGGAGCACTTCCTGTGGAATGTCCTAAATGGTAATGGGCCAGTTGCATTGCCCAGGGCGTTAGAACTAATGGAGCACTTCCTGTGGAATGTCCTAAATGGTAATGGGCCAGTTGCATTGCCCAGGGCGTTAGAACTAATGGAGCACTTCCTGTGGAATGTCCTAAATGGTAATGGGCCAGTTGCACTGCCAGGTTGTTCGAGTCAATCAAGCACTTTCTGTGGAATGTCCTAAATGGTAAGGGGAGGAAGGATAGCTCAAGGGAAACGTGTTTGTCTTGGAAGTAAAACAACGCAGCTCCTGATCCCGTGCTTAGAAACCACTCGTTGGTATTAAGCTTGTTATAAATGAACAATTATAATTATAATGGGCCAGTTGCACTGCCCAGCATGTTACAATCAATGGAGAGCTTCCTTATGATAGGTCCTTAATGGGAACAGGCCACGTTCACTGCACAGGGTGTTAGAATTAATGGAGCACTTCTGTTAGTGGTGCACTCTGTTCATGTTTATTTCACTTGTCATGAACAACACTGCAGACCAAACATGTATTTATGCACATAAAAGGTAAATCACATATAAGTAGAGGTCAATATTGATTGCAAACAGAATAGCAGAACAGAAAGCTACTCAACGCTTTACAAAAGATAATGTTTGAGTCAATCCAAAAATGTCTGGATGTAATGGGAATGGAGGTGGCACAGCCAATTAGTACTGCTCCAAGCTGTGTTCTCATCCCAGAGTCTCACTCCCAAAGAACACCCACATTTTTCACATGTGTTGCATAAGTACAATATTCGCCTGAAGGATTTTGGTAGGTGTGGGGTAATATTTTGGTCCCAAGTAAGTGGCGAGAGCTCAGGAGCATTAACTTGTTCTTAGACATGTTGAACTTCTGACTGTTTTGTACCATCTATAATCTGATGTTTTTCAAGCAATGGAAAACCCTTAAGAAACTGTCCAGTGGTCCACTCATTTATACCTATGTTTTGGTTATCGTCTACATATAAATGATAACACGGATCATACTGCTTGAGAAGATGGGTGGATCAATATACAAATATACAAAATAAAAGTTAAAAAGAAGTGGGGATAGCAGCGTCACTTGGAGACAGGAGGAGAGGGGAAGATTCCAAGCCATGTATACCAGAAATGATCAAAACACTTTATGGATGAGCTGTATATCCCCGTAATCTAGTCAATGTGAGTGATATGGAGATCCGTATCGAATTTATCAAATGCTGCTGAGAGATTGAGCATTATAATCAGGGAATTAAATCCAACGACTGCTTGCTCCAAGCTATCGTCCAAAACTGCAACGAGTGATGCTTTAGTCGCGTGCATAAGGCAATATCCAGAATGACAAAGATCAAGGATTCCCTTGGCTTACGCACGTTCTTGGAGTTATGAGACCAGTCTTTAGTATTTCCCAGCAAGGCAGCCGTTAGTCTGGTTCCTTTCTAAGTTTACCTACTGCAAAAAATGAAAATAATTTGGCAGAATCCAAGATAGGTGTCCATTCTCTCAGAAAGGATTGACAGTCAGCACGGAGTGCCCTTAGACAAGGTTGTGTGCATCCCTTCACATGTGTCAATGTAGCATTATGTTATATTGGTGGGCTTCAGTAGGTGGAGCGGTCCTCCCTCTAATTCTGGTCCTCCTTACAAAATGTCAAAATATGTCAACACAATAGGCAAATATGTTTCTCAAAATGCTATCCCAAGCGTTCTAAAACCCAATGCGAAAAAGGCCTTTCTAGGGTGCAGTCTCACAAGGAGGAAGGGGTGTGTATTACTACAAACAGCTCCCTTTGACATCAGTTTGGTACCAAAGGTTTGAACTAAAGTGGTGGCCTCAGTGGCACAAGCAGTGTTTATCCATATTTAGTCTGATTTGGATTTCTCGCTAGTTGAGAGCTGTGGCGATGCCACAATCCCTGTGGAGAGAGAAGGGGAATATCATGCAGCTAAAACCATTCATCTGCCAGGTAGGAGGAAACGGGAAGGCGCTGTGTTGCAGGACAAATTATCGCCTATCCCCCTATATTCCCTAGGGGAAAGAGGGAACCACGAAGAGTGGAGAGAAGGAGGATTGGAGGAAATTCTGGGGCCAGAGCCCAAGTCAGTCGGCAAGGTCTGCTGATGGGCCAGAACCTAGTGTGGTGACAGCCGGGGGTCAGTACCGCAGGAGGTGCGAGAGTTCCACAGGGTGAAAAATGCTGGAATGGATTGGATCATATGCAAGGGCCATCAGTGAGGACACATGGCACCGTCTGGTCTGGGCTTTGCAGCAGTCAGGAAGTGAGGCGATTTCATTGTTAGGGCTGCCTGGTGTGAAGGGCGTGAACCTGAATGTGATGTATGTACTTCCGCTGCGGTGTCGCAAGAGCTACCAGCTTGCAAGGCTATTACACCAGATTGCAGAACCAAAGAGTTAGCCAAGATGGTGCAAATGGATCAAGGGCAGGTGACCTCTGTCCGGCCTACTTGCTAATCTAACTGTGCCCTTTTTGCCTGCCCCAAACCTTTCTTTGCCCTCTTCAGTAGTTTTCCTGCCTTTTTCTTTCTTTCACAGTTGGTCAGCTTGTGCAAGTGGTTTAAATTTACATGACTGCTGTCCCATCCAGCTGCTAATTACGTCTAACATTCTACCGCACTCTTGGTCCTCATCCCTTCCTTTCACTTATTAAACTGCCTCACAGCCCTTATTTTTATTTTTCAGGTGGTCAGTTGGTACAAGGCCAAGGTCATGTTATCTGTGCCCAGTTCACTTGCTAATCATTGCTAATATCTCACCACTGTTTTTGTCTGCCGCACCCAACTGCTAATCCTCTTGCATTATTTTCTCTGCATCACCCCTTTCCTTTCCTTCTTAAACTGTGTCCAGTCTTTTTCTTACTGACCTCATCACCACTTCTGACCTAGACCTGGGTCACCCACACCTACAGGATACCCTCATCCCAACAGGCTGCAGTTTGGTGGACACGTAATCATTCACAAGACCTTGCGTCCTCCAGCAGTACGCCATACCAACATCCATGAAATTCTTCACCTGCTAATTTCTGCCAACCCAAAACTCAGACAGACACCTACCACCTGATCTACTGACCATCCCAAACCCGCAAGGCCTTTCCTGAGGAAATCTCAGACCTCATCATAACAACATACTTCACAACATAACTTACATCTTCCACAGAGACCTCAACTTGCCCAGATGCTCAGCCACCTAGGAATCCAGAGTCATTCTACTTTTTTTATTTATGCATTTGTGTAGTGCCCAAACCCAAAGGTTTGGTTTCAGCGTTTGTACATTCTATAGGAGGCAGATGCAGTCAAAACATTTCAACACAGTGGTACAGGTTAGTCATATTTGTTAAACAGCCAGGTTTTGAGGAGTTTTCTGAAGGCAAGGTGGAGGGTTGTTACTGACGTGGGAGGTGAGTCAGTTCCACAAGTTAGGCACTTGCGACGTAAAAGCTGGATTCTCCAGCTTGCTTTAGGTCAGATCTGTGCATTTGAAGAGCAAGGCTTGAAGAATAATGAAAAGGGCGCACAGTGGCTTTAGCTGAGATGCAGGGGGTGAGGTAGGAAGGGGCATTCATATGCAAACAGCTGTGGGTGATCGCTAATGTTTTGAATTAAATCCTCGCTTTGATTGGGAGCCAATGTGCCTTTCGTCTGATAGTAGAGATGTGATCCGATTATTCTAGGCCCAGTACTGCACTTAGAGCCTTGTTTTGTAAAGGTTGAAGCTTGGCAAGGTTTTTGGAGGCGGTTCCAGTGAAAAAATCACATTGCAGTAGTCCAGTTTGCTATACATAGTAGCTCGTGCAAGAGTCAGGCAGTAGGTGGGTGATGTTTTTAGACGTGTAGGTAGATGCCAGCGCATTTACCTGGCGGGACATATTAAGCTCTGCATGGATGTAGACACTGAGGGCCTGATTCATGGAAAGTTTTCCTATGGGATTGCGCCATTATAAAACACTTCCATGAATAAGGCCCTGAGTGTTTTAACGTAGTTGAAGCCTGGATGGTGGTGCCATTGACGGGAAAAGAGCATTAGGAGGTATCCAGGGAGCTAAGGCGTCGCAGGGAGCATACAATAAGAAGTTTGTCATTGAGGCAAAGGTTGTGGAAGGCCATCAAATTCTTGATAATGTTATAAGTCTGATTGATAGATTTGACATCCTGGGTATAGTTTCTGGAGATAGGGTGGGGGATTTGGGTGTCATCGGCAAAGTTGGTCTAGCGAATGCCAAGGGCATCAAGGTGGTCAATAAGGGGTTTGTTGTTGGTGTTATAGAGGGCATTGGAGAAGCTCTAATCCTGAGGAACACCGCATGGGACAGGGCTTAGATCAGCGATAGCATCCCCAATGTAGACCCTGGAGGTGCGGTCACTCAAAAACACTTTAACGCATAGCGTTGCCTCATGGGAGAAATGGAAGTTTGATGAGAGGTGTTGACAGAGGATCAACAAGGTCAAAAGCTGTTGAGAGTTTGAGGAGGACCAAGATAGCAATGTTGCCTGCGTCACAGAAGTTGAATTTTGAGATCCAGGAGGGCTGTCTCAGTACTGTGCTTAGGGCAGAAACCAGATTGTCTGGAGCCAAGTAGATGGTGTTGTTCGAGGGAGGTTTGTATCTGGGAATAGGCTATGCAGTCCAAGATTTTTCAGAGGAAGAGTACTGTAGTAATGGGTCGGTAGTTGGTGGGGAGGGAGGGACCCGAGGGGGTTTCTTAATGAGAGGGGAGGCCCAGGCTGGCTTGAGGCAGGTCGGGATGGAGACCTGCTCGAGACCATGGCCTTGTCACAGGACCAGTCCACAACAAATACAACACTTGCACTGTTATTCACCACCTTTCCAGACAACAAGAACCCCTTGACCTTTGCATGGCATAGAGCACACATGTATACCCATTCTATTCACCAGACACCTCACCCCCACTGAGGCCAATCCAAACAAAAAAAGACACCCCACTGCTCCTTCAAGAGCTTCACAATGGACAAATGGGAAGGAAGTCTCAACTCCTTGTCCTCTGTTTCCAACCCCTCTGGGAATGTCAATGCACTACTCAATGCTCTCAACCATACCCTAATCGAGACCACCATCACCCATGCATCAATTAAACTCCAACTCAACAAACAAAAGCTCTCCACACCTTGGTGCACACAGGGACTAATAGAAAGCAAGCACAGAAACCACAGAGGAGAGTTCTGGAGGTGATCCCACCAACAAAAAGAACTCATCACCCCAAGGACACTCAGGTCATCATGCAGGGTACTCGTCACCATAGCCAAAGCAAACTACCAGACAACAAACATCATGGAAGCCTCCAACAAGAGCAGAGTGGTATCCTACAGTGTGAAGCCCTACATCAGCTTTGTGCCAGATCCACAATATGACAATCCACAGAAAAGTGCAATGCCATCATAAAATTCTTTGTAGGCAAGATAGACAACATAAGGCTGCTGTCAAGATGCATGTCTGGCCTGCACTGGTTTCCTGGTTCATATATTGAAGTCCTCCTCTTTGAGGTGTCCAGAGTGGTAAATAGCTGCTGCATGAACAAGGTAGTACAGGGTGCCAGAGCCAGACCGGTTGCCAAGCAGATACTCCAGGGACCTGATTAAACCCACCTCCCTACACCACAAGATGACCTCCCTCTATGTATGTGCTCTACGGAGGACAATGCGAACACTGAACTGGGAGGCAAGATGTCAGAGTCAGGAACATTGAGATGAAGAAGTTGTGCACTGAGAAGGACAAGGAAAGAGCTAAGGAAGCTTGTATAGAGAACAGGTAGGGCCAAGGCAGGGAAATCAGGCAAGGCCAATGTAGAAACACTATGCGGGGTAAAGGCAGAAAGATTAGACAGGGCCAAGCAATGGGATTAGGCAGGACCAAAGAACGAGAACCCAAAGGTGGACAACTAGGAAAATTGCCAAGGAATTGTTGAGGCAGAGAAAAGGCCACCAGCTGACAATGTCCAGAATTAATATGCTGTGTCTAGAAGCCGGCATGGGTCTGATATAGGGACACCTCCATCGTGACGTTGTTTGTGGGGACGGCATTTTTTGCCATAAAAAATGTATAATGGCATTGGCCGGGACATGATGGCGCATGTGCTTTCTGCCAGTAATGCCGGTGCCCAAATCGATCCATTTGTGTCATGCTTGGGGCCTGCCGGTACCCCAAAGTTCCCTGCCCCACCTGTGCCAGAGTGGGTAGAGGATACAGCCTCTGTGAAAAGTGCCATGTAAGAGACCAGGGGTTTATGTGGGTCACAACACAGGTCACCATGTATGACAGCAAAACACTGACATTCCCAAGAACCAGGCATCCCACCTACACCAGCCCACCACAAATGAAGTTGGTCCGAATCCAGGACAAAGACCTGGCCAACACTCTTACAGTCCTCACACCCACCACCTACAATGGCACTACTCTTCCCTTCATCATTGTGAAGGCCATCAAAGGTGGAGCACTCACAAAACTTCTCAAAGTCATGAACATACCGCTCACACAACACACCTTATTAGATGCACTGAAAATGGGGTATATCCTAATCCTCCTGGAGGCACCTCACACTCAACTTTGGCCACTAGAACAACTATTGCCCCACCACACACTCCCTTTCCTTATCAATGTGATCAGGAAGGCTGTTGCATTCCAGTTGCCTGAAAGGGTCACTCAGCAAACTCTTGTATAGGACTACCAATCCGTATTCTGTCGACATCAGCACAGCATTTAAGCAATCACATTCTGCACATTCTGGACAAAGGGGACCTGCGCGTACACATACCGCTTAACCTTTTTGACACCTTTCATACTGTTGATCATGAGGTCCTCCTCAACATTCTCACCACATGCATGGGCTTCAGGTTTTCTCACCTACCTTTCCAACAGAGACCAACTTGTCCAGATGGACCCCAACAGATCCCAGTGCCATTGAGTAACCTGGGGAGTTCCACAAGGATCCATCCTGTCCCCTGTCCTCTTCAATCACTACATGGCACTTCTGGGGAACTCCTCACTAACAATAGGATACAAAAATATGCAGATGCCACAAAGCTTTACCTAAAGATCAATTGCATCATTGACTCAATAACTGCCTGTCCCTATTTCAAGCCTAGACATCAAGCATCTACCTGAAGCTCAAATCGAGTTCAATATCGTGGAGACCCCAAAAAAGCATGCCTAAGCGCAGAATCGACTGACAAGAATGAATCTCGCCAGATTCTCATCTTAACCCTCACCCAGTAGAAAATATTTTTGCTGTCCCATAGACTATGACCTCTCATTCAAATCAAACACCACGAAGAAGACCCAAACTGCACAGTACTAGCTCAAGCTCCTCTGCACAGTCAAGCCTTTCATCGCTGCCCTGAGTTTTGGGGCAGTAATCCCTCCACTCAAATCTACTTCTACCCATCCAGAATGTCCACATTCCTCAGTTCTCCCTTCCTATTCCCAGACCCTCAGCTACCCTTGCAGTCTTCTGTCACCTCTGGGCCTGTCCCCTATGTACAATGCAATCCTTCTTCCTAACTTGTGTGGCTAAGTAACCACATTGACTTTTGCCACATCGACCTCGGTATGGTATCCCCAAGACCATAACAGCATGGGCCTCATTAGGACTGTGCTGGTCCAGAAACAACAGTACCAGTAAGACTACCGGCATCGTTGTTTCCGGACCAGCACAGTACAACTCTGTGGGCGGGTGCCGTCCTGCCCGTCAGGGTCAGACCTGCCGGGTGGGACGGAACCCGCTTTCAGAGTTCTCACAGGAGCACCAGCACTGTTTTTAGCGGTGCCGGTGCTCCCGTTCAAAATTACCGGCACTTGACTTCCCAGCCACCAGACTTGGACACCGAGAAGTCAGGTGCCGGTAATTCATTACGGGTCCGGCGGCTACCTACCGGTTTTACTAGCCCGGTTACCCGGTAATGAGGCCCCATGTGCCTGTAATAAATCCCTGGTCATAGACTAATCTCTGTGGGATAGCCAAACCAGAAAATCCTTCATGTCCCATAATTTGCCTCTGAAATAAAACCAAAACCGAACTGGATCAAGGGAATGGAATATTGTACCTGGGAGGGTATGACCCAGTCAGGCTAGAAAACACCTCTCTAACCCAGGAAAGAAGAATGTACAGTGTCCTTGTGAAGTGCTGGGGAACACAATAACAAACCCCAACCATCCCCACACCTTAAATAAAGCATAAACTTGAATACCCTTGTTGCATCACTTGTTACAACTTGTGAGATTTGCGCTTTGCATATCAGGCATACGTACATACACACGTTCAGTACCGCCAGAATAGGTAATAGCAATACCTGTTATTTAAAGTGCTATAAAATTAAAAACACATGTTGCTCAGTATGTGGGATCTCTCTCCAAGGCGGAAGGTCCTCCGCCGTCACCCTCTACCACTAAGGTTCGTCACCTGATTATTAAGGTCTTGACCCTGGATCATCCAGAGGTATTTCAGGACAACCTCAGATTTGGGGAACGGCCGTACATTATTTCTCTAGGAGGCACCAGTATATTGTTAAATGCCTTACCAATCGAGCCTATAGCCTTAGGCATTAAAAAGTGTTTCACTCAAAAATAGGTATGTCATAGGTTTTGATTGTGTCCTCCATGCCGGTTTCCAGGGTCAGAAGCCAAGCCTTTCAAGGTTACTTTTGTTCTGCTAGCACAGAAGGCTGCCTTTCTGTTTGTGGCTGTGTCGTTGAGAAGAATAATGAAGCTTCAGTCCTCTTTCTATGGCACACGTGACTTTTTTTATAGGGTGAAATTGTGACTCTTCAACCGCACCCTTTCTTTTCTTCCATATGATATAGGAGATTCCACCATGTCAAGATGTTTCTGAATTTTATTTGAATTTAACAATAATCATCCAGCTCTTCTTTGAAGCTAATGGCTGCTCTTCCCATGGCAACAAGGCTTTTAACACCTCAATGTCTTGATTATTTGTCTCATGATTGCTGGAGTACTGCAGGATTAGTGATCTCCCTCCTGGGGAAGTAATGCACAAGCACTAAGAGCCAAGGCAACACTGACAGCTTTCCACTGTTTCCTTCCGGCTTCGCAAGGCAGTCACAGAGGCTACTACTCCACATAACATCTCTAGAAATGATGCGCAGATCGGACAATTCCTGCTTCAGAGTATTTTGCATAGACCGCTCAGTTAAATGGGAAATTACGTTGCCTCAAACCTTTATCAATGCTTTACAATCTTCACACTATATTGTCGAAAGTGGGCCTGAATGCATGAGTACTCACCATACAAACTGTTTTACTCTCATTGTCCTCCTTCCATTCCACCTCTCACAGCCCTGCCGCTCCACGTCTTCAGATAGATTAACAGTGGGATGAAAGCAATTGAATTATGGAAAGATTGGTGTGAGGTTGTTAGGGCAATGGCTGGACATTGGAGGAAATATACATGGATCTGGACCATCAAACTGCTGTTTAGTACTGTGCAAAACATCAGCAGACTCATCCCCTGCCTCAACAAGCAGCCACGATTATGAAGAGTCAGAAGGAAAGGAGTCTTGGAGCTACGGGCCTCATTATGAGTTTAGTGGTAATTTGGCTGCAAATCTTTTGACTTACTGCCAAACTCAATTACCGTTAACACTGCTTGGTCCAAAGGTATACCATGGGTTTACAAGTGGTGGAAATTCCCCATTTTCTGGATCCATAGGACCTTAGGATTTTTGGACGATTTATCGGCAGCAGATTTGCTGCACGGTAAATCTGCAGATTTTTTAAAAGTAAAGTGTTGGATTTATCTCTGGCTTGTTGTTTGTTGCTGTTTCATTTACCTCCACATTTATAATTCGGCAGTGAAGGAAAAACAGTGGTAATTCCATTACCGCCCAAAAAAGTGTCTTGAACGGAATTACCACCATGTTTTCCCCACCCTGCCGAACTTGTAAAGAGGCCCACATATCTTTATGCCTTAATGCAATTTATAGCACACAAACACAATCTATTCCTGCCATGCTTTGAAACCACTTATATTATACAACCTGAAAATTGAAAAAAAATGTGAAGAAACAGAAATGGTTACACTGTTGTCAGTCCTTATGAAAATCCATTGAGGTAGGGAATTGGCGGGTGTCTACAAGCACGTTTTTCCAATAGAGCCACTGCTTTCTGCGGCCCGGAAAAGAGGGTGCAGATCCTCAGGCCACATCATGTTGGGATCCATGGGAACCAGACCAGCTGAATAGGAAAGGGAGCTGAGCAGACTGCAAATAAAATGGATGTTAGCAACAGGAGACCTTGCTTTTTTCCACACCATGCGACACAGACACCAAGGTGGATTTTAGGGATCCCAATGGGGACTGCTGTTTTTTACTACAAAATCAACAAATCATACTTCCCTAGACATTTTTTTTTAAATTAAAACCCTTCTTATCCTTTCCCCTAGCATGAGTTCTCCAGCATGAGTTCTCCAGCATGAGCTCTCCATGAGGAATCTGTACCATCAAACCACCCTCCCCTATAGGGGTCAAAGGTAGATCCATAGAGTGGAACTGACACGGCAGACATCCTATTTCCTACCCGTCACACCACCCACTTTGAGAAATGGCCAGGAGTGGGTGATTCTGTCACACAGGCAGGCTCTGGCAGGCCACCACCTCTCCTCTCCCTCTCACGCAGGGTACACAACACCTTCCTATACATTTCCCCCTCAAGTATCTAAACTACTTGCCCACTCTACTCCCCTACCACTAACATTCATTATCCAATGATTAACTACAACTGTAAATAAATATAACTATAAATATACACACACATATACATATAAATATACAGATGAATACAGTACAAACAAGAACACACCAATATTTAGTATATTACAGAGGGGTAGCTGCTGCAGTCAGGCACCCCTTCTCTGAACCTGTGTCTGGTGCCGGGATTGATGTTTGAGGGGTCTGCCCCCTGCTAAGAAATTGGGCTTTTCCCAACTAGAATGCTGTCCTTTCATTGTTGGTGCCCGCTCCACCACGTGGCACCACCTGATCACTCTGTATGGCCCGTGCCATGCAAGTGTCGCTTTAAGGAGGCTCTGACAGCCAAGGCAGCCTGCCTAGTCACTGCCTCGCCCCACAAGCCATTTTCACTCTTCATGGTGCACTTCGACCCTGAGGGGCAGCTGTACTCACTGCCATGCATGCGCCACTCTCAGATCTCACCACGCAGCTTTGGTGCTTGTTTTAACTTAAGCGGCATCCTTGTTGTCATGGGGACGCCACCGCCATAAACTGCCATACCCACGGCGCATCTCCATCACAGCCCGGACCCTCTCTTCATTGCACCTGTGTGGCACAAGGGGGGATGACTGCTACTCTTTTGGGAGCTCTGGCTTATGTGCCAGAGGTTCCCTTCTTCGCCCGGGTCGCTTGGACACAGCAGTCCTGGACTTGTCTTCATAGCCTTGCCTGACTTGGCGGGGTAGAATTCACCCAGTTCAGGCCACCCCACACCTGCAGCCTAGGCTGGGTGGCTCTTTCTTCACCCAGACCACCCTTTGCATGCGATCCAAAACTTCAATGTGGGGCCCATCGGACCTGGCCCCGGGGGAGGGAGGGCAGTCAGCTCCCTGCAGTCCCGTGAGGGCCCAGGCTACTCTGGGCATGCAGCCAGGATCCATGGAAGATGCTGGGCCGCCCCACACACATAGTCTCGTTTTTTTTCCAAATGCAACCCTGGGGGTCACTCGAGGCCATGGCACCGCAGAGAGCTACTGTTTCTCTCCCTCCTTTCCGCAACATTTTCTTTCCCTCCTGTTGTCAACAGTCGCCCTTGGAATGCTCAGTCTGCCCCGTGAAACCCACTCTTGGGCAGGGTAGGTTTTTTTTGTTATTGTTCTCCTTTTTCTTTTCACATTCCATCTAGCCCCATTGTGGACTGGATAGTTCAATACAGCTAAGTATTTTTTTAAGCAAAAGCACAAACACTGCATAACACATTTAAAAACTAGTGTTCCCTACACCAAGGTGCCTCTGTCTTTATGTCTATGTTTCCTTCAGGGGAGAAGTATGTAGCTCTGCCTGGCCGGGCCCAATTCGGGCCATGGGCTAGCCATGGCTAATCTGCCATGGTAAAGAATGCATCACCCTAACCCAAGGAGTATCAGGATACATGTAACAGTTTCTAGCCGAATGCTTCTTCTCTGATGCAAGATGTCTTGTGACAGTGAGGTCCTATCAGTGATCAGTGGGCTTTGGAAATGTTTTTACTCACTCACTTGCTGACTCACTTAGTTGCTCACTGGCTCTTCATGGGAAATCACACAGGCCTACAGGCACACCTTACAGAGGTATACATTGCCTGTTCCTCCGGCATTATCAGGTTGCAGCCATGTAGCTTTCAGAGCGGTGTAAGCACTGGGAATTTACAGACCTTCTGTGAGATCAATTCTGTGAACAGAGATCGTCGATGGTATTTGCCAACTCTCTGTTATTGTAGGTCAGAAGAGGAAGTAAGGATCCGGAAGCAGCTCTATTAGGCCGAACTGCCAAGCCTGGCTTCCGCCGGCCTGGTGCAAACATAACTGACAATATTTCTAGAACAGAATGTTCCCTCTCAAGCGCAGAGTATTGTTTACAACCCAAGGTCAAGCGAACAGTGAAGAGAGAAAGGAAGGACCAAGGGGTTAAACAAGGCAACAGAAAAGGTGGGGTGGTCGGAAAGGATATAACACATGCTGCCCCAATACGGAAAAATGAAACCTATCAGTATAATTTGAACAGTTAAAAGACTAACAGAACAGGAGCTTCCTTACACAGAGCAGGACAGACAGAATGAACGGTAAGTGAAGGTCCCCTTGGGTGGTGCCACAGTCAAATCTTATTACCTGTACCTAAATGTTGTGCAAATTGTTCTGTAAAATATATGCCATAACTGTAGCAATTTAGGGACAGCTTTCCTTACTATCTCTGTTAGATAGGTGTTGCACCACACGCCACCTAGGACAAGGCACCCCAATAGGGATAGGGTGATCTTCCCCAGGGCCAGTTTTTGGCAGGGTTGTCTCCTTTTTAGACTGTATGTGAACGTATGATTTATATGTGCACTTTAGTTTTGAATTACTTCTCTCCTGTTGAACCCTTGTTTTGTGATAACATATTGGGCCTCGTTACGAGGAAGGAGGTAGCCATGCCGCAATTTGCATCATGGCCACCCCCATTCCAGGTCCCGGGTCTGGGGTTCCCTGAATGGGGAAATACCGGGCCATTCCAACCTTGGAGCACCCGGTATTTCCCCATTCAGGGAACCCGGACCCGGTACATCCCCATTCCCATTTGAGCCCCAATAGAGCTCAATGGGAATGGGGAGCATGCTAACAACGGGCCCGTTAATGACGGACCTGTTGTTAGCATGCTGGATGCTCGCGGGACATACTAAGGACGTCTAGTAAAACCAGGCATCCTTAGCAGGTCCTGCGAGCGGACCTCGTAATGAGGCGGTAGGGGGTTAACGAGGCCAGCAGCTCTACCGGCCTGTAAGAGGATTCAATTCAACACTACAGCTAAGTCAATGCCTAGTCTGGGATACTGAATGGAAACCCTTATTGATATATCTTTATGTCCAGTTCATGCGTTCTGGATGACTACCCCTATATAACACCCCTCTCTTGGAATCCCCCTGACCCCACTGAGCCAAGAAGTAGTTCTGTTTTGCAAGTTAAAAGGTTTATTTGATAATTTAAACAATAGATATATATATCACACTTTATAATAATTTAATAATTGAATATGACACTTAATATGAGCAGTAATCAATAATGGATAGTCTGGCACTGGCACACTTGTGAATAGGAACAGAAGAATAAGGTGGTAGAGAATGCTTTATATAAGTTCAGATGGATGCAATGTTGAATGAATGAAATGCAGTATAGAAATACTCAATATGACTTCAACAAAACAATGTAATCACTTTTCTCTGGCAATTCACCCCCCTTTTATGCAATGCAAGGAAATGGAAGGAAAGTACACAGTTCTCAGAAATGCAATCAACTGTAATTCAGTTCACCCCAGCAAGCTTAGACTACAGAAGTTGGAAACACAGGCCCAAAATGATTTTATATGTGCTGGCAATGAAGTGAAAAATATGCTAAAATGCTTTTAATTCCCTCTAGAGGTTCAGGGTGAGTGGTATCAAGTTAATATTAGTCCAGGCTCACTCTAGCAATGATTCAGGGATGGTTCTTAAGAGGCAAACGAATTTTTAGCAAGGAAAGCAAGGAAACTGTTGTTTTCACACGTGGAGAAATTTTCAAATCGCGGTAAATTCGCGAGTGCATTTTTCGCGATTGCGGCAAAAGTGTCAGGGGTAGGAATGCGGTTCTAGGTTCGTAGGAAAGCTAAGATTCTAAGCTTTCAGAGGAAAGTTACTGCAAGTCTCTAGGACAAACGGTCACGGAGATATGAGCGATTAAATAAAGGTAGTTTTTCGGATTTGGAATGTTAAAATTCAAAGTGACAAATGACAGCTAGCAACTAGAAATGACAGGTGACAGCTTTACAAATGACAGGTGACAGTTAGGAGGCAGTTCTACTTAGATTAAAATAGCTTAGATTAGATTATTTTAACTAAGAGATTGGTTCTGCACAGTTCTGCTAGGTACTCACACTATATTCTTGAATTAAATGGGCCTCGCCACGGATCTGGTCAGGTTTTAGACTGGACTCTGGTCTGGTCTCGGCACTTCACAGTGATCTGGGTCAGCTCTCTGGTTCTGCTAACAGTGGTCTGGGTCAGCTCTCTGGTTCTGCTAACAGTGGTCTGGGTCAGCTCTGCTCTCTCTGGATCTTTCTGCACAGCTTTCCCTGGAGATTGATGGATTTGAAGTCTGGATCTCTGGATGTGGTATGGTCCGGCAGAGCGCGTTGCAGCAAATGGAATTGAATGTCCCTATCTGTCCTGACTGTCTGCTTTTATGTGTTTTGAAAATGGGTGTGTGTGCAGCATCACTAGGCTCTACCCCTCTCCACTTGTCATTGGCCACTTCATCCTCTTCCCCTTGATTGGGGGAATGAAATGAAGTGTCATCATGATGAGGTCTGTTTATGGTACAGAGAACCCACCCCTGTCAAATTACACACAATCTATATTTTGACCCAAAAGACATATTTGCACAGGTGCACATTTGTTTAAAATTACATGCACCCATCACATATCACAGGAGGTATACCCTGTCCAAATCTGCTCTTCCTGGGAGCTTGCATTCAGAAATGGCAACATATTTCACTTTTTGGTCAGGTTACCAATATCAGATTCTTACTCAAATTTATACACATGTGCGCAACGCATGCAGGCATTAATTGATGAAGTATCAGATTTCTAACATGCATACATTTTAAGTAATACCCTCTTAACTGCTAGCTTGCCCCCAGATCATGCCACCGGTTCTAAAAACCTCTTAAAATGTGGGCAGAAAAATCACAAGAATTATGGTATCATTTAAATAATTATGACAAGTCCGTACTATGAGTTATTCATCTTTTTCTAAAACCATATTCTGGCTACAGGGGTGTGGTTTCCCCCCAGCACAAGGTTGAATTTCTGGTTTTTCCAGTTCTGCCAAGCCAGCTTGCTCTCACAGGCAGTGCTCCTCCCCTTTCCCTCCAGGAGGAAGCCACTTTTTACGGCCCCCATAATAAAATATTTGCCTGAGTCAGGACAGGGCTTTGTTCAATTTCCTGCAGAGCCCAGGTAATTCAATCAGGGAAGTGTCATATCCCTTTTGGTGGGAGCAGCAAAAGGGCAGCTAGGCCTGGGAACACAGCTGTTGTGCAAGTCTCATCTCCTGTCGGGGGTAGCTGGTGGGCAGAATTCAGTTTCATTAAGCCAGGCTTCAGATAAAATGTCACTTTTTGTTACCCAGTTTAAGTCAAGACAATGTTTACATATGCAGCTAGAATGCTGATTCTAAGTTCAAAACTATGGCATTTCAACAGTGACAACTTATGTGACACTCAAAAGTAGGTCACTCATTTATTTTAAACATTTAGATTTTTAGTGTCTTTCAGTCCAAATTTACTTAAACTGCTGAAATCCACAGCTCAGCCAGTCTTGTTATAAACCTTGAAGTCACTTCAGAATATAACTTTAGATTGTAGCCACCTCTCAGTAAGTCTTTCTTTGGCATGCTTTGGGTTCATTTATTCGGTTTTACCCGAAAAAGAAAAAAAGTCTGGTGCTGTTTTAAAACGCTGGCTTTCTGATAGTGGTGAGTACTGGTATTGCACCCATTTTTGGGATTTAAGAAAATGAATTCCCCACAATTCTAGGTTGCTTTTGGCAATCAGCATTGCCATTCCCAATGGTTTCAGACTACTGTGTGGGTAGTCCAATGGTGGTTTTAGGCAGTGCCCTTCTGTGCCCATAACATCGGCAAAAATGAGTGGCAGCCTATTCTTCATGCATTTCCCTGTGCATTTTCTGGGAAGCTCTGGCCATCATGATGTTTTCCATGTCAGTACTGCACAGTTTTTGAGGTAGGGCTCGGATGCATTCCTCATCTTCTTCCAATAGATGGCACAGTTCAGCATCTTTTCCTCCATCCGGTACTGATCGATCAGTTCTCCTCGCCGGTCCTGATGGGAATATTGGGCGGTACCCTGGGCCCCCCGTGTCTCTGCTCCCGGTCTCCGGATCGTCCTCCTTGGCCAGTCTCCAGGTTTTCTTTCTCCTAGGACGACAAAGGAAGAGCGGCAATACCTATTCATAGACATTTTTCCCCCACCATTGATATAGTGGGGTGGCATATAAATTTATAGTCAAAACATATGAACATGCACATTTCTTTTTGCATTCAAAAACGAAAACACCCACATTGAGAAACTCAGAATTTGATAGGCGATATGTAGGATATTTTAAGTTAGAACTGAATTAATCTGAGACAGTACCCTCTAGGATTCCAGAGGATTCCTCCAGTTGTTGCAGAGTGTGCCTGGGATGGCAACACTTCAACTGGTTAATGTGGACCCACTTGTCTTCCACCTCTGCCAAACCGCCTTTGGGGATGCGGATCTTATAGGCCACAGGGGAGATTTTGTCTATAATCTCAAAGGGTCCCTTCCATGTAGGCAAAAATGTTCGCTGTTTGGCCTGGTTCCTTTGGAAATTGTATAGATAGACCCGGTCCCCCACCTGATATTCCTTCCTGGAAGTCTTCAGGTCATAGTGGGTCTTCATGCTATCAGCTGATCTTTCTAGATTCCGCTGAGCATAAGCAAAAGCATGTTGAAGGTGTTTCCTTAAATTCTCCACATACTCATGAGTTGTGGAGGCATTTATCAGTGTCTGCTCTTGGGTCCTGTAGAGCAAATGCTGAGGAAGCACCATCTTGCGCCCAGTCATCAACTGAAATGGTGACATTTTGGTTGCAGATGAAGGGGTAGATCTGATGGCCATTAGGACCAGAGGTAATCGGATGTCCCAACTTGGCCCAGAATCTGCCAAAAATGTCTTTAATATGCTCACAATGGTTCGGTTATATCTCTCTACTGCCCCAGAAGAAGCTGGCCTGTAAGCAATATGCAACTTCCTTTTGACCCCCAGTATCTCCCACATCTTTGTCATTACTTCACTGGTGAAGTGGCTACCCCTGTCTGACTCAATCCTTTGAGGTAGACCAAAACGGGAAAAGATGTGGTTAATCATCAGGGCAGCTGCAGTTTCTGCCTTGCAATTTGGGGCTGGGAGACATTCCACCCACTTGGTAAACAAGCATGTCACAGTCAACATGTACTTATTCCCCCTAGCAGAGCGAATCACGGGGCCTACAAAGTCGATTTGCAAATCTGACCATGGCAGTGTCATCCCCCTCCTTTGGAGAGGCGCACGGTGCGTGAGGGATGATGGCTGAAATTGTGCACACACAAGACACCCCTTTGGTCGAGGTCCTGCCCCATGTGTGGCCAGTATGCAACCTCTCTTAAGATTTCCAATGTTGTGTGAAACCCCCTATGACCGGCGGGGGCCGCATCATGGGCGTGACTTAACATCAGGCTTCGGAATGAGGTAGGAACCACCCACTGATCGTGGCCCGCTTTGGATTTCCTTACCAGCAAACCATCTTGGATTCGGAAAATTTTTGGACATTTCATCAACACTCTTAGGTCCTCTTTCCCAATATAATCGGTATCCGTCAGGGGAAAGTTCTCAGGGTCCTCAAGGTGTTGGTAAAACTTACCAATAATTGGATCCCCCTTCTGAGCGGTAATCAAATCAGCATCAGGGGTCTCCTTACTCCATTGTGCAATTGAAAGGTCGTTGTGAGCATTTGTCTGGGACCTAGTGATAGCAGTGACCTGGATTTCCCCCAACAGGGACTCAATCTCAATTAAATCCCCTTGGATGGCCCCGGTTTTGGCCAGCTGATCAGCTAAGTCATTTCCAGTTTTGTCTGGTCCCTCTACTTTGGAATGACCCTTGATCTTTTTCCGATAGATGGTCATCTCATTCGAGGTGACCAGATCGTCAATGTTTTGGATCAACTTCCCATGTTTCAAGGGTTTGTTGTTAGCACATAACATGCCTCTGGCTTTCCAATTAACCAGGTGCTCCACGAACCCGTTCCGTACATAATCCGAATCTGTGATTATGACCAGTTCGCGGAGTTGATGCTGGACAGCAGTGAGGATGGCCTGATGCACAGCCATCAATTCTGCCACCTGACTACTTCGGGGACCAATTTGGTATCCAGCGGAGGGTTCTGGGGACTCATTCACCCATGCATTCCCTACGCCAGCCACCAGCTCTTTCTCCCCGTCGTTGTCAACATGGTAAGAGCATCCATCCACATATACAGTGGGCATTCCCTCACACTTGTCTTCTTCAAAGACTTTGTGGGGGGAATTAAGGTATGCCTCCATGTTGTCCTTTATTTTTAGACTTTCGTCCTCGAGACATTTTTCTCTGGCACAATCATGCAAGTCAGCCAGACCTTGCGCGAGGGGACTCTTCTTGTTTTGGCCATATCTGACCTCCACAGGAAAGCCTTGCATTGACAGAATCCAGGAAGTAATTCGAGAATTACTCACATTTCCGGCCCGGATTCTGTCACTTTGGAGATATTGCAGAGGCTGGTGTGGAGTCTCTACTATGATGTGTTCCCCCTGGATAAACGGGCGGTAATTCTTCAATGCCCACACCGTTGCCAGGAGTGCCTTCTCACAATCGTTGAATTTTTCCTCAACAGAGGATAAAGTTTTGCTCGCATAGGAGATTACTTTATTGACCTTGTCATGCTTTTGGTATAATACTGCTGTCAAGCACGTATTAGAGAACCCCGTCTCCAGGAAGAACTCCTTGTTTCTGACAGGGTAAGCTAGGCAAGGCGCTTGTGAGAGGCTTCTTTTGAGTTGTTTTACTGCCTCGGCTTGTTCTGGACCCCATTCCCACTTGACCCCCCCCCCTTCAGGAGATGAATCAGGGGTCTGGTGATCTCTGCGTAGCCCTCAATGAACTTTCTGCTGTAATTAGTCAGTCCAAGGAGGCTCCTTAGTTCCCGCAGAGTTGTGGGGTCTTTCAGTTTTTGGAGTGCTTCCACCTTCTTTTCCTGGGGACAGAGACCCTGAGGAGTAATCTCATGCCCCAAGAAATTAACACGGGTTCTACACCACTGTGCTTTCTGAAAGGAAAGTTTTGCTCCGGCGGCCCTCAACTGCGTCAGAACAGAACGGATCTCCGCTATGTGTTCCTCCACAGATGAACTTTTGATGAGGACATCATCTACATAAGCCAGGTTACCCCTCGCACCCAGGTCGGGCATGGCCTTATGTAGGAAAATGTTGAATTCATTGCCGGAGTTGAGGTATCCGAAGGGAGTCCGGGTCCAGGTGTATTGCTGGCCCCCAAAGGTAAAAGCCAGCTTGTATTGGTCCTCCCTACTGACAGGCACAGTCCAGTATCCATTGGTCAGGTCTATTGCAGTGAATACCTGTGACCCCTGGATCTGGGCCAGCCCTTGGTCAATGTAGGGCAGAGGCCATCGGGAAGTATGGACCCGTTTGTTGAGCTCCCTGAGGTCGGCGCAGAGTCTCCACTGGCCGTTTGGCTTCAATATTCCCAGCACCGGATTATTGAAGGTGCTGTGGACTGGACGGATTATTCCCCGGGACTCAAGGTTCTTAATTATTTCAGTAAGGGACTCCATTGATGCGAGAGGCAAGCGATATTGCTTCACAAACACAGGAGTCATGCCAGGGTCCGTGGGGATTGTTGTTGTGTGGATGTCAGTGCGACCACAGTCATATGAGTCTACCACAAAGAGATCTTGGAAATCCAAGAAAACTTGCTTCAACTTTTGCTTTTGTTCCAGAGTCACACAGGCATCAGCTAGGTTGACTCTCTCTTCCACCATCTGCCTGAAGCCTGGAAAGACTACTGGTTTGGCTATTTCAGCGGCCTCCTCCAGCTGGGTGGAGAAGTCCCTGGTCAGAGTGCTGATTTGGACTGGAGGCTTCAGGTGGGAAAGGCAGCCCTCATGGACCTGGAAAATCACCTCATCCCTCCTGAAGTCACAAGTCACATCTTCCTTACCATAAGGGCAAGAAGTGTACACCAGGAAGTTCCCCCCATGCCGGGTAAAAATCCTGTCTGGTGTCGTATTGTCATCACTGTCACTGTCAAAGCAGTCCTTGGGGATTGGCCCTAACAGTTCATTACCTAAATCGATGGAAAAATGACGGTCATCAACCGCCATTCCAATAATGGTGCCTGCGGCTAGAGTAATACTCTTTAAGTCGCTGTTATCCACCTCTATTGCAATGGTGTCATGTTCTATGTTGACTAATGGTGTTGGGTTTACCCCCAACCCTTGCTGTTGGAGAGAAGCGTTTAGATGTATGTAAGCATCAGGGTTTTGCAAATATTGTCCTCTTTTAACTTTCACTTCCAGGGAGAATTGTCGGGTCCTTTCTGGGATGGTGACTTCCTCTTTGATCTGAATTTCAACTGCATAAGGTAGCAATTGAGCTGACCTAAATGCTTTTTCTGGATCATCAAAGCCCATTTGATTATCCGCTAATCGGGACCAAGCTTTGAAGTTTATTAGGTCCAAACTAATGGCAAAGCGATTGAGAATGTCACTGCCTAAGTAAAAAGCGGCAGTGACGTCTCGCACGACCCAACAATTGTGGACTATGCTCTTGTTGCCAATGGAGATTTTGAGCATACACCTGCTTGGCAGGAGATGTTTGGAATTAGGTGCTTCCAGGTCCATTTCCCATTTGTCTATCAGTTTGAATGTGGGAATGGCTGGATCTTTTGGGAGTTGGCGGAACATGGCTTCACTGATGAAGCTCTTACCGTTGTTCACACACACTCGAGCGAGAACAGAGTCCTTCCCATCATTTAATTGGACAGGGATGAACAACTGCTCTCCAATTTGCTGAATATCAGCCAGGCTCTGAGCTGATTTCACATCTTTCTGGACTATAGGAGTGGGAGTTTCTGATTGTGGATTAGTATAGAATCTCAGAGTGTTTCCTTCCAGCGTGGAGTACCACTTTAGACTGGAAGGAAGGTTGATTTTCAGAAATAGAGAGGACCCCCCATCACCAGTCTGTTGTCCTACTGCTATTACTGTCACGTCTGGAATTTGGCTATTCTGGAAGTGAAATTCTACTTGGTCAGATTTTTGTTCAACCATGTGGCAGGTGCCGTTTAAACTAACATGGTTGACACTCTGTTTTAATTTTATTGGTCGGCTAGTCTGGGTCTAGAGGACCTTGTTTACGCAATCTATTAAGGGTGACAACCTTCTCAGGAGGTCATTCCCTAGTAAACAAGGGGTGCCCTCTGGAGTCACAACTATGACCGGGTGTTTCAACTTGTGTCGCCCAATTTTAATGTCCAAGTCTGCCGTCCCCTCGACGGGAATTTCCTTCCCGTCAAAGTTCTGGAGTTGTCCAGGAAGTGAGGTGAGAGGAATTTGGTAATTCCCTCCCCTTCCTGCATTCAGTTCATCAAAGGCCCTTCTGGACAGAAGGGTAGCTTGAGATCCCGTGTCCACCAGTGCCAAAATTGTACCCTGCCCCTGTACTTGTACCGGGGCATAGTATCTTCCCTCCTTCTCCTCAAGGGGGCACAGATAATGCACATTTTTGGACAACTGGTGGGCTAACTTTCTTGTTTTGGACATCGCAAGCGAAGAGATTTGGGCACAATTCTGTGGAGAGCCTTGGGAATCTGAAAGAAAAAATTGGCAACTGGAGATCAGAGCCATTGTGGGTTCCCCTGGCTCCGGTTCCGGGCCGCCCCCCCCTTTTTGGAGGCAGTCACCAGGATGGGTTTGAACCAGGGGATTTTCTTGCTGTTGGTTCTGGGATGAGATGGTGGGCGGCGGTAGCTCAGTCTCCACATCTCCCCAGTCTGGAGTTGCATCCCTAGGGACCCATTTTTCTTTGGGAGGAGTTCCCCCCTCTCTGAAGGAGAAGATCCTTTTCCCAGGATCCTCTGAGGATCCCTCTCCCTCAAATTGGAAGATCTGTACCTCCTCCTCAAACTGAGTCTGTTTGGGTCTTTTGTTTCTCCTACCCCCCCTCTCCTCCTTAGGAGGCAGACTTTCAGGGGCAAGAGATTTTGTTTCCGGTTCCTGGGTTTCCAGGGGCTGTTTACAAGTGAGGAAGGAAGCTTCCTCCAAGGCTTTACACCCCCCTTCCCTTTGTGCCTCCTCCCTGGGAACCGGTGAGTTATCGGGGTGCTGCCCCCGTCATTGTTCTGGAGCACCAGGTCCAGAGTTGGGTGCGTTCTGCGCTGGCATGCCGATCTGAGGGTTCTGCTGAGCCCTCAGTATGTGACCCAGATCCCGCGCCATGTTTTGAACCTGGCGCTCTAACTGGAAAACCCGCTCAGGCTGATACGGGGCCCTGTTTTCTCCCCTGGGCTGAACCCGGGAAGGGTAGCTATCCCTTCCTTGGTTGTACCCCTGGTTGGGAAGATTTTGGTACCCCTCCACCCTTGGCCTCCCCTCTCCCGGATTCGGTTGTCTGGGCTCAGGGAATTGGGGAAAGAAGGGTGGAGGATTTTGGGGCTGGAAATTGGGTGGATACCTGGGGAAAAAGTTCTGCCCAGGATTTGGAGAATTTCTGCCCTCCTGTGGGAAGTTAGGAGGGAAGTTCCCTGGGTTAGGTGCTTGGCTGGACCCCCCCTTGGGCTGGAGGAGTCCACACATAACCCAGGATGGGTCGATTTCCCTTGTAACGGGGGCTTACATAATCAGGAGAGCGAGGGACCCCATTTGTGGGGCTGCCTCCCTGGCTCCCTGTCTGTGACTGGCCCGAGGACCTTCTGGGCCTAGCATAATTAGGTGCAGGTAGGTTTTTAGGTCCCCCCATCTCCAACTCTAAAACGAGGGTGACCTTTACCTCTGCCACCTTGGCAGCAGCAGGGGTGTTGTTGACTTTGGGGTTTTTGGGCGCATTATTTTTATTTTCTATTGGCTTCTGCACCTCATAGATCCGGGTCGCCTGTTCAATGACCCAGTCTAAAGATCTTTTCTCGTGGAAATCCCTCACGAGCTGGGTCATTATGTATTTGGGCAAGGCATGGAAAAACGTATTAATAAATTCTCTGCTATCCGTGCGCACCCTTCTTGTGGTCTGTGCAAAAGCACGCTTTAACTCCTGCACAAATTCTTGTGGGGCCTGATCCTCCCCACATTGTAAATTGTAGGCTGCCTTGCGAGCCTCTTGGGGATTTCTGTGAACAGAAAAATGTTTTAATATGGCCGCCCTATAGGTGGACCACCTGGAATGATTTTGGTCCTCCAGCCCTGCAAAGAAACTGGAGTACTCTGGGGAGAATGTCCACTTTACATATTGGATACAGCTTTGGCTGTCCTTCAAATGAAAAGTCTCCATCATTTGCTCATAGAGCTCCAAGTGTTCCCAAACAGAGTACTTGGCGTTCTTATGATAAGGCGTGATGACACTCCTGATTGCCTTAATCTGTTTTTGCCTTATTGGCCCTTTTGGTCCGGGTAACCCTGGTCCATTCATCTTCTGACTCAGAGGCACTGCTCCCAGAGGTTCCCGTCTGTTCTTCCAGGTTTTCCCGGATTCTGCGAGCCTGGGAATGGCTGGCAGAATGTGGGGACCTGCTCTCCTGTGTCCTGTACCGCTCAGAGGAGTCTTCAGATCCCTCCTTGCTGCCAGGATTTGATGGGTACCCCCCCCACTGACCTAACTGGGCAGAGGTTTTCAGGATGCCCTTAATGGGCCTACTCTCCTGGGGTTCCCCACTAAATTGCACTGTGCTTGGGTGCCCATACCCGGATGCCCGCCCCTCCATTCCTGGGTGGTACTGGCCTATGAGCCCCATGCTTCTGTCTGGATAGTAATCTGCCATCCCTGTGGCCCTGTGCTCATGTGCGCCAGGGGACATGGGGGTGGAAGAGTCCAGGGACTGAGAGAGAAAAAGGCCTCTGGTACTAGGGCTCCTGAGGTTATGCTCAGGAGTTTCCCTTTCCCAGCGAACCTGGTCTCTATCCGCCCCGGCTCCCTGTTGCAATGCAAGAGCCTGCGCCTTCAGTTCCTCAGTTAAGGCCTTACTAGACTCTATCAGTCTCTCCTGCATCGCTACCTGTTGTTGGAGCCTATCATTGTGCTGGCAGAGAGCCTCATTCTCTCTTTGCGTTTCCTGATTGGTCCTGGAGCACTGGGCCAGTCTTTGCTGCAGGAGGGTTACCTCCTGAGCTGTGTCCCTATTGGCCTGCTCCTTTCTTGCCAGAGCATCCTCCACCTTCCTGGTGTGCTCTAACAAGTTATGGTGTTCTTTTTGGAGGTCACCCAGTCCCTGGAGGGCCAGATGATGTTCTTCCATTTTCCTTTTTAAGTGGCAGACTTCCTGGCCTAAGGTATCCCTTTCCTGACTAAGAGCCTGCATCTGTGCCGCCAGGTCGTCCCTTTGCCTTTGGAAGGCACCAGCTTTCTGGCGCTCCTGGTCAAACTCTGCCTGGGTATCCAGGTCTTTCAGGATCAGTTTATTGCTCTCTGTCTTCTCCCTATCTAGGTGGCTTTGCAGGGTGACTACCTGCTCAGCACATGCCCTATTGAAGTCTAACTGTTGCTCCAGCTTTTTCTGGCTCTGCAGTAGGGAGTCCAAACCTTCTTGGTACTCCTTCTGCAAGGCCAGAAATCTGGTATCCTGGTCAGCCTTTTCCTGTTGCAGGTTGTCCATATCCCTCTTTATTTTAATGATGTGCTGTCTACTCTCATTTTCTGACTCCTGGCTCCCCTGCAGCCTCTGCTCAGAAGAGACCAGGTCAGATTGGACCTTCTCTAACGCCATCTGTCGCTTATTCGCCAGATCTTGGCTTTCAGTACATTTATCCTGCATGTCTCCCATATATAGGTACAGGTATGCCGCTATCCTAACCATCTTGTCTTGTTCATCCTTAGCTTTAGGAGCCATGTATAGTTCACTCAGGGCCACATGTAAGGGACCCTTGTCTCTCCATATATCTGACCCTGTTTCCGTGATCTGGGGTGCGATTGCTTGCAACCAGACCGTCTGGTCCTGATGAGTCCACTCACCTCTCACAAATAACTTATGTAAGAAGTGCTCTCTGGCTATTTTCATGTCTACTAAGGTCGTCATTCTGGAATTTGAGTATCTTCCTGACTTACAGAAGTTTGTATTTTATTTTTGCAAACAGACCTTTTCCTTAGAGCGTTCCTTTGAGGAGTGCTTTACAGCGTAACACAGCGTGGTGATCCGACCGGATATTTGTATCTGGTCAGCTGGCACACTGTATTAATCTGCACAAGTGATAGATCTAATCCAAACGTCCGGCACGAGCCCCCAATTTGTAAGAGGGTTTCCATTCAGTATCCCAGACTAGGCATTGACTTAGCTGTAGTGTTGAATTGAATCCTCTTACAGGCCCCATTAACCCCCTACCGCCTTCCTCGTAATGAGGCCCATTGTCTTTAGTTAACGGTAAGGAACGCACCGGCTTGTCCGTTTTCTCCTTGAATATACCCTGATTGTTTGTATACTTTCCCAAATCTGAGCATTCCTTTCTCAACTAGTCCTGAAGTCCGAACTCTGACTGCTCTGTTAGTGTCTTACTGGAGCTCCATCATCTGCGTCAGTCTTCTGCTGAAGTAAATTTCTGATTTTAGCTTCATGCCTATTTCACACATTAACCACCAAGACATGATAAGGGAGCAGGGCTTCCTTACTCTCATGAATTCAAATTCAGAAACCTTAAGGTACATTTTCAGCACTTCATCAATGATTTCTTTGACGTACAGCATGCTCAATGGTGCTGTCTCAATTCCATCATTCAATACCATATTAAACCTTTCTCTAAGGCTGTTTGCTTGTGCCTGATAATGGACCACTCATTGCTGTTTCAACCCTATGACGGTTAGGGAGCGTCTCATCTCCATGTTAACATAGTGCATCCTGTTATTTGTGACATTTACCTGGGCAACCTTCTCTTTGGAAGAGCACCTTAATGAATGAAGGTTATGATGTAGGACTTCATGAATTGGTCCATGAAGACTGCTTCCAGCCAATTTGATAAATAGTCTATCAATATCATGACTTATGCTTTGTCTGCTGGCAGTTGGAACACTCACAATGGTCTTACTAGTGGATACTTTGGGTATTTCCTAACTCTATTCCCTGTAAACCCAGCCATTCTGTCCTTTACCTAAATTTAAAGCAGGCACCTGCATCACCATTTTCCCCAATGAGCAGCAAGGCGGTACAGTCAGGCCAACCAATAAGAGTTGCATGGACAGATTGTGAGATACAATATGAAACTTGCAGAGATACACTCCCAATGAGTCATCATCATCATAACTTTATTCAGCCATCACGCCATCAAAGTACATCCTAACGAAAACATTTACATAATTGCCATAATACATCATAACAAGAAAAGATGAAGAAAGAAAGAGTTTTGGGGAATAAGATGATTTCCATTGTTTAGTCAAAGTCCAGATCGGCCCAGTTCGAAACACCACCAACTTCATGGACTTAATCACGATTGTTCCTGATTGACCTTGACCCCGATGGAATTAGGTTAGCTCCAGACAAGAGATGATTAGTTGGGTTAATTCCGGAATGGCCAACTGATCCTCGGTCAAAATATAGACTTACTGAAATCCCAAACTTGGGCATCCTACCAACAAACCCAAAACCATCCAGGACCCCCTTGGCCACTCGATGCTCCCAGTATTCCAATTTTACACAGTCATGGAGGATATCACTCTCATTGGATACTCTGTGACAGCGCGCCACGGCTTCCCTAGACACAAAGGTACAGCCTGTAACAGTGCATAGTCAATGTAAACATTTGTTTAAGAGAGCATCCCTTGGTTTGCGCTTATTTACCAGCAATTTGGGCACCCCATGAAGAAATATTGTGGAATACCTTGACCCTGCCTGGTTATAGATTTTGATCGTACTCCCTCCAGAGCACGGCCTATGTGCACCAGTTACCTTTGCACTAGGGTATGTAGTTCCCATTGAGCTTAAAACAATGTTCTCTAAGGAAAAAGTCTTTACATGGGGATTGTCAATCATGCTGGACTCCCTGGTCATATTATGCTGCTACGGCTACTCATCCTGGGGTTCCATCATATTCTGAAGACCATTGTGCTTACAGGGGGGCGGTGTGCAAGAGGGATCTCACAGAGGCAGAGTTTTGGCAGTCTGTATTCTCTTCCAGGATCACTGGGGTATATGTGTCCAGGGGCGTTCCAGAGATAGCTTATAAGGCCTTGTAACACCAGATGGAACAGTAGGGGGCTCCATGGGGACCCTCTCCTCTCCTCCCTTGTGACTCTATCAAAACGAATGGCAATTTTTTAATGGCAGCCAACTCGGTGAGCACTTGGTTCCATCTTGGTGTGAGCGGGTTCTGCAGCTTCTCTAACACGGGGTAAGACCCTCCTGGGCATCCATCTTGACCCGTAGTGTGCCTCCGGTGGCCCCCTGCCCCTGGCTCCCTGCTCGCTCGTAGCTTTTTCCCTTTGTTTCTACCACCCGCTCCCCTCCTTGTCTGCCCATCCACCCCCTCCCTGATTGGCTGCCCCCTCTTCCTGGTGTCTGGTGTGCCTGAATCCTGCGCACCCCGCTCGCCATTTCCATCTTGGCATGAGCGGGTGCTGCAGCTTCTCTAACACGGGTAAGACCCTCCTGGGCCTCCATCTTGACCGTAGTGTGCCTCCGGTGGCCCCCTGCCCCCGGCTCCCTGCTCGCTTGTAGCTTTTTCCCTTTGTTTCTACCGCCCACCTCCCCTCCTTGTCTGCCCACCCACACCCTCCCTGATTGGCTGCCCCCTCTTCCTGGTGCCTGGTGTGCCTGAATCCTGCGCACCCTGCTCGCCATTTCCATCTTGGCGTGAGCGGGTGCTGCAGCTTCTCTAACATGGGTAAGACTCTCTTGGGCCTCCATCTTGACCCGTAGTGTGCCTCCGGTGGCCCCCTGCCCCCGGCTCGCTGCTCGCTCATAGCTTTTTCCCTTTGTTTCTACCACCCGCCTCTCCTCCTTGTCTGCCCGCCCACCCCCTCCCTGATTGGCTGCTCCCTTCCATACCAAAGGCCCTAGGGCAGCCCCTTGCCCGGCAGCCATTGGCTAAGGGCCACTTGGCAAAGGGCGGCTCCAACTAGCGGCTCCCCTTAAGTGTCTGCAGGTGTCCGCAGGGGACGCTAGCCGCCAGTCACCTTCCTGCTGGGTGCCCTCCTTATCCCCCCTTTCATCTGCAGGCGTTTCCCCCCATTTGTCTTACATGTGAATTTCTGAGTAGAAGCTTTGTGAAACCTAGGCCTTTTTCCCTCTATCCAGGATTCTCAAACTTAGGTGGTGTTAACTTTGACTATCTGAGTACAAAAATTGCTTTGTGAAACCTAGGCCTTTTTCCCTCTATCCAGGATTCTCAAACTTAGGTGGTGTTAACTTTGACTATCTGAGTACAAAAATTGCTTTGTGAAACCTAGGCCTTTTTCTCTCTATCCAGGATTCTCAAACTTAGGTGGTGTTAACTTTGACTGTCTGAGTACAAAAATTGCTTTGTGAAACCTAAGCCTTTTTTCCCTCTTTTCAGGATTCCCAAACTTGTGTCTCCCTCCTGTCTTCGTGTGCTTTTTGTGAGCTCCTTAAGCCTGAGTGTTGTCTTGTCCTTTTGCTCTAGTTGTCTGCCTCCCGATATCCTGTCCGCCTGCTCTAGCTGTCCCCTCTAGTGTCTCCCCCTCTCCCGTCCACCTCTCCCGCCTACTCTATAGTGCTCTCTATCTCGCCTATCTTCTCTAACTGCTTCTCCATTGACTATCCTGCTCTCCTCACTAAATCTGGTAGTAAAAAGTTTAAAAAGGACATCCTGATCTCCAACCCCGGCCTCCCTATCGCTGACACCTACACTAGTGCCTCCTCCACGGAAACTCTCAGTGACATCCTCTTTTAGTACCTTCACCTGACCTATGGAACCTTCATATGGTCTCTGTGCTCTCTCCTTTCTCTTCCTCTCCCATTAATGCTGGCACCCTTTGGGATGTCCTCTTGGCCTCCTTCCACTCCTCTAAGGCAATCATTAATGTCTACTCTAACGGGACTGTCTTGGTCCAAGGCCCTCAGGCCAACCTCCACCTCTTTGATAGATGCTTCCCGTGCCTCATCAACTTCCTTTCCTCTCCTGCTGTCCCCCTCCTCTGTCCTCTGCTACCTTGCCTCCACACTCCCTCCCTGCTCCCTCTCTTGCCCCTTCTTCACCGCCGCAGGGCGTACCTCTGATCTGTACCCCTCCCCGGAAGTCCTTCAAGGATGGCAACCGTCTCCACATAGCCACTCTTAACTCTCGCTCTGCCGTCAAACATTCCTCTGATATCTGTCGCCTTCTTGAGGAACTGGACCTTGATGTCCTTGGTCTCACTGAGACATGGTTCACAGCCAGCTCTGTCTGTTACCAGCTTTGACACACTCCTTCCTGACGGTTACAAGATCCTCTCTGTGCCCAGGCCCAACCGTGCTGGGGTGGGTGTTGCCCTTCTCTTCCCTGAGTGGATTCCTGCCACTGTCACTCTTACGCAGCCCTACTCTTCTTTTGAATGCCTTGTCTGCCGACTCTCTCTCTCTCCTAGCCACCCCCTTCCCGTGGCTACTATCTATCGGCCACCTGGTCAAATATCCTCCTTCCTCTCTGAGTGGGCGGACCGCTCCTCCTCCTGTCCTCAACCTCTCACCTCCTCTTTCTTGGAGACTTCAACATCCACCGGGATGCCTCCTGTCCCCCCTCTGGACTCTTTCGCGACCTCTGCGACTCTCTCTCACTCTCTATTCTCCCGTCTGGGCCGACTCACTCTGCAGGGCACACTCTTGATGCTCTGATCTCTTCTGACCTTCCCCTCTCTGCCCCTCTCTCCACGCCTCTCTCCTGGAGTGATCACATTCTCCTATCCTCCCACCTCACCTTGAGAATCCGCCTGAAGCCCAAAGCCAAATGTAACTCCTGGTATGACTCGGATCTCGTCACCCTAAAACGCAAGTGCAGGGTGGCAGAGAGGAAATGGCGTGCTTCATGTTCATCCTCTGACAAACTGGCCTGCCGCCTGCTCCAAAGGCAATACCGGCTCTCCGTTCTCACCAAGAAGAGAGCCCTTATCCAAGCCCACATCTCTGCGGCATCTAACAATTCGGCCGAACTCGTTAAAATGTGCAAGGAGCTAGCCAACCCTGCTGCAGTCTCTACCTCTCCTGTCTCCTTCCAGGCCCTCTGCACGGCGCTGGCCTCTCATTTCATTTAAAAAACTCAGGACATCCTGTCCTCACTCTCCTCCTATCACCTCCCCCCTCTTTTCCCTTCTCTTCCTCTGGCCCTTCTGCAGCCACCTCTCCTCCCTCCTTCTCTGCCTTTCCCCTCTTTTCGGCTGACAAGGTTTCCAGACAAGTCCGATCTATGAAAGTCTCAAGGACCACATCGACTCCCTGGCTCCTGCCCTGGCTGACTTTTGCAATCACTCCTTCTCCTCTGGAGTCCTCCCATCCCCCCTTAAGCACTACCTTGTGCACCCTCTTCTTAAGAAACCCTCTTCCGACCCCTCCTGCCCTTCTAACTATCACCCAATCTCCATCACTCCCTTCCTGGGCAAGGTCCTGGAGAAACTGGCCATCTCCCAGCTTAATCTCCATGCTGAATCTGTTGGTAGTCTTCATGACCATCAGTCTGGCTTCAGAGCTGCCAGAAGCACGGAAACTGCTCTCCTGAACATCCGTGAGGATCTGCTCTCGAACCTTGACTCTAACACTCCATGTGTTCTCATTCTGCCCGATCTCTCTTCTGCCTTTGATACGGTCAACCATGCCATCCTGCACAACCATCTCCGTGATAACCTGGGTATCACTGGTCAGGCTCTGGCGTGGCTGACCTCTTTCCTCTCCAATCGACCCTCCCAGGTCCAACTGGGGTCCTTCCTCTCTGACATCTCTTTCTCTACCTGTGGTGTCCCCCAGGGATCTAACCTCTCTCCCTGGCTTTTCAACCAGTATCTGGCACTCCTTTCCCACCGCATCGCCGCTCTCTGCCCCAACTTTCAGTGCTATGCGGGTGATACCCAGCTCATTTTCAGGCTACCCTCGGCCTCCTCTTCTCCTTCCCTCATCTCTGACTGTCTCTCTGCTATCCATGAATGGTGTGCCGCCAATGACCTCTGCCTCAATGCCAGTAAGACTGAGATTCTACTCATTGGCACACCCACTCCCTCTTTCCCTGCAGCTCTCTGGCCGGCCTCTCTTGGCCCTCTTCCTGCTCCTACCTGCAAGGCACAAAACGTTGGGGTCACCTTTGACTCCACAATCTCCTTCTCTCCTCACATATCTGACATCTCCAAGAAGTCACACTACCAGCTGCACCTCCTCAGAGGTATCCTTCCTTTCCTCACCTTCCCCCAGAAGCTCACGGTCTCCAGAGCCCTGGCTCTCTCGAAGCTGGACTACTGTAACAGCCTCTATCTAAATCTGCCTCTACACTCTGCCCTCTGCAACTCATCCAGAACAGGACTGTGAGACTTGTCCTTGGCCTCAAGCCCAGGGACCGTATCTCTCCAGGACTGAAATTGCTACACTGGCTCCCAGTGGCTGCGAGGATTAAGTTCAAAACCTTCTGCATTGTCCACAAGGCCTTCTGGGGCTTGGGGCCAAAATACCTTCAACTCTCTCTTCCTAAATATCTTCCTTCTCGAGCTCTTCGCTCATCCGCCTCCAACTCCCTCAGGGTCAGCCGCTTCTCCAAGCAACGAGTTGGCGGTAGATCTCTCTCCGCTGCAGGGGCCTCCATCTGGAACAGCCTTCCTGCCTCCCTTAAACTTGAGGAGAACCATCTCCGGTTCCGGAAGCACCTCAAAACCTTCCTCTTTGCTTCTGATTTCTCCCCCCCGCTCCCCTGCGAATCACTGAAACTGCACTGAATCTGCAACTGGGCTACCCACCGTTCTCGGTCCTTGGCCCAGCCACTCTCCCTTGCACTGCCTCCCTGGCAACCCCTGCACTGTGGGATTGTCTCTGTATCCCTACAGCCCCCCTTCCCAGCACTTGTCTGCACTTACCTTGCACTTGCCACCAGTGGGCCCTTATTATTTATCCTGTATTCTACCAACCCTATACTGCACTTTCCTCTCTCCCTTCCCCCTTGCACTTTTCCCTTCCCCCCTCCCTTGCATTTGCACGATCTGAATGACACCTGGCCCAGTAGGATCGTTGTCTGTCTCCCCTTTGTTCCCCCCTCAATGCCTTGTCGCGCCTTGAAACACTTGTGTATAGGCACGTTACAAATAACATCATATCATATCATAACTGCACCCCTGGACTGTATGGGTCTCCTTGGCGGGAAGGTCAGAAGTGGATTGGCTACCTTGCTTACTTGGATGACTTGAACGATTAGTGGCCCTGAGTGGAGTTAAGCAGAGAATGGAACTTGTCCCTGAACACATAGCCAGCAAAGTCTCACTCCAGGTGCTACAAGAGAGGCTGGGCGAAGGCTTGTCTTCAGTTACATGAATCTCTGCATCCATTACATCCATTAGTTCAATGGAGCATGGTGCTGGGATGGATGTTGGATGATCTAATATAGGGCCAGGATCCGACATGAGCTTGGGGGCCAAATTTGTGTTCACTAGAGGGAGGTTTGATGACTTAGTTATTTCGCCCCCACCCCCGGTGTTAGAAGGAGAGCCACCAGCAGGGAAGACTAGAATAGCATTAACCTCCATTTGTGTTGGAAAGCCCTCCATCCCTGGGTTTGTTTGGTCAATTAATGACTACTTGGTACACACAGTTGGGACAGGAGATATGGCGGGGGTTCACAATGGTGGGGAATTTCTATTGCGAGTGGCGACAAAGTTGGAATTAGATGGTCGAACTCGCTGGGCAGAACTTAACCTTATCAGTGGACATGCATGCAGGCTTCCGTTTAATGTGGAACATCCTTCCATTACTGTCGAAATCATCTCAGAGTTTGACTACGGGACCTGCTTTAGTTGGCTCAATAATCAACCCCACCCCCCCCCAAGTTGCCAGGTTTCTCTTCCCTGTGGTGATCGACTGGTGCAGTTATTTCCCTCTCGAATTCTCACGATCATGCCCCAGGAATTGGTTGATCTCTTGAATCAGAGAAGAGACCGCACCCCATCAAGTTGGCAGAATTGTTGGCTGTTCCCCCATTTTCTCCCCAGAGCAGAGTCAATGTCAGTGGTGCAATCCCTGCCCTGACTCATTGGGCGGGCTCCCCGTTTCCTCTGCACAACTATTATCTTGCACTGAGTCTTAGATTTGGGGTGACTCTGGATAGCAGGCTGAGGGTCAAGATGTGTGCAGAAAAGAAGTGGGGGGGTAGGGAGAGGTTGATGGGGACTCCAGCACCTCCATTGGGAATGGACCAAGTTTCTGGACAATCAGTCAATCAGTCAATCACTGCGATGACCTCCAACCCAATACCAGCATGCTCTCACCTGGGCATGACCTGGCTTTAGACTTCCTGCTGGGATCCTTACCGCCCGTCACCATCAGGACCTACCACTTCACCCAAGCGGCCAGGTAGCCAGGTAGCCAGATCCAGGAGTCTGCATGAGAAGAACCAAAACCAGGTTACCTCCCGGGGCCTCTGTTCATAGTCTTCTGCCAATGCTTCCAACTGGGCCTTCCCCCTGCAGTGACGTACACCAGCGGCGCCAAGCACCACGCCCTTTCCCCACCACGGATTCACCACTGAGGGGTCTGTCCTTCCAGGATATGTCAGAGGAGGCGTGACCTGTGGAGTGCGGGAACCAGAGAGTGGAATTGGCTCCTGGAGCAGCGCCAAACACTGCGCCCTTCCCCTGCCGCGGGCTTCACTGCTGTGGGGTCTGTCCTGCCAGGATATTTCAGAGGAGGCATGGCCTGTGGAGTGTGGGAACCAGATAGTGGAAACGGCTCCCAGAGCAGCTCCAAAAACACCTTAGACAGGTCACTTATCGCAGAATCACATTTATTATCAACACCCACACATATAACATATAGGGAAAAGGAAGGTGGAAATTAGACAGTGTTTCCCCACCGAAACAGAAGTTTAAATGAAAATAAAATACATTAAGCCCTATATGCCTTCTCTAATGAGCACATCGTATAACCATAGCCACTTATATGGTTCAGGGGCATAGTGTGCTTTGGCTTCAGCTAGCTAAATGTTGGAATTCCTCTAAACCTTGGCCCTTGAAGTTCCAGCAGCCTCTAAGTCTCAAAGCCCAAATGGACAAGATAACGGCAATGTTCATACTCACACTTCAGACTGGAACAACTAGAGTTCCTGTGCCCAAGAACAGCACAAGGCCCTTCCTTGCACCATCTTCCCTACACCATAGGACTTGTCCATTTTCAGGCCTTTACCCCAGCAAAAACAAATGGTTGGGGCTAGAAATCACATCCCTTCCAATTGGGAAGACAGAGACTTTGCTCTTCTAGATGTGATGGTGACCTTATGGACGATGATGAAGTATGCTGCCTGGATCTTGGGACTGGCAAGGTGGTGACTCAATGAGCCAAGTGCCACTATGAGCTATCTGACACTGGGCACAGGGTAGTATGGGGGGATTCTTTTTGGGCACCCCACCTTGGTCCCTGCCACATGGTCCAACTTGGCCCAATTACTTAGCCCAAAATAGCCCCAGGTGCACTCAGGGAGAACATCCAATCTCAGCTCTCACCAAGTTGCAAACCACAAGTGAATCCTCTCACAAGAAAACACACCAAGAGGGAGGAGGGAACACA
Source organism: Ambystoma mexicanum (assembly GCF_040938575.1). NCBI lineage: Eukaryota > Metazoa > Chordata > Amphibia > Caudata > Ambystomatidae > Ambystoma > Ambystoma mexicanum. The sequence goes on from NC_090923.1 coordinate 981,872,705, forward strand.
CTCTATAAAGATGCAACCCTATTCAGGCAGTGTTGATTGTGTCAGCAGAGTCCTCATGCTTCGAGAAGGTTGGAGCTTGGTGGAAAAAGCAGAAGCTGCAGAGACAGATGAGAGTGGAAAGGTGGCAGCAGTGGAGAGCAGGAGGAGGCAGTCAGAGCTAAGAGGGATAAGGTGGAGTTTGTCACATCAGAGAGTAAAAGTGTACAGGAGAGGGTGGTAGTCAAAGAGGTGGTGGGGACATCCAGGGGTGAGAGTGTGCAGGAGGAGAATGCAGCCCAGAGGGAGGTGGTAACATTGGAGGGTGAGAAAAGGCAGAAGGAGGTGGTGAGATTAAAGTCAGTAATAGAGAGGTGACACCATCAAGAGAAGGATGGTTGCAGCAGGAGGCAAACACATCAGGATTGTAGAGTAGAAGTCCAGAGGAGTTGGTGGGGGCCAAGGTGCAAAATTCCAGGTGGTATAGAGGAGGCTGGCGAGAAAGGGAAGAGACAGGAAGGCTGAGTTAAGAACATAAGGTAGCGAGGAAAGGGGAGAGGAGGAAAGAGATAACCAACACCAAGTTCGAAAGGGTAAGCAGATTCCAGGAGGAATGATCTGCCTTGGGCAGGACTAGATGGTGGAAGGACAGAGCCAGGGTCAGGACGATTACTGCGAGACTAGATAGGTGGGGAAAGAAAAACCCTGGGGAGAAAGCCCAGGCCCAATCAGATTCCAGGGAAACCTTCCAAGCTCTAATAGCTATCAGAAGGCTTGACAGCAAAGTGAGCCATGCGGTCCGGGACCCTGCAAAGCCGGAATCTACCCCAGACTAAGAAGGAGAGTTCTAGTCACCATAATGCCTGCCATGTGAGAAAGGGGTGAGATAACCCCTTTTTGAGTGTGCACATTGGGGCATTTTCTTCGGAAGCCAGGACAGCCCAGATACCCACATACCACAGAGGAGCCATCGTGCAAGGGGAGGAGAGAACCATCCTGACCGTTATTATGTTTAGGAATCTCCCATTTCTGCTCAAGTTGCATTATCCACGAACAGTCCCTTAATAAAGGTAGCAAACTCTGACATACAGTGTTTGCATCCTTCTTTATCCCAGGTGGAATCATGTGACAGGACCTAAAGCCACATCAAGGGCTGTGAAAAGGCAGGACCTTGTAGGACTACTCATGTCCAGCACTGGAGAACCATCTGTAGACCCACTTGGCTTCAGCAGTATGTGAGGTAAGCACTTTGAATCAACCACACAAGGACATGTGGACAGCGAGAGGCTTCTGTCAGGTTCTGTAAAGTGCTTCCTGCTCCTAATGGTATTGTAGCAAATGGCCCTAAACTGAAATGTCATGTAGCATTCCATGTGCTGACTCTGAGGAGCAATGCCACATAACCTTTAAGCAATCTGAAATTCTAGTTCAGAATCTAGGGCTTATGCCATAAACCTGCAACGCCTCACTCTCTCCACCTATAGTGAGAAATGCATTTGGTCAAACTTACAACTGTAACGAGATTCTGGCTAGAGAAACAGTGGATCTGTTTCCAGGTTTGAGTTGTCCACCACTGGCAGATGCAATGCCCCTGATATTCCGGACAATCCATGAGTTGGCAATCCTATATGTGCTAACCCCGAATCACCCAATTCTTTACTGATTCAGACGGGACAAGCGTGCTAGATCTTACTTTGAGGTACAGGCAGGTAGGTTAGGGTGATTTCAGCCACAAAGGTCATATAAGGCATGTGCAGCTAAATGTTTGAGTAGCCTTGCAGGCAGAGGCATGAGGTTTCCATAGTAGCTGAGACAGAGGTAGAGCATTCTAATGAAATTTAAATGAGTGAGAGGTCGAAAATGTAAGTAGGATTTAGTTAAAGGAGAAGTAGAACATGTGAGTAGGGTTTAGATTTTGAAGAGGTAGACAACTAAAATAAGATTTAGATGAGTGAGAGGAAGAAAATTGAAATAGGATAGGGTACTTATTTCTGTACAACCTAGAGTTGGTTAGAACCAGAGAAAGGATTAACATTCTGTGACTGTAAATGAGCATGCTATTCTTTTGTGACTTCTAAGATGGAAGAAGGATTCCCAGTGACCACCTTTTGTGACATGCTCAGGTGACATTTCTTGTCAGCGTGGGAGTGACTGGGGAAGAGAACATCCTATAAATTATCATTCAGTGCCTGTCTTTCTGTGACTGTTTAGGAGGGAACACTAGTGAAGAGATAATCCCAGATTTGGTTGGAGACAGATTATATTTAATGTCCATAAGTGAGTGCACAACAGCGCACACATTTATCTTATTTTTTAAATGGAAGGAAGAAGGAATATGTAATATCAAAGTGTGTCAACAAAGGGTGTCACAATGGGTTTCTTATTGTGTTTGTTTTTTGGTTGAAGAAGTAAATGTAAGGGACAGGGATTACAAATAATTGCAAAGTGTGACACTAAAGTGTGTCACAAAGGGTTTCTCAAAAGGGGAGTAAGAATGAAAGGGATCAACAAAACCTGCCCAATAAAAAATAAAATGTTGCAGACAGGTAATACAGACACATAAAGGGTCTGAAATAACAATAGCACTGGGTCTCCTGGTATCAGCTGGTGAGAATTCGTCATTTCCTCCCTCTAACAGCCATACACAACTCACTGAGAAACAGGCAACAGGATCGATTGGTATGGCCTCTGATACGCCTTTCAGAGTGTATGACTGGGATTGGCTCATGAAACTGAAGCACACCGGCAGAATTCACAGAGCCATTTTGAGCTGTTGATGTGTCTGGAATTTAAAAATCCCAAAAATCCAGAAGAAAGATTCAGTAAAAGGGACATGTTTGGAGAGATGAAGTTCTTCCTGCATTAGGAAATAGGGCAAAGAAAGAGGTTGTGGGGAGAGAGAGGAGAGTGTGAATTGCCATCTCACATTGACTCAAAATGCATTAGTAGCAAAATATCTTCATCTTACAACGCCAAGGTTCCATTTACAGGCCTACAGGCCTTATCAAGTTGTTAGGATTTTGCAGAGCTCCAGAAAACCAACGCAACCAGTTCTTGTGTTATAATATTAACCAAATACACTTTTATTAATGTGTGCACACCAACAGAGAACTGACAAACCAATGGGCCAGGATGGAATCGACCAAAAAGATTGAGTTCAAAAGTCTGAATCAGAGATTTGGCTGAATTTTGACCAAATCCCCCATTCGGTGGCAGGGGCTGCAGGGGTGACCCCCGCACCCTTGCTGACTATATTGTGAGAGGGTTTTACGGGCGTGTCCCCCACAGCCATCCCGAAAAAAAAGTTTAAAAAGGAAGAAAAAATGGAAAGGACCCTGCGGCGCCGGTTCCCGATCACGGAAGTGAAAGGGAACAGGCATCGCAGGGACACAGCGAGTCCGCAGCAAGGCAAGTAGGGGGGTCGGGGTGTAGGTGGGAGGGTGGTGGGGGTGTGGGTGGGCGTTTGGGCAGTGGTGGGGGCCAAGTCAAAAATGTTCAGGAGAGAAAAGACTGAAGGTTATTTCGGAAAAATAATCTTTGGTCTTTTCTCCCTTGAACATTTCCATCTCAGGCTTTCAACATCGATCCGGCCAGGATAGTTAATTACTGATAAAAACAAAGAAACATGAACTGTCCCACCATGTCCAAAGGGGTTATCAACGTTGCAGGCACTGGACACATTGCCACCCTAATTTGGTTGATGCTACACATGTTAAAAATCTAACAAATCAAGGGGGACCAGCTTGAGGCTATCAACCTTGCACTTAAGTAAAATGACCTCTGTGATGATGTAGGCCTGCATTAAGGAAACGGTTTCGATTTTTCCTTCCTTAATGTCATGGATTGTATTTGTCTTAATCGTTTTTTATTTTTTAAATCAGCATAATTTGAATACAAGCAAAACATACATTCCTTCTTGGGGTATTAGTCTAATCCTCTCTTTGTCTAGAGCCTCGCCAGTGCAGGTGCCTCTCTTTTGGTTGTAGCCCTTGAGCTTCCATCGGGGGCTACAACCAAAAGACCCAGGGCTATAACACTCCCAGACCCTCCTCCTTCAGCAACGCCTCTGTCTGGGCTCAACGGGATCAGAGGAGTACAGCATAGTTTAGCACATAGCCTCTTTCACAGTGGAAATAATGCAACAGGTTCAATTTTCCAAGAACTACAGGACGGTCTCTGAAATGATGTCTGGCTCAGGAGTATACTCATGGATTGCAATGACATGGGGGGCCTGGAAGGAACCTCGGTTTCCGCCTCAGGAATGGGAGTTTTTGATTTCTATCTGTTGAACATTGTATTTGTGACTGCATCCATCTTTAGAATGAGGCCTGTGCAGTCATGGAGTATTGGCCTATTAGTATCTAACAAGATGAGCTGCTTTCGGTTATAGAACCTCAAGTGTTTTTGGCTGTGACCATAGTTCTCTTATGTCATGTTACAGCTGTAGTGGGGGAAGGTATGAGCGCAAAGAGTGAGAGACAGGTGTAGGCGGGCAATGTTATGATACACAAGCTTTTCCTTATTAACCCTCCTCAACCTTGGCCCATCTCTTACCTGTCTCTCTTGAATCCCGATGGTCAAGATGGTCATGGATGCCCAGGGATTATCCAAAGGGATGAATGGTATGATAAGACACAAACAAGGGTTCCCAACTCTCCTAAATACAATACAACACAACATAAGCAAAGTATGCATACATATGTAAACACTTAAAGGGGAAGTTTGCCAAAAAACTGTATTGTCCCGTTTGGGCATGTATTTTTAAGCATACTGTAATCGATCTTAAAGTTTTTTTTATGTGCATCTTACCTTAGTTTTCCTCTCTTTTACACATGCAAAAACAACGTGTTGGGCATGGCCATCTTCTACTAATCTTATCCGTTGATGCATTGCGCCCTAAATTCAAATGCGCTCGTGGCAAGGATACAGATCACCCGCCCCTGAAGCTGACATCACGAGATGCGTACGACCCTTTTCACAACACCAATGCACATCTCATGTCAAATATCTCTGTGCGCAAGCTATTGACGTGTCTCTATGGAAATGCAAGGATGCCTCTTTCCTCAACAAGTATAAACAGACTCTTTCTGATCAGATAACATTGGAGTTGCGTTGTCAATCGTTTCACTGTATTTAGTTTAGATCGCCAGTGACTCGTTTCTTCTCTGTTCAACTATCTTCCTAGTACAAAGCCCCTGAGAACAGGTACTTCCACTAGCAGAACTGATTTCACTCGTTACTTGCATTTTATTTAATATTTATCAGATAATGGCAACAATACAGCCCTACCAGTACGAGCCTGAGTATGTCCGAGGAGGAACTAATGGAAAGAGAAAGATGCAGAACGATGGCGAATCGGACGATAGTTGGGAAGATGAATCAGCGGAGCATGAGCCTGAGCCTAGTCGCATGGAAGACGTTCCAACCTGCAACTGTTGCGAGACCGTGCCAACCGAGGTGGAGAACTGTTGCTGCAAGAAAACTCTGCATGCTCGGCCTACATATCAGAAGAAGACACACCACCGCTATGCATTACCAAGCTCCATGACTTCAGGGCAGCCTGCCTCACAAGGGCCATGTTAAGGATTATGATGGTGCTTATGCATGAACTTTACGCAACAGTTCCCCCTCGCAATCCAAGTAACGAGTAAGTGTACTCTAGATGTGATGTAATTTTGACCACTGAGACGACTACCATGTAATGTTTTTCTCCTACATTGTCGTAACTTTGATCAATCACTGACAAATTAATTTAGTCTGTAAATTTAATACATTTCTCTCGCTTTTTGGAAATCAGAGTGTTCATCGCTTACTTGTCTTTCACTTTCAACTAAAAAAAAAAAATTCTCTATGGCCCAAACCATTCTGGTTTGAATGGGTGTTCACTTTTGTAAATTGTCGAGACTTCAAAGCCCAAGTTCATTTTTCCGGAAAGTTACTTTTCTAAGGGCAACTATGCCATAGAATTTAGGATGCATTTTCAAGTAAGGTGGTGCACTTATCAGGTTCCTTCAATTAAACTATGTATGTTTCTCTTTCACGGTGGTACAAGCTGGTGACCTATCTTTCATTTACATGGTGGCTTTATGGGATTCTTGGATTCCGTAAGCGACAAGCAATACCCACCTGTGTAGTTCGAGGCATTCGTGCCAAATTCCCCAGTGACAGTGGACAGTACAGGGGATTTTCACAAACTGTGCTGCAACCTCAAATATACAATGTGTAGTTTGTTTGTGCCAACATCACATCTATGAGGGTCATGAAAGAATGGTTGGTGCCCTTTTGCACTCAACCTGTCCCCATACATCCCACCTCCAATACCCCCCCCCCGGTACTGGGTGGGTGGGAACGGCCAAGGTGCCAAACACCATGTACAACGCAACGGGATCCTTCAGACTCCCCTCTTCAAGACCCCACCCCATCACTCAGCATATGTTTGTGTACCTTCAGTGGTGTTGGTGGCCTTTTGTGCTCACCTCATGCCCATCCATTCCCGCTCCAGTATCAATTGCAGTTCACACCTATGGCCGTGCGCTCCCAAGGGGGATGGGTGGTTGGGAACACTCTATTTGCCAAACACCATGTACACCTCAAAGGGATCTTCCACACAGGTACCATTGTTCACATAACCTCACCCAAACCCGGTGCGTGCAGACTCCCCACTTCAAAACTCTGCCCCAACAATCAACATAAGTTTGTATCCCTTCAACATTGTTCCGGGCCTTTTGCGCTCACCTCATGCCCATCCATCCCCCCTGCCATATCAATGGCAGTTCACACTTATGGCTGTGAGCTCCCAACAGGGCTGGTTGGGTGCTTACACTCTAGTTGCCAAAAACAATGTGCACCTGAAAGGGTTATTTCGTACAGGGACCATTGTTCACATGGCCTCCCCAGAACCAGTGTCTCCAGGCTCCCCTGTTCATGCCCATCCGTCCCCCCTCCAGTATCAATGGCAGTTCACACCTATGGCCGTGCGATTCAAAGGAGGCTGGGTGGGTGGGAACTCTTCAAAGGGATATTCCACACCCTCACCCAAACCCACTGTCTGCAGACTCCCCTCTTCAAGATCCCGCCCCAGCAATCAACATAAGTTTGTATCCCTTCAGCAGTGTTCCAGACCTTTTGTGCTCGCCTCATGGCCATCCGTACCCCCTGCTGTATCATTGGCAGTTCAAACCTATGGCCGTGAGCTCCCAAGGGGGCTGGGTGGGTGGGAACACTCTAGTTGCCAAACACCATGTGCACCTCAAAGGGTTATTTGGCAAAGGAACCATTGTTCACATGGCCTCCCCAGAACCAGTGTCCCCAGACTCCCCTGTTCATGCCCATCCGTCCCCCCTCCAGTATCAATGGCAGTTTATACCTATGGCCATGCACTTCCAAGGGGGCTGGGCGGGTGGGAACTCTCAAGTTGCCAAACACCACGTACACTTCAAAGGGATCTTCCGCACAGGTACCATTGTTCACATAACCTCACCCAAACCCGGTGTCTGCTGACTCCCCTCTTCAAGAACCTGCCCCAGCAATCAATATAAGTTTATATCCCTTCAGCAGTGTTCCGGGTCTGTTGTGCTCACATCATACCCATCCACCCCCCCGCCATATCAATGGCAGTTCACACCTATGGCCGTGCACTGCCAAGGGGGCTGGGTGCGTGGGTACACTCTAGTTACCAAACACCATGTGCACCTCAAAGGGCTATTTCGCACAATGACCATTGTTCACATGGCCTCCCCAAAACCAGTGTCTCCAGACTCCCTTGTTCAAGTCCATCCATGTCCCTTCCTCCCTCCCTCCCTCCCCAGTCAAACGGCAGTTTGCACATAAAACCATGCACTCAAAAGGCAGCTGGGTGGGTGTGGATGCACAAGGTGCCGCAAACTGTTTAATGGCTACCCTGTTTGTAGCATTGATAATATACATTACGCATCATACACAGTTATGCGGACTCTTTGTTTTTGTGTTGGCAATACATTTCTGTGGCTTTTATTAAACATAACAATAATAAACCAAACAGGATTACTGTGTTTGTCACAAATCAACAGGCGTGCAGCGTTATCCTAGTTCTGTACTTTTTGTGCCCTTGTACTGTGAAACAGGAACTGGCCCTCCTTAGCTCACCGACGGCCCCCATTGTGAGTTTTCAGGTCTGTGCGTTGGGGACCTAGATCTTGTATGGTAGGCACTCTTGCACTTGCTGACAGCTTCCTTCCAGGCCCATGATATCCGTTGTCCACATGGCCAGGCCAGAACCAGTTCCTATGGACTACCCTCTTCAAGACCCCGTTCCTGCAATCAACATGTGTTTTTGTCCGTTGAGCAGTGTTCCGGGCCTTTTTCACTCAACTCGTCCCCATCCATCCTCCTCTCTAGTATCAATGGCAGTTGGCACCTATGAACAGGGTCATACTGGGCCATAAAATAGGCTTGGGCACCAATGAAAATGTGACACACAGTTTTAAGTCGCTATTCATTCCTTTCGGGCACCGTTTGAATATTACCCAAAGGTGAGTACTTTGATGAAAACGTAATGCAAATTGTGCATATAAAACAATATATATTCAGCAACAGTCTTCACTACTACAAGCTATTGAAGTAACTCATCAAACTGGCACACATGGTCCAAAAAATAGGCCACTTTCATAAAATAAACGACCCACACAAGCATTTTGCGTTTGTGTTTCAACCCTGGCCCTATTGCCCTATAGGCTGTACGAGCAGGCCTATGCATGTGTGCTAGTAAAGGGGCTGGGTGGGCAGGTATGGCAGATGTGAACATTGACATTGAGGCTGAGTGGGTTTCAACAAACACGTCACACATTGACATACACACTCACTTTTCTAAGCCTTTATAAACACCTTGACATTTACCAGGAGAACATCTCTGAGATGTACAAGGTATATAGTCATCAAGCTACCTGTTACCCGGATGCCTGCTCCATGGCTACTTGTTCCCCTGCTTGCTAAATTGGTTCATTTGTTCATCCAAGTAAGGGTAGGTCACGTATTTACTTCTCTATGTTCATCGATGGATGCTCTAAGTTTCTATCGATTTCCACCTAATGCACCCAGCATTGTAATCTTCATTTATCTCAAAGACTTAACCATTGGTGAATGCTTGATGTATTTTTATCTCAGTAAATAGCACATTGCATCACTGTGCATTGTAATTAAATGGAATGGTCCATGTTTGCAAGCATGTTTTCTTCTGATGCTTGAAAGTGTTTTCAACGGACGAGTAACACATTACAATTTGCAGTATATCAATCAATTCTGTAAGAAATGTGTCACTGAGTTCATTCGACTCGGTTACACAGGTTTATTTATTTATTTAGAACAATGTTTACAGACAAAGCTGTGTAATAATTCCTTTATTCACATTCATACAGTATTATTTGTTATAATTAATTATATTTGTTCATACAGATCTTAAGGAATTTTCAAGAATGCCTTCATCTATCGTTATCAGTTGCCCTTCTGTGAGCCACGCCAAAACTCAGGGCACAGTCCTGCATAGATTTCCGAAGGATATTGATTTAATAAGAATATGTCTTACAAATTGCGGTTTTCCAGTGGATGAGATTGAAAGTAGAGCCCAGGGTGTCTTGTACGATGTGAGGGCCAATCAATTCCACCTCTGCAGCCTGCACTTTACCGACGATATGTACGAAAAATCAAAGTACACAAGAATTCTTCGTAAATTGCTTCCAAATGCAATTCCGACTCAATTTCACATTCACTGCCTCAGGTGAGTAGTGGACGATGAATTTGTTATGTTTGTTGTTATGTCAGACGATGGTCTGCATAAATAACTATTCTCTATGGTCTCTCAAATTATTTAAGGTAGTGTATTGAAAAGGTAACTTCATGAATGATTTGGAGCTTTCAGTGTTTATTTACATCAAAGTTGTATTACTCAAGTTTCCATAGTTACCAGATTCAACAGAATTTTCAAATGTTTCACCTTGGTATACTTCATATATCGCCACTTTTGGGAGCCTCTAATAAATCAGTGAAATGTGACCCTTAGTAAAAACTTCCATAGTGCCCTTTAAACGTCGCATAATATTTTCGAAATGTGTTGATTGACATATCCTTCAATATGTAGAGCACACTGATGGAAGCACAGACCCCCCCCCCCCCAATGAGGAAACAACCGACAAGTCTAGTATCCCAATGGGGAGCCCTATCGACTTGCACAAAGTGATATTTTAGAGCATTGGATGTGGCCACTTTTCTAACACTAATTTACCTTTTCCATTGTACTATTGTCTGACAATGTGCTGAAAATGAAGGAGCAAGATTCTGCATCAATTACTTTTCGGAGTCAAATCAACCTCACTCGCCTATTAAGTAATTATATTGTACTAGTCGTTTATATGCGATTGAACTACGTGCATGTGCTATACTTGTGATTTCAACATATTGAAAATGATTATGTATAGTATTGGTTATTTATACAAAGTGGCATGTATGGGTGTCTCTCTGTATGAACCATCATCTGCATCTCATTTTTTCAGTTTCATTTTGCTTTTTCATCCGTATTAAAACAAGTACTGTGTTATAGGAGGAAGCTGGAACCCCGACTACAATCACTTCCTCCTTTACAACAGGTCCAGAGTATGAGGTATGCATACTTACAGTTCCTTTGCTAGAATGAAAGTAAATCCTACAAAGGATATACTTTGAGACTGAAATGCATGTAAGCTTGCACTGTTTCAAACTTTTCTGATTTTGGTTCTAACGTTACACTTCTTCCCTAATGCAGAATAGATTAAAAAGGAAACATTACAAAGCAAACCACTTTTGAAGCAGACATTATAATCACTATGTTTTTCAGGGTGATCTCAGATCCAGTCCTTGTATCATCTCAGGAGGTTATCACGTGAAATCTGAAATGTATAATGTGACCAAATTACGTACACTGTTTTCAAGGGTATGTTCATATGAATGTTCTATTTGTGTTGCAACAACAAACCTTATAGTGTATGGTTCATAATAATTTTAAAGTACTTTGAGCAGAAGTGCTCTGTGCGATGAATGATTTTAATTTTCAGTACAATTGACATTTTATTTTTTCAATGATTATTCTATTCAAAGAATGTACTCAAGATGTGGAATTAGAAGAGGCACATGAACCAGAGGTATACTTAACCTAACAAGAAATACAATTGGGCATCACATAGCATTAGGAATGCAATTTTAAATTGTTGTAATGTTTTCAAGTCTGTCAAGTTGCTTCTGTTTGTAGATATGTACCTTTGTCTGTTTGTGTGGAAATGACATTTGCTTGATTTAAACCATACAAACACTATTTCTTTCACCTTGATGTTGCGGTCGGTAAAGAAAAGGCTGTGGTTTTGAAGCGAATTAAGAAAACAAGGGTGAAGAAAGAACAAGTTTGTTTTGGAGAAGTTATTAAGCAGATGTTTTAGTCATAGTATGTTTCATAGTATGTTAGAGGCCCAGAAAGAAGAGGAGTATAAAGACTCAGACAACAACTGAAACCAAAGATGTTGCTTGCCAAACAGATTTCCCAATGGAGCAACTACTATTTGAGGCACAGTGTGGTCCAGTCAATATTTAGACTCGTGATGCATATGTCCAGTGGCTGGAAAATGAATAGAATCTCACCTGCAAGCCATACAAAGTTACCATTGAGCATTGCTACTTTGTGCAAACCCGACCAGATGAAACTGAAGACAATGAACATGCATTGCAGTTGCTCGCAGATCCTTTTACACAATCTAAACCCTCTAAAAATGTTCCAGCCAACAAACATTCAATGTTACCTGTTTCTCCAATTCAGGCTGCAATATCACAGCCAGAACTAACAGAGGCTGATGCTTCAACGCAATTGACTGAGGAATTTGCTCAAGATCTCGACTTTTGCCTAGATTGTCCACCACTGTTGAGTCACAAAACACAGTACTGCCAGATGATTGGCTATTAAAGGAGCAAAAATACATTGTATTTGACAACTGCCTGCTAGAGATTGTGCACTTGCAGAAATGTGATCATAAATTAAGCGGGAACATATGTGGGGAACCATTGGTGAATGGGTCTTGTGTATTACAAGGCACCAACCTGAAAATACAGTCCAGCTGTCTCCACCTACATAATACATTTTCATGGTCTGCTCAACCAATGCTCTGCAAAGTGCTTGCTGAAAATCTACTTTGTTCAGTAGCTTTATTCTTCAGCGGATCGACATTTCAGCGGATCGACATTCAGTAAGATTACCAGTTTCTGTCAATTTGTGGGAATTGAGTTTGTTGCTAAAAACCCAGTACTATAAATATCAAATGGAATTCTTATTTCCCGTTATTTGTCATGCCTGGAAAGTGTAACAGATGTCAATGGACAGTACAAACGTTTCAGGCTCGCTGGCAATGGACAGTGTGACATTCCAGGATTTTCTGCTAAGTACTGCACATACCACATTCCAGATATGGAAAGTAAAAGAATTGTGAGTTCGGTGATCGTGCAGGTGTCTGAATGTACATCGTCTGTGGCCATGGAGAAACATAGTTTCATTAAATCCATCGAACATCTGGAATCCAGGTGAATGCAAATAGAACTGATAGACACTGACAGGCATGTTTCAATAGCCAAGGCCATGGGAGAGCAGTTTCCACACATTCGGCATCAATTTGATGTATGGAACATTGCCAAATCAATCAATAAAAGAATGACAGCTATTGGTAAAAAGAAAAGGGTTCAGAAAATATGTTAAATTGGTGTCAGTCTAACAGCAACCATCTTTGGTGGAACTTCAAAACTTGTGATGGATCTTTAGAAATTCTAGTTGAAAAATGGCGTTCATTGATGCACCATTGTTCCAACGTACACTCATGGACAGAAATCCAACATTTCCACGAATGTGCACACAGACCTTTATCGAAGGAGCAGGAATGCAAGAAGAAGTTGTTGCTGCCATGTTCCCCTCCACACAAAGCAATTGAGAAGATCGTGTATGATAAACCACTTTCAAGAGTCCTGAAGGGACTCAGAGAATTCTGTCATACTGGAGATTTCGAGGTGTTCCACTATATGTGCCTAAAGTACAGGCCCAAAAGGTTGCATTTTGGAATAGATGCTATGGAGCCAGAACAAGACTAGATGTACTTGAGCACAATGAGAACGTCAGGAGGGAACAAGCGAAAACTGCAGGAACATTCGGGATACTTTGTTACCTCATGGCCTTTACAAAACGAGGCAAACAATGGCTGGCCAAGCCAATATACCAGGAAATGAATTTTGAATTTGTGAAACATCTGACATTGACTGGGTTGGCCATGCATACTCATGGAATGTATCCTGAATTTGTTCCCAGGACACATACAATGCCACAAAACATTGCAAACGAGCCTTGTCCTCCAAAATCGGAACTTGTTGAAAGGTTGACTTCCAGATTTAAATAACTTGTAGCTGTCTTCAAAATCTGTTCACAATAACATTTGAACTGAAAAGAATCTGTAATTGAATATTACACCCCATGGTCAAACTCCCCTAGAATAATTGTGTTAGCCTGAATCAGAGTTATTGGTTTATACTGTGCCTAGTATCTGAGTTTCACTACCTCAGAGAAATATATTGTCCAGTTGATTAGAGTATGTGATTTCTTATTGAGCGTCATAGTACAACTGATAGGGTCTAATACACTGCTATTACTGAACGTGAGGTAAATGTAACTACTGGTTTTGACTTCCCAATAACTCCTGTTATGTTTTCCTAATAAGGTTATATGTTTTGGTCTGTGTACCTTCAAGCATAGTGTTGTGTTTTTATAAATGTGGTTATATATAATATGATAGTACTTATTTCCCCCAAGATTTAGCTAGGCCTACTTGCATTAAGTAAACCATTTATTTTTTCCATAGACAGTGTTTCAGTGTTTCTTTGGACCGTTTGTATTACAATTTCACTTACTTATTCGACAGCCCCCTCTCCCTCCTAAGACAAGCCTGGCTGCTCTGTCTATGCTACCCTGAACTCAGGTGGTATAGCATTATACTAAGATTTGAGTATTGGACTGTGTCAGTTGAATGCTGTTACTAAGCACTTATTTGGACTTTAGAAAAGCTGTCCTAACAGCCTGCCCATAGCAGATACAATAAGTCATTACAATATGGTATATGTTTTATATATGTACGAAGTGGAGGTGCGTCCCATCGACAATACGTTTGATGAAAGAGTAATGGAAAGGGGTAAAAAGGATGCCATCATGGACATAAAGTCTATCCCTTGGCTCCAGTTGACTACATGGTTCAAGCCCTTGCATCACATGATGGTTTCCGACTGGCACAACTGGCACAACTGATACCTTTTACTCACGAATATCCCGATGTTGGCTCGGTTAACCTGCGCTCCCTAGCTATTCTCACCTTTTGAAAATTGATCTGACGCCAAGGGCACATCCTACTCGAATAGTGCCAACCAATTCTTCATCGCTTCAGGTCCCTTCCAGACTTGCCACAGCCTTCCCAAGAAGAAATACTTTTTTCTTCACTGGCGCGATTGTGTGCTTTCACGCACTTCTGCAACGTTGAACACAAGGATGCCCACTTCTCAGGGCTGGACTCGAAAGTTAGGGAACAACTCGGAAAAAATGTCAATGCTCTTCGCATGTTAACCAACCCTTTGCTTTACAGGTTGTGGCTGTGTTTTATTTTTTCGCATTATGAAACATATTGTATACATGCTGTATAATAGAGTATTGTGTGTGGTAACTGTTTTTGCATAACTAAAGTTTACTTGTATTTATTGGTCCTGTCGATAATCAATGTATAGATATCTTTCACATACACTTGTCTAAGAGTAATTTTTGGTTGCTCATTGTGGCCTTACGATCACCATCACACCTCCCGAGACTTAGGGCCTCATTACACGGTAGGCGGTAACCATGGCGATAATAGCACCATGGTTGCTGCCGGTATTTTACTGTGTCCGCCATGGTGGATGGCGGAATTACCGCCCCCATAGGGCTCAATGGGAATGGGGAAGGAGAAAATAACGGTACCGCTATTAGCGGTACCGTTATTTGCTCTGAAGTCCCTCGGCGGGTCCCTTCCTTAACGTGTGGTCTGACCACACTGAGGGACCTCGTAGTATGGCACTAAGGGATTACCGGCATCGGTGCCCTTACCGGTGCTGGTAATCCCTTAGCGCCATCCGTGTAATGAGGCCCTTAGTCTTGACTGCATGCCAATCTACCTAGATTGGTCTGGCTTGTCCAGAAAGTTCCCCTGTTTCACTAAACCGAGGGTGGCCTACTAAACTTCGGCACATCAGGTAAGAGTTTAGAAATGCTTCTTAACACCCTCCTCCAGCACTTGTACACCCATACACCCATAGGGTCCTCCTTGCTTACCCTATGCACTACCATGGGCGACAGGCACAAGGCCTAGTTGGAGCATGAATGTATTTAGTATGGGCACGCAATGTCACCTGTCTCGCATGAAGGTACAGAGGGCTGTCTCAGGTGCGCAAGGGCGTATGAACGGACATGCATTAAATTATAGTATGTGCCGTGCAATTGAAGGCTGTCCCCTTTTACGCTCACACCAGAATGAATACAATCATCTAGGGAAAGATGCCAAGAGATAGCTTGCAAGGATAACAAGGTTTAATTGGATAGAATACAAAAAATATCAGCAAAGCTCTCTACTGCTCGAGAACGTTCGAACTCGAAAATTAATGTTGGTTCCTTTTGAGAGGCCACAGCGTCAGTAATGACATCACATATAGGGTCTGAATATGCACCGGTGATTGGTAAGACAGCATACATGATCCTGCTCCATAGGGGATGCCAGGCTGCAATTTGATTTTTCTCAGCCATCAGTAGATTCCCACGTGGGTCAGCTAGGCGCATCTCTCCATGGAGTGAAGGTCAGGTCTCTCATAAGTTACATTGTGAAAAGTACGATAATATGCTAAGCCTATTACTACATCACTACAAAATGCACCAGGAAAGCTTGCGTGCTGGTGCCAGATTGAAGGAAGGAAAAAATACAGTCACACTGACCAACACTTTCTGCAATTTGTGCCATGAAACCGTGATGGACGACGGAAAAGGTGGGGTTTCTATTGAATTTTCCTCCATAGATGATATATCCAAAGAGGTAGCTGCAACCCATACCTTTCTAGATTGTTCCTACATTCCTGTTGTGAAACATGTTTTACATAGCTGTTTGTAACTGTCCTTGGTTTTCCAAACCACTTTTTGTGGCATTCTTTCACAAAATCAAAACCTACCCGTCTCTGGCTTCAATCACTGAAAACAGGCTGCTATTGTTTGGTCTTGAGTGAAAGTCAGCAACTGTTCGAAGGACACAAAGGGCCTCATTACAAGTCTGGTGGTAACCTGCCGGTTTTTCCGCCGGACTCGTATTACCATTCCGCCTCTGTGATTCCCGGAATTACCGGGGCATTACAACCCCAGTGACCCGGGAATTCCGGAGGCGGAATTCGGTAAATCCTCATTCCCATTGAGTCCTATGTGACTCAATGGGGATGGGGACCAGGGAAACACCGGCACCATCTTGTGATGGTGCCGGTGTTTCCACGTCCGCCTGCAGGCGGGCGGTGTTAAACCCGCCAGGTCAGACCTGGCGGGAATGACACCTCCACCTGCAGGACTCGAGATCACCCGGTATGGAAACAACGGTGGCGGTGGGTTTAACACCACCGTTATTTCCATACCGGGTGACTCGTAATGAGGCCCAAAGTGTCAAATGCCCACAAAAAATGATAACTTTTATTATATTGAAAGTGGACATACACAAATTTAGCTTCCATTTCTGGGATCTGTTGCTCAGAGCGCTTACTCAGCGTGACAAAGAGACAGTGGAAAATCCCAAAATTATGTAAGTAAAATTTTACATAATATTTTTAAAATTAAAAATGGCATGTGTGCTGTATGCATAATAAAGAATCCAGCGACGTGTGAATGTGCGATTTGACCAAAATAATGGACACAGTACATTATGTTATGTTGATTTATATTCATACCGCACACTATAAAAACCTAGTGCGTAACTCGCGGTTTGTTTATCTGTCTAGTAATGATTGTTATTTGTGTATAGTTTAAAGAGGAGTGAATAGAGGTTTGATTATTTTGGCAGAATTGCTTACTGGCCTTGTTATGGTTTGTTAGCTGGAGCATATTGTGACGATTATTCATTGACAAGCCACAACCCAAACCTCTATGCAGGCTAGTGATATCTAAAACAGCTTTGTCCCGTAGAATATCCTAGTGTGCTGTCACCGTTGCATCCTTGTGTGCCATAAAGTGGAGGGGCGGGGGCTGAACATTTTCCGTGGGCACTTGGTTTGCTTTTAGAACATTAATCTTACCAGTTCGTTATAATGCCATCTGTCTGTGGTTCAAAATAAAACATTACTATCTTTGTCCTTATTTTCTGCACCTGGTTCTCCATCCCATTGGGGGCTATACCTACTTCACAGCGCTAAACTCTCATGCGCGTCGTCGTGGTCTCAAATACTCCCTTATGTTGTCATGTGTGTTTTATTATGTGTGGTTTGTGTTTAGGATTAGGTTTCATCCGGTTCTGAATTATACAGTAACTTGTTATATTCGATTATAGAACGGCTACTAAAATATATTTTTTTTCTGTTATCTACACAGATATATTGTACCGTTCTGCATATGCATAGTTTCCAGCTACCGTTGGATGAATTCTTCAATCAACATTGGTGGATAACCATGAATGGTGCTTATTGTACAACCGTTATGTGGGACGACCGACAGGGACCGATCTGCCTTTGGCGGTACCAGCAATAAGGAGCAACCTGTCAGCGTTCATGATGTAACAATGTGCTGAAGCGAAAGCATTGCACTTAAAAGTGCAAAGAATCCATATCTTCTCCCGAAAGGAACACCATTTGCGTCATTACAAAGTTTTGCTTTTGTACATAAGGACACACAAGAATTGGAGTACTGGGATTAATCAATCGTTGATCGCAATCAGCATATCATGAGGAAGTTATAAACAACATTCAGAGCAGGCTATGTTCGCTAGCTATAACTTGTATGGCAAAAGAATATCGCTCATTTCGTGGACTTATTTTCCCTTGTGAGCGTTCTTTCATAAGTAAAAGCACTTGTTACATTGCAGACTATTGATGTTTTCTTAAAAAATTATGTTTTCCTATCCTATTTGGGACAAGAATAAAAGTTATGCACAGTGAGAGGATGTGTATGTTTGTGTGTTTATCTTCCTGGTTCTGCGTTAAGTAACGTTATGGCGTGGGTGATGACTGGGCATGTTTGGCTTTGCTGGACACAAACGTCATGAAAATAGGTGAAGCAGATTGTTTGGACTAGTGATGTCAGCTTCAGCGGTGGGCGATCTGTATTCTTGCTGCAAGCGCACTTGAACATAGGCAGATGCATCAACGGATAAGATTAGCACAAGATGGTTGCGTCCAACCCTTCATTTTCGCATGTGTAAACGTGAGGTGGGATGCATGGGAAAAAATGTTATGATCGATTACAGTATGCTTAAAAATACATGCCGAACGATCGGGACAATAACATTTTTTTTTCCCTTTAATAAACACAAAGATTACTTTAGCTCTGGTGTGCTGCTCTTGTCAGGAGCATTGTCGGTTATGGAGAGCAGTGGAGTGCTGGCATCAGGAAGTCTTCTTTGTCTCACTCCACTTTTGACTCTGGAGAATGGAGAAGAATGAGCCTGAGGAGTCTCCCAACGATGATGAGTGCAGGAGGTAACTATCCCTCTGGCACTAGAGGATCATGAGTTGGAGTGGCAGGAGCAGTCTGTCCCACCGAAGAAGCACTGCCATAAGCACTGTAGACGATCCCTACACTGACCGTACTAAGTGGACACTAACTGTCCTAAAAAGGCAATTATAAGAGGAGCCTGAGTCCGGCTGTGGTGCTGTCGGAGGCCGCGCTCCACATGTTCTGTGAACACGTTTGGGCCCAAAATGGGGTGCTGGGTGCCGGGGCTTGCAGGGCGACTCACCTTAGGCCAGGGAAATGGTGGAAAATTGTGCCTCACGCATGGCCAGGGGAATCTTGTCTTCTCTGAGTATTATATTTCTGTTCCTGTTTTTTGCACTCCTGTGGATGATCTGTGAACAGAAGTGGCTTTGAGGACTGGACCTGCGGAATTCTTGGTTTTTACAGCGAACACGAACAAAGAAACTGTGATTAACAAGAACTTGCAAAGTCTGAAGACTCCTGTCTAGAGAGTTAATGGGGAATAGATCATCAGCTGCTGATTGGTACTATAGTAAAGCTAATATCACTCGCTTGCTCCTGCGAGTGCTAGAGCTTTAGCCCCACAACTTGTGCTTGCATTATTTTTGTATACATTAGCACTCTGCACACCCACCTAGTCCACGCATCCAGGCTTCAGTGATTCACACCAGACCTTTCAGTAGCATGCAGCTCACCTTTTTTATAGCCACTGGACATCAAAGACGCACATGCTATAAGGGCAATCTTCTCGCTGATGTGCTGGGGCACATTGACATCCATTTGTCTTTGTTGTACCTCTCCCTCCCTTTGGGCCCCAGGCAGCAGCCCACACATCCCACCTTCATAAACAGTTCTACACTTTATGGCATCCTGCATGTGGTGTGCAGGTTGCTGCTGTTGTAATGCCTGATGGAATGTAGAGTGTGTGTAGCTGGGATTTCCGAGTGTTATCGTTGCTGGGGACTTCAGCATGGGACCACAATCTAAGTAGATGTATACTCCCTGTGTTCCCACCTTGTCTTAATATGAAACTGAAGAATAAAGTACTTACCTTTCTGTTGTGCTTACCATCTCCTGCCTGGTTCCTGAGTCTTGGTCCCCAAGCATTGAGCATGCCAACCTGTGTTTGGGTGACAAGTGTGGTGGAACATGAACATGGGATTGGTCTCCTGTGTTTGTGTGGGTTGTGACGTTGCTGGTCTCTTGCAGTGGTGTTCATGCTTCAGTGTGATCTTTGTCTAGTGAGTTACTTTTCTCGGTTCTTTCATTTAATTGTTTCACAGGGAAATGTGGTTGGGCTTTTGGTTGTGGTGCATGAAGTGTCGTGGTTTGGTGTGGTGTTGTGGTTGTTTTCTCAGGATGTTTTTAGGATGTGGTGGTATGACAGGATGTTGTTTTGTTGTGTTGTTGCTCTGTGTAGTTGAGCAAGGTTGTGCTCAGGGGTGGCAGACCTGAGGACCTGGTGTGGCAGGCCAGGTCACAACGGGGTTAAGCTTTGTATAGATGGTTGTGGGTGTAGGTAGATGTGTTGCTTCTGTGCAACGGTTTATTCTCGTGTGGGTAGTTTGTGCTTGGGTGTGGCAGATCCAAGGCCCTGATGTATTTGCTTTATGTTGAAGTGTGAGTCATCTGGTTGTGCATTGTTGTCAGTTTGGTTTCGTTCTGAGTGATTCTGTAGGATGTGTTATGCTAGTTCTTGTGTTCTGTTAGGCAAGGAGGTGTGGGGTATGTATACTGCATGTTGTGTGCTGGATGCTGCTGTTGGAATGCCTGATGGAATGTAGAGCGTGTGTGTAGCTGGGAGTTCCGAAGTGAGTGTTGCTGGGGACTTCAGCATGGAACCACAGGCTGAGAAGATGTATACTCCCTGTGTTCCCACCTTGGCTTAATCTGTAACTGAAGGAATAATTTACTTACCTTCCTTTTGTACTTACCGTCTCCTGCCTGGTTCCTGAGTCATTGGGCCTCATTACGAGGTAGGCGGTAGCCATGGCGCTATTAGCGCCATGGCTACCCCCTTACCGCATTGCGGGTCCGTGTTCCCGGAATAGGGACTTACCGGGTCATTCCGACCATGGAGGACCCGGTAAATCCCCATTCCGGGAACCATTCCCCATTCCCATTCAAGCCCCCATAGGGCTCAATGGGAATGGGGATGGAGCTAATAAGGGGCCCGCTATTCTGCTCTGAAGTCCCTTAACGGGTCCCATCCATAACACCTGGCAAAACCAGGCATTGAGGAAGGGACCCGCTAAGGGACCTCAGAATAGGGTGGTAAGGGATTACCGGCACCCTATTCCGAGGTCCCTTAGCGTCCACCTCGTAATGAGGCCCATTGTGCCCATGCTGAATGCTTCACATCTCACTCATTCCCAACAACTCCAGTTCTGATTTGTTTGCCACATGGAACGCATTCCAAACACCTTTTGGTGCCTGCTTGCCGCTTTCAGCACTTACCTAAGTACCCCTAAGTGCCCCTAAAATGTGTTCCCCCTGGGAGCTCTTTCCCGTTCTCATGCCTGAACATCTATACTGCACCCAGGATGCTCCCTCAAAGCACAAAGCCTTTTACTCCTCCTACTGTGCAACGGTCCTTGTTCCCATTGATTCCAACACTGAGTCTGCCTCTTATCTTGTCTGGTAAGTTCTAGAATGTCTTTTCATATCAATGATCCTTTCATCGTTTTGCCTCACACTTGACCTTCTCGTGTTACCCGTGCTCTGAACAACACCAGCATAAATACGGTATTAAAAACACAACCCCCACAAATATTCTCGAAACACCCTCGTCCTGCTCTCTTTTCTAACCTGCAACCATTCTGTTTCAAAAATGTCTCTCCGAAGCTTCAACCCCCAGAATCGAATTACCTTAAAAAGCTATACGGGCCAGTGGAGTCTCTTAATGGACGGAGAGTGTTGTTTTTCCAGAGTCTTCTCTCCGTCACTACTGGCAGCTCTGCCTGTGGAATTTTGAACCACTTGATGAGGACGTCTACGGAAGCTGGCAGGATCATTTGCCGATACCGGGGGATTCCTGACCTCGTCTGACAGGGCGCGGAAGGAGGTCAGGCATGCGATGTATTGCTTCCCCTCTGTCGCTGTATTATGCATGCGGGCTTCAGGTCCCCGCTCTGCATACATTTGCATGATGGGCGACCTTTAGCAAATTGCCTTTTTGATCCCCCACAGGCAGAGGTCATCATTAAATATTGATTTCGCAACCCCTCGGGCATGGAGGAAGGGATTCCTCACGTCTTTCGTTTTACAAAAAAGAAGAAACCATCCTTTTGTAGCTGTTAGACGTCCCTGCAGCTGGCAGCCGTGGTGATGCAGTGAGCTGGTTGAAGGGAATGGGGATCACATGGGCATTCCTGGTATCTGTGGTGGGGCCCGTTACCGGATCACTGGGGCAGGCCGCCACAGATGTTGAGGCCACCCGACATGCACCCATGAGGCTGCATCCATGCAGCGGACACCAGGCAGGGGTCACCCTGCTAGCTCCGGATCACCTGAGTAAGACACGTGGGCTGGGGGCACCCAGCTCACCATAGCTCTGGCTCTGGGGGAACCCAGGCCAGGATTGCACAGCCAGCCATGGTCACACAGCCAGAACCTTTAGGGGAGACGGTGTTGCACGCGGTATGGCACCAGCATGGTGCCTGAAATAACAACACCAGAGTCAGCTTCGGATCGACTGACGAGCCAGAAGCGGCTCGTCCTTTTTATTAACTTGGTCATATGGTTAACACCATTTGACCATGACACAGATCCTGGGAGCTACCATGTCACCTTTTTCATGACAACAAAACAAAATACAAAATCACAGCACTATGCACACAGCAATACTAATACTATAAATTCTACTAGTCTTTGCACACTTAGGGCCCAGGTTGTCCACGGGGTGACGGTCTGGGCTGGTGAGTCACTGGTGACACCTTCGAAATTCCCCATACAGACACACCCTTTATTAACCTGGGTGAGTGGACCTTGCCCCACTGACACACCACCACCCTTCGCACCTGGCACCCCTTACTACAACAACCCACAAGCGTAGTAACACAGCTACACTCAATACTTAGGCTGGGCCATTTTAGGTCTCCTGGCTCCCATCCTTTGTGTGTACGATCGCAGGGTCCACAGGGTACCAGTCTGACCTCCACAGAGGTGTCTCCAGGCCACGTAAGAGTTCAAGGGCCGGTAAAGCCGCACCTGGGGGCACCAGAGGCCACACCAATCTAGTCCTAGCTGGTGGTAGCAGGATGCCAGATGAGTGCACAGTCAGGGCGCGCACCAACACATCTGGAAGCACCAGGGGCCGCGTTCATAGATGGGGTAGGCTCCCTATTGCAGAGTACTGGTGGCAGGATGACAAACCGCTCCTTTCACTTCCCCTCCTACTTCAGGGCTGCTGGCAAGGAGACACTGGTGACAGGGTGTCTGGGCCAGTACGCCTCTTCCGCTTCCCCAGCCAGGAGTCTCTATGGCATGGGAGGGCACCAAGCACTTCTAAGAGCTGCAACCCTCATGTTAGTTACTCCTGGCTAAATCGAGAAACTCTGCGAGGAGTGAACTGAGGGGCCCGTGGGTCATCCTCTTGGTGTCCCCGAACTGATGGGCCTTCTAGACTAATGGGCAGTGCCCGTCACATGGCCCTCTCCCTTGTTGCTGTGGGTGCCACAGGGCAATATGGATTCCTTCTTCAGGGTACCCCCGACTTGCCTGCTCATATGTTCATTTGGATGCCTCCCCATCCCAGCTGACACACTGAGCGGCCTGGGGACTATAACTCTTCTGAATGGCCACTGCCTTGCATTGCCGTAGGCACGGGTTATCCTTATGAAATCTCGGGGTTATCCTGATTGCCCCCCACTTGACGAAAGTAGTGCCCCCTCATGATGGCAGGTGGAGGATGCGCTGCGGGGGTTAATGTTCTTGTTGCCCCCCACCCCTTTCTTGATGGGATGGGGTGGGTGCCTGCAGCTCTTGTGTGGCTTGGGAACTGTGGCTCCCTTCAGGGACGTTGTCAAACAGCTGTTTGGGCCGGCGCTGCCCCAATTATCCATCATGTCCCTTTTGTTACCACCATGCGACCATGACACAGATCTTGGGAGCTACCATGTCCCTCAGGAGGGGTGACATGCAACAGTATCCTGTTCTCGCCAGGCCTTGCCGTACCAGGTCAGAGCAAGACACATTCGGTGAAAACTGAGACTCTTTGTGTGGTTAAAGGCCCTTGTTGGTGTTCCTGTTCCTAAACCTGCCATCCAATGCTATTCCTTTCCCATACTGCGTCCCTCTCCTCCAGGGCAGTTTCTAGACAATATTGCGCCCAGGGTGAAACACCACAATATGCCCCCCTCCCACTGTTGCTCTTCTACTGCCACCCCACACAGCACCACCTCTCCAAAATCATTTAGTCATGGCAATTTCAATACCTTTTCATTGACTTGTACTTAAAAGAAATAAGTAGACAATGTATAAATCAATAATATAAACAGAAATGCATTTTTATTATCCCATGTTAAATGTTAATTGTCTAAGTGAAGGGCGCTCTCCAAGGTGTTCCTGCAGAACGTGAGTCTATTGCTGCTGTCTGATCTATTTTTCCAACAATTGTGTTGTGAACTGAAAGTGTAACAGGAGCCACTAGGTCTCTTCGGTTGGTGAACACAGCACTCACACGCTTTTCCAAAGGCTATGGCGGAAAAATGGAATGTAAAATGAAGGCAAAGAGTAAGGTGGTGGTGAGAAGGGAGGCAGTGCCCAGCTCTGTTAAGTGTGGTTAGGGTACATAGAGTGCTTTGACACTACTTCACAGCGCTATGCGGTAGACCAGAGAAGTAAATAGGCTATGACGTGAAGCAGTTATGTTGCCATAGGATCCGAGTACCAAGACACAGTATAACAATACCTGGCAAATGATGTGAGAGCATGAGCATCGATTGAGAAACCTGGGTATATGGCGAGAGTATCTAAATATAGGATTTCAATCATCTCTAGAAAATGCACTCAGGCATGTGACGGCAATAGCTTCCTATTATACGAGGGTTTACAAGGGCTTTGTTGTACGATCTGATCAATTCTGGTCTGCACTCTTGAGGGCCGAAGCAGTTGTGATTAATGCAGGGGCCTTTTCAATTTGGAACTGTGTATTAAGACAAGCTGAGCTTTTTTAAGTGTACATTGTTAATTATGATTTATACTATAGGAAAACTGTTCATATTTGTCTGAAACTTTTTTTGTTTTTATTTTGTATTAATGCTTAAGCGTGTGTGTATTTAAATTTAGCTGTAATTTTACCACTTTTGATGAGAAAAATATGCTTAAAGTTTTTGTAAATGAACTAAATGCACAATCACATTTAAAAAAAAAATGGTGTGAGTTCCTGGGCATATAATGTTAACTTCTGGGAAATAGTAGCATGCCGGATTGGCAGCTCTGGTGCAATAGACTTGTTTTGGGAATGGGTCATTGCCATGCAACAGAACTGAAAACCTGGTTGGACCAATTAGGCCTTTGATCATTCTGAGGGTGATGAATCGAGAACCATCAGTGAGTAATATTAGTACTGATTAACAGGGCCATCTTAAGCACTTTTGGGGCTTTGGGCACGGACACCTTTGCCCCCCCCTCCTCTCCGCCGTACCAAAAGAATGAAGGTATCGGGAATATGGTCATGCCCCCTCGTCGCGATCACAAGACATAGTTGATATGCTGCCTCGCAGTGATCAAAATAAGCAAAGGGACTCCTTTTCGGTCTCCCCCTCCCCTCTTCATTCTTGCCGTAATACGAATGATAAACAAGTAGCATGTCAAGGCCAGCATCAGCATTCCCTGAAGAGTGTACATAGGTTCTAGCTTAGGTACAGGACTCTTTTCATCAATAGCAGCCACTAGGAAGGCATGTTGTCCATAATATAAATGCAAGACATAGATCATATGAAAAGATGCCTCATAGAATGCAAAAGTCCTCAGGCATGGATAAAGTAGACCAAATAGGAAGCAAGGCGAAAGTCACAGATACTATTGCATAGATAGTGGAAGAAGATTAGAAGCTACCAGGAAGGAGTCATTATCCAGACAGACCGAGATTAGAAGAGGGGCATGGTTTTCAAGTAGAGCTGCTAGTAGAGAGCATGTGTTGTGCAATATATCAATGTTCACTATTAGTATAGAGGAAGCAACACTATAGCCAGTGAAACAATACATGAGGCTTTTTTTAAAGAGCATAACCCAAGAATGAAATCACTCTGAAGGGCACCAATTTTGAAAAGCTTAGGGACTGGCAATTTTGAAAAGTTAGGCAATACTAGATTAAATGGGATGCCCAGGATCACACTTCAGTTAAGCAGTGAAGCTGGGATGTGTGCCAACTGCATTTATACACATTACCACTTTCTTTTCCAGTTCTTACCATGCACAAAATAATCTAATTTTATAGAACTGACTTGGAAAGTACACATATCACATAACCTCACATGTCCATTTTTTAGAACAAAAAGTTATAGCAGCATATTATGCAAATGGGAATGATTTTGTCATAATCGTCTCTCATTAAGCAAAGTATAAAAGTACCAGCATAGTAATTGATATGATCTTAAAAAATTGCATTTGGGATTCTCTTTTGTATTTTAAAGCTTTAACTAAGCCCACAACACTGGCTTATGAAACTGTTATTTATAAATGTGCAGAAAAGCATTTGAATAATACTAAACAAAGGAAACTGTGTTTTGGTGTCAAATGAGCAGACCATAAAATATTCTTGCCAAAGGCCTGCAATATCTGGTCCACGCTCTTCTGTCTAGAACCTCTTGAACTCAAATGACCTATATTAAAAGAAAGATCAGGTAATGGGCTAAACAATGCCACTAGCCCAGTGGTCTTCAAACTTATTTGGCCTTGGCCCCCCCTGAGCAAGATTTGGGCAGGCCGCCCCCCCCCCCCCAAATGTGCCAGATGAACCTTTGCACGCTGTCACCGCACCCTACTCCCAGTAAAGACCCTGGGCTCTCCCCACCCTGATCCCACCACTATCCCAGTGCTCCCGCCCATTCTGCTCCCACCGCAGTCCCAGAACACAATCATACATGCATGCATACACATATTTAAATAAAAAATAAATCACCATAAATGTACCTTCTGCAGGGGCCAGCACGTGGTTGCTAAAATGCCCCGCTCCATTTTGCTAAGCCCGTATGTGCGAGGAAGCGCAGGAGCACCCACTCGCACATACATACATGCAGTGCCCCAGCCATCATTTCCAATGAGCTATGCAAGGCTGGCGAAGCAAAACGCCCCCAGCGTTGCATGGCTCAGTGATCATGTGCAGCTGGGGAACTGAACTGTCAAAGGCAAACAGTGTTTCCCTTTGACAGTTCAGCCAGCACAGGAACACTCCATGAGCTGGAAAAAGCAGCTGAGGGAGTGCTCAGTGTTTCACTAGGCTGACTCCTTGGCCGCTCCATAATGGCTGAGGGGGCCAGTGGGTTGACGCCCCCTCACCCATTATGGATGAGCCGCCAGCCTTGGATTGGCCGATAGGGCAATAGGGTGATGACCGTACCAAAAATGCAAAATGCTAGTGTAGGCCAGTCAAAATGGGCCACTTTTTTGGCCAATGTGGGCCAATTTGAGGAGTTAATTAACTATGCAGCTAGTAGTTTTGAGCATTGTTGCTGAATAAATATTCTTTAAATATCACAATGTGTTTACATTTGAACAACAAACACCCCCTTGGGTACTATTCAAACAGTCTTTGACTAAAAAACCAAATAGTCTGACCATGTGAGCTGCCCCTGCCCTTTTCCTCCAAGCTAAAAAAAAAAGAAAACATTATTTTTTTTAAAAAAAACTTTTCATACTGTGCTCTCACGCGTGACCCCCCCCCCCCCGGATGCGGCCGCACCCCCCTGTGGTGGCGCACCCAACAGTTTGAAGACCTCCGCACTAGCCTGTGAGAAGGGAAACCTTTTCACAGAAGAAAGCACAGTACTGTCAATGATATACAAGCATGAACGGTTTTGTTTCAGTCTTGAATTTGGATACCTAATCACCACTCAGACTAACACTTTATGCTAATCGTTGGGGATGGCTGCCTAGGTTTTACAACTTCGCATCTGAACAAACCTTTATAATACTGATGCTGAACTCATTTTTATAGCAATCACTATCTGGTGCAGGCACATTGTTGATAATGGCACCTGTTTTGCTACAAAACAAAGTACAGACACATGCAGGTTAATCAACTGCAGACATAGGAAAGGTTGAGTTGACCTTGATGGAATTTGGTATTGTAATCTTGCCTAAGAACCAGATCTCTGCAAAGAGTTCTTTACACACTGAGCTATTTTCTGAACCATCATGACACTCAAATATATCAATATGCATTTCCGATGTTGTATATGATCAATTTAATTCCCACAGAAAGGTGAGAATGCTACAGGAGTTGTGTCGCAGTGCGCGCCCAAACGATGTATACCACAGTGAGCACATATAGCATTGCAGGATGAATTCAGGAACACAGAATACACTTGTCAACAACCGACAGACAAAGGGTTTAGATCCTTTAGCAGTACGCCATAAAATATCCTGGCATGTGCAATTTAAGTTGCGTAATTAATGGGAACTGACTTCTTTAGATTAGGTAGCGTGTGAGACACCCCTCCAAGGAGGGGGTCCCAGGGAAAGTGCCCCTTTTGCCCTCCCATAAAGACATCTGTGCTGACTAATACAGAGCATATGCCCAGCTACATGAAGCTCTATACAAATCACATTATAATTGTTTCCCTGAAATAACACACACACATTCACACAAAATGGCTCCTGAGCACATACAACACCAAGCAAAGGAAGTAATCCCATTTAGCACAACCCCCTCACCTTTGAAACCTTCAATATTTCCAACTCCTGGTCCATTTGCTCAAACTTGAAGGGCAGCAACAAACATAATGGCCCTCATTACGACCCTGGCGGAAAGTAACTGACCTGACCGCCATAGCGTAAATAGCATTTCCGCCATTGCACGATGGAGTAAAGTGCGGCTAATTCTGACCCATCGGGCACGAGCATTACGCCATGGCGGAAGTGCAAAGTCCGCGATGGCGGAAATTACCCCAAAACGCCCCTCACCGCCGTCATACGGCGCCCTAGGTGCAATTCCGCCACCCATCATAGCGGTCACCGTAATGAGCGGTAATCGCAAAATACGGTGACCGTAAATATACGGAAACGGAAGTAAAAACATGGTGCCGGAACGGGAAACAGCACGCCGTACACCTATAAAATCAGAATCCCAACACAACCATTGAAAACCCTACCCTGAGACACATCCCAACCCGTTAGCCACCCTAGTTAAAACAATCAAAATGGGAAAAGTTGCTAAAAAAGCGTGCGACCGCAAGCGGCAGGTCCACTTCTCCCATGAGGAACTCACTGTGCTCACTGAGACCCTCCAGGAGAATGCTGCCGTCGTCTTCTCGACGCAAATGACCAGGACGGCACTTGCGAACAAGAAGGCCATATGGGCCCTGGTGGCACAGCGGGTAAGTGCGGTGGGGACCGCACCCCGCAACCCACAGCAATGCAGAAAGCGATGGGACGACTTGCGGATACGCGTACGGAGCATACTATCAGCCAACCGTAACATTGCCACAGCTACCGGGGGAGGATCGGAATCACCCATCAAGTTGACCCCCTGGGAAGAAATCTGTGCCTCCACCATTGGAATGGAGAGTAGAGAGGGAGTCGGAGGGATGGAGAAAGGAGTGCAGACATCCGAAGAATCAGGTAGGTGGGCCAAATAAAACAATGCTAAATCCACAATGTCCAATCATGTGAAGTACCATGTGTCCAAATAGTGCAACAGAAACACATGTCCAGGAGAACGTCCACATACATTGGCCTGATAGCGCACTTTAAAAGTCACATTAAATACATAAATAATTAAAAATCCTAAAAACACCCTCTACACGTGCAGCATGCACACCCTAACTGCAGGCTGCAAAACAACTGCATCCTCAATCTACACAAAAATGAAACCACCTCCAAGGCCCTGACCCAAATCACCCTCAGGTACCACCCCAATGCATGTGATACATTGCCATTCCAATTTCCACAGACCCATAAATAACGCTCGCCCTCCTTTACTCCACCACAGGGTCCGATTCAAACGACGAGCTTCAGGACACCCCTACCAGCACACCTGCAAAGAGGGCCAAGACCAACGGCCAAAGACCCTCCACCTCAGCTGCACGGATCAAGACACGGCAGCAGCACAAATCAAGTGGCAGCACACAGGAGGGGACTTCAACAGGCACCCCAGCAGCCAGCATGCCCACAACAGCAGCACCACAGGTCCCCCCAATGGATGCCACAGAAGGCACTGCTTCTGGTGGCAGCAGCACCATAGGTGACACTGCATTAATGCCAGCATGCTCCGACACAGAAAACGGTGCTGTCGATGTAGGACCCATCCATGACCTGTCTCAATCCCCCTGTTTGTTTCATCCCGTACACCATGAGGATACCACGCAGGGGCACCCACAAGACGACGACTGGCCATCCCCCACAAGCCCTGTGGCAAGGCAACATGAGGTGATCAGCCCCTCTGTGACACCACCGCAAATGGGCATGGCCCAGCAGAGGCAACAGTCCCTCGACCAGGTGATCGTGCAACAGCAGCAACTGGCCACGCTCCTCAAGGAGCATGCTGATGAATGTGGGGGTTCTAAGGCAGCCATAGAAACATCTAGTGAGACACTTAGGGCACAAATGGAGAGAAGTATAGAGACACTAAGGGTAGAAATGGAGAGAAGTACAGAGACACTAAGGGTACAAATGGAGAGAAGTACAGAGACACTAAGGGTACAAATGGAGAGAAGCACCGAGAGCCTGAGGGGGAACTGCATGCGACGTCCAAAGACGTATGTGGTGAACTTGCCGCTGTGCGCCGTGTGCTCACTGAGCTCTCACAAACCCTTAGGGACATGCATGGACGTGAGCAGGCAGAGACATCATCCGTTGCAAGTTCCGTCCAGGGCAGCCCCCAACGTAGATCTGGGAGGAACCTGCGCTCCACAGGCAGGGGTGCCCCTGATACCCGGAGAGGGGGCTTGCAATAGCGTCTGCAATGACAATGAGCATCTTTGGACACTGGTGTTCGGGGGGGAGGTAGGAGGGTGGAGGGGGGGTGTTGGGCTTTCTTGGGTGGCGGGTCGATGGGGTGTGTAATATAATTTCACATATGCTATAAACATTTCATAATCATCCAATGAGATGTGTGGACATTGATCTTTGTGTACGAGGCATTTATAGGCGTACAGTCCACATTGTGCATGTTCCAGACACACACAGTGCCACAAGTCCCGTGTCCATGTATCAGCCACCAGGCGTGAGTGCTAGAAGCATGAATCTATGATATTCTGACGAATTTCACGGGCCTCCTGTGCCTCGCGGACTCCTTGAGGTGCTGCCACATCCCACCCTCATCATGACCATCTTCAGGTGCATGCAGTTCTGCGTCAGGGGGCATGGGCACATTTCTACGTACGCACATGTTGTGTAGCATGACACATGCCATGACCATCTTTGCAAACTTCTCATGGCGGTACAGGAGTGCCCCGCCAGACCTGCTGAGGCAGCGGAAACGAGCCTTCAGTAGGCCGAATGCCTGTTCTATGACTACACGGGTACGTGAGTGGGCATGGTTGTAGTCCTCCTCATGCTGGTTCTGTGGGTTCCGGAGTGGTGTAAGGAGCCATCTCTTCAGTGGATACCCGGCATCACCTGTATGTGGACAATAAAGGATGTTTGTGGAATGACATTGCTACGTACGCATCCCCCCCCTTCCTGCCAGGTCATTGCCACATCACATACCCCACATTATCATGCATGAAATGAGACTCACCGAGTAGCCAGGATCTGTTCCCTGCGTGTCGCTCCATGTAGCGTGGTATTGTATCCTCTTGTATCCTCAAGACCATAGAATCATGGGTTGCTCCAGGAAATCGGGCACAACAATGTGTAAAGATCCTGTTGGAGTCACACACCATTTGTACATTAAGAGAATGATATTGTTTCCGGTTGCGGTACTGGGCCTCCATGGCATGTGGGACAACCAATTCCACATGGGTGCAGTCGATGGCACCAATGCAACCCGGTATGCCGGCAAGTGCATGGAATCCCACTTTTGTGTTTGTAATCTCCTGCTCCGAGCGTGGTAAAGAGATGTAGTCGTCTGCGTGCTTCAGGAGGGCATCGAGCACTTGCAATAGTGTCCGTGACAACAGTGGCTGTGAAATGCCATGCAACTGTCCGACTGTGTGCTGGTAGGTGCCTGTGGCCAGGAAGTGGAGTACAGACACCACCTTCAGTAGGGGTGGGATGGCGGTTGGGCTATCTATCATGCTGACAAGGTCAGCGTGTGTCATGTCCACAATGGCGGTTATGGTGTCCCGGTCCAAACGGTAGAGGGTGTGGATCTGCTCAGCAGTGAGGTTGAACGGATGAGCTCGGAGGCGTGGGATTGCGGGCTGCCTGCGTGGTGGTAGTGGCTGTGCTGGTGGGCCTTGCTGGCCCTGCCTTGCACTCCTCCTCCTCCTGCGTCTCCTCTGTGCGGCCGGTTGTTGTAGTAGTTGGTGTTCGTCTTCTTCTTGAAGTTGGAGTACTTGCAGTGCTATCAGGTCCCCCAGGGCCAACATCGCTAGTCCTGCCGGTAGCATTTTGGAGTGGGTGTGGTTGTGGGAGGGGGTTGGGTGTGCAATTTATGTGTTTTCAGGCTGTATAGCCTCCACCTGTGGTGATTCATTCCACCTGTGCCAGCTGCAATCCCCTTTGGGCGTGCACGTCCCGCACACAATGCTGCAATTTGACGCATGGCATCTTGCTATTACAATCATGTATTTAATCCCGATGGCAGTGAAATATTGGTTTATATGTTCATTCTGCTATGGTCCCATTGTTTCACATACTATCTTTGCAGTCGCGAACAAACTTATGAAGGGTCAGTGGAATGTAGTACTCGATTAACGGTGGACCCTCATGCAGCACTGTACCGAGGTTCACCGACGGGCGGGGCGTCCCATTTGTGAGTGAAGCCAGTTGCCATTTTCACACACTGCCGCACTACATGGATGAATTTGTGATTTCAAGCGGTCACAGATGCCTTTTCGACGTGATGTTGCAAATGAGGAATTCGAAGGACAGCGCTTTCGGTTTTCAGCTAGCGGCGAGGAGACGCCCACAGGTCTGACTGCAAATATAACGTTCTATTGTTTAATGTCCTTGGGACAGGGGCCATGGCGAGAATGCAATGATTGATATGAATAGTATGGGATGCGCAATAGCGTAGTGGACGATAAGGCAGGACGTTCCCAAATACATGTTACTTCACAACACTATTATTCCGGGCTGGAGCACAGTGGATTTTGCAGACTGCATTACGCACAGACTCAATGGACATTTCAAATGTTATGTGAGTAAATAATCAGGCGTTTTTATACCGGGATGAGGGAATGATGTATGGATGCATGGACAGATGATTTAATTGAGAGTTTGCCATGTACATGGCTTTTTGGAATCTATCCCCTTCCCCTGCGCTATGTGATGCAGAGCTGCCATAGTGGGACCATCGTCTATCTGCCCTTGTTGAACCCTCCCTGTCTCGACGCGCCTTCAAACACTTGTGTCTATGCACGTTACTAATCCCATCTAATGGATTCTGTTTTAACAGACGCATGCACACAAACACTCGTTTGTAATAGTGTTTTCACCTCGATTTATATAGTTATGATTCGCAAGTGATTTTTGGGTGGAAATAATCCTTTTGAGTGGGCTAGCATGCATATGGCTGTAGATTTAGTGTGATCATTGAAGTGAGTAATACAAATGAAGTTCTGATGCCCATACTATTTTTTTTAATTTCATTTGGGTGACAGGTATCTCCTCCCCTTTTGCCGCTGCCATCTGTATGCCACTCCTGCAGATGGCTTTTACTCCTGACACCTGCTGCTTCGAGTTAATCAGTGGAGCACCATTACGATCTTATGGGACGATCGCCAATGGGCCACATGCCCTTACGCAGTACTAGTGGCTAGGAGCAACATATCAAGCTTTCAGCTGGACTAGTGCCTACCTAATGGGACGGCCCTGCGGTTCTAGGCGCTTCCATGTTGCCTTTTTGAACGTGAATGTAGCCCCTGTGTACCATGAAGGAACAGGGCGTCACACAAGAAGAAGCTGGTCATTTATTGCGGATGCAGCCCACAGTAATGAAAAATATTTTGGAGTTTATGACCTAATAGCTGTATGGGCTTGGTGAATTTGATGTGCATTAAAATTTTATTCTGATATTAACCGTGTAGCGTTATTCTTTGCAAGTAATGTAGCATATTCCTATTTGTGGAGCGATGTATTGTGAGAAGATCTGCATTGGGTTCCGGCTT
This sequence comes from Ambystoma mexicanum, assembly GCF_040938575.1. Lineage (NCBI taxonomy): Eukaryota > Metazoa > Chordata > Amphibia > Caudata > Ambystomatidae > Ambystoma > Ambystoma mexicanum. Next base: position 981,906,875 of record NC_090923.1, read on the forward strand.
CTGAGTATAGTTGCGTGGTACTGTACTGGCCGCGTTTGCCTACGAAGCCCAGTAAGGTCAGGGATAGGGGCTGCCATTATGACTGTTTTAATGATGTCATGCTCAGGGGCGGGGGATTAGCTTTTGTGTAACAGATGCCGGTCAGCCAGGTGGATTGGTGGAATGATGTGATTATCAGAAAATGGCTGGTCACAGGTGCCTGTGTTTGCGTGCGTTTCTTGGAGGGAGACTGAGGTCATGTCCATTGGAATAGCTTCTGTATTCGTGCCATCTGTGCCCTGCAGCTCCCATTGGCCCCTCTTGAGATGAGCCTGGCTGCTCAGTCACTCTGCCAACTTGTGTGGTACATGCTTATGCTGATGGTTGGTTTGTTTACTGGCAAGAGTACAGGGCTGGTGCAGTCTCCCTCAGGATACTGCTTTGAATGTTGCCTTACACTGGTGTCAAGCGATGGGGGCCTGTTGTTGTTTTGTCTCATTTTCAGTTCATATTGCTGTACTTGAACCTTCACATGCCTGTGCTGCATCAGTACGGCAATGGTGACATGCCAAATATGGATGGCCACTCACAAGGCACTTGGAGCCCCTACATTCATTTGTTCGTTGGCATGCATGGGTGACTTGTACATTTCACTGGTTGCATTGTGTAACTTCATTGCACCTACGAGGAGTTGTGCAATGTGGGCAGGGAGTGGTGTACAGGCACTCAGTAGGGCCATTTACGGTTGGTTCACGATGCCGTAATTCTCACCATGGCGGAATGGTACTTTCCGCCATGCTTGATGGCGTTAAGTAAATGTCCGCTAGGGTCAGAATTCGCGTACCGTTGCGCCATGGTGGTAATTACGGTTTTGCATGGCGCGCGTGCGCGTACTTGGTGCAGTTAGCGTTGGCGTTCACTACGGTGTCGCTAATGGCATCGTACTTTACGGTGACGGGTCATAATCGCACCGAGCGGTATTCGATGGCGGTATTACATTTCCGCCATCGTTTTTCGATTTCCGCCAGGGTCGTAATGAGGGCCAATGGGTATAAATATTGCTCAAACATGTTTTGCCACTGAACAGACAAATTAGCTTGTCAAGTTGATTCTATGTCACCTGAACACGTGTTCTCCAGTCCTGGGCTTTCATGTAACAGATCAATGCTTTCTGTGAGCTGGAGTCTTTTTTTTAAAAAAAACTGGATTAACAATAACAGAAAACATGATTTTTTTAAACAAACCCCAATGATGGCTTTAGGTCACTCACTTTATCCCCCAAAACAACCCACTAACAAGGAAATGAGCCTAACCACCCACTACAAGACCATACTTGAATGCTAATGTCTACCTTCCTCTTTGGCCTCTTCCTGGCTTCCTTGGCCATTTATTTTTGTCTCCCGCCTTTGCCCCCTCGACCTCCTACTCCTGCAGGCATTCTTTGTCCCAAGTCAACAGGAGAAATACCTTCAGTCCAAGAAAAACACTCAACCCTCCATGCCAGAGCTATGCAGAAATGATCACACTGTCCAAGTTGTGGGGCTGTTTAGGCAAGTTTATTTTCCAAATAGTTGCTACGTTGGGAGGCAGGAGCCTTCTGAAAAAAGACTCTGATCAGAGTATTTAGCCATTGTCTGCATCAAAGGGGTTGATGGACACGGACAGGGCAGGATTATGTCCCCTGCCTCTGTAGGGTAGTCCTACTGCCTGTCAGATTACACCGTTAATTGTGTTTAATAGCAAAGTTTCAAGCTTCTCTCTTTAAATAGGCTGCCATTGCTATGCCCCTTGCCCCCAACTGTGCCCCGGGCTGTTTCCTAGTTAAGCCACCCCTAGAAAGTGGCCTGCTCTCCTCCCAATCGGGTCTTCCCTTTCACGGACTTCCAATGCTTCTTGTCCTATCTTTGCCTCTATTTCCCCTCCACCCCTGGTTTTCTTTCACACTCAAAATGCATGAATGCTCTGCACTATGTGAAATATCTAAGTATATTTTTAATCAGACCTTAAGTCTATCAATTGGCATAGAAACAAGGGGTGGTGCTTTGCCCATGGCACCGAAATGTACCAGCCACCAGTGGCAGCTAGTGATTTTATTAATTGTAAGGGTATAAATATTTGCCACAAATGTGTGAGAGCGGCCAAGCGTTGTGATGGAGCTCGAATCAACCAACCAATCGGGGGTGGGTTGCTTCTCCTCCTCAAAAATAGTTAAAAAGCCATACAGCAACTCATGAAAAAATCCAATAGTTGCAAGTCACCAACAATGCACAGCAGCATTTCCCAACACATTTTCATGATGCCTTTCCCCCACAATATATGCCAGTATACAAAACATGTTCACGGTCGGTAAGCCCATACATTTCCATGCTGTCTGTACCAATATATGCCAGTATTCCCATTTAGGAACATACTCATACTTGCTTTGAGCATAATGCTGGTAATATGGGGTCAAAAGTTAAAGTTGCAAACTACTAGCCGGTCATAAAAAGTCATTCAACACTTCATTTCAACACATACACACTGCAAACCATTACTTACTCACCAAGAATCAATTAGCTAGTGTTGAGTGCAAATATTGTGCCCTCTCGTTATGATGTTGTAAGAAAACAGGTCCAAGCTGGCTCTGTCAGTATGTGCCAGTACCCTGTGTAAGAACATACTACCATTGGCTTTGACATTAAAAATGCCATGCCACACTAAGAAAATATTTCCAAACTGGCTGCACTAATGTAGGCCAGTGTAGACACGTAATAACATCTATTATGTTTGGTTTAGCATATCATACCTGCTTCCCACCCTGCTTCAGATCACCCTGTTTGATGATCCATCTTTGCTCCAGGCCTCTGGCTCCCTCACTCCATGCAGACAGCTTCCTGGTTCCTGTCTGACATGCGTAGGGGAGAAGGAGGCGGAGAACCCCTATCCCACGCTGCCAGTCAGCCGTCACTGCCGTCAGCCCCAGCAATTACCCTAACTTTAGTCAGACTGAGGGCTGAGGCCGTGGGCCCCCCACCCGGACATGGGGCAGTGGGTCCCACACACCATGGGCACTGAAGGGACCCCCTAAGCCAGTTGGAAGAGAGGAAGTGCAGTATGAAAGTAGCAGTAAAGGGTCAAAGTAAACACATTTTCTATTACTTCACACCGACAGGTTCACCTACTAAGTCTGACAAACCAATATTAGTAGTATCAGAAGTGGTATTAGTAATATTACTAATACCAATAGTTGTACCATTATTGCAAGCAGGAGAAACAATACTACCACTAGGCATATTTCTGCTAGTACCAGTAGTAGTACTGTTATGCCCTGATTCATGGATTATTTGCCCCGAAAAAAACGGGATTTGTGTGCCATTCTGCCCGCAAATCCCCATTTGTTAAACAGGGATTTGCGGGCAGAATGGTGCACAAATCCCGTTTTTCTGTGCAAATAATCTATAAATCAGGGCCTTAGTAACAATAGTACTACTAGTAGTACAACTCCTACAATCAATAGTAGTTTTAATACTACCCATAGCGGTATTTGCTGCTACTAATTACATTACTAATTATTAACTTGTGGTAGTAGTGGTGATACTCCTGATACTCCTGATATGATTAGCAGTACTTAATATACCATTACTACTGATAGTAGTAATTGTATTTGTAGTCGTATCTCTACCAACAAATGTAGATATCGTAGTAGTAATATTACAACTAATCATTGTTCTACCAACAGTCCTGTTGGTTGTAACACTTACAGTATTAGCAGGATAACCGGCAGCAGCAGTGCTATTACTATTATGTGTAGTAGTAGCAGTACTAGTACTGGATGCATCCCAGAAGCCAAAAGCCTGCAGTTAGTACCAGCACCGCATGCTCGCTCCATGGTGGAGTTGGAGCTTAACTGAAGAGGAATGCTGCAATTAACCCACCATGTTGCCTTACCTTTATCCCTAACAGGCCATTTTGGAAGAAGGTAGCTCCCCGATTGTCCCTTCCAGCCCATCTGATTCCAATCCTCCATATCCAGTTGTTATCAGCTTTTCTCTGTGAAGCAGCGAGCTTCTCAATGCATCCCAGAAGCCTGCTGTCTGCACCATCACCACCTTCTCACTCGTCGGTTGAGTTCAAGCTTGGCTAAAAAAGATCCCCATACTTGCACCCACATTTTGCCTGGCCTTTGTACCTGAGCAGCCATGTTTGAAGCAGGCACTACCCTCATTGGCCTTTCTAACCCTTGTTCCATTAATAAATCCCTGTCCAGATGCATCCTACTCTCTGGCTTCCACAGCAAAGGGCCACCCAGACAAGGGCATGTTCTGTTTGGTCTTGTTAGGGCCTGGTAAGTCCTAGGGCCACCTTTGCTGCCCAATTACACTCCCCATCAATGTTCTTATCAATGCAGAATTATCCCAGGAGTCCCATGAGTCCTGTATGGTTGATCATCGGTCACTCGTTGGAGAGGTTGACAGCTGCAGGTTGGATCACATAGAGGGTGAACTGTTGTCCAAAGTCAGATTATTGGTGTGGTATCAGGGGTCGGCAGCTTTGAGATAAGGACAATGATATGTCCAATGGCAATATGCACCTGCTTCATACCTGATGGTGGCCCACCTGGGCACCTGCTTCATACCTGATGGTGGCCCACCTGGCTGAAACTACATGATCCCCTGGGCAGGAGGTGGTGCAAGGGCCTGCCTTTTGGACAAACATTATGGGATATCAAATTGGTACCCGGAAGACTGTCATTATGTGGTGCCGTGTGACGGTGTGACTCTAAAGAGGGATTGCAGGTGCATGGACATTTGAAGGCTCTCAATGTATCATTCAAGAAACGCAATGACGAGATGCCAAAACAACTGACATTCAAATGAGGAGCTCGTTAATACCCGTCCAGGATTCATTAAGGGGATTCCATGATGCAGCGCAGAGGTTGGTGTGCATCTCTCCAGCTGTCACCTCTTTGTTTTTGCTTTGTCACCCCGAGTGGGACGGGTATGCCCAGACGTGGGTCCCGTGCCTGCTGGGCCTAGAGACCCAAGCTACTCCTCACTGATGAGGCCCAAGAAGGCCGAAACATGTTTGGGGATGCATGTGGTCTCGTGCAGAAGGGATGTGATCTAGCAGTTCGGGCTGGACTGCCCCTTTGGGGGTGGGACCGAGCCTGATTTGCATAAGGTCTTTCCCCTTCTGTAATGGCTTGGCAGGCGAAGAACGATGGTCTGGAGGGTTGCCCAGAACAATGCCAGAGGTTAAGATGTATTCTAAACCTTCCAGCCGTCACCTCTTTGTTTTTGCTCTCTCCAAAAGGTGGCATGGAAATCCTTAGAAAACCGTGGCTAAGACTGTGGTGGCGGAGATAGCATGAATAATCAGAGGACATATTCACCCTGTGATAGGGTGAGTGTCTGTGGGCCTGAAGTAAATGGATATTTGGTGTCACTTTCAGCAGGTGAAGTGGCAAATGTTCCCTTGAATGGGGGCCTGGGGTCAGTGGCCGAGCGGTGTGCCTAGCAGTCCCGCGCAATCTGGGGGACAGGGCCGAGGTGAAAGGGAACGAGGGACGGGATCTTGGAATAATCTCCCACAGGTGTGCCAGGTTCCACAGCGGGCCTTTTGGCAGCAGGTCCAATCAATCCGAAATTTAAGGAATGTACACATCCGGGGTCAACATGAGAGGTCAAGGCCTATCAAGGTGCCCTCTGAAAAAAGTGGGGGACCCCGTCCACCCGCGTGTACCCTCGACTCGAGCCCTGGTGCACATGTTAATAATTGTATTCGTAAATATGCAGCATGTAGTGGGATGTTCCAAGCCAGATACATTTGTTGCATGTTTTATTGGTGACAGGGGGCGGTGGTGCTATACCCTTATGACCCACATTGGTGAGCAAATGTAAGACGCATGCCTTCTTACTTGCCTCACTCTGCAGACCACTCAAAAGGGTGTTAATGGAACTCAGCTTAAGTGCATTCTGTATGTCCCCGCTAACCGGCTCCACTTCTGCAGGCTGGTTCATGACTACACCACTAGACCACACAACCTCCTCTAGGCCACACATCTTCCAATTGACTAAAAATCTTCCACTGGAACCCGCACCCTTACATTTCACCACACAAACCTCTTCCACTAGATCCCAACCCTTCCCCCTCTTTCATTAGACCTCATCCATTCCATTAAAATCACCTCTTTGCACAAGAATACACACCTTCCACTTGGCCTCAACTCTTCCATTGGAACACGCACCTTCGGCTTGACCTGACCTCTCACACTAGACAGCAAATCATTTGAGTCACCCCAGTGGTGTCCCCTCCCCCTGCTTCTTCTCATTAAACCTCTTTGGTGCCCAGTCGGCAGTCATGCTTGTCTTTGGTCCTGTGCCTGTAATCAGCGCTTAGAGATATATAACCTCTGAACCCCCCTGTGGACCAATCCCTGTGAATTACTGATCAGTGTGGGATGACCCCAAGTGGGATAAAGCGGGCTGGTTTGGGTGGAGAGAGTTCTGCTCATGAAGGGCCATCTCCGTGGTTACCATCAGCCCACCTCAACGTGTACATAAACGCTGCTGGGCTGTGCCCCAAGAAGACCCCACAAAGAATGCCTGGCACACACTTGCACATGTTTCAGTCTCCTCTGCTTCATTACTAAAATGATCTTACCTTGCAGGAGGGGCTGGGGAGGTTGGGGTCTTCTTTCATCAGTTGACCTAGTAATGCTTTCCTTCTACTTCTTTCTGCCATTGCAATCCTCGCATGCAAAATTGCACATGGAAATAAATGCATGCTTGCATTAGACACTTACGTTCACCTCACATTCACAGTTTTTAATCCCAGCACGGTCCTTCATCCCTTTGAGATCCATATATTGGGCCTCATTACGAAGTTGGTGCTAGTCATGGCGCTATTAGCGCCATGACTAGCACCAATAACGGGACCGTGTCCGCCCTCGTTCAATGGGGATTTACCGGTCCAGTCCGACCTTGTAAATCCCCATTGTGAAAGCCATTCCCCATTCCCATTTGAGCCGGGAAGGCGTCGATAACGGTACAGCAAATTGCGGTACCGTTATTGACCCCAGTATCCCTTAACGGGTCCTGTCCATAACGCCTGGTAAGGGGGAGGGAGGGACCCGCTAAGGGACATCGGAATAGGGCACAAAGGGAATACCGGCACCGGTGTCATTACCGGTGCCCGGTATCCCTTTGCGCCCACCTCAGAATGAGGCCCATTGAGTTTTATGGAACTGAAGACTATTACAGCTCTTAAGAATGAGAGGAACCCGGTATGAGCTGTATGAAAATTTAAAATGATGCTTCCTCTGAGCCCCAAAGACTATGAATGCCTCCGTCCTCCGCGCTGATGCCACCCAAGATGCCCAGCTCATTGTGCATGATGTGCACGGAGATTCTGGAGGGAATGCCGGGCCCAAACTCTCCCCTTGTATCTAACAGAGGCAAGATCAATAGGATTCATGTTAACGACAAATCAGAGTTTGTGTAATCTCGGCGGGGTCCCCGAGGAAGCCATCACTGAGACGAAACAGATGTCAGTCATTCTCCTCTCCACCAACCACAGAGCGGTCCCCGTGCTTGTCATTGGCATTTCCACATAATTTCTGACACAATCATTTGCTCTCTATGGGAAAGATGTGTTTAACTGTTCTCTGAACAATAAGTCACCCACCCCTTTAGGCAATAGCTATCACTCAAGTTTGGTGATGGAAGCAGGGGTGCAACTAGGCAAAATATTTCAGGGATGGCTAACCATTCAAAGGTTGAGAGAGGGCCTAACTTCATAAATCCCAGGGGAGGGACGAACCTGCTTGTGTGGGGGCATCTAACTTCTTTGCACATTCTGGTGCATCTTAAATGTTACAAGCAGTTAACTCTCACCGCCACATCTGAAACCATGCACTTAAGGACTGCTGTGAGAATGAGTCTCCTGCCCCCCCCCCCCCCTTACCCTTCCAATCACTCCCCTGACATGCAAAGGCTAACGCACCCCATCATGATTTCAATTGCCTAAACATGTGTGCATACGAATGCAGGTGCTACAAGGACATGCTTTACATTAGTAATTGCCGGGCCTTCAGTCCAAGGCACTATTTAACATCTGTGTCCTGTCCTGCCACTGCTCTGTCGGTCAGCCAGGTCAAGGCTACATAATAACTCAGAATTTCGGGGTGGGGGGAGTGGGAGGGAGTGTTGAAGCCCAATTTGCCCAATGGTCTTTGCGACACTGGATTGAACCCATTCTGGGATGCAGTGCCTTGGCAGCTTTGCCACTGGCCATGAGAACCAATTGTTGGTCGGTCAATGCAGCCCCGCCCGGGAGAACCAATCCTGGCCAGTGCTTTCCACCCCACTGAACTGTTTATTTTTCAGAGGCTCAGAGGTACGGTTGCCCTTTCAGTACATTCTGACAGCTGTGTTCACTTAGCACACAACAATAGGCGTTAATAGGTGATAATGGGCTCTCTTGTTTCAAGGCAGTTGCTCCCAAGAGCTACATTGAAAAGGAATAGCAGGTATCACCTATCACGCGCTGCTAAACTTATCACGCTTTTTTCTGGAGTCTGGTGGCGAGATCTGTATCCATTTCCTTTAAGTAGTAAATGAGAGGCTCGAAAGAGCACTTTAGAAGCACGCATATCAGGTGCAATGTGGGAGGATATGGTCTGGCGATAATATGCGGACGTGTCCTTTCTTCTGTACTTCTGTTTCTTTCTTTAGGACCTACTGTTACCTCTTGATTCGTCTACACTTTTCATTTCTTTCCCACTGTGTCCTTCTTCTATTTCTTCCTTTCTCTTTGTCTCTCATTGGTTGCTTCTGCTGGATCCCTCCTCCTGTGTACATCCACGCCCTGTCATTCAGCTGTCGAGGCCTGTGGTTTTTTTTTACTATCCTGCCAACTTTCTCACTTTAGCAACAGTTGTATGCGTTTTAAGTGGGGTTTAGTTAGTCGGCCATTGGCCCACAGCTCTGGTCACAGAGCCTGCTCTTTCTGGAAGAAGAGAAACATGGCCTGAAAAGGCACATACAACGTAGCTCTTCGGCAATCCCCCCTAAGTTCGGAGGTGGTGCAAGCAGTCTCTGAACTCTCCAACATGCCACCACATGCGATCTTCAGTATTCAGAGTTCGGACTAGCCAAACAATACAAACAAGCATTGGCAATGCAAACAGTTTTGTGTAGGCATGGGAAAGGCGCTGGCCAGGCACTGCTCTGGTGGTATTTTCTGGCCATTGATGACAGAAAGATGCAAAATGGCAGGAATACCTGGACATCAAATAGCAGTGCCTGGCAAAATTGTTGGCTTTGCCAATGCTTGTTTTAACAGGACTTCAGTGAAGGACAGGCACAGTGCTTATAAGGCAAGTGGCTGAAGGCAGACCTGCATATGGAATCTTTATTACACTAGTAGTGTTTACAGCTAGTGTGTTTACAGCCAGCCTGTTTACAGCTCCAATTAAGTCATTAACTCTCAGAAGAAAGCTTAGAAAAAAACACTGCCACACACTATTTGGCAGTCAATGGGTGGGCAAAACACACCAAACAAAACCTTCAAGATTTGTATCCCTGCTCATATGCCATTTCTCCCTGTCTGTACTATAATGCAATAGTTGCGGCTTATAGGGGGCTCTGCCACGTAGTAGCACAAACTAAAAGGCACAATGCAAGCAGCTGCAAAAACATTTGGAACAGCTGTCGTTGCTGGACACCTTCCAATCATTGGCAGTCTGGGATGACATACTCAAATCCACTGATGAGGGGGATCTAACCCTGTTGGTTATGTTCGATCTTTCAGGGGCGTTTGACACTGGATCGTAGCATTCTACTGTCTAGATGGACTTCTGCCATTGGTAGTCTAATCTTGGGTGCAAGCAACAAATAAGTGCAAAGGCACACTCGATATTTTATTCACTCCGTTTGTTACTGCTATGACATGCCCTTGCATTTGTCCCTAGAAAGACCATGCAATTGTGGTAGGAGCATTGGTTAACTCCAAATTGGAATATGGGAATGGCACCTTCACCAGCATTCCCGACAGGCAAATTAAACGACTTCAGAGGGCACATAACGCTGCACTGTGCATGATATTGAAAAATTGCGTAGATCACTCCACTGGCTTCCCGTTAGTCTGAGGATCGATTTTAAAATCCTCTGCCTAGTTTTTAAATGCCTAAACAATCTTGCACTAGGCTACTTATCATCTAAGGTGGTTTGCTATGAGCCAAGTCACCTCTTAAGATCCTCTGATAAACATCTTTAGTGATTCTGACATTGTGATTTGTTTATAGGCGCGACAGGCACTTTTTCAATCTATGGACCCAGATGATGGAACCTACTGCCTCTACACATTTTGAGTATTTCCTCCTTTCCACTTTTCTGCAAATCCTTGAAGATGCATCTGTTCACTGAACCTTTTTTTTACAAGGATATCCAGCTTGGTTTGCTAGCCATTTTGGGTATGAATCAAGTATTTTTCCTCAGAATATTATCTGTGCAAGGATGCAGTTAAGTCTGTTGTAGCGCATTACAAATTCATCAAATCAAATCACATTTTTCAATCATCCTGCCTTCCTTGCTTCATTCCTTCCACCCCTTGTCCCTCCCTGTCTCCCTTCCTCCCTACCTTAATCCCTCCCTCCTTCAATCCCTCCCCTCCCTCCTTCAATCCCTCCCTCCTTCCCTTTCTCCCTCCCTCCCTCCCTCCCTCCCTTCCTCCCTTCCTTCCTTCCTTCCTTCCTTCCTTCCTTCCTTCCTTCCTTCTTTCTTTCTTTCTTTCTTTCTTTCTTTCTTTCTTTCTTTCTTTCTTTCTTTCTTTCTTTCTTTCTTTCTTTCTTTCTTTCTTTCTTTCTTTCCTTCCTTCCTTCCTTCCTTCCTTCCTTCCTTCCTTCCTTCCTTCCTTCCTTCCTTCCTTCCTTCCTTCCTTCCTTCCTTCCTTCCTTCCTTCCTTCCTTCCTTCCTTCCTTCCTTCCTTCCTTCCTTCCTTCCTTCCTTCCTTCCTTCCTTCCTTCCTTCCTTCCTTCCTTCCTTCCTTCCTTCCTTCCTTCCTCCCTCCCTCCTTTTTCCCCTTCCCATATTTTTTCTATTCTTTCCTGTTTTGTTCTTTTATTTATTTCCTTCCTGTTTAATGCTTTTTAATTTCTTCTTTCATTCTGTCCCATGGCCGCCATGGCTCAGATCATGTCATCTCTGAAGATGGGGTTTGGCTCTTTGGACTAGACCTTACATATTCTTACTTCCACCTTTCTTTCTGGGAGCCTCAAAGAAAATATCAGAGGTAAGTGGCCAGAAGGACCCATTGGCAGGGCAATTTAGGCCCACTGTTTGGGCTGACATGTACCTGTGGCATACTTCTTTCATCACCAGAGGCCCAGCATATATCCTTATCTGGATGGATGGCTGGTTCTTTCCCTGTGAGTTGCACTGAAGTCTCCTACTGTGGCAAATGGCCTCTTGGGGCTTTGCTTTCAATGAAGGTAGCTTTACACTGAATCCATCGAAGCACCTCCCAATCATTGAGGCTGTGTTGGAGGTGACTGTTGGTTGGGCCTTGCTGCACAAGGACAGACTTGTGGCCCCGTATTTCAGCAACTTCCCCTCCACTAAGGCATGGTGAATCCACAGGATTTTGGGCCTCAAAGCTTCCTCTGTTCAGGGATATCCACAAATCATGCACACTGATTTGTGAGGAGGGATAGCTCAGGTGCAACGCGTTTATCTTGGAAGTAAGACAACGCATTACAGCACAGGCTCGAATCCCCAAGCTTAGAAACCTATTTCTGGTATTAAGCGCATTATAGAAGATCATTATAATTTTGTGCAACTCTCTCTAGCACACAATTGGGCGCATGAGATGTTGAGAAGAATCCCAGGCGATGTTGATCCTTTACTCTAGTATAGTTCTTCTGGGTTGGGAAGGGTGGGATGGGAAGGATAACAGGCTGGTCGGGGCGCCCTTTCCCTTATTAGCCCCAGATGCAGCCAGCTCTCAGAGCTCGGCCACATAGACAGTGGCCAAAGTCAGCGGGAACAGTCAGGAGTGGCATTCCGCTACTTTATTTTTCACTTTTAACAGTTCCACTACTTTTTGCAACCTTTTTCACCATTCGGGAACTATTCTTTGTGATGTTAAAGCACGCTTAACCATCAGATAGCAGTTACAGCTAAACTGAAATTTGTTTCGACTGAATTGGCTGTCAACTAGCATGGTTGCAACCCTTGAAAAGTGTTCTGCTCATTGCTTCCTTTGGGGATGCTGTGTCACTGACTATACTATACCAGTTCAATTCTCAGACACTCACAGTGCCTCTTTTCTGTGCCACTCTGGGTATAATTAGTTAGTTTAGACCAAATGTAGACTCTTCTTCAACTAAATAATTCCTTTTTAATACACGTGTTAGTAGCATCTTTCACATTCCTCCAAATGTAATAAATTTCTCCAACTTCCATATAGTCCTCTTGTTATATCTGGCGTTTAACGTTCTCTGCGCTCCTTTCATTTGAGAATCTGCATTTGTATTTTGTATTTCTTTATTTGTATAGCGCGCCTGGCCCAAAGGCGTCTGGGCACATATCTTAAGTTACAGAGACAAATTAAACAGGTACATGCAGGCTATGGATGCACAGGTCATAGACAATGTACATGGAGCAGTTATACTGGATATATAGAGTGCATGATACATAGAATCTAGGTGAGGGACAGATGAGGTCATCTGTAAACATATTTACAGGACCGGTATATACAGATGTGTGTAATTGAAAATGTCTGGTGGAGAGCTAGGTAAAACGCCTCTGGAGTCAGTAGGGCCGCTACAAAAGGGGGTTGTCTCTGCCATTAAGCCACAGTTTGGCTTTACTCTTAAAGGAGTGGAAGGAAGGATCTGACCTGAGAGTGGCGGGCAGAGTATTCCACAGTTTGGTTGCTAGCACAGGTAAGCTGCTTCCTCCCGCTTTCTGCAGCTTAAACCTGTGCAGAGCGAGGCAGTGGGCTTGGGCAGTTCTCTGTGGATGGGTTGAGGTGCGGGGTGTGAATCGACTAGCAAGATAAGTGGGGGCCTGGTTAGCAATACATTTATGAGTGAGGGCAAGTGTTTTCAAGGAGATTATCTGAGCTACGGAGAGCCAGCATAAGTTGCGTCTGGTGTCAGCTATGTGTTGATTTCTTGGGATGTTTAAGGCTGCCCTGATGGCGTTGTTCTGTGTGACCTGAAGTTTATTAAGGTTACGTTGGCTCGTCCCCAGGTAGAGAGCGTTACAATAATCAATCTTGGACATGATAAGTGTCCTGGCTAGGATGGTGCAGTTGGCCGTGGAGAGGAAGGGGCGACATGCTGTCATGAGTTTACATGTGTAGGCGGATGCTGAGGTTACTGAGTTAGTTTGTCTGGATAGTGACAGGGTGGGGTCAAGGTAGATGCCTAGTGTTTTGGTATCGTTGGAGACCTTGATAGTGTTGCCATCAATGATAAAGGATTTTAAGGCAGGATCTAGTTTATTAAGGTGATACTCAGAGCCAAGAATGAGGAGCTCGGTCTTGTCGTCATTGAGACAAAACTCGTGTTGATCCATCCAGGCCTGGATGACCAAATAGACATCATTCAAGGATTTGGTGTCCACTGCATGGTCTCCAGTGATGGGGATGAGTATCTGGGTGTCATTGGTGTCATTCATGTAGGTGACAGCCATATAGTCAAGGATATCAAATAAGGGTTTGGTGAACACATTCTAAAGTGTTGGTGAAACACAAGAACCCTGAAGGACTACGCATCGAAGAGGTGAAGGATCGTCAGAGGCTGACGGGGAAAAGACCTGCATAGATCTGTTCTCTAAGAATGATCTGATCCAGGCGGTGGCAGAATCTGAGAAGTTGGCAGCTGATGAGAGGTGCCGACAGAGGATTTGGTGGTTGACCAGGTCAAAGGCTGCTGATACGTCCAGAAGGAGTAGCAGAGTCAGTTTCCCTTTGACTTTCAGATCCTCAATTTGTGTTTTCAAATCAATGAGGGTGGTTTCTGTCCCATGCCTGGGCCAGAAGCCAGATTGCCTAAGACCGAGGAGTTTGTTTGATTCCAAGTACTCCTGTATATGTAAGTAAGCAACTTGGTCCAATATTTTAAGCAGGAACAGTACCATGGTAATTGTCCTAAAGTTGGTAGGTACATTGGGATCGAGAGAGGGCTTCTTTTTAAAAAATTTTTTTTTACAACTTTATTTAACTTTGCACACAGATTATGCAGTTACATTTGCGACATTCAATTACAGTGATCATAATACATATATTGGCCAATTTCACATTACATTAACATCCTCAGGGGTTGGTTGCTCTGCTAGATACTGTTTGTACCGTGTCCATATGTTCCTGGGTCTAGAGGGGGTCATAACTGAATCTATATACAGTTCTTCGGTGTCATTAGCCCACAGCATGTCTCTGTTCCAGTCCTCTACTGTAGGCGGGCGAGCGTTTTTCCACCTCATCAGAATGACCCTTTTCGCCAACAGCAGACTCAAATTGAGAAGTTTTCGCCAAGTTGGGTTCATTTTCCCAATCGCCCCCAATATACACAACTGTGGTGTCCATTCAACCGGTTGGTCTGCCATCTTATCCAGAGCTCCACAGACCCCGGCCCAGTATTGATTTAGTTCTACACAGTCCCACAGCATATGGTGTATATTGGCATTTTCAGAGTTGCATCTTGGGCAATTGCCATAGAGAGTGGGATATAGACGCTTGAGTTTCGCTGGTGTGTAGTGGGTTCTATGGACAATTTTATAGTGTATCAATTTGAATCTCGAGTTGCAGGACACCGGCTTAGTCAGTGCACAGATCTGGGACCAATCCTGTTCTTCTATCGGCTGGTCCAGATCACACTCCCATGCGGCCTTTGCGGTGTGGGGTGTTTTCGGGCGTGTTTGCATTATAGTTTTGTAGAGAGTGGAGGCCGTAACCTTCTGAGTCCCCCCCGTGAATATGTAACCGAGGCCCATGTTTATGTCGGGTTAGTTTGGGAATGATGGGTAGATCCGTTTTGTGGTTGTTGCAACCCTTTGGAATAGCTGTCTGTGTGTGTTTGTGTTTCCTACCATGTCCTTAATCTCATCCCACTCCACAAATTGTTTGTCCCGAAACATCTGTCCCCATTGTGTGATTCCCTTGGCAGTCCAATGTATTGCCACCGCACTGTCCAAGGGGAAGGATGTGTGGGGGTCGCCCCATATTGGCATGCTTGGGTGGTATAGTTTGCCGCCTGCAAACATATCCTTTATTTTGGCCCATGCAGTGATCGTGACATTGGATGGATGCATAGTGTTGTATCGTTTAGGTGTGGGCCCAGTAATTTTCTGTAGGGCCAGTATCGCTTCCTGTTCCCTCGCGGGAGGGGGTGGGGGGGCAGGGTTGAGGAAGCATGTAGCCCAGTCAGAAGCGTAATGTGCCTGTGCTGCTAGGTAATACAACTCCACGTCGGGAGCCATTAGGCCGCCTCTGGGATACGTATCTGTTAGCACCCTCCATCTCAGCCTCGAATGACCTCCCCACACAAACGCCATACATGCACTATTAATTTTGGAAAATAGTGTGCGCCCCGGCCACACCGGTACTGTACTGAACAGGTAGAAAAGCTTAGGCAGAATGATCATTTTAATTAATGCTATCTTACCCATCATTGATATTGGAAGGGCATTCCAGCGCTTTATTTTGGTGCAAAGTGCGTCTGCCAGTGAGGTGTAGTTTAGTGTTCGGGAGAGTTGAGCGGATCTGGCGACTGCCGCACCTAAGTAAACAATGTGTAATGGACTCCATATGAGGCCGTGGAGACTCTGGGGCTGCATGGTGGCATCCGTGAGTGGGAATATCTCCGATTTATTGGGATTTAGGCGAAGACCCGAATATTCACTGAACTCTTTCACTGCAGCCAGCACCCTGCCCAGTGTGCGGTCTGGGTTCTTCAGGTATAATAAGATATCATCCGCATAGAGCGTTATAATATGTGGCTTACCCTCTAGCCATATCCTGAATGTGCTAAAACAGAATCTGAGTATGTCCGCTAGGGGTTCAATAACCAGGGCGAAGAGTAGTGGGGAGAGTGGGCAGCCCTGCCTAGTACCCCGCAGTAGTTCAAGTATATCTGTGAAAGATCCATTAATTCTGATCTTAGCTTATGGTCTCATGTAAAGTATTCGGATCCACCTTATGAAGTTTGGGCCGAATCCATAATTCCGTAACACCCCAAACAGGAACGGCCATGAGACAGTGTCAAATGCTTTCCTCATATCTAAGGAGACAGCTATACCTTGGGTTTCTGGGGTATCGTGGCAATGATTTGGTGGCATCTCCTTATATTCGTTGCCGTGAATCTGCCCAATATAAACCCCGCCTGATCATCATGTTATATGTACGGCATCAGTGGTGTAAGCCTAGATGCTATTATTTTGGCCAGGATTTTGGCATCAGTGTTTATTAGGGATAACGGTCGGTATGATCCACAATCCCCAGGGGGCTTCCCTGATTTCAGCAGGAGAGTATTTATAGCTTCCCTGGTGGTCTCTGGGAGTTCCCCTGTGTCCAGAGCCTCCATCCACACAGCGTGGAGCCTGGGAGCCAGTTCACTGCTGAACTCTTTATAGAACTCAGCGCTTAGCCCGTCTGAGCCCGGTGCTTTCCCGTTGGGGAGAGCTTTCATTGCATCGAGTATTTCGGGTTCGGTGATGGGTAGCTCAAGTTTTTCCCTTGTGGTGTCCCCTAACAGGGTCGTGGGAATCTGGGCCAGGTAGTTCTCAATCTCGTCATCTGTTGCAGTGCTTTGCGGGGAGTATAGGTCTTTGTAATAGGCATAGAAGGTCTCCTTCATTTTGTCCTGGTCGGTGGTTACCGTGCCATCAGGCATCTGTATGCATGGTATGGTAGTGGGGCCATTCTCTATGCGTACCGTTCTAGATAATAATTTCCCTGGACGTTCCCCTTCCCCATATCTACGGGCTGCAGCTGGTCGATCAAAGTATCTGACCTCCTGTTCTGCAGTCTCGGTGTATTCGTCAAGTTTGGTCTTTAGCTCAGAGTTGATTTGGGGTGACGGAGCGGATGCATATTGTGATTGCAGGGACGCTATTTGGGATTCTAGCCTACTTAACCTATTCCTAATATCTTTAAGGATTCCTCCCTCTTCGGATATCGAGTGACCTCTGATGCAGACTTTGAATGCCTGCCATAGTATAGACTGGGTAGAGACAGACTGTTCGTTGTTATCAAAGTAGTCCTGTATATATTGTTTCATCGAGGTATTATAGACCAGATCTTTCAGGGCTGCTGGCTTGAATCTCCAAGGTGGTCTGGAGATGACCTGACCAGGGATTCTTAGTGTTAGCTGTATCGGTGAGTGGTCTGAATACGTTCTCGGGTGTATATGGGAGTCTGTGACCCATGCCATGCTGTCCACATCTATGAGCCATAAGTCTATCCTGGAGTGCATGTCATGGACTGTAGAGTAATAGGTGTATTCCCTACCGATCGGGTTCAATGTTCTCCAGGAATCTTTTAGTTGTAGATCAGCCATATGTAGGTGTATTGCTTGCGCGGCTTTAGTCAGTGTTCTAGCTTGCGTAGATGTGCGATCGAGATGTACATCCAATATTGTGTTAAAGTCCCCGCCACAAATCACCCGGGCTGTTGGGTATCTTGCCAATTTTTCAAACACTGAGGCATAAAAGTCTGGTTGGTCGATGTTCGGACCATACACGTTCAGAAAGACAAATTCCTTATCACATAGGTTGCCATGAAGCATGACATATCTCCCCCCGGATCACTCTCAACATCTATACATTCAAAGGGCAGTGTTTTGTGAATCAGAATTGCTACCCCTCTAGCCCGGCTGGAGTATGTCGTGAAATACTGATGCTAGCCCCAGTTAGGCATCAATTGTCCTCCTTGTCGCGGACCAGAATGCGTCTCCTGTACGAAGATCACCTTGGCCGCGTGTCTATTGAGGTAGGCCAGTATCTTTCTCCTCTTAATCCTAGATCCCAGGCCCCTTACCTTCCAGCTAAGCATATTGATGTTGTCCTTGCCCAAGCTAGCCATTGTCTGTGGGGTGTACAAAGCCATGTGGCCTCTTATAATCTGCCATTGTGGGATGGAATGACGACATGTCTGAAATCTGTGTGCTTTTTCTTGTATAACTAAGCCCCGCAACTCCCGTGTAAGTCCCTCCCCCCACCCTCACAGTTCCCCAAACTTCAACTGTGCCATTAGATATCCATCCCTCCCCACCCAACAACATTTCAAGCACCTGCTACAGGGGGGGCTGCGGCGTCTCCAGAGCCCAAGCCAGCTTCACTTATAGGTGTCGTGTCCGGTTTATGCACGTTGCTCTCGCACATCCTACTGATTTCCGGGATGGTGTTTCCATAGCCGATTAGAGATGTACATACTACTTTAGTGTCCCAGATGCGGGCCTCCAGGGTGGAGGCTTCAGTCGTTGTTGTTCCCTTTTCACTTCGAGGATGGAATGAGAATATTTAGGTCTCAGTCTTGTTCAAATCGCCCACACTTTAGGATTGCCCTGTGTTCGGTGGGATATGCGTTTCTATAAAGACCGCCGCTTCTTCGGGAAATGTGAAAAAGTAGGATTTGTTTTGATGCTGGATTTTGAGCCTGGCGGGGTAGAGCATTGCGTATTGAACTTGCTGTTCGCGTAGCATTTTCTTGACTCCTGTAAGAAACTTCCTTTCCTGTTGGACCGCCAAGGTAAAGTCCGGAAAGATGCGGATAACATTTGCTTCCCATTTGAGCTCCTGTTTTTCCCTGGCGGTTTTAAGGATCAGGTCTCTGTCCCTGTAGTTTAACATGCGCGCTATGATGGGCCTGGGGTAAGCCCCGGGTTTCGGTTTCGGGGCCAGTGATCTGTGCGCCCTCTCGACTATGAATATCGGTGACCATCCGGGATCACCCAATAGTGTGCGGAGGAGATCTTCCACTGCCTTCTCCATTGACCCTTTCATGGCGCCTTCTGGAACGGCAATAATGTGGATGTTATTTCTCCTAGATCTCGCCTCCAAATCTGCACATTTGGACTTCACCGTTCCAAGTTCGATAGCCATTGTGGATACTGTGGTTTTCAGGGCCTCTAAAGTGTCCTCAGTGCCAGATATCCTGGATTCCGCCTCTGTCATGCGCGTGGTTGTCTTGTCAAGTTGTGACTTAATGTTGGCGACGCTTGCCGTGATCCCATCTAATTTGTCCATGAGTGCAGCGAAGCCCTGTTGCATCGCCTGAAAAACGGCCTGGGGGTCCATCATCGTAGCCGGGGCTGCCTAGTTCTCCTGCACCGACGCTTCCTGGTCCGTCTTGGGCTCCGCTTCTCTCTGCATCGCGGTCGTGAATTTGTCGATGGTTCCTCTGCCTTTCTTCGGGCCAAAGTTTTTGGGCATCGTCTCCGAAATGGGAGATGCGGGTCATCCAGGCGCTCAGTGGGAAGGCCGTGTCGGTTCCACCACGATTCGCTCTGCGCTATATCTGCCGGCGGCGCTGGTGTCCGCGCCCCGTCGCGGCTTTATTAGAGGGGGCAGTCGTTTCTCACTTTCATATATGGGCGAATGGAGCGCTAGTTTCGGTGCGCCTACGGTCAGCAGTCCCCGGGAGATGGTGGCCCGTGTAGGCGGTGCAGGGAGGCCCCCTCGGGGATAGCTAGGCAGCGTGTTGGTTGAGGCGAGGGGGCCCTACCTCTGCAAGTGCGGTCCGACCACAGGGCAGGCCTTTACCCGTCCGGGCTTCTCAGGTTCCCATGCGAAGAAGGCGGCAGGTGGGCAAGCGGGCGATGCACGATATTCGGGGTAGCCGTGGCTTCCTCATGCTGAGTGAATGGCAGGAGTGGCCCGATGGTGCCACGCCGGGGCGGGGTTCCTCTCTCTTCCCGCCGTTCGCCGATCTCCGGGCCGCCCGAAGATCATCCGGGCCTCTATCTGGAATCCCCGCACCGATCAGTCTGAAATTTCGTGTGGGGTATCTGAAGATACTGTCACCCGTCCTCTGCAAAAATCGCGGGTAACCGGAGCCTGCAAGTTGTCTTTTCTGGCTTTGCGGCCCTGGGTCTAGCCGGAGCTCACACGAGAGCCGCCATCTTCTCTCGTGTGCAACAGCGCCCCCGAGAGAGGGCTTCTTGAGAAGTGGGATGACCCAAGCATCTTTCAGGTTATCAGGAACCATGCCTGTATTGAAAGACGTGTTAATGAGTGCCGTGATGAAAGGAGCTAGTTCATGTGCAGCCTCCTTGATCGTGGGGGCTGGACACAGGTCACCTAGACAGTTAGAAGGTTTAAAATTGTTAATGATGCTTTCCACCTCTGTAGTACTAAGAAGTGAGAAGCTGAAAGGCTTGTGGGTCTGAAATGTGGGGGTAGTAGTGTGTGTGTGGGGAAGGAGCTGATGGTCAGTCTGGAGACAAGTTTGTTTAGCATTTATTTTAGCCTGGAGTGTGGTGATTTTGCCGAGGAGGGCATTTTGTATATTTGTACACCATGTGCTGTCTTTGCTACAGGTGTTGGGAGGAGTTGCTGGAGATTAACGCTCTTTAAGGATCTTGAAGAGCTCTTTGGTGTTGGACTCCGCTTGCATAATGCGTTTATTATAGGTGTCTTTTTTGGCCTGGAAGATGGCCTCTTTATAGTTAAGGGTTGCTAAAGAGAGGGTGTCCTTCTTGGCGTCAGACGGATGGCTTTTCCAACCGGCTTCAGCCGTTCGTTTCTCTTTGCGAAGTATTCTGAGGTGTGGTGTAAACCATGAATTAAGGTGTGTGTGAGGTTTGGATTTCCTTAGCTTGATTGCAGCAATAGTGTTCAGTGCTTTGAGCAATGTCTGTGCGAAGTCTTCACAGCCAGGAAATCCCAGCACTGGTTGTTGATCAAGGTTTCAACTTCAAAGCACTTCATCCCACCCATGACCTTTTTTGTGGACTTTGCCCAGCCTACCTGTCCAGTGTATCTTAACTCTACCAGATAACCAGATGCCTACCTTGTCATCACAGAACCAGCAGTGTCTTTGTTAAATGTGATGCAAATATTGCTGGGGCTCCTTTACAATGTGTACATCAGGAGGGTCACCGAGTTCTATTTGGATGACAGAAGACATTTAAAAAGTCGTTTTCTTCTCGATAGGGCGTTCTGGATAGCTTTCTGTCAAGATTGACGATGTGCACCCCCTATCCTTTAGTCCTTTACCGTCTCCTTTTTCATTTGCATGATCAATTTCAGAATTATGTCGCACAGAGTCTCAGTGGGTACCAGGCTCTCCCTCGATCAGTCACCCCTGTAGTGCCTCTGGGCCTTCCACGCACTTAGGGGCTGTAACCAGTAACCTCTACAGCCCCTTGCCTCCTTTGCACGTACCCAGAGCCACACTGCCCTGCGCTGCACTTACTCAGAGCATTGCTTCCCTGCTGTTCCCCGACCCACTCCCTGGCACTTCTCCTCGCCCCCTTCTCCCTTGCACTTCTTTCTCGCACTTTCCCGATCTGAATGACACAAGGCCTAGCAAGATCGTGGTGTTGTCCTCCCTTTGTCTTCCCTCCCTTGTCTTGTCGCACATAGAAACACTTGTGTACAGGCGCGTTATAAATTACTTATCATATCAAACGCTCTGTAAAAAAAAGCTTTTTATCCCCTCCATGGAACCTCCTGGCAAGCACCCACATTTCTATTGGAGGCTGAGTTGTTTCATGAATTTGTAGAGATCTAAAGTTGAAGTTGTAAGGGCCTTCCCCATCTGGTTTGTGTTCATTCTGTGCAGCTTCTGTGGACCTTTAAATACAATACTTTACTGCATGCAATTTGTAAAGCATCCTCCCTGCTTCAGTGGCGTGTCAAGAC